>NC_057862.1:165894061-167321561 GCF_019393635.1 Dromiciops gliroides
GATAGAGCACTGGCCCTGGAGTCAGGAGGATCTGAGTTCAAATCCAGTCTCAGACACTTGACACTTACTAGCTGTGTTACCCTGGGCAAGTCACTTAACCCCAATTGCCTCACAAAAAAAAGAAAAAAAAGAATGGGGGAGACTGAGTAGAGGCAGAGAGACATTCCTATGTGTTAGGAATGATAAATGGCCAATTTGGCTGAATTGTAGAGTTTGTAAAGGGGAATAATGTATCATCCAGCTGGAAAGGTAGTCTGACCGTGGTGGTGGTAGGGGAATTCTATGGCTAAAGAAAAATTTTGTCTACTGCCTTTTCTGATCCCTATTATTTTCTTTTCTTTTTTTCCTCTGACCCATATTCCTAAGTGAGTCAAGCTAGAGTGTTTCCAGTTCTTCCTCTGAGGCAGATTTTCTCCTCAGTCTCTGCTATTGGTTTCTCTTCTCATGGGAGAAATGTTTCCTTGAACAAAGGGACTTTTGAGGGTCCTTCAGGTAAGTTGTTGTGGAGGGAAGCAACTCTACTTTCCAGGCTTTCTCCCCACCACCATACTTATTGTTGACTCTGTCATTTGCCAAGGGAAACCCAGAAGAGTCTGGATTAATTTTGATTTCAGTTTTGGGGGAGTTTAATAATCTGCTTTCAATAAACATCTTGAGCCCCCAGCTGGTATCCCAGCCATTTATGAGTTTCCTTCTTTGTTCATAGCTGACCATAACCTCCTTCTGCATGTCTTCTTTTAATCCTCCCAAGAACCCACCCACCCACACAGTGAAATACATTTTAGACAAAGAGGCTTCTTTTTGAAAACATGTGGCCAATACAGAAAGCAGAAACTTTTTTAAAAGGAAATAGGAAGTAGGCTCACTGAGAAAGCCGAGTGCTAAGTGGGCAGTGGGGAGGTAGGAGTTTCACCATTGTTGGCCTTTGCAAACAGTCTATTCTCTTTTCATCTAGGCATTCTCTCTCCTGAAAGTTCGAGGTCAGCTGCTACTACAGTGGTTACATAAGTGGCCCTGGGAGGCAACTGCTCTCTCTTCCTCTCTTTCTCTCTTATGCAGCCAATAGAGAAGTCACATTGTCCTGTAACCTATTGTTCATCTTTTGCTTCTTTCCTGAGACAATATTTCTTCCTTCTTCAGGAGGATGGGATGAGGGAACTAGCTGTCTTTTCTAGGGATAGTCAAAACCTACAAATATCCTTGCATCAGAATGTAGTATTGATTCCTGTCCTGTAGCCTTCTGTCTCAGCTGCATTCCTCAATCCTTTGGTAAAAAGGGGAACTACAATAGGCTAGAGCCAGTCTGTGAAGGGCTTTGAAGGTCAAGCAGACTGGTTTATATTTAATATCACAGGTAAGCTCTGGATCTATGGAAGGGATTTCAGAGGCTATCTAGTCTAATTCTCTTGTTGATATTGTTGAGTCATTTCACTTGTGTTCCAGACACTGTAGTGGTTTGCCTTTTGCTTCTCTAGCTCGTTTTACAAGGAAAACTAAGGCAAACAGGATTAAGTGACTTGCCCAGGGTCATACAGCTAGGATGTATAGGGCCAGATTTGAACTCAGGTTTTCCTGACTTCAGGCCTGGTGTTCTATTCACTGAGCCACCTAGCTGCCTATCATTTTATAGTTGAAGAATTTTAAGACCCCGGGAGATTAAAGGCCACATAGGTAGTATACATCAGATGTGCAATTTGAATTCAGGTCCTCTCATCCCACTATTCTGTCTCTAATAGGAGCCAGTGGAGTTTGAGTAGGATAATGGTATGGTTGTACATGTATTTTAGTTTGGGGGTTTGGTTTTTGTTTTGGTTTGGTTTTTTTTGCGGGGCAATGGGGATTAAGTGACTTGCCCAGAGTCACACAGCTAGTAAGTATCAAGTGTCTGAGGCTGGATTTGAACTCAGGTTCTCCTGAATCCAGGGCCAGAGCTTTATCCACTGCGCCACCTAGCTGCCCTGTACGTGTATTTTGGTAATATTATTTTGGCTTCTACGTGGAGAATGAATTGGAGAAAAGAGAGATAGGGCAGAAAGACTAATTAGGCGGCCATTGCAATATTTCTGGTGAGAGAGATGAGAAAGGCCAGAAATAAGGTTGATGGAAAGAAGGGGATAGATGTAAGAAATGTTGTAAAAGTGTAATTATCAAGATCTGATAATCTCGTGGATGTGGCTGTGGAGGAGACTTCCATGTGATTTATTATCAGTAATCCCTGACCAAGACAGATATTCCCAGGGCTTTATCTTTGGGAAAAGAAGCTGAGCTTTTAACCTCCCTCCTCTTGCTCTTCTCTCCAAATCACAAGGATGATGCTGGTTGGAGATGATTAAAAAAACTTTATCTCACTTTACTCAAGCAAAAAGTTGCAGCCTGGTATCTCTGTGGTCTTTATACACATAGAACATCACGTGCCTTCTAATTCTGTTGTTAAAGAACGTGTCATATATGTAGGTTGTAGAACTGTAATATTTTCCAAACCTTTGGCCCCTCTGATTTTGCACTATCTTTGGCAGGAGCTATAGCCTTCCTTGTTGCTATATTCACAGTGATGTTGGGCATCTGAGTTCAAATCCAGCCTCAAACACTTATTAGCTTTGTGACCCTAGGCAAGTCACTTAACCTTATTTGCCTTAGTTTCTTCATCTGTAAAATGAACTGGAGAAGGAAATGGCAAACCACTCCAGTATCTTTGCAGAAAAAACTCCAAATGGGGTCAACAAGAATTGGCCACTGCTGAAAAAATGACTAAATAACAACAACAATGGGTTTTGTTTTGTTTTGTTTTGAAGTGAGGCAATTGGGGTTAAGTGACTTGCCCAGGGTCACACAGCTAGTAAGTGTTAAGTGTCTGAGGTCCGATTTGAACTCAGGTACTCCTAAATCCAGGGCCGGTGCTCTATCCACTGCGCCACCTAGCTGCCCCTTCAACAATGATGACATAACTTGAAAGACTTTGGTCAGGTTCTTCACCAAATTTCTCTGCTTACAATCATAGTATTTTATAGTTGTCAAAGACCCTAGAGATTATATAGACCAAGAATTCTTCATATGAATCTGTGAAATATATATATATATATATATATATATATGTATATGTGTGTGTGTATATATATATATATATTTTTTTATTAAGGGTACTTCAATATAATTGATTTCCTTTGTAATTGCATGTATTTTATTTCATGCACTTAAAAACATTCTGAGAAGAGATCCATAGGCTTTACCAGCCTGCCAAAGGAGTCCCTTCTCTTAAATTTACAGATGAGGAAATTTAAACCCAAAGAGGTGGTTTGGCCTACTCAAAGATAAACACAATTATCGAGCCCAGATTCAAGCTCAGGTCTTTTGGCTCCATATCCAATGTTATTTTCCCAGTACCATGCTTTCTATCTTCTTCATCTTCTCTAATAGATCTCATATTTCATTCATCTTTGCTCATAGGTCACCTAAATATTTAAAAATGAGATAACAAGGTATCCCAGAAAATGATGTTGTCTTTGGACACATGACAAAACCAATGCTTTTATATGTTTCTCTGAGGAAAACCTATGTGCCCCTCTCTATATAGCAAGAATGTCAATATGGATGTAGTTTGGTCCTCAAGTTGTGTATCTGTTGGTTGGTTGTTAGTACACCCATGAAACCAAGAGTTCAGTTAATATTTGTAAATGGCCTAAAAATGCAATTCTTAGGCCTCTTGCCATCTTTTCCTTCACTCTGTCACTGTGGGAGCAGATGAGGGCCAGAAAAGACTGGGTGTTATTTAGTATTTTTATCTCTCTCTCTCGCTGCCATGGAACAAAAGAAAGTCATTGTCCAGCAGCCAGTCTTCTGATGAGTCCCTCTCTACTTAGCCCTAGCATCATGTATTAAGTGCATACTGTGTGCCAAACATTAGGTACTAGGGATCAAATATCAAAAAGACAGCCCCTTCCCTTGAGTAGCTTATATCTAATAGAGGACACAAAAGAAAGCTGAAAGGGCTATGGAAAGGGATGAGGATGAGAGGAGAAGAGGGGAAGGAAAGAGAAGGGGAGGGAAGGGAGAAGTTCCTAACTCTTTTTTTTTTTTTTTGCAGGGCAATGAGAGTTAAGTGACTTGCCCAGGGTCACACAGCTAGTAAGTGTCCAGTGTCTGAGGCTGGATTTGAACTCAGGTCCTCCTGAATCCAAGGCCAGTGCTTTATCCACTGCGCCACCTAGCTGCCCAGTTCCTAACTCTTTTCAGTCAGAGAGGTGTAGAGGCTACTGATAGACCCATGAGGTGTGAGGCTGATAAAATTGTGTAAGATGAAGATGTTCCTGATGACAAGGTGACTAGGGGCATGAAGGGAAAGTCCAAAGGAGTGCAGCTGAGTGGGTAATGAAGAGATAGCTGACATGGGTACTCTCCTTAACTGGTCCTTAACAGACAGTATTTAAAGTCTTTCCAGTTTAAGTAGGACCTGCCACTGGCTTTTATTCTACTGGCATCTCTTTCCAAAAAGCAGGCACAATGAAGCATCGGAATAGGATTTCTGAGTGTAACAGACCACATTTGTTTCCAAAATCTCAGGTTTTCACATATCTGCATCATGCCTGATCCTAATATATCTTTATATATGAGGGTATACAACAGTTGGTGTCAGTGTTGCTTTAAAAGAAAGACTCCTTTGGGGGCACCTCTGACACCCTTCCCATTGTGTACTCTGAATAATGGTGATCTTTTGGAAAGAGCATTGGAATTAAAGTCAGACCCAGATCTTAGGCCTGGCTCTACCACCAACTAATTCTATGACCTTGGGCAAGTCATTCAAGTGACTCTCTAGACATCAGGTTCCTCATATCTAAAATCAGATGGTTGAACTGGAGTACGGAATTTGTAGTCAGAGGACCTGGATTGCAATTCTGGCCCTTGCACTGACTACTACCCATCTGTCACCTAACCTCTCTGGTCCTCATCTTGGTTATCTGTAAAATGAAGGGAGGTCAGGTTAGATGCCATCTAAGATCCTTTCTAATGTCTAAATCTGTGATCCTAAACACCTTTCAAGTTTCCTCCTAACTCGTAAAAACTCTTATTACAAAGAGTGGCAGCATGTTGTAATATAAAGAGCTCAGGACTTGGAGACAGAAGGACCTGGGTTTGAATCTCAGCTCTACCACTTACGGCTTTGTGACCTTGTCAAATCACTTGGTCTCTCTCAATCTCTGGCGGAGATCAGAGCTAGAGAGGTGGTCTCCCGTTAATAGATAGAAGAATGTAGGCCTTTCTCTCTCTTTACCAAATTCTTATTCTCCTTAATAAATGCTTAAAAGCCTAACTCTTGCTAAAGCTTATAATTTATTGGCAACTACCCATCAGATATTTTAGACAGAATAGCTAGAATTTTAGCCCTTAACAGATGGCTGATCATGAAGAGGAAAGCTGAAACTTCCATCTTCTGATCTTTCAGTTGGGTAAGAAATTTCCCCTACCTTGTCCCTTTAAATCCAAAGTACTGGGGGCAGCTAGGTGGCACAGTGGATAAAGCACTGGCCCTAGATTCAGGAGTACCTGAGTTTGAATCCGGCCTCAGACATTTGACACTTACTAGCTGTGTGACCTTGGGCAAGTCACTTAGCCCCTATTGCCCCAGGAAAAAAAAAATCCAAAGTACTGCTGAATTGCTGGGTGTTTTCCCTTTAAATTTTTTCAAAATGGACCTTTTAAACTCCCTAGTTACCCTATTTTTTATTTTAGTCTGTTTAACCAGACAAATAGGGGATAAGATCATGTTAATGCTTTGTTTTTGTGGATTTTTAATTTTTGTTAGAAGAGCCAGCAAGGTGCTTATAAATAGATGAATGTAGACACCTTTTCTTCTCTTTACCAAATTCTTATCCTCCTTAATAAATGCTTAAAAGTCTAACTCTTCCTAGGAGTGATCACAGTATTGAAGCAGATGATACGTAAGCATCCTTCCAAAGCTAAAATCCTATGATTCTATAATTATATGTCTTTCAACTTGCAGTCTGCACACACTACCTTACATTTTCCCATACTTAGATACCTAAAATTTTAGCATGCTTTAAAAATGTTTATTCAGGATTTTCACTGGATGATTTTTAGTCAGGTCTGTATATTAGGTCTAAGACAAGTAAAAGTATCAAGAGACCACTTTTGTCCCCATATCATTAAATGTATAGTTGGGCAGTGCTGCTTAGTCAATTTGTGGATCATCTATGCCCTTTTCTTTTCCTTTTAGTTATTTTACTGTTGTTAGGTCACCTCCTTCCAGAGTGGATAGGAGGAAAGGAAAGGAGCTGAGACACAAATTTTGCCTCTTGTTAACAGCTACTCTAAACGAGAAATTAGGTTGAAGCTAAAATTAGGTTTCTGGATTATTTTTAACCATAGTCTTTCTGTCTTCCATTACCAAAGATAAATGAGAGGTCAAGTAAAAAGAATTTCTTAAACTCCTGCTATGTACCAGCATAGTGATGAATTCTGAGAATACAAAGAAAGGCCAACATTCTCTATCCTCTGGCAGCTCACAGTTGAATGGGGGAGAAAACATGCAGTTATATACCAACAAAATATACAAAGCGTTCCAAAAGTCAATGAAGTTTTGAGCTATTAAGTCTTAAAGGATAAATTGGTGATAATCACAGAGTAAAGGCACTAGCATTAAGAGGAACCAAGTTATTGTAATAAAAAAAAATTAAGTTTTTTATGTGTACTCCACTGTATTGCATCTAGTGTTCTTTAAGTCAGATCCGTTGGAATTTAAAGTTTTGCATCAATTGAATACATTGATAATTACAGCTGTTCACCAGGGGAGGAATTTCAAATTATACAATATGATGAAAATATAATGTTAATCAATCTAGACCCAGTCTAAAAGTGTGGCTAAGGATTGAAATGATACCTTTTATTTCATTCTACCCATCTAGATATCAAAGTACAGTGCTTGGCACTTTGAGCTTAAGAAACACTTTTAAAATTCATTCATCTAGAATTTGTTTAATCATGTTTTTCATGTGTTTTGTAACATCCTTAATTTATATTTCCTAGAACAAACAAAAACAATACTCCAATTTCAACTGATGTCCTATTACTGTACAATAATAGGATTCCATTACACGACTACATGATTCTTCTAAAGACCTATTACTTGTGAGACCATAAAGCACTGCAAATCTGATTTCCCTCTTATGTCACTTTATGGGCTCACATAAAAAGAAGCTCAAAAGATCTCTTGCTCCGTCTTACACAAATTGAATTGATACTGGTATCAGCGGCACTTGGGTTGGCTTATTTTTCTTTTTAAACTATTGGAATGCTTGCTGATCTTGTTTATTTACTTGCTTTCACAGACACAAACATCACCACCTGAAATGTCATCACGTCACATTGTTATAGCACCACAACACAATTACATCTCGCCAAGCAATGTAATAACATTGTGTCAAGTGTCACCCTGCCATGACTCAGTGTTTTGGGAGCTGTAAAAATTTATTTTTGGACCACAGAATGTCCCAAGAGCCATTGAGTTTGCCCTACTAAAAAGAAAATCGGTGATTTAGGGGGGAAACTGGCAGGTAGGCTTGGGGGGGTCGGGGGTATAGATTCTCCGCTTGGTTATAAAAGTGCCCACACGTGGGCTCAGAGTGCATTAAATTGCCTTCTCGGAGGACTCCGAATTCCGCCCGGGGGCTAGATATTGACTCTTTGCTAGGATCTTGGGTGGAGGAGGCGTAGACTATAATTATCTGTTGGATCCTGGAGCCGTCTCACACCAGGACCTCTTCCTATTTATTTATGCCAGTGTCTAAACTGCGAAGTTCTTGGAGTCCCAGGGCCCTCACGCGCTCCGCGTCCTCCTGCTGAGGGAACAGAGGGAAGGGCAGGGCAGGGCAGCCCAGCGGGGGACTCAGGGCCGGCGCTGCCGAGCGAGCAGCGGACTACGTGGGCTTCGCGTTCCAATCGCTGTGTCCCCTGTTCGCGGCACCCGTCCCCCGCCCCTTTTTTACGCTAGGTGGAGGAGGAGAGGAGCCCACGTCGAAACGTTTCCCTCTAACTCACACCTCCCCTCTTCTCCTCCCCTCCCCTCCCCTCCCTCCGCTTCAGGTAGTCTGTTGCCCTGTTGCTCTGTTGCTATAACAACCCAGCTCCGTCCCGGGGGCTCGGCCGAAGCCGCCCGGGGAGGAAGTGACGAGAGGGTGGGTTGGCTGTTGTTGGGACACGTGACCCGGTCTGTGTTTTGACAGGGCAAACAGCAAAGAGAGAGCCGGAGTGTGAGGGGAGACTTGGAGAGAGCGAGAACGAGCTGAGAGAGAGCCTAGCGAGCGAGCCAGAGTCAGCAGGGCTTGGGGGGGAGTCAGACAGAAAAGACGAGGCGGGCGGACCCCGGCAGGGTCCTGAGGGTGACCTAGGCTGACCGACTGAATCGGAGGGCGAGGGGCAAGGGAGGGGAGCCCGGGAGCCGGAGGCGAGGTGCCGGGGATGGGGGAAGAGGAAACTGGCAGGAAGGAGGAGTGAAGGGAGGGGAGGAGAGAAGAGAGGAGGCGCAGGGGGCGGGTGAGATTAAGGGAAACAGAGGAGCCGCAGGCTCGCCAGTCTCCGGCCCCCACGGTCCCCTGAGGAGGCAGCCGCGGGGGCCGCCTGACTTTGCTGTGGGCCCTGCTCCTCTCGGAGCCTGCCTGCGCTTTAAAGCGAGTGAGCGTGAGCGAGGCGGGGATAAGGGGGGAGGCGGAATGTGACCCGCTTGGCTCCAGGCGCAGAGCCGAGGCAGAGGCGGAGAGTCCGTCGGTCCATCAGTCCGTCCGTCAGCGGAGGTCGGAGAGGGGGTAGGGAGGGCAGGAGAGGCAGCGGGCAGCCGGAGCCGAGCGCCATGAGAGCCGCGCTCCTGGAGCGGCAGCCGGGGCAGACACTGTGTTCGGTGACCGGGGACTGAAGGGGAGCCGGGGAGCGAGGCCCGGGGTGAGGGGAGCCGGGGGTCAGGCAGGAGCTATCTCCCCCTCCCCCGCCCCCGAGAGACGGGGAGTGGGGCGAGCGCCCAGCTGTAAACACCCGGACCGAAATGAGTCCGGGAAATCTGATTTCCACCCAGTGACGGGAGAGCGACCCACTGGACTGGGGGCGAGGGGGAGGGAGAGTTGGCCCGAGGTCCACTCGGGCCGGGGGTGGGGTGGGGGAGAGTTTGTTTAGTGAGCTGTGGGGGTGGAGACGGGGTTAGGAGGAGGGCGAGGATGCCCCTTTCAGACCTTCTTATTGTGTGAAATAGGCAGTGGTTGGCTGGGGGAGGGGGGGCTGGGGAAGGGAAGGTTGTGCTAGACGGGGTAGACCGAGGTTACACAAGTGAGGTAGAGAGTGTGTGTGTGTGCGCCTGTGTGTATGTTGGGGGGCTGTTTGTAATCAGGGGCAGGAAGACTTGAAGGGGGTTTCCCTCCTCCTGGGCATCAGGTAGAAGAATTGATTCCAGCCATTCCCAGAGGTTTCGGCTCTGGCCAGCGTCCTTTTCTAAGGGGTTAGTTAGCTTGTTGTTTGGGTTTTTTGTTGTCGGGCTTTTTTTTTTTTTCCACTCTACCTCCAGGTTATAAATAGATCCCCCTCTCGGTACAGAGAGGCTGTGTCAAAGAAGGACACACTGGCCGGGGAAGTCTAGGGGGTGGGGGGCAGGGGTGGGGGGGAAGGGGCACCCGTTGGGGGATGGGGGGGAGGCGGTGCAGAGTTTTGCTTTTTTCAGACCTACCGCTGCTGCTGTCACCACAATGAGTGCCAGGAAGAGGCCTAACTGCTAACAGTAGTTTTCTTGCAAGGTCCGTCTTTTAGAGTACCAGATTGATTTAATTTAATCTTTCTCCCTCCTTTTTATTTTTTTTTCCTTCAGTTTTAAAATCTAATTAGGAGCTGGAGTAGCAATCCTGTTGAAGAAGGGACCCATAAGAGTATCTTAGTGAGAATCCTGGCTGGGAATTGAACGCGAAAATGAAGCCAGACCGAGGTAAATGATTTATTTAAGAAGGGTGTTTTTTTTTCCATTCCTAATTTTAGAAGTGTTAACCTCATTCCGCTGAAGGATCTTTATTCTTGTATTAAAAGTGTGATTACTGTTTCTGTTTCTGGTACAGCTGATGTGATCGAGAAAGGCAGGCACACACACACACACACACACAGATTTCTTTAGTGAGGGCAGTTAGAATCTCAAAGATGGGTGAAACATCTATTAAAAACACCACTTAGAAGGCTAGTATTTAAAAATTCAGGCTTTAAGAGTGTTGTTGTAGTGATAACATAAAACGTGCCAGTCAGGATAGAATGGTCTTAAAGGTTATTTCACTACAACTTAGAATCATTTTCATTTCTTAAAGCTGTGGAATTGTTAAACCGTTTTAAGCAGCACAAATCCACCTGTAATTCTGAAGATATAACATGATAGTCGTACATTTGATGAAGCAGAATGTTCCAGATGATAGCATTATTGCATCATTCTTTTAATTTCTACTTCAGTGGTTATTTTTGTACTTTAAATAAACTGTGTGAAGTTGAACATAGAGTACAGTATTGTTTCATTGTAACTTTGATACATGAAGAAGCTCTGCTGGCGCCCCTAGAGTTAAATTTATGACATCCTTTATAAACCTGTATTTTTAGGAATTGTGATAATAATGTGTAGTTAGTGTCTTTCAAGGAACTCAAAAGGATTAGAAATTGTTTTGTTTAACTTTTGAGGTAGATAACAAAGACTACTTTTAATAGAATTTAGGCATATTTGCTTAATTCTTAAAAGTAAGTGCTTATACTGGCAATGAATTTGCTTTTATTTTGCTTTTTTCAATTTTCAGAAAAGTTACCTAGTTGCTTGTAAATTTATGATTATATTAAAGCTCTGTCACTATTGTTCCCAAGTCTTTAGGTCTTGCTGACTTTTAAGTATCCTGAAATATCATATCAATTAAGAAGTGGATTTTTCCCTTATGAGATTTTCCCTTTTAATAATGTGAATCCTCCAGTCAGAAGTTATATTTTTCATTTGATATATTTCAAAATATGCAACATAAAAGTAAAAGCTATACTTAAATAAGTTCACTGAAATGATTTTCCATTTGGAAATATTTGAATATTGGTAAATGCTTTATTTGTGAAATCTTAAAGGTGGTGTATTTTTGCTTAGCAACTTGCTTGCAGAGCACCAAGTTTACATGTTAGATTACGTTAGATATTGGAAAAATCTCACCAAGGTCAGTAATGGCCTCTTAGAATAATTAAGAAAATAAAATCAGTCAGTATTAGCTATTTTTATTAAAATTTACTTTGAGGTGACATTAACTGTAGTAATTTGAAATGTAGTACCTGACTATAGTCTCTTTTAGTAAAAAGTAGTATCAAAGAAGAACATAATATTTTCAGTTTAAGATTACTTACTAATATTGTTTCATTGGGAACACTTATATATTCAGTCCTTTGGGCATTGTGATGATTAAATCTTCCTCCTCAACTTTAGAATTTACAGCAAAGAAACATGAAATTGCATATATAGTATTTTTATTCTCTTTCATGATACTAAAGGACCTATAGGCAATATTTAAATACCCAAATAGATTACAGTAATGCTTCCTTTGTCCAGCAGCATCAACATTGAGGAATAATTTGTCCTCCATTAGTGAGTTTTCCAGATTAGTTAAGTACAATATTGAATTAAATTGATTATAGATAGTATATCCATTTCCTTATAGTATGCTGATTATAATTTAACATTTTATTGATTCATGATCATTATTAACAATTTTTATGCTCAATTTTAACATAGCCATGACCTCAATGAGGCATTGAGGTGTTTAGTATATTTGTTCTTGCACTAAGTAGCCCCAGATTATACCATTCTTTACCATATGTTTTGAGTTCCCATGGTATGCTCTTAGGTATGTGTATGTGTGTATGTTTGTCTTCTTTGTTGGTTGTCACTGATTGTTGTTGCCACTGTATTCTTACAGCTCTCAACATCTTATAGTTGACCATAGCCTGAGAAAACAGAAACAAGTTTGCTACAAAGAATTATGTCCAAAATAAATGAATAAAGTTTAAATTGAAGGTCTAAGGATTTCTCTCCTGTGAACAGTCATAGCTATTATGTATGGACTTGGTGATAATCTTTTTTGGCTTTTTGGAAGGTCTCTTAGTTTTACTTACTGGTTTTCAGTTGTGTCTTAGTCACTTGTAATTGTATATGGTGATAATTTGACTTATGAAAATCAATAGTAGGCTGAAGTCAATTAGGAGTTAGGGGGAAAAAAAAGTAGTATATTAATCATAAAAAGAAGTCAGGCTGCTAGCTTGCCAATCAGCTATTTCATGTATTTTAAGCAGTCTGCAGTGTTTGTACTTCAGTGCTTCATGAATCCATGATTTTGTCTATGGGTGATTTATAATAGTGGTGTCAAACTCAAGCAGTAACAAGGGCCACTAAACCTGTGGGCCACAAACTGACTTAGATGACCATATGTTAGCATGATATTGATTTGTATTTTCATTTATTTTGCTACAATTTCATCTGGTTTGGACTGTACTTGGGTGTGTTGTGAGCCATGGGCCACTTTGTAGCCTGCAACCCACAGTGAGTTGCTGTAGTTAAAAAAAAAAATGATCTCCTTCTGGACATTGTCTGGTGATGAGCCTTTCCAAACTTGTTTATCCTTGAAGGAAGTAGTAGTCCAGCTGTACAAACCATTCAGAAGTTCACATTCACATCAAGATTGTCCTCTGTTGGCATAAATGTTGAGTACCCAAGGTCACTACATCACATCAGAGGATGGTTTTAATGGACATCAACATTCACATTAAAACACACATAACGAATGTTTTTATGTGCTTTCAGATACATAGCATACATTTCACAAAATAGGTAGCAATCAAGTGACTTAATTCTGTTTCTTATAAATTAATAGTGAAGAACTGTGGTCATTCATAGCTCTCTGTGCCATGATGCTAAATGTTAAAGTAAAGGATATTGCTGAGAAATTTTAAAAGATGTAAAAGAATGCTTGAATTTGGATAAAATTATTTCTGTGTAATATTATATTATATTTATAATATTATCCTCTATTATAATAATTATAACCTTAGTTTCATTGTGTAATTCCAGGGTTGTTTATAGAACAAGGCAAATGTGGATTTGATGCAAATTGTACGTGGGAATATTAGATGTTAAAAAATGGTGCTGAGTAAAGGCCTGGAGCTAGAAGATGAGAAGGTTAAATAAGGAATATAGTTCTGCCATGTACTTAAGAGAGTACATAGGCAAAAAAAAAAAAAAAGAGTACATAGGCATAAATTTGTTCCCCTTAGTGATTTAATCAGAAAGTATTTATTGAATGTCTGCTCTGTATATAGCAAAGTGCACAACTTTTTCAGGGGTACAGCAACTATAAAATATGGTTTCTGCCTGTAAGAAACTTAAAATATTTGTTAATGCCTTACTAATTTCCAGTTCAGATATCTTCACAAAAACATGCCTATTTATGGAAATAGCTTATATTTGATAGTACTTAATGGTTTTGTCTACAAAGGTATATTTAAGAATAATACAGGGGGCAGCTAGGTGGCGCAGTGGATAGAGCACCGGCCCTGGATTCAGGAGGACCTGAGTTCAAATCCGGCCTCAGACACTTAACACTTACTAGCTGTGTGACCCTGGGCAAGTCACTTAACCCCAATTGCCTCACTTAAAAAAAAAAGAATAATACAAGATTTACTTAATTTAAAAATAAAAATTTTCAGAAATATCGAATAAGTATGTAGTATAATAATATGGGTGGTACATATTTCAATACAGATGTATGCTGCAGATTTATCAGTTAATGTCCGCAAAAGATAAGTAGAATTAGCATATTTGTTATAAACTTAGATCTTGGATTTTGGAATAGTATGACATCTCTCTTGCCTTTGTTAGAAGTTGTTTTCCTTGGAAAGGATTGTTAAGCTTATCTGCCTGTCAAGTATGAAATATGTAATTCATATGAAATTTCAGCAAACAAGTAAAATGTATTAAATGCAAACGAGAATAGCATTTGTGGCCTATAATAAAGGCAGAACTTGGTATAAATCATTGAACAAATAACTAGATTATTTGAAATAACATGAAGCTAATTGTTTTTCTTTGATATTGACAATAAATAAACCCCAATACCTAGTTGTCGAGGTTACAGAAATAAGAGGAAAATTTTAAGGAGAAAGAAAAATCGCACAGTGTTAATGTTAGTTAAATTGTCTAACCATGAAATTTTTCATAGGATAAAGCAGGAGGAATGCCAAAAGACAGAAAAGTGAGTTAGACAAATCAGGACAGATTTTCAGTAAATTGACAATTCGATTAACATATTGGAATTCTCTCTCCAATAGGGTTGAAAATTAGGGGCAGCTAGGTGGCGCAGTGGATAAAGCACTGGCCCTGGATTCAGGAGGACCTGAGTTCAAAGCCAGCCTCAGACACTTGACACTTACTAGCTGTGTGACCCTGGGCAAGTCACTTAACCCTCATTGCCCTGCCAAAAAAAAGAAAGAAAGAAAGAAAGAAAATTAGGTAGAAGGTAGATTAAGGATTTAGGTCCAACATTAACTCAAAAATAGGAGTATTTGAAAAATGTGGGTAGAATAATCCTGCTGTTTTGAATGAAGCTAGTCACTTAGGAAATGATTGGGTAGCATAATAGAAAGGCAGTTCAACTACAGATGTCATGTATATTCACTCTTCTTCCCATATGTCAAAAACTGACTATGTTGGTCTATTATCCATTTGCATTGATGGCTCATGTCATATCAGCCACTGTCAAATAATTGTTGGCTCAGTGTATATTCTGCCATTCAAATACTTAAGAGATTGACAAAGATGGTCCCTGGCTGATGTTTTGTCCTGTCATCTAGTAAGAAGAAAGGGATCTAGTAGGCTGAAACTGTCATTTCTTTTGAAAGATGAGAAAAAAGATAATTGGGGAACGGGGCGAAAGGCGATAGGGGAATTGAGACTCTAATGTGCATATATATTACTAAAAAACTAGCTTTCTTTCTCCATGGAGAAGAATCAAGGGGTCTGTCCATTACTGAATGCATTGTAGAAAGGTAAGGGAAGCCCAAATCAAGTGTTTAAGAATTAGGTTATTTGTTCTTCCTCTGTCTCAAGGGTCTGTCAGACCATGGATTTACATTATTTTTCCTTTGAGCCAAACATTTATAAAATTTATAGATTAAACCATTCAGTTACATGTAGTTTGCTTTTAATGTTGACATAACTTTTGTTTTTTTATTTAGGAAAAAAATAACTAGTTTGTTCCTGGAACTAGTGATAAGCAAGGTAGATTGCAAACTGTTACTGTATAAAGTATCTTGTGTGTAATTAATGCATGGTTGTTGCTTTTTCTAATCTCTACATATTATCATGTAAGTCATCTGATTAAAATTTTAGTTCCATTGAGTGATTGAATTGTTAAGCTTAATAGAGGAACCTAACCCATTTTGACAGTAGTTGTACATCTTAACTGCCTTTTAGTAAAATGGAGGGGAAAAGAGGAGTGCTTGGAAGATGAGAGCATTGATTTTTAAAAAATTTTCTTAATAAGCTTAAACCAAATGGTTTCTGTAAAAATAATCTCAGAGGATGATGAGGGTATTAAAATAAATTTCCACATATAATCACCAGATACCTAATAATCTCTGGGTAAACAACTGTCCCATTTTTCTCTCCATTTGGGAAATACTTTAAAAATTAGTGGTTAAAATAGTATTGTAAAATAATTGATATCTATAGATTTGAAATTAAAATTTAATTAGATGGGTAAAAGAAAAATTTTTGAAGTCATTTCTATTTTAAAATATTAAAAACTTGATTGCTTACAATTGACAGAATACCAATAGAAATGAAATAGGTAATAAAGTGAATATAATGGATAGAGTCTAAGTAGTCATAGCTTCTGTGCTCAGCTTTACCACTAATAATTAGTGACACAATTCAGGCTATATTAGCTTCTTTGTGCTTTACTATACATATCTGTAAAATAGATCTAATGGTACTAATTAAGCAATAAGATTAATAACCAACATTTATAGAACATTAAGATTTACAAAACATTTTTATACATCTAGGTAATAGAATGGATAGAGGGCCAGATTTAGAGTCAGGAAAACCTGAGTTCAAATCCTATCTCAGACAATTACTATCTGTGTGATTTCTGGGCAAATCACTTAACCCTACTTGCTTCAGTTTCCTCACCTGTAAAATGAGCTGGAGAAGGAAATGGTAAACTACTTCCTGTATCTTTGCCAAGAAAACCCCAAAATGGGGTCATGAAGAGTTATATCTAACTGAAACAACTGAAGAACAACAAAATTACAGCTATTAAATCCTCAAGCAACCCTGTAGGGCACATAATATAGTTATTATCATCCCCAATTTACAAATGAGACAACAGAGGCTCAGAGAATTTTACCCAAGTCACTCAAAGTCAGATTCTATTAAAAGTAGAATTTGAACCCATTAAGTAGGTTGAAAGACGTTATTGTCATTGAAATATGCTTGGTCTAGTCCTTTCCACAGGTGACTTAAAAGTTGGCCCAAATATAAAAATAGTCAACAGTGCCTGTACTCTTATCCTTCACCTACCAAAGTCGTCCTCTGACTCCACTCCTCTAGAACTTAATATCAAATAATTTGAAACATTTAGAGATCTTTTGGACTCAGAAGTAGAAGAATTGAAGTTGTTAGAAGCAGTAACAACTTAGTGAAGTGACCTAGAGCTAGAATTCAAGCATAGTTGCTCTGCCTCATTGGTGGCCATTTGACCAAAAATATATTTCTGTAAACTTACAGGTTTTTAAAAAATTTCATTTCTTATACTGCCTGAAATCCTGCTAATTATAGAGATTCTTTTGAACTAAAAAATATCTTCTTAAAAACAGAAGAGGCTAAATGAGCTATCAACTATTTGTTCATTGGTGTGTGAAGTAGGTAAATCAAATTGTTTTTCTCTAAGCATCTAGATAAGACTAGCTACACTGAGAAAATGAGAATTTGATGACCAAAGGAAAGGGATTTGTAGCATGAAGTATATGAGTGAGGGTGCCATGGTACTTAAGGTAGATTGAGGGAATTGGGAACATGAACATTTTAGGAAGAGAAGGGGCAGGAGGAATTGAACTACTAGTAGGAAGTAGGATGTAGACAGGGAGGTAAGAAGTGTAAATTTTGCCTAATGTTGCACCATTTCACAAGCTATCATTATGTATCTACTATAGTCCATGCACAATGCTGGGTGATGGTGATACAAAGATAAAAATGAGATAGTCCTTGACTTCAAGGAGCTTACATTTTACTGGGGGAGATAACATATATAAAACCATGTATATGATATATTCAATATAAATTAAAGGTAATTTTGGAGGTAAAGGTGATAGCAGCTATATGGGGATTACAGTCAAGATATTCAGGGGGCAGCTAGGTGGCACAGTAGATAGAGCACCGACCCTGGATTCCGGAGTGCCTGAGTTCAAATCTGGCCTCAGACCCTTGACACTTAGTAGCTGTGTGACCCTGAGCAAGTCACTTAACCCCAATTGCCTCACCAAAAAAAAAAAAAGATATTCAGAAGACCCAGACCACTAGTACTGTATTTTAACTCATAATAGATTTTGTGGATAGGTCTATGGACTTAATTATCATTTATAAGATTGTTTCTATGGGAAAATGTTTTTCTAATTTAGACAACTGATTTACAAACATTTAGAGCTCAATCTTATTTCATATTGCTCCCCTTCATGCCTCTGCATTCTGGGTAAGCCAGACTATTACTTGTTCTATGAGTGTGCATACAATTTACACAGACCATTTCCCATGCTTCAGATTTGCTCTCTCCACATTCTGTTTAAAGAATCCTTTCTTCTTTATGTAGATACCATCTCCTCCATAAAAGCCTTTTTTGACTTCCACCCCTTTTCCACTGAGCTGTATGTGTTCTCTCCTTTCTCAACATTTCTGAAAGCATTTTATATTGATTTCCCAATGCCCTCATTACATCCTACCTTATATTATACTTATCTTTATGTGCCATAATTTTCTAAAATTTCTAAAATTTTTAGCTCAAGGAGGATAGGGATTATGTGCTTTGGGGGGGGGGGTAATGAGGGCTAAGTGACTTGCCCAGAGTCACCCAGCTAGTAAGTGTCTAGTGTCTGAGGTCAGATTTGAACTCAGGTTTTCCTGAATCTGGGGCTGGTGGATACACTGTGCTACCTAGCTGACCCGGATTATGTGATTTTTAATCTTTTTCTCTATGGCTCATCCATAATAGGTACTTAATTAATATTTATGAATTGTTGAACTTGCTTGTATATTTAATTATCTACTCAGTATCCTGATTGTGCTATTATCCCAACAACTGTTTTTGAGAATTCAAATTTTGTATTGTTTGAAATGGGTGCATTTATATTTGGTACCATGAAGAATTTCAAATTGCTTATGTACAATAATAGTAACATCTACATATCTGTATAGATTATTTTCCATAATAAAATAATTTCTTAAAATCAGTAATTTTCTTTAGTAGAGGAATCATATTGGCTATCATTTTGTGTAAGTCACTTTATACTGTAACATTAAAAGAACCTGGAACTTTTAGCACTTAAAATTGGGAAACTTTCTCTGGAACTTTTGATTGAAGGATAATTTTACTTGAGACTACAGGTCTGCTTCATGTTGAGTAAAACCATATACAAGGATAAAAATAATACTCGATAGAAATTAATAGTGATCACTATATAAAAAGTAATATAGGTTTAAAATATTTGACATTTCTTTTGAGTAAATCTGTTATATAGAGTGAGATGCCCTTTTTGGATAGAGAAATTAAAAATTGTTATGATCTTTATAAGATAAACTAAGATCAGTTATATCAACTGCCATTTGAAAATTCTGATATTGGGGCAGCTAGGTGACTCAGTGAATAGAAAAAATAATAGGGCTTTCATATATTCATATTAATAAATTTCCATCTGACATTACCTAGCATGTCTAGTAAGATGATGAAGATACTAAATTTTACTAAAATCTTAAAGGATTTCTCGGGATGCTTATTCAAAGTCCCTCAAACTCTGAGGTAGATGGAAATATAATTTTCTATTCTTTTTTTTTTTTTTTTTTTAGTGAGGCAATTGGGGTTAAGTGACTTGCCCAGGGTCACACAGCTAGTAAGTGTTAAGTGTCTGAGGCCAGATTTGAACTCAGGTACTCCTGACTCCAGGGCTGATACTCTATCCATTGCTCCACCTAGCTGCCCCTATTCTTTTTTTTAAATTGTGAAAGTATTTTATTATTTTCCAGTTACATGTAGAGATAGTTTTCAACATTTGTTTTTATAAGCTTTCTAGTTTCAAATTTTTTCCCCTCCCTCCCTCCCTAAGACAGCAAGTAATCTGATATAGGTTATTTATATATATATATATATATATATATATATATATATATACACACACGCACACACAATAACATTAAACATTTCTGCATTAGTCATGTTATAAGAGAAGAATAAGAGCAAAAAGGAAAAAGCTCAGAAAAGAAAAACAACGGCACCAAAAACAAGAGAAATGGTATGGTTCAATCTGTATCCATATTCCACAGTTCTTTTTTTTTTTTTCCTTTTCTGGATTTGGAGAGCCTTTTCCATCATGAGTCCTTTGGAACTATCTTGTACCGTTGTATTGCTGAGAAGAATCAAGTCTTATCACAGCTGATCAACACATAATGTTGATGATACTGTGTACAATGTTTTCCTGGTTCTGCTCATCTCACTTATCCTTCCAGGTTTCTCTAAAATCTGCCTGCTTATCATTTCTTACAGCACAAGAATATTCCATTACATTCATATACCACAACCTGTTCAGCCATTCCCCAACTGAAGGGCATCCCCTCAATTTCCAATTTCAAGAGCAGCTATGAATATTTTTGTAAATGTGGGTCCTTTTCCCTTTTTTTATGATCTCTTTGGGGAAAAGACCCAATAATGGTATTGCTGGGTCAAAGGTTTATTTATTATTTATTATTTATTATTGCCCTTTGGGCATAATTCCAAATTGCTCTCCAGAATGGTTGGATCAGTTCACAACTCTACCAACAATGCATTAGTGTTCCAATTTTCCCACAGCTTCTCCAATATTTATTATTTTTCTTTTTTGTCATATTAGCCAGTCTGATAGGTGTCAGGTGGTACCTCAGATTTGTTTTAATTTGCATTTCTCTAATCAATAGTGATTTAGAGCATTTGGAAATATACTTTTCATAAAACAAATACCAAAGAAAATCTGATCTCCTTAACTCTTTAAATTACATAGCAAACTTGATTTCATCCAGGAAGGTAGAACAAAGGAGTGAATTTCAACCTATATCCTGAAATATAACCCAAAACTCTTTTGTATCAGGAGAGGAAATGAATTTCAGAGGTCATAGCTCTCCACAGAGAGCTACCTTTCTCTGGGCTGTGTCCTGAAATTCACATCTGAGGACTGTGTAATTCTGTAGCTAAATTCATCTGTTATAAGGGCAGTTTCTCCAGTAATCAGGGCACAAAGCACTCAAGACTTTAGAGATTATCTCAGAAGTTTGAATTACATGCAAATACTGATAGAAAGTTGCTGGGCTTAGTATGTAAGCATAGAAGCTTCATTTCTAAGATATAAACTTAATAATTTTATTCAAGAAAAAGATACCATAGGGAATACTGGTCCTGTTCCTATATAGATATGTAGATTGGCGGGTGTCAAAAACCTAAACCCCTTAAATATAAAAGCCTTTTGGAATCAAGAGGCTGCTTAATAGTATAGATCAGATTTAGGTAGCTAGGGGCTAGAAAGTGGAGGACCCTTTCAATGCCCGGTTAACACAAAATGATGGTTTAAGGAAAATTAACTAATTAAATTATTTAATTTGTAGAGGATATTGAGTCCCCATATATGTAGTAGGTTTTTGTATATTAAAAATTATAGAATATATGTAACTTTATGGCCTTAAAATCATGTTGAACCAACATTTTTTAATCCCCAAATTTTCCAAAATGATAAAGAGTGCTAAAGATTATCTGGTACTTCCGTTGGCTATCAGTTTGGTACTTTTTTTCTTTGACCTATCACCATCTTGTCTACTACTTTTTGCCAATGATATCTTGTAGTAGAGACCAGACTCTCAAAGTAAGTCTTCAAAGAAGAAATAATGTACCCTAACTTTTCCTCCCCTACTTTTTCAGATGAGGATACAAGTTGTGTTGTTCCCCAGGGAGAGCTGGAACTAGAACTTAGGTTTCTCATTCTCAGGATTTATATATATATATATCTGGGGAGGCAGTGAGTGTTGAGTGACTTGGCCCATGGTCACACAGCTAGGACTAATGTACTTTTTAGCTTTTTTTTTTTTTTTTTTTTTTGGTGAGGCAATTGGGGTTAAGTGACTTGCCCAGGGTCACACAGCTAGTAAGTGTTAAGTGTCTGAGGCCAGATTTTAACTTAGGTCCTCCTGACTCCAGGGCCGGTGCTCTATCCACTGCACCATCTAGCTGCCCCTGCTAATGTACTTTTAATTGTGCCACTGCCTCCTAGAAAATACAGTTATTCTCAGGTGAATGGAAATAAGTAGGCCTCTAGCCTTCCTCAGGGAGTCTGAGAAAAACTAATATTCAGGTAAGGCACCAGGCCTTGTCGTCTTTATCTTCCAGCCCTTAGAAGCCAATTGTAGGAGACCAAAGGTCAGGTTGGACTTCTCAGCTGGGAAACTAGAATGAAAAATTGGGGGAAGACCCTGCCTTCAAATGCTTTCTGATTTAAAGAAATGCAGAGAAACTATTGAAAAGAGGTGATTTGTTCCTAAGTGATTTAAAGTTGTCTGCCCTTACACTATTTTATGCTACTTTTAGCCTATGCTATGTTGTAAAATTAGTTGTTTGATAGTTATTGTGCAGACTAGAACTTTTAAAAAAGTATAAAATTAGTAGGATTCAATTTTGTTGTAACAAGACAAAGTGCAGGAATTTTGCTATAACTTGAAAACTTTATTATAGAAAATTCAGTCATATTTAACTTGCACAGTATTAAATGGAGGAAGGATATGAAACAATTGTTCTGGCCGAGTTTATTTTTCTAAGTGATTTCCATTTGATACCAAAAGAACTCTTGGCTATTTGGTTGGAAAGAAATTAAAAGTACACTTTTGAATATTACTCTTTATTAAGGATTAACTTTGCATGTATACTTGGGATGTGCATAAAATGCTAATACTGAGCATACTTAGTGTACGTTTTCTGATCAAGGGAAAATAATGGTAACAAAATGTATTCATGTTTTGTTTAACACTATTTGAACAGTTAACTGTTCTAAACTTACAGATGGTAGAAAAAAATCCTTTCTATTTGATATAGAAATACATTATTTTATATAAAGTCACTGCATCTTCACAGTTACATTTTGTTTAAACAAATATTGAATGATTAGAAATACAATGTTTTCCCTCTGCCACAATGCCTCTCTTAAAATATGAAAAATGAGAAGCCAGATTTGTATATATAGATTGGAGAGTTATTTCTAGCAGTTTAAGCTGTGAAAGTGAATGAATTCTCCAAGAGAAGTGCTATAATTGAACATTGCATATTTGATCAGTAATATTATGAGTCTTAGCTTTGAGAATTAAAACTTCATACATTTTCAGTTTATTTAGCTACTTTATTTATTGTACTTTACAATTGTGGGTTATGGGAAGTAGTTTTGTCGGGTTTTGTTTAGCTTTGGTAGATTTTAAATACGGTTAAGAAATTCCCACTATTCTTTGATTTATTTGCTTTTTATCTGGAAGATTTATGGGAAAACATTTCTAAGAATAACACATGCTAATAAGGCAGGGATAGGTTGAGATTTGTACTATGGGAGAGAATATTCATGTTGACCAGATTATGGATCTATCAAAGTGTGATTTATCAATATATTTAGTAGATAGATTTTTTCAACTTAATTGAAATTTTGATGTAAAATGAAGTTTAATTAAATTTTATTTCTTCAATGAACAAAAATTTGTTTTCTTTTTGTACATATGGGTCTTTTTCCTCTTTGATTTCTTTAGCATATAGGCCTAGTAGTATTCCTGTGTCAAAGGGTTTGTACAGTTTATAGTAACCTTTTAAGCATAGTTTCACATTGCTTTCCAGAATAACTGCATCTGATAACACAGCTTCACCAACAGGAGGGCATTGATATACCTGTTTTTCTGTAGCCCCTTCAACATTTGACATTTGCTGTTTTTTTGTGTTTGCCAGACTGATGGAAATAAAGTAGAACTTCAGAGTTGCTTTAATCTCTCTAATTCTTGGTGATTTGTAGCTTTTTACTATGGTTAATGATGGCTTGAACTTAGGTAATTAGAATTGACCATTTTATCTTCTATGGCCCCCTCTTGCTTGTGTCATTTATCAAAATCTGAAAGGTATTTTCTTCTTCCTCCTATTTTGTTTATGATGTAATCCTTTATGTCTAAGTCATATATTCATTTGGAACTTATCTTGGTATATGGGGTTGAGTTGTTGGTTTATATCTGCTTTTCTGCCAGACTGATTTCCAGTTTTCTCAGCAGTTTTTAATCACATAATGAATTCTTACACCTATAGTTTAGTTCTTTGGGTTCATGAAACAGTAGGCTACCAAGTCCTTTTGCTTCTCTGTGTGGTGTATATAATCTGTTCCACTGGTCATCTTTAACTAATACCAAATTTAAAAAAATATATTATACTTAATTTTAACATTCTTTTTTTTTGGTTGGGCAATGAGGGTTAAGTGACTTGCGCCAGGTCACACAGCTAGTAAGTGTCAAGTGTCTGAGGCTGGATTTGAACTCAGGTACTCCTGAATCCAGGGCCAGTGCTCTATCCATTGTGCCACCTAGCTGCCCCCAACATTCATTTTTTGAAACTTCAAATTCCAAATTTTCTTCCCCCAGCCACTTTCACACCCACTGAGAAGGCAAGCAATGGAAGTCATGTAAAACATTTCCAAATTAGCAGTATTGGAAAAAAATGCAAGAAAAATAACAAGTGAAAAAAATATACTTCAATCTTTACCTGAGTTCAACAATTCTCTTTCTGGATGTGGATAGCATTTTTCTTTGAGTGAGTTCTTTGAGTTTCTTTGAGTGAGTTCTTTGATTTGTTTGGTTTCGTTGTTGTTGTTGTTGTTTTGTTTTGTTTTGGTTTTGGTTTTTTTGCAGGGCAAATGGGGTTAAGTGACTTGCCCAGGGTCGCACAGCTAGTAAGTCTTAAGTGTCTGAGGCCGGATTTGAACTCAGGTCCTCCTGAATCCAGGGCCGGTGCTCTATCCACTGCGCCACCTAGCTGCCCCTAAAATCCCTTTAATTCAGCTTTTTTTGGTTTTGTTTTGTTTTGTTTTTTCGGTAAGGCAATTGGGGTTAAGTGACTTGCCCAGGGTGACGCAGCTAGTAAGTTTCAAGTGTCTGAAGCTGAATTTGAACTCAGGTACTCCTGAATCCAGGGCCAGTGCTTTATCCATTGCTCTACCTAGCTGCCCCTTTTTGTGAATTCTTTGAAATTGTTTTGGATCATTGTATTGGTTAGAGTAGTTGTCTTTCACAGTTGATCATTGTTACAGTATTGTTGTTACTGTGTAGAACATTCTCATGGTTTTGCTTTCTTCATTTTGCTTCAGTTCATGTAAGTCTTCTGTAATGATTGGAATGATGCCACCTACTGGAGACTTACTATAGGAAAGCTCCACCATGAGGAAAATGCTTCAGAGGGCAAGGCCATGTGGCTTTTCCTTGGTGTCAGGAAGTGATGTTTGCTCATGAGTGCTGTCTATCAAGGCTACCAGCCAATCAACTTGAGGAGCCTCCTATTTTCTGGGAGGAGACAGGAAGGAGGAAAGAGGGCCTGTGTGGAGAGCTCTGTCTCTTGGGGTTCCTGACTTGATGGTGGTGGTGGCGGCAGAGGACTTCACAGGATATTTGAGGAAAGATAGGAATGCCAGGCTGTTGGAATGCTGTTCTCAATCTTTCTCTTTCTATTTTTCAATTAAACCCTTAAAAACCTAAACTCGTTTTATCAGTGATTTTAGTCAGTTTCCCCCAAAACTGGGGGAACATATTAGAATCCACATTTAGAATCTAAAATTACACAGTTCCCATGTTTTTCTGAAATCATTCTGCTTATTTCTTATAGAATCATATTCTATTACAATCATACCCTGTTCATAACTTGTTAGCCATTCTCCAATTGATATCAATCCCCTCAGTTTCTAATTCTTTGCCACCACAAAAAAGTGCCAAAGTTTTGATGATCACTGATTTGTAGTACAATTTGAGTTCTGCCGATGTTTGGCATTTTTTTTTTCATTTTCTCTCCAATTTCTGGTGAACACCACACTAGAGAACGTTTATCACTCACCTTCCTTGCTTCCTATCTTCTTTTCCTTTTTGTGTCTCTTACATGCTTTAAATGCATAAAATAAAATACATAGGATTACAAAGGACACCAACTCATATTAAAATAAAATATTATTTTTTCCCCATCCAAGTTCACATATTGCCCTGAAATATATCCTCAGAACCCTTAAGGGACTGTATACAGTGGGTTATGAATCTCTTCTCTAATTTCTTCCTCTAATCCACCTTCCACACTGCTGCTGAAGTAATATTCCTAAAGAAGGAATGTGACCATGGCACTCCCCTAATAAATAAACTCTGTTACCCCCATATTACTTCAAAGGTCAAATACAAAATCCTTGGCATTTAAAGCCCTATTCAGCCTAGCTCCACCCTACCTTTTTAACCTAATTATACATCACACTTGCTTTTTTTTTTTTTTTAAGTGAGGCAATTGGGGTTAAGTGACTTGCCCAGGGTCATACAGCTAGTAAGTGTTAAATGTCTGAGGCTGGATTTGAACTCAGATACTCCTGATTCCAGGGCTGGTGCTCTATCCACTGTGCCACCTAGCTGCCCCCACATTTCCTTAACGTACACTATACTTGTTCCTCACACATAGGACACTCCATTTCCTGTCTTCCATTGTGTATAGGCTGCCCCTCTATTCTTGGGATGCACTTTTTCACCTCTAACTCAGACTATCTAGTTTCTTCAAAGTTCGTCTTAAACTCTTACCATATATGGGAAACCTCAGATTCTCCCAACCATTTGTGCCTTCATTCCCCTTCAATTGTCTTGGATTTATTTTATATATATTTACATAGGTATATGTCTCCCATTAGAATGGAAATTGCTTGGGGCCTGGCACTGTTTGATTATTGTCTTTGTATCCCAAGAGACTAACCTTTGAGCCTGATTCAACATAGATGTTTTAACAAATACTTGTCTATTGGTTTATTGAATAAAATTTTATTAAACCTACAAATTCATATGCAGTTCCATATCAATTTATTTTTCATTATGAATGCACAGTATCAAATTTAAAAGAACTTGCTTTGTGTGTTTCTGTTAGTAAATCATCTGTGAAAAATCCCTTTCGTAAAAACTTGAATGAAGTTGACCAGGAAGGATTGCATTATTAACTTAACATTTTTAATAGAGGTGAGGATCATCAGTGTATCATGCTGAATAGCAGAGCTAGACATCCAAAACATGTTTATCTGTCTTCTTAAGGGCAAAAAATCCTTGATTTAATGATAAAACTGAATCCTTTATAAAGATAGTTATGCAATAGAGATATTAAAGCATAAGATTAAAAGTTTATTCTTAAGTGTTATTAACACTTCTTAAATTTCAACAGTGCACTAGGCACTTTATAAGACACGGAGTCGTTAAGCTTAGATTATAAATAACCCATGTTCTAGGTCATTTTGAATAATATTAATGATGTCAAAAATAGCATAGTACATTTGCTTCTTTATTCTATGACTTAAAATTTAACAAACAACAACAAAAAGATTTAATAAACAAGTTCCAACTAACAGCCTAATGGATTATGCACAGTAAAATTCTTCAGTAACTCAGGACATTAAAAAATAAGGTCCCTATTAGATGCATTTATGAATTAGTTTGATTAAATAGTTTTGGTTTGATGCTGAAGTATAGAATTTTTCTGTACACATGGAATGAACAGATAGTATTCTGGCCTCTTAGTTTATTTTGGTTACTTTAATAACTGAGACATGACTGTACACTTACTTAAATCCATTGAAATGTTTTGAAGAATGGTTTGTCTTATTAGCAATGTGGTTGACCTACATATAGATATGGTGGCAAATAACTTTTGATCCAGTACTGAATTTTTCCACCAGTATTATTCTTTCAACAGCAGGGGAGATATATAAGAAAAATGAGTAAGATCAGTGGAAAAACCTATTTTTTTATTCTTCAAAGCTGAAGCAGTTTTTAAGGCTTTAACAATTATACTGTCTTTGTTCAAGTCAAATTTATTACGCACTCATAAAATAAAACAGGATTACACATAAAGAGCTATAATAGACCAGAGAGGCCATTCAGTCAAATGCCTCCCATTTTACAGATTTGCAAACTGAGGCCCAGGGAGGTTTTCACTTTCCCAAATATGAATTTGTATGATCCTTCCAAGATTTTAGACTGATCACATTAGCACATAATCTTAACTGGCCTGACTAAGCAGCCATGCACACACACACACACACATATGCTGGCTCTGTGTATCCTTTCTATATTGTAGAACTAGCACTAAAGTGAACAAGGAATTGTCTTTATTGCGGTTTTGTTTGAAGAAAACCAACAAAGATAAACATAGGAAAAAAAGCACAGAAGCATATTTCCTTAGAACAGATAATCAAAACGGAACAAAAGAATGAGACTGACAGTTTATGCAACACTTTTGTAACTTACTATTTGTTAGAAGAAAGACTACTTTAAATTTAACAAAATAATACCAGTATACTACAGTTTAATGGCTTCGTTTGTTTTTTGGGGTTTTTTTTGGTGCGGCAGTTGGAGTTAAGTGACTTTCCCAGGGTCACACAGCTAGTGTCAAGTGTCTGAGGCCGAATTTGAACTCAGGTCCTCCTAACTCCAGGGCTGGGTACTCTATCTACTGCGCCACCTAGCTGCCCCTTAATGGCTTCATTTGTGTCATTTTCAGTCAGTGTGTACATTAATAAATTAAGATTGGGGGGGGCACTTAACCCCAATTGCCTCACCTCCCCTCCCCCCCCCAGATTGTGGGACAGACACCTAGGTGGTGCAGTAGATAAAGCACTGGATTCAAGAGTACCTGAGTTCAAATGTGGCCTCAGACACTTGATACTTACTATCTGTGTTACCCTAGGGGCAAGTCACTTAACCCTCAGTTGCCCTGCAAAAACAATAACCAAAAAACCCCAATAAATTAAAGATTATGAACTCGTTTTTTTGTTGTTGTATGTATAGAGTCTGGAGATCTTTGACTTATAGCTAAAAAGTGATAATGTGAAGATTGAATCCTGTGTTATTGATTGAATCATGTTGTTATTGGTTTGTTGTATGTAGTCCTGGTTTGTTAGCATCTTAAAGGTATTTTTTAAATTATTACTGTAAAACTCTTTAAAATTTTTCCAAATTATTTTTCTCTTTATTTTGGAAGTCAAAAGTTGGTATCAGAAACACCAAAGATAGAGGAATCTCTCACATAAGGAAACTTTTTGTACCAATGCAGTTTAGCACCCTCCCAGAAACTTCTTAGGGAGTTAATTTCCTGTGGCACTAAGAAATTAAACACTTTACCCAGAGTCACACAGCTCAAATCTTATGTGTTTTGAAGCTTGTTCTTTATCAAAAAGAAGTTAATTCTGGGAATTCAGTTATTCATAGTAATAGTATAAATAGTCTTAAACTGGTTATTCCAAGAACCATTCGTATTCATTTATTGTGTTTTGATCTATTGAAAATGACTTGTATTTCCAGAGTTGAAAAATGTTGGGAGACAACTTGAGATCATACTTAGGGAAGAGAATGAGAATTAAAGAGGGTATCGGCCTGGGACTTAAAAAATCCACTGCAGATGATCCAGAACAAGGATAATAAATTAATTATATATAATGCAAAAATCTTAACTTCCTGAGATACTTTAAAGATCTTTCACTACATCTGCAAAATAGACGATCTTTGTTTTCTAATTAATAGTATAGTCTACATTTGTGTGTTTTTTTCCTCAATGAGATGGAAAGTACATGACTAGTTACAGAAATTTAAATTCAGTTTACTTCTAAGATTATTGGAAAACTGGTAAGATAGGTATTAGTTGAATGTTACTATACAGAGTGGGCCATAACTTTGTGAAAATTACTTTTCCCTTATTTTGTATACATATTTATTTCCTATATGTGATATGTATCCTGTATATGATGCTATGGCATTATAAATGAAAAACAAAACAAAAGGAGTTTTGAAACCCCTTTGTGACTTTTGGCTCACCCTATAATTCTGGCATGACGATGAATTTTATTATTTATAGTATAGTAAAATATAGTAGACACACATAGTCTAGGTTTTCTAAGTCAGGATGCAGCCTCTACTTACACTTTCTATTTCATTTTGACACTAGTATTTCCCAAACTAATATCTATGAATGCTTTGGGGCTTGAAATATATTAATAAAACCAATAAACGATGGCTTTAGACATATGAAATACCCCCAGGATAAAGTAAGGTCAGGGAAATGCTGAAACAAACAAACAAAAGACATTTTTATTACAAGTTTTCTTATTCTTAGTCCAAGTGTTTTCTTAATACAAGTTTCATCTCATACTTAATGCATTGGAAAGCATATGCTGTTAGTACTGATATTCTCTCAGAACTATTGTTCACACTGTGCAGTATACCACTGTTCTTTGGAATATGATCTGGGGGAGGCCCTATCTATTCCACCCCTTCACACACCTATTACTTGCTTATTATTGAACTGCTATGATTGTTCGCTTCATTATGTTGTTTGGGAGTAATTTAGAAATTCTCATAACAACTGAATTTATTCTCCTTGGGATATAGTTTCCTTTCCATGTGAAGTCTTACTTTATGTCGGGGGGAGCGTTTTTCTCCTTTTTTGTACTTTAAAATTTGTTTTTTAATGTATATGCAGAAAAATCTTTGACATTGAAAAGGGATCTCGAAGTAATTTACTATTACTAATAATAAGAAAGGAGAGGTCAAAGACTGAGGATCCAACCATATAACTCATTTTTCTCTTTCCCTCCTCTTTTCTTCCTGGGTAGCAGGTTGAATTAAAGAGCTGGACTGGATTAGTATAGACTGGATAAGAGAATGTGCCGAATTAAGAAAAACATTTGCTGCCTGCAAAACTAGGCCTGACATTTTAACTGTGTAATCAGCCTACAGATGTTACTACCCCCCATAACTCTAGGCAAATTACAAAATTTGTTATGATCCTCTCTTCACTGGTTGAATCTCTTTTCTACCTCCCACCTGTTTTCCTGAGTGGGTCTGCTGTTCCCTTCTGGCTGCCCAAAGTACCCTTTCAACTCCAAAATATACTTTTCCTCAGTTGTGGATGTGATGAAAATATCATTTACTTTAAGGTGTGAATGAGACTTAATCCTCCCAATAACTTGCATTTTAAAAGAGTAGTGTTTAAATCCAAATGGTTGTCTAATTGGTTGAATGTTAGAGTGAGATTTTTTTTTTTAAACTGTGGCACTTCCTGTAATCCTTGCTGCAATATGTCCACTCCTACTCTTCCCTCTAGCCACCCTGACCTCTTATTTTGTTTTTTTTTTACCTGGTCTGCCAAGGAATAAATCAGCATAGAGTTAAATAGCATCACTTCTTTTCTTTCCTCTCCCTTGCTCTTTCTAGAACACCCTTTGGGGTAAAAATGGAATCATCTCCTGTGGACATAGTATGAATTAGTTAGCTAAGCCCTAGTTTCATTGTTCATTCTCTCAATAAAGGTCCTCCTTTAATAATTTGTTATATGATTATTATTTAAAAATAGAATGAAAGGTTTATTAAAATTTTTAAAGGCACATCAGACTAGAGTTAAAATGAGGAAATAAGTACTTTGGGACAGAATTAACTATCTTTCCAATTAAAATTTTTCCCCCTTATTTTGTAGTCTTATAGTTTGGATGCAAGAATTTAAAAAAATCTAACTGGTTGTGCTTATCTGGGAGTTCAGTTGGAAGCTGATTTTTAGTGGGATAATTTCAGTTGGTTGTTTTTTTTTTTTTTTTCAGATTTTAAAGTGTTTCATTTTGTAAGTCATGTGTTGCTTGAAATATAAAGCAGCAAATTACTTCTCCCTACTACCCTTATTCTGGTCACAGTTTTATGCAAAACATTGTTTGAAACATGAATTTTTTTCTCCAAAAAGCAACTCAAGGTACTGTTTTTAATAGTGCATACCACCATAATTTGTAGTTGTTGTTCTCCTGTTCTTTCAAGTTGCCCAAACACAGCTGAGTTCACAAGAGGAGAAAAGAAAACTTGATAGTGCTGCCAAATAGACAGGAAACTGTAGTGGACCTAGTGAGCAGTGAGGAGTTTGAGCACGCCCTCCATCCAATCAGCTGTGAGGGCTGTTGCTATGTGCACTCTTACTCTGCTGCCTTTGTGAAAAATATCTTCTACAGAGAGAGGCTGAAATAAGCACCCCAAAGCTGAACATTTTGTTTTAACCACTGCAGACGTCTGGATCTCTCAGATACTGACAGTATATCTTCTTTAAAGCCAGGAGGCAACTTGTTTTACACAAGAATTCCAGTATGGTTTACTGTGGAAACAAAGGGCTTCTTCACCAAGAAGGTGTGTAATGGAGTGATTTTAACTGCTTTTTTTTTCCCCTTCTAATTTTTATTTTACCTAACAGTTGTGGTAGATCTTTCACAGACTTTAATGAATAAAGGTGTATCACAACTGTCTTACAGAGAGAAATATTAAACTTAGGGAATTTCATCATTTTCAGAGCCTTTTAACAAAATTTGTAAAGACGTAATTAAAATGCAGGTTTGAACAACATGAATAGGGAAGGAAGAACTATATAGTGGTGTATTTAAGTGAAACAATTTGAAGAAATATAAGATATTTCAAGGAAATGGGGGAAGAGGGAGGGTAAAAGGTTTGACCATTGGTTTTTAGAAAATGTATTTTGTTTGAAGAAAGTGTAATCTAAAATAAATTAGCAGGTTTTCTTTAACTTTAGTTGTTTTTTATTTCAGTTATTGTGCAAAGTTAGCTTATGGAGATTTTTGAGATTTTTTAGGGTTGCTTTTTCCTATTTATAAGGATTTTATGGATTTCTTTCTCTTTGTATTATACATCTTTTAACTATTATAGTCGATGAACAATTCAGGTAAAAGATTATTTCTTAACAGTAAATTGAAGGAAGTCTTTAAAATGTCTTATTTAGGTATATTTAGATTTGGATGGAAATAAAACTTTTAAATATCTCCTTTAGAAATAATGGGGTGGAAGGATAATTAAAAATAAAAGGTTTGGGGGACAGAAATACCATGAAATTGTTACATGTGTCAGGGATAGTTAAGAAACTTTTAAATCACTTTAAATTAAAAGTAGACCTCATGCTTTTGATAATTGACTTGAATTTCTGCCATATTTGATTTTAGTCACAAAATTTAGGCACTAGTATTTCAGATTTTTGATAATTTGGAAAGGGTTCAGACAGAAATTTATGATTTATAGGATCCATGAAGACAAGGGTTAGTTATGCAGATTATAGTGTGGTTGAGATTTCAGGGAAATATTCAAACTATTGGATGGAGACCACAAATTGCCAACATATACCCTGGAGCCCACTTTAGGAGCAGCCGTGTACAGACAGTTGTTTTGTGACACCTTTCTAAATTCATTAAAATAGTCATTCATTAAAGCATTTCATTGCTAAAGACCTAGTATTTCAAGTTCCCTAACACAATCCCTTATTTAGACCTGGAAGCTGACTCCAAAGCCAGTTATTCAGCTTTTATTTTACCAGGCAAGAAACTGAGCCCTAGCTAGGTGTAATTACTTGCCCAAGTATACACAGGTCTAGGATAGGACTTCTTAAACCTTTTCCATTTTTGACCCCTTTTCACTTGAGAAATTTTTACATGACCCCAGATATATAGTTACATAAAATAGGTATACATAACCTTTTACTGTTGTCAAATATTTTGTGACCCCCCCCCCCACATTCAATTATACGACCCCATATGGGGTTGTGACCTACAGTTTAAGAAGCTTTGTCCTAGAAAATAGCAAAGACAGATGTGAACTCAGGTCCTCATTCCAAGTTGATCCCTGTGTACAGCTACTGTTTATTAGCACTGCTCCACTTAATATGTGACTTTTAGACAAGTCATTTGAACTCCCTCATCTTTAGAATAAGGAGGTTGGACAAACTCTTTCTTCAGTTTCCTTCTTAGCCTAAAAACTATCGATTTCTGAACTCTTTAATTGATGTCTGTATAAATGGTATATATTTTTAAATTAACAGTTAATTTTCTTGCCCCTTGAAGGAAATATAGGTTGGAAAACCAGTCAAAGTTAGCAGAGATTGGTTATATGTGAAGTTGCCCAATACGAAAAAGAAAGGATATGAAGTCTTCCTAATTACCTGTTTTCAGGGTTTTTTCATTTTTTGACCTAGCCAGAGATGTATCCATATCTTTTTTTCCTAAGGAGAAAACAACTAAATAAAGGCAATATTTTTGATTTATAAATGACACCAAAAAAGTGTTAGAAATATTAAAAAGTATTATGTGTAACTTATTTCACAGGCCCTAGCTTACACATAGCCCTCACTCAAATTTTATCTTTTCATTCAATAAGTATTAGAATATCAAATTAATACTATTAATGTGAATAGTACTTTTGAATTGTCCATTTAAATTTAATTTTAAATATTATGAAGTATTATATTATATTAAATAGGTCAACTGGCATTAATAAGATCTTGAGTCTTGAGCAATCCAAATGAATCCAAATTGGGTTTTGTCAGTTTGAGATTGCAGGCCAACTTTTGTATGGAAGGGTCTATTGGCTTTATAGTTTAATAAAAAAGAGCTGCTTTTCTTAAGCTAATAACTTTCATAGTGTCAGACAGAAAAAAGAAAGCACTAATTTTCAAAAAAGTCATAGAAAGAAAAAAAACCCAAATGTAGTAAGTACAATTTTTCAATCAGGTAGAATTTTATCTGATCATTCTTACTTTTAGAGGTATCTGCAGCATTCATACCATTTCTGGGTTTTGGTTTTGGTTTTGGTTTTTTCATCATAATGAACTTTTCCAAACTGAAAGTTTACCTGTATTAAACAAAACTTTTCCAGCCTTTGCTTTTATGAGCATTTTGATTTGATATGATTATTTCTAAACATAGAACAATTTCTTTCATATGCTACAGAAGGTGGAGAATGTAAAGCAGGAAAGAAGCAGCAGGAGTCAGAGACTCTATCTCACAAAGGCTTTGCAGCCAGATGTGCTTGGGAGAGTCCCAGACTGCATTCCCGGACCAAATGTCTGAAGATGCTGTGTATTCAACAACATTTAAGAGTATTTTGTAATATCAAGTCCTCAAATATGCTGTTTATTTTGTAATCCAATCAAATGTAGTAATAGTGCTATTGTCATTTATACTTCTGCCTTTGAAACTTGGATCTAAGGGATTAGTAGCATCATGAATTAGTTTAATAAGATTCTTATTTCCAACTGACTTCATTTTATTTTATTTTTATCTGTTCTTGTAAGCAGAAACATTAAGATTCTAAAAGATTTTTATCTGGACCATTTGGTAAGGAATGTCTGACTTAGAAGTGTACATGTTCAGTTGTAGGGATTACTATAGATTATATTACATAAATACCTTTTCAGAAGTTATTTTGGAGAAGTGAAGACCAGGTTAGAAAATATTAATGTTATCTTATACATTTCATTCCAAAATCTTTTTTTTTTTTTCATTTTAGGGACAGAGAAAAGTCCCTAAAGTGAGTGAAGTAATATTGTTTCTGACTTACTTTTCTACTCTTTTTTTTTGGTATCTTTTTTTTCTCTTGGTCTTCATATCTCTACTTTCTCTCCTATTTCACTGCTTCTTTAAAATACTGATTGAGGTGGTATCATAGGATGATATGATTTAGAGCTGGAAAGAAACTTATTATTCTTTAATCAACTCATTTTATCGATGTGGAAACTGGGGCCCAGAGAATTCATGTGAAGTTTGAGTGAGGTAACAGGCAGTAAGTAGCAGATCTGAAAATCAAACCTAGAATACTCTGATTTCAAATCCAGTATGTTTTCTTTTATACCACTCTCTCTCACCCCAATGCTTATAATTCATTCTCCCTATGTACCAGTCCATCTTGTCTGTAAGTACTATAAGACAAAGCACGCCACTGATTTTTTTTTCCCTTGCACGTATTGCTTTACTTACTTATATTATCACTCTAAAAAGAGTTGGCTCTAAGGTCTTCTGTTCAAAGAAAGACTTCCTATTTTTTAAAACTTAAAAAAAATTTTTTTCCCTATGCTTTTTTATCTGTATCAGAAACTATCACACCAAAAGGATTGCTTTATTTCTCTTAATAAGAGAAATGGTCAACTTTTTTTTTTTCTCATCACTTAGAATCAAAACTGTCTTCACATGAAGACATTGAGAAGGGTTTTCTTCCCATATATGGTTTCTTGCAGTATTTTGTTACTTATGTTTCAAATAGACAGGGGTGTTTTTTTGCAACAAAGATGATTATGTTATAGAAGTAACATCAGGAGAACTTTGTGATCTGGAAAGAACTCTTTATACTTTCTGCCTTACTTATACCCATGAAGAACGTTTTTAAAAATGTCCTTAGAATACCCCCTGTATACATATGTGTTCACTCATGCTTTTGAAAATCATTCCATATTATCTGTAGAACATTTTGTTTTTGATCCCCAGAATAACTTTTTCTGTGAAAATGCTTTTATTTGCTGAAAATTGGTTTCAACATTTTCCCAGTATGGTAGAAAATTATACCTTAATGTACACTAAGTTGTAAAATTTTATAAATGGTAATTCCTTATTTAGCTAGAAGTAATTTTCTAATTTTAAAGTTTTTTCCTTACTGCTAAGATTGAATAGATTATTTTGAACCTTGGACTAGTAAAAATGTTGTTTGGATTTGTGTAGGTTATATAAATATGCTAATGTAGCTAAATGTGGTCTTAATGTTTGTATTTCAATTTAGGGAAATTTAAACTCTAACCATTCAATTTTAAAGTATATTTTGATTGTTATTTGCCTCTCAAGGTTGTAAGGAGGATATCAAAGGTCAGGAGGATCTAGTCTCCTCCTAACACCAAAACTTTAGGACATACTTTTCTTCATCTTTTCCCAGAACTATTTGAAGAAACAGTACAGAATAAACTTGTTTTTATTCTAATGGAATCAGTGGATACTAGTACTTATTTTTCTCTTCTGGATTATTCCTGCATTTGATTTGTAATGGGCAAAACTTATATGATATAAATCTTGTTGTAAAGGTTTTTAGAAATCATTTATGCAGGGGGAAAGAGGGTAGAGTGGAGGCAGGGTATTAGAATGTGGAATGTTAGTGCTGAAGAGAATCTTAGAGATCGTCTAGTCCAGCGCTATTTTACAGATGAGAAAATTGAAGCCCCAAGAGTTAGTAAGTCATCAAATGAATTAAAGCTCCCTGGCAGCATGGAGACCCTCTTTGAAATTAGATAGTATGAATTTGTAATAACCCAAATCTTCCTAGTGTCAAGACTTCCTCTTCTGGCCTTGTTGGTTATTTCTGAGGTAGGGGATGACAAAGTGACTGATAGTCTAATATAAAGGTAACCAGAGATTAGCAAGGCAGGAATGGCAGGGCAAGGAACTGAGGGGTGATTGGCAATACCTTGTTGAAATGACTGATTTCTATAGTCAAAACTCTAAAGAGAAAAAAGTGAAGCCTCTGCAAGGGTAATGAAGTGGAATAACAAAGAAATGGAGGCTGATGTTACCATAAATGAGCAAAAGGTATATTCAGAAATGAAGCAGTAGGAGAGGTAGAAGAACAGGAGATGGCGATGAAAATAATGGAGAAAGGAAGACGGGAAAAGGATTGGGGAAAGGGGAAGAATAATTGTTAAATAGGCAGACATTTTGTCTCATCTTTGTAAATAGTTTATGGCAGTTGACTTTTGTGTAAATAGAACTAGAACTGACTGGCAGGTATGTTAGGGTTCTGTAGGAAATAATCCTGAGGACTATTGGACCTATGGAATTCTTTATTCAGAATAACCCAGTTAGTGGTATGTCAAGGGTGAACTTGCTATGATTGCCCACGGTAATGTTTCTTGACCTAGTTTCTTGAAGAATAGAACATAGGAATCTATATCTTCTTTTAAAATATTATTACTGAGTAAAAGTCTGGTCTCCGACATTTGACACATACTAGCTGTGTGATCCTGGGCAAGTCACTTAACCCTCATTGCCCCACGAAAAACAAAACAAATAAATAAAATATTATTACTGAGTAAAAGTCTAACAACAGGGGGCAGCTAGGTGGCGCAGTGGATAAAGCACCAGCCCTGGAGTCAGGAAGACCTGAGTTCAAATTCGGCCTCAGACACTTGACACTTACTAGCTGTGTGACCCCGGACAAGTCACTTAACCCCAATTGCCTCACCAAAAAAAAAAATAAAAACAACAAAACAAAAAAACAAACAAAAAAGAGTACAATAAGAAAGAATTGAAGTAACACTTTAGAAAAATGCATAAATAAATCTCTTTCCTTACCTTAAAAAAATAACCTTTCAAAAAAAAATACCCTTTCCCCCCTATTTTTGACCTAGGAATTTCAACATTTTTGTAAACAGGATGAAGTGGAGCCAGAGGAGAATATATTTGAATTGAAGGAGGGCCCTTGGTTAGTATGACTGCAACTCTATCTCTTTGAAGAAAAATTTAAGACTAAATTAGGTCATATTTGAGAATAATTATGAAAGGTTAGTTATTTGTTATATGAGGTTTGTGAACCTGGGGTCACTGAGAAACGGAGCAAACAAAATTCTGAACACTAAGTTCCTGTTTTTTGTCAAAATTGAGTATGTATCTTGGTTGTGTAGCTAAATCCCAAAATTATAGTTTTGAGAAATAGCAGGGTTTATACCTCATGTGATATACTTCCTTAACTACAAATTCCAGAATCCTTTGAAAATAGACTAGGGAGGACATTACCAGAAGGGCCAATGGAAGCCAAAGAATTGTTTCTGTGTAGAATTTTCAAATGTAAAAGTGAGTAATAATTTATGCCTTGTGGTTTACATATTTCACAGGGAAGTAGCAAAATAGTATCTGTAAGGTAGGAAAGGATTCCCCCACCCCCACAAAAGCTAGCTGTAAATACATATTAACCTGAACTGTAAGGAATTAAAACAAGTTACACAGAGACAAAAGGTATGCCAATCAATCCTTAGGATTTCTTTTTTTTTTCTTTTTTCTTTTTCTTTTTTTGTTTTTTTTTTAATGAGGCAATTGGGGTTAAGTGACTTGCCCAGGGTCACGCAGCTAGTAAGTGTTAAGTGTCTGAAGGTGGATTTGAACTCAGGTACTCCTGACTCCAGGGCCGGTGTTCTATCCACTGTGCCATCTAGCTGCCCCAATCCTTAGGATTTCTAAGATTAGGCTTTGGTAAGTAGTCAAGATGAAGAAAAGTTACTAAAAGTCATGTCATATGATGAGATAGAGTTCTTTAGTAGTAAAACAAACAAACAAAAAAGAATGTAACCATAAGCAAAAGAAAACTTTTTTAAAAAGCAGTAGTATTTTTAATAAAGTTCATCTTAAAATTTCAGGCTTATTGCCTAAACTGTGGACTCTGTCTAGGTTTTTTTTTTATTATTTTCATTTTGTTCTTTTTTACATCGTTATATTTGGTTGCATGAGACCTGAAGAAATACTGAAACTAACAATGAATTGGCTTATTTATAAATTGTTTTCTGCCATGGTGCCTTGGGAGTCCTCTCAGCCCCCAAATCATTTAGGCTAGATAATGCCATTATTAGGACCCAAAGTTACACAATAATCAGTATTTTAGAATATAATTTCAGAATTAAAATAGAAAATTTCTTTCATGGGATTATATAAAATTACCCAAATTTAACCCTCCTTTTAAAAAAAACTGGATCAGACTGTCAACTATTAAGCACCTACTATGTGTCAGGTATTATGTTAATCGCTAGGCATACAAGTACAAAGAATAAAATTATCCTATACACAATGAGCTTACATCCTAGGGAGGCAAAAATTACATATGAAAATGTGGGGATTACTTATATATCAGGATTATCCTGATGTCTCACATGAGCAGATAGCAATCCATTACATGCCATATATTCTCACCAATCAGATACTGGACTTACTGTGTCCTGTGAGAATATTATTACCAGCGCCCGCCCCCCCCCCCACACATTTAGTTTTACCCATTACAGTCCTTTAGTTTATAAAAGTTGCAAACATCAATTTTGATGAAAAGACTGCCTCAATGCAGTTGGTTTCATTATTTAAAAATAATCTTTTTTTTAATATTTCTTTAGGGAAATTTATGCAGAAGTTATAAAAAACTCTACCATCCTACTGGCATGAAGGTATAAAGGAAAGGGAGAATGTATTTTGCTTGTAAAAGAAATGTTTAAGGAGCTGAACATAAATTGGGAAGTTGATAACATGGAAACTGTACCAAAACACACTTTCTTTTTTCCTTCCTTCCTTCCTTGGCAATGAGGGTTAAGTGACTTGTCCAGGGTCACACAGCTAATAAGTGTCAAGTGTCTGAGGTCAGATTTGAACTCAGGTCCTCTTGAATCCAGGGCCAGCGCTTTATCCACGGTACTGCCTAGCTGCTCCCCCCCCCCCCAAAAAAAAAAAAAACCCGAACCCAACACTATTTCTTGTTATTCTTTCTGGTTTGTGCTTCAATGGCTATCTCTAGAATTTTACTCTTTAACTTTTCAGCTCACCACAGATATAAAGGAAAACAGAAAAACATTATTTAAATTACAATAAGGCATAAAAGGCATTAATACTTTTATTAGGTGAGAAAGAAAAGTTTGCTGTGTTTTGTCGCTTATGTAGAAACGTAACTTGCAAAAGTGGAATATCAAATAAAAGATCTAATGAAAAACTTTTTATAAAAAGCTGGGTCAGGGTTTTAGGGAGGGTTTTGAAGTATATCTCTTTGATTCATCAGCAAAATGTTAATAAATCAAGTCAGCCAATAAATCCAGCACTTATTAATTGCCTGTTATATGCTCGAGTACTATGCTGGACGATGGAGATCCAGAACCAAAAATGAAATAGCCTCTGCCCTCAAGGAGCTTACATTCTATTGGGGAGACATTTACACAATTACCTACAGACAGACTACAAGATAATTCTCTTGGGGGATTGGGATGGAGGGAATTAGGAAAGGTATAGGGTCTGGCAGTTGAGCTGGACTTTGAAGGAAACTAAGATTGTAGAGGTAAGGTCTTAGTGCATCCTGTACATGAGGGCAAAGAGTCATGGAAACAGATGGAATGTCATATTTGTGGAATGATAAGAAATCCAATTTGGCTGGACTGTATTGTCCTTGAAGGAGAGTAATTTATAAAGGTAGAAAGGTATTTTGGAACTATGTTGTGATCGGCTTTAAATGCTGCAGAAGTTTGTATTTAATTCTAAAGATATAGGGGCCACTGGAGGTTCTTGAGCAGGGGAGAACTGTGCATTAATTCTCTCTTTTTTTTTTTTAATTTATTTTTGGTGAGGCATTTGGGGTTAAGTGACTTGCCCAGGGTTGCACAGCTAGTAAGTGTCAAGTGTCTGAGGCCAGATTTGAACTCAAGTCCTCCTGACTCCAGGGCCGGTGCTTTATCCACTCCCACCTAGCTGCCCCTATGCATTAATTCTTAATTAATACTACTTTGGCAGCTGTGCGGAGGATAAATTGGAGAGGTGATTGATTTGAGGAAGAACAATTAGGCTATTTCAGTAGAGGTAATGAAGGCTTGAGGGTTTATGGAGCAAGTGGAGAGGACTTATAGGAAACATGAAGGTAAAATTGATTTGACTTGGTAATTTCTTGGGAGAATGAAGAGTCAAGAATGATTCCAACCAAGATGTATAATGGCGCCCTTAAGAGAAACAGGGCAGTTCAAAAGAGGGATTGGGTTTGGGGGGCAGGGAATGAGGGAAGAGGAAGATAATGATGATAATTGTGCCATTCGGAGTTGTTGAGCTCATTAAGGGAGTGTTGAAGGAGAGTCCAGGACAGAGCCTTGGAGAATACAACACATTTTGGTTGGGATGTGGTTGAAGATCCATTAAGGAATACTGAGGAACAATCAAATAGCCAGTGTCAAAAGAGACAACCAGTCAGAGAGAAGAGGCTTTTGAGGAGGAGAGAAGGTGGTCAACTATACAGTATCCTAAGAAAGATAAGGATTGAGAAGAGGGCCTGTGCTTTGTGCTTTCATGTTCCTCTTGCTCTCTGTGGTCCTTCCATCAGTTTCAGTTCTTTGACTGTAGAAACTTTATTCTCATGAATAACTAGTTCAGTTGTTTGTGTTAATAAAGAGCTCCCCCCCACTCTCTTTATCCATCTTCCTTTTTTTGTTGTTGTTGTTTAAAAGAAAGTTCCCGGGGCAGCTAGGTCGCACAGTGGATAGAGCACCGTCCCTGGAGTCAGGAGGACCTGAGTTCAAATCCAGTCTCTGACACTTATCACTCACTAGCTGTGTGACCCTGGGCAAGTCACTTAACCCCAATTGCCTCAAAAAAAAAAAGAAAAGAAAAGAAAGATCCCCCTCTGAAAAAAATCATCTCTGTAGTAATAATAATAATAATAATAAAAATCATAAAAGAGGAAATGAGGTATAGTGAAGAATACTATGTAACTTCTGTTCTGGAGGGCCTAATCCTATTCTTATCCTTCATTCCTCTCTCAAAAAAAAGTATATCTAAACCTCTCCTTTGCACTTCAGAGTCAAAATAAGTCGCAATTCTACTCTTAGTCCAGTCTCTTACATTTTCTCTTGTATCACATTTATTTTTATGTTCTCCCCAGAACTTTTATGAGTAATATTGTATGTACGTAATGTATGTATGCATATGCACATGCGTCTTTGGCTGTGTGTGTGTACTTTTATTATGTGCACTAATTCGCACGTATGCACATTTAACATTATTTGTATGTATATGCATCATGTGTATTATGCACATTTATTTGCATGTATACACATTCATATTATGTGCATTATTTGTATCATGTGCAGTATTTGTATTATGCCCATTTATGTGTATGTATGTGCATTATTCACATGCATGCACATTATGCACATGGGAATGAATGAGTGCATCTGTATGTGCATTTATTGGTATGTATGCACATTATTAATGTGTGTATGCATTATTTATATGTATGTATATTATTCCCATTATGCACCTTTATTCTTATTTGTGCTCATTTGTATGTATGTACATTATTAGCATTTATTGGTATGTATGCACATTATGTATATTATTTGCATTTATTCCATGTCTGGATCACAGTAAAGCAAATGAAATTGTGTGTCTGCAGATGGCATACCTTATGATTTATGGATACTTCATGTTGTATGCCTTTTACTGCAGTTAGGGAAAATATACTTCTGCAGAATGAAGATGTATTTATAATTTGGAGTTAAAAGATAATAGAATTAAAGCTTGAAGGAATTTTAGAGCTTAACTATTCAAACTTTTTGAATTTACCAATTAGTGACTAATGCTAAGAGAAGAAAAATCTGTTCATAAATAGTACAGTTTAGTGGAAAGAGCATAGGATTTAAACTCACGGTCTTGGTTCAGATCCTGCTTTTTCTGCTTATTACCTGTGTAACCTTGGGTAAATACCTTAATCTTTTGAAGTCCTTAATTTCCTCATTTGTAAAATAGGGGGTTTATATTGGATGATCTCTGAGTTGCTTTTCAACTCTCACATGCCATATTTATGTCCCTAATATACTTACACAAACAAGTATGAAAACAAAATAGATATTTCAGAAAAATATCTAACTTTACTTACAAAATACCCTTTAAATGACTAGAGTTTCATGGAATACAGGTTGAAAATCCTTGATCTAGATCATACATAGCCCTTTGATTTATTGGACCAGTATTGGATAGGACTTAGAAATCAGGGTTTTGGACTGTAGCTTGGTAGACTAAACCCTATTCAATCCTACTTCTTAAAGCAGTCTATTACCCTTGTATCTCCATGCCTCTTTTAGATATATTTTCCTACTTTTTTCTTGACCCTTTGATCCTATGATCTGGTCAGTTTTCTTTAAATATGATTTTCAGACTGTTTTTTCTCATGGCAATAAGGTAGTTCAAGTCATTGTAACTTTTTTCTCCTCTGTCTGTTATTCATGTCAGTTGTTTTTGCTACAAGATACCTTAGAATGATCTCCTCCTCCTCCCTCCTCCTCCTTTCTCTCCCTCCTCCTACTCTTTTAGCTTTGTTTTAACATTATTTCTTGTCTCATGGAGTCATTGGCTTCTCTTTGGGCCATTTCTAATTTTCAGGAAGTTTGTTTCTTGGGAGGCAAGGATTTATACTTCTTAGAATAAGCTGTTAAATTCTGTTCCTAATTCTTCCATAGCTCTTCTTTCTTTTCTATTTTTGGTTCTTCTAGCACTCTCATTTCATTTATAAAGAACATTTTAAAACTCTCATTTCATTTCTTCCAGGAATTCTAGTCAAATTTGTGTTCAAGCTGTGGGGTTTTTTTTGAGGTTTTGTTTATAAGTTTTTTGAAGTCATTTCTTTCTTTTCGGTTTATGTCTTGAACATTCTGTCCCTATAATAATAACTTCTTATGATGGAATTCTTTTTTTTTTTATTTGCTCATTCTTCTAGCCTATTTCCTCATTTTAGACTTGATGTTAGAGTCCATCCAAGCTGTTAATGAGTGTTGCATTAATATTCAGGATATCAGGGACAGCTCAGGCTGAGGACCTGCAAGCTATAAGTGTTCTCCAAATGGTCTTATGATAATGATGATGATGATAAGAGCTAGCATTTATATGGTTCTTACTGTGTGTCAGGTGTTGTGCTAATATTATGTTATTTGATCCTCACAACAACCCTGAGAGGTAGGTTATTATCTCCTTTTTATAGTTGAGGAAACTGAGGCTGAGAGAGGTTAAGGGAATTGCCTTGGGTCACCCAGCTAGTGAATGTCTGAGGCTAGATTTAAACTCAGGTCTTCCTGACTTCAGGCCCACAACTCTATCCATTGCACCAACAGCTGTCTCTAAGCTTAACCAAGGTGAAGTATGGTTGCTGCCTCTTTGATCTGAACTCTTCAAGTCCCTGACCTAGGTTTGGATATAAGTAACAGTAGACTACTGCTATATGCATACCTTATTAGCTAGCTGGGAAACTCTATAGATTCAGAGCAACGGTATTGCATGCCCCTCCTTGGTTTGGGATTCCTGCCTGGAGTTATTCTTTTGTAAGCTTCAGACTGGACTAAGAGTAGAATTGCGACTTATTTTGACTCTGAAATATCACCCCTGGGTTGAGGTCCATCCTGAATCTGTGACCTGGACCTGTGCAAAAGGCAACAAAACTGCCAAATGGCAACTCTTCTCATCATTGTGATTCTTGTGGTGCCCCATATGGGTCTGGGACTTATTGCTCTGTTACATAGCTTCACTATTCACTGTAGTACTTCATGTGTGCATGCCTGTCCAGATCCTTTCGCCAGCATGTCTTTCTATGCTAATTTGTTCTAGAAAAATGATCTACTTTTCACTTTTTTCTTGGATTTTACCATCAAGATTTTGTCTGGTGCATTTTCTATATCTTCATTGCTTCCTGTTACTCCATTAGCTTGGCACTGCCTGCTCCCACATTTAATTTCTAAATAGATTATGATGGAGTAATATAAGTATAAATGGTTGTTCTTAATAACTACTTTCAATTGAATTCGGTTCTAGGGAAAAATTCTAACTTCTGTATAAAGCATGAAATACTGGCTCCACAGTCATCCAATTAAATACTAATTAAAAAGCATTGCATTAACATTAAATATTACTGTTGGTCATTTTCTAATGGGAAGAATAATGCCTCTAGCAAGATTACCATTCTAAAAGCAGGAATAAATTAATGTTAAACTGTTTTTGAGGAAGGAAAACTTAAGTATTGTTTCAGTTCAACCATAAATATATATTCCAGTTAGTTTATTTTTCTATACATTTATATGTAAGCTAATGAACTTGAGCAACAGACATTTACATTGATGTCTGTCTAATTGAACAAACTGATCAAATCACTAAGGAATTCTTAGTTTTTCTCTGTACCATCACATCATTTTTTTTTTCACCATATTGAAAGCATTTCCTTGTCAAGATCTTTGCCTGTGTTTCTTTCTTTCTTTCTTTTTTTTTTTTTAACGGGGCATTGGGGTTAAGTGACTTGCCCAGGGTCACACAGCCAGTAAGTGTCAAGTGTCTGAGGCCAGATTTGAACTCAGGAACTCCTGAATCCAGGGCCGGTGCTTTATCTACTGCACCACCTAGCCGCCCCTTTGCCTGTGTTTCTAACAGCTTTCCAATCAGAAACTTTTCAGCTTTCTGCCTTTGACAGAGCTCTACCATAGCTATATCAATCAACAGCTTAAGCAAAGCTCAAGCTATTTCAAGAAACAAAACAGAAAGATGAAATAACTCATTTTATAGAGATGTCTTCTAGGGAAGTATGCTATAATTGGGACCACCTGTCCATCTGTCATGTAGTTCAGGTGGTCATTGATGATAGGTAAAGGATAAAAGTTAACCTGGTCAAAGTACTCATGTTATCTTAAGGGTCCAGAATTAATGTTCAGAATGTAGGAAAAAAAATTAATCCCCTAGGGTAGATAGAGAGTTTTTAGAATCAAGATAGAAGTTAAACAGTTCAAATTGGTCTTTTAGATAATTTATAGTAAATTTTAGGCTTTTTAAAAAAGACATAAAGCAGCATGATCTTGCAATAAGAAACCCCCAAACAAACAAACAAACAACAACAATGACAACAACAAAAAACAGTTTTAAAATGTGGGGTTTTAAGAAGCATAGAGTGAAATCTGTGTGAATGTATAATAGTTATGATCATGATGGAATGATGCTAGTAAATAAAAAAAAGGTCACATAAAAATATTTTTCCTAGTTAGACATAGTAAGTGATTATATAGTCTTTTGTCTTCCATTCTTAACATAGACAGATTATCATGAGAAGTATCTTTCCCAAGATTAGGAAATCTGTATTTACATTAAATCACCTTTGCTTTTTTAGGTTAAGAGTACTGAACTTGAAATCAAAAGAACTTTAGTTCAAATCCTGCCTCTGATACTTACTGGTTATAAGATAAATGGTTGTTATTCAGTCATTTCAATACTGTCTGACTCTTTGTGACTCCATTTGCAGTTTTCTTGGCAGAGATCCAGGAGTGGTTTGCCGTTTTCTTCTCCAGCACATTTTATTTTATTTTATTTTTGGTGAGGCAATTGGGGTTAAGTGACTTGCCCAGGTCACACAGCTAGTAAGTGTCAAGTGTCTGAGTCTGAGTTTGAACTCAGGTCCTCCTGAATCCAGGGCTGGTGCTTTATCCACTGCACCACCTAGCTGCCCCCTCCAGCACATTTTAGAGATGAAGAACTAAGGCAAACAAGGTTAAGTGACTGACCAAAGTCACACAGCTATTAAGTGTCTGAGGGACGATTTGAATTTAGGGCATCTTGACTCAGGACCAGGTGTTCTAGCATGGACAAATTACTTAACCCCTCTCTTTTCCCTAATCTGCAAAATGTGAATACAAAATGTGATATCCACAGTACCTGCCACTGGGTTGTAGAGCTAAATGAGGGACTATAGTTTGACAAACTTCAAACTTTAGAGCAGTATTGAAGTTTGGTTGTTATTATTTTGGAAAATCTATCTGTTAGAAGACTCTTAGTCTAAAAGTGAATCTTTTTTTCTGAACCATGGATCATATAAGATTATTGTACACTCGTAAGGCTTTCTGTAGTTTTTAGAAGTAGAGTCTTCATTCCTTCCATGTGAACCGGTAATTAGAGATAAGCTAGTAGTTAAAGCAAAAAACTGAGAAGGGAAAGAAACCCTTTTTGGTGTACCCTTGTGTAAGAAATAACAGAAAGAATGATGTAATAATTATATTAGTAGATTTTTAATTAAAGGGGAAAACTTAGACCAGATTTTATTGGCCATTTAAAAAATATTTTATTTTTCCCCCAGTTATATGTAAAGACAGTTTTTAATATTCATTTAAAATTTTTTTTGAGTTTGAAATTTTCTCTTCCTCTTGAAAAACTTCTCCTTCTCTGAGACAGCAATTTGATGTTATATTACTAGGCTTTTTTGGGGGGGGGTTGAGGCATATTTGGGGCTAAGTGACTTGCCCAGGGTCACACAGCTAGTAAGTGTTAAGTGTCTGAGGCTGGATTTGAATTCAGGTCCTCCTGACTCCAGGGCCAGTGCTCTATCCACTGTGCCACCTAGTTGCCCCTGCTAGGCATTTTAAAAAATATATATATTTATTTTTATTTGTTTGTTGTTTTTTTTTTCCTACTAGACTTTTTTTAAAAAATCCTTTATACAAGAGAAGAAAACATTTGGGAATTATGTTAATTAGCTACTTAAGAATACTATTTGCAGGGGGCAGCTAGGTGGCACAGTGGTTAAAGCACCGGCCCTGGATTCAGGAGTACCTGAGTTCAAATCCAGCCTATAGACATTTGACACTTACTAGCTGTGTGACCCTGGGCAAGTCACTTAACCCCCATTGCCCCCCAAAAAACAAACAAACCAAAAAAGAATACTATTTGCAGCCTGTTTAGTAAAAAATAATTCATAGAGATTTAACATTTTATTTTTAATCTATTTCTTGTATTGATAGAATTGAGAACTAAGGCCTTTCCTGTGTGATAGATCTATTTTGAGTAATTAAATAAACCCATGATATACATGTTCACAGAAGTTCTTTCTATTTTAGGAGCCACAAATTGAGCTAATTCACCCACAGCTAATTTTATATATTTGTATATATGTGTATATTTACAAATACAAAATTAATATTAACTAACATTTAAACACTGAAGATACTTAGTAATTCTCAAAGCCATTCTGTGTTGCCAAGCAGTTGTTCTTTTCAAGTATGTGGGAGGAATTGCTCTTCTAAGAACAGAGCTATACCTCTAACCAAGCTGGTTATGTCATCAATGAGTTTCACTTTTCTGTGCCAAAATGTTGTTCTATTGCTGTGTTTAATATTGTTGTGTATAATGTATAATTTACTTGTCCTACTATTAATTTGGCTACTAAAAGTACTTAAATGCATTTTGTTGAACTTAACTTTTAAATATTTCAGTCTGAAAATATGTAGAAAGTAGTTGCACATAATAATAGATTTTGCTGCTATTTTATTCACTGTAGAAAAAAGGTACAAAAGTATTCTCTCCTCATGGCTTTGGGAGTAAAATAGAAATGAACCTTTTGGTCACTGAATTTATTTGCCTCCTTGATACTAGTCCTAAACTTGCTCATTGAAATTTGAAGATGATTTAATGTAGTTAACAATAGTGTATTTCCTTGGTTTGGTATGTAAAACCTTTTACATCTTGACTTCAGCCCACCTTTCCTTACTAAATTCATTTTTCTTTTCTTCGTGTAGTCTACATTCCAGCCAAACTGGCTTACTCAAATGTTTTCTAAATTCAATATTCAATCTCCTGCCTATGCACACTTTGTACCAGCTGTCCCACATTTTTGGAACCTACTCTCTTCTGACCCTTGCCTCTTTGAACACTTAACTCTCCCCAAAGCTCAGTTAAGTGCCTGAAGTCAAGAATACCTCAGTTCAGACACTTACTCGCTATGTGACCATGGGCAAGTCACTTGACTTCTGTCTGCCTCAGTTTCCTCATTTTGTAAAATGGGAATGATAATAATAGCCCCTGCCTCTGAGGGTTGTTGTGAGGATGGATCAACTGAGAGAGCAGAAACTATTTTTTCTTTTTTATCTTTAGCATCTTGCACCATGGTAAGCACTTGACAAATACTTGCTGAATTTGGGGGGTTTTTTGTCCTAAGAATCCTTCAAGTGTCTCTCTGTCAGTGATTATTAGTCTCAGGTTTGCTAGGCATATCACTTTGGTATCTATCTCAACTGCCTTTGCTCTTCAGAATACATTATTCTCTTTTATAGTTTCTGGTGGGTGCTGAATAGTGTCATGTTATTTAAATTTCCTTTATATTTGAAGATCTTCTGGTTTCTTTGCAGAATTTGTTGTTTGTTAAAGGAATTACTGTGTGTCTTGGAGTTTGCAATAGAGGGTTTGTGTTTCTTTCTGGAGACAGTCTGTAAATTTCCTTTGATTAGCACTTTCTTTTCTATTTTCAGAAGTTCTGAGCTATATTCTTTCTTTTCTTTCCTTTTTTTTTTTCAGGGCAGTGAGGGTTAAGTGACTTGCCCAGGGTCACACAGCTAGTGTCAAGTGTCTGAGGCTGGATTTGAACTCAGGTCCTCCTGAATCCAGGGCTGGTGCTTTATCCACTGTGCCAAGGGTTTTGTCATGTTCTGAGAAATCTAGACTCCTTAAGTTGTGTCTATCAATCCTATCTTAGAGACCAATGTGTTTTACTTGTATAGAGATAGTTATTGTTTTTAACATTGTTGCTTTGTGCTTCTTTTTCTAGCTTGTTCTTTACTTCTTTGTATTTGCTTTCCCAATTAGTTATTCTTTGGTAAAATTTTCTCCTTTGAATTCAAGGTTTTCTATTCTGTCAATTATTTTTCCTCTGCAGGCCAGAATTTTTGCTTTCATGATTCTTATTTCTTATCTGTTATTTATTTGTTTTCCTGGAAGTCACCACCTTTCTGTTTGATTTAATGTCTTCCCTGTTGATTTATTTGCTTGTGCTCAAGCTTTAACTGAGCTTTTTCCTCTTGAGAGTTTTGATTAGTCAAATCAAAAAGCATTAGTGTTTCCTACATGCCAGGCACTGTGCTATGCATTGGGAATACAAGTAGAAGTAGAAAAAAAAATCCTCGCCCTTAAGGAGCTTACTTTCTAATGTGGAAAAACACACATAAAAGGAAGCTGAAAAGGAAAGGTTGAGGTAGAAGGAGAACAAGGTAGCTGATTTGGGGATGCCAGGAAAGTCCAAAGAGTTAAGAGTGGAATTCAGAGAGGAATGAAGACATCAATGGGTTGGACAATTTCCTTAAAATGGAGATTTAAGAGGGACTAGCCAATCAGGAAATGGGTCCACAGGGACAGGATACTACCAGTTGGAGAAGGTAAGAGTGAATGACCATAGTAAGGAGGATGCTATAGGATAATAGAGAAAGCCCAGAGAGGAATGAAGACATTGCTGTCCTGAATGCTTTCCTTAAAATTTCAGCCTTTTTTCCCCCTTATATTTCCCCATCTCTCACCTTCTGTCTCCCTTCTCTTTGTTCTGGAGGCTCCCTCAGGTCTAGACCTCAAAGCTGAATTCTACTACTAGTTGCCACAGAAAGGTGAATTGAAGGTCTGAGTAGGATATGCAATTAGAGACTAAAACATTGGCAATTGCTGATTGGGTCCCAGAGTAGACTGATGTGTTTCATTGTGCTGCCCTGGCAGAGTATAAGGGCTAGTGGGGGAAGAAATGCTGAATGAGTGTGTTGGGGATTAACCTTTTCTTCCATTAATTGATCATTAATAATCTTTTTGTTTTTGGCTTGCCAAGACAGCTTTAATTGATTTGCCTCTTGTGTAGTTCTTGTACTGGGAATTCTGAGAGTTTGGGGAAGATTGGAGAAAATGACCAATCCTCCATCTTGTTGGTCTTATGATCCAGAAGTCTGATCAGAGTTCTTAGTCTTTCATAGTTGTTTCTCTTTTAAAATGTTTTCCTTTGTGTATATTGTTCTTTTGTTTATGCTTACTTCACTCTGCATCAGTTCATACAAGTCTTCTTAGGTTTTTCTGTTACTATCTCTTTTATTTCTTAGAGCTCAGTAATCTTCTATTAACATTTATATACCAAAATGGATAGGCATCCCTTTAGATTCTAGTTCTTTTCTTTTCCCTTTAATCCTTTTCCTCACCACCTCACCCCTGGCCTTCCAAGGTCAAGAAATTTGTTTCTCATTTGATTGTTCCCTTGGTGTTATTCTTCCTCTAGACACTTGCCACTCTCTGTACCCCGCACGTGTTTCACTACTGAGTTTGATCTCCTCCTCCTCCTCCTCCTCCTCCTCCTCCTCCTCCTCCTCCTTCTTCTTCACAGTTGGGGTTAAGTGACTTGCCCAGGGTCACACAGCTAGTAAGTGTTAAGTGTCTGAGGCTGGATTTGAACTCAGGTACTCCTGACTCCAGGGCCAGTGCTCTATCCACTGTGCCACCTAGCTGCCTCCTGATATACTTCTATACCAAACTGTTTGTATGTGTATTCGACCCTCCTTTGTCTGTTTTAGGTGAGAGTGAGGTACATCTGATGCCTACTCCCTTCCTCCATATTGTATATTTTTTACATACCTATATTATGAGAAACAGCAAGTATGTACCCTTCTTACTCTTTTCTACAGCAGTGTATTCTTCCTTATAACCCTGTCTTTACCCTTTTAAAATCCTCAGAATGAAACTATCCCACCCTCACTAGTTCTGTTTTTCTCAATATACTTTGAAGATATTATAGCTCTCAAGGGGCACTTGTTTCTTCTCCTCTTACTAGTTGCTCAAATTTAGCTTTCTGTTCTCTGAACTTCCTTTTACACTTGGTTGAAATGAGGGATACGTCCAGGCCTTATTCACAATTTGTGAACAAAGATTTGCCTTAATAAAGGTAGCAGGGTTCAGCATCTAATAATTAACTTTCTTATCCATTTAACTCAATTAATTTCCCCATCTTTAAAACAATACTTTGCAGTTTGCCAAATTTCTCTTAGCAGTCTTTTAAAAACAAGTGTGGTATTAGGAAAATCAAAGGATCAAATTGGATACTTTATCAATTTTTATGTTGTGGTACTAGGAATATCATTTGAATTATGAACCAGGATAGAAAATAATGGGTTATAGGAGAATTAGTATTGGTCCTATGATTTCATTAGTATTGGGAACAGCTGAAGAAGCAACTCCCCTATTCCCTATACAGATGGGTACCTTCTCTGCAACTTATAGTATAGACTTAGAGGTTTGATTTGAGATAGTAATTGTAAAACACTTTAGCACCATGCCTGGCATATATTAAGTGCCATATAAATTTTAGATATTTATCATCATCATCATTAATCTCAGAGCACAGAGAGTTTAAGCACCTTGCCCAAGGTCACATAGTTGGTATTGGTCAGAGGTCTTGAACCCAGATCTTCTGCAAGGCCCAGGAATCCACTATCCACTATGCTTCATATATACCAGGTATTTAACAAATAGTCAACATTTAGCAACTTCAAGGTTAAATGATGATCAGTAATAATACATTACATGGCCAGAATTGCCTACGTAAATTGGCAAAAATCAAAGAGCAAAGTCTGGTTCACTTTTTGGGTTTGTTGATGATGTGGTGATACTTAACTGATACATCACTCTGACTGACTTTAAAATTCTTGTCCTAATTATGTGATTGGGACACTTGGGGCCCAATACCTTTTCAACATTATTAACAGCCAAAATTTGGCCTGCCATCTTAATTGCTATTTAAAAAAAATAAGAGTGACTTCCTAAAAAGAATAGGAAGGATTTCTCTGATATTGTCACAGTCATAGATTATGACTTTTTTGTTGTTGATTTGATAAGTATTTAGTATCTTCATTTTTTTAATTGTTCATTGAATTAAATTGTGTTAATGGCAAACACTGCAAAGATACATTTCATGACCTGGAGAAGAATATATTCCAAGAGAAAAATTTAAACTCTGAGAAAGAAATTAGCACTTTTTCAGCTCTGACATGAATTTGCCTCTTGTATACTTTGTGATTACACAATTAGTAAAGTTTACTTACCAAAAAAGCAAATATTGTATTAATGTGAATGTGCCAGTTACCTAACCAGTTTCCAAAGGAAACTTCCAGCAAGTAATACCTGTTTAAGAACAGTTTTATTTACTTGACAAGTTTATTAAAAGTTCTAACTTTGGGGCAGCTAGGTGGCACAGTGGATAAAGCACTGGCCCTGGATTCAGGAGTACCTGAGTTCAAATCCGGCCTCAGAGACTCGACACTTACTAGCTGTGTGACCCTGGGCAAGTCACTTAACCCCCATTGCCTCACCACCCCCCAAAAAAACCCCAAAATATCAATGTTGGATCAACTGGGTATGATCCAAAAAAAAAAAAAAAGTTCTAGCTTTTCATTAGTAGTGTATTGTTTTAAAATAAATAAAGACCGGTTGCTTGGAATAAGAAAGAAATTAACATTAAATAAAAAGGTAGATCTGATAATTTTATTAATATATTTTATTTTATGTAATGTTCATTTTTAACCTATCCCTTCTTTCCTTCATTACCCATCAAGCCTTTTTTTTTGTTTTGTTATTCAATAATAAGGAAATGGGGAGGAAGCAACTGAGCATAACCAACCAACATTATCAGTAGTGATAGTATGTATATGTGATGTCTCTTGCAAATAATCCCCTTCTCTTCTTTTCTTACAGCTCCCCACACTCCCATGATAAGGGAGAAGTACAGTTTCTCACCAGTTCTTTAAGGACATGCTTTACCTAAGAAAATAAAGAAATAATCATAGTTACCAATTTTTGCTTTTAGTCCTTTCAGTTTTTGTTGCAGAATCAGTTATAGAGCTAAAAAGAACCTCAGATCATCATATCCAACCCCCACATTTTACAGATGTAGAAACAGATGCAGAAAGTTTCAGTGCTTTACACAATGTCAGTTATAGTGACTTATGGTTATACTTAGCAACAGAGCTGTACTAGAATCCATATTTCTCAACCACTGCCTAATCCTTTTTCTACTATATTACTACAAGATTTATCATAGGCATACCTTTTCAAATTCTAAGACCAAAGCAGTTATGAAATCTGAGAGATTTTGTCTTCAACAAATTTCTTAATACTTGTACCTTTTGTATGGTGCCCAGGGTCTTACCGAACTCTATAATCTCTCTCTCTTTTTTTTTTGGCGGGGCAGTGAGGGTTAAGTGACTTGCCCCAGGGTCACACACCTAGTAAGTGTAAGTGTCTGAGGTCGGATTTGAACTCAGGTCCTCCTGAAAGGGTCAGTGCTTTATCCACTGCGCCACCTAGCTGCCCCCTCTACAATATCTCTTGAATGTAAATGCATAATTGGCCCAAGCAGTTCCTAAAGGTACATACTCCATTTATAAACTAGGCCATGTATAGCCATCTTGGCACAAGTCCTTTATGCTTGTTGCTGCTTCTTTTGGAAGATTTCCTCTTTCCACTGCTTCCATTAAGTGGAAAGAAGAAATGCCTTTTTAGGCTTGGTCAACCAAAGAGGAAGAAAAAGGTATATGTTCTTTTTCATCATTGGAACAATAAAGAGATAGGGAGGGAAGGAAGGAATCTTCTTTCATTGCTGGATAAATTTCTAGAGGCCTGGGCTATACAGGGTTAATTATATTCCTGGTATCTTCATATATATGGTCCCATAGAAATTATAGTATTAATCATATTTTATTTTGGCTATATAATGGGACAAATTGACACATGGGCCATCTTGACCTAATTACCATCTATAGTACTGTTTACTAGAAAACTCAGGTTGGTTATAAATGGGGGTTCTCTTTATAAGGCTGATAGGAGGAAGACCTGTACAGGGAATAATTCTGAGTTATTTTGTCACAGAAAATAGGTATGGACTTTCCTTGATTCCTTTTTCTCTCAGTCTCTTCATATTTCTCTACCTACTCTTTTCCCCCACCATTACTATTAAAATTCTTCTTCCTTGTGCTCCCTTTATTGTTCTTATTTTTTCTACCATGTTGTCCTTCTGTCTTTCCCATTTTAATTTGTCTTCCTTTTACCTTTTCTCATTTTCCTATTTCATTCTTCCTCTTCTTTTCTTAGTTTCACATATCTACTTTTCTAAACTTTTTTTTTTTTAAAGACTGCCTCAAATACAGTGGTTGAATTGTTCTGGCACTAAGAGTGGAATGTTGGTGGTACTTGAGTGACTTCAGCTTTCCATATCAGGAAATTACATTTGGTCTGAAAAGGATGTTTAGACTTTTATAGCAACCAACTAAAACTTTTCGACTTTACTCCAAGTTGTCTATGATGAGAACTTGGCTTTGAAAAACCTTAGAGAATTTAAAAACTTTTATCTACTTTAGATTAGGGTTCATTCTTTAGTAACCTAAAAGAATCACAAAGTCTGTGGTAGTCTAATGAATGTAATTTGCCAGTAGTAAGCTGAACAAAGTAGGCTAAAATTTCTTACACAAAGCCACTAGTTTTGTTTAACTAGTGGCATAAAAAATAGAATGTGTCCTTTATTTTCTTTTTTTATGTCAACTGTATCACACACTTTGAGAGAGAGAGAGAAAGAAAGAGAAAGAATCATGTCCCCATACCTACCCTACTAGACTATACATTCCATGAGGACTGGGTTTTTTTTGTTTGTTTGTTTTTGTATTGACTGTTACTTGCACATAGCAAGTGAGCTTTTAATACAAGTTGGTTGAATTCAGTGTGTATTGTAACATAAACAGTGGAATGCCTTGAATGTTGAATTCAGTTCAACAAACATTTATTGGGTGCCAAAACAGGTCCAGACACAGTGTTATGTGATATCTGAGGAGAGTCAAATCACTTTCAGTTAAATACATTAGGCAAGACTTTAAGGAGCTGGTTGTTAAGCTTTGAAGGAAGGTAGAAAGAAGACGGGAAATGGAATTAGCAGTGGTATCAAAACTGAAGGCAATAGAAAGAGATGGTCGGAGAGGAGGCCATTGCATGATTTCATAACTTCATGCTTTTTTCTTTATTTACTCTGTAGAAGTTAGACTTTAAAACTGGTGAGTTTTGAGTTTTGAGTTTATTTTGTTTACTAACTGCTTAGTTAAATGAATTAATACATAAGTATTAGTAAATGAATTAATACATAAGAAGCTCCTGTGTCCCTCACAGTCTCTTTGGTGACCCTAGTTTAGAAATTAAAGAAGGGTTCTTATTTTTTTGTGTGTGTGTGACAATGAGGGTTAAGCTTGCCCAGGGTCACATAGCCAGTGTCAAGTGTCCGAGACCGGACCTGAACTCAAGTCCTCCCGAATCCCCAGAGCCAGTGCTTTATCCACTGCACCACCTAGCTGCCCCCAAGAAGGGTTCTTATTAAGTCAGTACTATTACTCACTATCAGCTAATTCAGTAAAATTCACAGCATTTTATATTAGTAATTAATTATGCATCATTGATTAGAGAGAGGCTTAAAATGTTTAAAAATAGAGAAGATTCTCTTAGTTTTCTGAAGGTATGTAATCTAGACTTCTCCATCTTCTCTCAAGATTTCCTTCATGTTCTTTTCTGTAATGAATATAATACAAGGTAGGAAAGACTACTACACCCTTCCCCAGTTCCACTTCCAGGGATATCTTGTGGAAAAAGGGGATGAAGACGAAGATACTGTACTTAGAGCCCAGGAACAGGGTATATTCTGTCAGGAAAAATAAAAACACCAGATGCAGTTACCCAACAATTTTCATTATTTCCTCTATACTAGTTAAGTCAGACAGCAAAAATTTATTAAATACTTGCTGTGTTCCAGGCACTGTGCTCAGTCAGGCTAAGTAAAGTTAACTCATTGAAATGCTCAAAAATAAAATTATCTCTGAAGTACAGGGGCCCACTCTCAGCCTTGTGGTCTTGTGCACCTGATTGAAGACTCTTGTTGTAATATAGTTAGATTTCTTTTTAAGTGTATACATACTTTTGCATAAATTATATAATGTTGATCTTTGAAATCTCTGAGGTTGTTTCTGCTTGACCCTTCTCTAAGAGAGACTTGAGTCTTGCCAGGAGGAGAATGAAGAGGGTGGGACCAGAGGTCAGCCATTCTGCTCTTCTCAGAAGAGAGGAGACTATTCAGCTAAAATGATACCTGTCTGCTCTCAAGTATTGTTGTTAGCTTAGGGGAAGTAACATGAATGTTCTAGCTAAACTCTTTGTACTATTCATTAATGGGGAAGAGGAACCCCAAGCTTTATATTCAAGATTTGACAACTCCTTCACCAAATACTGGTTCTACAATGCATGCAAATAGCAAAGAAACCCATTTATCCAAGTAGATAGCAAAATAGAAATCAGAGACAGTATACATATAAGAATATATACCAATAAATTTGGAGCAAGATATTTCAGTTCAACCAAGAGAGTCCCAAATCTCACCCAAGAGAAGAATTTCCTGAACTCTCTAGTGTAGCGAGCTGAGGACAGGGGCATGAAAGAGACTACTAGCTCCTCTCACATTGGCTTCTTCCCAAAGTCAGCAGCCTGAAAAGAGACTGGCATTGAACGATCATCTCTCTTAAAGCCAAAAAGCTAGAAGAACCTTGGATCTCTCTATTCCTTCACTCTTTTTGTTTCTTTGTTTGTGGTGTTTTGTGGGGTTTTTAGGGCAATGAGCGTTAAGTGACTTGACAATTTACTAGCTGTGTGACCCTGGGCAAGTGTCTGAAGCTGGATTTGAACTCAGGTACTCCTGAATCCAGGACCGGTGCTTTATCCACTGCACCACCTAGTTGCCCTATTCCTTTACTCTCGCTAGTTCCTCCTCACCTCTTATATAAGCATGGGGTCATTGACCTCCATCAGTCTTTGGGGTTTGGATTGCAAATATAAGGCTGTCTATAAGAAAAATTGTAAAATAGAGATAGTTTGTCCCAACTATGGGCATTTTCACTTGCTCTCCTCGTTACCTGGAATGCTCTCTAATACCCCGCCTCGCCCCACTTCCTTGAAGCCCTCCATTCTACATACAGAAAGCTATTTCTCATCCTTCCTCAATAATGCATCTTCCTTCTGTTGATTATCTCTAAGTATTCTTGCATATAACTTTTTTGTAAGTAGGTGTTTAAATATTATGCCTCCCAATGCCTTCATTCTGTTCTATTCCATTGTTATCTGAGGCCTCTCATTGCAATATCTCATGCTCTAGACTTTTCCCTCCCATAATAGAAAATTTTCAGTCATCTATCCTATTCCTCTAATAAAATTGGTTCCAGCCCCATACTATCATCCGGTATTTTGTCTTAACTATTTTTTCTACAAAGCCAACCTACACTCCCAATAGACTAGTTTTACCTCACTTCCTTATGTCTGTATCTTCTTGTTCTTACCATTTATCTGAATCCTATTTAACCCATCTCAGTTTCTGTCTTGACTGACCAACTGTACTAGTCTTCATAATTCATTTCGTAAATAATGCTATATCTCCTTGTGACCTCTCTTTTTGTTTCATTATTGTTTATCTTTTCATGGGCAAATCTCAATAAAAGTATTTGAGCAGTTTGTTGGTATTAAGAATAAAGCTGGAGGGCAGCTAGATGGCGCAGTGGATAGAGCACCGACCCTGGATTTAGGAGGACCTGAGTTCTAATCCAGCCTCAGACACTTAACACTTACTAGCTGTGTGACCCTGGGCAAGTCACTTAACCCCAATTGCCTTACTAAAAAAAAAAAAAGAAAAGAATAAAGCTGGAGAGGGGCAACTAGGGGGTTCAGAGGATAGAGCACCGGCCCTGGAGTCAAGAGGACCTGAGTTCAAATCCGGCCTCAGACACTTGACACTTACTAGCTGTGTGACCCTGGGCAAGTCACTTAACCCCAGTTGCCTAACACACACACAACAAAGAATAAAGCTGCTGTTCATACTTTTGTTTAGATGGATCTTTTCCTTTCAGCAACATCATTAGTCTACACTGGTGTGCTTGCTTTGTACCTATTATTGTATATTACCATATTATGACAGTCAGTTTTAAAGCAATTAACTATGTGCTTTATTTAGTGAGTGAGAGAACTCAGAAAGCATAGTTCCTTTTTGGTTATTTTTAGGTTTGGAAAATGTAAACTGAATCATTTAGCTCTTTAAAAGTGCATTATATTTTTCTTGGAAATTCTAGAAATATTTAGAATTATTTAGGCTGAAACTACATGTAAGGATACACAGTAGTTCTCTTCTTCCTCTTCCTCTCTTACCTCTAATATATTCCATAAATAAATCTGTTTTATCACCAAATAGTTTTGATGATTATGTTTAGCAAGGCCTTAAAAAATAAGAAATACAACAATTTTGGGATATTTATGTACTATAAAACTTATTTTCTGTACAATCCTTTTTGTTACCATGACGTAAAATTACCTGCAAAATTGATCTTTAGGTCATAAGTAAGATGTTATTGTTCTCTACTTGTTTATATCTGAAATGTGTGCAGGTTTTTAATAAGTTATTTCACGTGTTCTTAAGCCTAACATTTTCCGTCTTGTGCCATGTTTTCTTGAAAAAGTACCAATTCCTATGATGTTGTGAGTTTTTAGTACCAAAAATTTGTCAAAAAGTCACCATGGGGGGCAGCTAGATGACCCAGTGGATAAATCCGGCCTCAGACACTTAACACTTACTGGCTGTGTGACCCTGGGCAAGTCACTTAACCCCTATTGCCCTGCCAAAAAAAAAAAAAGTCACCATGGAACCTTGCTAATCACATCATTCTGGTTATATCAGTAGATTTACTGATTCAGATATTTCATCAGATAGATTATCACCTAAATTTTTTTTCTTTAACCATATTGTCTCAGTATTATAACCAGAATTCTGAGACTCATTTCATGGCATGCCACTGCATGATCAAAATTTGGGGATGGGGGGCAGCTATTGAAGTTTGCAGTAAAACTTATTTAGGTTATTATATATACATTCATGGATTTATGTAGCATCTTGCAAGTTTCTTGCATGCATATTTTATATAATTCTCTTTTTACTTATGAAATAGCTGAATGGCAACTATTATCATTTTTAGTATTTATAATATGAAGACACTAAAACAAAGGTATCCAATAACTTGGCCAAAGAAAGTAAGTGCTCCCAGAAACTGTATTTATAATTTAGCTTTTGACTCCCTTTTATCTGTTTAGTTCATCTAAGTATCTTAGAACCTATCAAAAGCATTAGATTTTGTTTTTGCATTGTGCAATTAAAAAGTGTCTTTTCTTTTTTGGTTCAGTTTTTTCTTATCCTAAAGAAGAATTGTAGTGAATAAGTAAGGTAGGACAAACCACTCCATAAATATTAATTTTGTATTTTATGAGATATATTATCTTTTTCAACCACAAGATTAATTACTAAGTGCTCCCTCAGTAGATCCCTGAAAATAATTGTGCTCTAAGCAGTAGACATACTTTTTTTTTTAACATATAAGGTATTTTATTTTTTCCGTTATATGTAAAGATAGTTCTCAACTTTTGTTTATACAAGCTTTACAATTTCAGATTTTTCTCCCTCCCTCCCCCCTCCCCTAGACAGCAGGTAATCTGATATAGGTTATATCTATAGATCTATATACATATACATATACATATATATATATCTATACACACAATAACATTAATCCTATTTCTGCATTAATCCTGTTATAAGAGAAAAAATCAGAGCAGTAATGCAAAACCTCAAAATAGAAAAAAAAAAAACCCAACAGCACCCAAAACAAAAGAAATAGTATGGTTCAATCAGCATCTATACTCCACAGTTCTTTTTTTTTTTTCTTGGATTTGGAGATCCTCTTCTATCATGAGTTCCCTGGAACTCTTCTGTGCCATTGCATTGGTGAGAAGAATCTAGTCCATCACAGTAGATCAACACTCAATGTTGATGATACTGTGTACAATGTTCTTCTGGTTCTGCTCTTCTCACTCATCATCAGCCCACCCAAGACCCTACAGGTTTCTCTGAACTCCTCCTGCTCATCATTTCTTACAGCACAATAGTATTCCATTGTATTCATATACCACAACTTGTCCAGCCATTCCCCAATTGATGGGCACCCCCTCAACTTCGAATTCCTTGCCACCACGTAAAGAGCAGCTATAAATATTTTTGTACATGTGGGTCCCTTTCCCCCTTCCATGATTTCTTTGGGAAAAAGACCTAAAAGTGGAATTGCTGGGTCAAAGGGTATGCACAGATTTATCACCCTTTGGGCATAATTCCAAATTGCTCTCCAGAATGGTTGTATCAGCTTGCAGCTCCACCAACAATGCATTAGTGTTCCAATTTTCCCACAGCTTCTCCAACATTTATTATCTTCCTTTTTTGTCATTTTAGCCAATCTGATAGGTGTCAGGTGGTACCTCAGAGTTGTTTTAATTTGCATCTCTCTAATCATTAGAGATTTAGAGCATTTTTTCATATGGGAATAGATAGCTTTGGTTTCTTCATCAGAAAACTGCCTGTTCATATCCTTTGACCATTTCTCAATTGGGGAATGACTTGGATTCTTATAAATTTGATTTAGTTCCCTATATATTTTAGAGATGAGGCCTTTAGTAGACATACTTCTAAATGTTTTATTGGTGAAGATATGTAGTGGTCACAGTCCTTATCAATTAAAAGAAAATGCAGAATCAAGATAGAAATATCTCATCATAGAATCAAAGGCTTTATGTAGATTATATTAATGGAAAAGAACAGATCAATGAATTGGGCACACAAGTAAACTGGAAAAATATCAAATATTAAACCCCCCAATTAAAAATCAAAATAAAAATATTGAAAATCAAACAAGAAATTTAATAAAATTGAAGACTAAAACAAAACCAATTAAATAAATAAAATTAGGTTCTTGGTTTTTTTTTTAAACCAACAGAATATATAAACCATCAACTAATTTGATTTTAATAAAGAAAAACCAAATTACCAGTACCCAAAATGAAAAGAGTAAATTCATAGTAAATGAAGAGGAAGTAAAAGAAATTATTAGAAGCTAATATGTCCAACTATATGCCAGTAAACTGACAATTTAAATGAAGTAGATGAATATTTACAAAAATATAAATTGTTGTGGTTAGTAAAACAGGAAATTGAATATTTAAATAACTGCACATAACTTAAATATAAGGTGACAAGAAACAGCCTTGTATTCCTTTGCCACTCTTAAAACAAGTTTAGTTGTTCCATGTTTGGTTCAAATTGTTGCTTCTTGATGCAGGTACAGGTTCCTCAGGAAACAAAGAAGATGATCTAGTACTCCCATCTCTTTGAGGACTTACCACATTTTGTTGTGAACTACACAATCAAAGGTTATAGTGTAGTCAATGAAGTAGAAGATGTTTTTTCTAGAACACCCTTGCTTTGCCCCATAATCTAGAAATTTCGTCTCTAGCTCCCCTGCCTTTTTGAAAACCAGCCTGCACTTCTGGTAATTCTTAGTTCCTTATTACTGAAACCTAGCTTGCAGAATCTTAAGCATAATCTTGCTGGCATGTAAATGAGCATAGTTGTTCAGTAATTTGAACATTCTTTGGCATTGCCCTTCTTTAGTATTAGGACATAAACTGATCTTTTTCAATCCAGTGGTCACTGTTGAATTTTCCAAATTTGCTGTAATAATGAGTGCAGCACTTTAACAGCATCATCTTTTATGATTTTAAGTAGCACACCTGGCATTCCGTCACCTCCACTAGCCTTATTAACAGTGTTTCCTAAGGCCCACTTGATTTCATTCTCCAGGAAGTATGCCTCTAGATCAGTAACCACAAGATTGTGTTTTATCAGTGATGTACAGTTCTTCTGTATATTCTTTCCACCTCTTCTTAATCTTCTCTACTTCTGTTAAATTCCCTACCATTTTTGTTTTTTGTCATGCTTGTTTTTGCATCAGATGTTACCATGATCAAATTTTTTTAAGAGATTTCTTGTCTTTTCCATTCTGTTGTTGTCTTCTGTTTCTTTTCAATACTCATTTAAGAAAACCTTACCTCTCCTTGATATTCTCTGGAATTCTACATTACGTTGGGTATATTTTTCCCTTTCTCCTTTCCCTTTTGCTTTCATTTTTTCCTCTGCTATTTGTCAAGCTTCATCAGACAGCTAGACAGCTTTCTTACTCTTTTTTTTTTAAGGATTTTTTTTGTTGCTGCCTTCTGTAGTTTTGCAAATCTCTGTCCATAGTTCTTCAGACACTCTAATCAAATATAATCCCTTAAATCTGTTTGTTATTTAGGTCATACCTATATGGTCTGATGGATTTCCCTACTTTCTTCAATATAAGTCTGAATTTTGCAATAACAAGCTCATGACCTGAGCCACATTCAGCTCTAGGTCTTGTTGTAATTGTATAGATCTCCACCTTTTTTTTTTTTTTAATATTTCAATCCTTCATTTATTTATTTGTTTGTTTGTTTGTTTCTTTCTTTATTTTGTTGGGGGGCAATGAGGATTAAGTGACTTTCCCAGGGTCACACAGCTAGTAAGTGTCAAGTGTCTGAGGCCGGATTTGAACTGAGGTCCTCCTGAATCCAGGGCCAGTGCTTTATCCACTGCACCATCTAGTTGCCCCTCTTCTCCACCTTTGATTTCAGTGTACATTATTCATTGGACATAATGATGTCCAACAACCTTTTGGGTTGTTGGAAAAAGTGTTCTATGACTGTGAGTTATCTTGACAAAACTCTTTTAGACTCTGTCCTAGTTCATTTTGTACTCTGTGGGGACCAATTTTTAATTGGGGAGAGCTAGCTAAGTGGCAAGGAAGGAGACTGGCAGCCTCCCTCAAAACAGAACAAGATTTATTTTAACAAGAAGGAACTTTAAAAAAAAAAAAACCACAAACAGGATCAGTAGGATCAAGGGAAAGGAAATAAAATGGGAAAAGGAAAATTATAATACCTGAAAAAATACCACCACCCAGGAATCAGCTGAAAATATGCAGCAGAATGCCTGTCGCTTTCCAGCTTCCCCCTAGCATGCCCAATTCTCCTCCCCCAAACCTAGAAACTCCCCACACAGCCCCAGCCAATGGGATGGCCGCTCTGACAGTCACATGACTGCCCTCACTAGGCTTCCAATCATTATAATTTTGGCAGGCCCATGTAGGCGTCGTCGAGTGGTGATGACATGAGGTGCCAGAGCCCTGGCAACGGCTACAACCAGTGGGTGGAGCACTGTGCTGTTTGCGGAGCTCCAGGCCAGTGCTTGCTGAGGCATAAAAACCTCAAATCATAATTAATTCTTTACAACTCCAAGGCCAGATTTGCCCGTTATTCCAATTATCTTTTGATTTCCTACTTTTTGTCTTTTTGTCTATGTGACACAATCTAGAAGATTTTGTAGGTCATCATAGAATTGAGCAACGTTGGCCTCTTCTGCTTTAAAAGTGTTTGTAGTGTAGACTTGTATTACTATGATGTTGAACAGTTTGCCTTGGATTTGAACCTGTATAATTCTGTCATTCTTTAGATTATACCCCAGTACTGATTTTCTCAACCTTTTTATTTCCTGTGAGGGCTATTCCATTTCTTGTAAGGGATTCTTACCCACAGCAGTATATGTTATGATCACCTGAATTAAATTCACCCATTCCTGTCCATTTAAGTTTATTGACACCTAAGATGTTGATGTTTACTTTCCATATCCTGTTTGACCTCAGCCAGATGACATTGGTTCATGGATCTTACATTCCAGATTCCTATGCAATATTGATCTTTGCCTCATTAGACTTTGCCTTTCATCACTAGACACATCAACAGCTGAGCTTCCTTTTTTGTCTTTGATCTAGCTGCTTCATTCTTTCTGGAACTGCTTGTAGTTGTCCTTCCCTCTTCCCCAGTAATGTGTTGGACACCTTCTGACCTGAGGGGCTCATCTTCAGATGTCATATCTTTTTTTTTTAATCATTTTAATACTGCCCATGGGGCTTTCTTGAAGTAGTTTGCCATTTCTTTCCCTAGTGGATCACCTTTCGTCTGAACTTTCCACTATGATCTGTCTGTCTTGGGTAACCTTGCACAGCATAGCTCATAGTTTCACTGATCTATGTATGCCCTCTTGCCACAACAAGACAGTGATGCAGGAGGGACAATTAATGTTATGATATAGTTAATATCATTTTTTCTTCATTTTCTCACTACTCACTCATTCCTTAACCCCCTAAAATCTTTTCAACTGAAGAAGTAGGAGCTAGTAGTGGAAGGATATATTGCACTTTATGTTGTGATTTAGCTTCCAAATTGTGGTGTGACCTTGGAAAGGTCACTTTATTTCTCTAGACCATTGTTTCTTTGTAAGATTTGGGGGTGAGGCAGAGAATTTAATTACATGGCCTCTGTGATCTCTACCAGGTATAAAATTTTCTAGTTCTATTCAACCAGTTATCAAATCCTCTCAATTATCTGAATTTCCCCCTGCTCCAATCCATCCTGAACATTTCTGTGACATTAATCTTCCCAAGATACTATTTTAATCAAGTCACTGCCTTGCTCATTAATCTTATATAATTTCCTTTTGTCCAACCTCTTGAGCCTGGCTAGTATTAAAAGCCCACTACAATCTAGCCTTGGTATTAACCTCTCAGACTCTTGCCCCTAACTAGTTGGCCTTGAGTATCAGGTTCTGTTCACTTCCTTCCAAACATACCATGTGTAATCCTGCCTCTGGGCCTGGGCTGTTTCCTTTGCTGAGAGTGTCTTTCTTCTTGCTGCCTTATTCCTTCTTATCATCCCAAGACTCAGGTGTAGTTTCCTTTCCTTCACACTCCCAGCCCAGTCCACAGTATTTTTTAAACTCTTAAAGCACCAGTTTGACACTTGTTTTTATAATGCTTTAAACTGTTCATAGCAGTGTATATTTAGAATGATAGGTTCTCTGGTCCAGTTCCTTCATTTTACAGTAAAGGAAACTATGGCTCACAGAGTGAGTGAGGAGAGTCATAGAGCCAGGATTTAAACCCAGGCCCTCTGACTCCAAATCTAGTATTCTTTTCACTATATTGCCTTTCATGGTTACTTTGTTGTTCATAAATGTATCCTCAAGTTGATAGTAATTCCCTTGTGGCCAGAGAGGATATCCTACACCTGTTTTTCCTTCAAAGCACATAACACAATAGTGTGTATCATTCTAACACAGTACACGGTAACTATAGTTATGTTTTTCAAGCCGGGTTAGTCAGCCTTGCCTTGCTACTATAATTGCACAGACATATATCTTATTAACAAATACAGTACAATTTTCATGGGCTTTACAACTAGAAATATCACAATTCATCACCACCACCTATGCTGGCTATACAGTGCCCCTTCCCCTTGAGGTACATAGAGTTGTATAATATAGGATGGTACTATATGTACATTTTTCCTGAGTTATTGCTATTTCATGATGCTGCTCTCTCCTTTTTCTCCTCTGAAGGTTCCTTTTCAGTTTCCTTTCTTGGTTCTTTAAGTTAAGCCCACTAACCATGGGTGTTCACCCAGAGCTCTGTCCTAGACTCTAGGCCCTCTTCTCCTTCTATACCATCTCCCTCGGTGATCTAGTCCTTTCCTATGGGTTCAGATAACTGTGCATATGATTTTCCAGTATACAAATTTAGCTCTTATTATCATTTAACTCTTTCTATCATCAGCTCCCCAGAAATCTTTCCTTGTGCTCTTCCCTGCCCTACCCCCACCCTCCACCCTTCCCCAATCTCCCCATAGTACCTTCTCTCTGGGATTTCCTCCTACTTACACTTGAAAGGTCACAATTGTTCTCATGTTGCCTCCCCATGTGAACTTCTTAAGTTCAGGGACCATGTTTTCCCTCCTTTTTGGTATCCCTAGCACTTGCCATATGTGGTGCTTGACATAGAGCTAGCACTTAATATGTGTGCTTGCTGATTAAGTGATTTTCTATCTTTTACAACTTGTGAATATTTTTATTGTAGTGTAGTGTTGGTTAACTTCAGTTACTACCTTAAAGAATTCTTGTGAGAATGTGCCTTTTGGACCTTAAAAAATTTATTTGCCAAGATTTTGGCATTTCTTGGATGGTTTTGATGGTTTATGGGGATAAAATAAATATTTTAAGTTGGTACCACATATATCATATATTCATAGTAAGTAGGTACATAAAATGTTTTTTTTTTTATTGCGGAACACAAGGAGTAGCTTCTATAGGCTAACACATGAAATCATTTGTAGAACTGGAACCTTGGTATCATGTTTTTCTTTCTTATACTGAAGTATTCTGAAATTGAAATGTGTTATATATTATTAAAAGCATTTTGAAGAGTGATACCCAAAAGATGAATTTTTTTCTCTAAAATATGAATTAATGTGAAGTTCTTCCCTTACCTTTTTTTTCATGGCAGATACACTAGATGAATACTTTGAATATGATGCAGAGGAATTCTTGGTCTCCCTGGCCTTGTTAATTACTGAAGGCCGAACACCTGAATGTTCTGTAAAAGGTCGAACTGAAAGCTTTCATTGTCCTCCAGCACGGTCAAGTTATCCAGTAACAGCAAAACATGAATGCAGTGATAAATTGGCCCAGGTATGACCATAGAAATATGTTCTTACCTTGATTTTATACTGGTCACCATTTTTCCTAGCTTTTTTTTTTTTTTTTTGCAGGGCATTGAGGGTTAAATGACTTGCCCAGAGTCACACAACTAGTGTCAAGTGTCTGAGAACTCAGGTCCTTCTGAATCCAAGGCCAGTGCTTTATCCACTGCGCCACCCTAGCTGCCCCTTTCCTAGTTTTTTAAAGTATTATCACCTTATTTTGCATTATTGTCTCTAATATTGTATCGTGGTATATATTGACCTTTTATACTTTAAAAAATAACCTCATATTATGAGTACCCATTGCCCATTTTGGTTTATAACTCAATCTTGACTCCATTAACTATGTCGTCTCTGGCAGGGTCCATGATCATATCTCAGACCCCCAGCTATAGACTTAGTTCCCTACTGTTAACTATAGATACGATGCAAATGGTCTCTTGATCCAGCTTGCTGTTTTCTACAGAGAGAAAGTTGTCTTTCTTTAGTGTAAATCTGAGTCTTAATGACAGGAAGAGAAATTAGCTTATATAGCACGTAGGTCACAATCTAACTATTTAAGCTAAAAATATGTTGATTTCTATTACAGATTTACTTTTGCAGTATAATATATTATCTATTTCATTTTACAGAATAAAGAACTGTCTTATGATAATGTATTATTTACCTGTCATAGATTCATAGAGTTAGAGATTATCCATTTCAACCCTTTCATTTTATTGATGGCATTGAAACTCAGGTTTATAGACTTTTCTAAGGTGTCTCTTCTTGCCATGCTTTTGTTGAAGTATAATAAAATGTATTACATAAAAGATGAGGATAAAATTAATAGGGGCAGGTGTGTAATTAGTATGTGCTTTTAAGGTCTGTTTCCCAGTATTTAAATAGGAATAGGAAACTACCTGATGAGTTTCTCTACAATGAAGGGCAACACAGCACCTTTTCTGTAACTTATAATCTTAGAGAGTTACTTATAACATTAATAAGTTAACTGACTTGCCCAGAGTAGCTATTATGAATCAGAGGCAGGGCTTGAACCCAGGGCTTCCTGGCTCCAAGGCCAGATTTTTACCCGCTTTGCCATAATATTTTTTCCAGTGTTTGGTTCATTTAAATGTAATCTTAAATATTCTGGGTTTAGGTGAAACATGTTTGATACTCTGGGTAGCATTTTTCCATCTTTAGTAAACATTTGAATGAGTTGTTCTAGCCAGAGTTTCCTGTAAGATACTTGTGTAATAGCTTGTGAAGAAAATCCTGTACTTTTTCTTTTAGAGGGAAGTATCCTGCCATGCCTAGAAATTCTACCTAGTAGTTTAACACAATGGAAATTTACTTTGCTCTGTGGAGATACTGCAGTTGTTAATTCCTACTCTAGACTAGTTGTTTTGGGGGGTTGGAATCCAGTTTCATTGTTAGATCAGGAAATGAGTATTTTAGGCATCCAGTGCAGTAGTTGAATCATCTATCACATAAATATGAATATCGTGTTTTAAAAAAATATTTTGCTAATATTCATTTTATTTAATTTATGTTATTTTGTTAAGTGTCGTCAAGCCAGAAGAACTAGGTCTGAGGTTATGTTGCTTTGGAAAAACAATCTTCCAGTCATGGTAGAAGTGATGCTACTTCCAGACTGCTGCTATAGTGATGATGGGCCTAACACAGAGGGAAATGATTTAAATGATCCTGCAATTAAACAAGATGCATTATTATTAGAAAGATGGATCTTGGAACCAGTTCCTCGACAGTAAGTTGTTGAGTTTGGCTTTCTATGTTTTCCCTTCGTTTATTTTTTCTTGGTTTAGAAATTAAAAAGTAAAACATGCATGTGTAATATACACACCTTCACTTTTTTGGGGGAAGGGGAGGGGGTAGGGCAAGGAGGGTTAAATTACTTGCCCAGGGTCACACAGCTAGTGTCAAGAGTCTGAGGCCGGATTTGAACTTGGGTTCTCCTGAATCTAGGGCCAGTGCTTTATCCACTGTGCCACCCAGCTGCTCCCCCCTCCCCCCATTCACTTTTTTTTTTTTTTTTTTTTTTTTTTTTTAGGCAATGGGGGTTAAGTGACTTGCCCAGGGTCACACAGCTAGTAAGTGTCAAGTGTCTGAGGCTGGATTTGAACTCAGGTACTCCTGAATCCAGGGCCGGTGCTTTAACCACTGCGCCATCTAGCTGCCCCCCCCCCATTCACTTTTAATAATGAATTTCTTAATCACCATTGTTTAAGTGATATTTTTTTCACAAGATACTGCTACTTACAGCAGGTCCCAAAATGCCAATTGTAAATTTCTTTAACTGCCATCTTGTTCAGTATGAAACAATCATAGTGGTAGAATTTAGTTTGATTTAAAAGCAGTTTTCCATTAGTTTCCATATATATTATAATGATACTATGTCATGGCTTCATATGTATTTATGATTATATAGTGAATCATCCTTTCCAAAAAGATTTTCAGTATTCTTGTGTTACTTGATAATTTGCTGATGTCTCTCCACACCACACACCCCCCCACACACTCAATTAAAACTCCAGAAACATTTATAAAGCACCTACTATGTGTAAGGCATTATAGTAAATGCCTGAAATGCAAAGACACAGTTCCCACCCTCAAGTAACTTAAAATCTACTGGGGGAATATAGTAAAAGCCAGGGAAGTAAGTGCAAAGTGTCTGCAAAGTTATAAAAATAAATCTCTCAAAGGAACAACATTTAACAACTGTGGATTAGGAAAAACCTTTTATAGGAGGGAGCATCTGGGCTGTGCTTTTGACAGAGGCTGGGCATCCTAGGAGAACTAGGGGTACATTTCACACAGGGGACTGACCATCTATTTAAAGACATGGAAAAAAGAAACGAAAGATTGTGTATAAGGACCAGCTGGCAGACCAGTTTGACTACCGTGGAGAGTGCATGTAAGGGAATGATATAAAATAAGACTATAATAGTAAGTAAAAGCCATATTTTGGAAGTCTTTATATTTTAGACTGAAATTTGTATTTTATCCTAGAAGATGGTAGAAGCCTCTAGAATATAGACTAAGAATAATAACATGGTCAGTTCTATATTTTAGTAATATCAATTTGGCAGTTCTATGGAGGATGGATAAGAGAGGAAAGACTTGAAACAGTGATATGGATTATGAGGCTATGACAGAATTGATAAGACCTGATCTAGGATAGAAACTTTGAGTGGAGAGAAAAGGATAAATGTGAGAGATAGTATCAAGGTAAAATTGTACCCATTGTTCTTGTTAATACATACTTATTTGGAGAAGATTCATTCGATTGCCTGCATTTCTTAAATTCAGCATTTTGTTGTATGATGCTTTCTAAGCGATTATTATTTTTTCTTACTGCCTTTAGAAATGGAGATCGATTTATTGAAGAGAAGACCCTTCTATTGGCTGTGCGTTCTTTTGTCTATTTTTCTCAGTTAAGTGCTTGGCTGAGTGTTTCCCATGGTGCTATTCCACGAAATATTCTTTACAGGTATGTCAGGCAACATTCCATCTGTTTACTACTGAATAACATTAACTTTTCATTTGTAAGTTTCCTTCTGTTCTAAAGATTAGGAAAATTTACTGGTTTATATGGTCTGTGATGTCCTTCAAAACAAGAATTAGAACATTAATAAATACTTAAATGTAATTTTTCTTTTTGCAAACTAAATTTAGTATGAACATTTTGGTGGAGAACTTCCAAATGCAGGCTACTTTATAAACTGCTGAAGAAATATTTAATTGATACCTTAGATAGTTGACCATTGGGAGGACCAGTGAGGTGGTGAGTTCTCAGTTGATACTTTGAAAACTTTTGTTTCCGTAGACCTGAGCCCAGATATTGTTGTTGTCCAGTAGTTTCAGTCCTGTCTGACTCTTTGTGACCCCATTTAGGGTTTTCTTGGCAAAGATACTGAAGTGGTTTGCCATTTACTTCTCTATCTCATTCAGAGATGAGGGAACTAAGGCAAAGAGAGTTAAATGACTTGCCCAGGGCCACACAGTTAGGAAGTGGCTGAGGCCAGATTTGAAGGCATGAAGATGAGTCTCCTGACCACAGGCCCAGTACTCTATCCACTGTGCCACCTAGCTGCCCCAAGTCCACATATACTTTGTAGTAAATAAAATGTCTTTACGAATTCTCATAAATCTTCCCCCATCCCTGGCACTCACTACTCATCATGTTTTTTATGTTGTTTTATCGGAATGGCATGCTTTTCATCTCTAAAACAACAATAAATGTTTATTTACTAGCTCTTTGACATTAACCATGTCAATTAATTTACTATCTCTTTAATATTAGACATGTCAATTACTTATTTTGCTTGTTTCCGTTTTGGTAAAATAAATGTATTTAATAATGTCTAATTTTTGCTTCTTAATCCTAACATTCTGAGAACTGATAAATATTAATGTGTGTAAAGCACTGTACTAAATACTAAGTGAATTATAAAGATTAGTTGAGACTTAAGACACATCCCTTGTCCTAATAGAGCTTATAGTCTTATATGAATGTAAGGCATATACTCAGATTAATATATGTTAAGTTGATAGAGATGTAAGCAGTATTGTCTGATTTCAGCTGAGATTTACCAAATTGAAAGGTGGACCAGGGATTGGATCTGGGAGATGAGGAAAGCAAAGAGTCAAAGAGAACACCAGGGTTTTGAACTTGGGAAACTGAATGAAAAGCATTATCACTGAGAGAAATAGTGAATTCAGGAAGATAAGTCAGGCAGGGTTGGAAAAATATATTTAGAAAGTCACCTTCATAATGGTTATAATTGAAGCTGTGGGAGTGAATGAGGTGACCAAAAGAGAAAGAGGTCTTAAAACAGAGCTTGGGCAGTTCTTAATTTGGGGTCTATACTCTTGTTTATTTTATATTCTGATAACCATATTTCAATAAATTGGTTTTCTTTGTAATCTTATATATTTTATTTTATGCATTTAAAAACATTTTGTGAGGAGGTTCATAGGCTTCACCAGACTTCCAAAGGGGTCCATGACACCAAAATCTCTGTCTTTGAGGCACACTTATACCTTAAATGACTCAGATGGTATGGGGGTACTTTTATTATCCCCCCCCTTTTTTTTGTGGGGCAATGGGGGTTAAGTGATTTGCTCAGTCACAGAGTTAGTAAGTGTTAAGTGTCCAAGGCTGGATTTGAACTCAGGTCCTCCTGAATCGGCCAGTGCTTTATCCACTTCACCACCTAGCCTCCCCACCCTTTTTTACAGGTAAGGAAATTGAGGCAAATAAAGACTAAGTGATTTGCAGGGACCAGACAGCTAGGAAGTGTCTGAGACAGCAATCAAATTCCAGTCATTCAAGTATATAGTACTCTGTCCAATGCAAATAGGTAGTGACCTAGCTGCCTAGAAAGATTACTGGCTCCAAAGTGAAAAGGATGTGTATTCAAATTCTGACTCTACCTCTTACTTCCTGTGTGATCTTTACCTCTTTGTCTCTCAGTTTTCTTACCTATATAATGAAGTTGTTATAAAATTGGCTGGATAATCTCAGCAGCTCCTTCCAAACCCAAATTTATGATTCTGCAAGCCTGTGAAAGGAAAAGAGAAGACAGTGTAGAGAGGAGTAGAAGCAGCCAGGAGAAAAAAAAAAAGAAGTGATCTCTAGGAATGCAGTGAAGTAATACATATCTAAAAAAGAGAAGGTTTGCTTAACTATGTCAGATATTGTAGGTAGGTCAAAGAAAATGAGAATTGAGAAAAGGGTATTGGATTGAACAATTAGTTATGATTTTTTCTGTTACAAAAGAGAGTGGAAGGAATAAAAATCAAATTGCAAGGTATTATAACCTTAGATCGTAAGGCAGTATGCATATCAGGTATATGCTTATTTTTCAAGTAATTTGATGATTAAAGAGGAGAGATATGAAATTAAAGTAAAAAATGAGAATACTTTTGAAATATCTGAATATGTTTATAATACAGGAAGAAAGAATTAATGGAAAGAGATAGATCAAAGGCATTGTAGGCGTGAAAGGGTACTTTGTTAGCCAGAGGGAAGGCAGTAAAATAATAGGAAAGAGGAGTAATTTTAATTGTTGAGGGATTCATTTTGGCAAAGAATAGAGACATTTCTCACTGGAAAAACAGTGGTGAAGAAGGTGAGAACAGATGTTAATACTAGGAAGTTTTAAGAAGTAGAAGAGGGAAATTAAGGGATATTTCAATTGAAGCACCTAATTTCAGTGAAATAGAAGGCCAGCTCATCTAAGTAGACTAAAATGTTAGCAGTACGGGGAAGGGATTACTCAGTAGACAGAAATTAGTCAACAGAGAAAATCATAGAATTAAATGAATCTAAAGTATATCTCTATGATAATAGATGCTATATTGATACAAGGTAAATAACTAGAAGTATGCAACTTTTATGGATATTGATTTAACATTTATCATCTATCTTGTTTCAGAATCAGTGCTGCTGATGTTGACCTACAGTGGAATTTTTCCCAGACTCCCACTGAGCATGTATTTCCTGTTCCCAATGTTTCTCACAATGTGGCCTTGAAAGTCAGTGTTCAGTCCTTGCCTAGACAATCTAGTTATCCAGTCTTGACCTGTAGTATTCATACTAACATTGATTTTTATGAAAAAAGAATTCAAGAACACGAACTGAAAACTCATCAACGTTGTAATTCCAAGGATGTAGAGCAGTGTAATATGCGCACTTCACATCTGTGTAGCAAGCAAACTTGGACTGTAGTACCTGAAGGTTTGTTACGTGCAAAAAAATCTATAGCTCCTGAATTTAATTCAACTGTCAAAAATTTCAAACTCTATCCAGGTGTTGTTCATGATTCTGACCATGGGACATCTCGATCAAATGTGCAGTGCTTTAATGCTACAGGAGATGCAAAATCATTTGAGACATCCATGAGAACTTTAAAATCATTATCCTGGGGTGATCCCAATGTTTCTAGTAGCCATAGTTCTTGGCAGCCTACAGGAGAAACCAATCCTTTAATTGGCTCTTTAATTCAGGATCGACAAGAAGTTATTGCAAGGATTGCTCAGCATTTAATTGATTGTGATCCAACCACTTCACGTGTTTCTGGGCGTTCATTCAACATTCAAGATTCCAGTTCATTTAACTCAAAAATATTTCGGAGGTCATATGAAAATGACAATTTATTGAAGAAAAATAAGGAAAACAGCTCCTTTGTTAGCCCAGAATATGCATCCTCAGAAAACACTGGTGAGGGGAAAACAAGGTTAAGACCAGAAAACTCTCATCGTGATTCTTATGTTTCCAGTAATACTTATTCTCGCCAATCTAGTGGTGAGACTAATCCTTTGATAGGCTCTCTACTTCAAGAACGACAAGAAGTTATTGCAAGGATTGCCCAGCACTTGATTCATTGTGACCCATCTGCATCACATATCCCCAGACATTCATTCAACATGAATGACTCCAATTCTGTTCATTCAAAAGTTTTTCGGAGTTCATATGAAGACAAAACCTTGTTGAAGAAAAGCAAGGAAAACTCCATTTCCTCTTGAATAAAGATTTATCCTTGTCAGGAGACAATAGTGAAGGCAAAAATATAATAATTACTGATAAGTCTTTTAGTTCTTTTAAATGCAATGAATTAAAGACACCTTTGAAAACTCAAATCAGAAGAAATACACACCAGGAAGATCTTAGTGAAACTGTCCAAAACACATTTCAACAAACACAAAATAAAGCTACAAACTTATTGTCTTGCTTAAATACATCTTACAGCAAAGAAATTAAATTAGAATCACCAGGCAGGTTGGAAAACGCATTTTCCAGATGTCAATTTAAAGATCAAGAAATTAGTAATGGAATTGATAAACAATATTCAAATTCTAGCAGTGTTGATGAACAGATATGCAAAAATAAACATAAGGAAAGAACAGTACAAAGTGAGGCTAGCAATCCAGATTCTTTTCACATCCACCAATTAGATAACTCAAAGGCACTTGACGGTCCAGTGCCTGTGTCCAGTCATCTGCATAAACCTGAGCTCACGTGCTCAAACAAAGACCCCCAAATCTCCAAGGCATGTGAACAAAATACTCATCTTGTTAGCATAGAAAACTATCCAAAAAAGGACACTGAGAGTTTCAAATGTAAAAGTAAGCCAGACCAACTCAAAGCAGAACAGGATGAGAACGAGGACCCAGTTGATGAAGAATCTCAAAACTGTTCTCAGAGAAAAATTAAAGAAGACTGTTCCTCTAGGTGTGAACGACTGAAAAATACAGAGGTGCTGGTAGGTATTCAAACCTAGTTCTTAAATCTGATTATTTTTGTTTTAAAACATTGCATCATGGGGCAGCTGGGTGGTGCAGTGGATAAAGTACTGGCCCTGGATTAAGGAAGACAGGAGTTCTAATCCAGCCTCAGACACTTGAAACTTACTAGCTGTGTCACCCTGGGCAAGTCACATAACCCTCATTGCCCCCCCTCCCCGGGCACATAATGGAGTTAGGAAAATCTAGATTCAAATCCTACCTCTCACGTGTACCTGGGCACGTGACATTGGACAAGTTAACTAGTCTCCCAATGCCTGGTACTGCACTGTATTGACAGGAAGGCCTCACTAGGAGCTTCCTGTCATGATGAAATCACATGTCCTATAAAACATAAAAATAAGTGTAGTTTAGAAATTTTTTTACCTTATATGTAGAATTTAGTATTAGTAATTAATTATAGTTTCATGAATAATCGTTCCCCCAGGACAAATAGCTTATGTTGAGTGAACAGTAAAGATCAGGTCAAGGAGTAAAACTGGTTTAAAAAGCTTTGTGAACTGCTACATTTTTTAAAAATTTTCAAAAGATTTATTATGCAGTTCCTTTCCTAAAAGAATCTCAAGTGTTCTTATGTGTGATCTATGGGTTCAATGTCATAAAAATAGATTCTACTTACAAAATAATCAGGTGCTTTATTTCATGTAGTTGTATGATCCCTGTTGTTGCTGTTCATCTTACTCTTCATTAGGACCCAATACCATTGAATGAGGAAGGATAGTACCCAAAAAAGAAACTCAAATTAGCACACTAAGTTGCTAACTCTAGCAGAATAATGTCTCCATTTCAGTGGTACAGACAGACCAAAACTATAGACTAAAGTTTAGATTTCACATTTCTAGGTGTTTCGGTTTTATATTCTTTCCTTCTTGACCTAACAATATCATAAATGTGTCAGAATTGGTTTGTATTTAAAAGCCATATTCATCTCAGATTTCCTTTCGGAGGTATTTATTAATCAAACCTTCATCTTCAAAAAACCAAACAGCAACAGCAACAGCAACAGCAACAATAAAACCCAACTACTTAACTGTTTCTTTGTTATCCTGATCCTAAACTGAGTGACCTTTATTTACTTATTTATTTTTTAAAATAGGACTCTGATGTCTCCTACATGTCTACCAAAATATCTTTTTGCCATTTGGAGAGAGGATCCTGAACATCTAAAATATGTCTCTCTTTTACACTATGTCGCTGTTTTGTAAAAGCATGACTGTTATAAATCGAACCTTGGCCTCATTTGCAATTTTCTATAATATCTTTATCCATTAAGACCATTCTTTGTACTTGGCAGTTAGGGCTTCATTTGTGATAAGTCTCTAAGTTTCTAAGAATTAGGGTATTTCTATACCATTTATGTATACTTGACACAAGAACCAGTAGTTTACTCTATCCTTTAATGAGTGATGATAGAACATTTCGTAAAACATAAAATGTTATATAAATGTCCAGTAGGAGAAGAAAGAGAATGAGAATGAGAATGAGAACAAGACAAAGAATGAGAAGAAGAAAGTTTGCACTAGTATACTTTGGATGGTGGCTCTTTTACATTATGCTTGTGAAAATCTGCCTTTTTAAGGTTGAATAATAAATTAACTAGATTGACTTTAAAAAGTAAGTCATTTGAATGTCTAAAAATCTCATTTTGTAAAATAATTGTATATCAAGTTACTTCATTGTGTTTCTAAAAATAATGACTCTTTTGTTTTGTTTTGTTTTACTTTAAGCTGGTTCAGGATCCTCTCCCCTAAATGGTTATAAAAAAAAAGACATTTTGGAAATCATATATATAATAATTCTTATAATATTGAGATATACAGTTTTACTACCCTGGACCAAACCTCATTATAGCTAAAAAATTAGTCTCGAAACTGGGGTTTTTGACAATTGTGTTGAACTTGAAGTAAAGTAGTATTCTTTCCTGACAGAGAAGTATATCAGTGAAGCATTCAAGTGTTTGGAGAAAACACAATTTTCATTCATTAGATGGAACCTCAACCAAAGCCTTCCATCCTCAAACTGGATTGCCTCTTCTTTCAAGTCCTGTAAGTCCTCTAGCTTGTTATTCAGCATATAGACCAAAATAACTTTAAATTCATTCAATGTTTCCCTCTACTTTGTCATTTGCAAAATGCTACTTTCCAATACAGACCAGATTTAACTGAAGTAATTAAATTCTCCATGGAAATGGAACATTTTAGGAAATTGTAAACACATAACTTCTAGTAAAGTTAAATGTTTTAGAGTTTACTTAAAGCTTACCCTAGTCAGCAATATAAAAGGTACACTCAAGCCAGTATTAAACGATTTAGCTACTTAAAGAGAGTGTCTAGGGGCAGCTAGGTGGCTCAGTAGATAAAGCACTGGCCCTGGATTCAGGAGTACCTGAGTTAAAATCTGGCCTCAGACACTTGACACTTACTAGCTGTGTGACCCTGGGCAAGTCACTTAACCCCCCATTGCCCCATAAAAAAAATAGAGTGTCCTAGATCCTAAAAAATGAGGACTAGGATTGTTAATCTTCAAGCTTTGGGGGCAGCTAGGTGGCATAGTGGATAAAGCACTGGCCCGGATTTAGGAGGACCTGAGTTTGAATCTGGCCTCAGCTACTTGACACTTACTAACTGTGTGACCCTGGGCAAGTCATGTAACCCTCATTGCCCTGCCCCCCCCCCAAAAAAAGAAAGATGATATAAATCTTCAAGCTTAGTCTTTCTCTTTTTTTTTTCCTGGTGGAGCAATGAGGGTCAAGTGACCTGCCCAGGGTCACACAGCCAGCAAGTGTCAAGTGTCTGAGGCTGGATTTGAACTCGGGTCCTCCTGAATCCAGGGCTGGTACTTTATCCACTGCACCACCTAGCTGCCCGAGCTTAAGTTTTGTTTGTTTGTTTGTTTGTTTTGCAGGGCAGTTGGGGTTAAGTGACTTGCCCAGGGTCACACAGCTAGTAAGTGATAAGTGTCTGAGACCGGATTTGAACTCAGGTCCTCCTGAATCCAGGGCCGGTGCTCTCCACTGCGCCACCTAGCTACCCCTGAGCTTAAGTCTTAATACACACAAACACATGCACACTCACATTTACACAACTAAGTCTTGCCTCCATGGTTCTTTTGGAGAAGTGATAGAGGTCTGTGTTGTGTGTGTGTGTGTATACCATCATTGTTGTGATAGAATGTTTTTTATTTTGCTTGAGTTTGTACTAGAATTTTATCCTTTTGAGTTCCATATAGTTGTATACTTTGGTGATTTCTGGGATGAAGTTTTTGTATAGAATAGTTTCTACAACTAAAGTTCTGATATGTTGAATGTCTGTTTCTCTTTTGCATGTTTTTTACTTTTATTATACCTTACCTGGGAGTACAAATGGCCTTGTGTTAAAGCTGGATAGCCATAGACAGTATCATTCCACTCTCAAATATTCCACCCCACCATCATGTGACTTTCTCTCTTCCACTACCACCCATCAACCTCCCCAAATTTGTTGAATAAATGAAAAATGGCAGATGCTCCTTTCTCTAATCCCCCTATGTGTATTTTGCTGGGGACCTGGGCTATAAGCACTGTGTGATTTCCAGTGATTTCCTCTCTAATTGGTTTCATTCCAAGGTGGGGAGGACAGGTAGTAGCTATCCCAGGAATTCTCAATACATTTTTATTTCTTGAGTCAGGAGGGTTGCGGGTAGGGGTGGGAAACAGGGCTGAAAAGTGGGGTTGGACAGTACAGTTCCTACTTAGAATATGGCAGGTTCTGTGCTTACAGAAATTAATTATATGGAGACATGTTGAAAAGCTAGTCAGGCAGCCAGTATCCTGAAATCCTAACATACAGAGACTAATATTACTCTTATTGAAAACAAATAAGTGATTTCTTTGATTACTTATTGCAGAATCATCACCTATGTGAGAAGCAGCTTAACACAGTAGAAAGAGTACTGGACTTGGAATCAGGAGATTTATTCAAGTCCCAGCTCCCACATTTATTAGCTATTTAACCATGTGTAAGTCACTTAGCTCCCCTGAACCTCAGTTTCCTCTTCTGTAAAATGGAGATGATAATAAACTTATATACCTACTTCACAGTAGGTGAGGAAGCACTTTATAGACCTTAAAGTGAGTTGTTTTTTTTTTTTATCATTATAACTATTCATTGTTCAGTATGAAGTCCACCAATAGCAACTCAAATTGACATTTCTAATGGTCCAAGAGATGGCTCTAGTTAATTAAGTTGCATTTCTTCATGTCAAAGACCACTGAAATTGAAGTTTTGAGGACCTTGTTTAAATCTTGACTCTGATATTTACTGCCTATGTGAACTTGGGCAAGTCATTTAATCTTTCTCATCTTCAGTTTCCTCATCTGTAAAATGAAGGCTTTTACTAGATGGTTTCTGATATCCTTTCTGATTCCAAATCTTTGATTTTTGTATCTTCTAATATCAGTACTGTCCATAACATAGAGGTAGAGAGCTTTTGCCATCCACTTAAATGTAAGAGAAAATGCAGGCTTCACTGTATTCGTATCTTAGTTCATATGTACCAGGAACTGCTCAGATTATGGAATGCAATGTTATAATGACTTCAGTCAAACAATTGTTTGTTCTACATACTCCAAATGTCAATTTGGCAAATTTTTCTTATACATTTTAGGGAACATTTTACAAGTTGGGGCTGCATGTAGCAATGATGTTGAAGTACCAACCACTTACTACTCAGTAATATCAAAATTATATACAAATTACCCAAGAACCCCATTATGTTACTCTTGAAGTTGGTAGTAGGTATAGTAGTGATTCTAAAATTTACACAGGCTCTTAGAAAGTAATTTTCTTTTTGTTTTTGTTTTTGTTTTTGCATGGCAGTGAGGGTTAAGTGACTTGCCCAGGGTCACACAGTAAGTAAGTGTCAAGTGTCTGAGCCCAGACCTGAACTCAGGTCTTCCTGAATCCAGGGCCAGTGCTTTATCCACTGCTCCACCTAGCTGCCCCCAAGATAATTTTCAAAAGAATAAATTTGTATTCTTAATTTTGTCACCCCATATGCAGTATATTTTCTCCTGAGTATTTATGATTTCCTACTAATCTACAAGCTGGGAAGTATGATATTGAATATTAATTCTTGAACCATTTGCCACTACCCATTATTATTTCCACTTAAGGATTCAGTATAGAACATTTCTTGAGGGGGGGGGCAGCTAGATGGCGCAGTGGTTAAAGCACCAGCCCTGGATTTCAGGAGTATCTGAGTTCAAATCTGGCCTCAGACACTTGACACTTACTAGCTGTGTGACCCTGGGTAAGTCACTTAACCCCCATTGCCTTAAAAAAAAAAACATTTCTTGACCCAGCTTTTCTGGCTAATCAAATCATATTTACCTGTAAGGATCCTGCATTAGCCTGTGAACTGAGTAGGGTCTGGATGAAGCTGCCTGAGGCATTTGAGTCATTTGCAGGCTGTCAGCATGAATTAGTTCCCTATAAATAGGTACAATAGATTGAATTTTATTCAGTAGGCATTATATATACCTTTTTAGGGACATCAAGTTGTAACAGGGTTTCCTACTTTTGATCCTTCACCCTTTCAACAGATTCTTAATGTTCATCTCCTTTATACATTGGCTCACCTTCCTGGTTATATCACTCATCTCAAATCTCTAGTGATTATTGCCTACTCAAAATCTGTTAACTTAGCATTCAGGGACCTCTACTATATGGTGCTCCCCTACCTTTCTAGTCCGATTTAATTTTATTCCCATTCCCACCACTCCATGCATTCTGTGTTTCAGCTAAACTGGACTACTGTACATCTCCTGAACACACCTTGCAATTTCCTACCTTTATATATATTTTTTCACATTGTCCACTATACATTAAATATTCTCCCTTTCCTCTTTGCCTGGCAAATTCCTGTCTGTCCTTTAAAGCTCAGCTCTAATTCTATCTTTTCTCCATACCTTTGCTGATTTGTTTTTTCTCCCCAAAATAAGTAATGACTCTTCAGCTCTAGGTCTCACATAGCACTGTTTTACACCTCTCCGATGTAATTAATTATTGAGTTATAGTTTCTTTGTATATATGTGAGATATCACATATTAGATTGTAAGCTCCCTGAGGGGAAGGTATCTTGTTTTATCTAAATCCTCTATCTTCTCAAGTGCCTAAGAAGCTTTCAACACACATGCCAATTAATCAGTCATAAAGTATTTATTAAATACTTTACTATGTGCCATTCACTGTCCTAAATATGCAAGAAGCAAAGTAAGCCCCCCCCCCCAAATGTTCCTTGACCTAAAGGAGCTGAAGTTCTGATGAGGGAGACAACATGCAAATAACCATGTATATACTGCCTATCTATCTATCTATCTATCTATCTATCTATCTATCTATCTATCTATCTATCTATCTATCTATCTATCTATAGTATAGATGGAATATAATCTCAGAGGGAAGTCTGAACCAGTTTGTTTTTGTAGAAGGGGCAATCAACTGGGAAAGACCTCTTTCAGTAGATGAGATTTGAACCCAAATTTGAATGAAACCAGGGGAAGCTAGGGTGGTATATATTTAATGTGAATTATTTTAGTATAGGATCTATTTTTTTTTAAACGGGGCAGTGGGGGTTAAGTGACTTGCTCAAGGTCACACAGCTAATATATGTCAAGTGTCTGAGGTCGGATTTGAACTCAGATCCTCCTGAATCCAAGGCCAGTGCTTTATCCACTGTGCCACCTAGCTGCCCCTAATGTGGATTATCTTAGAAATCAGCACATTATTTTGGCCAGATTATATGCAGTACTTCTGGTATTGTTTGTATAAAATAAGACTAGAAACTATGTTTAATGACTTGTAATTATTTCTGATGTTGAAAAGAATATAAAGAAACTTGACACATGCCTTCCTATTTGAAATAATTCACAGAAGACGCACATTTTCCCCATGGAAAATGACCAAGAAGCTTCAGAGTTCTGTATTTATTAGTGAATGTTGATTTTTCAGGACCATTTTAAGAAAAGAATGTCTTGATTATAATAGATTGTTTTTTAAAAAAGTGCATAATAATTTCCCTTCACACTTGTGCTATAAAACAATTACAACTTCCCACCAATTCATATAAATATAGAGATTATCAACATTTTTCATCTCTTGACAGTGGGGGTGCCATTTACCTCTGAGTTTAAGGAATCTATGGGTAAAAGTCAGTGAAGTAAGGCTTTGATGATAATAAGGACCTCTGAGGATGTCCTGAAGTAGATTGTTGGAGATTATTGGGTTTCCCAGGATTTTTGTTGAAGCAAGTGAGTGTAGTAAGAAAAACGCTGGAATTTGCTACCAAAGAACCCAGGCTTCAATCCTAGCTCTGTACTTAGTATCTATGATGTTATATTCAGCAAATTACTTAATCTCTCTGGGCCTGAATTTCCTTTTGTATAAAAAGAGGTTTGGCTAAATTATCTCTAAGGTCACTTTCATTCCTAAATTCTATGATTATTATTCTAAATTCAATGACTATATTTTTATTCAAAGTTCAGTTCCACTGAATTACTATGGACCTTCTATCTCAGGATTGCCCTCAACTGACTCCATTCAGATTTAGGTGTTAATTTATAAGACAAACAACGATCTATTTTGGATACTCTTGCTATTTCTTTTTTTTTTTTCTTTCAGGGCAATGAGGGTTAAGTGACTTGCCCAGGGTCACACAGCTAGTGTCTGAGGCTGGGTTTGAACTCAGGTCCTCCTGAATCCAAGACTGGTGCCTTATCCACTGCGCCACCTAGCTGCCCCGATATTTCTTATTTTTAACCTCCAGAGTTAGTTGTTGCTTTTCTGTTATATTAAAATTCTTTTCTTTAGTCCTTTGCCACCTTTACTTATACTCACACTGCATTTTTCAACGATAAGGAAAGTTTTTGAAACTTGAACTTAAAGAACCTTAATTGAAATTCATGTCACAATGTTTAATTTGGGGAAATATAAGAGTAAATACTTTAAATTTCTCTCAGTGTTACACAGATGTGTCCCAAAATGCCAGTGTAATAGGGGAAAATAATTACTAATAAGTATGGTGGTATAAATGATACTGAAGGCTTTTGAAACTTATATTAAATCCTTAGATAGTTTAGGGTCATATAATTTTAGCTCCCTTGTTTTATTTTTTTCCTAGTTCAGTGAGTTAAACTTTACACAATTTTTTTGTTGTATCTTAATGTTTCAACTTGATTATTTCTTGCCTAAGGTATTTTCAGGTTAGAGGCTTAAGTTTGTGATTAAACAGCTTAAATATTTTTAAAATTAGTTTTATTTTCAGCAGTAGAAAATTAAAGTAATTACTTCAGGAATAATACTACCGACTATAGATAGTGTCTAATTTTTAATAACAGTAAGGGGAAAATACTTTCAAAAAAGGGCTATTTGTTTTTAAAAACATGTTAACTTACATCTCTGAAAGTCTCTTATTCCAAAGGAAGGTGGGGTGGGGGTTGTTTTTCTTTTCGTTTTTAGTATTTCAAATTATTATTCTTATCTTAGGTTCCTCAAAGGAAAACACAATCAGGCTGCTTTGATCTGGACACTTCCTTACTACATTTGAAAAATTTGTCATCCAGAAGGTATTTACCCTGAAATTCATTTAATTACATATATATATATAAAAATTCAGATTAAATATTTTTCAGCCACTTCCACACTGAGGAATACTTGGATTTTCTGGAAAAGTAAAATTTGTCTTCCTTTATAAATTTATTTTTATTTTATTTATCCTTTATAAATTTTAGTTTCTATAGAATTGCCAGAGAGAAATAAAGGTGATGGTTAGCCCCATTATACATTGGTCATAATAGAAAACTAGTAGATCATAATTGTAAGAAAAGTATATCTAACACCTACCAGTATGCTTTTTCTTCTAACATTTTTATAACTTTATATCTTTGTGAATTTACAATCATCTCATTCCCACCAACAAATCCTTAGAATTTTTTTCCTACATATTTGGATGATCCTGACTTTATATTCATTACTCCCACAATTTTGTTCTCTATCTCCTCCTAACTAGATTATTCATGATGTCATATTTGTTAGAATAGAAGACACCTTTGTACAAATAGATATAATCTTTAACTAGATTTGCCAAATTGACATTTGGAGTATGTAGAACAAACAATTGTTTGACTGAAGGTCAGAACAGTAATATCAGGTCAAGTTTTCCAATGATTCCTACACAAAAAGTCATTAAAAGATTTCCCCCTTTTTCTTGGTTAAGCATGCATCTTTCTCCGTTTAATTCCTGAACTCTTCATGGCTTCTGTGTGTTCTGATGAACCGTTTTTAAAATGGACCATGACTTCTTTCTAATTCTTTTTTCATATTCTCTGTAGAGAATCAGAGTCCAGAATTGCTGAATTAAATGTCCTAAGTTTATATAACATCTAAATCAGGGATTCTTAACCTGAATTCTGTGAACTTTTTTCTTTTTTAATATTTTGATAATTATTTGTTTATAGTTAGTTTCCTTCATAATTCTTTGTATTTTTTTTCATGCATTTAAAAAACATTATTCTGAGAAGAGGGTCCATATGCTTCACCTGATTGCCAGAAAAACTTTGATCTTTATTATTTAAAAAACTTGAGACCCTCCAAATTCATTTTATAAGTAAATCAAAAAGAACTTAGTTGGCAGAAGAATAATCCTCACCTTTTATGAATTTCCTGTTTTCAACTTGCAGGTTTGAGGGTAGATCTTCCTATCCTTAGAAAAATGTTTTTAATTATGTATATGCATGTGTATATATGTGTGTTTGCTTATAAACACATAAAGATTAGGTCATCTTGTTAGATTTTTAGTATTTAATTCAGAATTGTGAATTAATAATTATATTAAAATGAAAAATTCTCACTAATAAATATGAGTAGAAGTTCAAAAAAGAATAGCTAGCCATTACATCAACATATCAATAATAACTTTAAAATGCTATTGTTATTAGATTTATTATTATATGAATTTTTTATTGAATGTAAATTTATACAAATATAAGGCTAGTTATTTTAAACCTATAATTTGGAAATAACATAATTATGTAGAAAGTTTTAACATATAGATAAAAATTTAAATTTCTACCTCAAAATTCAGTATCTTCGGGGGCAGCTAGATGGCGCAGTGGTTAAAGCACTGGCCTTGGATTCAGGAGTACCTGAGTTCAAATCTAGCCTCAGACACTTGACACTTACTAGCTGTGTGACTGTGGGCAAGTCACTTAACCCCCATTGCCTTAAAAAAAAAAAAAATTCAGTATCTTCATCAGAGATAATATTTCATGCAAAATAAGCTCCTTATTCTCCACATAGAAAATTCCATAACTAAACAAAAGTAATGAAAATTATATAATGAAATCACCTGAAATGATGTGACTTTTGGGTGATTTTTGTTTTTTCTTTTATAGTCCACAGCAGTGTTTAAGTATTGAAGATGATCCAGATATCCATGGAAAACCATTTCTGAGTTCTAGTGCTCCACCCATAACAAGTCTTAGTCTTCTAGGAAATTTCGAGGTACTGTGCAGTCTGACTTATTTTTAAGAACTGAAGTTTCTCCCAGAATGATATCATTTGAGTCAAGATCCCAAACTTTCTGTGGGAAAGAGTTGATTTATATTTCCTCAAAGTCTCCCATATCACTTTGGGGATAGAAGGCATTGCTAACCATGAATCTGGGGAAACTGGGAGAGGTGGAAAATGAAGTCTGGGAAAGTGAGGAGTCTTTACCCATCATTGTTGATCCTTTGTACAGGAAATTCTTTTGAAATAGAGGAAGTGATCTCTTGAGAGCTTCCCTGCCCACTAATTGACCAAACTGACCTTTGAACTTGACTGGTTGGGGACCCTTACCTAGATGCTTCCCTTAGCATTTCTTTCCACTCCAGGTAAAATGATGTAATAGGCAGCCCAAAAAAGCTAATTTCTGGCTTTCATTGAGAAAGGCATAGCCACATAGCCTTCCAAGAACAAGGTAATAGTCCTTCTATGTTCTTCTTTTGTCACACCATATCTGGGTTATTGTGTTCCAATCTAAGTTGCCATAGTTCATTTAAGTAAGATGTTGATAAACTGAAGAAGATCCAGAGGAAGGCAGACAGAATGGTAAACATAAGGAAAGAACAGTACAAAGTGAGACCAGCAATCCAAGTCATATAAAAAAACTGGGGATGTAAAGCCTACAAAAAAGAAAGCTCAAGACTGACCTCAGTGGGGTCCTCAGGCACTGCCATACTGATGGTGTCATCAGCTTGTTCTCTTTAGCCCCAGGCAATAAAACAGAAGTGGTACAAATTTCAAAATGGCAAGCTAAGACTTAGTGTGGAAAAACCTCCTAGCAATTTTAATTATACATAAGTGAGATGTAAAATGAAATTAACTTTTCATTTGAATGACTTAATAATGTTATTGTTAAATTTCAATAACTTTAGTTTCAAAGTTTAGCCATAGCTTATATTTATAGCAATCCTTTTTAAAAAGGACTTTTGTTTTCCTAATAGTGGCTGTTGGCATTTTCTACCTGCTCCCCTACACTGACAACTCAGTGTGATAATCTCTGTCTCCTAGAATTTTTCACAACAGTTTTCTTTTTAAAGGATTTTCTTTTTTATTTTTAGCTTAGTTATCAGTAAATAGAACTTTATATAAGCCTTTTCTTTGTACTTTGTTTCTACTTTGTGTTAAAGAATGAGAAACTTGGGGCGGCTAGGTGGCGCAGTGGATAAAGCACTGGCCCTGGATTCAGGAGTACCTGAGTTCAAATACGGCCTCAGACACTTGACACTTACTAGCTGTGTGACCCTGGGCAAGTCACTTAACCCCCATTGCCCTGCAAAAAAAAAACAAAAAACAAACAAACAAAAAAAAGAATGAGAAACTTTGGTAGCTTTAGGGTGGGGGGAGAGGAGAAGAATTAGGCATTGAATCAGGAAGAGCTTCTTGCTTGAAGAAAGCTAGAGATTCCAAGTTGTGGAGGCTAGTAGGAAATGCATTCCAGACATGGGGAACAGTTTATGAAAATACATGTAAGTTATACCAAGATAAGTTCAAAGTGGGTACAGATGGATGAGTGGGTAGATGGATGTATGGGACAATATCATAAGCAAATTAATGGAGCAGTAAAGAGATTACCTGTCATATCTTTCAGAGTTCATGATCAGACAAGTGATAAAAAGGTAAAATGGATAAGTTAAAAAGTTTGCCCTAACAAAACAGGTGTAGCTAAAATTATAAGAAAAGTAGGAAAATAAGGGAGAGGGGAATCTTTTCAGCAAGTTTCATTGATAATGTTCTCATTTCTAAAAGATATTGAGAATTGAGTCAAATTTATGGTTTATAAGAGTAATTGCTACCAACAAAAGCTATTAATAGCTTTATGAAAAAATGCACTTAATAACTAATAATTAGAGAATTGTTAATTTAAAAACTGAGATACCACCTTATAGTCATCAGATTGGCTAAGATGAAATAAAAGGAAAATGATAAAGGCTGGAAGGAATGTGGAAAAACAGACACACTAATGTACTCTTTTTTTTTTTAAGCGAGGCATTTGGGGTTAAGTGACTTGCGCAGGGTCACACAGCTAGTAAGTGTTAAGTGTCTGAGGCCGGATTTGAACTCAGGTACTCCTGAATCCAGGGCTGGTGCTCTATGCACTGTGCCACCTAGCTGCCCCACTAATGTACTCTTTTTTTTTTTTTTTTTAGTGAGGCATTTGGGGTTAAGTGACTTGCGCAGGGTCACACAGCTAGTAAGTGTCAAGGGTCTGAGGCCAGATTTGAACTCAGGAACTCCTGAATCCAGGGCCAGTACTTTATCCACTGCGCCACCTAGCCGCCCCCACTAATGTACTCTTGATGGAGCTGTGAACTACTATAGCCATTCTGGAAAGTAATTTGGAATTATACCAGAAGACTATTAAACCGCATACTCTTTGACCCAGCAATAATAATACTAAGGCTATACCCCAAAGAGATGAAAAAAAAAAGAGGAAAAGGATCCTTACAAGAATATTTATAGCTGATCTTTTTGTGGAGTCAAAGAATTGAAAACTGAGAGGGTCCCGATCAATTAGAGAATGATTGTGGTATATAAATATGGTGACATGCTGTTATAAGAAATGATGAAGTAGATGGTTTCAGAAAATCCTGAGAAGACCTATATGAACTAATGCAAAGTAAAGTGAGCAGAATCAGAAGCATATTCTACACAGTGGTAGCATAATAACGCTAAAGAATCAATTTTGAAAGAATTAGTAACTCTGATCAACACACTGATCCATGACAATTCCAAAGGACTTATGATGAACAATGTTATCTACCTCCAGATAGAGAACTGATGAATTCAGAGTGCAAATTTTTGAGACATATTTCCCCCCTTTTCCTTTATATTCTTTTCTTTTTTTGAACATGGCTAATGCAGAAATTTGTTTTGTGATTATACATGTTACAGTAGGTTTTGTTTTTCTTGCCTTTTCATTGGGTAGGGGAAGGGATGGGAGGGGGAGAGAATTTGAAACTGAAAAAATTTAAAAGTCTGCTTTAAATAAAATAAAAATACTTTTAAAAACCTATAAACATAAAAAATAAAACACAATTTAGGAATAGCTAGTATGCTAGAGTATGATGGGGTATAATGTGAAATAAATCTGGAAAGGTTAAATGAGAGCCAAGTTGTGGTGGATTCTAAATGCCAAACTGAAGCATTTGTGGTCTATCCTAGAAGACAGCAAGCCACTGAAGATTTCTGAGCAGGAGAATAACATGGTCTGGTATGGTTCTGAGCAGTATTGATTTAGTAGCTTTTTTGCAGAATGAATTAGAGAGGTGAGAGGTTAAACCTATTAGGAGCCTATTACAATAATATAGGCAGGAGAGACCCAGAAGTTGAGTAGTGGTTCTTTTGAGTAGAGAGAAGGGGACACATGGGAGATGTTGTAAAGTGAGATTTGTAAGACTTAGTAAGACACTGGATAACGGGAAGTGAATAAGAAGGAAAATTCAAGAATGACTTTGAGATTGCAAATCTGGGTAACTGAAAAGGATGGTGCGATGACCTCGCCAGGTATAAATAGTTTGGAAGAGGGATAAGTGTAGGGAGAAAGAATATGAGTTCTATTTTGATATATCTACACTTAGGAGTCATCTGATATAGTTGGTAATGATTATAATAATAAAAACAATAGCGTTTACATAGCAATTTGTCTTGCAAAGCGCTTTACAAATATTATTTCATTTGATCTTCCCTAGGAAGTAAGTGCTATGTTATCTTCCTTTTACATATGGAGAAACTGAGTTTAACAGGTTAAATGATTTTCCCTGGGTCACACAGCTAGCAGGTATCTTCAATTGTATTTGAACTTAAGCCTTCTGAACTTCAAGGGTCACTGTACAACCTAGCTGACCCTAAATTAGAACATTGGATTAATAGTCAAGAAGACTTGAGTTCAAATTCTGCATTAGATAGTTGCTAGCTGTGTTAGTGTCAGCAGTTTACTGAACCTGTCAGACTCAGTTTCCTCATCTGTAAAATGATGGTGTTGGACTTGACTTTGTTAGGCTTGTCTGGCCCTAAAACTGTGACCCTGTGATATTATCAGGAGTTTAGAGAGAGAAGAAAAGAAAGGACCCATGGAAGAGCCTTAGGACACACTTATTCTTAGTGGGTAGGAGGTGTATGATAATCCAGCAGAGGAGACTATGGAGTGGTTATAAACGGGTGGGAAAAGAACCAAGAGAAAGCAATGTCATGTGAGTCAAGGGGAGAGAATATATGGGTAGAGGAGTTTGTCAACATTTTCAGGACTTCACATGGGGATGTCAGATAGGAAGAGGATTCAGCAAAGAGTGTTGGATTTGTCAGTTAAGAGATCATTGGTCACCTTGGTGAAAGCAGTTCCACTTGAATGGTGAGCTAGGAAAGTCAGATAAGGGTTTAAGAAGAAAGGGGGTGGGACAGTCACCATGGTGATCTGTTCCCTGGCCATTATTCCTCTCTCCCAATAAATCTTTTATTTTACAAGGAAAAAAGAAGAAGAAAGGGGGTGATAAGGAAAGGAGATTATAATTATAGACAATTTTTTTCTAAGAATTTAGTTGCAAAAAGAAGAAAAGAGTATAGGATGCAGGCTCTTTGACAATCAGAGTTCTTTTTTTCCCTGCCAAGCACCTATAATAGCACTGTGCACATAGTACTAGGTGGTCAATATTTTCTGAATAACACTGGCATTGATAACCAAAATCAGGAGAAAATTTCCTTAGCCATGACCTTATTTTCAGAAGCATGGATAATTATCACAAGGTGGTTCCCTGCTCAGCCTTAATAAGCCTAACAAGATGTGTAGTCCTTTCACAATAGTGGGGTTCTATGTTGCCTAGCCTTCCTGGGTTAGGAATTATAACCTCACTTCCATTGGCAAAATATTCCAGGCAAACCAACCTAGTTGGATTACATGTCAGCTTGAAAGGAAAGAATAATTTCTAGTTTGCCAGTAGTTAATCTGTGGAAAGGGCTCAGGTCATTCCTATTAAGTTTCTATACCAGAAATAATAAAATTTGGGTTTCAGCTCATGCTGAAGAGTACAAAGCAAAGAAAGGAATTAGGAGTTATGGGTTAGTTTATCATGCTAGAGGGGGAGATCAGAATCAGCACCACAGATCATGAGATCATGATGTTATAGGTTTAGATTGGAAAGGGGCCTAAAGTTCTTCCAGTCCAACCTCCTCATAGATGAGGATATTGAGGCCCACTGATGTTAACTTTCTTAACTAAAGTCACACGTGTAGTTAGTGATTAGATTGGAACCCAGCACTTTGATATTTGTAGTACTAATTCCACTGCTCCCAGAGAAGGAAAAATCCACAGGCTGTAATTGTGTAGTGCTAGAGAGGCAGACATGTGGCACATTTTGCTGATGCTGCTAATCTTTTTTTTTTTTTTTTAGTGAGGCAATTGGGGTTAAGTGACTTGCCCAGGGTCACACAGCTAGTAAGTGTTAAGTGTCTGAGGCTGGATTTGAACTCAGGTCCTCCTGACTCCAGGGCCGGTGCTCTATCCACTGCGCCACCTAGCTGCCCCAATGCTGCTAATCTTTAATACTTGATACTCCTTGTGAGGTTTCTTCCCCCTGACTCTGGGTTCTAAGTGAACCCCTGAATACTTACCCTTTCTGTTCCCCCACTGTATTTTTGTTAGAATGGGAGTGAGTTTTTAGATTCGATACCTACTTTCTCCAAAACTTTTTTTCATATCTGTGGTATTAGAGAATCTTAGGGTATAGTGTACATAATGGTTAGCTCTTTCTACCTGCTCATAAAGCTTCTTTATGCTTTTTCACAGGAACAGTCTCCTTTAAAAGTCCCAATTATCTTCAGAACTAGATCCTGACATGATTATTTTTTCTTGGCTTCCAGAAAAAATAATGCTGGGACACCAGGACCCTCAGGAAGTCATCATTTTTAGGTTTATATCTCCTACCTCACTTTCACTTTAATAAAACACTGGCAAAAGACAACTTCATATCTGCAACCTAATTGCCCTTGAGTTTAATCAAGTCCTAGCCATATTTGAGACTCTGGATCTACAAAAATTTATGGGGAAGTTTTCATCTTCTGACTTAGGACCCAAGTGCTTCCTATCTCAGCTAGGCCCAGGTTCAAGTAAACCCTCTCATCCCTATTGAATCCTGGCTTTAAATGGTCAGGTCTACAGCTATATAGTATTCCAGGAGCTCTGAAGCTTGGAAGTGGTTTTTATTTTCTTAGTTGCATAATGGTTTTGGACATTTTTTGTTTCTCTGGTTATACTCTGTACCCTAGGATATGTCTGTTCATTGGCTCGGGGAAGTTTCATGAGAATATAGACAGTTGATGGAATGATGATGCTTAGAGGGAGGTCTGATAGTGCTACAATAGTTTACAAGTTGCATGCTGGTGCACCTACTCTCCATAAGTTGGCCTATTTAAACATTATCAAAAGTCTAAGCTTACTGCTCAAATTAATTCACCAGCTAACGAGGTCAGCATTATCTGTAGTGAGCCCTGTCAATACTGCCTTAAAAACTTTTATGTTTGGTTTTACAGATTTATACTGATTGGTATCTTGAATTGTAATCAGGAGATTTTAAAATTAACATGTCAGTATTTCAAATTCAGATAACATTATCTTTGTACAAGGTGGGCCATAAGTCATAAAGGGGTTTCAATATTTAATAATGCCTTTATTTTTTGTTTTTAATTTACAATATCATAGCATCATATACAGTATTTATAGGAAATGTATGAAAAGGTATGAAAAATCATACCTTGTAAATGGCAGAAAATAAAGAAAAACAATTTCCAAAAAGTTATTAAAACATTGTGACTTTTGGTCCAACCCTGTAGAACCATGATGCAAATGAAAGCAGATAAATTCAAAAAAGGAACCAAGAAAAGTCACTTTATGCATTTGATAATTTTTGTTTTGGTATTTATCTCTCAGTTGCTTGTTTAAAAAAAATCAACAATTTTGAGTGCCTATTATGTACCTAGAGTTGTATAGCTAGTGTGGGAGATAAAGAAGGCTATAATATAGTGATTGCCTCCACAGAACATACAAAAGCTTAGTTTTAGAGAAAAAAAATTAGTACATAAAAACCAATTGTGGTTCTCTTACATGTTAATATGCAGTAAGCTTCCTGGAAGTGAAAGAGATTGATGTAGCCTAGAAAAGTAAGAGAAGTCTTCATGGAACAAGTAAGACTTCCTAGAAGCTGAAAGACAACACAAATAGGGTAAACAGCATAAGCAAAGGCCAGTCACTTCTGTGTGTGTGTGTGTGTGTTGTGGAGCAATAAAGGTTAAGTGACTTGCCCAGGGCCACACAGTAAGTGTCAAGTGTCTGAGGCTGGATTTGAACTCAGGTCCTCCTGAACCCAGGGCTGGTGCTTTATCCACTGCACCACTTTGCTGCCTCCCCAGTCACTTTTTAAAGGTCAAAAAGTCTATAATCCAGTATGGAGCATTGTATGGATTTCTATAGAAGAAAGGTAGCTCTTCTGGATAATAGATATGATCTGCAGTGGTATACACTACTTAGAAAACTAGTCGGGGCGGCTAGGTTGTAAATAGAGCTCAGATCCGACCTCAGACACTTAACCCTTACTAGCTGTGTGACCCTGGGCAAGTCATTTAACCCCAATTGCCTCACCTTACCCCCAGGCCCCCCCAAAAAAAGAAAACTAGTCATCTAGTTACAAAAATAACAATAGCTGACATGAAATATTTCAAGATTTGCAAGACACTTTGCACACATTATCTCATTTTTACTTTGTACCCAAACTCTAGGCATTGCTTTTTTGTTTTATTTTGTTTTGGTTTTTTGGTGAGGCAATTGGGGTTTAGTGACTAGTAAGTGTTAAGTGACTGAGGCTGGATTTGAACTCAGGTCCTCCTGACTCCAGGGCCAGTGCTCTATCCACCGTGCCACCTAGCTGCTCCGAAACTCTAGGCATTGCAAGTGTTGTGTCTACATTTTACAAATTAGGACATTGGGCTCAGAGAAGTTGAATGACTTCCCTTTGATGCCTGACAAGTGTGTCAGATTTCAACCCCCCCAAACCCAAAAAACTAGTATACTACACTGCCTCTTAAAGCATTTGTATACAGAAATTCAGTTAGGCTTTTATTCAACATATACAGTATGCAAGGTGCTAGGCTCTGGTTATACTCAAAAATATTCAGCTACATCTGTAATTTTGCCTGTAGGTATTCTTTACAACAATACAGATCAGAAACCATCCTGAGATTCTTATCTGTATCCTATCATTCCCTGCAGCAGCCTCCCCACTTTTCAGGACCAGTACAAAAAGTACTAAAAGGTTCATCATTACGAGGCTGTCCATGATAATTCATGAACCAGAAAATAAAAAACTACTTCCAGTCCTGTGTCTCCCCTCTTCTGTTTCTATGATGTCAGTGAGCAGGTTGCAGAAAAGGGAACAGAAAGTGCCAACAATCTAGGAGATAGGAATGTAAAACAAAACGGATTCCTTAACGTCCTTACATCCTACTGTGGGATACAATATGTACACAGTTAAGCAAATATAAGGTACTTTGAGGGAAACAGAAGCACTAACAACTGGGAGGATTAGAAATTGCCCATTTGAAGTTTTCTTGGAAAAGATACTAGAGTGATTTGCCATTTCCTTCTCCAGCTCTTTTTTTTTTTTTTTTGGTGAGGCAATTGGGGTTAAGTGACTTGCCCAGGGTCACACAGCTAGTAAGTGTTAAGTGTCTGAGGCTGGATTTGAACTCAGTTCTTCCTGACTCCAGGGCCAGTGCTCTATCCACTACACCACCTAGCTGCCCCTCCAGCTCATTTTATAGATGAGGAAACCGAGGTAAACAGGTTTAAGGGACTTGTTCAGGATCAAACAGCTAGTAAGTATCTGAGGCCAGATTTGAAAATGGGTCTTCCTGAGAGGTGAGGAAGGAACAAAGGCAAAGAGACAGGAGAATGGTGTGCCACATTCAAGGAACAGCTAGTAAGACAATTTGGCTGGATTGTAGGAAGTGTGAAAGGGAAGAATGTGAAATAAGTCTGGAGAGTTAGAAAAAGACAGCAAAGTACATTGTTAGAAAATGAGTTGAGTATTTAAATTGCCTTTAATTTAGGTCATTACTTTTGTTTTACAGGAATCTGTCTTGAACTATCGTTTAGATCCTCTAGGCACTGTTGATGGCTTTACAGCTGAGGTGGGGGCAAGTGGAGTTTTCTGCCCTACTCACATGACACTTCCTGTTGAAGTGTCTTTCTACAGTGTTTCAGATGATAATGCCCCTTCTCCTTATATGGTAAGTAAACCATTTATATTGCTTTTTCTTCCTGAATCTATCACATCATATATATCATTTTCTTTAGTGAAAATACTTAGAAATAGCTTTTCTGCTTCTCTGGTGCATTGTTTGAAAATATGACATACTCTGTTTCCTAATAGAAAACTGAAGACTAAACACATACAGCCTGTGCTAGAATTTGTCTGCACTTCTTCTATGAGTTCATTCTGGAAAGACATAGCTTCCTTTGGATTTGTGTATAATCCTGAAAATGTAAAAATATATTTGTATATAGCTAAAAAAGATAAGGCCTCAAATGAAACTGCTTGTAACTTCATGCTAGTTAGACTGACCCAGCTGACATTCCAAAACAATCTCCATTATTTACTGTGGTCCTAATCTACATCCCTCTCTTTGCATTTTCTTTCCCATCAGGCCTGGGGATAAGAGTGTTATAGCTAGGGCTTCCCCAAACCTTTGTGATTTCTCTGCTCGTTTCATTTTCTCGGTTATGAATCTTGAACTAGTCATATTGTTAGTTCTGCTAAAACATTATAGTGGATTTCTCAGTAGTCTTCCTTCAAGCTGGAGTATGTTGGGTGACTAAGAGGGATTTTGGGAACTAGAGCTTCTAGTCCTTTACCTAAGGATTCGGGGATGTTCTTCCTTGTGCCTCTTCTCCCAAGTGTTGAGATAAACTTAATCTACTAAAATGTGGCCCAGGGACATGACTTCTGGACATTGTAGAGGAAGAGAAAGGGATCTGTTAAAATAGTAGGCACAAAAACAAGCCACGAGGCTATCCTAGATGACTTCCTGGTCAGACCATCAGGTCTCCAAGTTTCCCAGATTTGCCGTTTTGTTTAGTGGCTATTAAGGGATTGAGGAAAAGAAGTGAAGTTGCAGTGAGAATGGACAAAAACCAAAATAGACAGTGAATGGGAGAGAAAAAAAAGCATACTGTTCCCAGTTGAAGCCATGTGCCAGGCTCAGTATCCTAGCCCTACTTACTATCCAGAAAATTAGATCATCTGTCTTTAAGAAAGTGGTCCAAATTGGCTTTATACACATTGTTCATCTCTCTAGAACAAAGGTGTCAAACACGTGGACAGAATTGCAACCCACAACACTCCCTAGTGCAGCCCGAACCAGATTGAAATGTATTAAAATGTAAAATTAAAATTGGGAAATATTTAACAAAAGAAATAAAAATATAGTAGAACATATATAATGTTAATATGTGATTTTTCGAAGTCAGTTAGTGGCCCAACCGTACAGTAATATACAAGCCTAATGGCCCTTTTTCTATTTGAGTTTGATACTACTGAATTAGAACAATTAGAACAGGTGTTCAATTTGTGATACTTGATAGCAACAAATATTAGCGTTGCCCATTCCAGATCTTATGCCAGTAATTATACATTTATGGGTCTTTATAAGAAATTATGCAAAAGTAGTTAAATCAGTTTGCCAGAGCTGTGCTTTGCTCTGAGAGTATCAAAATGGGAGAGATCCTCCTCCACAAGTGGCTCATCTATCCCATTAATAATCGTAGTTGAGTTCTTTACCACAGAAAGCTATGGGTTTTTCTTGTTATCTTGGTGGTAGCACCGTGAAGATCTAATTGTTGGATTGGTGAAATCCCTTGCTAATTTTAAACAGCTATTTATGGAATGGACCATGGAGTTGAGATCAGTAGCAAAATGAGTGTGTGATACTATTTTGATATGCAGTTTGACTTGTTTTACATATGCTACTGGAATAAAAAAACAAGATAGCAAGGTATGCTGCAGTATTTTCAATTTTATCTTGATCATGTATTGAGTGAACAAAGTGCTAAAGCCAAATGGATACTAGAGTGGAAATTAAAAATAGGGTAAAAAAGTTAATTGGGTAAATGTCATAGAAATTTATACTTTTGTGTTCCATTAATACATTGAGTGGTAGTTAGGAAGAGGTGGTACAAATGAACGTTCCACTTGGATTAAAATCTGGAAGAATGAAATTTGAAATGAATGTGTCTCACTAAGGACTATGTGATTCTCTGGTCCACACTAAAGCATTTAGGTGTATTGGCCCTATTTAGGGTCTTTAGATACTATCTGTAACTCTCCCTTTACTTCTCATATCATACCTGTTGCTTGGGCCACATTAGTACAAGATTGATGCATACTCTCCTGTTGATTACATTAAAATCGTACAGATCATTGAATAAAAATGTCCCTAAATTGGAGAAGGATAATATATCAGGCTTCCAGAAGTTGATAGTGGTACTTAAGAACACCCAGTTTTCTTTATTGTGATTATATTTACCAGGCAGTCCTCTGCTCTATAATTTGGTTTTCATAGTGGGCCTTCCCATCAAAAAAAAAAGCCTTAGGTGAGTTTTTTGTTCCACTTTTATGATACAAAGTCACTGTTGAACATTCTATTAAATGAAACAAAGATTCCCTAAAGATAAACTAGTTTTTACCTTTAACATAGGCTTTAGTAGGGGAAAAAATGGCCTCTATATTATAAGACTTCATACAACATAATCTTACTGCTTGGAGAATGTCACATGATGAAAGAAAAATGACAACAGAAAAACTTTATCCCATTTCATTGACAGATTTCTAGAGGCATTTGTAGGTGCCTCTAACTTTAGAATTAAATAGTTGTATCAAAATAGCCTCCCATAGTTGACAAAATTGAAAAGAGAGGTTTCTGTTTCTATTCTGCAGCTCAGCATTTCATGTTTGTATTCCATAATAACTTGGAAGCACTCTTTTGAAGGATTTTGACCAAGTTTCGCATGGCTTAAGTTTGAGTTCTACTTGCATGCCATCTCGAAGTAAATTGGTAATAAAAAAGCATTCAAATGGGCATATCTTCTATGATTCCTATTAGAATCCAATGAAATCTAGTAGGTAGAGGTTGCAAAGGTATGTGTATTTCTAACTAGTAAGAAATACAATTCACAAAAGCCACTAATTTTTTGTTATGTATGTGCTTATTTCACTACTATAAGAAAGATATTACTTCATTGGTGTAGACATCTCTCAACCAATGCAAATCTTCATTCCTCTACAAACTCAGCAGGTGGTTTTCAAGAGTAAATATAGGGGCAGCTAGGTGGCACAGTGGATAGAGCGCCAGCCCTGGATTCAGGAGAACCTGAGTTCAAATCCGGCCTCAGACACTTAACACTTACTAGCTGTGTGACCCTGGGCAAGTTACTTAACCCCAATTGCCTCACCCAAAAAAAAAAAAAAGAGTAAATATAGCCCAAAAATTCCTCTCTCTGCTGCCACTCTGGTTTAGAATATTTGGTCATCAGAAACAGACATGCATCTAGCCATTAAGCCAGTACCTAAAAATCCTTTCATTTTAATGTAGGGGCTGTTAGGTTATACTCCACTGGCAGTCATTGAAAACTCCAGGCCATCAAAATAAGACTACAGAAAAATATATAGATATGAATACATACCTTTAATATCTATTGCTGCCCCATAATCAATAAGTTGCTAATAACTGTGCCCCTTCGTCTAATGCAGTTAGAAACTGCTCTAAAGTAGTACTTTAACAATTGATCTGTTTTTTCTCTTAATTTCATTTTGCCCTTTTATATTATATATACTTACTGTTAACATAGGCTTTTGTTTTGGGTTTTTTTTTTGGTTTTGTTTTGTTTTTTCTTTTTCTTAACATAGGCTTTTGAAATTAATTTCTTTTCACACAACTAAAAAATATGTATATACACAATGGCTTGGCTTTAGTTTTTATTTTTAGTAGATAAACCAAACAATCTGTTTTTCCTGTGGTATAAGGGATTTTGTGATCTAAATGAATGGATAAATATGGTACTTACTATCTATGTGTATATTTACATACACATAAATTTATATATATATATATGTATATATATATATGTATATATGTGTGTATACATATATACACACATACATTATGCTATATACACACATAGCTATAGATACATAGTAAAGAAGATAGAAGCGAAACTATTAACTAAAATTAATTTGGTTTTGGCTTAAATAAAATATATTAAATATGAAAGTGGCAGCATGACATAGTGAATTAAGTGCCAACCTTGAAGTCGCAAAGACTTGGGTTCAAGTATTTCCTCTTGCTTAGTGATCCTGTGTTAGTCACTGAATCTTTCAGTGCCCCAAATAACTCTCTAAGAAATAAGTAGCAGCATAGTTGTTGAACTGCTTTGGTAGAGGGAGTTTTCTCACTGGTGGTTTTCTGCACCAGTGAAATCACAAGCCTAGATTTAATATACTCCGGATATTATGAAATGTGTACTTGGATGTAATCTATGGCGTGTTTATGAATACAGCTAATACAATGTTTTATTTTTTTTCTTACTTGGATTGGAAATAAGGGGAGAAGCTAATCTCATTTTCCTGTAAAAGTAGATATCTAGCTTTTTTTCTTTTATCATAAAAGTGGTATTATTTAGTGCTTCTTTGTTTTAAAAAGTCATTTTGATTAACATAAGTAAGGGGTTATTGCTAGTTTTGTCACAGTTGTGATTCATTGGTCCTTTTCTCAGCTCAGCCCACTCATTTGTTTTACTTAACCGTATTACATTACAGATACACTAAGGACCAGTAGTGTGTTATCAACGCCTGTCTCCATGAACATTTTTACATAATGTGTTGTTTGAATGTCATATATCAAAGAAGGTGCTATATACTTGGGGAATTAAAGTCTGTGACCTACCCCCAGATTTTCAGTCCAATAAAGAAATATCCTGATGGAATAATACTACTTACACACACACACACACACACACACACACAGCACCATTTGAATGGGTACAATTTTAAATTATCATATAATCATAAAAACATAGGACTAGAGATCATGGATAATTTAGCCCCTCTCTAAACTATGCAGGATAGATGGTTCTCCATTTTTAATTATTATTTATTTACAGAAATAGAGCCATAATATTTCCTAGCATTTGATCATCCTGTTGGTTAAAGTTTCTTAGTTTATCCTATTTTTTTAACCTGAGGTCTTCTATAGAATAGACAGAAAAAGATATTATTCACAAGAAATTGTAATTGTCCACATTGTGTTAAAGTTCAATGAATAAAACTGGATTCCGTATATAAGATTCTGAAGAATCTAGAATATAGTGAAGGGATTATTTCCATTTTATTATATAGAAGTGCTACCTCCTTTAATACATACATACCAAAACACATTATGTAAAAATATTAACTTGACTTTGAAACTAGGCATCTATTTTTCACCTATTTCACCTTGCTTTAAAAGTAAAACATGAGGGGGGCAGTTAGGTGGCACAGTGGATAGAGCACTGGCCCTGGAGTCAGGAGGACCTGAGTTCAAATCCGGCCTCAGACACTTGACAACTTACTAGCTGTGTGATCCTGGGCAAATCACTTAACCCCAATTGCCTCACCCAAAAAAAAAAAAAGTACAATATGAAATGTTAGGACCCATACATAACTCACTCTTCAAGGATGTGACCAAAAATCAAACCTCTAAATTTATATAGCATTCATAAGCATCTTTTTTAATACCAAATATTCTTATGACTTGCATTCTGGTATAATTTGACCCAACTACCTAAATTTAATTGATTGACCTCATTATTAAACGGAGTGTCTTTACCTAATTTTATGTATCATGTACCCAAAGAATAATATTTCTTCAGCTTTCTTGTTTATTTTGTCCTGCAAAATCCTAGTATTTACATAATTTAACATTATGACTATGTGCTCTGGATGTTAAGTTTTCTCCCTCTTAAAGTCAAGAAACTTACTATTCATATCTTGTATCATAATAGGAAATGTAGATGATGTAATCATTGATAATATGTTATATGTAGCACATCATATCATTTTAAACAAGAACTGTAGGATATTTATTAAGTAGTGAAATCTTCATTAGTACACCTCATCTTTCTTTTTGTTTTGTTTTGTTTTAGTGAGGCAATTGGGGTTAAGTGACTTGCCCAGGGTCACACAGCTAGTAAGTGTTAAGTGTCTGAGGCTGGATTTGAACTCAGGTACCCCTGATTCCAGGGCCGGTGCTCTATCCACTGCGCAACCTAGCTGCCCCACACCTCATCTTTCAATATACACGTAGATATATTTTATGTATACACATGGATCTATTACTTTGTACTAAATTTGTCTTCTTTTATTTTAAGGGTGTGATTACTTTAGAGTCCCTTGGTAAAAGGGGTTATCGAGTACCTCCTTCAGGAACAATACAAGTGGTATGTGTTTTATAGCCTACAATTGCAATAATAATTCTCTCACATACATATAGAACTTAGCACTTGCTCCTGCTGCTGCTGCTGCAACAATTTTGGTAAGTAACAGTGGGACTGCAGCTCTGTTTGGAGCTTTCCAGCTTTGCCACAGAAATGGCCATTTGGGGACCTCCATAAAAGGAAAGAATTAATAAACTAAGCAAGGTGAATGATTTAGAATTAGATGTTATTTTATAATTTATATCAAAAGTATTTATATAAAAGTAGAACCTCTGAATGCCTTCTTTTTATCTTAGGAGATAAGCCCCTTTTCTAAGACAGTGCTGTCAAACTCAAAACCAAATCCCTATCAGCTATTTATTGACTTAGAAAACCACAAATTAACATTATCTATGTCATATTTCCCAATTACATTTTAATCTGGTTCAACCCTCACCCAAGAGTGTTGTGGGCTATTTGAAATGTCCAACCTGTCTGTTCTAAAGGACCTAAACCCTCCACAGAAAAACTTAAAAACTAAAAAGATATTACTGATTTACCCATTAGCATGTTGCCAAGAGCCTAATATATTGAGCTTATCATTTCTTAGGCAAATAAGCCTAATACCTGCTTTACTTCTAAAGGCTAAAGTTATTCTGGTTCTATCCCAGACGTGTTGAACAGGTCCTACATGACTGATTGTTCTGGTCTGGAACAGCTCTGAATAATACAGTCATTTCTAAGAAGGGCAGTTTGATTTACAGGGCAGTCTAAGATTTGGATCTTCTCCAAGTGAGCCCCAGGATAAGGAGCCAAATTCACAGCAAATTCAGTCTCAGACTAGTTTGTCTAAAGGTATTCAGGCCTGAATGGATCTATTCTAGACAAATTTATGCCCCTAGGACAGGGATCAAATCAAACTAGCCTTTGGTGAGGCAGAGTTACCTTTTCCTTGCCAATGGCTTTGATTTACTTAATATTTTCATCGGACCACTTTTATTCATTGACCCCATTGTTTCAGGTCTGTAAGTAATCTATAATAGTTTTATATCTATGTAATACTTCATTAATAAAACATTTTGTACAGTGATATATAACTGAGGATGTGTGGACCAGTGTTCACATAATAGGGAAAATGATAAAAATACATGAGTATAAGGTTAGTCCACTTCTTACCAGAGTAAGACTGTCAATTGTGTCTAATTTTCAAGCCTGAAGACTAATATGCCCTTTATTACCCGTATAATAAAAACTCATGTTCAGAAGTATTTGTTTACTGGTTTATAGTTATTACATGTATTAAGTCTTTATCCTTTCATTCATTAGGATTTGAAAGTTGGATCATAATACTCGTGTATTTCTCATTTTGATTCAGTGAGTGAAATCCAGTGCCATGGATGGGATCTCTAAAAAAGTATTGGCACCAAGTTAACTATTGACAGATACACTGATACTTTGGTTAGATAACTAAAATAGTTTTTCTGAAAATTGCTGGCCTTACATAATTTAGTGTTCACTCAGATACAACCAACTGCCAATTAAAATCAGTTTAATAAATTCAACCTGCAATTTTTAAAACAGAATGTAATCCAGTGTGAAACAAATGTGTGTGAAGATATTTTATTCTTTGTTGAATCTTTTAAAATTATATTGCTTGCCATTTTCTCAACTAGCCAATTTAGATTTTACATGGGAAAATAATTTTTTATTATTTTAACAAATTTCAAGTACAATAATTTTCCATTTCTGTGCTAAAATTGTGTGCTTAAACACATCTGAAATCAGTGAAATTAATTTATTTTAGAACAAAATTCTGCTAAAGCTCATCTTTGAAAATAATATTCAGAATGAATTCTCTTGCAAAGTTTGTATTTAACATCTAATGGTTTAAGCCATTAAATTGCAAAATTTTAATTATGAAGGTGTTATTCACTTAAAGAGTTGAAACATTTCTCACAACTATAATGCAGACAAGGATTAAAAGAACACTTGAATACTGCTCAGTTTGGGGAATATAGTAAATTATCTCAATGAATTGCTTTGTTCCAGGGCTTCTTTTTAATTCAAGTAATGTGAAGAGAGAAAAATTTAATTTGGGCTGTTTTTTAAAATGTTAGATGTGTGATTACAGATATTTCTGAAATTTGAACTTAGGTGAACCTCCAAATGGGACTATAAGGCCAATGAAGTCACCTTATTTTATAAAGCCTATTTTAATTTTGGTACAGATTTATTGTTTATTATAACTTCAATAAATAATTCTTATTGTCTCTTCAGACCTTATTTAATCCTAACAAGACTGTGGTGAAGATGTTTGTTGTGATATATGACTTACGAGATATGCCAGCCAATCATCAGACATTCCTACGACAAAGAACTTTTTCTGTACCTGCAAAAAAAGAAATGAAGAGAAGTGTTAATAAAGAGAACATTCAACATACTGAAGAAAAGTTACTACGCTACCTCATACATCTGAGGTAACTTTTCAGATGAAAATGGAAACATTTTATATATGAATGATAGTTTATGAAATGGGTTAGATTTTTAAATAACTAAGTTTAGAGTTTAAGATTTCTAGGTGGCCAACTTCCAGAGTAGTTCTTGTTTTTACTGTTTGATTGTAAAAGTTTATTTTTCATGGTCATGTATTATCTTTGTGTGAAAAGATGCTGTTTGAGCAAGATGCACAGTTTTGGGGCAATTTAAGTAAATGATAAGTGTTCACTTAGTTCTCTATGATTTATTTGTTGCTCTTTTGATACTCTCTTTTCTTTGTCATTGTGGATGTATTAATGTTTAATTTCCTTTGTTCTTTTATTGGTGTATAAAAATTTAATTGGGAACAGTACCTCTCTATCTTGGCTAAAATGGTCCCATTCAAAATTCCCTAAGTATCATTTCTTGATTTTCTTCAATCAAAAAATATTTATTAACCTTTATTTGTGTTTAGTTCTGTCATGAGGATCAATGTGTGTAAAATCTTTTTTTTTTTTAATCTTAAATTGTTACAGGGGTAAAATGGTAATGATCATGACTACTACCCTTTTGAGAGCTTGGTGAAATCCAGATGTGTGATTTCATGTGTAGGGAACTCCCAATAGGAAAACTATTTACCAGCATAGTTTGGCAACTCATTTATAACTTGTAGACTTAGAGAATTTCTTAAAGGCACTGAGAAGTTAAATGAAAATTTATCCATGGTCACATAGAAAGTATATGAAAGAGGCAGGACTTAAATGAGGTCTTCTATACTTAAAGGCTATATTAATTACTTCTGAACTAGGGTTCAAAACAAATTAAGTCAGTTGTTTATCTTAAAGATCCAAGACATACATGTGAGAAAAATATTGAGAAGCCAAGACATACATACAAGAGAAAAAAATTGAGAATACAACATTAGCATTATAATACCATATTATTCAGTAAATGTAATCTCCTAATATATATTCAGTTTTCTTTGAGAAGTCTTTAAGATTTGTCACCAGTCTCCTTTTTCTCTTGGTACTCATGACTTAACATCTTGGAAGAAAGATATATAGGCTAGGGAATGAGGAGTCTCTCCAATAATTTCAAGAGATTCTGGCTGAATCCTAAAGAGTTGACAAGCACATTTGTCACAAAAACAGTATATGTTGTTTGAAATTATTAGATATACTTTCCTGCTTCTATCCTAAGTTGCCCAGGATACAGATCATATCTACTTCCATGCACTCTGTTCAAGATATGTCTTTGCTAATTTCATGCCTAGACTCTGGGATACATGTTTCCCTTTCATAATTATGCTGACCCAAAAAATCATGCTTAATCTCTTCATTATCTGTCTCAAAGAAGAAGTTATATAATGAGATTTGTAAAACCAGTTTCTATTTTTCATCATATTATACTTGTTAGTCTTCATATACTCATGTGGACGTAACTCTTCCCTACATAGTAAGTAGATATATGGTTGAATAAATCACTCATAAAAGGTGTATTTCTGAAGTGAAATCTGTCTAGAATTTATTAAACACTATTTTTAGAGCACTATGCTGGGTGATACACAAATTTTAGGAAATGCATGTTTTCTGAATTCATGAAACTTTTAGTCTAGCTGGGGAACAAGATACAAATAAAAACTTTAACAAGTCGAAGAAATGTATTTTTGACAGTTTGAGTACTCTTAACTGATACAAATTATAATCTCCCTAAAACTTAGCCATCGTGAGTTGCTATGACTGAGACTTTATCACTGGTAGTCATCTGGATGATGAGCTGAACTAAAATTAGTCTGATCCTCACAGTGTTCTGGTGGTGTTCTCAGGGTGGTGTAGGGTCTGACAGTTTGTGCTTTGCTGGCATAGCCTTTGAGAGTCCATGATTACCCCCGTACCACATTTAAGTATGGGGGCACTACTTTAGTAGAGAACAAATAACAATATGTTAAGTAGAGAGATACAAACCCAGAAGTCTGACATGAGGTCTGAGGGGGCACGTAATGGGGAGAATCAGCTTGGGTTTGGGAGGATATTCCAATTATAGGGATATAACAGACACTTTACACTTAGAGTCATGGTAGATGAATTTGGCTATTATAAAAAATTTTCCATTTGTCACAGTAGGTCTGTGAGCTAAAAGGCCTAGGAAGACAGTCTTAGTTATGTTGCTTAATTAATTGCACACATAATGATACTTCATTTGTCTTCCCATCTTGGTTTTACACCTCTAGGGGCTTACCTGCTGTACTCTTGTCAGAGGAGGAACTCAGCCAGAGTAATGGATTAAGCCCAGCAATTGACCAGAAGGATACCTGTCAGGAATATTAATGAGATTGACATGAAAGGAAAAGTCTAAGTTTGTTAGACGTTTAAAGTAACTAGTCTACCAAAAAGAGAGAATAGGAGAACTTTAAAGAAAATAGCCTTCTAATTCCACTGAATTTCAATAAAAAAACTAGAAATAAGCCAAAAGTAGACCTTAGCCCAACCTTGGGAAGAAATTATTTCTCTGAGCTGACCTTTTTTAGGTGTATTTTTTTTGGTGGGGCAATGAGGGTTAAGTGACTTGCCCAGGGTCACAGTAAGTGTTAATTGTCAGAGGCTGGATTTGAACTCAGGTCCTCCTGAATCCAGGGCCAATGCTTTATCCACTGCGCCACCTAGCTGCCCCCTAGGTATATCTTTTTTGCTTTAAGTTCAGTAACCCTAGCTAATTTTAAAGCAATACATCCTAAAATTAGAGGTTGTGACACTCTCCAAATAGCTACTCTAGCTATAGGAACCGAGTTATAAATTATGTTTCAGGTGCTGTAAAAATCTCCCTTTGAGAATGTTACATCCCTTGAAAGTCAGTATATTTGAGGACCTAAAACTCAAAGAACAAGAAAATAGCCATAGGTGTGATTTAAGGTTTGTACTGTACTCTTTTTCAAGTTTAGGCAAAAAATCCAGGATAGTTTTGCTTGGCAGATTGCGACCATGATTAAATTTCTGCATATTAGTGTAGGACAAGAAAAGGGAATCTAAGTTTATAGGGTGTGTTTGATTAATTTCTAAGCAAAATGATTTGGGTTATGTGTCCTAACCCCTTTTGGGCTATGCCACAAACAGTCTAAAAGACATTTCACATGACTGTTTGAATGATCTCTACATAGCTAACCTGTTTTTTTCTTCTTTGACTTGACAGTGGTTAAGTTAGTGCTTCCTGTAATGGCTGTATTACCTTGTTGTTGTTGATCTCATTTTCTTTCATCAGTAGCAGTTTTCACACAGGCTGAGTACAGAGCCATGAGACACATAATTAAAAAATAGGCTAATGTGGCAAGGAAATTTGGGGACAGCAAAGACAACATATTATCAATAATATCACTACCATATGTGAGTGAATGTGTGCAACATGATGTCAGGCACAGGAAAAGGCATTGCTTTTGGAACCCAGACCTGAAGGAGAAGAGGTATTACGTATTGGGAGAAAAGCGACCAGCCTAACTGAAACAGAAGTTGGTATTAGAGAATAGGTAGAGAAGGGGGTAGCTAGGTGGTGCAGTGGATAAAGCACTGGCCCTGGATTCAGGAGGACCTGAGTTCAAACCCGGCCTCAGACACTTGACACTTACTAGCTGTGTGACCCTGGGCAAGTCACTTAACCCTCATTGCCCTGCAAAAAAAGAGAGAGAGAGAATAGGTAGAACTCTGGCTAGACAGGTAGAAGACCACCTGACAGATTTTGTTTGCTAGACTCAAGAGTTTAGGTTTGATTTCATAAGAAATTGAGAGTAGTTGTGGAGTATTATGAATACAGAACGTTTTAGGAAGACTAATTTTGTCAGGGATGTGTTGAATTGGAGGAGAGGGAAAGGAGATAAGATTGATGATTAGGGAACAGTATTTTTATAACAATTGAAATGTGAGATGATCAAAGTCTAGATGAAGGTATTGCCCGTGGGATTGGAGAAAAAAAGATAAATCCAAAAGTTAGTTGTTTGTCCATTCAGCCAATTCTGGGTATTCTGACCTTTTGCTCCCAATGCCTGGAATTCTTTCCGTCTTCATTTCAGCCCCCTGACTTTCCTGGCCTCCTTCAAGTCCCAACTAAAATCCCACCTTCTACAAGAAGTCTTTCCTGATCCTTTTAACACTAATACCTTCCCTCTGTTGATTATCTCCAAGTTATCCTTATATATCTTGTTTGTTCATAGCTGTTTACATGTTGTCTCCTCCATTAGGCTGTTGTGAGCTCCTTGAGAGCAGGGACTGTTTTTTGCCTTTCTTTGTGTCTCCAGTTCTTAGCACAGTGCCTGACACATAGAAGGCACTTAATAAATACTTGTTGACTGACATTTATTGAATACTTAATATGTGCAAGATACTGTCCTATGTGCTGGAGGGGAGGTATAAATATGAATGATTTAGACCCTATACTCAAGGACTTTACAAAAACCAGCAGACATGATAAGATGTCCGTTTTTAATGTACACTTCAATATAAAATGTAACATGAAAATACATCGTACAGGCAAACTATATGAAAAGAGTTCAATTGAGGGAGAAATCACTTTTCATCAGATGGATTGTTCTGATTAATTTGTCCCAGTAAGTGCATGTGGGCCCCTGAAACATGATTGGTTATTAACACAGAACCACTTGTTTTATGGTTGAAGAATTTGAAGTCTAGGAGCTTAAAGTGGTTTACTTTGGGGGGGGGCAGGTGAGGCAATTGGGGTTAAGTGATTTGCCCAAGGTCACACAGGTAGTAAGAGTCAAGTGTCTTAACCCAGATTTGAATTTAGGTACTCCTGACTCCGGCCGGTGCTCTATCCACTGTGCCACCTAGCTGCCCCCAAAGTGCTTTACTCTTAAAATAAACAGCTACAACTACATAATGAAATTTAGAACATATATTTTAAAAGTACTTCTAAAATTGAATTTCCTCCTGCTTTCAAAATGTTATTCAGTTTTAATTATTAACATTCCTTTTTAAATGATGTTAAAGTGTTGCATTTCATTTTATACTGTTTAGGTTCCAGAGCTCTAAATCTGGAAAGATCTACCTCCATAGAGATGTCCGGCTCCTGTTCTCTAGAAAGTCCATGGAAGTGGATAGCGGTGCTGCATATGAACTCAAATCATACACTGAATCACCAACAAACCCTCAGTTTTCACCAAGATGTTAAAATGAGTAAAAATTTAAAGTATTTACTCAATAGTCAAGTTTAAGAGCAAAAAATGGCATAGAACAGAGTGTACCAAATTACAGTCAAGAGAGTGAATCCTTTCCTATGACCCTGGACCATTAAGATTTCTGGAATGAGCTCCACATATTCCAAATAGACTGGAAACACAGACCTAAGTCCTAATCTGTTTTTTGTACTGTTTAAACCACTTCATTGGACATGTTGCAATAGCAAAATCCCCAGTTAGGTTAGTGTTTACACATTTTATTTCTCAGTTATTTAATATTTAATGTTTCCTTTAATATTAAAGTGATATTTGTCTAGTGTTCTAATGTAGCACAAATCCTGTGTAAAATCATAATATGTATTTTTGACATTAATGTTGAAATCTGAAATATATGCACAAGTCTTTAATTCTGTGTGATGTGTTTTTAAGTGATATTCATTTAAGTTATTGAAAATGAAAACAAACTTTTGGATTTCCTTATCATCTATGCAAGCATGTGTACTTTAATTTTTAAATATTTTACCAGTTTCTTTTTCAAACACCGTATCCTAAGTGCTTCTCACCTACCAGTCTTGAAACAGTATTGCAGTCTAAGCAGGATATGCTGCTTTAATGACTCTTTGCATAATTCACATCATTACGCCATTTCTTATATAGCTTCTCTGATTCCTTTCATTTTAGGAACTCATGCCAAGAACAGTTCGATTTCTCCTTTAATCACCACTGTAGAGTTTTTACATTAAGTTGCTGTCCCATGCTTGATAACTTTCTCAAATTGTAAGAGTATGTACTTTGAAAACAAATTAGTATTTATATCATAAATATATGAACAAAAACTTTTAAAATGTGTATTTTGGCCTTATTTTTACATGAGAATTTTCATTTACTTCTCTTATTTTACTGAGTGTTATTTTTCTTGTATATGGACATTCAAAGGCTAGTCTGTATTCTTCCTCACTTAAGTGATCCTACACCTGCTTAGATAAATGACTGGTAGCTTAGTATCAATTTCCATTCTGATTGGGCAACTGCCAGATTCATGGGCAAAAGTGTTGGCCATTGACAAAATATAATATTTCGTTAAGACTCTGACAAATCAACAATTTATTGTTCTGTACTTGTTAGGACATCAGTGTGAAAGGTTCTAGCCAAGAGCAGATCCTCTGAGGAAAACCTTATTAACTATGTGAAACAACAAAACCAAAGGAAAATACCATTGAGTTTCCCTCTCCTATAAAGTATGGCACAAGGAGTCAGTTGAAGCGAGGGTCTCTCCAGGGATCAAAGCTTCTTAGTAGCTGACAACACAAAGATAACCACTGAGCCCAACATGACCAGAAGTTTGGGAATAACCTAGAAGACTGACTTGAATTTAGACACATCTCCTATGGGGCTGTTCCATGGGCAATGACTTAAAGCCATAGATTTCTACACACATGACCTCACAATGAAACAAGCCAGTGAAATGGGCAATCTGGGGACAACTATCCTGAGGCCAGTGCCAACTCACTTAGAATTTCTCTAGGGGCTGAGACTTGGGACCAAGGCCTAAAAGTAAGGACCTACAGATAGCATGGTACAGGGACTGAAACCCTTATAAGAGTAGACTAAAGTCAGTAGTATTTGAGTCAAGATACTCCAGGGCCTGAAGCCATGATTCTCTGGTAGGTTACTACAAAAAGAAACAAAGCCAATGCAACTCTGGATCAAGAGAAGACCCATAAGATAGGTGGAAGCTGCAAGCTACTATGGTGGATAGAACTAGGTACCAAGTTACATGTAGCTCCTGGTCCCATGACAAGACTGCAGTTGCAATCTAGGGCTTAAAAAGCATCTCCTTCAATACCTAAACAGAGACAGCACCTAGAACCAGTACAGCATCCCACTTCAGTACAGTAGCAAGGGACAACACTGGGCTCACCACTCCATCTAACTAGGCAATTAGGAATAAAAAGCTTTGTTCTGGCACAAAATTCTAACTCAAAACTAGAGGTTATAGACATGGCAAACAGGAAAACTTCAATAATAAAGAAATGAAATTTAAAAGAATCTCAAGATGAAATCCTTGAAGGTAATAATTGAACAATTACAAATTGAACCTCAGGATAAAATGGATTGGCCAAAAAGAGTCCAACAGTGGGTAAAAGAAATTCAGAAATAGTAAAAGCAATAAACAGGTTAGAGCAAAAAGCAAACAACTTGAGCCAAGTAGTCAACACTCATTAAAATAAAAAGGGGCAGATAGAACTCGATATTTTAATGAGGCAACAAGAAATATTAGAATAAGGGCAAAAGACAAGAAAACTAGAATCACAAGGAGATATCAGCTATCAAAAACAACTGACTGAAAACACCATGAGAAAAAGATTTAAGAATCCATGGAATCCCTGAAAACTATAATTGGACAAAAACAAACAACAACAAAAACCTTCATAGAAGAAAACTGCCCAGAACTATTAGAACTCTTTTTTTTTTTTGGTGGGGTAATGGGGGTTAAGTGACTTGCCCAGGGTCACACAGCTAGTAAGTGTCAAGTGTCTGAGACCAGATTTGAACTCAGGTACTCCTGACTCCAAGGCCGGTGCATTATCCACTGCGCCACCTAGCCGCCTCAGAACTGTTAGAACTAAAGGCCAAATGGGCAGCTCACACAAGCTGTGGTATATAAATGTAATGGAATAATCTTGAGAAATGACAAGCAGGCAGATTTCAGAAAAACCTGGAAAGACTAACCTGAACTGACAGCAAAGTGAAGTGAACAGAACCAGGGGAACATTGTATCAGTAACACTGTGTAGGGGCAGCTAGTTGGCACAGTGAATAGAGCACCAGCCCTGGAGTCAGGAAGACCTGAGTTCAAATATGGCCTCAGACACTTGATACTTACTAGCTGTGTGACCCTGGGCAAGTCACTTAACCCCAATTGCCTCACCAAAAGAAAGCAAAAAACCACTGTGTGATGATCAATTATGATTGACTTTGTTCTCCTCAGCAATACAGTGATCCAAGACAAGTCCAAAAGACCCATGATGGAAAATGCTGTCCACATCCAGAGAAAGAACTAAAGGAGTCTGAATACAGATCAAAACATACTATTTTTGCTTTATTTTGGTTTTTTTTTCTTGTTTCTTTCACAACGTGACTGATGGATATGTTTTACATGACTGCATATATAAAGCTATATAAACTTACTGTCTTAAGAAAGGGGGGAGGAGAAGGAGGGATGGAGAAAATTTGGAACTCAAAAATTTCATATAAAAAAGGAATGCTGGGCGAGTTAGGTGGCGCAGTGGATAGAGCACCAGCCCTGGATTGAGGATGACCTGAGTTCAAATCCAGCCTCAGACACTTAACACTTGCTAGCTGTGTGACCCAGGGCAAGTCACTTAACCCATTGCCTCTCAAAAAAAAAAAAAAATGAATGCTGGGGCAGCTCGGTGGCACAGTGGATAAAGCACCAGCCCTGGAGTCAGGAGGACCTGAGTTCAAATCCAGCCTCAGACATTTGACACTAGCTGTGTGACCCTGGGTAAGTCACTTAACCCCCATTGCCCTGCCCAAAAACAAAGTAGAGAAAGAAAGGGTAAGACCTGTCCACCTACATCTGTGCTGAGTGAAGAAAAAGAAGGCAAATGAATAGTTTGTGTGAAGCACTGTGTTCAGTGTTTGGGATATAAGTAAAAAGGCAAGACAAGTCCCTGCACTCCAGGAGCTTTCACTCTAATGGGGAAACAACACGTGGAAGGTTTAAGCTGCAAGTCAGCTGAAGTCACATAATTTTTAAAGTGAAGTAGGAAGGCAGAAGTTAATGCCTCTTATTTAATGTCATTCTGATTAAATCATTTTCTGATATCGAATCATTTGATGGTGATGGTGAACTATTTTCGGGGTTTTCAGTAGCTGTGACTATAGGCGGTGGTAGTTGTCCATTCTCAAAGAGGACCAAAATGACATCACTATATTAAAGTCAAGTTACAGTGTGTCTGACTGGCTGATCAGACCAATATGAGCTTGACAACAGAGACAGAGAAAGGTTTGCCTATTTATTTTCTTGAAAAGAAATATGGGGGGCAGCTAGGTGGTACAGTGGATAAAGCACTGGCCCTGGATTCAGGAGGACCTGAGTTCAAATGCAGCCTCAGACACTTGACACTAGCTGTGTAACCTTGAGCAAGTCACTTAACCCAGATTGCCCCGTTAAAAATTTAAAAAAAGAAATATGTAGGAATGAATTGTTTATATATTAAGAGGGGAAGAAAATCAAATGTTTTCTCAGAATTGTAATACTTTTAAAAGCCATAGAAAAAAGGTTAAAATGACAGAGGGTTTGTAGATACTTTTGAAAGAAGATGGGGACTTACAGAAAATGAAGAGCATATAGTTATGGAGCAGTGGTGAGATTAATAAGTATCCCATGAACCTTACTTTCATATGAATTGGATAAAGGATGAAAAAACACAATTTCACAATTCTATAGATACCCTTCACCACACTCCACATACACAGAAAGAGATTTCAGTATAGAATATATTAAATTTTAAAGAAAAATAGGACAATACAGGGCAAGGGAAGGGTCTGAGAGGGATCTAAGAGGGAAGGCAGGATAAGGAAATAGTTATAAACAAAACAAACTGGAATGTTTGGAGGAAGAATTAAAAAGGAAAGGAAAAATGACAATCTAAGATTAGGGGTGGGGTAAGGTGAAGAGAAAAGCTGTAATAGGGGAAACAGGCTATTTCACTTATAAGATCGAGTGTCAAGCAAACTATCTTCTATCACCTTTTTATTTGTAAAGAGGGGCATAGGAGCAGAGAGGAAAAAGTGCAAGAGAACAGGGTTGAGAGGAAGTAAACAGCAGCTCTCTTCCTGGTAGCCAAAAATTGGAAACTAAGAGGGCATCCCTTCCAATTAGGGGATGACTAAATTGTTTGTCCTTCATTCTCAAAGAGGACAATGACATTGAAGGTAATGTCATGACTTGCACTGAATTGGATTCAAGAGAGTAAGAGTCATACAAGGTGACCAAGCTCACTCTCCCCTCCAGAGCCATGTGGATACAGTAGCAAGATAGATATCAGGATGACTGGAGATAGCCCTGAGTGTTTAAGGCAATTGAGGTTAAGTGATTTGCCCAAGATCACACAGCTAGTAAGTGTCTGAGGTGAGATTTGAACTCAGGTCCTCTTAACTCCAAAGCCAGTACTCTCTCCACTGTGCCACCTAGCTGCCCATGGCTAAATAAGTTGTAGTGTATATAAATATAATGGAATATTATTGTGTCATAAGAAATTAGGAAATGGACAAGTTTCAGAGAAAACTGGGGAGACCTTTATAAATTTATGTAGAGTAAAATGAGCAGAAAAACCATGAATTAATACAGTGATAACATTATAGAAAAAAATCAACTTTGAAAGACTTTAAAACTCTGATCATGAAATCAAAAGAGAGAAAATGAAAGAAAGCAGTCACCCATGACAGAGAGGTGATTAACTTAAAGAGAAAACATACATTTTAGGACCATGTCCAATGGGGAATTTGTTTTACTAGACTATGCAGTTATGTGTTTAGGGCTTTGGTTTTTGAGTTGGGTGACAATTAGAGGAACAGATTAATTAAAAAATACTTGTTAATTGAAAAAGAAAAATAATAAACTATTTAAAATAAAATAACTACATAGCAGAAGTTTGGAGTTTATTCCCTTTTTCTATACTGAAATGTTTGTTGCTAGTTATTAAATTCAAAATAAAAAAATTGTTTCCAAAAAAATTATCTTTCATGACAAAACTAAAAACAGGATCACAAAAGTATAGATTTGGAAATAGTTAAACACATACAATTGTAATGACTGGAATGACGCCACCTGCTGGAGACTTACTGTAGAAGAGTTCCACCCATGAAGCGAAGGTCTTTGAGGGCAAGACCAGGAGTCTTTTCTTTGGCATCAGGAAGTGACGTTGGGTAGTGGGAGGAAGAAGGAAGAGACTAGCGCTCTGTCTCTGGCTCTTTCCTTTGGACTCTGGTGGAGAGCGGAGCTAGAAATGTGCTCTCCCTTTAATAGATAGGAATCTAGGCCTTTCTCTCTTTACCAAATTCTTATTCCCCTTAATAAATGCTTAAAAGTCTAACTCTTGCTAAAGCTTATAATTCATTGGTGACCACTCATTAGATATTTTAGACAGTTTAGCTAGAATTTTAGCCCTTAACACAATGCTTAAGAAAACAATTCTGGTTATAGGCTTAAGCTGTGGCATGCTAAGTAGCAAGATTGTATATAAACCATTAGAAAATGAACTGAACCTCATGGGTAGCTTGGCAAGAGGAGAGGCAACAGCATTTACTGATAAAGATGAGATAGTTATAAATAGAGAAGATGAACAGATTCAAAATTCTGGAAAGATGAAACAAATCTATATGTTAAATATTAAATATATTAAGGCTATATTGTTAAGTCTATAAATATGCTTCTCAAGAAAGAAGAAAAGACTATAAGGATAGAGAGAGAAAGAAAAGAGAAGACAAGTGAGGGAAATATGAAGTGATAACAGAATTTAAAATCTAAAATTATTGTATCAAATTTAAGACACTTGGTCACATTATGTATGTGTCATGCTAGATAATTCTTTGTAAATTAAGTCATGTCATTACAATATTAAAATTATAGCACCTTAAAGACTGCTTGTGCTAGAGAATACTTAGAAACTCAAATTCCCAGAATTCTGCAGCTCCCATCTTCTAATGATCTCTATCAGGGATTACATTAAAGGATCTCAGGCTCATTCATTGACAGGTACCAGCTACACCAGTGTGGGCCAAGAGTGATGGTGGTCTTTGAAGGTCTTTCAAGTAGTTCTGAGATAATCCAAATGCAAATTGCATAAGAATGTATGTGGCTTTAAGTTTTATTGATGTGTTTTGTTTTCGTTTTATATTTACAGATTATCCTCTTCATGAGAGGTCTGGGTAACAAAGTAAAAACAATTAAACAAAACTAATAATACCTGATCTCATCTGAAAGTACAGCACATTCCACATCTATAGCACTTCTCCATTTCTCTATTGTTTTTCATAAAAAGAAATCTATTTTTCTGTAACAAATATGCATAGTTGGGGACAGCTAGATGGCACAGTGGATAGAGCACTGGCCCTGGATTCAGGAGTACCTGAGTTCAAATCCGGCCTCAGACATTTAACACTTACTAGCTGTGTGACCCTGGGCAAGTCACTTAACCCCAATTGCCTTACTTAAAAAAAACCAAAACAAAACAAAAAACAAATATGCATAGTCAAGCAAAACAAATTTGCTCAATGGCTAAATACTAAAATATATGTCTTATGCTGTGCCCTAAGCCCATCACTTCTCTGTAAAAGATAGCATGTTTCATCATCATGAATGGTTATTGTAAAGGTCATTGAGCATGAGACTTTCAAAATTGTTTTTACAATGTTATTGTTAAATAAATTGTTTTCCTAGTTCTTTCATTTCAGTCTTAAAAAATTTTTTTTCAATCATCAAAAATTCTTTCCCTCTACTTACCCCCACTGAAAATGAAAAAAACAACCATCCTCCATTACAAACATGTATAGTCAAGCAAAACAAATTCCCACATTTTGCATGTATAAAAAAAAAATTAAAAAGTCTCATTCTGCAGTTTGGGTCTTTCAGTTCTCTATAAGGAGGTGGATAGCATGTTTCATTAATAGTCGTCTGGGACTTTGGTTGATCATTACATTGATTAGAGTTCGTAAGGATTTTAAAGTTGCTTGTCTCTATAACATTGTTGTTATTTTATAAATTATTCTCCTGGTTCTGCTCATTTCATTGTGTATCAGTTCATACAAGTCTCCCCAGGTTGTTTTTTTCCTGAAACTATCACCTTCATTATTTCTTACAACACAATAGTTTTTTGTCACATTTATATACCATACCTTGTTGAGCCATTCCCCAATTTATGGGTACCATCTTGGATTCCTGTTCTTTGTCACTTCAAAAAAAAGGGCTACAAATATTTTTATCACTCCTTAGAGTTTGTTTTTCTTGGGACTGATCCCTCCCTTAATATATTCTTCCTCTAATTCCCCACACCCGCTTCTCCCCTTTTCCCTTTTATTTCCCTGTTGAGTGAAATGTATTTCTGTACCCAACTGTTTCTGGGCACAGATCATCTTCTCAGTCTGCCTTGGATCTGTGAATCAGAATTAAGTAGTGAGCAAAAGAACTGCTGATTGGCACCATGCACAAGATTAAACCCCTCTGTTCTGGATCTGGGACTCAGATTCTTGCCTTCATGCACAGGCTTTGTTGTGCGTGCTCCACTTAGCATGTTCCTGCCTGGACCCTGTCCCCTGTGTCCATCTCTCTGTATTTCTCTGTATGCTGAATTGGGCTGGAAAAATGGAAAATTATGGGATTTCTTTTCTTTTATTTCTTAATTAGGATTTGTTTTAGAGCATTTCCTAGATCTGCTTGAATAAATTTTTGTTTGTTTGTTTTCTGCAGGAGCTTGTTGTATTTCTTCCAGCTTTTCCATCTCGGCTAAGTCTTCAAATTATTCATTTATATAATATTGAAGTCATAATATAAATTGTTCTCTTTTCACTCTTTTTTTTGTTGTTTTTTGTTTTTTGTTTTTTGCAGGGCAATGGGGGTTAAGTGACTTGCCTTGGGTCACACAGCTAGTAAGTGTCAAGTGTCTGAGGCCAGGTTTGAACTCAGGAACTCCTGAATCCAGGGCCGGTGCTTTATCCACTGCACCACCTAGCTGCCCCGTGCCACCTAGCTGCCCCTCTTTTGACTCTTTATCAGTTAATATAAATCTTTTCCACATCTTTTCAAAATCATCTATTTCCTCATTTCTTATAGCACTCTGACATTCATCCACCACAGACTATTCATCTGTTCCTCAGTTGAGGGGCATACCTTTTTTTTTCCATTTTTTGCCTGCACAAAAAGAGTTGCTATAAATATTTTTGCATTAAAATGTATCTTTTTAAATGATGATAATAATTATCTTCTTAATAAAAAGCACCATTTGTGTTGGTAGTAATGATGAAAATTAGACTATTGTGAATATTTTGTTTCTCAAAAGAAATGTGAAGACCAAAAAGTTTAGACATCACTATATTCCGGGGAGTGGGATGTTAAAAAGCCTAGTTTATTGTTTTTGGTTTATCAGGCATTCTCATAATTGGTAAATAGTCATCAAGGTTTGCATTGCCCAGTTCCTTTGGATCTGAAACATTCCTTTTTGTCACCTCTATATGGGTGCATAGAGCACAATATATATTGCTTTTTTATACTAAAAGCTATTGTTGATAATGATAGTTATTTAGTGTCTTGAAGTATAACTAGGTGCAGACTACTACTGTGATTAACAGTATTCATATACTTTTTTTTTTTTAAGTGAGGCAATTGGGGTTAAGTGACTTGCCAAGGGTCACACAGCTAGTAAGTGTTAAGTGTCTGACACCAGATTTGAACTCAGGTCCTCCTGACTCCAGGGCTGGTGCTCTATCCACTGAGCCACCTAGCTGCCCCAGTATTCATATACTTTTGTTATTGTTGTTTGTTTTTTGTTTTACTCATATACTTTTTTTTGTGTGGGGGCCAATGAGGGTTAAGTGACTTGCCCAGGGTCACACAGCTAGTAAGTGTCAAGTGTCTGAGGCCACATTTGAACTCAGGTCCTCCTGACTCCAGGGCTGGTGCTCTATCCACTGCACCATCTAGCTGCCCTTACTCATGTACTTTTTTAAAAAAATACACTATTGGGGCAGCTAGGTGGTGCAGTGGATAGAGCACCAGCCCTGAATTCAGGAGGACCTGAGTTCAAATGTGGCCTCAGACACTTGACACTTACTAGCTGTGTGACCCTGGGCAAGTCACGTAACCCCAATTGTCTCATCAAAAAAAAAAATACACTATTAGTGAATCTTAATCAGTGCTCACTTAGCATGGTATTTAAAATTAATAATTTGAAGGTTTTGCACAGACATGACTCCCTTTCAACAGGATCCCCCTGAGCCAACAATGTCATAGAAGACATGTAGAAAGCCCTTGATAGCTCTGTTGATACTTTATTTTTCACAGCGTGTTACAGGGAGAGTGATGGATTTGGAATCAAAGGAACTGAATTCAAATTCAAGTTCTGCTACTTTTTGTGCGACCTTGAGTAAGTCCCTTGCCTTCTCTGGTCCTCAATTTCTTCATCTGTAAAATGAGGTTGAACTAGACTACCTGTAAGGCCCTATCTGGCTCTAGATCTTTTTTTTTTTTAATCTGCCTCTAAATCAATGATTCTAAAGACTCCTTATTAATTAGCTCTCCAAATGGTTGACAGAGACCAAACCAAGTCCTTCTTCCCCCAGCACTACTTGAAGAAGGGATAGTGTCCTCTTGATTTGTCTTGCCATTAGAGTTCAGTGACTCTGGAGGAGAGAGTGAAGGTGACAATTTTTCACAACTTGGCCTCACTTAAATCTAATTTTCAACCAAGTTAAGACATTACCCCATGATGTTATTGCTTCTCTTCCAGAATAAAGGATGAAAAACAACAGTATTCTTACTGTTTAAAATTTTGATATATGATGTCTAGGTGGCGCAGTGGATAAAGCACCCGCCCTGGATTCAGGAGGACCTGAGTTCAAATCCAGCCTCAAACACATGACACTTACTAGCTGTGTGACCCTGGGCAAGTCACTTAACCCTCATTGCCCTGCTCAAAAAAAAAAAAAAGATATTGTAAAGTTGCCCCTTAATTTCTTTAATCATTACAACAAAACTCCACTGCAAGGTACTGAAAGTATGACTGTTGACACCATTAAACCATGATTCATTGACATTATCCCTGTGAAATTAACTCTTTTTAACTAGAATCTTATTTTCCTAGAACCAATGAATGGTTCTAGGAATGATACAGTGTCATAAAGTGGAGTAGAGAACAAAAGTAAGGAATTCTTTTAGTACAGCTGCAAACAATCTCAGTTAGAAGGGATCTCAGGTAGAGCCATAATTAGAAATATTTTACCTAGAGCAAAAAGAGTTGAGGGAGAGGGGAGGTGTTGATATAAACAACAGCCTGATAATAGGCACATTTATTCTAGGAAGAGAGACTGACTGGCCCTTACCCAACCCCCCAAAAAGCTAGGATTAGGGGAGGTGGGTCTAGGAGAAGAATTCCCCAGAAATAAGATGCTAGAAGGCAGCTACTCTGGCTGGTAAAAAACTTAAAAGTGAGAAAGAAAGATGGGCTATTACAAGGAAGGAGCATGCTTTCTCATGTACAGTACCCTGGGACAAAGACTCATTTTCATTGTGTCAGGGGCAGCTAGATGGTGCAGTTGATAGAGCACCAGCCCTGGATTCAGGAGTACCTGAGTTCAAATATGGCCTCAGACACTTGACACTAGTTGTGTGACCCTGGGCAAGTCACTTAATCCTTGCAAAAGCCTTGCAGAAAAAAAAAAAGAACCGAAACATCACACCTCTGGAATCCCGCCATGCTTTATCTCTACCTTCTTCAAAATACCCTCCTTCACCATTTCCAATTCAGCACAGCACATTAAGTTAATTCCATTGTGAAACTAGTTTTGCTACGTAATGAGGGAACTTTGGAGTACAAACAATATACAATTTAGCTAATTTATGAGCACATCATTTTAGGTTGTTCAATTTGTTTGGCATAGATGTAAAGCTGTGAACAATCTCTTGTAGGTGCTCCTTACTTTTACTGTCTTTTCTTATCAGTTCTGGCACTACTAATTCATTATGTTCCTAAAGATGGAAATGTGAGAAATTAGTATTAATAACCAACAACCAATTAATAACCAAATTAATAACCATCTGGGGAGATGCAGAGTGCTCCCCCTTTTCCTAAAGTCTTCATTTCAAGACTCAGACAGAGAGCAGATAGGATTAACATTCTCCTCAATCTAGGTATTGCTACCCCACCCAACCTTATAAGAAATTTAATCTAAAGTGAAACCCCCAGTACATTGTGTTCTGTTCAGTATTGGGTGTCTTTTCTATAGATTTTCCTGAGGCCAGGGGTGATTTGGAAGTAAATTAATGTCCCCTACCCCTTAATTAGAATAAACCCACTTTCATTATAATATTTATTCTCTCATTTATTGTTTGTTTGTTTTTTAGTGAGGCAATTGGGGTTAAGTGACTTGCCCAGGGTCACACAGCTAGTAAGTGTTAAGTGTCTGAGGTCGGATTTGAACTCAGGTACTCCTGACTCCAGGGCCAGTGCTCTATCCTCTGCGCCATCTAGCTGCCCCTCTCTCATTTATTGTTAACCAATAAGAGTTGACTGATATACCCCAAAACACCAATTCTTCCAAGGGCATATAAACTGTGAGCCCACTGCCATGATTCATTGTTGGTCCAAGAAAGACAGTCAAATCACCATTCCTTTTATTAATAAAATGACATCATTATTAATAAGGTGATTACCCAAAAACACTCTCTCTCTCTCTCTTTTGCAGGGCAATGAGGGTTAAGTGATTTGCCCAGGGTCACACAGCTAAGTGTCAAACGTCTGAGGCCAGATTTAAACTCATATCCTCCTGAATCCAGGTCTGGTGCTTTATCTACTGTGCCACTTAGCTGCCTCCCCAAAACTGTGTCTCTTGAACTTTTAAAACATCACATAAAGGGGGCAGCTAGGTGGCGCAGTGGATAGAGTACCAGTCCTGGATTCAGGAGGACCTGAGTTCAAGTCTGGCCTCAGACACTTGACACTTACTAGCTGTGTGACCCATGGCAAGTCACTTAACCTTCATTGCCCTGCAAACTGCACCCCCCAAAAAAATTCACATAAAAATCTTTTAATTTCTACACAGGCTCACCCCCCCCCTTCCTAAAGCTGAAACTTCTCATCTCACAGTCATCCAGCCTGCTGAGTCATTTGTTCTACAGTCTTTTCCCACAAAAATACTATTTTTTCTCTTGGTTACTTGGTAGGCACATCATGGCTTCCTTCTAACTGTATTTCTGCTTTATTCTTTCTTGGCTTTCAATTATTTTAGTAGGTTGATTACCCCAAGTCCTCCATTCTTTGATTCTCCTCCCTTTTTCAACTTCATGAGGCTGCTTAAAAGCCCCTTGATTTGTTCACAACTTCTTCTATCCTACAAAATAATGCAAAGCTTCTACCTTTTTCCTTAAAAAAGGAAATTGTCACAACCTCTGGATAGTAGGTCTATGGATAGAAGGGACCTCAGAGGCCATCTAGCTAGTTACCATCTCCTTTGACAAGCTCATAGGCCAAAAGGGCTCATGGTCTCGACTCTTAGTTCTGTCACAGCAACCTCTAATCATCTCTGACTCCTGGTGTTCACTCGAATGAGGTTTAGAGGATTCCAACTGCTCCTCTTATCTTCCTTCTCTATAACAGAGCAGGATATGGTCCCTGGCAGGCTAGACATGGAGTATACTTCCTTGAAGTTAAGAATTTTTATCCCTAGCAGCCAGTACAGTGCCTGTCATATGATAAGAACTTAATACAATGCTAATTGATTGACTGATTCTGTCCTGGTCTATATCTTGCCTTCTTTTTCCTTCTTCAATGTTCACTTTTCCTGTCTCTCAATGTATCCAATTTACATAATGGCAAGAATTGTGCCTTCTCACTTAACTACTTCAAGTTGAAGGCTGAACTTTGCTGCTCTTTGCTGTCAAGAAGGGCTCCCTACAGTCGTAGCAAGGGGAGGAATTTCATTGAAGGTGAAAATTTTTTTTAAAAAACTAAAGAGAAAAAAACATTTAAGATCTCGTCTTGTATGTATAAAAGTAATGCTTTTCATGGTCTCTAATCAAACTGCTTACAATTTATATTGAATTACCATATAGAATAAACATTACACATGCTCATTAAATGTATCAAATTAAACTTAAGGGTTTATTTTATTATAACACTAGACTGTTGTGTGTTCTGCTTATTGAGTATTGTTCATGAAGCAGACTCATCTGTATCTGCTTTAAAGTGTTAGAGGAAATACTAGCCAGTAGAAGCCTGATCTCTGAGGACTTGTACTAGGTAGAAAGGTGTCTTTGGAAATGTTCCAGGTAGCTTCTGCTCAAGTTCTCTAAATTACAAATGTAGCTTTTGACAAAATGTGAAACAGAACAACCAATAAGGAAAATTTCTTCTTTTAGAATCTAATTATCACTAGTCCAAGAATGAGGAACTGGTTACTGAGGCATAGGGGAGAGAAGAGATGATGTGAACCTTGTAAAAAAGTGACATCTTAAAAAAGAAATTGAAGGAATCAGAATGAACAATGAGATAATAAAACGATCTTTTTGCAGATGATTTGATAATATACTTGGGAAATACTAGAGATTCAAGAAAAAAGTTAGTTTAAACAATAAATAATTTTGGCAAAGCAGCAGGATATAAAATAAACCTACATAAATTATCAGAATTTATATATATCATCAACAAAACTCTGTAAGAAGAGATACCCCATTTAAAATAACTGTAAACTGTAAAAATACCTGAGAGTATACCTGACAAGACATGAACATAATTATAAAATCCTTTTTATACAAATAAAGTCAGATTTAAATAATTGGAGAAATATTAATTGTTCATAGGTGGGCAGAGCCAATATAATAAAATGACAGTTCTACCTAAATTAATATACATATTCAATAATATCCCAGAAAAATATTTTATTGAGCTATAAATTCATTATTAACAGAAATTTAACAGAAAATTATTTTATTGATCTAGAAAAAAATAACAAAATTCATTTGGAAGAGCAAAAGGTCAAAAATAACAAAGGATTTGATGGAGTAGGGGTGGAGGAATATAAAGGAAGGAGGTTTATCAGTGCCAGATCTTAAACTACATTATAAAGGAGCAGCTAGGTGGCACAGTGGATAAAGCACTGGTCCTGAAGTTGGGAGGACTTGAGTTCAAATCTCACTTCATACACTTACTAGCTGTGTGACCCTGGGCAAGTAACTTAACTCCAATTGCCTTAAAAACACCTAGGGCCATTTCCAGTTGTCTTGATATGTATCTCACAACATCTCCAGTTGTCCTGTTATATATCTCACCCCTGGACCCAGATGGTTCTGGAGGAGAGAGTGAGGTTGGTGACCTTGCACCGTCCTCCCTCACTTAAATCCAATTCAGGGCAAGTCATGCTATCACCATGATGTCATGGTCCTCTTTAAGAACAAACAATAACAATATTATAAGGTAGCAATTATCAAAATTATCCAGGACTATGAAGACAGTGGACCATTGGAACAGAGTAGACATACAATACACAGTAGTAAATAATTATACTAACCTTGTGTTTGACAAATGTAAAGATTTAAACTTTGGGGATAAGAATATACTATTTGGGGGCAGCTAGGTGGTGCAGTGGATAAAGCACAGGCCTTGGATTCAGGAGGACCTGAGTTCAAATCTGGCCTCAGACACTTAACACTTACTAGCTGTGTGACCCTGGGCAGGTCACTTAACCCCCATTGCCCTACAAAAAAAAAAAAAAAGAATACACTATTTGGTAAAAATTCTTGGGAAAACTGGAAAGCGGTCTGGCAGAAATTAGGTATAGGTCAATATCTTACACCATTTATCAAGATAAGGTCAAAATAGATACATAACCTAAATGTAAAGGGAGATATAATTAGAAAACTAGAAGAATATGTAACACATTACCTATCATAGTTATGGATAGGAGAAGAATTTATGAATAAGCAAGAGACAAAGAGCATTGTGAAATATAAAATGAGTAATTTTGATTACATTAAATTAAAAAGGTTTTGTACAAATAAAACCAACGTAGCCAAGATCAGAAAGAAAGCAGAAAAGTGGGAGGGAAATTTTTATGGACAGTTTCTCAGATAAAGGTTTAATATCTCAAATATATAAAGAACTTTGTCAAATCTATAAGAAAACAAGTAATTTCCTAATTGATAAATGGTCAAAGGATATTAACAGGCAGTTTTCCAATGAAGAAATCAAAACAAATTATAGTCATATGTGAGAATTGGAGTGCCACCCCTGCTGAGAAAGACATTATGGGAACCAGGGCGGCTCCATCCTGAGGATAAGGCATGTGACTTAGCATCCAGAAGGTCAGATTGGTGTTTGGAAATTACCACCTGTTAGTTGTGTCAATCAGTGCTACCAACCAATCATCTTGGAGCTGTTTGTGTGGATGGCCCTGTTTCCTATTTCACAGGAGGCTTCTGGGAGAAGCTGCGGGGAAGTGAGGCCTTTTCGTTTCTGGACTTCAGCTTGGCGGCAGAGGAGGCAGAATAGGGAGAACTTCATGTGTGCTGTCAGGGAAAGGCAAGTTTTTCTCACTGGCTATACTGAATAGATCCAAATTAGGGTTTTCCTCTCTTGCTCTCTTTACTAACTTCTAATACACTTTTTTTTTTTCCTTTTCTTTTTGCAGGGCAATGGGGGTTACGTGACTTGCCCAAGGTCACACAGCTAGTAAGTGTCGAGTGTCTGAGGCCGGATTTGAACTCAGGTGTTCCTGAATCCAGGGCCAGTGCTTTATCTACTTCACCATTTAGCTGCCCCTAATACACTTTAATAAATACTTAAAAGGTTAAACTCTTGCTAAAGCTTCTAATTTAAGGTGACCACTCATTAGATTTTAGACATCACAGTTAGAATTTTAGACCTTACAAATATGAAAAAATGCTCTAAATCATAGAGATATGCAAATTTAAAAACCTTGAGATATCATTTTAGACCTATCAAATTGACTAAAATGATGGAAGGGGAAAGCGACAAATGTTGGAGGGGATGTGGAAAAATTGGGACACTAATTCCCTGTTGGTGGAACTGTAATCTAATCCAATCATTCTGGAGAGCAATTTGGAATTATGCCCAAAGAGTTATAAAACTGCCTGTACCCTTTGACTCAGCAATACCAGTATTAGGTCTGTTTCCCAAGATGATTAGGGAAAAAGGAAAAGAACCTATATGTTCTGAAATATTTATAGTAGAACTCTTTGTGGTAGCAAAGAACTGGAAAGTGTGAGAATGCCCATTAATTGGGGAATGGCTAAACAAGTTGTGGGATATGATTGTGATGGTATATTACGTGCTATAAGAAATAATGAGCTCAATGATTTTAGGAAAACATGCAAAGACTTGCATGAAATAATGAAGAGTGAAGCAAAAGAACATTGCAGTTTCATGTGCAATTCTCTTTTTTTCTATTCTACTTTGATGGAAATGCTTGTCTTATTTTTTAAGTTTGGAATAAGAAAGAGAAAAAAAAAGACCACTAACTTTCAGGGTTGTAGTCCAGAATTGTGAGCTGCCCTAGGCACAAGGGCTTCCTTACTCATGTGCCTTACTACTAGGTTTCATGTCCCCACTCCCTTACATGGATACTGCATTGGTGATAGAGAATGATCCAGATTTATGGGTAGATTGTTTTGTCTTGACTATAATTTTTCCTTTCTGTTGAGTAAATGTCATGGTTATTATTGCTTAATCTTACCATTTAATGAATGTTTCATGTTTGAGGAGCTAAGTAGCCACAGGGGTGAGAAGTAGTAATGTGTTCTCCCTATACGATGATCTGGAGAGGTGAGTATTAGTGTCATCACTGACTCTTGAGAATCACCTCAACCTGCCAAGGTTGTTCCAAGTGGGATGATTAAGTTAGCTGTAACTCGAGAATAGAACCTAGAGAGAGTTGGGGTTGGTGCCACATCTGGGCTACATCTAATTAATCTGGAAAGAGGCTGGAGCCAGATTGTGAAGGGTTTTCAATTCCAGACAAAGGAGTTTATAACTTATCTTTAAGGCAATAGGGAATCACTGTTGTTGTTGTTCAGTTGTTTGTGACTTGCCCAAGGTCACATAGCTAGTGAGTATCTGAGGTCATATTTGAACTCAGGTCTTCTCAATTCCTGACCCAGAACTCTTACCACTGAACCATCTAGGAAGCCAATGGAGCTTCTTAAATGAGGGGGTGACATAATCAGACCTTTGCTTTAGGAATATCATTTGGCAGTTGTGCAGAGAAAGTTTTGTTTTGGTTTGGGTTTTTTGCAGGGCAATGAGGGTTAAGTGACTTGCACAGGGTCACACAGCTAGTAAGTGTCAAGTGTCTGAGGTGGATTTGAACTCAGGTCCTTCTGAATCCAGGGTCAGTGCTTTATCCATTGGGCCACCTAGCTGCCCCTGTGCAGAGAATTTGTTGGAAAATGGAGAGTGTTATGCAAATTTAATAATATAGATACAAATGAGATGATTAATAAATATATAAACCACCTGGATTTGATGGAACTGCCTTATAATCCAAAAGAATCTTCTGAAACCTTGGATTAACAACATCAAAATGTCCTCCAACTGAGCTCCAACTGAACCCAGACAATATACGAGTGTCAAGCAAACTGCAGTCATTTGGAGTGCTGCATACCATTTGCCACTCAAAATGTCTGGGAGTTTATAGCTAGCAGATAAGCTCCCATCTACTATGACTTCTTTCCCCAAGATAATGGGTAGATTCTATGGCTCTCTAAGGAACACCTTCATCTACTGAAGCCATCCTGTTTTCCTCCCCAATGCTTGTAAAAACCTTTGGGTATTCTTATCTGTGACAACCCCTTTTCTTGTCATATTGTTTGCTTTTTTTTGTTGTGGCAATGAGGGTTAAGTGACTTGCCCAGGGTCACACAGCTAGTAAGTGTCAAGTATCTGAGGCTGATACTGTTTGCTTTTAAGTTGAACTGTCAAACTGATGTGTATCATGCTAATGGAACTGATAACATCTTGAACTTTTGGTTCAAGTTAATCATTCTGGATCTGACTGATTTACCCTAATAGAGACCCAAAACTTGGATGATTAAGGTCTGTAACCAGTGCGTAAAGAAGGTTTAAACACTTTCATTAACAGAGGAGTTTTGAGCTTCTTCTTTGGAATGAGTACCCACATGTACATGACGGCTTGCTAATGGGTCAATAAACTGATGCTGTGTTTTCCTAACTGCTCTCTGATTTGTTTGGTAAATTTCTCACTCTGTTTTCTGTAGGAGACAGTTATGAAAATATATTTTTTCACAAGAGATCTGAGGTACTATAACCCATTGGAAGGTTATTGTAATAGTCCAGGAGAGAGGTTCTAAGGACTTGATCTGTGGTAGATGTGGTATAAATAAAGAGGAAATAGGATGGGAGAGGTTTTGAGGAAGTAGAAAAGTCAAAATTTGATAATTAATTTAACTGGGAAATGAGAGAGAGGAAAGCTGATGATAGCTCCTAGGTTGTAAGCTGGGGTGACTGTAACAATGTTGGTACCCTTAAAAGGAACAAGGAAATTGGGAATGGATTTGTGGAGAAGGATGATTATTTTTTTAAGCTTGACATTTAGAAATACCTTTTAAGCAGTTAGTGATGTAGGACAGGCTTCTTGGAGAGAGAAGGGCTGAATATGCAGATTTGGTAGTCATCTGCATAGAGATAATAGTTGTTGCCTTAGGAGCTCTTTTTTTTTTTTAATTTTATTTTGAGGGGCAATGAGGGTTAAGTGACTTGCCCAGGGTCACACAGCTAGTGTCAAGTGTCTGAGGCAGGATTTGAACTCAGGTCCTCCTAAATCCAGGGCCAATGCTTTATTCACTGTGCCACCTAGCTGCCCCTTAGGAGCTCATTTAATCAGCCTGGGAGGGATTGTGGAGAGAACAAAAGATAGCCCAATACTGATCCCATAGGTTACAACTTTTTATTATGGGTAGGATGAAGATGATAATTTTGAAAAGGGGACTGAAAAGGATCCTTCAGACTGGTAGAATCATTACAGAGAATTTCAAGATCAAAGAGTATATAAGTATATAGCTAGCAAGAGTGAGTGGTCAAGAGTATCAAATAATAAAGAGAGGTAAATATAGATCGGGCTGCTTGGTGGCACAGTGGATTAGAGTGCTGGACCCTAGAGTCAGGAAGACTCATCTTCCTGAATTCAAATTCTAGCCTCAGACACTTACTAGCTGTGTCCCTGGGCAAATCATTTAATTCAGTTTGCCTCAGTTTCATCATCTGGAAAATGTTTTGGAGAAATGGCAAAACACTTGAGTATCTTTGTCAAGAAAACTCCAAATCGGGTCACAAAGTGTCAGACATAACTGAACAACAACAAAAATGATAAGAAAATGCCTTCATATTTATTTAAAAATTTTTTTTCAGTGAACAAAAATACTTTTTTTTTTCTCTCCCATCTCTGCACTGGAAAAAAAAAAGAAAATATGCCTATCAAAGTAAAAAACACATTTCCCCTGTGATAAAATAATGGAATTTGGCGGATGCCCAGGGGCCCCACCTGATTGATTTAGTATTGTTTGAATTGGGTGAGAATGAGAAAACTAAGTACCTACTTAAGGATGATTGGATGGAGGCCACACCTGGCCAGCCCTGAGTGACTTGTTGGTGTACCATGACATCAGCAAGAGACCACTCTCAACCAACCAGCTCGAAGGATCTCCCCTTTTGGGGGAGGGAGAGATGAATGAGGAAGTGAATGCCTGCTTAGAGAAGAACTCTCTCTTTGGTCAGGAGAAAGGAGCCTAGTGTGGTGGCAGATGGAGAACAGCAGGGGTGAGGGGGCCTCTTAGTTGTTCGGACTCCAGCTTGGTGGTAGTGAGAAATTTCATGTGGGCTGCTAAGAAAGGAAATTGCTTTCTTTCTCTCTGGCTATATATATATATATATATTTTTAGTGAGGCAATTGGGGTTAAGTGACTTGCCCAGGGTCACACAGCTAGTACATGTTAAGTGTCTGAGGTCGGATTTGAACTCAGGTACTCCTGACTCCAGGGCCGGTGCTTTATCCACTGTGCCACCTAGCTGCCCCTCTCTCTGGCTATATTGAATTAGATCTGAGCTAGGATTTCCATGCTATAAGGAATCTGTTCTCAATCTCTCTCTCTCTCTCTCTCTCTCTCTCTCTCTCTCTCTCTCTCTCTCTCTCTCTCTCTCCACTAACTTATAATATATATTTTAATAAATCTTTAAAAGCCTAAACTCTTGTTGAATTTATCAATGATTTTAGCCAGCTTCCCCCCAAGACTGGGGGGGGGAGATTAGAACCCACATTTAGATTTTAAACAACACACGCCATTGATACTATCCTCCTCCCACCCACTCTGCCACCCAAACATGCCTCTTACTGATCCTTATGTTTATTACCTCTCTGTCAGGTGGTAGGTAGCATGCTTCATCATCTGTCCTCTGGAATCCTGGCTCGTCATCTTATTGATTGAAATTTCTTTTTTCATTAAAAAAATTTGGGGCAGCTAGGTGTTAATCATCTACCAGCTTATGGAAATAACTTTTCATAAGTAATTCACTATATTTAGTAGGCCTTATAATGGTATTTTGCTTTAAAATTCAGGAGAAGGGGCAGCTGGGTGGCACAGTGGATAGAGTACCAGCCCTGGATTCAGGAGGACCTGAGTTCAAATCCGGCCTCAGACACTTAACACTTACTAGTTGTGTGACCCTGAGCAAGTCACTTAACCCTAATTGCCTCACACACACAAAAAATTACTTAGTAATTTATTTTTCCCAATTATAGGTAAAAACAAATTGTAACATTCATTTTAAAAACTGAGTTTTAAATTCTCTCTTCCTCCCTCCCCCCACATTGAGAAGGCAAGCAATTAGATATAGGTTATACATGTGTAGTCATGAAAAACATTTCCATATTAGTCATGTTGTAAAAGAAAAAATATTAAAAAAAACCCAAGAAAAATAAAAATAAAGTTTTGTTTTGTTTTTTTAAAAAGCATGCTTCAATCTGTATTCAGATACCATCAGTTCTTTCCCTGGGAATGGATAACATTTTTTCAACTCCTTCAGAGAAGACTTGTCTTGGTTGATCAGAATTCTTAAGGTTTTCAAAATTGTTTCTTTTTACAATGTTGCTATTGTATAAATTGTTCTCCTGATTTTGCTAATTGCACTCTGCATCATTTCATACAAGTCTTCCCCAGTTTTACAGAAAGCATCCCTTTTATAATTTCTTATGGCACAATAGCATTCCATTGAATTCATGTGCCATAATTTGTTTAACCCATTCCTGAATTGATGGGAGGTCAGTTTCCTGTTGTTACTACAAAAATTACTGCTATATTTTTGTACATACAGTTTTCAAAAGGCAGCTTTGAGGTTTACTAGCTTATTTTTTGCTATTAAAGCTTAAAACTGCACTAAGACTTTTGGGACACTCTGTTTAGGTCCTTTTCCTCCTTGTTTTTTTGGGGTCATAGACTTAGCAATGTTATTGCTGGGTCACAGGGTTTGCACAGGTTGGTGACTTTGGGAGTACAATTCTAACCTGCTTACCAGAAAGGCTGGGCCAATTTACAGGTAAACCAATGTTGCATTAATGTGCCTGTTTTCCTACAGCCCTTCAACACTCGTAATTTCATTTTTTCTGTTCACTTAGTCAATCTGATGAGTGCGAAGTAGAACCTCAGAGTTGTTTTTATTTTCATTTCTCTAATTATATGTAATTTGGATCATTTCCCCCCCCCATATGGCTATTGATAAAGGCTGTTGGATTTATCAATAAAAATATCATTGATGACCTTGTAGGGAGCAGTTTCAGTGCTCTGGACTGGAGTTAGATTGCAAGCGAATGGGAAGTAAGAAAGTGGAGGCAATAGATGTAGTTGTTGTTGTTGGGGTTTTTTCCCCTTCAGAAAACCCGTGTTCAAATCCTGTCCCTGATACAAGCCCTAGTTTTGTGTCACCATGGACAAGACACAACTGTGTAGCCTGGGACACTCTAAGACTGTAAATTACAGGTCAGGTGATGATCTGTATATATGAAGTGTTTCCACATTGGGATTTCCCTAGAACTATTAAATCTGAGTCCTGGAGTCCTACCTCCGATCAAAAGCGCTAGGGATTGGAGATGAAGAAAGGAAAGCCCAAGAAAAATGACAAGTGCTTTGCCCTAAGACCAAATTGTTCCATAGGTATGCGCTCTGAATTTGGAGTTTAAGGATCAGGGACTGATTCCAGGCTCAGCCACATATTAGCCCTGCGATCTTAGACAAACCTCTTTGGTTCCTCAGTTTCCTCATCTGTAAAATGAGGGAGTTGGACTCTCTAGATCTCCGATGCTATGCTATCTATGACTCAGACACCAGGCTCCAGACAGAAGTGTTCTTTCCCCTATACTGTCAGATGTGTGTTTCAGGGCAGGTTCTGCTATTTACCACCTAAGTGACCTGGGGTAGGGCCCTTCTTCCTTCCCCGAGCCTCAGTTTCTTCACGTACAAAATAAGGTTGTACTAAAGTTTCTAAGTAAGAACCTTTCCTGCTTTAGCATTCTGAGATTCTGAAAGAGAATGGACCAAAAGTGAGGAAAGGATACACCAAAAACTACAATTCCCAGAAAGCACCGAAAGCAACAGAACTCGGAAATGACGTCTACAGTCGGTGGCGACCTAGAAATACCGAAGAAAGGAACCGTTTTTAAGGCGGGGTCTGGGAAGGAGTTGGGTAAACTTATAGGGCAAACAGTCACAGGAGAGGGGTGGAGCCGAGGAAGTCAGGAAATAAGGCCCCTGCGACTAGCCGTACACGGCGAGACGCTATGCCGTCATAAGGCGGCGGCCATTTTCGGAGGGAGGAGACTACCGCGACGGCTGTGGACGCTCAGAGAGAGCGGGCTGGAGGGCGGGAGCAGGAGCCTGAGGGGACTGAACGCGGCGCGGGCGGTGGCTGCTGCGGAACGTTGTTGGCGGCTGGAGGGCTACCTCTTCCCTGCTCTTTTGCGTCTCCTTTCCCCCAGTGTCCTCCCAATCGACTGAAGGGGCGCAATGTCCGCGGAGATCCCAGAGGCGGCCTCGGCTGAGGAGCAAAAGGTAAGGAAGAGGCGGGGGGGGGGGGTTGAGGGGGGAGGGAGGCGGGCACCCGGACCGGAGGCAGGCACGGAGTTGGCTCGCGCGGCCTTTCGCTCTGCGGCCCGTTCGGGGAGCGTCCAGACATTGGCCAGAGGGGCCGGTTTCCAGTAGTGGGATGAGCGGGGGTGGGGGTGGGGGACCAGAGACCCGAGCCGCTTCCATTCCGGCTGAGAAGGAGCCAGATCCGGCCACTCCCCCTTCTCTCTCAAGCCCTGTTGGAGTCTGTCCCGGAGCCTGTCTGCGCTTCCGCCCCGACCGCTGGAGGCGCTTCCCGCTCCCGGAGGCTCCTCCTCCGTGGCGGGCTGCCCCGCGGTCCATCGGGTCCGGCGACCGCTCGCTGCCTCATTCAGGACTGCGGCCCCGTGAAGCGCACGTCTTTGCGAGGCCCGGACCGGCCGGACTGGCCTTTCGTTAGATTTTGGGGAATGGTTGTGTCCTGTTTCGAGAAAAGCGGGGAAGGAAGTGCGGAGGGAGGCGCTCCTTCCTCGGCGGTGTGGGTGTGACCCGAGGGCCTTCCCTGCCTGCCGGGGGTTCCCAGACCTACTGTTCTCGAGTGCTTCCACCTAGGGCTCATTGGCTTTGAATAGATGTGGCAGAGGAGGCCCTCTCACGATCTCTCAAAGTTTCTTATTTCCTTGCCAATTGAAACACCTGAGAGTTGATGTTTCCGATTCTAACCCACTGTCTTTTGAGTTTCCATTTTGCAAGATTTCCTAACTGCCAAGCTCGGTGCATACAGTTGATTGCAATGGTCGGAGGGCCGACTTTCTAAAGTTTAAGAACTTTCGGAATACAGATTCGTTTTTACTTTTTCTCTGTGCACGAAAAGGTAGAGGGAGCTCTTCAAACTCCATACTCCAGAGGGGATTTAAACCAGATTTCTGGCAGTTTTGAATTAAGTCATTGCATTTATTTGTTTTGTTTTTTGTTATTGTTGTTGGGTTTTTTTGTGTGTGAGGCAATTGGGGTTAAGTGACTTGCCCAGGGTCACACAGCTAGTGTCAAGTGTCTAAGGTCGGATTTGAACTCAGGTCCTCCTGAATCCAGGGCCAGTGCTTTACCCACTGCACCACTTAGCTGCCCCCTAAGCCATTGAATTTAAACCAGAATTCTGACGGTTTGTTTTTCCCCCAGATGCTTCACGTTTAATGTTTTAAGAAATGTAAGGTTAGTTTCTGCCTCTATCTTTCACTTAATTCTTCAGTGCGTATAAATCAGCATTCCTTTCTTTATCTTAACTGAATTGTTGGGGGCTAAGTTAGGTAAGACTCCGTTTCCTGAATTGATTTGGAAAATAGCATCATTTTGAATATCCCAAGCTTTTCAGTACAGAAAAATTAATCCACCACTATTGAGTATCATAAAACAGTTTATTGCTTTTATTTTATCTAATTTCCTAATCACATAAGGATGTTGTTAAATATTTACTGAATAGAATAACTTCAGAATTCACATTTTTTGCCTACTTAACCATTTGAACCTTTCCAGACCTGGTCTGGTTATTAATGCTACAAGAATATGCGGGGGAGTGAGTAGTGATGGTATTTGTTACTAGTTAAATTGTTTTTTGAAATTTTCCTGAATACAAAAATATTTCCATTTTTAAAGTGAAAGTTAAATATTGGTGCAGCTGAAAACCTTTTACAGTAATGTTATTAGAAGCCAAAATTGTGGCACTGTCCTAGGAACCAGAAGGAGCAAATGACCTTTTTTCGTGATTAATTTTGGATTCAACAGAAAAGTTAACTAAAATGTTTTGCATAAATGTGTGGTATAATGTTAATATTTTATAGCATATTCACATAAATTACTTTTTATGAGCCGGGATCTGTGTCAGCTATCTTGTTGTCTTGACTCTACTGGAAAAAAATATTGCAGCATCACTTCTATTGGTGTCATGGCCAGCTTAGCTGATTCTTCTATTTGAAAGACTGGCTAGAGATGACTTAAAAGATTTGGTTAGTACTTATGTAAATAATTGATCTGTCATCCAGAACCTAAATACTTAGGTGAAATAATTTTTTAAAAATATCAGTAAAATAATGCCTCTCTTCAGTTGTCTATACATGGATGAGTATTTACCAAGGGAACTAATTTCTTGTCAAAAATTCAGATAAAGATATTTTTCTTCAGTGGGCTGGGCCTGTTTCCTCATCCGTAGACTGTAGGTCTGGACTATTATCGCTAAAGTCACTTTGCAGTTCTAAATCCTGTGAACTCCTATAATAAGAACTGTAATTTTAAGGTATGGGCTATTTTCTGGACATTGACAATGAAGTAATCTGGTTGCATATGTGCTTACACACAAAAGTAATGACATTTTTTCTGAGTGCTTTGCTGTTGGAATTGCCAAAGGAAAGTGCCACTTTGCAGGGGCAGAGTGTATTTAGTAGGGGTGAAGACATTATAGTTGCATTTAAGCACTTAGATTGAGTGTGAGAAATCTGCTCTTATATATTGTTGAATTTTGGGAAGAAATTGAAATAGCTGTATCCCTCAATTGATATAAATATTGTTGATTACCATTAGGCATAATAATTTCATCTTCATGTGTTAGGGTGACTAAAAAGAACATAACATCCTTGAAGTGATTGGATTTTTTTCTTTGTTTTTGTGGGAGGGTTAATAGTCCAACTCTGTGAGCACTTTTTAAATACTAATAAGTTAGCTACATTCCACAACCTGGCTAATGAGGTCTTCTGGCATTATGAAACTGAGGTTTTTACTGTAGATTTATTTTGGCTTGGAGTTTGGTGTTGTGAAAGTGCACACCTAAGTCTGCCTATATCCCAGGATAGAGGATAGGATGATTGTTTTCTGTTCCCTTTACAATCAGTGGATCATTGACCATTCTGCAAATAGATTCAATGATAACTTTTTTTTTTTTTGGTGGGGCTATGGGGGTTAAGTGACTTGCCCAAGGTCACACAGCGAGTGTCAAGTATCTGAGGCCGGATTTTGAACTCAGGTCCTCCTGAATCCAGGATGGGTGCTTTATCCACTGCGCCACCTAGCTGCCCCCTCAATGATAGCTTTTACAGCTAATGATATTGTGTAAGGGGAGATCATCTAATTTAGGGGACAGCAATCTATGATCCCAAGTTTTATTATATCTAAAAATGTAAAAACCATTCTTACCAAATGAGCTGTAGAAAAACCTGCTAGTGAACTATGCCCATGCTTTAGTTTAAAGAAATATGATTTTAACCAATACCCTAATTTTACTGATGAAGGAAATTGAGGTCAAAGAGGTTGTGACTTCTAGCGAGGTAGTAAGTAGCAGAATCAGGATTTGAACCTGGCTTTTCTGATTGGATATTCAGTGTTTGTTGATGTGTGAAATCACTATTCGAGAAAGGGTTTCTAATCGATTGCCCAGAGTGGTCCATGTTAAACAGTACTGTGGAAAGAGAATGTTCTCGATTTGGAGTCAGAGAACCTGGGTTGGAATCCTAGTCATACTATTTATTTACTACCTGTGTGATTTCAGGCAACTCATTTTATCTCCTTGGGTCTCAATGTAATATCGAAATTCTAGCTGCTTCCAGCTCTAAATGCTTTATGGAGATAGGTTTAGAGTGGAATGAGCACTGAATGTTCTGAAATCAGAACACCTAGGATCATATCCTTGCTTTTGGTACTTAATACCTTATTACCTCAGGCAAGTCACTTCTTACTAGATGACATCTGAGGTCCCTTCCAGCTCTAAATGTATGATCCTATGATCTATATGTCACTTTTCTTCAACAAACCTTTATTAAGTATCTATTTTGTACAAAAATTGTGCTTTGTGTGCAGATTTTCTACTGTTTTTCAAGGTTATAACTCTAAGTCAGGAATACTGCTTTAAGTGATCTTAGTGTGCAGTATGGTTTGTTGGTTCCTGGGGCTCTCTGAGACTTTATAGAAGTTATTTGAGCTCAAAACGGTTTTCATAATAATACCAAGGTATTTTGAACATGGTAAATATCTAATTTAACATATAAACAAAAGCTCCTTTTTGAATGTAATAAAAAAAATTGAGGGTCCTCAGTTTATAAGTGTAAGAGGGATCCTGAGACCAAAAATTTGAGAACTGCTAGTCTATTTTTTCTAATCACATCAAATGAGTGCTTCTGAAAGATGCCCTGGTTTTACCTCACCCCTTAGTGATTTCTTAGTGTCTGAAGTCTGGAGCTCTTTTCCCTTTGAAGCATCATCTAAAAGTAGATGCATCCTTAGGTTTAAGGGATGGTAGATTAGAGGTGAAAAGGACAAATTAATGGATTAGCCCAAGGTCACATAGTTAAGTGACAGATCTCAAATTTGTACCTAAGCCATTTTACTTCAAACCCATCATTCTTGTGGAACTATCCTACACCAGTAGATTTCTGAAAGTTTTTTTTTTAAATGTTACCAAACCATACCAAATACTTAGAATGCCATATACATGAGTCATCATTATTTACTGTTATTTATCAAAACTTTGCAACTAAACCTATTAGTTTGATTAGTACCCCAGGTAAAACTGATGGCCTGAAAGCTTGAGAAAAATAACTGGTATAGTTTAGGGCACTTGTCATTCAAAGCCTCTTTTTTAGTTGTTCACAGATTATTTCATTATACTCTTTATCAGTTGCTTGTCCCAAATTAGCAATCTGCCAAAACAATTCAGAGAATGACAGGCAGAGAGGATATCTTTCTTTTTTTAGCCATAAAAATCCTATTCCATAGGCCTTAATTAGCCAAAATAATTCATACTACTATATGTGCCTCATATCATAGCCTTTTCTGATCAGCCCCTTGTGAATTGTTAGTCAGTAGGAACATTGCTTCCTTCATCTTTGCTTAAAATAAACTGAATTATGAAGTTTCAAGTAACTTTTCAGTTCCCATCATAAAAAATTCTGATATCCAAGAACAAAATTCAAGCTTCTTAAATATAAGCCTTTCCTTTTGCCCCAAATAATCTCCCAAATGCAGGAATATAGGGTAGCTTTGTTACCTCTGTCCTTGGTAACTTTAATAAAGAATTTATGTAAACTTATCAGCATAATTCTAACAACGCATTCAGTACATTTGCTACTGTCTAGATTTAGTCAGAAAACCTGGTTAGAATCCAAGCTTTATTCCTTACTTAGTGGGCAAATCATTTGACTGTTCTGAGCCTGTTTCCTCATCTGAAGCTGGCATGTGACTAGATGAACTCTGATATCTTGCAGCTTTTAATCCTATTTTTTGTCTTATAAAACTAGTGCATTCCCTGTGTAACAAGGTGCTTTCCGGCTCCTAGAATAGTGGTCAAAATGAGAAAGGGAAGTGAATTACATAATAATTTTAGCAATTTATCTTTAGGTTTCCTTAACAGAATCTGTTAACATATTTTTGTTGGGTGTTGGACTGCAGCTTTGTTATTGAAACTAATATCCTTTCTGTGTGTTTCCAGAACTGCTGACTGGAGATGGGAAAGAGCAGGTGCTTAGCACAGTGTCTGGCACATAGTAGGCTCTTAATAAAAGTTTATTGACTTACTGAAGAATATTGTGAGACTGGCTTGGAAAAAGTGTTCACTAGATATCTAAAATGAGCGTTGTGATACCAGCTTCATGGTTACTTGTAGGTTTATAATGTAGCTTCAGGCAGAACTTTGTTGAATAAATTGCTTACTATCTGATAGTATGTAACTGTCTTTCACTCTTTGGTTGAGGTGTGGTACCATCAACACTAAGCAACTGCAACTGTCGATTCATTTTTTTAGTGTTCAGTAGTTACAAGGGTGACCAGAATGTTTTAAAAGAAGGCTAAATGATGTTCACTACATGGTTTTCTATATCTGTTGTGTAGTTAGTCCATGTTGTGTCTACTGTAATTATGTTGTGGTTTGAGCCATTTTGCAGTTTGGGCCACTGATGATCATTATTCTGGCTAGGCTTTCAAAAATAGTGTGAAGAAAGCTGAAACAATTAGGAAATTTTCTTCGATTTATTGTAAAGCTGGGAGGCAGTATTATATAGTGGATAAAGATCCAGCTTCAGAGTTAGGAAGACCCTAGACCTTAGATTCATGTACCACCTCGTTTTCACATAAATAACCTAGCTGTGTGATTATGGGGAAATCACTTAACCTCTCTGTGCCCACAGTCAACTAACTCAAAGACTTTAAGTTTCAGAACAGTTGCTGATTTGCATTAGTGGATCAATTGGAAGTTCAGACTGGCATGTTTAGCTTAATATAGTGAGAGGTATCCTAAAAAAATTTGACTTTCATTAATTGTAAAGCCCTTTATATTTAAATATATAATATATCTATTAAGAAAATAAAAGATGATAAAGCTGCCTTTTAGATTCCTAAGTTGATAAATTGGGCATTTTTTTGTACATATATTAATTTATCTACAGAATATGCACAGTACAATACAATCTCATTAATTCTAACTCGAGGGGTCTAGACTTTGAATAAACTCTGGGGAATAGCAGTTTTTCACATTCTACATGATTTTAAGTAAACATCAGCTTTGAAAGGTTTTACTGTAGTTGGGAATCTTAAAATCATAAAAATTTATCAGGATGAACATCTAATTATAGGTAAATGTGAGCTGAAGAGTTCCATAAAAGGTAGGTAACTATAAATGTATTCTACGTGACTGGAAAATAATAGCATGAAAGACTTCAGAGCTGAGCTATCTTGATATTTTTATCCAGTGTGTAGGGTGGTACACATTGCATCACAGCTATAATAGAGCCATCTCTTGGATTATTTTTAAAAAATACTTTAACTAGAGGTTCTGTCTTTAGAGCTCCTCCTGTACTTGGTTTTCAGTAAGGTATTAGCTAGATACTGAGATTTCTTTGGCATTGGACAGCTACATGCAGAAACCAGATTACATTTTAAAGGGGGGACATCTTGTTTTTTAAACAAAAACCATAGGTGGAATTTAAAAACTAATTAATTTTAAATAATTTCAGGAAATGGAAGATAAAGTAACGAGTCCAGAGAAAGCAGAAGAAGCAAAATTAAAAGCAAGGTATCCTCATCTGGGACAAAAGCCTGGGGGTTCAGATTTCTTGAGGAAGCGACTGCAGAAAGGAGTAAGTTCCTCTTTTTGAAGTTTTACTTCCTTTTGCTGTGTGAATTTGTTGCTTGTGGCATGACATGACCAATGTAATTTTAAGCAAGGCTTTGGTAGTTATCTCAAAATATAAGAATTTACTATTTTGTAAAAGTTGAGAAATTGTTTATTTGGATGCCATGAACCAATTTTAAATTTGTTAAAAGTATTTTAAGGGTATTAAAAAGTAACTACATTTTCTTCAAGTATATTAAATATATTTAAATTGTAAATTATAAGATTATATTTAAATATAAAAATAATTCAGAATAGTTATTTAATTAAAATTATTTGGGGACATTTTTGCTGTTTTGAGGTTTGGTTCATTGTGAGATTGAGAGCTAAATTAAAACAGCTTGGAGAGGTTTTCTTGCCCTTTGTAGGATTAAAGGTTCAAAATGAGTTTTAGCACATACAGATTATATTGAGGGTTTGTGACTGAAGTTTACAGAGAATTCTTATCATAAACCCAGTTTTCCATAATGTCAGGCTCCATTTTTCGGCCGTTTTTTTTTAAATGTGTGATTTCCTAACCTCTTTTCTTAACACATAACCTTGTGAATAAAACAGCTAGCATAAAGCATTGCTAAATAAGGGATAACTATTTGCAAAGTGGGTTTAACAGATTTGTTAAGGTCTCTAATTTCTTACTAGTAAATACCATCAGTTATAGCTTTTACTTTGCAACACTTGGTTACCCTCAAGCTCTTTTCCTTTAGAAATAGGGATTCTTAATCTTTTTTGTTTCATGGGACCCCTTGGCATACCAAAGGGCACCCCCAGCTGAAACCTGTGGACCTTTTCAAAGAAGATGTTTTTTAAAATTAAGTTTTATTTACTGTTCCAAATTCTCTCCCTCACCTCTTCTAGTCATTGGGAAGGCAAGAAAAACAAAAATTGTTACAAATATGTATAGTCTGGCAAAGCAATAGAATGTTCTTAAATGCATAAAATAGGATTACAAAAGGAATAAATTAAGATGCAGTTATCAATATATTTTTGAAAAGCTAACAGATCCCAGTTTAAGAGCCCATGCTTGAAAATATCCTGGTCTGGCTAATGATTGATTGAGTTAGGGAAATGAAGTGGTTTGTCATGTGAAAGAACATGCATTTTTTTTTTTCAGAATAATATCAAACAAAAATTTTCAGCTTATAAGCCAAAAGTATAGTGGAAAATGGTTTTATTGAAAATGAATAATGTCGAACGTAGTACAAAAATATCCTTTGTATATAAACTAAATGGAGAATATAATTTACATACAGTGAAACCATTTTTAACCAAGTGTTTTGGCTTCTTTTTCCATCCTACACATCTGTCCTTAATCTAGGAGTACAGAACAACTTGCAACTTGGAATTGACTTTGCATTCTGGTCCAACTGTTAGCCATAAATATTAATTATAATTATTGCCTCTTAGCCTTCTATAGGATCTAAAAAGAATAAGATTGAACTTTGTATAAAATCATGTGAAGGTCAGAAACTTTGGTCTTTTGACGTGACAGTAAGTTTGAGACTAATTGTAAATAAAATTCTGTAATCTGGTTTGACCATAATTATTTTTAATTCCTAAGTTATTGAACATTAAAGCAATTAAATCTAATATTTTTTTGAGGGGAGAAAACGTTTTGTAAATGCAGGGGAGATTTCTGTTTTCTGTTTTTTTTATTTTTAGAGAAACTGGTTATCTTTAACATGAACATTTAATTTGTGCTCTGGGACTTTATTCCAATTTAAGGAGGTGCTATTTACATTTCTTTTCATTTTAAATTATTTACCTTTTTTCCTTCCTTAATGGTAGAGTTGATCTAAGAAGTATCTAAAATTACTCTTTACAATCTTACAGGTGATGTTTTAGACGTCGAAGCTTTGACTCTCCTGAGTTCTAATTTCTTGTCACCAACTATGTTTTGGACATTTTGAATTTGATGTTGTAACAGGAATCTCAAACTCTCAATTTCCAAAAAAGAATTTATCTTCCTAAACCCTCCCTTCTTCCATACTCTCCTGTTACAGTCAAGGATATTGCCATCACGGTATTGATATCATCCTTGATTCATAGTTCATCCCAGCCATCTACCTCACAACATCCCTTCTACACTTTCTCTTTGCTCACATGGCTACCACCCTATAAAAGGCCTTAGTCACTTTATCTGTGGACTATTACAATAGCCTTCTGGTTGTTGTCCGTATTTCAAGTCTTTCCCCACTCCAATACATACTCCATGAAGCTGCCAGTGATTTTACCAAAGAGGTAGGAATGACCAAGTTACACACACACTCCCCTTCTTGCAATTCACAATCCCAAGTATATCAGCTGTCTTGCTGTGTTATTCACGACGCTCCTCTGCCCGTCTCCCTGCCTTCTCATTGCCCTATAATCCATGAATGGAATATTCTTTATCTTCACCTGACTTCCTTTAGGACTTAGTTCAAATCCTTCTGTTGGAGGCCTTTTCTTATATTTTCCTCTCTATTCATCCCCTCAGTGCAATCCCTCTGAGATTACCTTCCACTTGCACTCTATATCTAATATCTGCATAAATATTGGGAGGGGGGTATCAATGAGGATTTAAGTGACTTGCCCAGGGTCACACAGCTAGTGTCAAGTGTCTGAGGCCAGATTTGAACTCAGGTCCTCCTGAATCCAGGTACTGTGTGTCCAGAGGTATTAGAACTCAGGTCTTCTGACTCCAGAGCTAGCATACTTTCTCTATTGTATCATGAGTTTTTACTTTACTGTATTCTGGTTCATCATGAAATATTTGAACTTTTTTCATCCTGAAATTATCCCTCTTTTAAATTCTTTCTGCTTTTAAACTGACTAAAAGCCCCTTAAAAAGGTTAGGGCTCTGTAGAGTTTTTATTTTAGTTATGCCCATTACTTTTTTCTGTAAATTTAATTTTAACCTTTCAAGTCTGCCTTTGACACATGCTGGCTATGTGACCCTGGGCAAGTCACTTAATCTTCTTTATGTTTTTTAGAAAACTCTCAAAGTGCAGGGAAGGGGCTAGCCTAAATAGGCTGAAGAAATTCCTCACCAGGAGCTCCCTACACCAGTGAAATCACAAGTTCAGTCCCTACTCCTATGTATAAAAATCATCATTGTTGAACCAGCAACTATTTAATTGTTGCTATTAGCCTTGGATGTTGTTTGATAATTGATTTGCTAGTGTAAGAGTGAAAAAATTCTTCTAGTCATAGTTTACTTTTTCCAGTATTATTCTACCAGATATAAGCAAGGGAGAGTGCCAGATAACAGGCAGGGCCTATTTCCTATATGTTCATTAACAATTAAATAAAATTATAAAGCTATAGCAGGGGGAAATAGTTTACCTATTATTTCCCTCCCTAGTCTTTCCCCTTCCCCCCCCAAAATCCCGAAACCAAACCCACCTGATTTTATTAATGGAATCCAGAAATAATGTTCTGCATTTTTGATGAACTAAAGCATCATAGCAATAAATTAGAGTGATATATTGTCAAGGAAACAAGCCACATGTTGACTTTAAAATCAGTTCAGTCAGTCACATTTCTTTAATTATTTACAAGCTGTTTGCAGGGAGTTTCTTAGTCTGTTGCAATCCCAAGTACTCAGAGACAGACAAGATCAAACAGCTTATGTAGTATAAAATTACTCTCTGGGGCTACTTTTAGTTAAAACACCATGTTTAGCGATACAGACTAGAAGACAGAAAATTGTCTCAAGGACTTTCTGAATATTTATAGAACAAGACATCACATTATCTCAAACTGTTCAGTTTCAATTGCTGCAACTTTTATATTAATCAACAAGAATTTATTAATTGCCTGTTATCTGCCAGGCAGGATCCCAGCTGCTTGGGATAAAAAGACTAAGTAATATTTACACTCAAGGAATTCTATTAAGGGAGACATTGTATACATATATTTAAGTATATATATAATAAATTCATGGTAGGAAAGGAGAATACTAGTATTTGGGATTCAGGAAAGATTTCTTGTAGAAGGTGGTGCTTGAATTGCATTTAAAGGAAATGAAGGATTCTCTGAGATGTAGGTGAGTTGGGAGTTTGGGATGAACATATAGGTAACAAGTCCTGTCTTCCCATCACCACAATATGGACAAACTTTAGCTCCATAACTGTCTCTTTACTTCCACAGTCTGCAACCTTGGGAGCACAACTCCCAGTAAAAAGATTTCACATTACAGCCTTCATATACACTGTCTCTTAACTGATTTATTCAGATTTTAAAAATATTTTAGGAATATATCAATTTCACTTTTACTTCTTATTGTCCTCTCTTGAATGGTCTGTTTAGCCCTCTTCCTCCCTTTTCTCCCAAATGCTAATGTGTTTCTGAGGGGTACTTCTTCTTTAGGGTAGCTACCTTCTAGATAATTAGCATCTAACCAAGAGGTGGTAAGAGTACTGTTGATAGTAAGTTTTGCCCATTGGACATTGTTACTAATCAGTCAAATATTTATTGAGAACTATTAAATACAATCAGCTAGATCATCATCTAACAAGTGGATGTGTTTGTCCATACCCCTGAATTCTGGACTGGGCTCAGAAGTAAGAGTAAGCCTAATGGGAAAAATTTACCTTTTAGTTTTCAGTTTTTCCTACAATTTTGGAGTTACTGTGTCAGTTTTTGGGCTAACCATCATACTTGTAATTCTTGCATTTTGTCAGTTTCCAATTTATTCTCAGAGTTAGACCAGTTCAGTTGCATATATATGTATATATGGTTGTTATAAATTCATTACTGAAGTTTTTGTTTTCTCCCATTTCTGTTATAGCAAAAATATTTTGACTCTGGGGATTACAACATGGCTAAAGCAAAGATGAAGAACAAGCAGCTTCCTACTGCAGCAGCTCCTGACAAAACAGAGGTCACTGGTGACCACATTCCTACTCCGCAGGATCTTCCACAGCGGAAACCATCCCTTGTTGCTAGCAAGCTGGCTGGCTGATTAAAAGAGCTGAACTGCATGAAATTCCTCATTCCTGTTATTTCTCTCAAACATGTTACTTCTTGGCTTTTTTTCCTTCCATACACTAAGTCATTGAGACTGACAGCTTTGCAGGTAGCGGTAGTGTATGCTGCTATTGTTAAGGGAGTAAACTTTTAAAAATAAACTGTAGTACTTTGGACTAGTTGAACAATGCACTGATGAAAAGGACACATGTTAGAGCAATGTAAAGTAATCTACTTGAAAATAAATGTATATATTGCCTATTCCTTAGTGTAGGACTGGTTCCAGCAAGTAACAAGCAAGTTTTACAGTTTAACTGTTTTGGCTTTCCTTATTCCTCTTAATTACAGCTTTATATGTTTGTGTTATTTAATATAATCTATTGTGTTGCTTTTTTCTGTATTTTTCTGTTTGGTTTTGTAAAACAGAGGTTTAAGACCACAAGTTGTTAGATCATGTATTTAAAATGAAACACACACACACACACACACACACATATACACACATACATACTAGGTGGGATTCTTCATGATTTCTATCTCTGCTCTTAAACTTGAATGGCCTTAAACCTGTTTCAGCTTTAACAATAGAATTTTAATTGGGCAATATTTGCCCATCCTGATGTAACCTTTTGTGAATTTAGTGCTTATTAACAGCTGCCCGTTGAAGCTGGTTTTTTTTTTTCCTTCCAGTTCTGTAGTGTTAGAATACCTTTTCTTTTGAAGATGTGAATGAAGTGTGCATGTGCATAGACTGTTGAATTCACTTTTGTGCCATTTTTGTAAATATAATAGTTTTGCACAACCTCTTGCAAATGTCTGTATTAATTTCACACTTAAACAACAGATGATGTGCCAACCAGAAGCACAGGAGTTCCCACCCCAAACTCTACAATTAGTACTTTTGTATAGGTAAGAGTAGTTTACAATCTTGGATTTAGAGAATACCAAACTGGATACTTTACTCATTTAGGTATAGACTTACACATTTTCATCTGTTACTGATGCCCATGACATTCAGTGGCCTTGTGCATATACAATATGTTGCTTAGGCATATCTTTTGCCCTATGCAGAACATTTCATTGTGACATAAAATTACAAGTCATGTAATTTGTAAGATTTTTAAAAATGGAGAATATTCTTACTTTCATACTCAACTTTCTAAAAGCTCCAGAATAAAAGGCCTTCCGGGCTTTAACCTCATTTCTTGTTATTAATTTGACATATTTAAGAGCAGGAGTCAAGGCTGTTTTGTTCACTTGGAACTAGAAGCATATGCATCATTTATAATTGTTCTGCTGAATTCTGTACTTAAGACACACTGGGATGATTTTCTTATTGTTTATTAGCTATTAAATCCTGATCCTGTGTAACTAATATTTGACAATTCTAAATGTACAAATAAAAGGGAATTTTTGAACAAGTAAATACTTGAAAACTGACATCCCAAAGACATAAATCAATATGTATGGACCTGTAACATATTAGTAAATATTTTCAGTATTAAATTAGAAGGAGGAAACTAAATTAGTTGACCTTTGCTACAATGAGATTGTCTCATTTAAAGAGGGATGAATGTATCCCAGTTGAATATTTAAGCCTTAGGTATTTTGCTTTTATAAATACCATCTTTTTTTTTTCTTTAAGATTTGAAGTGATACCCATTTAATTTTTTTCCCTCTGTAGCATTGTTTCCTTATCTCATTCATGAACAAGAACAATTTGAGGCAGGCAGTCTTACCAAGAAGTTAAAAATCTTTATTGTGACCAATTTGCCATTTGTAGTTTTAAAAGCCCTCCCCCATTTTATGCAGTGATACATTATGACAATATTAGACTGAAATATGCCACTAGTGATGTTTTCCTGTCTATAAATTCCCTTTTGGTCTTTGTGTGGCTAATGGAGAAAGAAGGGTCAAAGGGGGGAATGTTCAAATTAATTTTAGGCCCTGAACGCATGCCAATTTCCATTATTGCATTCCTGCAAACAAAAATAACAGGTGACCATAAGTAGATTTGATAATCACTATTAGCATTAACAGAAACTTTTAGCAAGTTGCCTTTCTAAAAAAAGTTTTGCAGTTACCTTTCTGCTCTCCAAAAAAGGCAGAAAAACAAAATGAAGAAAATATTAAGTAAAAACAAATATTTGCCAAAAAACCCCACCAGATTTGTTCAAGTGAAATCCTCACCTACAAATTAGTTGTAAGATCGACATCACAAAAACAACCCAAAATGGAATTTTATGGATTTGTCAATTCTTATTTAATATGTTCATGAAATACTTAAGTTCTATGTCAATGGAATCCCTATTCATTTAAGAGGAGTGACCTAATAAACACTGCACTGAAAGATTAAGAACACAGTGTTAATCCTGACCAGGAGAGAGGAATGTTGCTATGGTCTCTGGCAGATGACTTTAAGGGCTGCCTCAGTTTCAGTTTTTTAACACAGGATGCTAATACTTAATCTACCTCAAAACATGTTGAGGATCTGTGAAATGCTGTATAAGTGCCCAATTTTAAATAATTGTGGTTGTCTTTATTAAAGATAAAATTTCCTCATAAAGCCAACCTGCCTTCTACAAAGTCATAGTGCTTCAGATCTCAGGATTTTCCATAAGGAGAGACCTATTAATGATTTCCTAATGTTCATTGTATATCTCCATTGGTGGTGCTCTCATAGTTGGTTCCTGTCCCCCTGCTCTAGTTAATCCTTCCTTGCCCAAAGCTCCCTGTTTATTTATAAAAAAGGTTTCACTAAATGGTCTTAGGCCATTTCCAATTTTGAGTTTATGGGTTTGAAAATGTTTGCATTTTTTATCTATTTTATTGCAATATTATTTGAATAAATAAAAAATGTGGGTAACAGTAAAACTTAAGAAAATTGGCAGAATATTGAAGAAAATTTTCCAATAACTAAATTTGGTGAGCCAGTCATTTAAAAAATTAGCATTTAGTTGAAAACATATCTAGCCATTAAAAATGATTATAGATTCAGGCATGTGGCGTTACCCAGGATGCTTTGCTATTTTGAGGTAAATAAGCATAGTATAACTTATTAGAGCTGAATTGTAGAATAAGGGTCTGGGTTGAAATTCATCTTAATACTCTGAATGTCCTAAGTCAGTTAGTATAAATAGCATTGTAAAAGATATGTTCACTGCATTCTATGGTGCTGCTGATTTTAAATTGAGTTATCTTTTTATTAAAGTAGGCTCAGAAGGGCTTAGATATCCTTTTTTAACAATTGTAGTTGAAGTTATTATATGTGCTTAAACTAATAGAACTACTGAATATTATATGATGGTGACTTCACTAAATTAAAAACTAATATTATTTGATTTAGTCTAAATTCTAGGTTTTTCTGTAGCTAACTCAGGTAATTCTCTAAACAAAGGGTAAGTAGCCTGTGGTAAAGGCATTGCTGAGTTTAGCATTCTTATGTTCCTCACTATATTCATATAGTTTATCTTCTTCCTTTCTCTCTAATTTTTTCCTTTTTTCCCTTTCCCTGTTTTTCTTTGCTTTGTAAACCATAAATCTCAGAATGGCACCAATCTCCTCTTAATGTTTCTCAGGGCTAAAGAGGTTTACTGGTCTCATCAAATACCTCCAATCTGCCCCAAAGTTTGCTTAAAATATACATTAATTATCTTTAATATTTGGAAAGTCACTAATTTGAACCACTGACTATTTTACACCTCAGCATCCACTGCCAACCGAATTACACTTGTCATTAAGAACTTTGTTTTTATATTAGAAAATTTCTTTTCCCACCTTTGTAAGTAGAGGATTAAATTGAAAATTTCTACTGAAACCTTACTGTAGAATAGATGACCCCAAGGATGTGTAAACACCTCATATAATATATTTCTTTTATTAAGTTTTGACCTCCTAAATAGGTATTAAGCCTCTGGATCTTTTTTCCCCTGGAAATTCTTTTCATTTTGTAGCTTTCTGGGTACGCCATTATTAGTCAGTAATGTGGTATGTTTATATAATGTCATTTATCGACTAGCTAGATGTTTGAAGTAAAAAGTTAATTCCTTTAGTGATTTGCCCTCAAATCTTGTTTTGCATCTCTATCACTGATGATGCAATAGGACACATAGCATGTATAAAAAAACAATAAAACCTCTTCTGTTTAACATGAGTTGGAAACTAATGATGAAATTTGTCAATTGCCAATCCCTTCTAAAATTATACTTGTAAAAGATATAGGAAAATAAACTGTTCTACCCAATTTTTATTGATGGAACTCGCAGTTTTGTCTTTTTTTAAAAACTGTTACTTTGTTCTTAATTTTCAGATTGTACTGAAGTATATTAACACTTCATAAAGCATATAATTAATACCCTTTAGATTTAGCTCCTATAGTGTACTGATTGTTATTTATGTGATGACCCTCCTTTCAAGTTTTACTTTAAGTATTAAAAGTTTACCATGGTAGGAAAGGTCAACAAGACATAAAGCTTATGTGGCTGATGCCCATACAGGATTTAATTTCAGTTTTCAGTGCCAGGATAGGAATATTTGCATAGTTGGTATAGAGCTACAGATTATGCAACTACTTTGAGGTAAAAAGGATCACAAGAAGCAGAATAGTCACTCTTTAAGTAGATTAGGTAGGAAGAAATAACAAAACTGCCAATGGAACACTGCCTTCTAGTAGCTGTGATACTCGCCCTGGTCCCATTGCCTGCAATGATATAACAACTAGTTGACAAGGAACTTTCAGGAAACCCAGGAAATAACTAGCTATTTTGGTGCCCTGACACCCCATGACAAGTTTTCCTTTAGATGATGCTGAGCTGAGCCATAACTACTAACAGACTGGGTGGCTTGTCACCTTGGACAGCAGCCCAAGTTCGTGGATAATTTACAGTATGGCTAATCGAGATCTAACTGCAATCAGCTAAAAATACTGTTTGATATCTAAATAGGCTAGTACTACAAACTGTTTAATTTTCCCTTCATAATTTTGTCTTCCAGTATGTGTTCATTAAGTATATAGATGGTAAGACAAAAACCATCCTGATTTCAAGAAGTCTATGGCCCCTGGGAAAGGTGAAAGGAGAAAGAAACTGCATGTATTCAGATTAGTAAATACAAACTAAGGAGAATATTTTTTTGGTAAGGGGGAAGGACAGAGGGCACTAGCAATTGGATGGTGGTTCTTGGAGCTAGGCATCATGCTTGGGATATGGGGGAATGAATGCATGCATTCCAGGCATGGAGACGTGCTAAATGTTCCTGCTAAAGGAACAGCAATAAGTTAAGCCAGTTTGACTGTGCTTAACTACATATTGGACATTTAGGTTGAAATGTTAGCAATGGCCCACAGAGCATAGAAGACTGTACCTTGTTGACACGATTTTTTCACTGCAAAGTTCAAACCATTAAAATGACTTCTGAATATTGCACTAATGTGTACTGTGAGAATTGGAATGACGCCCCTGCTGGAGAGATACTGTAGGGAATCTCCACCATGAGGAGAAGCCATGTGAGGACAAACCATGTGGCATTAGCATCCAGAAGCTGGCCGGCTTGTAGCTGTAGAGCTGCCTGTAGAGCTACCAGCCAATTAGCTGGTAGTTAGTGGAGGAGAGATGCTGGCTCCTATAGATATTTAGATGAAGGCATATTGGCCTCTTTCTCCTCTCCAAATTCTTATGCTCCTTAATAAATACTTAAAAGTCTAAACTCTCGCTAAAGCTAATTTATGGCGACCACTCAATAGATTTTTAGACAGTTTAGCTAGAATTTTAGCCCTGTACAATATAGCAACTTTATAGTACCATTATAGTTATTAGTACATATTTCACCAATAATTACTGTAATAAAAGAATACATATATATATATATAAATATATATACACATACATATATTGACATATGGTAATAAGCACCATGTTCATGGCACTTTGAAGGATACAAAAATACAAAGAATGAAATGTAGTTTTGTGTGTGTATGTTTGGGTTTTTTTTTTTTGGTTTTTTGGGTTTTTTTGCCAGGGCAATGAGGGTTAAGTGACTTGCCCAGGGTCACACAGCTAGAGTCTGAGGCTGGATTTGATCTCAGGTTCTCCTGAATCCAGGGCCAGTCCTTTATCCACTAAGCCACCTAGCTTCCCTCCAAAATGTAGTTTTTGATCACAAAAAACTCCAGATGACATTTTATTAGGCCAATGATTTGGCAAGAAATAGGTCATTGAGGAACTTTGAAAACAGTTTTAGTAGAATGGTGGTAAGGTTGCAAAGGATTAAGTTAAATGGGTGGTGAAGAAATAGAGGCAGTAGAACAAAGACAGCCTCTATTTTGGAAATTGTGATAAGAAGAACAAGAGAGGATAGTACCTTGGAGTAGCAGAGTCAGAGAAGTTTTCAAGATGCCTGAAAGTTAAGCATGTGTACACACAGGGAAAGAAATGAGTGGAATGAGAGTAAAGATAAAAGGGATAATTAATAGGGCAAAGTGCCTGAGGAGAAGGGATAGGATTAGAATCTACAGTACAGTGTTAGTGTTGGAGGGAGATGAGTAATTTGGAGACTAGGAATGAATGATGTAAAAGTTAGATAGTGAGGAAAGAAGATAAGGAAACATTGGATATAAAGCAGGGAAGTGAAGGAGTTATCACTGGAAATACAAAAAGTAAAACAATCCTTGCCCCTGAGGAACTCAGTCTAATGAAGGAAGCTCCATGGCAGTGAAGGAAGAGGTTGAGTAAAGCAGGGCTCCACCCACAGTTTAAGAAGCTAGGGAGTAAAGTACTTGAGTGAGGAACTTGGAAAAGGTTTGGAAAAGCCAATGGAAAGATCAAGGACAGAAGAATTAGAATGTAGCCAAGAAAGTGTGGATTATTTGAATGTTGTACCAGCTGGGTTAATAGTTGTGGTTTATTGTCCTGTGCAGTTAAAATGAAGAAAATGTTAGATTTATATTGGAGTTGGGGAAAGTGGTAGGTAGTAGTATGCTTTTTAAATTTGCACATTATAGGGGCAGCTAGGTGGCGAAGTGGATAGAGCACCGGCCCTGGAGTCAGGAGTACCTGAGTTCAAATGGTGGCCTCAGACACTTAACACTTACTAGCTGTGTGACCTTGGGCAAGTCACTTTAACCCCAATTGCCTCACTAAAAAAAAAAAAAAATTGCAGATTATACAAAGCTAGAAGAGACAGTTACCACTAGTTGACATTCAAGATTCAAAAATATCTCAACAGGCTAGAACATTGGGCTAAATTTAAGATGAAATGTAAGAGGATATATGTAAAAGTCTTACATATTTAAAAGAATATTGCAAGCACAGGAAGAGGGATTTGCGGCTAGATGGCAATTTCTCTGAAAAAGATCTGGGGGCTTTAGGGTGTTGCTAGTTCAATATGAATCAGTAGTGGGACATGGTAGCCAAATAAGCTAAAGAAAGCTTTGCTTGAATTAGAAAATGAAAGCATGGTGTTCAGGATTATAAAGGTGTCAATTCAGCTCTGCTCTGCTCTATTCAGACCGTATCTCATGTATTTAGTTCTATGTGCCATATTTTAGGATTATATTAATAAACTAGAGGGCATCTAGGAGGGTAGTTAAGATGGTAAAGGGCCTTGAGTTTATGCTATACTAGTAGTTGCAGGAACCAGAAATGTTTATATTGTAGAAGAGATTAGGAGGGATAATTGTCTTCAAGTTTTATGGAAAAGAGATTATACTTGTTCTGACAGGCCCCACAGGGCTGACGTAAGAACAGTGGGTGGGAATAGGCAGATTTTGGTTTGATATAAGAAAACATTTCCTAACAATTAGATCTGTCCAAAAGTGGAATGGGCTGGTGGATTTCCCCTCAATCAATAAGAGAATGAGGAAATAGAACACATACCACCCTTTTTGATAGCCAGTCACCAGGCTTGTCTCCAACACAATCCTCTTCATCCTCAGTCTCCAATATGTCCCTGTTCAGCAAGTTTCCTGCCTTCACTGCCTATTGAACTGAGTGTCTTCACTTTAATGTCCATTTAAGGTTTCTTTCTTTCTTTCTTTTTTTTTTTTGTGGGGCAATGAGGGTTAAGTGACTTGCCCAAGGTCACACAGCTAGTAAGTGTCAAGTGTCTGAGGCTGGATTTGAACTCAGGACCTCCTGACTCCAGGGCCAGTGCTTTATCCACTGTGCCACCTAGCTGCCCCTAGTGTCTTCACTTTAGGCAGTTGACTATATTACCTGCAATGCATATTTTTTGGAAGATTCCAATTCCATGATGTCATCATCATCTTTTGGGGTAATGACCAATGAGTAAGAGCTCTATCTCTGCTAAGTGCTAGGGATAAAAAGAAAAGCAAAATAGTTTCTGCAAAAACATTACATTCTAATGGGGGAAATGGAAATAATTAGGTATGTATAGGATATACACAGAGTAGTTGGAAAAATAATCTGACAAGGGGGATAATAATCTGATAATCACTTGGTGTTGTGGGGGACAGGGACCAGGGAACGCCTCTTGCAAAAGGTAAGATTTGAGTTTTCTTAAACCCAAAAGAACTAAGTGGAGGTGAGGGGGCAGAACATTCAAGGAACTGATTTGAAGGATGTTTAAGGAAGAGCAAGTAAGCCAGTATAAATCTTACAGAGAGTATGTGAGGGAGAATAATATAAGAACTTAGAAAGGTAGGAAGGGGCCTGGTTATGAAGAGCTTTAAATGTCAGTTTATATTTGATCCTGGAGGTAATAGAGAACCATTGGGGCTCATTAAAGGGAGAAGGGAAGGTGGCATGATACCAAAAACCAAGATTCCAGAGCACCCATAATAAAGTATGCTACACTCAGTACCTTCTCCTTTTTAGAGATGTGTGGGAGTCAAAATGCAGAATGAGACATGTTTTTGGACATGGCCAATGCAGGAATTTATTTTGCTTGACCATGCATATTTGTTAAAAGGGTTTTCTTTATGTTCAGTTGGGGATGGAGGAGAGAAGGGAGGAAGATAAAATAAGTGTTTATTATTTGAAAATAACTAAACTGACTCTTTAAAAAAGAAAGCTATATTGTATAAACAAGAGTTGAGAACTATCTTTACATGTAATGGAAAAAATAAAATAACTTATATGTAAAAAAAAAAAAGAAAGCTATAGTTCAGGTGAGAGTCTGAACTAGGAGGGTGGGTATGTATGTGAGTGGAGAGAAGAGAATGTATGCATAAAAGAGATAAAGGTAAAAATGATTTGTTGAGGGATTGGATATATAGAGTGAGTGATATTGGGGATTTTCAGGGTTAGGATTAGGGTTAGTGAGTAGATAAGGATGACACTAAGTTTATGAGCTTGGGAAACTGGGAGGATCGGTGGTGCCCTTAACAATAATAGAAAAGTTTGGAGGAGGAAAGGGAGTGGGAGAAAAGATGAGTTCTATTTGGATATGTTGAGTTTGTGATGTTTATGGGACATTGAACTTGAGGTAGTTAGAGATACATGACTAGCTCAGCAAAGAGTGTGGGGCCGGATATATAAATCTGGAAATCCTCTGTATGGAGATAAATTGAACTTATAGGTACTAATGAGTTCATCTGAAAGAGTATAAAGCAAAAAAGAAAAGAGAGCTCGGTATAAAACCTTGGGTGATACCTAATGAGTGAAATGGATAAAAAACAGGAAAGGTAACTTAGAAGTAGAAGATAGGAGAACTGTGTCATAAAACAGAGAGCACAGAGTATCAGAGGAGAAGGTAATCCAAAGTGTCAAATGATTCAGAGAGGTCAAGAAGGATAAAAATGGACAAAAAATCCATTTGAATTGTAAATGAAGAGACCTTGGTGACTTTGGAACAGGCACTTTCAGTTGAATGTTGAGGTTGAAGTCATATTGAAGAGAGTTTAGAAGAGAACAGAGGAGAGTTGTTGGCACTCACTGTAAACAGTTTTTTTTTTTCCAGGAGTTTAGCCCTGAAGGAAAAAGAGATATCACAAGATAGACTTTGGAATAGATCACAGATACTATTACATTCCCCCCTCCCAAATCCACCCTTCTTCCAAATGTCCCTATTTCTGTCAAAGGCATCACATTCTTGGGATCTCCCAGTTTTGCAGCCTTAGTGTTATTCTCAATTTCAGAATTATCTTTGTCCTGCCACAAATTAACAAGTGTGACCTTGGTTGTCTAAGTTGCTTCAACTCTCTATGCTTCATTTTCCATAATTGTAAAACAAGTTTATATTAGATGATCCATGACTCTTCACCTTTAAAATTCACTTTTGTTCACCTAGTAACCATAACCTTGGTGACAGTAAAGACAATTGCTTTTCGAAGCCCTCTGAGACCCACTAGTCCCTTTTTCTATTCCTCATCTCTTCTTCCCCCATTCTTAAAGATATTGATTGTTCTAGTGGCCTCAAGTGCAAACATGGCAGTCTCTGGCTCCCCATTATGAGTCAGTTGTGTTTTTCTTCCTTATCCTCCATAGACAAGCTGAGTTCCTGAGCTCTGAATGTTAGTGATGACCCTCACCAAACACAATAACCCTGGGCAAGTATTTCACCTTTTAGGGCCTTAGTTTCCTCATATGTCAATTGAAGGGGGTGGACTAGGTGATCTAAATATATGATCCTATGAAAAATAATTACACAAATTAAAAAATGGGGAGTAAAGAAAAGATGAAAACAAGTAAAAATGAGGTTTTAGGACAGCTACAGTAAGGGGAAAAGTATATCCACTGTTGGAGTGTGTATGAAGAGAGTGCTGTGGAGTTTGTAAAGAAGCCATACTAATGTGCTCAGTATACAACGGTAACAGTTGAGAAGGAAGGTGGACATTTCAGTTGGTTTCCTTTTCGGTTTTTGACCCCCTGAAAGTTAAATATAGAGAGGTGTTTTACGAAGTTGGCTAGGATTCAAGTAGGAAACAATTATGTGGCCAGGGCTATGAGGGAGACTTGTTGACAAGTGCATTTACTACATTTTGAAGTTTCCAATATGTCACCTAGTACCTTGTTATTCGGAACATTTGCCTGGATTTGCTCCCTGAAGCTATACTCCTATCTGGATTATCTAGTTAAATAAACCTTTATCTCATTTTCAAAAGTCTTCTGCTACCATCCCCTTCCTTCATCCTTCATCCGTCAGTCCATCCAACCATCTGTCCATCCATCCATCCATCCATCCATCCATCCATCCATCCATCCATCCATCCATCCATCCATCCATCCATCCATCCATCCATCCATCCATTCAACAAGCATTTATTAAGTGCCTACTTTGTGTCAGGCACTTTGGCTAGAAGCTCAAGATGCAAAGACAAAAAAAGGACAGCTTCTGCCCTCAAGAAGCCCCCGTATGATCTCCCTTTTAGATATTTCTTGCTTTCTAAGAAGTCTAAATAAGGTACTCCCCTCTACTTCCCATGCAACAAAGGTGAAAGAGGATGGGAGATTCCAGTTTTATCTTCCCACGGCCTAGGTGTACGGAGGTTGAAAATAGTTGCTACAGTAACTCCCTGGGAGATTAGGTTCATCTTGCATTACCCAGGGCCTGCCACACTGTGGTGGCTTACCAAAAAAAGAAAGAAAGAAAGAAAAAAACAAAGTGCCCCTCAATGTGTTGGGGGCTCAAGTCCCTCGCCAGGTGGATGTAAGAAGACCGGGCGCGAGGACTCGCGGGAGGGCTCTGACCGAAGGGGATGGGGGGCGGGGCCCTTGGGTCCCTGGCCCCCGCCTTAGCCTTGGGCTCCACTGAGGATGCTCTGGCCGCACCCGCAGCCGATGGGCGGCAGCGTGAGCCCAGGAGTTCCTGGAGCGGCTGAAGCAGCTCTCCAGCGCTGCCTCCTCCCGCTCCCACAATGCACAGGGCGGCGGCGGCGGCGGCGGTGGCGACGACTGGGGAAGCAGCAGCAGCTGCTGCAGCGGTAGCAGCATCGGCAGCAGTGGCAGCAGCAGCAGCAGCTGAAACAGCGGCTGCGGCGGCGGCATCCCAAGGCGTGGGGACAGCTCCGGGACGTTTGGCGGCGAGTGATGGCCAAGCGCCTGCGGCCGACCGCCTAAATCCCCGCCCTGCCGGGCGGCTGCCCGCGCTTCCTTGGCTGCGGGGAGCCGCGGCGGCCCATGCGGGATCCGGCCTCCGCAGAGGCGACAGAGGCACGGGCGGCCCGGGGGGCGTTAGGGGCATCTGCTCGGGGACGAGGCCCGAGCGGGCGGCGCCGGCACCATGGCCGCATCCGAGCTGTACACAAAGGTAACGGCCCGGTCCGGGGGCAGCATCCTAGGGAGGGGCGCAGAGGAGATCGGGCAGGGGGGACTGGAGGGGGTGGGGTGGGGATGATGGGCCCGGCTCGTCCCGATCAGCTGATGTCGCCTCCTCCCCTCGTTCTGTCCAGCTGTCAGCCTCTTGTTGGGCGGGAGAGGGATGCCCGGCAGTCGGCCTGCCTTGCCTGCTTGTCTGTCTGTTTGCTGGAGACTGAATGAACTGTTATGGTTTGGATGGAGTGGGGGGGGGGGCGCATTGGAGAAAGCACCACCCTTCCGGTACCCAGGGCCTGGCCTTCTCCCAAGAGGGACAAGAGCATCCCTTTCGCTGGAGGTCAGGACCTCTGCTTCTCTCTACTTGGCAGGAAACCTTCCCCTTTAGGGGTGAAGATTTTCTATTCCATTCAATCAACATTTACTAAGCGCCTACTACGTGCCAGGCCAAAAAGGGGGGCAAAAGACATCCTCTTCCCTCAAGGAGCTTGTAATCTAACCCGGGAGACAATATGCAAACAAATCTATTCAACTGCAAGGTGGTGATGGAGACAGGGATGGCTGTTTCCCTGGGGGCAGTGCTTTGGCCTCTGCAACGACTCCTTTCAGATTTATTTTCTATAGCCTTGTGAACAAGAGCCTGCATATTCATTGAGACCTTTCAAAGTCCGGAAAAAATCCGGAATAGGAGTTGGTCAGATGACCTTATAATAAATGATGGTGTACATTGTACTGGGGCACCTGCTTAAAATAATTCTTTATTGTTGATTTCTTATACTACTTTTTTAAACTGAGGTTTTTTGGTTTGTTTTGTTCTTGTAAGACATTTGGGATCAAGTGTTTGCCAAACTTTTCACCTTTTAGTTTTCCAGTACTAGAGTGGGTTAGATTTAGGCATTAAATTTTAGTTTATGCTCAATCCATATATCAGGATGATCACTTGTCAGGGATATATGCAGATTACTGCATTGGGTTGAACTGGGTGACCTTTAAGGATTTTCCTAACTTTTAAGATTTATGATTCCAGGATTCCTGATTGAGGTAATTGTTTCTCCTATTCTTCTTATTAAAGGGTCTCTTTCCCTACAGAGGTTTGCAGTCTGGGTATATATTCTCTTAACTCCTATATGTCTGGCTCCATGGCCATTTACTGGGGGCAATTGCTTTTGAGTTTCTGTAACAGACCTTTCAGTTTTGTAACCTTTGGTTACCTTCTTGAAGACCATTCTAAAATTTGGGTGCTTTATTTGTTGTCATTCTTGATTAAAAGTGGTTGCTGCTTTTCAGTTGTTTTTTGCTGGCTTCTAGTTATAGTACAAAGGATCTCATTTCTTTTTAAGTTTGTTTACAACAGAATCTTTGATGTCAACTCAAACAAATCTGTATTTGTAGGGATAGTGAGGCCAGCTTCTAGAAAGGTGAGGTGGAAAGTTCTCTCAACTGAACAGAAAACCTAGGCTGTAGTCTTGCCTCTACTATCAACTAGCTCTATAACCTTGGGATAGTCTAATAGAGTTCAATGATTTATGATTCTAAGTTCATATCTTTCTGCTTTACTTCAGTAAATACTTTTAGATTCTGTGCTTTTACCCCCATAGGTACATCCCTCCACTGGTGAAGATCACAAACATTGTATCTTCATGTGTTGCTGGGGTCAAAATAAGTGAGTCATTTTGTGGCCAAACTTCTGGTGATGAGCCTTTTCTCACTTAGCTAGGCTGGTCTTTAGACATTAGACATCTAGTCTATTGGCTCTACTTTGACACAAAGTTTTCCAGCTTGTGTCAGACCCATTTATTACTGTTGTGTAATTTAAGATTCTAAATGTGGATTCTAATCTGTTCCCCCAGTTTTGGGGGAAACTGACTAAAATCACTGATAAAACGAGTTTAGGTTTTTAAGGGTTTATTGGAAAATAGAAAGAAAAAGATTGAGAACAGAATTCCAACAGCCTGGCATTCCTGTCTTTCCTCAAATTTCCTGTGAAGTCCTCTGCCACCACCACCACCAAGTCAGGAACCCCAAAAGCCCAAGAGCTCTCTGGGCAGGCTCCCTCTCCTCCTTCCTGTCTCCTCTCAGAAAATAGGAGGCTCCTCAAGTTGATTGGCTGGTAGCCTTGATAGACAGCACCCATGAGCAAACGTCATTTCCTGACACCAAGGAAAAGCCACAATGCCTCTGAGGCATTTTCCTCATGGTGGAGCTTTCCCACAGCAAGTCTCCAGTAGGTGGCATCATTCCAATCATTACACTGTCATCCCTCTAAGGGTCCACTGTCATTTTTCTGCTATGATAGAACATTGTTTTAGAGCTTTAGTGAGGGATATTTCACAAAACTGACTTTATCTTCACTCAGTTGTGTGAATGGGTGCAATTTTAAAAGTTCCAGGACTCATTTAAGAGTAGCTCTGGCATAAATAAATTCTATCTAGAAGTTGTCTTGGTTACTCAGTGCATCTCCTACATTACAATTCATTACAATTGAAATGGGACCTTCCAACAGAAGAAATCAACCATGTAAGTAAGGCATTTCAAATAGAGACTTTGGGTTGTGTCAGTTTTTCCAACCTGTCTATCCACAGTAATTTGTCTGAGAGAAAATCTTACTGGTATCATTGAAGTTTTCAATGTTTTTTAGTTCATTCTCATGATTGCATACATTTAAAACTATTGATTGTGATCAATAATTACATTGTGATTTCAAAAGCTTTCTAATATGTGCATCATCATAATCTTAGATTCAAATACCAGCTTTTAGCCTATATAAAGATAAACTTCATTTGAAACCAAAAGTCCTCACTGGCTATCTTCTAAATACCTTTGGGTTAAAATAAATTTAGCTATTTGGCTGCATTTGGTGATTGAACCTTATGGCTGGTATTCAATTCTATTATGTTTTTGACCCTCTTTGAGTCTCCAGTATTATAAATAGACCTCTGTTTCCTCAACTGTAGGCAGACAGTTGGAAAAAAAAAAAGTATTAGTGATAGTGTGTAACTGTGAGTGGGGACAGGGATGGCAATATTAGGAAGATCTCCAGAAATAAAGGCTTAAAGAATAGTCATTTTTGAGGGTGTTGGTGCACAGGAATTCATCAGAAGTAGGAAATATCAGAGGAATATGGAATTGATGGGCAGGGATTACAGGAAAGGAAGCAATACACTATTATAAGAAATTTAGATGATGTTAATACATCAATTTTGGCATTGGACTCTTTAAGTTCTTTTAAAAGAATATCTCTTTAGATTTATGTAAAACTTAGTAGAGAAGAGCCCTTTCTGAGAAAGAAATCATCAAATGCAGAAAGGGGTAGTTTCTATTTTCTGGGATTTGCAATTTGTGCATGGGTCAAATCATATCATGGTGAATGGTAGAATACTATAGAATTTCTCTTGGTGAACCAGGATGCTATTTGTTTGACTAAAACAATCAAAACAAACAATTTCTGTTTTTGAAACCTTTTTTCTAGGAACAAAGAAAATAACTGATGAAATAAATATTTGGGTTGGTAGTATACGCACAAATAAAACTTCTGTCAAAACTTTTTTTTTTTTTTGGTGAGGCAATTGGGGTTAAGTGACTTGCCTAGGGTCACACAGCTAGTAAATGTTAAGTGTCTGAGGCCGGATTTGAACTCCACTCCTCCTGTATCCAGGGTCAATGCTCTATCCACTGCGCAACCTAGCTGCCCCAAAACATTTTTTATTTGGAAAAAAATGTTTTCCAGTGTAAACTGTCAAATTGGAGAATTTCTCACCTTTTCCTCAAATGCTAACTCCCTCTACTTATACATTTGATTTCATCCCTTTCAATTTTTCTCTTTCCTTTTCCCCATCCCTTCTTACTAGTGTTTTGTTTCTGGTTACCTCAGTCTACCCTCCCTTCAACAGCCCCACCTCCCTTTTGTCTTTTCCCCTTTCAATTCCTAGTTTTGCTATCCCTTCTATTAATCTTACCTCCTTTTTGTCTTTTCCCCCTTTTCCTCCTTGTGTTACCTTCCCTTCTATCAGCATCCCACCCTTTTTTCCCCCCTTTCCCCTTTTACTTCCATATAGGATAAGATAGAATTCTATACCCAACTGAATGTGTATGTTATTCCCTCTTTGAGCCAAATCAGATGAGAGTAAGATCAAAACAATGCTCACCCCTACCTTCTTTCCCTCTATTGTAATGTCTTTTGTGCCTCTTCATGTGATGGTGATTTACCCCATTCCACCTTACCTTTCCTCTTCTCACAGTATAATGCTTTTTGTTTCCCCAGAATCCACTTATACCCACACTTTCGGTCTGTGTGTACCCCTCTTATCTGCCTTAATAAAGTATCTTCTTCCCATGTAGGAATGCAAACTTTTTTTGTTTGTTTGTTTGGTGGGGCAATGAGGGGGATGCAAACATTTTAACATTATTGAATAACATGCCCCCCCCCTTTTTTTTCACCTTTTCATGTGTCTCTTGAGGCTCGTATTTGTAGATTCAATTTTCTGTTCAGTTCTGGACTTTTCAATAGGAAAGTTTTAAAGTCTCCTATTTCATTGGATCTTTTCCCCTGAAAGATTATGCTTAATTTTGCTGGGTAGTACATTTTTGGTTGTAATCTGAGTTCCGTTGCCTTCTGGAATATCATATTCTGAGCCCTCCGATCCTTTAATGTTGAAGCTGCCAGGTCCTATGTAATTCTTATTGTTGTTCCTTGATATTTAAATTGTTTCTTTCTGGCTGCTTGCAGTATTTTCTCCTTCACTTGATAGTTCTGGAATTTCTGATATTCCTTGGTGGTTTCTTTTTGGGGTCTCTTTCAGGAGGTGATGGGTGGATTCTTTCAATGACTAATTTTTCCTCTGATTGTAAGACATTGGGGCAGTTCTTTTTTCTTTTTTTGGTGAGGCAATGGGGGTTAAGTCACTTCCCTGGGGTCACACAACTAGTAAGTGTTAAGTGTCTGAGGCCGGATTTGAACTCAACTCCTCCTGCATCCAGGGCCGGTGCTCTATCCACTGCGCCGCCTAGCTGCCCCCTATTTCTTTTTAATAATGTCGTGAAATATGATGTCTGGGCTCTTTTTTTGATCATGGTCCTCGGGTAGTCCGATCATTCTTATATTATACCTCCTGGATCTATTTTCCAGGTTTGTTGTTTTTCTAAAGAGGTATTTTAAGTTTTCTTCTACTTTTATATTCTTTTTATTCTACTTTACTTCTTCCTGTTATCTCCTTAGATTATTAGCTTCCATCTGCTCAATTCTAATTCTTAGGGAATTATTCTCCTTTTTCAATTTTCCAGTTGTATTTTTTTAAGGCATTATTTTCTTTTTCCAAGCTATTGACTTTTTCTTGCATAACTCTCATTTCTTTTCCCAGTTTTTCTTCTCCCTCTTTTATTTGGTTTATAAAATCCTTTTTGAGCTCTTCCAGGAGGGCTTTTTGGTCTCAAGACCAATTCTTCTTCCCCTTTAAGGCTTCACATGTAAGAGTTTTATTATTGTTGTCTTCCCTGAGTTTATGTTTTAAGCTTCCCTGTCACCATAGTAACTGTCAATGGTGAGGGTTCTTTTTTGTTTCTTATTCATATTTTAATTTTTATTTTAGCCTCTTTTGTGACTTTTAAGGTTGTTCTGCTCCTGGGGTACAGCATGCACTGTCTGGGGCTTCTTTTGCTGGGGGTCTGGCCGAGTCATCAGCTTTTTCCTCTGAGGCATCAGCAGCTTGCAGCTTCTCACTGCACTGGAGTAGTGTAGCTTAGTTGGACTTGCTGGGTAGCTAATACCCCAGTTTGCAGATTGCCTTCCGCATTGGGGTTGGAGGCCTCAGGACTGCCCTGCTATGGCACTAGCTAGCTGAGTTAGGACTGTGGGTCCTTACCTGCTGATCTGTGCTGTGACTAAGAGCCTTTTGCTGGCTTCCCCAGACACCCTCTGTACTGAGCTGTGCTCCCCTTTTACCCAGATGAAACAGACCTTTCCTGAAGATCTTCTAGGTTATCTTAAGTCGGAAGATTGTTTCACTCTGGGTTTTGTTTTGCTTTTTGTGAGTTTTACAGCTCCAGAATCTATTGAGAGGCTTAAGGCTTAATTTAATGTTGTTTCTGAGGGAAATTTGGGAGAATTCAGGCAGCTTCCTGGTTTCACTCTGCCATCTTGGCTCCACTTGCAGAACTCCCCCTTTTGATTTTATGATGGACTTTTCTTGATAGTTTACAAAGAACTTTCACATGTATAATCACATTTTGTTCTTACAACAACTTCTTGAGGAGTTCTTCTTCTTCTTCTGGATAATAAACATTTTTGTTTAAAGTTTTGAGTTCCAAATTCTATACTTCCTTTCCTCCCTCCCCTTCCTCCTCTCTGAGGCAGTAAGCAATTAGATATAGTTTGTACATGTGTCAGTGTTCTTTTTGTGTGTGTGTGTGGGGGGGAGGCAAGGCAATTGGGGTTAAGTGACTTGTCCAGGGTCACATAGCTAGTAATTGTTAAGTGTTGGAGGCCCGATTTGAACTCAGGCCGGTGCTCTATCCACTGTGCCACCTAGCTGCCCCTGTCAGTGTTCTTTTGACTGTACCCACATCCTTGTTTGTAACCTCTCACCACAGGTTACTTTGCTTTTGTTTTTGTAAACATCACCAATATAGAAAGAATCTATTCAAGCGCCCTATCACTTTTTTTTTCAATTACCATCTGATTTTTCTTTTTATTTTCTATGAGTGAACTTCTGAATGGATGGGTTATATCTCTTTCCATTTCCATCAAATTGGCCTCCTGTAGCCCAGTTTGATGCAGGTTGACATTATAATTATGAATCAAGAAGTGTTTATTAAGTGTCTATATTGTGCAAAGCAATGGGGAGACAGAAACAAAAATTAAATAGTCCTTGCCCTTAAGGAAATGATGTTCAGATAGGAGAGAAGATGTGTGTGATGTGTGTATAAACACGTATGTGTATATGTATATACACATGTATGCAAAATATATATGTATATACATGAGAAAGACAAGGTAATGTGGTCAGGGTGGGAAGGCACTAACAGCTGGGGTGGGGGGAATCAAGAAAGGCTCAATGTAGGAAGTGGTAGTTGAGCTGAAAACTATTGATTCCAAGAGGTGGAGGTGAGGAGGGAATACATTCCAGGCATGAGACAGACAATACTAAGGAATAGAGATAGGGGAAGGAGAATCAATCATAAGAATGAGAAACAAGAGGAAAGTCCATTTGACTGAACCATAGAGTGCATAAAGGAGTTGTTGAGTTGTGTCTAATTCTTTATGGCCCCCTTTGGGGTTTTCTCAGCAAAGATATTATTGTGGTTTGCCATTTCCTTTTCCAGTTCATTTTACAAAGGAGGAACTGAGGCAAATAAGATTAACTTGCCCAGGGTTACACAGCTATTTAGTGTCTGAGGCCAGATTTGAACTCACGAAGATAATTCTTCCTGATTCCAAGCCCAGTGCACTACCCGTTGCACCACCTAGCTGCCCTGCATAAAGGAGAGTAATGCATAATAAACCTGTGAAGGTAGGTTACAGCTGGGTTGTGAAGGACTTTAAAATGTTAAAAACAGGGGAGTTTGTATTTGACCCTAGAAGCAATAAGAACCCACAGAAGTTTGAGCAGGTGAGTGCTTTGTGATCAGATCTGAATTTTAGGGAAATCCCTTTGGCAGTTATATGGAGGTTGGGTTGGAGAGAGGAGAGACTTGAAGCAAGGGGATGCCCTGGGAGACTATTGAAATAGTATCGGTGAGAGGGGAAGAGGGCCTGAACTAGGGTGGTGACTATGTGAGTGGAGAGAAAAGGAATATGAAAAAAGAGGTTGTGAAGTAGAATTTACAAAATTTGGCAACTGGTTGGATGTGGTGTTTTTTAGGTTATGAGATGAGGTACTTGGAAGGGGTTGATGATGCTCTTGACAGAAACATGGAAGTTTGGAAGAGGCATAGATTGGGGGATAGATAATGGATTCTGTTTTGTACATTGTTGAATCTGAGATGCTTAGGGGACATCCAATTTTGAAATGGCCAATAGCTAGTTGGTAATATGTGACTGGAGAGGACTGAGGTGGGATATATAGATATGGGCATCATCTGCATAGATGATAATAATTAAACCCATGGGAGCTAATGAAGTCAAGGGAGAGAGAATAGAAAGAGAAGTCCCAGGACAGAACCTTAAACCCATTGTTAGGGGATGGGATATGGCTAATGATTCAACAAAGAGACTGAGAAGAACCAAAATTAATTATGAGTTCTTGAATAATTTTGCAAATTGGATATTTTAAAACATTATTTTGTATTGATTTTCATTATAATTTCTTATGTGTTTGGTTCATATATATAAAATTATATTTAAGAATCTTAACCAAAGAACATTCCAATCTTGCCTTGTATGTGCACTTAATTCTCCAAGCATAACCATCAAAAGCTTAGTCAGGTTCATTCATTGAGCTACTACCAACTATAAGCAATGCAGTGTGTTAGAAAGATGCAAAGATTAATAAAATATGGTTCCTATCCTCATGGAGTTTAAGTGAGATGAGACATCTAAATAGATATAAGAGAAATTAGACCAAAACAAGGGCAAAAGGGGAGTACAATGTGCGATGAACTCAGATGAGTGAGTCATTTTAGTCTAGGAGGATCAGGATGAACTTCCTAGAGGCAGAAGCATTTGAAATGATCCTTGAAGTAGGATATAAACTGGAATTGGGCTCCATTTCAGGCATAGGATATTGCATGGACAAAGACAAAGGTGGTGGGGTGTGTTCCTGTACAGTAAGTATTCCACTTTGACTACAGCACAAGGATAGCATATTGCAGGGGTAGTATGATAAGTCTGGAACGGTACAAATTGGATTGTAGAGGGACTGACTACCATGTTAAGAATTTTGTACTTAGGCAGTTTTAACTGCTAATGGTCTCCCTCCCTTCTTCCTTCCTTCCTTCCTTCCTTCCTTCCTTCCTTCCTTCCTTCCTTCCTTCCTTCCTTCCTTCCTTCCTTCCTTCCTTCCTTCCTTCCTTCCTTCCTTCCTTCCTCACTTCCTCCCTCACTCCCTTCCCTCTCTCTCTTTATGAAATGATGCAATTGTATCTATGGTTTAGGAAGACTAACCTGGCAGCAATATATAAAATAGAGTGGGAAGAGACTGGGCACAAGGATGCTCATTAAAAATTACTGCAGCAATTTAAGCCCAGTTAACAAGGATTCCCAACGAGGATACTAGGGTAGATTGCAGTAGTAATGATAATTAGGAGAACAAAAGAGAGATGTTGCTCATCCTAACTCCAACCTCACTTTCACACAGCACCCTTCTTCTCCATTAAAAACTAAGAGAAAGAAGGATAGAAACCCTCATTACAAATAGGTGTAGTCAAGCAAAAGCAAATCTACTCTGGCCATGTCCAAAAATGTATGTCTCTTCTTGCACCTTGTCTTCCTCACTTTTGTCAGAAGGTGGGTAACATTTTTCATCAGCCTGTTGGAAACTTGGTGGGTCATTGCACTGATCAAAGTTCTTAAGTCTTTCAAAGTTATTTTTCTTTACAGTGTTGCTATCTTTGTATTCATTGTTTTCCTAGTTCTGCTTACTTTACTCTGTGGCAATATGCTGCCCAGTATTCTTTGAATTGTCTCATCATTTCTTATGGCACAGTGATACTCTATTAAATTAATTTACCACAATTTGTTCAGCTATTTCCCAGTTTTCTAAGGAGGCAATCTAAGACACCCCCTTAGATTCTAGTTCTTTGCTTCCCCTTCCCCTCTCAATCTCCCTAGCAGAGTCGGGAAATTTGTTTTGCTTGTATTCCCATCCCATTATCATCTTCCTCTTTAATTCTCATATCCCTGCTTGTTTTCCCATTGAGTTTGATGCATTTCTACACCAAACTCTTGTGTGTGTGTGTGTGTGTGTGTGTGTGTGTGTGTGTGTGTTTAACCTTCCTTTGTTTCAGATAAAATAATAGTGAAGTTTATCTGGTGCTCACTTCCCTCACCCCTTCCTCCATGTTTGTATATTCTTCACAAATGCCCTAATTATGAGAAACAACAAGTTCTACCTCCTTCTTCCTTTTTATGCTAGTGTATTCCTCTAACCTTTTCCTTCCCTATTTTTCTTTATTACTTCTTTTCCCTTTACTTTTTTAGAAACCTAAGAAGAAAAACAGTCCTTATCACCCAGGACCTCTTTTTAAAAACTTCCTCAACACCATTCGGAGATATTGAGGTTCTGTTTCTTCTCTCCCATTAGAGTATTAACACTACATCATCATATAGCTTCTTCTAATTGCTTAAATAAATTTACTTTTTTAGATTTCTTTGGACTCTTGAGTTTGTATTTCAAAGTTCCCACACTTCTCTGGTATCTTCATCGGAAATCCTGGAAAGTTCTCTAATCCAGGCAATTTTGATTACATTAAATTGAAAAGCTTCTGCACAAATAAAATTAATGCATCTAGGAAAAGAAGGAAAGTGATTAAGTGGGAAAATCTTTATATCACATTTCTCAGAGTATCAAATAGAAATATTTAAGATCAAAAGTCATTCCTTATTAGATAAGTGATGAAAGAATATGAACAAATCATTTTCAAAGGAACAATATCAACAATCCTGTGAAAGAGTGCTTCAAAATACTACTAGTAAGAGAAATGCAAATCAAAACAGCCCTGAAATTTCACGTGGCAATCAACAGATTGATACAGGCAACAAAACAAGGAGAATAGTCAATATTGGAGGGGTTGTGGAAAGATATGGAATAGTGAAATCATTTTGGAAAACATTTGGAATTATGCCAATAAGGTGGCAAAAATGCACTTTGACTCACTGTTGGGCATATACTCCAAAAAGCTCCTTGATAAAAAGAATGTTCTCCTATGCACTAAAATATGTATAACAGCACCTTTTGTTTTAGCAAAGGACTAGAAATGAAATAGATGCCTATTGATCAGAGAATGATCAAATAAATTATGGTAGATTATGCAATGTAATATTACAAAGTAATGTTACTGTGTTGTAAGAAATAGTGACTATAATGAATAGAGAGAAGCAATGAAAGACTTATATGAATTGATGCAAAATTAACAGAGCCAAGAAAACAATATATTCAACAACACCATGTAAATGGAAAGAATGACCACAAGCAGTCAAAAATGAAAGTTGCAAAATTATAAAGAACAAACATGCACCTAAAGAAGAGTTGTGAGAAGATGCCTCTCCCTCTATTCTTTTGCAGAGGTGTGGGTCCATCAATGTGGAATGCTGCATATGTTAGAAGATTTTAAAAAATGCATTTGTTGGTTTTGCAGATGTTTTTCTCTTCTTTTATCCTCTTTTTGGTTTAAAAAAAATTGTTATAGGGGATGGCTCTCTGAGAATGGGAAGGATAAGGGGAAGGAGGAGGAGGAGAAATTTTGACAAAATGGAAACAAAAGATAATAATACAAATTTATGCTTTATTCCAATAAAGGTTTATTCCCACTCCACTCACAACCCTCCTTCTTCCCACCATAGGATTATATTGAGGTCTGCAGGGTAAATTATTCTTGGTGATGAACCTGTATTTTTTTGTCTTTTGGAATATTTTATCCTAAGATTTTCTTTTGCCTACAGTAGAAATCGCCATATCTTGTATGGTCCTGATAGTAGATCCTTGGTACTTGAATTGCTTCTTTCTGCACGATTACAATGTTTCTTCTTTGATATGGAAGCTCAGGATTTTGGTTCTGGCATCCTGAGATTTCTTTTCTGGTTCCTTTCAGATGGTGATCAGTGACTTCTTTCCATTTTCTCTTTTTCTTTTGGTTCTAATAGATATGGACAGTTTTCCTTTATGATTAAAAAAATTTTTTTTGGCAGGGCAATGAGGATTAAATGACTTGCCCAGGATCACACAGCTAGTAAGTGTCAAGTGTCTGAGGCCAGATTTGAACTCAGGTCCTCCTGAATCCAGGGCCGGTGCTTTATCCACGGCACCACCTAGCTGCCCCGCCTTATGATTTCTTAAATTATGGTTTTTAGGGAGTCTAATGATTTTTGAATCGTTACTTGACTTTTTTTTCCCAAATCAGCTATTTTTTATTTTAGCTAACTTGCATTTCCTTTCTTCTCTCCCCTCCCATCCCCAATCTTTTGCTTTTGTTCTAATACTTCCTGCAGTCTTATGGAGTCATTGATTTCTCTTTGGTTTATTCTAGTTTTCAGGGATTCCATTTTTTTTAAATTAAAAAAATTTGGGGGAGGGATTCTATTTCTTAAATAATGTTTACTACTTTCTATTCTAATCTACTTTTACTCCTTCAAGTTCTTTCCTCAAAAGCTTTCGGTTCTTTTTAAAAAAAAGACTTGAATTATTTCACATAGGAATCCATGCCCTTGTAGTAAAACCATCTTTTTCTTTGAGTCTTTGCTTACATTTGTTAGAGTTATTCCTCTTAGGGATCTCTATATTTGCAATGATTTTGTAAAATACTAGTTACTATTTTCTTTTATTTACTCATCTCTACAGCTTTAGTTCCTGAATTGAGGCTTTGTGCCAGGGCCATTGTGTTTTTGAGTGGGATAGTGGTTTTATTTGACCTTGCCTAAGTCACCTTGGTTTTGGGGATGACCTCTACCTCCTGGAGTGAGGCCCTTCTGGATCTTTGAAGTTCAGAGTGCTGGATATTTAGGGCCCTCTCAAGTGTCTCAGGATTGAGTATTAAGGACTTCAGAGCCTTTCTGCACCTTGGTTGTCCCAGTCTCAGCACTGTTGTACCACTTTAATTGTTGTCTACTGTTGCTTGACATTTAAGGTCCCAACCCTAGGGCTTTGTAACCACTCTAATGCTTTCTCAGAAGAGATCTCTCATGTTTCCTCAGGACAAAGATCATAGAGTTTTGCAGGCTATGCTTATGTTTGGCCTGTCTCTGTTCAGGCTAGGAAAATCTACTACTGATTCTAACTTTTCTGGAGTGCCCCCTTTCCTATTGCCCATGAACTCCTGGCTGACATTTTGTTCATTTGTAGGTCTAAAGAAATTATTTGCTATAGTTTCTTATTGGATTTCTCATTATTTGGTCTGGTGTGAACTTCAGGATTTATCTGAAGTAGTTAGGTGTTAAGGGCTAAAATTCTAGCTAAACTGTCTAAAATATCCAATGAGTGGTCGCCAATAAATTATAAGCTTTAGCAAGAGTTAGACTTTTAAGCATTTATTAAGGAGAATAAGAATTTGGTAAAGAGAGAGAGAAAGGCCTAGATTTCTATCTATTAAAGGGAGAGCACATTTTTAGCTCCCTTCTCCACCAGAGTCCAGAGGAAAGAGCCCCAGAGTCAGCGCCAGTCTCTTCCTTCCTCCTCCCACTAGTCTGCGTCACTTCCTCCCCGCCAAAGAAAAGACTCCTGGTCTTGCCCTCAAAGACCTTCGCTTCATGGGCAGAACTCTTCTACAGTAAGTATCCAGCAGGTGGCGTTATTCCAATCGTTACAGTCCCCCCTGTTGTTCCTCAAGAAACAAAATGTTTCCTTGACGGAACATAGGTACATAGACGGGAGTTAAATGGTCTGCCTCTGTTCAGGCAGCCATATTTGTCAGAAGTTCCCAGGTATGTTGTAGAGGGAATTCATGTTCAGGTATGGGTTGTGCTAGATGGCCTATGAGGTTCCTTCCAACACCAAAATTTTGTTATTCAGTACATTATGGTACTGACTATGAATGCAAAAGAAGTTCAAAAAAGTGAAAGATCAGTGTGGTCTGGAGTAATATGAAGGATATGGGGAAGGTAATGAGGCCCTCAAAAGAAGATAACTGCTTGGCTAATGGTGTATGACAGGGAAATAAATATTTTACTTCATGTATACAGTGAAGAGTTTGACTTGATTGAGGCAGTTGTATGTTCAGAGGTAATGGGAAATAATGTTTGAGTAAGCAGAATAGTCATATATGGAGGGTCTTGAAAGAAGAGTTCGAGCTTGCAGGAATCAGTAAAGAGTCAATATAGATTCTTGTGTATTAAAATGATACGAAGAAAATAATGTTTGAGTAAGATTGACTTTACAACCCAGAGCAGGAAGGGTTGGAGGCAGGATTTCTGAAAGTTAGATTGTTGCATTTATACAGGTGTGAGGTCAGGAAGGGCTGCTCTAATATGATAATAGTAGCAATGGAGGAGACTAAGTAGGTATTCTAAGATCACTTCAGGGTTTCTGATCTGGGAAATTGGAATTTAAGTCCTCTTTCATTGGGAGCACGTGCTGATTCTATAGGCTTGGAAATTTAAACAGCTATGCTGGTTATTCCATTGATTTAGGAATTTTGGAACTGAAAGAGAAATATCAAAATAGTCTTTCAGACTGCTTAAACAAAGCAGAGGGTGCTTGGTTTGTGTTCGGAATGCTATTTCTGCCTCCTTTAAGTGTGATAGTCCTATTTGTTGACCTAATGACTAATGGATAGCAGTCCTAATTAATTGTTAGAGTCAGCTATTTATCGCAGGTAAACTTTCAAACACTTTCTGGATTTTGTGGTTGAGTATTATTGGAGGGGAAAAAGAGAGGAGGCTTTCTCTTTTATTTTACTGTTCTTAAAGTTTCTTTTTCTAATCTCTATTATGCCATTTTGGGGTACACATGACCCTTTTAGAAAAATCTTGGATTTACATGTCTTCTTTTCAGTCAGTTCCTGATATAAGTATTAAGTCATTCACACTTTTGTGATTATAACATAATTTACATTTATTATTTTATTTGATTCCTTAATCTTGTGTTACTCTCATTTTATAGATAAAGAAACATGCTTAGTAAAGTTTGATGTTTGCCCAAGACCACACAGTAGTAGAGTTGGACTGGAACCCAGGTCTTTGATTTTAAGCCCAGTATGCTTTTCATTATATTATAATTACAATAGGTATTATTATTAAGCATTTGGTTTTTTTTTTGTTTTTTTAGGCAATGGGGGTTAAGTGACTTGCCCACGGTCACACAGCTAGTAAGTATCAAGTGTCTGAGGCTGGATTTGAACTCAGATACTCCTGAATTCAGGGCCGGTGCTTTAACCACTGCGCCCCAATAGGTATTATTATTAATGTAAATACAACCAAAAATAAGGAACTGGGTGGATTAGGAATAAAAAAAATATTGCTGCTTTGGGCAACACTATTCTTCCTGTAGCCATTGCTGTTGGACACATTTGACCCCATTAGATGCTTCACATTCCTTATTCCTCATCCAAGAACTTGCCCTCTTACTTGCCCACCTGGCCTCCTCAGGTCAATCCAAAAACTTACTGTGGTGGTAAGTGGCTACTTGCAGTAACAAGTGGATACAGATAAAAGAACTCCCTCTTTGAAAATGGGTCTTTATGTTGAATTTTGTCCCATTAATGTAATGGTTACTTATGGCAACTAGTAGGCTAAGCCTTGTGTAGAAGGGATGATCCTGAAGCCTCTTATTGGATTCACCTTTCTTTGGGGAGAGTTGAGCTATGGGAATATCTGGGCTGTTAAAGGATTGATTCTTAAAATGGGTAGAATAAAATATCTGGATAGTTATTGTTGTTTCACCCATTTCCTTCTTGATGTCCTTAGTTTATGATCACAAATCTTGTGAATTTCATTTCCTTAGCTCCTTGTAGAGTTAAAGCTGCTCTGTGATCCATTTTACCATTTACTTTTCCCTTCCCCCAATCTGCATTGTGTATGATGTCAGCCCCATAGCTACTGAGAGCCCTGCCTGGGTTTGTGCTGAGACAGGTTTGAGCTTTGCAGAAACTCATCCTTAGTGTTTCTGTGCCCCTGGCAGTCTTTACTTTCTCTTCCAAACCCTTCCCCTTGTAATTCTTAAGTAGCAGTTATTAACTTTAAACTTCTCATAAATTAAGCACTCTTCAGTCAAGCCAAACTGGACTTCCTTCTGTTCCTAACACATGGCATTCCACCTCCTATTTCTTTGCCTTTGTCCTGGTTTCCTTTTCCTCCTTTCATCTTGAAAGGTACCACCTCCTCACCTTTGCTTCTTTAAAATTTCTAGCTCAGTTAAAATATCATAATCTTCTTGGGGGTTTTCCTGATTCCCTTCCCTTACTGATACCCCTCCCCCAATTACCCTGTGTGTATTATCTATATACTTATATGTAAACATGTTCTCCCCTCCCCAATAGAATATAAGCTCCTTGAGGGTAGGGACTATTTGATTTTTAAGCTTTATTATTTTTATTCATTTATTATTATTTGGGGGAGGCAGGGCAATTAGGGTTAAGTGACCTGCCCAGGGTCACACAGCTAGTAAGCGTCAAATGTCTGAGGATGGATTTGAACTCAGGTCCTCCTGAATCCAGGGCCAGTGCTTTATCCACTGCACCAGCTAGCTGCCCCCCACCAATTTTTAAATTTTTAAAAATTTTTTGTTCATGATTTTTTAGCCTGGTGCCTAGCATAAAGTGCTTAAACATTAAGGCAATTAATAAATACTTGTGGATCAGTCTGTAAAACAGTCATTCTCCCTCCTTTTTTTTTTTGTCATCTGAAAAGAATACTGACTGCAATTAGAGGACCTGGGTTTAAATCCAACCTTTGACACCACCTATGTAACTATTGGCAAGTCACTTAAGCTCCCTGGGCCTTTGTTTCCTCCTTTGTAAAATGAGAAGAGGTCAGGCTAGATGTCGTTTGAGATACCTTCCAGCTCTAGATTTATGATTCTAAAATTGTAGGTGGTCTAATTTTGTTTTGCTTTTAAAACAGTGGTTACAAACCATACTTCTTGTATCTTACTTTTTGAGAGAGTTAAGAGTGTAATGTATATAACCACACTTTCGTGAATACCATGGAATTTAAAGGGTGTTACAAAGGCATTGGTCCAGTATGTTGCTCTGGTCATTAAGACCAACAAATGTGCTTTTACTATATATAATATACAGTTGATAAATTAGAAACTGAAGGCAATAGATAATCCAGAGGAGAACTGTACTTTCCTCAGTTGTTACCTTTTTTTCACAATAATTACACAAAAGATTTCCTTGCTTAGAGAAATTCACCAAATCATATAAGTGCCTTTCCCATATTTCTGCTCAGAGACCCAAAGAAGGTGACAGAATTTTAACAAATTCTTAGCTTTTGAAGGCTGCCGTCATTTTATGATATTATGGGAGGTTAGTTTATCTTTGATCCATTTTGGAAATGTTATCTATAATTTATCCAAATCTTTGTCCCTAGTATATTTTAACCTTAACTATCTGTTACTATTCTGTTCATATTTAGAGAATATTCTGATTTCATTTTAGCAAATTAAATAGCAGTGTATCCCCTTATTCTGTGAGCTATCCCTTCCCTTTCCTCTGACTTTCTATGACTTTCAATGACTCTCTTCATTGATATCTCTCCTTCACTCTAAATCCTCTCATGTGTGTATGTGTATGTACATATGCACACATGTACAGATATTTGCACATAAATATATACACAATTATATAAAATTACATTGACTCTTTTCTCACCTGACCTTTCCTCAACTATTCCACATATTTCACCTTTTACCTATCTCCTATACTCCACTTTGCTGTATCCACCCTTATTTTCTTTCCTTTACCTACTCATTTTGTCCATGTTCAACTCCCAAGTCCCATTTTTCCTTGTACCCTTCTTTCCTTGACTCATTGCTATTTGTTTTGGTGTGCCTCTCTATAACCAAACATAAGATACTGGAGAATTTTTTTAAAACCCTGGAATTAAATTATAACTAATATTTAACTATTATGGTCAAGAAAATGCACTGATATAGTAGCATTTTTAACTAAAGAAAATTTAGGGTAAAAACAGGGCAAAATAAATATAAGGAGAGGACATTCTTTTAAATTGAATTTTGCGTTGTCCTTGATTTTACTGGGAAATATCTACTAATATATGAATGCATTTAATAGGCTAATTTACTCAAGAGTAGGGACAAACCATTTCCTAATATCCATGCACTGTTGCTTTAGCAGCTTGTATTCAACCACTCCCTGGATCTGACAGTCACAGCAGGAAGAAACATTGCATGATACAGCATTACTCAGTCTTTGGTCAAACAATAGACTGAAATTGAAAAACTGTAGCATCGCAAAATGTCAGATGTCCAGTCCTTCCTTCCTTTTTTTGGCTGATGTTTTCTGTTTTATCCCCGAAGCTCTTGAGAGTAAATAAAATAGTCTTCCCTTGGCTTAGGATGTATTTATATTTCATTTGACTAGAACAGCTCTCAGGGTTCGAACAGAACTTTCTTAGTAGGCCTATAAGATTGGGAATTTTGTTACAAAGACTTTGAGTACAAACTTGCATATAGTTTTCTCAGCATGAGATTGCATCTCCTTATATTGTCTTTTTTGGGGGGGAAGTGAGGCAGTTGGGGTTAAGTGACTTACTCAAGGTCACACAGCTAGTAAGTGTAAAGTGTCTGAGACCGGATTTGAACTCAGGTCCTCCTGACTCCAGGGCCAGTGCTCTATCCACTATGCCACCTAGCTGCCCCCTTATATTGTCTTTTAAACATGAAAGACAGAGCCCACTGGATTTTATATTACAGTTCTTAACTACTTATAACCTTTTCTCCTGTCTTGTGTTTGTGTACATGTGTATGTATGTGCATGCCTTAAAAAAAGTATTGGATAAATACTGAGTTATAAGTTTCCTTATTGGTATAGTCCCTCTTTTATATCAGAAAACCCCTTGGCAGGTTTGGTATTTATGCATGGTGAAGAGTGTTGGCATTTATTCTGTTCTTTTAAAAAAATCATACTCTATGTGGACTCTGTCAGGGCTAATACGACCAGGTATTCCACTTTTCTGAGATTGTGCCTACTGCTCAGTGCCTTTTCTAGTGTTTTAAGAAATCCTCCAACAACATGCTCCTCATTCATATTTTGTAAATGTGAAGCATTTACCAGTTCCTTTAAGACAGTGTTTTCTAAGTGGTTGTCATTGCTTCTCACCCTCCACCCTCACTTTGATGTGAGGGAATCTGTCCCAATCATAATGAGTGAATGATGAGGGATAAAAAGATAAAATAATTCATGAAACTACCTTCTTGAATATAGATAATAAAATTATAATGGAAAGTTTCCTGAAAATAAATTACTTCTAAATAAATAATAATTATATACAACTATTCTTAGAGCCATTTAGTTTGAATTAGGTGCCATTTATCCAGAATGATTAGGGAATCTAGATCCTGCCCTACCCAAATAAGTATTCTGAGAGTTACCATATAGGAATTGCTTTTCTCAGGCTGCATTTTTATAGTAAGTAGCATGGCTCTCTTTACGGTCCATCTGTTCCTTTTCAGTCTCTTGATGGATCATCATGCTGCCCTGCTCTCTCTGTACTGCATGAATACCTCAGAGCTCTGTTCTGGGCTCCCTCAGAACTCAGAGTTTTAGTCTCTCTTTTATTTGGACTGTCTTTTCCTCCTCTTTTTTCCTGAATTATTGTATTGACTTTCTTAACCATCTCGGTTTTCATAACTTCAATTATCATCTCTGTACAGATGACTGGAATATGTATCCAGTTCTAATCTTTTCTTGAACTCCAGACTTGTATCACCTACTACTGGCTGAATCTCTTTACATGGCTGTCCCAGAATAGATCTAAAATGGATTACAGTAGTTTCCCCATCTTTTCCCCCAAGCCCTTTTTTTCTAAGTTCCTTATTTCATAGGCTCATAGAACTTGAATTGGAAGTGACTTCAGATGCTATAGAGTCTAATCCTTTCATTTTAGAGAAGAAGAAACTGAAGCCTGGGAAAAGATTAAGGGAATTGCCCAGTAGTCATCACAGGTCTCATTGGGACCTAAGTCCTTTGAATCTGGAGCCAGAGATTTTGCCATTGCACCACACTGTCTCCTATATTGTGGCAGAAGGTGCTGCCACCTTCCTGGGCACCAAACTTTTTAACCTAGAGTTATCTTGAACTCTTCTCTGGTTCTCCTCTCTCTGACCCCAATCCAATTAATAGCCAAATTTTGTTGATCCTATGTCCTTAACATTTCTCATTTCAGGCTTCATTCTCTCCTCTCACAGAGCCAACATGCTAATTCAGGTCTTCATAGTTTCTCACCTGGGCTGCAGGGACAGCTTCTTTATTGATCTATTATCCACACAGCTACCAAATTGACATTACTAATGCACAGATCTCATCTTGTCACTTTCCAGCTCTAGGAGCTTTAGTGGCTATGTATTTTCTAATAAACTCCTGGGACTGACATTTAAAGATCTTCTGGCTATCTTTCTAGACTTAGTTCACAATACATCCTCCCTCCCCCCAGCCCACTCTAGGTTCTGATCAAACTAGCATCCTTGCAAAGCACACCATCCCTGCCTTGGAGCATTGAGAGAGATTGTCATTTCTTCCTCTTCACCTCTCCCTCTTGGAATTCTTTCCTCTCTCCTTTCAGAGGTAGCTCAAGTGCAATATCCTATATAAATATGTTCCTCATCTCCCACCTCACCTCAGAAGATATACTTTTGTGTGTATTTTGTGTCTACTCTAATGTGTAAATTACTATTTCCCCTCAAGTTGAATGTAGTGTTTTGTTCTATCCCTGTAATCTAAGACAGTATTTAGTTCATAACATGTGCTTAACATAATCCTGGTTGAATAATTCTAAGACTGTCTTACAGTGAAACCTTATTTTTAGTCAATTATGTCCTTATAGTGCTTTATATCTACCCTAGGATGTACTCTAAAAATATTTGTTAGTTAATTGATTTTATAGTATTGTAGGTATAAAAGTATAAAAGACTGGATTGAATTGTACCACTTAGGTACTACAGTGTCTAGCCTGGAGTCAGGAAGACTTCAATTCAAATGTGGCCTCATACACTTAATACTTTTATAATCCTGGGCAAGTCATTTAACCTCTATTTACCTCAGTTTCCCCAATCTTAAAATGAGGAACAACGATAGCACCTGCCTCCAAAGGTTGTTGTGAGGATCAAACGAGGTAATATTTGTAACACTTAGCACAATAAAAATTAGCACAGTGTTTGACACATAGTAGGTGCTTAATAAATGCTTGTTCCCCATATGATTTTGAAAGTTATTATATATTTTTTTCTCCTCATAAGAACTCAGAATGTGTGACTTCCTGAGCATTATATCATGGATGCTTTTCTGTAATTTAATTATTGCCTTAGGCTAAAACAGCTTTTCCCAAATTATTATGTCTATTAAAAAATAACCTTTTTCATTTTTATCAATTTTTGGTAGGTTTTTACTTGTCATCATTCAAAATACTCTTACTTCTATAATATAGACCCTTTTTTGTGGCAGCACCCACTCACCCTTATTAATTTACTTTTATTATATTTATTGGGTATGAAAAAATATTTTGTCTTTGTGTACATGAAATATTAGGAAATTCACATCCAGAATCATATTTAGGAGATGCCATGAAATAGGCACATTTATGGTATTTGGACAAAAGTGATGAATGAATCATAGTATTTGAGAGTTGGAAGGGACTTCACTGCATATATAATCCAACCCATAAATGTAAGAAATCCCTATTATTACATACTCCACAAAGTGGTATGAATAAAATTGACTTTAGCAATGAGGAAATGGAGTGTATTAATGTCATGGGAAAAGTTAGCGGACACGTGTTGAGTTACTTGGCATGAGAAAGTCATGAGAAGAGCACTTGATGAGGAGAGATTCAGAGAAGAAGAGGCTGTGTGGATGGAACAATGCCATGTTTTCTTGACCTCAGGTCTTTCTTTTTTTCCCTTGAATGGTAATTGTGATGTCTGTATGAAAAGTGTTCTTTACATTACTAGTATAGTTCTGGGTTGTGAGTCTATAAATATGTAGACTATAATAACTTAGGAGAAAATAATTGTGATATTATATGATAATAACTCATATTTATATAGTGCTTTAAGGTTGGCGGAGTGCTTTACAAACATACTCCTTTGATCCTCACAACATTCTTTAAGAGTTAGGTGAGATTTTCTATTTTGCAGATGAGAAAATTGAAGGTCAGAAAGATTAGGTACCTTGCCAGGGTCATATAACTAGTAAGTGCCTGAAGTGGGATTGTTGAGTTATAACAGTTGAATTTGTTTTTGTTTACTGTCTTTGGAATCTGGTGTGGTGTGGGGGTGGGGATAGAGTTGGGTGACTTTATACTTTTTTACTATAAAGATCCATTATTGCATTGGTGTGGGTTTTCTTCTGAAAACCATGAATTATCACCCTGTTGCACCTTAATAGATGTGCCTTAATGAACTATGGTGACCAGAAAAATTGATCACTTGGTGGCGAACCTGATAAACCTTTTCAGATTTTGTTAGGAGAGAGTCTAGACAGCTATAACAGTTTGAAGTCCCACCTGCAATTCTTTTTCAACTTGTTAAGGCCTACCAGAGCTTTTGCTCCACTGACATAGCCTTTGGAAAACTAGGATCATCTCCATGCTGTGATAGAGAACTATGCCTATTGACATAACCTCTATTTTATATGGATATATATATTTTTTTGTTTTTTGTTTGTGTTTTTTTGCGGGGCAATGAGGGTCAAGTGACCTGTCCAGGGTCACACAGCCAGCAAGTGTCAAGTGTCTGAGGCTGGATTTGAACTCTGGTCCTCCTGAAGACAGGGCTGGTGCTTTATCCACTGCGCCACCTAGCTGCCCCCTATACGGATACATTTAGAGTAAGGTATATACAACATTCAGGAAAAGCACAATTGGAAAAGAAGTGGGCAAAGCTTACAGTAAGAGAAACCTCAGACTGTTAAAAGACCTATAGGAAGGCCTCCAGGATATTGGGTTGGTTCTTTATGGAGGATTTATAGAGGAGGGAGATGAGAATTACAAAATGAGAAACTTTGGATGGATCCCATTCTGCTTTGTCAGATGGAGGATCCACATAGATGAGACCACTGATTTACTGAAGTATGTATGTATGCATACATGTATGTGTGTATATATATGTATACACACATACATACATATCTCCCTAATCTTGTTAAGTCCTAGGAGGTCTCAAATATTTGGGAATGATGAAATTCACTCAAGAATAAATTCTTAATGGCAATTTTGTATATATGTGTGTGTGTATGTATACATTGTTTCCATAGATAGAATGTAGGTCTCTGTGGGGTATTTCATTTTTGTCTGGATGAGTTTCTGAATAATGAGGTAGCTGTACAATAAAACCAATATTTTGGACTAATTGTGGTGAAGTACCTTTAGAAAAAATGTAGTTTTACAATTCTGAGGTATTACCTCACACCTGGTATCAGAGTGACAAATATAACAAAAAAGGAAAATATTGGATGTTGGAGGGGATGTGGGAAAATTGAGATGCTAATCCACATTGGTGGAGTTGTGAAAAGTTCTAACTATTCTGGAGAGCAATTTGGAACTATGCCCAAAGGGCTATAGAGCTGTGCATATCCTTTGATCCAGAAATACCACTGCTAGGTTTATGTCCCAAAGACATCCCCCCAAAGTGAAAAAGACCTATTTGTACAAAAATATTTCTAGCAGCTCTTTTTGTGGTGGCTAAGAATTGGAAATCAAAGGAATGCCCATCAATTGGGGAATGGCTAAACAAGCTATGGTATATGATGATGATGGAATTTTATTGTGGTAAAAGAAATGACAAATAGAATGATTTCAGAACAGCCTGGAAAGACTTGTATGAACTGATATATAGTGAAATGAGCAGAACCAAGAGAACGTTGTGCACAGTGACAACAATATTGTTTGATGAACTGTGAATGACTTAACTATTCTCAGCAATCCAAGCAATCTCAGCGATCCAAGAAAATCCCAAAGGACTAATGATTAAGAAAGAACTGATGTTGATTGAACACATGCTATTGAAGCATGCTATTTTTCACTTTCTTTCATTTTTTCTTTTATTCAAGTTTTCTTATACAAAATGATTAATATGGTAATGTTTTACATAATTGCACATGTATAACCTATATCTGATTGCTTACTGCCTGTGGGAGGGGTTAAGAGAGAGAGAGGGAAGGAGGGATAAAATTTGGAACTCAAAACTTTAAATAAAAATGTTTATTATTTAAAAAAAGAAAAAATGTCATTTTATCATTTTGCAGTATTGTGCAGTGCTTTTTAAAAAGTGCTGATTGAACAAATGGATAGAACATTTGTAGGTAGTATCTCTTTACATAGGTGGCCATATATACTCACATCATATACATACATTTGATGCCTATTTCCTGGATTATGTTTTTATGCCACTTATGTAATTGCAAAGGCAGAATGGAGTAGTGAAAAGAGAGCCAGCTTCAGAGCCAGGAAGACTTAGGCCCCAGTTCTACCACTGGCTGAATGACCCTAGGCATGTCACTTATCTCTGTACTTTAAGTATCTCTCTAACACTGGCAGTTACAGAGAAGGTGCAGAAGTGCTCTATGAATTCACAAGTCTGGGTCCTATCTTATCTCTTATGTAATTGTATATCTAGAGCCAATAGATTTAGATATACAAAGAGTTCTTAAATCAGTTTGTTCTTAGACAGATTAAACATCCCTTTAGTCCTCTCCTGCCCCTCTTTGTTCATGCTGTTAGTCTACTTAATTATTTTTGTTTCTTAGAAGTAGGGAGGTGAACTTCAGTCTCTGCAGTATTAAAATGTTATAGATTCTCAATGAGTGAAGTTCAGATTAATGAGTTTTACAATAGATGTATTGGCATTGCTAGTCATTCTGTAGGATGGACTCTAGTTTAAAATGCTTCAGTTTGAAGCCTCAGTTTCTAATTAATTCCCTCCTTTAACTCATTTGTCAGTTTGAAACTACATTTTGAATTTGTTTAGAACATAAGGTATCTATTTTAATATAATCTTATGTCCCAGTGCCAGCATGATGAATGGGCATATTTCCCTTTTAGCTAGTTTATTTCCTTAAGTTGCCAGTTGGCCTTTTGTTTTCTTTCTTCATTGCTATAGCAAAGTGACATCAGCTGCAGCTGGAGCTTGAAATAAAAGTGCCATGTCAATTAAGTCCAGTGAAACAAAAACTGCCTTAAATAATTAATGGAATAATTGTCTAAGAGAGTTTAAATTTTTTTTAAGAGACCAGAGAAAGAAAATGGCATAGATTGTTCAGATTAGAACCTTCGAGCTATTTATTCATCTTACTATCCTGTTGAGATGGTCCTGTTCACAGAATGAATCACTCAGCAGATGTGATTTCTTTCTTTCATCTTGAAGCTGTCCATTTGCCTTCTGTGTAATAGTCTGACAGAAATCAATATATGACACTGTTTCATATGGTTTGACCTACAACCCTCTTGTTTTAGTTTTAGTTTTTGTTCAGGTAGGGTTCTAGGTGATTTTGTTCGGTTTGGAATATGGAGAGCTGAAACTTAAAATTTTTCCTTATAAATAGTTTGGTGAATGGTGAATTTGGGGTTAGAACACCTGGATTCAAATTCTGGCTCCACTATCTACCAGTTATGTGACCTTTTGCATATGTAACCATAGTTTCTCTGGACCTATTTCATATATATAAAATGAAGGCATTGTCCTAGATGACCTTTGAAGGTCCCTTCCCTGGTTATTAAGCCTATCCCCCACTACTAAGAGAAGAGACAGAGGAGTTTAATATTACCTCCCATAGTTATTTGTTTAACATTTATTTCTTCTAGAACTTTATAAGTCATTTGAAGGCAGGGAAGGGTATCTTGTAAACAATTAATATTTAGTTGAATTGAATATTTGCATTTTTCTTGACCTAGCCCAATGCTTTAGGCTACAGTAAGGAGTTATGCTTTAAAAAAAAATTAGGGCAGCTAGGTGGCAGAGTGGATAAAGCACTGGCCCTGGATTCAGGAGGATCTGAGTTCAAATCTGGCCTCAGACACTTGACACGTAGTGGCTGTATGGCCCTGGGCAAGTCACTTAACCATCATTGCCGCCCCCCCCCCCCAAATTAATGGACTTGCCCTAATGACTAGAGCTGGGGCTTGAAACTAGGTTTTCTGAGTTCATGCCACACAGTTGGAAGTCCCAATTCAGGGGTCTTTCCTCTATGCTATGCTGCCTCCTGTTAAAACATATAGGTCTTTATACTAATTTTTATATGTAGTATACAATCACTTAACAGTTTTCAAATAAAACAGCTTAAATGCAGTTTTGGTGGTTGGTTGTTTTTTTTTTTTTAAACAGTTGTACATTGCTTTCTTCATAAAAAGGGGAAACAGAATATGGGAGTAGTTATTGTAATAGACCACAAGGCACACAGCTTGGATTCTATTCATTTTTTTTAAAACTTTGGTATTCCTGGAAGTGCTTTAGTTTGCTTCAGCACTGCTTTCTAGCTTCTCTTGGCCTCTTTTCTAATTTTTCTCTTGGCTCTTCCAGGTCCTTGCCATTACTGATTGTCAAAGCCTAAGTAAGCATTGTAATGCTTTCATTTCAGTAGTCAGCAGTATTAGGAAGTTAGAAATTAGGAAGTTAGGAAACAGAGTGAGAGTGAGAGACAGCAATTTTTAAAAAAGCATATATAAAGGTTAAATCTTCTAGCTATGGTTGTAGGTTTGAATTTCTCATAGAAATATATCTTAAACTTCTGTGTGTAACTATCTTAGTTGGGGGTAGGGGATGGACAGGGAGGAAGGGGGAGGAAAATGATACATTTAAAAATCAAGTAATTGAGTGTTTAGAGTAATTACTGGCAAAAAAATTTAAAAACCTCCAACCTCAGACCCAATTTTCTAATCTTATCTTTAACTTTGAATTTAATCCATTGTCTTGACCACACTTTCTTTCTTTCTTTCTTTTTTTTTTTGTGAGGCAATTGGGGTTAAATGACGTGCCCAGAGTCACACAGCTAGTAAGTGTTAAGTGTCTGAGGCCGGATTTGAACTCAGGTCCTCCTGAATCCAGGGCCGGTGCTCTACCCACTGCGCCGCCTAGCTGCCCCCCACACTTTCTATAGAGACCTGCTTATGATGCCTAGACTTGGAGATTATTGGTACCTGAATGGTCAGTAAATTTGCCCATGACATTGGTGTTTAAAATGTCCTGATGGGAAGACAAGGATAGAGAGAGGTGGGAATATACATGCACCTTTTGAAAGAAAGGAATGAAAGATATTTTTATATAACACATGTTTAACAAGACAGTAGTATTTCCTACTGAGGCATTATTCTTATTTGAAATCTGTCATTTGATGAGAATCACAAGGCATAACATCTTGTATTTTTTTAATGTTATAAGAAACACTAAAACTCTTTGTGCGAATGAAGAAATAAATGAAAATAGTGGTTATCAGATGACATTATAAGAGAATTGAGAGCTTTAGGGGAGGCCGTCACATGTAAATCTCTATAAATGTTCATATACTTTTCATTTTGACTAAGAAGGTGACCCTTTCATTCTTTTCCCTGAGTGTCTGGAAGTGGCTTTTAATATTACATAGATATTACTATAAATGAAGTATTCCTAAGATTTAAATTATGCCTAGAAGAAGTTAGCATGGTGAGAGAGATTTAGCATGTCTGTAATGTCTTTAAGAGAAACTAGGATCTCTCCAGGCCCAACACTAGTAGATGGAGGAAAACTTATCAAACAGTTAGGTACTTTAAGTATATATTCTACTTCTTTCCTAGCTATTGTTGTTTACTATTAGATACTGAGGTAATCTCAATAATACAATGTGTTTTTGTTTTTGTTTTGTTTAGCTAATTTACTTTTTTTTTTTTTTTTGCGGGGCAGTGGGGGTTAAGTGACTTGCCCACGGTCACACAGCTAGTAAGTGTCAAGTGTCTGAGGCCGGATTTGAACTCAGGAACTCCTGAATCCAGGGCCGGTGCTTTATCCACTGCGCCACCTAGCCGCCCCCCTAATTTACTTTTAAAAAGTGAAATTGCAGCTTATTTCCCAATTATCAGTATAAATATTCTCCTAATGCTATGAAAAAGTTAATTCAAAATGAAACTTTGATGTCATTTTTCTCTGCACAATTTTTTCTAAGCATGGACTGGTACTTTAAGAATTGAAGAGCCAGGTCTCTGACCTCTGTTCATTTAAGTGTGTGAATAGAGTTGGGACCATGGACACAGTGGAATAAATAACAGTAAAGATCCCTGTGCAAAAAATATCCCATGAAGACATTCTACCAAGTGAAATTATTTGGGTTAACAAGCTGTTCTTTTAAATTTGAACTCCCCAAGAGAAGTTTGGCCTATTTATTAGTTGTTCACACTTCAGTATGAATAACATTAATGCTATTGCTTCCCTCCTGGCTTCTATCTGAAGGCAGCTTTACTGAAGGAATGGAAATTTTTATTTCTAGACAGTGAGGTAATTTTAGAGTTTAGCACTCTGTGAAGAGCAGATCTAGGTGAGGTACCACAGGGGACCTTTAGATAGGCAAAGGGGTAATATCAGGCTCTAGGCAGACCAGAGAAGTTTCCAGAAGGTGAGCATGGGCCACATAAAAGGAAGTAGGAAAGTATCAAGACAAATTTGCCTACTTTGTAATTTTGTATAAGACTTCCTTGGCAAATACTCTTACTATTGAAAATCATCTTATAGCTATTCCTTTTATAGTACATGTGGATTGTTAGTGGTGAACATGTTAATAATAGATATGTAACTTGTTTTTATTTTTTTGGGGGGGAGGTGTGGGGCAATGAGAGTTAAGTGATTTGACCAGCGTCACATGGCTAGTAGGTGTCTGAGGCCAGATTTGAACTCAGGTCCTCCTGAATCCAAGGCCGGTGCTTTATCCACTGTGCCACCAGCTTGCCCCTGTCAATGGTGAACAGTAACGAGCTGTTTTAGACACAGAGAGAATTCAAGGGGAACATTAGAAAAATTAAATTTTTTCTGATTTTAAAATGATATTGAATTGTTGAATTTTTGTCAAAGAGACGGAAAAGCAATATCCTTTGCAATATAAATTTAAGCATAATTCATTGGAATTAAAATCGTTTCTGGTAATATTATATAGTATTTTTAAAAGTATTTTATTATTTTCCAGTTACATATCAGGATAGTTTTCAACATTTGTTTTCACAAGATTTTTAGTTCCAAATTTTTTTCTCCCACTCTCCCTTCCCTCCCTCTTCCCCAAGAAAGAAAGCAGTCTGATATGGATTGTTATATAGTATTTTCAAGAAAAATATTAACCATTAGTCAATGTGAAATTTGCTACATCAAATACTTTGTTGAATCTGGGATTTCATTTTCATTCCTCTCTCAAGTGGGACAGAGCACACAACCTATGGTATGCTTTTGCTTCCTATGCAACCAATGTCTGTGTTCGAATAGTTATCCACAGGGGGAATACCAGATATGGTGGTGATAATCAATCTCAATGAGTTTCTGCCTTAAAGTATTTGTTTACTTGGTTCATTCAAGAAACACTCATTAAGTGCTTCACAATGTACAAGACACTTAGGAGATGGGGATCTAGAGATAAAAAAATGAAACAGTTCTAACTGCAAAGGAACTTACATTCTTTTTGGGGAAAACAATATATACACACATAAGTAAACACACAATAAACAAAAAGTAATTGCGGGGAGGACTTTGAAGCAATCTAGGGATTCTTAGAGATAGGGGCAAGCAGAGAGTAAGTTATAGGCTTGGGAGGGCAGCCTGTGTAAAATGAAGGAGGTGGGAGAAAGAATCCTGTGCATGGGAAATATTAAGTAGTCTAGTTTGACCTGACAACTGAGTGCATGGAGGGGAATAATATATTCGTAAACCTAGAGCCAGATTGTGAAGGGCCCTAAATGCTCAATGGAGGAGTTTGTATTTGATATTAAAGGCAATAAGGAACCTCTGAAAATTCTTGAGCAGTAGAGTAATGTGGTCAGACCTGTACTTTAGGAATATCAATTTGGCTCCTGTTTAGAGGATGGATGGGAAAGGAGAAAAGAGAAAGTAGAAACAGGGAGGCCAATTAGAAGGCTATTAAAATAGTCCAGGCAACAAGTGATAAGGAACTGAACAATGGTGGTGTACATGTGAATGGAGTAAAGAAATTGGATTATGAAAAGTGGGTGATTGGAAGGATGGTAGTGTTATCAACAGAAATAATCAATGTACAAATATTTAAGGGCCTACTATGTGCTGTGCACTATTTTTAGGCATTGGTGATACAAGCATCAGTAATGAAATAATCCCTATTCACAAAGAGGTGTCTTACAGGAAGACAAGTCACATATAAATATAAGGAGACTAAATACAAATATACATTTTATATAATATACATACATATATATATATATATATATATATAAATAATTAACTATGAGGTAATTTTGGGATGGAGGATATTAGCAGTTTTAGGGATCAGGAAAAGTTTCCTCAGGATTTTGGATGACCCCTTCCTCCAGGTTCTTAGTCTTGTGGGTTTTTTTAATCATAAAAAGTATTTTATTATTTCCAGTTCCATGTAAAGATAGTTTTCAACATTTGTTTTCATAAGATTTTTAGTTCCAAATTTTTCTCCCTCCCTCCCTTCCCTCCTTCCTCCGCAAGACAGAAAGCAATCTATTACAGGTTATATATGTGCAATCACATTAAATATATTTCTGCATTAGTCATGTTGTGAAAGAAGAATCAGAATAAAAGGTAAAAAAACCTCAAAAAACAAAAAAAAAGTAGAAACAGTATGGTTCAATCTGTATTCAGAATCTACAGTTCTTTTTTTGGATGTGGAGAACATTTTCCATCATGAGTTCTTTGGAATTGTATTGCTAAGAAGAGCTGAGTCTATTACAGTTGATCATCACGAAATATTGCTGTTACTGTGTACAATGTTCTCCTGGTTCTGCTCACTTCACTTAGCATCAGTCAGGGCCTTAGTTTTATAGTGCTTGATACCCAGACAATACAGATGAAGTAAACTAAAAATACAGAATTTCATTAATTGATAAACTTTTCCCTTGCCCCCCCAGGAGGGCCTACAGAATCCCATTGGTTGACAAACAGGCTAATGAGCAGATCTTGACAGACCTCTTTTGACCTTTTATTTTTGGTCCTGCTGAGCACACTCATGGGCTCATAAAAAGGCAGGCCAGAGGCCAGAGCAACCAAAGCCATTTGTTGGTCAAGTGCTCATGGTCATCTCCCTGTGTTGGGCAATAGAGGGATGACAAGGGTCAGAGAGGCAACAAAAATAGCTGGGGGACTCTCCATGTAATTGAGTTACCACTGCTATGCTGGGCCTGGTTATTGTGACAAGGAAAAACAAGGGTGGATGTCCTCTAGATAGCTTCCTATGATTCAGCGAGTGAATTTACAATCTGCAGTTCAGAAGTGTGAGATGTGAGATCAGAAGTTATATCAAAATGACTAATACTGATTGGAATGAAATAAGGGTCTAATTAATCATCTATCACAGTTCACATTTTTTTTCCTAGTTCTTTATCTTCTTTTTCAGAGATTGAAAATATATGCTCTGACACTCTCAAAATGGACCCATTGAGTTAATTTCTTAGTAACTTAGTTTTAAATGCATAATTGATTGATATAGACATTTTGTGGTTTATAATTGAGCACCAGCTTCCATTCTTCTGATGTAGTCCGAGAAGACTAATTATCTAATATTGTCATCATCATCATCATTTTTGGTGAGGCAATTGGGGTTAAGTGACTTGCCCAGGGTCACACAGCTAGTAAGTGTCAAGCATTTGAGGCTGAATTTGAACTCAGGTCCTCCTGAATCCAGGGCCAGTGCTCTATCCACTGTGCCACCTAGCTGCCCCTACCATTATTATTATTATTATTATTATTATTATTATTATATTTTTTAGTGAGGTAATTGGGGTTAAGTGACTTGCCCAGGGTCACACAGCTAGTAAGTGTTAAGTGTCTGAGGCCGGATTTGAACTCAGGTACTCCTGAATCCAGGGCCGGTGCTTTATCCACTGCGCCACCTAGCCGCCCCCCCCATTATTATTTTTAAAAATTTACATTATTTGCCTCTGTTATAGTTAATTTTGTTACCTAACTGCTAATGCTTCTAAATTCCAGATAGATTATCCACATAATTGATAATACTCTATCATACCTGTACCTAGCAATTCTTGTGCCCAGGGAAAGTACAAAAGGAACCCTTAAATCAACTTTTAGAGAGAGATTTATTTAGGAGTAGTGGTGAAAGAGAGCTGGGAAAAGAAATTAAATGTCAGGACATAAGATCACATGGGTTGAGAGGAAGGAAGCCCTTGTCAGGGGAGGGGCCAGGGCTGGGCCAAGCCAGTCAGTTGGGATGCTGGAACGTCTTGGGGACCTAGCTCAGCTGGTATGCACTGGTCTTCACCTTTATTCTGTTGTTAGTTAACCCTGTTAATTCACATTTGATGTTGGGGTGAAATGAGGCACTCACAAGTAATTGAACAATTAACAAAAAGAGGATTAAATTACACTAACCACTGCAAGGATATGTAACAACAGCACAATGGCGATTTCTCTAGCTGGACCCTCCTTTGTCTCCATCTCTGCTCAGCAGGACTTGAGTGGTGACTTGAGTGATTTTTAGAAATCACTAAGTTGAAGGGAACCTGACTCCATGTGTGAATGGGTTTTTATGCCATTAGGTGCCTGAAGAAGCTGCTTCAAGTGAGAAAGGGATCACTCAAGTCCCAGTGACAGCTTTGTTGCCCTTTAGAGGAATTAATGTGTTGCAGGAAAATGTGAACCCAGGGTCCTATCACATGTGCTATGGGAGAGCCCCTATTTTAATTTAAACTCCTGCGTCTATGTTTCAGGGGTTATTTGGGAAGGTGATATCCCTATTTGGTCTAGGTGACCCTAGTTATGTTTACCTTCATTACTAATCTACCACAGAAGGGAGAAATGCTGAGGATGGTCTGCACAGTCAGGTGCAATTACATGAAGGAAGGGGTGACTCGTGGCTTTGGGTGCACCCAATAGCACTTTAAACCTTTCAAAGTATTTTACAACCTACAACTAAATAAATACCTGTAATTTTTATGAGAAATGGGTTAATAGTCTTTCTTCAGGTTTATAATCTAGAATCTTTGGTTAATTATCTTTGTGGCTCAGAGTACAGTAATGAGGAGGTCAAAATCATAGGTCTGATTCCACTGTAGACCAGTTTTACACAGACTGCATCTCTGGCTCTAAGTCACTGTGTGCAAAAAGTAAACATTTGTGTCTGGATCAGTGAAAAATCTATTCTCACTGTTGCAAAAATAATTCAAAGCTCATGATGTATTGATGATGGGTAAATAATGCCCTATTTTGTAAAGAGAGTGTAGTATAACCCAGTGGTAGACAGTTATTTTTTCCTGATGCTGCTAGTAATCTGGTCCTCTCTGTACCAACAGTACCAGTCATGAATAAAATGCTATACAGTGTTGTGATGGGACCAGATGCAGGATCACTTACTGTGCTGTCTTTTGTTGATCTTTTAGTATACTATAATGAAGCTAGATTTCATTATATATGTATTTCAGATAATTTGTAATTAAATTTAACTTGCCTGGAAGGATGAGGGAAAAAATGTCCCAATCCATATTTTTATCTTTCTTTTATATGCATTTATAACTGAAGAAGTGTATATAGGAAGACACAGCATGAAGCCTAAATCACTAAATTTCTCAGTTTGTCTGGGCTTTGTTATCAAGGTTGTAAGCACACTGGTCCATCAGTACATTTATTTTAGACTGGTTCTGCCAAACAACTGAACGAATATAGCAGGTTAGATTGCCTTTGAGTGAATGAAAAAGTATTAAGTTCCTACTTTTTGCCAACCAAAGTGTTAAGCACTAGGCACACAAATACAAAGATACTTCTTGCTTTCAAGGAATTTGTTCTAATTGGGTGAGACAATGCACTTTGCAGAATTGTGGCCTGGGAAGCAAATTTTGGTTTGGAAAGGGTGAATGGGGCCATTGAAGACTGATTAACACATTCTTTCTAGAAGCAATGGGAGAGTTGATTTGAATATGGCTCTAGGACTAGATAATATAGATAGAAGGTGGGAAGGATGCTATGAGATTATAGAGGGTTTTCTGGTTAGGCAGTTCATCAGAATAACTGAAGCATGGCTGGGACCTACTTGAGACAGTGGGACAGGTGGGACTGTAACCACTTAAGACAATGGTGTCCCAGATCAGAAGTTGTGAAGATGAAAGGGTTAAAACCAACAAAGAATGGTCTCTGCTCTGTTGTCAAGGCAATTGATAAGAATGAGTAGGCATCGAGGTAGTTCAGTAGAGTACTGGACCTGGAATTAGGAAGACCTAACTTCAAATCTGACCTCAGATACTTACTAACAAGTGACAACTTCTGTCAGCCTCAGTTTCTTCATCTATAAAATGAGGATAATAATAGCACTTAGCTCTGTTATGTTTGAAAATATAGGTGAACAGAGGTACAATGATCCAAGTATGATCAATTCATTAGGCTAGCTGTAACCCATAAATTGGTTCAGTGACCTTTCTAAAAGACCAAAGATACAAGTGAGGAATGACAGGGTCTTTTTTGGGGGGGGGAGCAGGTCAATGAGGTTTAAGTGACTTGCCCAGGGTCACACAGCTAGTAAGTGTTAAGTGTCTGAGGCTGGATTTGAACTCAGGTCCTCCTGAATCCAGGGTGGTACTCTATCCATGAGGTCTTTTAAACCTAGGTGTGTCTTCCTTCTGATTGGCCTGATGGTACATCATTTGGACCTCCTCTGGAAAAAGTAAAACAATTCCAATTGGTCCACATTTTAATGAGGAAGTGGGTTAAGAGTCACTTTAGCTCTTCCCTATTACTTGTTTGGGAGATGGTAGTAATTCTCAAGTGCCAGGATTAGTCTGCAGACCTTTATGTAATCTACTTCTGCTTTGATTGAATCAACTTGAATTTGAGTTAAGTATGTGGTAGGTAAAGTTACAAAGGGTGGAGATACCAATTAAAATAATAGATTTGAGATTCCAAGGACTGGAAGGCTACCTGAGTAAAGGGTAAAGGTTATTACAGGACAAAAGCTTGACCTTTAGGCAATTTTCTCTAGAATGTAAGTGAAGGGTGAAGTTACAAGGGTAAGGAGTTTGGACTGCTGGCATTAAAGTATGAAATTTATGCCAATTTGGTTGTCTTTTTTTATCATACAAGTATTTTATTATTTTCTAGTTACATGTAGAGATAGTTTTCAACATTTCCCCCTTATATCACTTCAAGTCAGACCATAAGAATATAAAAACCCATCTCACATGTTGAAGATGTACTCTGATTTTCATGTGTTTGGTGTTTGCAGAACACTTTGAGATGTTTGGATGAAAAGTACTCTAAAGCATGAAATGTTCTTGTTTTCACTATCATGAAATTGAATATTCTGACTCACCATGCTTTAGAAGCCCATTCAAAGCATAAAGCTTAGTTTTTATTACCTGACTTTCAGGTATGGTAACACTAGTAAAGCTCCACAGGCTAAATAAAATTAACTTATAATTAACTGGCTGCAACTAAGATTGCCAACTATAAACTATAAGATAAAATTTAATATATTATTCTATTTTTTTTGGAAAAGTAATTCAATAGAAGACATCTTATCAAACTCCTTCTGTAAGACAAATGTGATTCCAAACCAGGGAGGGAGAATACAGAGAAAGAAAGATGTAGACAAATATGTTCATTTAAAAATACTTAGTAAAGAATTAGCAGAGGTTCCAGCAATATGTTCATAAGTACTAGGTTGTATTTATATCAGGAAAGGGAGGTGGGTTAAGAATATTAGGAAAATTAAAAAAAAATAGAACATACTTATATAAAAATCAAAATTATATTATGGCAATAGACTCAGAAACAGTATTTGACAAAATGTAGCTCTTATTTATCTGTTTTGTTTTTGTGAGGCAATTGGGATTAAGTGACTTGCCCAGGGTCACACAGCTAGTAAGTGTTAAGTGTCTGAGGCCAGATTTGAACTCAGGTACTCCTGAATCCAGGGCCAGTACTTTATCCACTGCGCCACCGAGCTGCCCCCTTATTTATCTTAAAAACATGAAAAAGCTTAGCAATAAATGGACATTTCCTTAAAAAAGTGCTATATATTGTATGGGACAATTGCCTCAGTTTACCCAAATAATTCAAGGAGACCACCAAGTCAAGCAGAGGCAGATTTATTTCATTCTCATGAGAACAGGAGACCCCATGCAAGGGATGAAGAGCACGCTAATGAGCTCATGAGTTGGGTTTTTATGGAAGTTTTGAGGTGAGGTGTCCCATTGTGCACAGGGTGAGCTCACAATCTAACATCCAATCCTGTCTCACCCATGTAACGATTGGAATGATGCCACCTGCTGGAGACTTACTATAGGAAAGCTCCGCCATGAGGAGAAGGCGCCTGAGGGCAAGACATGTGGCTTTTCTTTGGCGTCAGGAAGTGATGTTTGCTTGTGGGAGGAAGAGGGGGCGAGGCTGGCGCTCTCACTCTCTTTTGCCAGGACTCTCATGGAGAGTGGAGCAGAACTGTAGCTCCCCAAGATAGATAGCTGAATATAGGCCTTCTTTTCTTTCTCTTCACCAAATTCTTATTCTCCTTAATAAATGCTTAAAAGTCTAACTCTTGCTAAAGTTTATAATTTATTGGCCACCACTCATTAGATATTTTAGAAAGACTAGCTAGAATTTTAGCCCCTTACACCCAGTATGTGGGTTCAGCACATGATCATGGTATGGATGCATGCTCAGCTACGTCCGAGAGCTGGGGGAAAGGAGAGGAGGAAAGGGTAAAACCACTCCACCCATGTAAGGAGGGGACAAGGGGGAAGAAGGGAGAGATGGTACCAGGAGCTGGTACTAGGAGCTAGGGCTTAGGAATTCAAGAAGGGAGAGATAGTATCAGGGTGGGTCTGCGCTAGCAGGAGAAAACTCTCCTGCTTGGTCATAGAACAAAGGGGGAGTAAAAGGTGTGTTATATCAATGGAACAAGGACTGGGGGCTTTGGAATGCAGGCAGGGAGGGGTGGATGGTACCAGTGTACATCAAGTTCAGCAAAGCAAGATACATGATTACTACAATATTCTGTTATTATCAATGGGACGAAACATGAACAGAATGATCTGATGATAACAGGGACTGGGGGCTGCGTACTTTCCAGACTCCATCCTCAGAGTCTGAACTGATGCAAGACCACCATATCCCACATATCCCATATGTCTAGAAGTAAGACACAGCATCATTTAAAATATAGAAACACTAGAAGCCTTTCCAGTAAGATCAGAGGCAAAACAAATATGTTCATTGTCACTGATATTTTTATATAGTTCCAAAAATGTTTGTTATAGGAAAACAAGAAAAAAATTGAGGCAAATCAGAAGTAAAGTTATCTCTTTATAAATGATATGATCTTTTGCTTAGAGAAGGTATTCTTAATCAAGAGGTCATGGATCACTTTGGCAGTCTGGTGAACCCCTTCTCAGAATGTTTTAAAATGTATAACCACAACAACTAACATTTATATAGCACTTTAAAATTTGCAAAGTGCTTTACATGTTAATTGATTTGGTCCCCATGACAACTTTGTAAGGTAGATACTATTATTATACCCATTTTTACAGATGAGGAAACTGAAGTAGACAAAGGTTAAGTCACTTGTCCAGGGTCACACAACTAGTAAATGTCTGAGGCAGGATTTAAACTCAATTCTTCCTAATTCCAGGTCCCATGGTTTGCCTACTGTACCACCTAGCTGTGTGCAGGTATGAAGTATGTATGAAATATGGTGAACAGGATTACAAAAGAAACCAGTTATATTGAAATATATTTCTCTCTCTGTGTGTACACACATATGTGTACACACACACACACATACACATATAAGGTATACATTAAAAAGTTCATGGATGCCAAGTTAAGAACCGTGACAGAGAATTGTAGATATTCAATGAAAAAATTAGTCAAAACATTATCTTAACAGTAAAGTGGCATGAAAAACACATACAAATTATCACTTTTTCAACATTACTTTAAAAAAAGATATGAGGAGACAAAAAAATTACATTAAGAAATATATAAAATAATTGGAGCCGGCTTACCAAGAAATATTTTGAAATTATATGGCTATAGATCCAAAATATTCTTTACAGAAATATAGGAAGAAAATTGATTGAAGCAGTAGCTTCAGTAAAGAAGCAAAATACAAAGTAAATCCACAAAACTCATCAGTCATTTCTATTAGTAATAACAAAAACTAGGACAGAGTAATAGGAAAATCTCATTCAAGCCAACTACAAAATACCAAAACAACAGAAATCTGTTAGTTATCACCAAAACATACCCATGACTTATAAGTACAATTGTAAATACAATTATAAAACACTCCTTAAAGAAATAAAGAGTAACAAATAATTTTAGAGGGATATTTATTGCTGGGCCATCCTAGTACTGCTACTACTACTACTACTACAAAACATTACCCAAATAAATTCAAAGATTTTGTTATGCCAAACTACCAAAGGGGTACTTTATAGTTCTAGACAAAATAATAACAAATTTGATTTGGAGGAACAAGAAGTTTATAATGGGGGGTAGGGAGTAGTAATAAAGAGGGAATAGTACTTCCAGATCTCAAACTATATTATAAAGCAGTTATTATTGAAACTATTTGTTCTCATTAAAAGTGAGATCAGTGGAACAGACTAAATAAGCAGGAATCAAAAAACAATTAAACAAAGTAGACTCAGTGTTCAAATAACTCAAGAACATACAGTACTTGGAGATGAATTCCAGGCATATTCCCTAAGAATTCCTTATATAACAAAAATTCCTGGGAAAACTGGTAAGTAGTTGGTGAAAGAAAAATCTATTTAGACTAGCATCTTACACTACATACCACAGTTAGTTCCTAATGGATATCTCAAAGGTAATCAAAGGCAGAAAGGTCCTATATGTACCCAAATACTGATAGAAGTATTTCTTATGATAGCAAAGAACTAGAAACAAAGTAGGTGCCTGTTAATTGGAGAGTAGCTAAAATTGTGGTGTGTGAATGTAATGGAATATATTATTGCACTGTAAGAAATGATGAATACGAGGAATTCAGAGAAACATAGGAAGACTTACATGAACTAATGCAGAGTGAAGTAAGCAGATAATATATACAATAATTACAACAATGTAAATAAAATGAAGTGGAATATTCTATAATTATATTGACCAAATTTTAATCCAGAGAAGTGAAAAATAAGCCTATCTCCTCTTTTTGAAAAGTCAAAATACTGTGAGTATGAAATGTTTCTATGTGTTTAGGCACAGTTGATGTGTTGGTTGATTTTGCAGCACTCTTATTTTCTTTTGTTACAAGGGAGAGCTTCCCTGGGTGGTGATGTGGGGATAAATTCAGAAGTAAATGTGATATAAAAACAAAAGATATTAGTTCAACTTTTAAAAAAAATAAAGAGAAATAGGTAATTGGAAAGGAATTCATTTGCATGGTTGAGTTGCACCAATGTGATCACAGTGATGATACTATTTTAATTTAGAGTTTTAGGGCCTTACAAATCAAACTACCAAGGAATAGTCTCTAGAACTTTATGGAACAAAATAAAATAATAATAGAATTCATTTGGAAGGATGCAATTTCTAGGTTCTTGAAGAAAACAATGGAAAAAAATAAGAATAAAAGTGGGCTAGCGTAATCAGATCATAAATTGCATGATAATGTATTAGTCATCAAAAACTGTTTGTTATTAGTGAAAGAATAGAAAATTGGTCAGTGGACCAGACTAAGTAAACAAGACCTTAAGGTAGTAGAAAATCTTGGTCTAGTATTTGATAAACCTAAGCACACCAGCCACTGGGGTAAAGACTCCATATTTATTGGTGGGTGGTAAACAAGCTGGTAAAACTGGAAAATGGTATGGCAGAAATTAGATTTAGGTCAACACTTTATACCATGTAACACAATAAACACCAGTTGGTTATATAATGTAAATGTTTAAAAAAATCACATCATAAAAAAATTAGAAGAGAATGAAAGGAGGCATCTTCCATATGGCTAGGGGAAGAATTCTTAAGTAAAAAGAGAAAAAGGAAATTATAAAATATAAATATATAATTTTGGTTGCATAAATACAATCAATATAGCTAGAATACAGATAACTGGGAACAATTTGATGTAAATATCTCTGATAAATGTCTGATATTCAAGACACTATAATTAAATATATACAGACCATATGTTTATATGGAATTGACATGAATAAGGGCATTCTCTAACAGATTAGTCATTAAAGAATATGAACAGACTGTTTTTTTGTCTCCTTTTCCATCTATATTCAATTTTTTAAATGTAAAACATTTCCGTATTAGTCATTTTGTACAAAAAGATGTGGATAAAAGAAAAAAAAAAGAAAATAAGAAATAGTATGCTTTGGTCTGTATTCAATCAATACCATCAGTTCTTCCTCTGGAGCCAGCTAAGTATTTTTCATCAATAGTCCTTTGGGATTGTCTTGGATCCTTGTATTGTTGAGAATAGCTGTCATTCACAGTTCTTCACTGAACAATATTGCTGTTAGTGTGTATAATTTTCTCCTTGTTCTGTTCACTTCACTATGCATCAGTTCATATAAGTCTAGGTTTTTCTGAAGTCATCCTGCTTATGATTTCTTACAGCACAATAATATTCTATTACAATCATATGCCACAGCTTGTTTAGCCATTCCCCAATTCATGGGCATTCCTTTGATTTCTAATTCTTAGCCACCACAAAAAGCTGCTATAAATATTTTTGTACAAATAGGTCCTTTTCCCTTTTTTGGGATGTCTTTGGAATATAGACCTAGCAGTGGTATTGCTGAATCAAAGGGTATGCACAATTTTATAGCCATTGGGCATAGTTCCAAATTGCTCTCCAGAATGGTTGGATGAATTCACAACTCCATCAATAATGCATTAATGTCCTGGTTCTCCCACATCCCCTCCAACATCCAACATTTTCCTTTTTTGTCTTATTAGCCAATCTGATAGGTGTGAAGTATTACCTCAGAGTTGTTTTTTTTTTTTTATAGGGCAATGGGGTTAAGTGACTTGCCCAGGGTCACACAGCTAATAAGTGTCAAGTGTCTGAGGCCAGATTTGAACTCAGGTACTCCTGATTCCAGGGCCGGAGCTTTATCCACTGCGCCACCTAGCCGCCCCTAGCAGGCTGTTTTTTAAGAGAAAAGGAAATACACAATCAGCAACTATATGAAAGAGTATAAAACCCACTAATAATAAACATAAATTAAATGAATTCTGATAGAAATTAGAGAAACATAACAAAAAAGAAAATGATAAATGTTGGAGGAACTGTGGCACAATAATACGCCATTTGTGGATCCATGAATTGGTTCACTTGTTCTGGAAGTCCATAAGTTGTCCCCCCCCCCCCCCGCCAAACTATACTTGCATTAGTTTTCACCAGGCAAAATGGGTGGTAGGTATATGCCCTAAGGAAATCAAAGATAGGGGAAAAGGTCCCATATATACAAAAATATTCATAGTGACAATTTTTGTAGTTACAAGAACTAGAGAGAAAGTGGGAGCCCATCAGTTGGGGAGTGGCTCAACAAATCATGCTATATTAACATATTAAAATGTTATTACACCATTCTGGAGAGCAATTTGGAATTATGCCCAAAGGGCGATAAAGCTGTGCATACCCTTTGACCCAGCAATTCCACTTTTAGGTCTTTTTCCCAAAGAAATCATGGAAAGGGGAAAGGGACCCACATGTACAAAAATATTTATAGCTGCTCTTTACGTGGTGGCAAGGAATTGGAAGTTGAGGGGGTGCCCATCAATTGGGGAATGGCTGGACAAGTTGTGGTATATGAATACAATGGAATACTATTGTGCTGTAAGAAATGATGAGCAGGAGGAGTTCAGAGAAACCTGGAGGGTCTTACGTGAGCTGATGATGAGTGAGATGAGCAGAACCAGGAAAACATTGTACACAGTATCATCAACATTACGTGTTGACCTACTGTGATGGACTATATTCTTCTCACCAATGCAATGGCACAGAAGAGTTCCAGGGAACTCATGATAGAAGAGGATCTCCAAATCCAAGAGAAAAAAAAAAAAGAACTGTGGAGTATAGATGCTGATTGAACCATACTATTTCTTTTGTTTTGGGTGCTGTTGTTTTTTTTTTTTTCCATTTTGAGGTTTTGCATCACTGCTCTGGTTTTTTCTCTTATAACAGGATTAATGCAGAAATAGGATTAATGTTATTATGTGTATATATATATGTGTGTGTATATATATGTATATGTATATAGATATATAGATATAACCTATATCAGATTACCTGCTGTCTAGGGGAGGGGGGAGGGAGGGGAGGGAGGGAGAAAAATCTGAAATTGTAAAGCTTGTATAAACAAAAGTTGAGAACTATCTTTACATGTAACGGAAAAAATAAAATACCTTATATGTTAAAAAAAAAAAAGAAAGAAAAAAAATGTTATTACATCTTTTTTTTTCTTTCTGGTGAGGCAATTGCGGTTAAGTGACTTGCCTAGGGTCACACAGCTATTAAGTGTTGTGTCTGAGGCCGAATTTGAACTCAGGTCCTCTTCACTCCAGGGCCAGTGCTCTATCCACTGCACCACCTAGCTGCCCCTATGTCATTACATCTTAAAAATGATGAATATCAAAAACTCAGAGAGTCCTGAGGAAACTTATGAATTGATGTAGAATGAATGAAACAAAACCAAAATACCAATTTATCCAGTAACCATAATAATGTAAAGTCAAATCAACTAGCATTTATTAAGTGCCTACTATGTGCCAGGCAGTTCTAAGCATTGAAGACACAATGAAGGGCAAAAACCAGTATAGTAATATTAAGTTTTAGAGATTGTTTCAATTTTTGTTTTATTATATGTTTCATGTATAACAACTAAGATTCTGAATTCCCTTAGACATGTTTTTAAGGACTTTCATTGTTTGATTTGATTATTGACAAAGCTATTTTAAAGTTGTGTTAAGCTCAATTTTGTAGGAAATGTTCTTGTCTGATTATCAGCATCCACACATCAACCCCTGAAAAGACTTCCATTTCATGATTACACCCAGAGGACATCTGAGAAACGAATTTCAGAGACTTTAAATGAACAGTTTTGTTTTGTTGTTTTTCTTTTTTCCTTCTGTTATAATATATACCATCTGTAACATGTACTCTCTGCAGAGGCCCTCCCTTTGCAAGACCAATGTCAAAGTGTCGCATTCATGAGGGACTGCCCCTCTGGACAAGACTTTCCTCTCTCCCCTTTCTATATTGTTATTAACATATTGTTAGTTAGCATAGGATATTATATTCCGTTATTACTGTTTCATCAAGGAAACACCCCGTTTCTTGAAGAAACAAAGGGGGGACTGTAATGATTGGAATGACTCCACCTGCTGGAGACTTATTGTAGGAAAGCTCCATCATGAGGAGAAGGCCTCTGAGGGCAAGGCCATGCAGCTTTTCTTTGGCATCAGGAAGTGACATTTGCTTGTGGCAGGAAGAGGGGGCTAGGCTGGCACTCTCGTTCTCTTTTGCCAGGACTCTCGTAGAGAGTGGCACAGAACTGTAGCTCCCTGAGATAGATAGATGAATCTAGGTCTTTCTCTCTCTCTTTACCAAATTCTTATTCTCCTTAATAAATGTTTAAAAGTCTAAACTCTTGCTAAAGCTTATAATTTATTTGTGACCATTCATTAGATTTTAGATAGTATAGCTAGAATTTTAGTCCCTTACAGAGGAAAGATAGGATGGGGCCAGGTTATGAACCCTGACCAAAACAGTGATCAGTTTTGACTTCAGAGGAATGATGGCAGAGAGATTGTGATCTATAAGTGTGAAATGAGGCATACATTTTCAGACATGTCCAGTATGATAACTTATTTAGCTTGATTGCACTTATTTGTGTAAAGAACAGATTCCTTTGAAGTGAGAGGAATCATTAGATTTAGTGATTTTTTTATCAATAAAGCATCTAAAAAGAATCTAATACAATTAGATCTACTGTAATGCTTGTTTTGAAAACACAAATTTCTTTTGTTTGTGAGGCAATTGGGATTAAGTGACTTGCCTAGGGTCACATAGCCAGTAAGTGTTAAGTGTCTGAGGCCGGATTTGAACTCAGGTACTCCTGACTCCAGGGCTGGTGCTCTATCCACTGCACCATCTAGTTGCCCCCAAATTTCTTCTAATACAATTGATATATAAAGGAACAATTTGAGCATAACTTGAATTTCAAATTTGCTTATGCACCATTTCCTCCTTGAGAAATGGTAAAGATGCAGAAAATTATATGACTTCATAATAACAAGTTGCAACCCTTGTAATGCCCACTTCTACAAGAAAACTTCAGATCTTTGTTAAGGTAAAATGCCAGGGGCCGCTAGGTGGCGCAGTGGATAAAGCACCGGCCCTGGATTCAGGAGTACCTGAGTTCAAATCTGGCCTCAGACACTTGACACTTACCAGCTGTGTGACCCAGGGCAAGTCACTTAACCCCCATTACCCCGCAAAAAAAAAAAAAAAGGTAAAATGCCATATTTGTTGTATGTCTTTCAATGTGGTAAGAGCTGTAGGAAGAGGAAGAGCTGTCTTGCCTTCCTAAATTGGGTAGTTGTAAACTTTGCCAGTCTAGGTCCAATAGAAACCAGATCCCAAGTCAATCAGCAGTCTAAGGCCTCAGATGCAGCCACTATTTAATTATAGTATTTATGTATTTTGAAAAGCCAACCCATTTAACATGTATAAACCTGTGCTACCATTTTGTAAGGTTCCTATATTATTTTTAATGTGTTACTGATGAAGTTTTTGAGTGATGTTCCCCTAACTCCATTTCTCCCCTAAGCCTCATGGTTTTTATTGTGTGATTTTGTATAGTGCTATGATTTTTAGTAGTGTATGTTGTTATAGTAGAAATGACTACTTGAAACTGATAACACTGGAATTCTACTGTAATGTCCTTAGGGATCCATGTTTTGAATTGCTTTATAACATAATCCGTTTGGTACTTTAAAAATTAAATCCATGGGGCAGCTAGGTGGCACAGTAGATAAAACGCTGGCACTGGATTCAGGAGGACCTGAGTTCAAATCCTGCCACAGACACTTGCCACTAGCATTGTGACCCTGGGCAAGTCACTTAACTCTCACTGCTCCGCAAAAAACAAAAATAAAACTGAAAAACAAAAATTAAATCCCTTGAGATGGCATTAAAGTTTAAATGTCAGGAAGAGGGTAGTATACCCAACAAGCCCATTTTGGGGGGACCAGGAGAACAAGACCTTATGGTTATCCCAATACATTGGGACTCCTGTTTTTCAGGTCTTCACATCTTGTATTTATACATCATCTTTCAGACAGCATGTGTTATATAAAGCAACATTTCTTACAACCTTTTTACCCAAGAATCATAGAATATTATTTGCTGTAATTGGACATTCATTTTTGTGAATAGTCCCATAGTAAATACTAAATGATTATTGATTAATTAAGCCTTTCATGTTATCCATAGTTTCTTTTCAGGATTGTTTTCCCACAAATAATCATCCCTATAATAATAATGTTCCATGTTGTATTTTTTCATTCCATTTTATTTGCCTGAATAGGGCAAGGGCTATTTTTTGTTTTTGTTTTTTTTGGTGAGGCAATTGGGGTTAAGTGACTTGCCCAGGGTCACACAGCTAGTAAGTGTTAAGTGTCTGAGGCCGGATTTGAACTCAGGTCCTTCTGAATCCAGGGCCAGTGCTCTATCCACTGCGCCACCTAGCTGCTCCTATTTTTCTTTTTTATATCAAAAGTTCCTAGCACGATGTCTAGCATTTAATGGATGCTTCAATGCTTTGTGGATTAGAGGTGAAATTTGTTCTTCCAAAATATGCCAACAAATGGGAAAGAAAGTGCTGTGAGAGAATTCTGTTTTATAGATTGGCAACTGGGGTATGCTGTGAATTTGAATCAGAATGTTTAAATTATTATTAAGCTTATTATGATTATTTATTATAACTTTCATAAATTTATTTATTAATTTTATTGTTAATTATTAGTATTCAATTTTTGTGAACTGTTACCACTTATATAATACAAAGTTGTTATAATGTGAAGTATTTGTAAGGTTGAAAATAACAAGAATGAGATAGGTGAACATTAAGAATTTTTAAAGGATTGGAAAAAGTTTTTTGAATCCATATGAGGGGCTGCTAGTGTGATGGAAAGATTTCCTGGATTTCTAGTCAAAGATCCTAGGTTCAATTCTCGGCTCTGTCACTGAAAACCCTGTGTGATCTTGGACATTTGACCTTTCTTAATCTTTTTTTTTTTTTTGGGGGGGGGTGAGGCAATTGGGGTTAAGTGACTTGCCTAGGGTCACACAGCTAGTAAGTGTTAAGTGTCTGAGGCCGGATTTGAACTCAGGTCCTACTGAATCCAGGGCCAGTGCTCTATCCACTGTGCCGCCTTGCTGCCCCCCATTTGACCTTTCTTAGTTTCTTCATCTGGAAGATGGGATTAGATGATGTGTTCTCTTCCAATTCCAAAGCTATGATCTTATGAAATATTTGTTCAGGTTTCAGCTGTCTTCTCACTAACAATGAGAAACAGCCAATTGAAAAATTCTCAATTGTAAAACTGTATATTTTACCACCCGACCCATAGTGTTTTTGTAAGGAAAGCCCTTTGTAAACTGAAGCATTATATAAATTTGATATATTATAAATAAAAATGAGAATTGCTATTAAAAATACATGATGACATTTTCTGACTGCTAATTCAACAAGTTTTTATTAAGCACTTTACTTTGTGTTAAGCATAAGCTCACCAGAGACTGTTTTTCTTGTGATATATAGAAAAAAAGAAAATAAAGGAAACAGTAGTGCAAAGTACAAGAAACAAAATATTTGCTAATTGGATAAAATAAAAAAACACAAACACAATACTATCTCAGCTACTTTTGTGATAGGTTAGAGGTTGTTAAACCAGGTGAATCATTCATAGATGACAAATACATAAAACAATGAATAACTTTTCAGCGATTTAAAAAAAGAAATAATTTTAAAAGATGCAATCACCTGTGAAAGGTGTAAAGAATCTTTAAAATGTATACATCTGTAATTAAGAAGAACTTTTTGTGTTTTTGGTTGTTGTTTTTTTTTTTAGAAATTAAAAAAAATTAAATCATGGGCATTAATTCACTTGATGAGTTATGGGGATGGTATATGGGGATAGTTTGGGCGCTATTGTTTATCCTTCATACTCAAAGAGGACCAATGACATCACAATGTTGGGGTCAAGGTGCAGTGTGTTTGACTGTGGCTGATCGATCAGTCCAATATGTGCTTGGCAGGCTCTACCACAGGTCAGGCACAAATAGTCCATTTTAATATTTGGGATGGAGAGGTCTCAAGTTTTGCCTTGCTTGAGTGGTCCTGTGCCAGTGTCTTCCATGTTTCACAATTGATACTAAAGTTCTTTAGAGATTCCTTGAGAGTATCCTCGTACCTCTTTTTCTGATCTTCATGTGAACACTTGACTTGTTTGAGTGTTCCATAAAATAGTCTTTTAGGTAAATGTACATCGACATTCAGGCTGTGTTTCCAGCCCATCAGAGTTGTACTTTTGCAGTAGAATTTAAATGCTTGACAATTCAGCTTGAGAAAGGACCTTAGTGTCCAATACTTCATCTTGCCAAGTAATCTTCAGAATCTTCCTAAGATGATTCAGATGGAAGAGGTTCGGTTTTCTGTCATGGTGCCAGTAGACTCTACAGGTTTCATAGGCATACAACAATGAACTCAGTGCTGTATACTACAACAAACTGAAAGTCTTTGAGTAATATGTTAATTTTAAAGACCTTAAGAATGAACAGCTATCAGAGGTTAAATATGTGGAGAAATTATTATGTAATATTACAGAATTCTTAGAACAAAAATAATTTGACATTAAAAAGTTATTTTTTGTTGGTACCCCAGGGGTATGAAGTGAATAAATAAAGATTTTGACTCTCTTTTTAAAAAATTTGGAGCATGCAATTTTTTGCTTCACTGCAAGAGGTACTATGTATATCAATACTGCCTGAGGAGATTGAGAAAGTAATGAATTTTGTCTGGAAGATTGTCAACAAAATAATGATAAAAGCTTTCAGTCACTAGCAACTTTGCAAATTTCTTTAGGAAGTTTCTCTTGCATAAAGTAAGTTAGCTTGCCAGAGGTGACATGCTGAAACAATTTTCTTTTAATCTCAAAGAAGTCAAAGTAATCCTGGTAGAAGGATGCTTTATGTAGAACTGACAGATTATCAATGAATATAGAAATTCCCTTTTATGTTGAATGCAACTTCTCACTAAAGCTTGCTAAATTGGTAGCTACAAAGAAAGGAAAATGCAGCAATTTTGTTTTCGGAAGAAATGTTTTCATTTGAACAAAAGCCTTCTCACTTCATAAGAAACACTGAGAATGAAACACTGGTGCATTTTCAGAACTTGAGGCAATATTAACAATTAAATAACTGTGTCACCACTTTCTGATTCCTTGTAATAGCGGGGGTTTTTTGTTTGTTTGTTTGTTGTTTTTTTTTTTTTGCGGGGCAATGGGGATTAAGTGACTTGCCCAGGGTCACACAGCTAGTAAGTGTTAAGTGTCTGAGGTCGGATTTGAACTCAGGTACTCCTGAATCCAGGGCCAGCGCTTTAACCACTGCGCCATCTAGCTGCCCCCTGTAATAGCGATTTGAGACAAGCTGCATTTGTTGAAAAATTCAGTTCAGAAAGGAAAAAATATAACTTTAACTTTCTGAGTAAATCCTTCGATGCAGACACTTAGGAATTATGTGTATATGTGTTGCTAAAATAAAACCCTGTGGAGTTGAACACTTAGACATAGTTGTTTTATTTGAGAATCTGGAAAGGACGAAATGCATATTGCAAGCCCAGAGCTCTAGAGATCACTTATTTTGATTATGAGGAGACTGAGGCCCAAAGTCACATAAGGTCCAAGTGGAAAAGTTAGGAATTGAATCCAGGCCTTCTGACTTCAAATCTATTCTTTTTCCTACTATACCATGTTATTCCAATGGCTATGTAAGTTTTCTTCATGCTTAATTTTGTTTTTGAGAAATCAAAGTTCAGAAGTCTTTCTCCCCCCAAGATACTGAAGCCAGTTGTTTCTGTCTTTAATTCTTTATACTATATCACATTCCTTCCCCTAAACTATTAGTGCCCCACCCTTTCCCTTACTCACAAAGTGTTTCTCTTAGAGATGGAAGTGATCTATTTTTTGGTATAATCAGAAATCTCTTAGAACAATAGAAATAGAATATGAGAGTTCCTTTATTCACTGTGTTGTAGATATCTTTAGAGTTCTATTTAATTCTCTTTTTCTCTAGAAATAGAATTTAATTAAAACAAAGTGAAATTCTGTTACCATGATTACCATTTTGGATAATGTCATTTTAACATTTAACATAAATAGAGCCATAAGAATTATATAACACTGAACTTTTGAAATGACTATTTCTCTTTTGCAAAACAGTGTTGTCTTGATAGTTTAGAATTATATCAAGTCTCAAAAGTTTTAAAATTGGGCTTCATTTATCTTTCTCTAAATGACGGCAATCTTAGATGATAGTCCTGAGCACCTACTTTCAAACAACAACAACAAACAAACAAACTTGTATTTCCAATAGGAAATGGTTGGTGGAAGATTTGATCATCCTAACATTATGCCTCAGACATTTACTAGTAATGTGACCATTGGTATGTCATGGCACTTTTCTGAATCTGTTTTCTCATTTGTAAAATCAGGATAATAGTACTTGTACTCTCTTCCCCAAAGGTTATTGTAAGGGAAGGGCTACACAGATTTTAAAGCACTTTATAATTGTGAACTCTTATTAAACTGCTACAGGGATATCAGTTCATTAATATTTAAATTATGAAATGTTTTCATCTTTGTAATTTGTTTGAAATCACTTCACCCTTCTGTTTTCTTCTGTTTTCTACCTAAGCAAATCAGAATATGACAAAGCTTTTGTACAGCGATTGTGGGATTGTTTCTGTTATGAAGTATTTTACAAAATCCTACATGATTTGCCTAAAGTCTATTACCCCACAAATGTGTTGTCAAAAATCATATGGTGATAGTAATAATATGTATGAAAATATGGAAGAGGTACTTAAATCCATAAAAACTATGATATCAAGATCATACTGGATTTAAAAAGAAAAACAAACTCCAGTAATCCTTAGTACCACCTAGAGTAAGAATTTATAAAGAGAAACCTTATTAGTCTTTTAGAATCTAGTATCTTATGATCTAATTAGCAGTCACATGGTGTGATCAGCAGACCTCTTTCCTACATAAACTACTTAGCTCATATGATAGAAATCTTTAGTAGTTCTTTTAGTTTCCAACTGCCAACTATCCCAGTATGTTAAGTAGTTGTGGTCTCTTAAAAAAAAAATCTAGTACACAGAAAATCGAATTACAAAACTTGTATATTTGAGTGATAACCATATTATTAAAAAAATTTCTTTCCTTTGTAAAGGATTCTTTTCAAATAGTAAACTCCTCCAACATATTTCTTCAAATGGAAAGTTCCTCTTGTTTATTATTTTAAATATCAATTCTCTTTGAGAAGTAATGTGGTATAGTGGATAGTTGGTTTTAGAGGCAGGAAGACCTGTGTTCAATCCTACACCTCCCTTTTGACTGGGTTAGCTGGGTTAACTTTTTAGTGCCTCCATCAATCACTAAAATGCTGATCTTCTTCGGTAGATGAAGTTCCTCCCTAGGAACTCACCATACCAACAAAATCATTAGAGAGATCAGGGAAAAAAATCAAGTCCCTTTAAGCAACAAATGACTAACTCTTTTGCCCTTCCCTGAAATCCTCTCATCATGGAGTAGAAGTAACCTCTCTTCTCAAAGGTTATTTACCAATGGAGGGGAAGCTCTGGCAGGCCTACCAAATTGAAAGGGCCTACAATGAATTGTATCTATTATCTGAGGACTAGGGCAGCTAAATTCAGAAAGGCTTATCACCAGGTTATGAATTTTTTAGGCCACAGAAACTCATAAATATAGTCATTTAATTCACAGTCATGGAAAAAGGAAAGAACACTCAAATCAATGAAATAACCAATCCCTGAAGCATTGGAATATAGTAATTACTTGACAAAAAAGAGAAGAAAACAACACTAAAGCTTTAAAAGCTAAACTTTATTGAAGATTAAGTGGGAAAACATCACTGATTTTAAAAACTGACATCATGAAGTTTCTATAAATATTGAAGTTATGAAAAAACTTACCTTTTAAGGTTTACCAAGCCCTTTTCTCACCTTACCCTTTATGCACCTTTTCAGGAATATATATTGTGTATAGTTTTCTATTCCTCATAATTGAGTCCTAAAATTCTGTCTGCTTTCCTTGATAGTTATTTAGTGAATAGCCCTATTCACCTTTTACTTTCCCCAACACATACTTTATCTTTTCATCTATGGGGACTTTTCCTAGCATCTACCATTTTTGACCTTAGCATAGATGCTGAAAAACATGCTGTACTTTGCCCCAACACTGACCCCTGATATCCTACCAAAGCATTTGGATGATTCCCATTTAGGTGGATGTAGTTGCTAACAGTACTAGAAAGAAGCTAATATTGATAAATAGAAGTCATATGTTACTTTATCAATGGTTTTGATTTCCCAAGCTACATGCCATATATATTCATGGTTGCTGGAACTAAAAGGGGTTGTTGTTTTTAAATCATGGAAGTATTTTATTATTTTCCAGTTATATGTAAAGTTAGTTTTCAACATTCGTTTTCATAAGATTTTTAGTTCCAAATTTTTCACCCTGTCTCCCTTTCCTCCCCCCTCCCCAAGACAGCAATCTGATAAAGGTTATATATGTACAATCACATTAAACATATTTCTGCATTAGTCATGTTGGGAAAGAAGAATCAGAACAAAAGGGAAAAACCTAAAAAAGCCAAAAAACAAAAACAAAAGTAGAAACAGTATGGTTCATTCTGCATTCAGAATTCACAGTTCTTTTTTCTGGTTGTGGAGAACATTTTCCATCATGAGTTCTTTGGAATTTTCTTGGATCATTGCACTGCCGAGAAGAGCCAAGTCTATCACAGTTGATCAACACACAATGTTGCTGTTACTGTGTACAATGTTCTTCTGATTCTGCTTATCTCACTCAGCATCAGTCCACTTAAGTCTTTCCAGGTTTTTCTGAAATCTACCTGTTCATCATTTCTTACAACACAATAGTATTCCATCACATTCATATACCACAACTTGTTCAGCCATTTCCCAATTGATTCCCAATTCTTTGTCACCACAAAAAGAGCTGCTATAAATATTTTTGTACATGTGGGTCCTTTTCCCTTTTTTATGATCTCTTCGGGATACAGACCTAGTAGTGGTATTACTGACTAAAAGGTTTTTGCTAAAGAAAGACAAGCTAGTCAATACAGAAAGTCATAGCTTCTTTTGTTTTTAATGTTTTTAAAGAAACATTCTGGCCTTTAAAGAAGGTCAGAAGGAAGCCCCTAAGGGAATGGAGAGAAGGAGGCTGTGGCAACAAGTGAAGGCACTAAGCTATCCTGCTGTTCCCTTCTCTCCTCACATACACACACATGTCAAGTGTGACACTTTGAGAGCTGTTCTGGAGAAGATAAGGGATATAATAGAAGACATACAGATAAAAATAGTGTAGTAGGCAGCTCTCAGGAACTATGATGGTCTTCAGGCCATGACAGGATAAGGAAATCTATGAGCAAGATCTTGCTAATTCTTCTAGGTATCAGGGCAGCTCATTTCTTTTGTAGGGAGGGGAAGGGGTCCTGTTCAAGCCTGTGTGATTGGTTTCTTACTCATGAGGTTACAATTAACTAGGCAACTGGAAGTTCCTAACTTGGAAGTTTTCAGGCAAAAAAAGATTCGAGGGCAGCTAGGTGGCACAGTGGATAAAGCACTGGCCCTGGATTCAAGAGGACCTAAGTCCAAATCCGACCTCAGACACTTGACACTTACTAGCTGTGTGACCTTGGGCAAGTCACTTAACCCCCATTGCCCTGCAAAAAAAAAAAAGATTCCAGATAAAAAGTGGCAGGGCATTAGGGAGGGGTTACTAAGCAGAGAGGGACATGGTTAGTTCATAGACAGCTTGTTAAACAGCCTTTTCAGACTAGGTCTGAAAAAACCCTAAAACATCTTATGTCTGTAGTGTGTTCCAGATTTTCTGGGACAGTTTTAATTTCAAGGAAAAGATTTTATATATATACATATATATATATATCAGTAGTAGTAGTAGTAGGCTTCCACCAGTCATGGACAACCACGGATCAGCGCCTTGAAGAGCCACAGGCCACAGTGTGGCTGTGCAGTCTGATACGGGAGCCACAGCTCCTGCCACAATGAGGACATCGGAAAACTGTGCTCTCTGTTGCCCATCGGTTCCTGGGTCTCATTTGTTTTTCTTCCTCCCGAGCTTGAAGGCCCATCTCAGCTTTGCGCAAGCTACTCCTGAGTACTGAACTCCACTGGGCACGGTCCTTGGCCATCTCCTCCCAGCTGCCGATGTCTATTCCCAGAGCCCTCAAGTCTCGCTTGCATACATCTCTGTAGCGAAGCTAGGGGCGTCCAGCAGGTCTTTGGCCTGAGGCTAACTTGCCATAGAGTAGGTATTTAGGAATGCTCCCATCTTGCATGTGGTGCACATGACCGAGCCAGCGCAGCCGTCTTTGTTTCAGTACTGTGTAGATGCTTGGAAGTTGCGTGCATTGGAGCACTTCTGTGTTGGTGATCCTATCTGACCAAGATATACCAAGGATGCGCTGAAGACAGCACATGTGGAAGCTGTTAAGCTTCTTCTCTTGTCTAGTATACGTAGTCCATGTTTTGCTGTCACACAGTAAGGTACTCAGGATGCATGCTCTAATAGACAGCAAATTTGGTTCATCTTGTCAGTTTACTGTTTGCCCAGACACACTTGGCAAGCTTAGCCATGGTCGAAGTAGCTTTCCCAATCCTCTGATTGATCTCAGAATCAAGTGACAAATTGTCACTGACAATAGAGCCAAGATATGAGAATTGGCTTATGACATCCAACTGGTAGCTACTGATGTGTATCAAGGGAGGCGACATAGCACTCTGACACATGACTTTCATCTTTTTAAGATTAATGGTTAGGCCAAAGTCCGTGCAAGCTTGGGAGAAGCGATCCATCAAGGTCTGTAATTCCTGCTCTGAGTGACAGGCAAGTTCGGCATCATTGGTGAAAAGCAGGTCTCTAAAGGTGCTCTCACTCTGGTTTTGGCTCTCAGATGTGAAACATTGAACAGGCCTCCATCCAACCAGGAATGCAGATAGATGCCATCAGTTGATGAACCAAAAGCATGATGCAACAGCATGGAGAAAAAAATTCTAAACAGCATGGGAGCAAGCACGCATCCTTGCTTGACTCCGCTGTTTATGCTGAATGCTTCAGAGGTGTTGCCTTCGAACTGTACGACACCCTGCATGTTGCAATGAAAGGAGCAAATGAGGCTATGGAGTTTAGGAGGGCAACCAATTCTCGAGAGAATTTTGAAAAGACCTCTGTTAACCATATCAAACGCTTTGGTCAAGTCTATGAAGGCAATGAAGAGGGGTTTTCTTTGTTCTCTGCACTTATCTTGCAGTTGACAAAGCAAGAAAATCATATCGATAGTTGATCTTCTTGCTCGAAAGCCATATTGTGATTCGGGGTAAACAGTGTCGGTAAGTTTACGCAGTCTAAGCAAGGTGACCTTGGCAAACATTTTCCCAACGACACTGAGAAGTGAAATTCCTCTGTAGTTGTTACAGTCACGCCTGTCTCTACTGTTCTTATAAAGAGTAACTATACGGGCATCACGCATATCCTGTGGCACTTCACCTTCTTTCCAACACAGGCACAATTCATGCAGGGGCTTTAATAGAACACTTTTAGAGCATTTGATCAATTCAGCTGTGATACCATCTATACCCAGAGCTTTTCCACGTCTTAGGGAGCTGATTGCATTTTCAAGTTCCTCAAGTGTGGGTACATTGTCCAACTCCTGTAGTACAGGGAAGGACTCCATGATGTTTAAAGCTGATTCTGTGATAGAATTTTTGATGGTGTACAACTCAGAAAAGTGCTCTACCCATCTTTCCATTTGCTTAGCTCTGTCCGTAATGTACTCTCCAGGGCTGGACTTGAGGGGAGCTGTCTTGCTCTGAGTGGGTCTGCAAGCTTTCTTGATGCCTTCGTACATTCCTCTGATGTTTCCCATGTCAGCAGCAACCTGTATTTCCTCACTGAGCTCAACCCAATATTCGTTTGCATACCGCCTCACAATTTGCTGAGCATTTCTTCTCATAGCACATAGTTTCTGAAGAGCACTTTCATTGGGGGAGTGTTTGTATTCAATGAGTGCGCTGCACTTGGTCTCAACAAAGGGATTCATTTCATTGCACTTGGCTTCAAACCAGTCATTCGTTTTGCTGGTCCTCTTCCCAAAGACATCAAGAGCAAGTCTGTGGACACTCTCATGTATCTGTTCCCATTTTTCAGCCACTGATGTAGCAGAAGAAGACGCAATCAATGCATTCTGGAGAGATCTCAAAAATTGATCCACCTTGCTGAGATTCATGGTTTTGTTAGTGTCAATATGAGATCGTCCTGTTGGTTTAAGGTGATGCAATGTTTTGGGCTGGAGCCGCACTTTACAACAAACTAACAAGTGATCAATGTCACAGTCGGCACTGTGGTATGACCACCTGTTAAGAATGTACTTGAGAGCAGACCGCCAATGTTGTGATCTGGGATGTCTCCATGATACTTTGTGCTGTGGCTTGGACTTATAAATGAGTTGGATACACACAAATCATGGTAAGTACAAAATTCCAACAGTCTTTGCCCATTTTCATTAATCTTTCCAATGCCATATGGCCCGAGGCATGTTGGCCAGGACACATGGTCAGAGCCAACTCTTGCATTAAAATCACCCAGAAGAACGATGAATTCATATCTGGGGATAGCTCCTAGCGTTGCTTTCAATTTATCGTGGAACTCATCTTTGGTCTGTTGTGAAGCTGTTAATGTCAGAGCGTATATGCTGATAAGGTTCACAGGGCCTTCAATTATGTTCAGACGAAGTGTGAGCAGTTTCTCAGTACCGTCGCTGATCAATTCAATCATTTTCAGCAATATGTTTTTCACAGCAAAGCCCATACCATGTTCTCGTGGTTCTGCCGAAGTTTTGCCCTTCCAGAAGAATGTGTAATCCTTTTCCTTCAGCCTTCCAGAGTCTGCAATTCACATTTCCTGCAAAGCTGCAATGTCAACATTTAGTCTCCGTAGCTCGTTTTTTATCACCTCTGTTTTCTGAAAGTCTCTGACTGCTTATAGGTCGTTTGAGAGTCTGGTCATCATAGTCTGGACATTCCAACTGCCCATCTTTAGGGCAGGTGGCTTGGAATGTGAGTTAACTTTATTGTTTGCTGGTGCTAATGCTTCAGTTCACCTGTCGGGCTGTAACCTTAATCCCCATGCACCCAATGAGGAAGATGAACCTTGACGAGACAACACCTTACTGGCTGGGGTTTGCCCAGCTTAAGGAGGGCAGTAACTGTCCAGTGGAACTCGATCATTCCTTCCACCATCAAATGCAGCCCCTGGCGTCAAGCCCTACGTCAATCGCCGATCGGGCAAGTAACCGGTAACTGCTGCATCCTGTGTTGCATCTACCCCATGAGGAGTAGCTGGAGTGTCCTCTCCAGGGTGCTGGCCGGGGTGGATCAATATGGAAAACAAGCTGTTGTCCATGCAGCAGGTTTTCCCTCTCCGTGACATTGGTGGATCCAAAGGAGAGGCAGAGCCAGTACAGTTTGGCACCAGTGCCACCTCAGGAGTTGCCAGAGGGATGTGATGTCCAACGTCCAACTGTGTAAGGGACTCCGACTCCTGATTTTTCCTCGGGGTTAACTCCTGAAGCCTTTCCCATATATGAGTATAGCTGCAAATCAGCGGAGGCTTAAAATCAGGGTTTTCCTTCCCCTAGGTGAGTTGCCTGCCAAGGCTGACGAGCCCCACCTGTAATGTAGCTTTGCATAAAGAATATCTCAGCACCTAGGACAGTGCTTTTTTTTCTGAGTAGACACTTAAATGTTTGATGAATTGAATTTTTTGCTAAACTTTGCATTTCAAATTTTGGTTCAGGAAATATGGCTACTATATTAATTCATTTAAAATTTTCAGAGCTGTAACTCAGACTATCACATGATGTGATATGATGTAGTAGTGATGGTACTTTAGCTTTCTAGACATTTGTTGGAGCACTCTCTGTTTGAAGAACTGAGAGTTTATTCTTCAAAAAAGTAGAGAAACTAATTAGGGGAACTATTATTCAGGATCTGGTTTCCATCACCAGAAAGGAATTGGTTGCTTTCCAATTACGGAGGAACTGATAGAAACCTTGTAGAGAAGTGACTGCTCCATCTTAGAATTTGTGATAAAGGAGAAGGAAGCCAAACATAGTCTGATATGCCCACTAGATTTTGAGATTGTGGATTTTAAGAGGTTCAATGAAGGATTAGATAGGCTCTTACAGACTAAACTTCTGCAGAGGATGTTGGTCTATAAAATGATAGGATGTTCTTAAGTTGTTGTTGTTTGTCCTTTGTTCTGGAAGAGGATCATGACATTAGAGTAATGTCATGACTTGTATGGAATTGGATTTATGCAAAGTCAACAGCCTCACTCTCTCCTCCAGAGCCATCTGGATCCAGTGGCAAAATATACATTAGGACAACTGGAGATGGCTCTGGATGTTTTTAGGCAATTTTGGGTTGTGACTTGCCCAGGGTCATACAGCTGGTAAGTGTAAAATGTCTGAGGCTGGATTTCAATGCAGATCCTCCTTACTCCAAAGCCAGTGTTCTATCCATTGTGCCACCTAGCTGCCCAAGATGTTCTTAATAATTATATTTTGAAAGGCTAATGATTCTCATGATGAAGAAAGGGAGACTGTCTTCTATTTTTTATATTTTATTTTTTGGGAGACTTCTATTTTGGGCTGGTTAGGTTTTATTTGTTTTCATGTACATGTAAAAACAATTTTTAGCATTCATTTAAAAAAATTTCATGTTCCAGATTTTCTTCTTTCTTCCTATACCCCCTCCAAGAGAAGGCAAGGTTACATATGTACAGTCTTGCAAAACATATTTCCATTTTAGTTATGTTGTGCAAGAAAATAGAGACCAATCCCCACTCCCAAATATTAAGAAAGTACAAAATAGTATGCTTTGATCTGCATTCTGTCTCCATCAGTTCTTTCTTTGGAGATGGATAACATTTTTCATCATAAGTCCTTTGAATTTTTCTTGGATTTTTCAATTGCTGAGAATAGCTAGGTCATTCATAGATGGTCATCCTTACAATATTGCTGTCACTGTATACACTGTTCTGGTTCTTCTCACTTCACTTTGCATCAGTTCCTATTAAGTCTTTCCTGGTTTTTCTGAAAGCATCCTGCTCATCATTTCTTATAAGCACAGTAGTATTCCATCCCATTCATTTGCCACAACTTATTTAGCCATTTCCCAGTTGATGAGTATCCCTTCAATATCTAATTCTTTACCACCACAAAAAGAGCTTTTATAAATATTTTTGTATATATAGATCCTTTTCCTTTTAAAAAAAATCTCTTTGGGACACAGACCTAGTAGTGGTATTACTTACTAGGTGAAAGGATATTATATGTGCAGTTTTATAACCCTTTGGGCACAGTTGCTCTCCAGAATAACTGGATTAGTTCAAACTTCACCAACAGTGCATTAGTATCTCATTTTTTTCCACACCCCTCCAACATTTGTCATTTTCCTTTTCTGCCATATTAAACAATCTGCTAGATGTGAGGTGGTACCTCAGAGTTGTTTTATTTTGCATTTACTTAATCAATAGTGATTTAGGGCATTTTTTGTTTTTGTTTTTGTTTTTGTTTTTGTTTTTGTTTTTGTTTTTGTTTTTGTTTTTGTTTTTGTTTTTGTTTTTTTTTACAGGGCAATGAGGATTAAGTGACTTGCCCAGGGTCACACAACTAGTAAGTGTCAAGTCTCTGAGGTCAGATTTAAACTCAGGTCCTTCTGAATCCAGGGCTGGTGCTTTATCCACTGCGCCATCTAACTGTCCCAGGGCATTTTTTTTCATATGACAATAGATAGCTTTGATTTCTTAATCTGAAAAGTACCTGTTCATATCCTTTGACCATTTCTCAGTTGAGGAATGACTTGTATTTTTATAAATTTGACTTGGTAATCTATTTGAGAAACTAGACCTTTATGAGAAAAAGTTACTGTAAAAAATTTTTTCCTAGCTTCCTGCTTTCCTTCTAATCTTGGTTGCATTAGTTTTGTTTGTGCAAAACCCTTTTAATTTATTATAATCAAAATTATCCATTTGACATCTTGTAATACTCTCTCTCTCTCTCTTATTTGGTCATAAATTCTTCCCTTATCTATAGATGTGACAGATAAACTATTACATGGTTCCCTAATTTGCTTATGGTATCACCCTTTATGTCTAAATCATGTACCCATTTTGATCTTATCTTGGTATTGTCTCGAAAATTTCTAAGTCCAGTGAAGGAAAAGAAACAGCAGAGTCTTCAAGTCATAGAAAATAGGTTCATTGAGAGAGGGCCTATCTCACAATAAAGCCAGTCAGTCAGGGGTAGGACCTGAAAGACCCCGAATAGTGTCACTCAGCTGCTTTTATACCCCAACAGGACTGTAAAGTATTTATACAAAAATAATTTTAGACACACAACAAGCCTTAAGGGTAATCATAATGGGGAATTTCATTAAAACAAACATGCAAATCAAAGTAATATATACTAGTACATTATTAAAAGAATAAACCACAGAACATAAGAAAAGTGGGGATTTTCACAACTAAAGTAGGTAGATCATAGGGAATGATAAATCCTAATTGGTCTATCTAGCTCAGGAGTTACTATTCTTGTTATTTGATCTTTTTAAGTTGTGGATTTGACTACTAGCTAAGTGTGGATTTAGCTGACAGCTTATGTTTGAAAAACAACTTCAATATACTATGTGTATAATCTTACTGACATCTATCTGAAGTAATTTATGTTTACTGACTTTAAATATACTGATAGATTAAATTACAATTTTAGTTAATATACTGATTATTACCATTATTAAATCACTTATAACTAAGGAGTGGGGAAAATCTCACTCACAGTATACAGTATACGATGTTGATCTATACCTAGTTTCTGCCATACTGTTTTCCAGTTTTCCAAGAAATTTTTGTCAAATAATGAGTTCTTGTCCCAGAAGCTTGGGTCTTTGTATTTATCAAACACTAGATTAGTATGTTTATTACCTATTATGTATTGTGTACAGAATCTATTCCACTGATCCACCATTATATTTCTTTTTTCTTTTTTTGTGGGGCAATGAGGGTTAAGTAACTTGCCGTGGCTCGCACAGCTAGTAATTGTTAAGTGTCTGAGGCCAGATTTGAACTCAGGTTCTCCAGAATCCAGGCCCAGTGCTCTATCCACTACACCACCTAGCTGCCCCACCCCACTCTATTTCTTAACCAATGCTAGATTATTTTAATGATTACCACTTTGCAATACAGTTTGAGATCAGGTATTGCTAGGTCACCTTTGTCACATTTTCCCCATTAATTCCCTTGATATTCTTGACTTTTTGTTCTTCTGGATGAATTTTGTTGTTATTTTTTCTAACTCCATACATTTTTTTGGTAGTTTGATTGGTATGGCATTGAATAAGTAAATTAACCTAGGTAAAATTATCATTTTTATTATATTGGCTTGGCCTATCCATGAGCAATTACTATTTTTCCAGTTGTTCAGATTTGACTTTATTTTGTGTGAAAAGTGTTTTGTAATTGTACTCATATAGTTCCAGGGTTTGACTTGGCAGGTAGATTCCACAGTATTTTATATTATCAGTAGTTATTTTAAATGGAATTTCTCTTTCTATCCCTTGATGCATTTTGCTGGTAATATATAGACATTCTGATTATTTATGTATATTTATTTTATATCCTGCAGCTTTGTTAATACATTTAATTATTTCAGCTAATTTTTTAGTTGATTCTGCAAAGAATAATATTTTTGTTTCCTCATTGCCTATTCTAATTCCTCCAGTCTCTTTTTCTTTTCATTGCTATGGCTAGCAATTCTAGTACAATATTAAATAATAGTGGTAATAATGGACATCCTTGCTTCACTCCTGATCTTACTGGGAAGGCTTTTAGCTTAAACCCATTACAGATAATGCTTGCTGATGCTTTTAGATAAATATTACTTATAATTTTAAGGAAAGCTCTATTTATTACTATACTTTTTAGTATTTTTATAGAAATGAGTCTTGTATTTTGTCAAGCTTTTCCTAATAATAATAATTTCATAATCATATGATTTTTGTTAATTTTATTATTATTATTACATTAGGGAAATTGGTTGGTAGTTTTCCTTCTCTTTCCCTTCCTTCCTTTTCATTCTTTCTTTTCTTCCTTCTTTCTTCCCTCCCTCCTTCTCTCCTGCCCTTCCTTCCTTCCTTCCTCACTATCTCTCTCTCCTTCCTCCCTCCCTCCTTTCCTACCTTCCTTCCTTCCTCACTATCTTTCTCTCTCTCCTTCCTCCCTCCTCCTCCTCCTCCTGCTCCTTCTTTTCTTTCTCTTTCTTTCATCTTCCTGGTTTAGGTATCAGCATCTTATTTGTTTCATAAAAGGAATCCTGTAGGACTCCTTCTTTGCCTGTTTTTCCAAATAGTTTATATAGTATTGGGTTTAATTATTCTTTAAATGTTTAGTAGAATTCACTTGTGAATCCATCTGATCCTGGAGATTTTTTTTAGGGTGACTCTTCTATTTTTGGAATGTTCTGTGTTGTATCTTTTGGAATTCTTAGCTCCCTTCAAGATTAGGTCAAGTGTGGTAGTGAAAAACACAAACCTTTTCTGATTTCCTTCCTTTTCTTCTCCCCCCCTTAGAATTTTTGGTGTTCTCTACTCCTGCTGTCAAAATTACTTTTGTATTTACTCATTTGTGTTTGTTGTTTTTCCACAATGCAATGTAAGATCTTTGATGGCAGGGACTATTTTTGTGTTTTTGCCTTTCTTTCTTTCTCCTCAGTATTTAGTACAATGTGTAGGCATATAGCAGATACTTGCTATATGTTTGTTGGAATTGAGTTGAGTGTAGATAGTGGGGAGTTTACCAACCAACTCATTCTAAATAGACATTTTTAGAAGATGGAAGCAAATATGTAGCATGCTCTCCTGTGAATGTTGACTTGAGTAGTAAAGTTCCAAATGAGCTGAGGCCAACTATTAAATTCTAAGGACAACAACAAAAATTCTAGGAACAGAGTAAGGGCTAAGTAATAGAAATAAGTGGTGGAGGTGAATGAAGAGTATCTAGGTATGGTCTTGGCCACAAGATGTCCCCTTCCTATACTTAAAAAAACGTAAATTATTCATATCACCTCCTTTTTCACTGCTCTAAAAATCAACACTACTTCTGTCTTTACACTTTTGAGAATTGGTAGGATTATAATTTCAACAAACAAACATTTGTAAATACTAGACTTTCTTCTAGTCCTCTATGACTAAACTTTTCAAATGGGTAGCTTATGCCTTTTGAATTAATTTTTCTTTTTATACTGCTCCTTCCCTCCCCACCTCCCCGCCTGCAGTTTAGCGTTTGTTCTTTTATTCCATCAAAACTATTTTCTGAGGTCACCAGTGGCCTTTATCATCATATATGATAGAAGTTGACATATTATTAAGAAGCATGTAGTGAGCACTTCAGTTGCCAGATACTATGTTAAACACTGGAGAAACAAAGATAAAATGAAATAGTCTCTGTCCTCTGGGAGGCTATATTCTAATGGATGAGATTCATATACAAATGAGTAGATATAGAATATATATACATATATGTGATAAAATAGTAGGGGGGAAGGGCATAGCAGTTGGTAAAGGCGGGATCAAGAAAGGTTTCATGTGTGTGTGTGTGTGTGTGTGTGTGTGTGTGTGTGTAGGTAAGCACAGTAATATGAAGAGAGCAATAAAGGTAAAAAGACTGGAAAGAAAGGAAGAGAACAGATTGTGATGAGCTTTAACTACCCAACAGATGAGATACTATTTGATCCAAGGGATAATGGGGAACCATTTATGAGTTTGTTGAGATGATGTGATCAGACCTGCATTTCAGTAAAATCACTTTGGTTGCTCTGTGGGGGATGGATTGGAGTCAGAAGAGGCTTGAGGCAGGGGAGATCAAAAGAACTACTATTACAGTAGTCCATTTGAGAGACGGGGCTAAACTAGGGTGAGGGGGAAAAAGTAGGAGATACATGGATAAGATGTTATGGAGAGAGAAATGATAAGATCTCACAACGGATTAAATATGGTGGGTGAGTTGAGAATGAGGATTTAAGGATAATACTGACTGCCCATGGATATACGTAGGAGTCTTTGGGATAGACACCTAGGGAAGTTAGTAGATAGAACTGAGACTAGAATTTTCCATGCCCTTGGCAATAATTTAAGTCTAGTGTTCTAGTTATAGTCAAAATGAGGACTGTTCTGACTCCTAATATGTAGATAAAATGCACCTGGGATCTCATGTGGGTATTGTGTACAATGATCTAGACTGCAAGCCTGCTGGTATCTGCCTATCATTTAATCTTGTCCATGGCCTTTTATAAGCTTGCCTCCAGTGGTACACACAACATCCAGGAGACCTTCAATTCCTCTTATTGTGAAGATAACCATGGAGCCCATGGATTGTCCATCCCTTGCTCTCACCATAGGCCTAGTCCAGCTTTCTTTTCATCATTACCATGTTACTATTTATAATACTATATGTGTTTTTCTTTATATTCAGAAGGAATTATAGTACCTAAAAGGAATAGTGTGATATATTGGAAAGAGCTACAGACTGGTAATCAGGAGACCTAGGTTCTAGTCCTGTTTTTGCCACACATGACTGTGTAGCATTTTGTATCCTTGGATAATCCACTTCACTATAGTTTCTTCACTGCCAATCACATTATTTGACATGTAGTAAGTACTTAATAAATACTTTCAAAATCATTTCATTCATTCACCTGTCAAAGGACTAGACCTCTAAGATTTTGTTCAGCTCATAAAATTCTTGGGTCTTAAATTTCAGAGTACTGATAGTAGAGACATGAAAAGGATACATTTTATTGCATTCTTTTTTCCCCTTTGACTTTGGTATGTTGCAACGTCTTGAATTTTTTGATTAGTAGTTTTGAAAATTATCTCATTAGTTACCTCTGTATTTCTGCTATCTTGCTATGACCTCACGCTGTTGATTGCTTTTTCCCTTTCAATTATGCAGATTTTAAAAAACTAAAATACTAACTTCTATTAATATTTCTCTTTTTAATTGACCTATAACCCCACCCCCCAATGTTTATTAGAGCCTCTGTTATTTAGTTTAGCACAGCACAAGTAGGATCATGACTCAAAAACTATTGAAGGTAGCTTTTAGGGATTTGAGGTAAAAAAAAATGAAAAGAACATTGGTTACTATAGAAACAAAGGGCTCTTCTTAGCACCATCTTGTTGACTTCGGCTGCACCTTGAGAGCCAAGTGGAGGAAGAAGTGAGTTCGTAAACTGAAATGCAAGAGGGGAAAGATGAGACGGAGGTCCAAGTAATCAGACTGTGCTGACCACTGAGGCCACAGGAGCAGAGTTGGAATGACCCTTGGTGACATCATCTGGAAACATCACTCTCCCTATGAAGCACTGTGCTAGCTCTACCATTTGATGAAGGATTCTTATCACCATTTGATCACCTCCCTGACAAAAGGACATGCTACCTTGTAATGCAGATTCCACTGACCTGCTTCTTGATTTTGTGCCATGGGACTCCTGTCATTCCATAATGATAGTTCTGTGGCTTAGTGTAGTGCACTTGTACAATAAATCCTCACTACTTTCTTGTTTGGAAAAAAATAAAACAAAGGAAAATCTCTAAGTGCTTTGAGACATAATCTTCCAACAAGGAAGATATCAAGTTATGGAAGAAAAATGCCAAATTCATCTAGCAATATCTGCTGAACCCCTGGAATAATAATACTAGAAAATCTCAAAACCTTTGAATACAGCCATTCTAAAAAATGAATGTTAAAATTTTTTTTAATGTAATTGGGAAATATTCAACAAAATAAAAATATTTTAAAATACTTAAAATACTTTAAAAATGTGAATTATGGCTCTAATAAGTATTCATGGTGTAATGGCACATAGGAAATTTCACAGAATCTATGTTATTTTGATAAATGAATTGGTCTTTTATGTAACATGTAGTGGTAGATAGGCCAGTCCTAGGTGATTTCCTGATGTGCTCATATGCGTACTGGTAATACTACTACTATCACTACCACCACCATCACTACCATTACTATTACTGTTGTAATTGTTGTTTCTCCTTCATTCTCAAAGAGGACTAGGACATCGGAAGGTGATGTCATGACTTGCAGTGAATTGGATTTAAGGAGGACTGTTGGAAATCACCAGCTTCAGTCTCTCCTCCAAAGCCTTACAAGATAAAATACATCAGTACTACTGGAGATGGCCCCAGATCCCCAGATGCAGTAGGAAACCTTGGCCTTTTAAAACTAAGTCCCAGGTTTCAGTTTGCCTGAGGCAACCCCCATTTAGTGATTAAGGCTAGGTAAGAAATGAGGCACTACTACTACTACTACTACTACTACTACTACTACTACTACTACTACTACTACTACTACTACTAGTACCACCACCACCACTGCCACTGCCACTTCTACTGCTACTACCACTACTACCGCTAGTAATCCTTCTCCTAGCTAGCTTGTATTTCTATTATGCTTTACAATTTACAAAGTACTATACAAATATCTCATTATATCTTCACAACAACCCTAGGAGGCAGGGGCTGTTATAATCCCCATTTCACAGATGGGGAAACTGAGCTAAACAGAGGGTTGAAACAAGACTTGCTCAGGGCTGCCAGTAAGTACCAGAGCTAGGCAAAATAGGCTAATGAAAATGAATGTCCTTGCAGGAACTGCCAAATCATCAGAAATCCCAGACACACTGCTCCACTTCTCTGGTCTGCCCAACCAACAGTCCAGCTGCCTTGGCACCATGAGGATAGCTCCACCTGGAACACGATGAGATTATTGCTTAGTCTTTTTCTGGAAATACCACATCATCAGAAGTTCCAGCCGTTGTGCTTACTCTGCCCTCTCCTTCCCCTCTTTAAACTTCCCCTTTTATAAGTGGTCTTCCACCATCAGAATGAAAGCTTCTTAAGAGATGGGGAACTGTCTTTGTTTATTTACCTTGTTATCTGTAGCACTGAGCATAGTGTCTAAATAAATGCACTTTCTGTCTCTGTCTCTCAGTCCTAGCCTTTTCCAATTCTAAAATTTCACGATTCCACAATATTTAGTCATCTATAATATCCAAAAGTTAGAATTTTTCTTAATTTCACTGTTTTGTGAGTAAAATTTTAAAATATAAACATCAGTTATAGTTGAGATAGCTGAAACTGTGTTTTAGCTAAAGACTCTGCTCTATGCTATCCAGGTTTCCATAGTGATTAGAATTTCATTTTCATGATGTTCAAGGAAGAAATATGAGAATTTAACCAGAAATGACACAGAATGTTAAAGGTAAGGTAGCATTTTCTTACCTTTTCAGAATCACTGCTCATTTTTGACAATAGCTTTGTGATTGATATAGAAATACTGAATAATACTTATTCAACACATTTTCAAGTCAGTATAGTTTATTGTAGAATTTGACACATATTTATATGCACATGTGTATGCCACATGTTGCTGTGGCAAAATGTTAAAGGCAGTCTCAAGCAAAAGGATTAATAAATGTTTCTTGAATTAAAGGATCCCAGAGGTCACAACCAGTCATTTTTTCAAATTAGCTGACTCTTTCTGGCAGGTACTGGGCATAAACCTTACCGTCCAAAATTATCCTGTCAGAGAGCATCCCTTACTGATTATTCTGTCTTCTAACCAAACTCCTGGTTCATAGGCCAAAAATCTTTGATTTACTTTCCTTTCCTAGACATTTGGTATGAGATTAATTCCATAAACTATTGCCCATCTTAATTCTAGTATATATTTTCTTCACTCCCCTCCCCCTGTTTTTGGGAAGTTACCTTTCCTTTAAATAAAAATCAAACATTATACCTCTTCCTCTCTTACCTTAGAAAAACTGATTATCCAAAATGATTTTTTATCTTTATAGAGCAAGTATTTACCTAAGATAGAGCTAACTTAAAAAAATTAAATGTCTTCATACATTTTTTAGACATAATAGGCACTTTTCAACAAACATCCCAACAATCCTCCCTACAAAATATATTTATCCAAAATAGTTAAACAAAACCATTTAGCATTTTCCATTTTAGTAATTTACTGTTCTTTTTTATTGATACAAAAATTTCATTTCATTTCTTTATTTTTTCTTACTCATTACTTTCATTTAAACTTTTTTCAATCTTAATAGTATTTTATTTTTCCAGTTATGTGTAAAGATAGTTTTCAACATTTATTTTTGTAAGATTTTGAATTCCAAATTTTTCTCCCTCCCTCCTATCCTTCTCCTCTCCCCAAGAAGACAAGCAATCTGATATAGGTTAGTCATGTTGTAAAAGAAGAATCAGAACAAAAGGGAAAAACCTCAAGAAAGAAAAAACAACAATAACAAAGTAAAAATAGTATTGTTCAATCTGCATTCAGATTCCACAGTTCTTTTTTTCTGGATGTGGAGAGCATTTTCTATCATGAATCCTTTGGAATTGTCTTGGATCATTGTATTGCTGAGAAGAGCTGAGTATCACAGCTGATCATCATGTAACATGTCTGTTACTGTGTACAATGTTCTCTTGGTTCTGCTCACTTCACTCAGCATCAGTCCACTTAATTCTTTCCAGGATTTTCTGAAATCTGCCTGCTCATTTTTTGTTATGGCACAATAATATTCCATTATATTAATATACCACAACTTGTTCAGCCATTCCCCAATTGATGGGCATCCCCTCAATTTCTAATTCTTTGCTACCACAAAGAGAGGTGCTATAAATATTTTTTGTATACATGGGTCCTTTTCCCCCTTTCTATGATCTCTTTGGGACTCAGACCTAGTGGTATTGCTGGGTCAAAGAGTATGCAAAGCCCTATAGCCCTTTGGGCATAGTTCCAAATTGCTCCCCAGAATGGTTGGATCAGTTCACAACTCTACCAACAATGCATTAGTGTTCCAATTTTTCCACAGCTTCTCCAATATTTATTATTTTCCTTTTTTGACATATTAGTCAATCTGATAGTTGTGAGGTGTTACCTCAAAGTTGTTTTAATTTACATTTTTCTAATTGGTAGCCATTTAGAACATTTTTTCATATGGCAACAGATAGCTTTGATTTCTTCATCTTCAATGCCTTCATCTTCATCTGCCTGTTCATATCCTTTGACCATCTCTCAATTGGAGAATAACTTGTATTCTTTTAAATTTGATTCAGTTCTTATATGTTTTATAAATGAGGCCTTTGTCAGAAACACTGGCTGTAAAAATTGTTTCCCAGCTTTCTGCTTTCCTTCTAATCTTGGCTGCATTGCTCCTGTTTGTACAACCCCTTTTTAATTTAATGTAATCAGAATGATCCATTTTGCATTTCATTATATTTTCCATTTCTTGTTTGGTCATAAATTCTTCTCCTCTCCATAGATCTAAGAGATAAACTATTCTTTCCTTTCCTAATTTGCCTATGATATCACCCTGTATATCTAAATTATGTGCCCATTTGGACCTTATTTTGGTATAAGGTGTAAGATGTTGGTCTGTGCCTAGTTTCTGCCATATTATCTTCCATATTTCCCACAGTTTTTGTCTAATAACGAGTTCTTAACACAGAAGTTTGTGTCTTTGGGCTTATCAAACAGTAGATTACTATAGTCATTTACTACTGTCTCCTGTGCCTAACCCATTTTCACTAGCTTACTGATTCTTTACAGAAAAGATGCTGTTTAACTTCATTGTTAATGGTACTAACATTGTCTATAATGTGTGACTCTCAGGTCTTATATGCTCATTTAGACATCTCATCCAACCCAGGAAATCTTGTTCTTTCCTTGATTTTCTTCTTTGTGGCCTCTTAGTGCTGTTTCTATTTGTATTGTCGTAGCCTATGTGTATGTGGTTTTTAGCTCTGTTTTCTTTACTTTGTATCGCTTCATGTAAGACTCACCATGTTTCATTCCTTACTGTATAGTCTTCTATTATATTAACATGGACTAATTTATACAGCCATTTCCCTAATTATTTCATGTGCATTTTATTTCTAGAATTCTGTTATCATAATTAATACCACTAGGATTTTTTTTTTAGCATTGGCCATGAAGATGGCTGAAGCGGGTGCCAAGGTCATCCAGGGCATCCTGGGTTATTGCTAATTATCTTCACTTTTGTCTTGCCCCTGGACTTCAGTGACTCAGGGAGAGAGAGAGGTTGATGACTTTGTGCAACTCTGCCTCACTTCAGTACAATTCACAAACAAGTCAAGACATCAGGACAAACAACAGAGGGAATTATTATTTAAGTATGAATTAGACTAATGGCATCTGAGTCCTTTCCACCTCTGTGGTTTTGTCAATAACACAGGACCCATCTAATCCAAATTCCTCATTTTATAGATGAGTCTCCTAAAAGTGAAATGACTTGCCCAGGCTCATACAGGAAGTTAATTGGCAGAGGCAGGATTTGATGCTTTGACTCTAAATTCAGAACTCTTTTTGCCACACCACGTCTCTCCTTTCAGTAGATAACAATCTTGCCAGTGAAAATTTAGCATCTACCTTCCCCCTTTTGAAAACTGATGCAAGATTTCCAAGTGTTTTATTACCAATCTGGTTTTTCAAGATTCTTCAAATGTTATTGACAGTTGTTCAACAATCATAACCACAAATTTTTTATTTCAGACCCTGACATCTAGTTCACTGGACCAGATGACTCGAACTCATTGAGGGTAGTTAGGTGCGATATTACCATCATCTCATTTATTTGGTGTTTCAATTTCATGTGGATCACTTTTATTCTGTCTTTCCTAATGTGAAGATAATTTTCTTTGATTGAAAATCAAAAGCAAAATAGAAACCTTTTCTTATATGCTCATGTAGAGAAAACATCCAACCCAGGAAATCTTGTTCTTTCCTTGATTTTCTTCTGGCTCCTAACAGGGACTGGCACAAAAAAGCTTTTTTTTTCCCCACTTAGGATTTATTGCCAATCTTAGTTCACACTGAGCATTAGCTTTGCAGACACTATCATCCATTGTAGGCTAATAGCTACAAGAGATATTATAAGCATTATGTAAAGAAAAATGATAAATTTTCTTTATTCTAGTCATCCAACAGAAATTTCTGAAGAGGAAGATTATTTTAGCTCCTTTAATGCCAACTTTGGCAGCAGTTCTGAAGACATCTGCAAAGGTGTTAAGCACTTATTAACACCCTGTCAGTGGTTCTAGATTAAAAAAAAAGTTATACAATTCTACCTGGGTAGCACTGTAGGCATTTAATCTATGAAAATTTCCTTTTCTGAGCAAATTTCATAGGAAATAATGGTAATGGTTATTAGGAATTACTGAGAAATTAACAAAATTTTAATTTAACCATTGAAAATTTTAATTTAGTTTTAAGTAATAAATTTATAAGAACTGAGTATATGAGCAACTTGGAAAATGTAACATATTTGGGTACAAAAGATAAAAGTTTTGTTTTTTTTTTAATTTTGGGGGGGCGGGGCAATGAGGGTTAAGTGACTTGCCCAGGGTCACACAGCTAGTAAGTGTCAAGTGTCTGAGGTCAGATTTGAACTCAGGTCCTCCTGAATCCAGGGCCAGTGCTCTATCCACTGTGCTACCTAGCTGCCCCCTCAAAAGATAAAAGTTGTAGAAAAATGTAAATATTAGTAAAGGTTTGGTTGGATAGTTAAACCCTGAGTTATGTAGAGGTTAGGTTTTGGTTTTTTTCTGAAAAACAAACTGCAACATGAAATTATGCAACTGGAAGCATTTACATGTATGGTGTTTGGAACATTGGATTTGGAATCAGAGGCATTGAATTTAGATCACAGCTCTGCTAATTGTGAATATGTGACTTTGGGCACCTCATTTAACTTCCGTGGGCCTTAGTTTCTTCATCTGTAAAATGAAGGGTTAACCTTCATGACCTCTAAGATTATTTCAAGCTCTAAATCTATGGTCCTCCAAACCTCTTTGAGATGTAAAAACCACATAATTTTATGTTCCTTTCATGAAATTAAAGTCTTCCTAGTAAGAACCTGGGCAGTAAGGCATACATACAGTCAGCACCTTTAGCAAACACATGTCCATTCTAGGAAGAGTTTTGTCATTTGGGTGAATAATAGAGGGATGGGGCCTTTATTCCCCAAATTTCCTCTATATCTTGAATGCATAGAACTTACTATATACATACATATATACATATGTGTGTATATATATATATATATATATGTATGTATTTGTCTGTATATGTGGGTTTTTTTCTTCCACATACTGAAAGTAACTTGAAGGTAAGGACTATATATATATATATATTTTGGTACCTCTAGTACCACAGTACAGTATCTGACATCTAGTAAATGTTAAATAAATTTTGGATGAATTGATTTGAATCTTAGTACCTTATCTAATCAGAAAAGGTATCAATCCCATGCCCCCTTTTTAGCCATAGTTAGGAAATGTTTTAAAAGAACCTTCAGTGGAAATAGGCCTTTTTACCCATGTTCAGGTTGCAGCTTTGTGCCTATTGAGTAAGACCTAGTTCCAAAAATAGTCTTTATAGGAATATTAAGGAATCACAGGATCTAAAAATACTCATCTCAAAGCTGTGCTGCCTCACATAAAACTCTTGAGAAAGAAATAGTTACTGCTACTTTATGGTGATATAACACTTCCATCAGTTAATTTGCAGGCTGTTTTCTTCATAAGTTAAAAATAAATGCAGTATCAGATTGAAGATTTGAACTTTGTTTACTTTTAAACCTATTCAGTACACAGTATATGCATGCAGTATTTGAGTTCCTAAAAACTTATTCCTTAATTTTTTCCTCTGTCTCTGGGCAAATTTCATACTATTCCTAGGGCAGAGATGGGGCTTATTATTTTTCATATTATATTAAAGGCTTTTTCATCTTTAAAGCCCTTTTGAAACAGATCCTCACTTGGAAGTTAGAACAACTTGGTATATTAAAGGACTAGCACAGTGCCTAGCACATAGCAGGTACTTAATAATGTTTATTTATTGCATAAGAATATAATGCATATAACTAGGTGAGACATAACCAGGCTTCTCCAGAATAGGTGCACTTAGGCTCTTAAATAAGTTATAATTAATATCTGCTTCATTTTTAGCAATGCCTTGATTAATGAATCCTCTCAGAATAAATCTTCATGGTAAAATTAGTAAGGCTTTTGTTTTTTCCTTTAAAATTTTTATTTATTTATCTATCTTGCAGGGCAATGAGGGTTAAGTGACTTGCCCAGGGCCACACAGCTAGTAGGTGTCAAGTGTCTGAGGTCGGATTTGAACTCAGGTACTCCTGAATCCAGAGCTGGTGCTTTATCCACTGAGCCACCTAGCTGTCCTCAGGTTTTTCTTTTTAAAAATCATAAATCATGTGAAATAATATTGGCTTGAATTTTAGGGTTCAATGGCATTGTTCTTTTTAAGATGCATGTTAGCTGCAAGATAAAACTATCTCTGCTTCCACTGGTTTGATGAATCAAAGCTCAAGGTTACTTTAGAAGATCACGTGGTCCAGGTTTTCAGCCAGGTAAATAGCCCAACCACTTAGGTCATACAGTTGGTTATTGTTTTCCTGAAAATATCTAAGGAATGGAGACTTTTCAACCTTCCTTGATTATTAATTGTATTATTGTTGTTGTTAAGCTTTCCCTCCTAAGCAGAAATAAGGTGTCTCTTCATTTTAAGTCCATTTCTTAAAAACAACAACAACAACTTGATGAATGACTTTTTATAACACATTAAAAAATATATATCTCTACTTTCCTTCAACTGCCCAGGGAGCCTTACTGTGGAACAAGGTTTTTTGTTGTTTTTTTGGCAAGGCAATGACGGTTAATTGACTTGCCCAGGGTCACAAGCTAGTAAGTATCAAGTGTCTCAGGTTCTCTTGAATCCAGGGCCAGTGCTTTATCTACTGCACCACCTAGCTGCCCCGGAACAAGTATTTTAAAAGCAAACCACACTTCCATAAAAGCAACATGCTGATGGTGTTTCCAATATTACACACTAATAGTCCTCCCTCCTCCCCGCTCACCCATTTCTATGAAAGGAGGAAGATGCATTTTTCTCATCTCTTCTCTAGGGCTCAGCTTGGTTATTTTAATTATACAAAGTTTAATTTTGTTTTATTTTTTCCATTTATATTCTTGTAATCATCATATATATTGTTTTTCTGGCTTCTTACTTCATCCTACATGAGTTCATGACTTTCCCCGTGGTTTCTCTCAATTATTTGTTTGTTGTTTCTTATAGTAAAGTAATATTCCATTACACCCATGTACAACAATTTGTTTAGCTATTCCCCAATTAATGCAAGTCCATTTCTTATTTGCTTTTCTATGGATAAAATGAACAACTGTTTATTTTCTTTATAAAATTTTTTTCCCACGTAGTTGACGCGAGTATTTGTTGTTGTTTAGTTGTATCTGACTCTATGTGACTCCATGGATTTTGTTCATGGGATTATCTTTTTTTTCCTTTTCTTTCTTTCTTTCTTTCTTTCTTTCTTTCTTTCTTTCTTTCTTTCTTTCTCTCTTTCTTTCTTTCTTTCTTTTTTTTTTTTGTGCAGGGCAATGAGGGATAAGTGACTTGCCCAGGGTCACACAGCTAGTAAGTGTCAAGTGTTTGAGACTGGATTTGAACTCAGGTCTTCCTGAATTGAGGGCTGGTGCCTTATCTACTGCACCACCTAGCTGCCCAATTATGGTTTTCTTTCTAGTAAAACTTTTTTTTTGGTAGGGCAATGAGGGTTAAGTAACTTGCCCAGGGTCACACAGCTAGTGTCAAGTGTCTGAGGCTGGATTTGAACTCAGGTCCTCCTGAATCCAGGGCTGGTGCTTTATCCACTGATCCACCTAGCTGCCCCCCATGGGATTTTCTTGGCAAAGATGCTGGAGTGGTTTGTCATTGCCTTCTCTAGTGTGTCCACATTTTACATATGAGAAACTGAGGCAAATAGAAGCTAAGTGACTTGTCCAGGATCACACAGCCAGTAAGTATCTAAGGCTGGATTTGAACTCTTATCTGCCTGACTCCAAGCCTAGTGCTCTTTCTGCTGCACGACTGAGCTGCCCTGAAGATAGTAGTACTGTTTGTATAACCTTCAGCAAGTTACTTAAATTTTCTTTTCATGATTTCTAAAATGAGAGCTATGAAATCAAATTTGAGTAGCTTATCTCTATCCTTTCTTTTACTTCTAAATCTGATGGTCTTGTGTCACTTTTTCTTTTCATATGTTAAATGACTCCAATTCTTTTTTTATCTTTCTAAATAGCATCTACTTTATTGATCTGCTTATAGGCTACCTCCTATATAGACTATAATCCCAAAATGAGACCACTTTGAAAGGAAAAAAATAACTAGACACCAGAAAATACCTCTAATGATAGGCCATATTCTGGGTTTGTACAAACCAAGGTGTTGTTTTGTTTTGTTTTTATAGGGGAGGAGGTTAGTGGAGGTTTTTTAGGAGAGGAGAAGAAAAAGACAGAATGGATTTTATATTTAGATCAATTATTTTCCTTCCTTTTGATCATTAGTGTCAGTTTTCTCTGGACATTCTTTAGTCCTACATTTAAAGTCATTTTTCTACATTTTTAAAAAGCAGTGGCAAAACTAGTCACGGTACTCTAATGAAGACTCTTATTAGCTTCATATTCCTTTAAATACAATTTAATAGTCTAGCCAGTGGCTTTCTTTATAGTGTCATGGCATTGTTGATTCTTATTCAGCTTATACTCAATTGTAGGACTCTGAGTTCTGGATTTTTTTATTATGTCCTGCATTTGCCCGTTATTTTATAGTAGTGTTTTTTGATTTGTAATTATTTCGATTACATTTTCCTTTGTTTTTATAGGAGTGGTTTTTTCAATATCATAGTTCCAGTTTCAATTCTCTTCTATAGTCCATAGTATTTGAAACCCTGTCTGATTTATAATTGCCTCAGTTTTCAGCTTTACTTTGAATATATAGTCTAAACCAATAATATCCTGTGCTTTCTCTCTTTGGTTTTCCAATTCTGGACCTTTTCTAAATATCTTGGCTCTGAGCTTTTCTAGGACTGTTTTATCTTTCTCAGGCAGAACCTTTTTTTGTGGTGGACCAGAATTTTCATGCTTCTACAAATGAGGTTTCTAGTGGTGAAGCTTCCAAGAGCAAGGTTCCAAATAATTTGTTTTATCCCAAACTTTGTACTAGCCTTTCTTTTTACTGTGTTCTCAAAAGCTCTCTCATCACCCCATTTACTTGTCCTATTTCAAGTTCCTTGACTTGATTTTATTTTTTTTCGTTGACTTTAAATTGATGATTTCTTTCTTTCTCCCTCCCTTCCTCTCTCCTTCCTTCCTTTGTCTCCCACTTTTGACCCATTTCTTTTCTTTTCTTTTCTTTTCTCTTCTCTTCTTTTCTTTTCTTTTCTTTCTTTCTTTTTTTTTTTTTAGTGAGGCAATTGGGGTTAAGTGACTTGCCTAGGGTCACATAGCTAGTAAGTGTTAAGTGTCTGAGGCCGGATTTGAACTCAGGTACTCCTGACTCCAGGGCCGGTGCTCTATCCACTGCGCCATCTAGCTGTCCCGACCCATTTCTTTTCATATCTAGTTAAGTATGTTGTTCAAAATCTTCCCTTCTTTAATTTTTATTAATATCTTTTGTTTTTATATCTAATTCGTAACAAAGAATCAAAAAGAAAGGGGGGGACAAACCATTTCTACAAATTAATCAACATATTAACTGAGTCTGATAGTATATGAGCTTTGTTAAGAAAGGTAAGAAGTACATTTTCTTATACATAAATTTGTATTAATAATTTTATTTTTACAATGCTTATATTTTCTACTGTATCCATCCCCACTCCCACTCCCATATAATAAAATATGGAAAAAGTATGAAATAAAAATAAAATTATAAAAGTATGAAAGAATGTGAAAGAAAAATGTACGTATGAATAATATGAAAATAAGTATGAAATAAAATAAAAGCATGGAAAAAAGATAAAAATATTGCAAAAAACTAAATGGCATAGGAAAAAGTCTGATTGTTACATACAGTATCCATAAGTCCTCTGTTTCTGCAAAGGGGTTGGGGGAAGGGCTTCTCATATCTTTTCTTTGGGGCCAACTTCCATCTTCATAATTTTGATTGTTTTCTTGTTCATTTAATTTCCATTAGTTTCTTATTTCTCCTTATTTCATTCTAATTAGTTCATGTAAGTCTTCTCATGTTTCTTTGTAATCATCATATCCATTGGTTTAAAATTTTTTTTAATCATACAAGTGTTTTATTATTTTCTAGTTACATGTAGAGACAGTTTTCAACATTTGTTTTTATAAGATTTCTAGTTTCAAATTTTTCTCCCTCCCCAAGACAGCAGGTAATTTAATATAGATTATATATGTACAATCACATTAAACATATTTCTGCATTAGTCATGTGGTGAAAGAAGAATCAGAACAAAAGGGAAAAGCCTCAAAAAAGAAAAAATAAAAACAAAAAAGTGTGGTTCAATATGCATCTAGATTCCACAGTTCTTTTTTCTGGATTTGGAGAGTATTTTCCATCATGCGTCCTTTGGAATTATCTTGGACCATTGTATTGCTGAGAAGAGTTAAGTCTTTCATAGTTGATCATCACACAATGTTGTTGATACTGTGTACAATGTTCTCCTGGTTCTGCGCATCTCACTCAGCATCAGTTCATGTAAGTCCTTCCAGCTTTTTCTGAAATCCACCTGCTCAAAATTTCTTATAGCACAATAGTATTCCATTACATTCATATAGCACAACTTGTTTAGCCATTCCCCAATTGATGGGTGTCCCCTCAATTTCCAATTCTTTGCCACCACAAAAAGAGCAGCTATAAATATTTTTGTACATGTGGGTCCTTTTCCCTTTTTTATGATCTCTTTGGGATAAAGACCTAATAGTGGTATTGCTGGGTCAAAGGGTATGAACAGTTTTATAGCTCTTTGGGCATAGTTCCAAACTGCTCTCCAGAATGGTTGGATCAGTTCACAGCTTCACCAACAATGCCTTGGTGTTCCAGTTTTTCTACAGCTTCTCCAACATTTATTATTTTCCTTTTTTTTTTGTCATATTAGCCAATCTTATGGGTGTGAGGTGGATATCCATTGTTTCTTTCAGCACAGTAATATTCCATTATATTCATGTGCCACATTTTTTTAGTCATTCTCCTTTGGAGGGCTATCTCCTTTGTTTCACTCATTTGATACCACAAAAGTGCTAGCATGAATATTTTGGTATATTTTGGGTTCTATCTCTCTTTGACCTCCTTGGGTATTATACCTATCAGTGAGATCTCTAGGTCAGAGAGTATGGACATTTTAGTCACTTTCTTATGATTATTTCAAATTGTTTTTCTGAGTGCTTGAATCAATTCATTACTCAATCCAACAATGTTATTGTGCCTGTCTCTTGGTAGCCCAGTCCACATTGACTTTTCCTGTCATTTATCATCTTTTCCAATTTCTTGGGTACAAGGTGAAACCTCAGAGTTGTTTTTATTTGCATTTATCTTATGATTCTGAGTGAATATTTATGTTTGTTGATAGTTTGCAATTCTTTTGAGAGCTATTGGTTCACAGGATCACAATTTGAACTTAGAAAGTCAATAATAGTTTTAATTGGCTAAGTACCTAGTCCTGGGGCCCCTGGTAAAATGACTTAGCAATATTATTTTGGTAGCTGTGTTGAACTGGATTAGAGAAGAGGGAGATTGAAAATGGAAATATTTCAGGGCAAGAAGTGCAGAAAGACTTAATTCGGGAAGTGGTCATGTGAATGAAGAGAAGAGAATATGCAGGAGAGAAGAGATGCTGTGGAAATAGAATCAATAGGATTTAGCAACTAATTAGATATGAGGTTTCAAGGAGAGGGAAGAGTCAGAGATGGCACTTAGGTTATGAATGTGGCAAACTGGAAGGATAATAGTGTCCAAAACCAAAATTAGTCAAGTTTTAAAGGGAGAAAGATCTAGGGAGAATGATTACTTCTGTCTTGAATATTTTGAATTTAGGATTCTACTAGGATACCCAAGTGGAAATGTCCAGTAGATGATGTGGGGCTGGATTTAAAGAATTAGGGCCCGAAGTGTAGATCTGTAAGTCATTGATGAGATCATCAAGGGGAAATTTATAAAGAGAAAAGGGAGATTGGGATAGAGTAATTTGAAAGTAGACTTGGGGAATTCAACAAAATAATGTCTCTTAAGCCTAGGGAGGAGGAGGGATTGGTCAAGTAGTATCAAAAGCATCACAGAGGTTCACCAGGATGAGGATTGTAAAAACATTATTGGACTTAGTTGTTAATCTACTTATAATTACTTTCTGTCCAGGGACAGCTACTGTAGTATATTGAGCCAAGCCATTGCAAACCAAGTTAGAGAATGCTTGCATGCTTACCAAGATAGTCTATTGGCTCTGCTTTCTGACAGTAGTCCTAGAACTGCATGAAGACAAAGGGCTCAGTACAGTTGCCTTTTTTTTTTTTTTTGGTGGGGCAATGAGGGTTAAGTGACTTGCCCAGGGTCACACAGCAGGTAAGTGTCAAGTGTCTGAGGCCGAATTTGAACTCAGGTCCTCCTGAATCCAGGGCCAGTGCTTTTATCCACTGTGCCACTTAGCTGCCCCAGCTCAGTTGCTTTTTAATCCATTTTTCTCTATTCAAATATCTAAGCTTTTAAATAAGATTTGAACTCTAATTGTCCATTTGCCAAGAGACATGATTGATTATAATACTTCTAGAATATAGACATTTTGCACAGGCTAGTACTAGATTGTGTTGGGGGTCTTAGGAGTCATTTATTCAGCCTCATTAATAGTATTTATTTGCATTTTGTCATAGCCAATGTGAATGACTAGCAGAGATCTTACTGGGAATTGGGACAAATTGAAAAAGTTGGGCCAAATCCATCCCCTTTGCTCTTGCTCTCACATCTTACCTTGTGTTCTTCTTCGTCTTTAGAATAAACTATGCAAAAATGAACTCCCTACCTCCTTAAAGATAGAATAAAAATCACCCAAAGCCTTGTGTTATAATGGAAAGAACACTGACTCAAGAGGGAAAAGTACGTGGGTCCAAATCCCACCGTTAGTACTTACCATGTAATTGTGAGCAAAGCATTTAACTGTCCTGGAGCTCAGTCTTCTCATCTGTAAAATAGAGGAGTTGGACAAGATAACAGGTAGTTTCCTTGTAGCTCTAGATCTATGGTCCTATTTTTCTAGATCTATGGCTCCATGTACTAATCAAGTCCCTGTCACTTGTAGGGCTTTGTTTTTTTGGTACAATACCAGAGAAATAGGAGGAAACTAGGTGACTCCGTGGAAAGAGTGCTGGGCCTGGAATCAAGAAAGACCTGAGTTCAAATGTGACATCAGACACTAGCTGTGTGACCCTGGGCAAGTCACTTAACTTCTGTTTGTCTTAATCTACTAGAGGAGGAGATGGCAAACCACTCCAGTATCTATGACAAGAAAACATCATGGACATCATGGTCCATGGAGTCATGGAAAATTAGATATGACTGAACAATAACAACCAAAGAAATAGTGAAATTGGTCCTTTACCTCAGTAACTTAGGGACAAGTGGGTATGATTGCAGCATGGAACAGGGTTGATTCAAGAACTGTGTGTAGTATAGCTACTTCTCTTGTACCTGTCAGTCCTAGTTTACTATATTTTGTGAGAAATATGCAAACAATACTGCCAGAGCATACTAAATTAAACTACTATTCAATGGCAGATGATTTATTTCATTTGCAAGTTAACTTGCATTTATACTAGCATTTTCCCACCAAATTATGAATTTTAGCATTCAGCATGGCAAATCACTTTATTCTCATCCTCCAATTTTATCTGCTTTTCTAATCAGGTTAGTCTTTTGTACTGTCACAATTTTATGAAAAAAATTAAATCTGTTTACATTTCACTCCTTTTAATTTTTAAAAGTCTTTCTCCTTTGTAATTTATGGTCTTTTCTTTTTTTTTTCTAGCCATGGTATCCTCAAACCTTATTTTTGTTCCTTATCAGTTCCTTGAACCATCACTTTCTGAGGCCTGAGTCCCCTTTCTCCTTCTTCTTCATTGGCATCATTTTGTTTTGTTAAGGGCTAAAATTCTAGCTAAACTGTCTAAAATATTTAATGAGTGGTCGCCAATAAATTATAAGCTTTAGCCAAAGTTAGACTTTTAAGCATTTATTAAGGAGAATAAGAATTTGGTAAAGAGAGAGAGAAAGGCCTAGATTCCTATCTATTAAAGGGAGAGCACATTTCTAGCTCCGCTCTCCACCAGAGTCCAGAGGAAAGAGAGTGAGACCGAGCGCCAGTCTCTTCCTTCCTCCTCCCACTAGCCCGCGCCACTTCCTGATGCCAAAGAAAAGACTCCTGGTCTTGCCCTCAAAGACCTTCGCTTCATGGGCAGAACTCTTCTACAGTAAGTCTCCAGCAGGTGGCGTCATTCCAATGTTACAGTTTTAAGAGCCCTTATATACTCCGAAGTAAAACCCTGGCCCATGCCAGCATTCATTGGAATGTCCTAAGAAAAGGAAAGCTGTTCCTTGTATTGCCCAGTTCACATTCCTTCTCATCTTTTTTCCCTATTTCTATTGTAAATTGAGTTAAAAATATTTATTCAGTGATTACTATGTTTCAGGCATTATATTTAAGGAAAGGTTAATGTAAAAATATTTTAACATTATAATTTATATATAAGAATCTTCTGTCTTTGTCTTACTTAGGAAGATCTGAGGGCTCTCTTGCCTATAAGATAAAATACAAACTCCTCCGTTTGCCATTTAAAGCCTTTCACAGTCTGGCTTCAGCCTACATTTCAAGGCTGATTATATATTATTCCTCTTCCCACATTCTAAACTCCAGCCAAACTGGTCTGTTTGCCATTCTCCATGAGTGACATTACATGTCTTACCTCTGTGCCTCTGTACAAGCTGTTTTTCATGCTATGTTATGAATGTTCTTCCTCCTCATTTCTGCCTCTTGGAATTCATCGCTCCCTTAAAGGCTTAGCTCAAGTGCTACCTTCTTCATAAGACCTTTTTTATTCCCTTAGTTGTTAGTTTTTCTCCTAATCACTTGGTATTTATTTTAATATGTTCTTTATTTAGTGATCTGTGAACATATTGTATCCCCCAGGTAGAATAGAAACTTCTTGAAGGTAAGGACTGTCTTATTTCTGTCTTGGTATCCCTAGTTCTTGGCAAATAGTAGAGATATAAGACATACTTGTCAATTGATTGATATATTTTATCCTGGCATGGAGGCAATTTAGGATTCTTGAGGACTGTCCCCTATGGCACAAGTTCTGCCAGGGTCTAGCAAGACAAAAAGGCCTGCTGGTGGATTGCATGTGAGTTGTCTGAGGACCACCTTACCTAAATTCAGAGAATCTCATTACTAGGTTGACCTAAGATTTACAGTTTGTTTTTTTTTTTACCACAAAAACTCTTTCCTGATTCTCTACTAAGATTTATAGGGATTACAGTCTCCATTTACTGAGAATACCCACAATGATGAAATTACAGATCCTTGAAGTGTATGTATATAATAATCACAGAATTTAGAGTTGGATGGGACTTGAGTGTCCATCTGGTCATAGTGCAAACCCAAAAGGAATCCATACTATAACATGTCCACTAAGTGGTCATCTAGCCTCTACTTGAAGTAAGTAGTCAAAGGGAATTCTATTAGGTAAGGGAACCAAGGCAACTTATTCCAATTTGGGAAAGCTCTAATTGGTAGGAAGTTTTTCTTGGCATCAAGTCTAAATTTCCCACTGTGGTAAAAAAAAAAAAATGAAAGTTTTTTAACAGTCAGTTAGGATAACTGAAAGATGCCAGTTTTTTGAAGGACCACCCTTTCGGGGAGGAGACCAATGGCATGAGCTATACACGCCAGTGCGCCTGCTGCGCATGTCAGACTGCCTGCTATGCACTCGACTTCCGGGGTGCGAGCTTAAAAGGCAAGGAGAGAACGGAAGTGGGGCTTTTTTCCTGCTCTGCTGGTCTCCTGACTGCGCTGCACAGACGGTCTCTCTCTCTCTCCAAAGGTGGCCTTAGGTTTTGGTGAGTTTTTATAAGGAATATAGACTAAGCTTAGACTTAAGACGATTTGTATTGTGTTTCTACTTTCCTATCCTTCTAATCAACATCACCTTGTGACTACCATAACAATAAAAGGTCTATCTAAAAAACCAAAAGCTTCTTCCATTTACTGGTCTGGGAGATAAATTAAGGGAAAGGTTAAGTAGGGGAGATTTATGATCTAATATCCAATTTTAAATCTCACACCACTTTGTAAATTCTACCCATTGTTGTTGGTTCTGCCCTATGGAAATAGCAGAAAAGCCTTCTTCTACATGATAGAACTTGAAGACAACTAACATGTTGTCTTATTCAGGCTAGATATCCCCACTTCATAAATTTGATCTTCATATGATGTGAATTCAAGGTATAGTCCCATCCAGGTTATCTTCCTATGGACAGCTCTTCAATATCAACCAAAGGATCTGGAACTAAACACATTACTCTAGATGTGGCCTGACTAAGGCATAAGTATTATTCTGATGCTTCATCACAAAATGGAGGTAACCTTGGGTACTTAAAGCCCATATCAGCAGAATGAATGAATGCAAACCACCTTGTAGACGTGTTTCCTGTCAAACTAGAAAGGCTTCAGCTATGGGCCAGTGTCAGCTGCGGGCCTGTCACCTGGCAACTTAGCAAAGTTTAAAGAGGTTTGTCATTGGCTTGACCAAAGTGTGATTTTTTTTTAAAAGGCAATTAATAAAGACAGTTCACTAAGGTGAGGAGGATTTGTGATCTGCACTAACTGACAATGTCCACACCTATGAAGTCATTAATACTTGAAGCATAATAATAATGAAGCACACTTTTATAGCACATTATTTTATGAAGCACTTTTTTGTTTTTAAATTTTTTAAAAATTTCATTAAATTTAATTTCATTAAATATTTCCCATTTACATGCAAAAATTGTTTTAACAATCATTAAAAAAATTTTAAGTTCTGAATTCTCTACCTCCTGCCCCTTGCCCCTCCTTAAGAAGGCAAGCATTTAATTTTGGTTATACATGTGAGATCATGCCAAATATATTTTCATATTAGACATGTTGCAAAAAAATTAAACAATAAAAATAAAAAAGTTTTTAAAAAGCATCCTTCAATTTGCATTCAGAGTTCATCAGTTTCCTTTTTGGAGGTGGATAGCGTTTTTCATAATGGGTTCTTTGGAATTATCTTATATCATTGTTTTGATCAGGGTAGCTAAGTCTTCATAGTTGATCATCCTTACAATATTGCTGTTACTGTGTACAATGTTTTCTCGGTTCTGCTTATTTCACTTTGCATCAGGTCATACAAGTCTTCCCAGGTTTCTCTGAAACCATCTTGCTTGTCATTTGTCAACAGTATTCCATCACAATCATATACCACAACTTGTTCAGCCATCTCCCAATTGATGGGCGTCCTCTCAATTTCCAATTCTTTGTCATCACAAAAAAAATAGTCTAAAATATTTTTGTAAAAATAGGTCCTTTTGCTTATTTATTTATTTGTTCATCTATCTATCTATCTATCTATCTATCTATTTATTTATTTATTTATGGTGAGGCAATTGGGGTTAAGTGACTTGCCCAAGGTCACACAGCTAGTCCTTTTGCTTTTAAAAAAATCTCTTTTTGATACAGATCTAGTAGTGGTAATACTATATCAAAGGGTATTATGCACAGTTTTATAGCCCTTTGGGCAGAATGCCCAATCGTTCTGCAGAATAGTTGGATTAGTTCATAACTCCACCAACAATGCATTAATGTCCCAATTATTCTATGTCCTCTCCAGCATTTATCATTTTCCTTTTGTGTCATGTTAGCCAACTGAAAGATGAGAGGTGGTATCTCAGAGTTGTTTTAATTTGCATTTCTTTAATCAGTAGTGATTTAGAGCATTTTTTTGGAAAATTTGACAATTGTTAGCTTTGATTTCTTCTTCTGAAAACTGCCTATTCAAATCCTTTGACTATTTCTTAGCTGCCAAATGGCTCTTATTTTTATAAATTTGGCTTAGTTACCTATATTATTTCAGAAATAAGGTCTTTATCAGAGAAGGCGGCTGTAAATTTTTCTCCAGTTTCCTGTTTTTTCTTCTAACTTTGGCTGCATTAGTTTTGTTTGTGCAAAAGGTTTTAAATTTCATGCAATCAAAATGATCTATTTAACTTCACATGATCTCTTTAACTCTTGTTTTTTTTTTTTTTTTTTTTTTTTTTTTTTTTGTGGCAATTGGGGTTAAATGACTTGCCCAGGGTCACACAGCTAGTTAAGTATTAAGTGTCTGAGGCTGGATTTGAACTCAGGTACTCCTGACTCCAGGGCTGGTGCTCTATCCACTGCGCCATCTAGCTGCCCCTAACTCTTGTTTAGACATAAACTCTTATCTATAGATCTGACAGCTATATTTTCCTATGCTCTTTTATTTTACTTATGATATTACCCTTCATGTCTAAATAATTTATTCATTTTGACCATATCTAGGTATATAATGTGAGATGTTGATCAATGCCCAATTTATGCCAAACTGCTTTCCAGTTTTCCCAGCAATTTTTGTCAAATGTTAAGTTCTTATCCCAAAGACTTGGATCTTTAGGTTTATCAAACATTAGATTGCTATGGTCATTACTACTATGTATTGTGTACCTAATCTAGTCTACTGATTTGCCACTATATTTCTTAGCCAGTACTAAATTGTTGTGATGATTACCATTTTGTAATATAGTTTGAAATCTAGAACAGCTAGGCTGCCTTCCTTAACATTTTTTTCATTGATTCCCTTGATATTCTTCACCTTTTGTTCTCCCAGATGAATTTTGTTACTATTTGTTTTAGCTCTATAAAAGAATTCTTTGATAGTTTGATTGGTATGGAACTGAATAAGTAAATTAACTTTTGTAGAATTGTCATTTTTATCACATTGGCTTGGCCTACCCATGAAAAATTAATATTTTTTCAATAATTTAACTCTGTTTTCATTTGTGTGAAGTGTTTTATAATTGTATTCCTATAATCCCTAAGTTTTTCTTGGCAGATAGAATCTAAAGTGCTTATATCATCTGTAGTTATTCTAAATGGAATTTCTCTTTTTATCTCTTTTTTGCTGGGTTTTGTTGGTAGTATATAGAAATGTTGATGATTTATGTGGGTTTATTTTATATCCTGAAACTTTGCTAAAGTTGTTGTTTTGACTAAGTTTTTAGTTGATTCTCTAGGATTCTCCATGTATACCATCATCTCATCTCAGTGATAGTTTTGTTTCCTTATTATCTATTTTTATTCCTTCAGTTTCTTTTTCTTGTCTTGTTGCTATAGAACATTCCTAAAACAATATTGAATAATAGTGGTGATAATGGACACCCTTGCTTTAATCCTGATCTTATTGGGAAGGCTTAAAGTTTATCCCCATTTTTTAATGATTATGCAAAGTATTTCCATATTTGTCATTTTTGTATTAGAAAACTTGATTAAAAGAAGAAAAGGTGAAAAATAGCATGCTTCAGTCTGTTCCATCAATATCAGTTCTTTTTTTGGAGGTAGCTAGTATGTTTCATCAATAATCCTTTGGGATTGTCTTGATTCTGTTTGGATTTTACTGCTAACTCTTACTTCTAGTATTAACATCTTATCTTGGAGAATTGTTTTTTGTTTGTTTGTTGGGTTTTTTTTTTGATGAATCAATTGGGGTTAAGTGACTTGCCTAGGGTCACACAGCTAGTAAGTAAGTGTTAAGTGTCTGAGGCCAGATTTGAACTCAGGTCCTCCTGACTCCAGGGTTGGTGCTCTATCCACTGTGCCACCTAGCTGCCCTGAGAATTGTTTTGATGATTTTTTCACATAGTCCTGCTGGTGGACATAAATGGAAGAGATGGAAATTCTGTCCTTCAGGATTGTCTTGGTAGGTCATGAGGCTAATAAGACAGTTGAAAGCAGGTATATTTATATTGCAAGGTTGGGTTAGCAGGGTAGCATCAAATCAAATTCTTTGCAAACTTTAAAAAAGTATGTAAAATGATCCATTTTGATGCTTTGTAATTTCAATTTTTGTGGTTATCATCTACATTGTACCCCAAAGGTTTGTGAATTTGTTTTCTAAAAAAATTATTTTGATTACTGTATTTCAATAAAATTGGCTTCCTTTGTAATTCCATATATTTGATTTTATGCATTTAAAAACATTCTGAGAAGGGGTTCACAGGTTATACTTTACTACTGAAAGGATCCATGATACAAAAAAGGTTAAGAACCCTTGTCTAGAATGGAATAAAAAATGCTGTATATAACTATTCAGAGGACTTTTTTCTTTTAAGTGAGGCAATTGGGGTTAAGTGACTTGCCCAGGGTCACACAGCTAGTAAGTGTTAAGTGTCTGAGGCCGGATTTGAACTCAGGTACTCCTGACTCCAGGGCCGGTGCTCTATCCACTGCGCCACCTAGCTGCCCCACAATCTTTGTTAAATTTTAAGTCAGATATTTTTATTTTATATAGACTCATTTTATAGTTCTTAAGTTTACATAATTAAGTATAACTAACTTATAGAATTTATAGCTTCAAACTTAAATATTTAGGCTGATTTTTATCATAAGTTATCTATTAATACAGTACAGAACATTTTGGTGTAATGAGATTAGACATTGTAAATACCTAGACAATATGATTTAACATGCCAATGTTTTTTACATGCAACATTTTAGTAATCCATGTAATGGATAAAGTCAAACTATTTAATCTTAGACTTAAAAAATATATTGGATAAAGGTCAAACTATTCAATTTTGGGGGGGGGCAATGAGGGTTAAGTGACTTGCCCAGGGTCACACAGCGAGTAAGTGTCAAGTGTCTGAGGCTGGAGTTAAACTAAGGTATTCCTGAATCCAGGGCTGGTGCTTTATCTACTGAGCCACCTAGCTGCCCCCAAACTATTCAGTTTTAAATGGTACTCTTATGTGAAAGTACCAATTTAATAAAATTTGTGGAACATGATACTATTAGAGATAAAAATTTAATTTCAACACTTGAAAAATTAAAGCTGATATTGACTTAATCTCAAATATTAATTATAAATAAATTATATTCTCATTATGCTACCTTTTCGAAGAAAGTAGCTTAATTATTGTTTTGTTTTATAGTTTGCCAGAGTTTGGATACCTGATCCTGAGGATGTCTGGAAATCAGCAGAGCTGCTCAAAGATTATAAACCAGGAGATAAAGTGCTTCAGCTACGCCTTGAGGGAGGCGAGGTAACATTTTCTGTCTTCACCAGTTCACAGGATTTAGGTGCTCTGATGTTTACTACTTGTGTTACATTGGATGAGTTACTAGCTATGCATCATTTTTCCTTCTCACCCATAAAATGAGTGGGTTGGACTACAGCAAGTGATCTTAAAAGACACGCTTAGCTATAAATTTAAAGATATTATGTCAAAGAGGAGAAATTTCAGAAACTAAAGGTTGCTGATAAGCTTGGATAGTATAGTGTGCTTAGCCTAGGTTTGCAGTTTCCCTTTTTCCAATGTTATGTTTTTGCCTTCTAGATTGATATATAGTTAACAAATTATTCATGCCAATGAAGTGCACATGTGACACGGATAATCCAAAATAGCAGGAAATCAAAAATATTATTTTCACCATCCCCAATTCCAAATTTGTCTATTTGATTTTTGCTTAAACTGATGTTAAAATTAATATATAGTACACATACTAGCTAGAGCTGGAGGAAACCAGCCCAGGATTAGATATTTAAGTCAATCAACTTACAAATATCTATTGAGGAAAAGCATTGTAGAAAATACAAAATGTTTACTGTCATGATTCCTACATTCAAAGAAAATGTAATATGGGGGAAATAAAACAAACACATGAAAAAATAACTAATTGTACAAGAGAGTTCGAAAAGCAGAAGTATATGGTTAATTGCCAATTGAATTTTATGAAGCTAATTAGTACTATGGAAATTCATGGAGAGGAAAAAGCTGTGGACTTAAGTGGTCTGAGAAGGTCTGAGTCTTAAAGGTTGGGTAATATTTACACAGGTAAAGAGGCAATGTTCTTGGCAGATGGAATGGTTTGAACAAAAACATGGAAGGCAGGAAACCACAAGATGCATTTGGCTTCATGGCTTACCAGTTCTACCAACTTTCTGTCATGTCAGAAAGTGCCAGGAATTGACAATCTCATGTTAGAAATAAATAAAAATTAGAAACAGTAGTTGAGATCCATCGATAGCAATGAGTTAGAAATAAAAATGTATTTTGTTTTTATTTAAATAATCCATACAGGTATTATCTTTTCAATTTTCAGGATTTGGAATATCGCCTAGATCCAAAGACAAAGGAGCTGCCTCACTTACGAAACCCTGATATCCTTGTGGGTGAAAATGACCTCACAGCTCTCAGCTATCTTCATGAACCTGCTGTGCTCCATAATCTCAGAGTCCGTTTTATTGATTCCAAACTTATTTATACTTATTGTGGTAAGTCTATATCTCAGACTGTCTATATCTCAGACTGTCATAAAACCATAGAACACATCATGCATGAGAAGACAGACTAGAGATTTTTTTTAGGGAGGAAGGAAATAAAATGACATACAACATTATTGGTCAGTCTTAGTGGTTTTCTTCAGTCATGTTGCATCTTATGGTGAATAGCTTCTTGAAGTTATGTAGTTTGTACAAGAATAATACAAAGTGTTCCAAAAGTCTTAGTGCAGTTTTAAGCTTTAATAGTTTAAATAAACTATGACTAGATGGGGGGAAACACCAATATAAAAATGCTTAAATAAACTATTAAAATAAAACTTAAATTAAGTTTTTTTTGTTTTTAAATTAAGTTTTAATAGCTTAAAATTGCACTAAGACATTTTGGGATATCCTGTACAGAAGTGGGGAAATATGTCTTTGTCTTTGTATAAGTTATAGGCCAAGTAAATGCCAACCATCTATTGTAAGAGCATCTCTTGCACAAGACAGCATAGTCTATGTATGTACTAAAGATTCTAGTACCTAATCTTTGAGATTCATGAGAGCTGATAGTATTCTTTTTCTCAAAGGTTTTTAACCATAACTGAAACAACTCTAGGGCTAAATGTTTTCTTTGTTCCTTAATTTTTTCAGATCCTTCTTACTACGGTGACACTTTGCATTCTCTTCCTTTACCATGAACATGAACACCTGCTTGCTGTTTTGTCATTCTGGTTCATAACATCTAACTCTGATTATCTTTGCATCTCTCTTTAGCTACTATGTATGTATTGTTTCTCTCCATTGCTAACTTTTTGTCTAACACTTTCCCATGACTTCTTCCCTGTTAATCTTCATAGAACCTTAAAATATAGTCCTAGAACCTCCATTTTCTTCTCTCTATGTTCACTCTTTTAGAAAGCTTTTTTCAGCTTTCATCCTTATTAATCTCCTTATACCATCTGGTACTATGAGCCACCCAGAGCCCTAGCTAGAAATGTTTATGCCTGAGACAGGCAGAGAGAAAGATGCCCTCAAATGAACTTTTTGCGACTCATTCTGTGAAAATAATACAACAAAGAATTAAAACATTCAGTTGTACAGAAGGGGGAATGAGTTATTATGGTAGATAGGTATTAATAACATAAATCTATCTAGTTTCTTCCTATTTTAAATAATTATTCTTGCTAATTAGGTGTTACCTTTGTACTTTCTAGCTGTTGGAGGGGTGCAGGTTGCATTTTGATGGTCAGGGTCTAAATTCCAGACATTTCATCCTAGTCAGTGGCTCTGGACTACCTTTTCTTCTTTATATTCTTTACACCCTTGGATTTCATGATGTCATTTCCCCCATCTATCAGTCACCAAAAGGATGGGAATGAAGGGCTGTACTGAGTTGGCCACAATGGAAATAGAGGAGTTGGATTTAAGTTTGAGAAGAGAGAGAAGAGGAAGAGTCAAAGATGGAATGATATAGTATAAAACATATCTGAGCAAGAATAGATCTTGTCTACAATATTCCTGTTATGCAGTCATCAAGGTCTATATGAAGATCTTCAATGAAGGGAAACTTGCTGACTACTACTCAAGAAATTGAAGAATAAGATTTGATTATGTGTCTATCATGTGCCAAGTACTGGCCTTGATGATTGGAATACAAATGTCAAATTAAGATAGAGCTTCTCCACGAGGAGCTCATAATCTATCAGGTAGACGTGACATGTTCCCAGTTAAAAATAGGCTATATACAAAATATACAGTGATGGATTGAGAGAAAGAGGATGTGGGAGGAATAACAACTATTGGGAATTAGGAAAAAGCATTTCTTTGTAGGTGAAATTCTTGAGCTTTCAAGGGAACTTTGAGGAGAAGTTTGGAGTCTCAAGAGTCAGGTGATGAAGGTGAGCATTCTGTTCCTATACAAAGGCCCTAGAGACAATCGATAGAATGTCAGATATAGAGAATTTTGAGCAAGTCAGTTTGCCTAGAGTGTAGAATGAATGAGGAAGAGTAATATTTAATAACCTTGAAAAGATAGGTTGGGGCTAGATTGTGAAGGACTTTAAATGCCAAACAGAGGAGGAAATGGGGAGTCACTTGAGCTTCCTGAGCAGAGGAGTAACATTGTCAGACTTGCACTGTAGAAATATCAGTTTGGTATCTTATCAATTAGGGAATTACTGTGGTAGTCCAGATCAGAGGTGATGAGTGCATGAACGATGGTGGTTGTGGTGTGAGGAGAAAAAAGGTGGTATATATGAGGGGTGTTAAGGAAGTGGAATGTTCAACGGGATTTCACAACAGATTGGATATAGGGTGAGTGAAAGTGAAGAGTCAAGGCTGACTGCTATGTCGCAAACCTTGATGACTTGAAAAATGTTGATATCCTTGATAGAAATAAGGAAGTCAGGAGGAGGAGTAGCAGCCCATTTTACTTTGGGATAGTGCTAATTATTAGGAAATTTGCCTCATATCATAACAAACTCTATTTCTTTCCTCTTTCTACCCATTGCTCCAAGTTCTGCCTTTTGGTAACAAGCAGATTGTCTGATTTCTCTTCTGTATCATAGGCCTTCAAATATTGAAAAAAAGCTAGCTTGTGTGTCCTTAAGTCTTCTCTTTTCCCAGATAAACATCTCTGTTCCTTCAAGCAATTTGCATATGACATATTTTTCAGTTTTCTATCTTTTTCTGGACATAGCTTGTCAGCAGACATAATAAATATGGTTCCCAGACTTGGACAAAATACTCCAGCTGTGGTGTAACCAAGGAATTTTACAGTGGTACTGTAACCTCCTTTGTTTTTTTACATGGCTTCTATAAATACGACTTTAGGTCATAATTTTCTGGCTGTCATGTCACATGATTGACTCATATTTCATATGTAGCACACTCAGTACCCCAGTTTTTTAAAAATGTGAAGTCTACCAGGTTTCCCTCTTATACTGTACCAATACTGTATATTTGGCAATTGATTTTCTTTCTCCTATTTTGTTTACCTTGTATCACACAATTAGTACTCTGTTATATCAATATATAAGGCTATCTTGATCTTTAATTTTTTCATCTGTGTATGCCTTATTTTCTCACCATGATGTACTATAAATTCCCTGGGGCCAAGGATAGTGTTTTGTCCTTTTTCTTTTTTAAAAGAGGAAGCATTGTGGTATAATATAAAAGGTGTGAGGCTGGGATAAGGAGCAACCCAAGTTTGAATCCTGTCTCTGACTTGTATTAATTATATGACCACATTCAAGTTCCTTAATCTTACTAGGCCTCAATTTCCTAGTCTGTAAAATTGAGGTAGTAATTAACTCAGGAGTAGTACTTAATTCATAAGGTATTGAAAAGATCAGATGAGGTGATAGATATATGTATATATACATATATGTTATATATATTATAGCACATATGTATATGTGTATAAATATGTATGTGTATTTATATCTATAGATAGATAGTGCTTTTCTAACCTTAAAATGTCTATGTTAGACGCTGTTATTATTATAATGACCCATAGTTCCTAGGAAAGGTCTCTAGGCACATAGTAGGTGGTCACCATAAACTTGTTGACTAATTATTATCCCTTCATCTTCTATATACCAAGGAAAACTTGATATAAGAATATATTATGGAAAAATGATCAATGGGAGGGAGAACTCTTGTAAATTATTTCCACCGTAGATGTCTATAATGTATTAGTATGTAAGGGTGGGAGGGAAGCTGTTTAGGAATTCTCAGAGTAACTGCAGCCCCAATATTGCTAATCCCTAAGAACCCTGATCTTACTAGTGGATGCTTTCTTTCAACTCTGTTACTTATCCATCAATCACTCAATCAACAAGTATTTATTAAGTTCACTATGTGTTAGGTACCGTGCTAAGCATTAGTGTTAGAAATACAAAGAGTAAAACAGTTACTAGTCTCACACCCTAAAGGGGGAGACTACAAGTACATATATATATATATATATATATATGTATATATATATATATATATATATATACACACACACAATAAATATAAAAAGAATAAATACAAATTAATAGAAAGTAATTACATGTAAAGTAGTTTGGGAAGAAGGTCACAAGAAGTAGGGGAGAAGAGAGGAAGCTTGTACTTGAGTTGGATCTTTTTCTTTTTTCTTTTTGTGAGGCAATTGGGGTTAAGTGACTTGCCCAGGGTCACACAGCTAGTAAATGTCAAGTGTCTGAGACTGGATTTGAACTCAGGACCTCCTGAATCCAGGGTCAGTGCTCAATCCACTGCGCCACCTAGCTGCCCTTTGAGCTGAATCTTGAAGTAAGAGGGATTTTCTAAGGCAGAAGTGAGAAGGGAGTACACTCTAGACATGGTGTGACATGCATGACAGACAGGGTAAAGACACAGTGATAGGAGGTTGAGTGTTATGTGTGAGGAACAGACATAAGGCCAGTTTGGATAAATCAGAGCACAGGAGGAGAGTAATGTATGATGTAGCTGGAAAGAGGGGTGTGAGGTCAGGCAGTCAGTAAGCATTTATTAAGCATTTAACATGGATTTGGGGCTTATGCTAAGCATTGGGGATACAAAGAAAGGAAAAATCTGGCCTTTGCTCTCATGGAGTTCACATTCTAATGGATGAGCAACATGCAAATAACTTTATACTTACAATGTTTATGTGTGTGTATGTGTATACTATATGTACACTATATACATATATATAGGCTGTATATATACATATACAGTATATATACATTGAAAATGAAAGTTAATATCAGAAGGATATGTCTCTGTGTGTGTGTGTGTGTGTGTGTGTGTACCAAGAAGGGCCTCTTACAGAAGATAATATTTGAACTGAATCTTAAAGGAGAGTAAGGAAGCCAGAAGGTGGAGGTGAAGGAGAAATTTATAGTTATGGGGGAAATAGCCAGTGAAAAGGCAGAGTTGGGGGGAGATCATGTGAGCAACAGCAAGTAGTCCAGTGTAGACAGATTATAGGGTATGTGGGAGGGTGGGAGGTATAATAAAACTGGAACATTAGGAAGGGGCTAGGTGGTGAAGGGCTTTAAATGCCAAACAAATTTTATTTTTTAATTTTTTTGGTGAGGCAATTGGGGCCAAGTAACTTGCCTAGGGTCACACAGCTAGTAAGTATCAAGTGTCTGAGGTCAGATTTGAACTCAGGTCCTTCTGACTCCAGGGCTGGTGCTCTATCCACTACACCACCTAGCTGCCCCACCAAACAAATTTTATATTGGATACTGGAGGTAATAGGGAACTACTGGGATTGATTGAATAAGGATGAGTGGGAGTGGTATGACATAGTGACATAGTCAGACTTGCACTTTAGAAAAATCTCTTTGGCAGCTGAGTGGAAGGTATATTAGAGTAGGGAGACTTGAGACAGGGAAACAACCAAATGGCTGTTGCAATAATCTAGGAGAGATGTAATGACCCACACCAAGGTGGTGGCTATATGAGTAGAAAGAAGGAGAAATTTATGGGATTTGTTGTGAAGGTAGATATGTCAAATCCTGACAACAGATTAGATATATGGAGTCAATGTAAGTGAAGAGTTAAGAATAACACTGACATTGTGAGCTTGGGTGACTGGGAACTTGATGGTGCCTATGACAAAAATAAGAAAGTTGAGAAAACGGGAGGGTTTGAATGGGGCAAAAATCTAATAAGTTCTCTTTTGGATATGGTGAAATGTCTTTGGAACATCTATTTTGAGATGTCCAAAAGGCAGTTAGTTAGTGATATGGAACTGTTGGTGGGGGGGGGGAGGAATGGGGGGAGAGAGAGAGAGAGAGAGAGATACGAATGGATGAACAGACAGTATAGAAGGAGAAGAGAAGAGGGCCCAGTATAGACTCTTGGGGGAAACCAGCAGTTAGTAGACATTCTCCAGATGAAGATCTACAAAAAAGGACAAGTAGGAGGAGACAGGTAGGAGGAGAACCAGGAGAGAACAATATCAAGAAAACCTAGGGAGGAGAGCATATTTAGGAGGACAGGGTGATCAATAGTGCCCAGTGCTTCAGATAGGTGAAGAATTATGAGGACTGAGAAAAGGCTACTGTTTTTTGGTAATAGAGATCAATGTTAACTTTGGAGAGAATAGTTTCAGCTGAATGATGAAATCAGAAATCAGATCCCAAAGTTTAGAAGTAAGAAGAGAGTGTTAGGCACTTAGTATAGAAGACTTTCTCAAGGAGTTTAACTGAGAAGGGGAAGGGATATAGGATGGTATCTAGTAAGGATGGTCAGCTCAAATCAAGGGTTTTGTTGTTTTTGTTTTTGTTTTTTTGTTTTTAGTGAGGCAATTGGGGTTAAGTGACTTGCCCAGGGTCACACAGCTAGTAAGTGTTAAGTGTCTGAGGCCGGACTTGAACTCAGGTACTCCTGACTTCAGGGCCGGTGCTCTATCCACTGTGCCACCTAGCTGCCCCTGTTTTTTTTTTTTTTTAAAGAAAGGGCAGTAATAAATGAGCCAGTTGGGGGAGATGATGAAGATTAGAGAGAAATTAGAGATGATAGTGGGGGCAATCTACTGGAGAACATAGGAGAGGATGAAATCATGGGTACATGTTTAGGGGTAGCCTTGGCAAGAAGAAGGACTATCTTTTAATGTAAGACACAATAAAGGAGGAGATAGTAGAGGAAGATGTCTGAGTAATAGGAGATGAGGACTATGGAAGAAGAAAGCCATGAGCAAATGTCTTTAGTTTTTTTCACTGAAGTATGAAGTAAGATTCTCAGCTGAGAGTATGGGAAATGGTGAGTGGCATGGAGGGCTTGCTAGAGGTTATAAAGTTAGAGATACCTACTGTAATAAAGGGCTTTGAAAGCTAAATAGAAGAATTGCTATTTTGTTTTCCCAGGAGGCAACAGGGAATCACTGGAGTTTATTGAATGAAGAGTGACATTGTTAGATCTGGGATTAAGTACAATCACTTTGGCAGTTATGTGTAGGATGGACTAGAGTGGTGTTATATAGGACCAATATCTATCAAGGTACAAAGTAAAAATGGCAAGCTCCTGCAACCAGTTATATGAAGTGAGGGAGAGTGAGGAGTTAAGAATGACACCAAGTTTATGAACTTGGGAAATCAAAAAAAACAGTGGCGTCTTCAGCTGAAATGGAGAAATTTAGAAGAGGGATCAGGGTTTTTTTGGGGGGTGGGTAGCAGGAAGATAATTAATTTTGTTTTGGTATTAAACATGATGAATTTGAGATGTCTATAAGACACCCAGTTTGAAATGTCCAATAAACAGTTTATGACGTGGGACTGGAACTCAGGAAAATCAGTAGAACTGTATATATAGCAATAAGTCATCTGCATAGAGATAATTAAACCCACAGGAGTTGATAAGGTCACCAAAGGAGAAAATATATCATGGAAGAATGAAATAAGCAGAGTTTTGTGGGTGCACTCACAGTTAGGGATCATGATTTTACTGATGAAGTAGCAAAGAAAACAGAACACTCAGATTATAGGATAATGAGAGTGTAGTGTCAGGAAAACCTAGGGAAAAGAGAATATTCGGAAGGAAAGGATAAATTAACAGCTTTAAATGTGACTAAGATATCTAGGATGAGACGAAATCATCAGATTTGGCAGTCAAGAGATTGCAGATAAACTTTGGAAAGAGCATTGTCAGTTGAGTAAAGTCAGAAGTCATATTACAAAGGATTTGAGCAAAGAGTGAGAGGAGATGAAATAGAGGCAAAGGTACAGATAACTTTTTCTAGGATTTTGGCTGTGAAAGGAAGGTGAGAGAGAATGATACTTTGAGGGGATAGTAGTGTTCAGGGAAGTTGTTTTAAGGATAGGGGAGACTTGGGCAAGTTTGAAGGTATAAGGTAAGGAACCAGTACATAAGAAGATGTTGGGGATGAAAAAGAGATGGAGAGGGAGAAGGAAGAAAAAGAGAAACAGAGAGAGAGAGACAGACAGACAGACAGAGAGAGACAGAGAGAAACAGAGAGATAGACAGAGAGAGACAGAGAGAAAGAGACAGAGAGGGAGAGGAAGAAAGATAGAGAGACAGAGGAGAGAAGAGAGGAGAATGATTGAAGATGCAATCTGCTAGAGTACATTTAGAGGGGTTGGCCTTGTCAAAGAGAAAAAGTATCTCATTATTAGACACTGGAGGAAAGGAGGAGAGATTAGGAAATGATGTCAGGGAGTTTTGAGTTGAAGAGAAAAGAAGAAATGCAATTCACATAGAATGACCTTCATTTTCTCAGTAGAGTAAAAATAAGAGAGTATCAGTTGAGAGAAAGGGGGTAGGTGTGTAAGGCTTGAAGAGAGAAGGGAAGGGTTGAAATAGCTTCTGTGGTGAGTGAGATAAGGAATCAATTAGGAAGGAATAAAAATATTGCCCAACTGAAGTTCAATACCATGAATCTATAATTTACCTAGTCAACACAGTTGTTTGACTTCTACTTCTATTCAATAACTCATTAGTAGAAAAGGAAGAGGAGAATGAATGGTTGGAATAATCCAGAGTTGAGGTTTGGAAAGAGATGAGTGGTGAATAGAACAAGGGGACAAGTGATACAAAAGTAGAGGATGATGAAAAATTTAATTGGATAATTAAAGAAGGAATTGGAAAAGGAAGAAAGCAAATTAGAGTAAGGTTTATGGTCTGAGAATGTATTGAGAAGTGTAAGAAATTGATTGGATGTCTCAGCTAAGAATAGATTTAAGAAGGGTGAGACACAAGGAGAAATGGAACAGTAGGAGTTTATGATCATAGTCATGTCAGAGTTTTTGATCAGGTAAGTGGAATACTTGGAGAAATTATGAGATTCAGGGTATGGCAATCCTTATGTATGACTGAGGTGGAGTGAAGGAATAGGTCCTGGCATTTAAGGAGATTGAGGAATTAGGAGTTTAAGGAATTTGAGAGAACATCAGTTTAGCTGCTGAAGTGCTCTAGTATCAAGGCAGAATTTGGGGAATAAAGGAAGGCAGTAACGCATGCACTGAGCTCCTTGAATAAGGAAGAATAGTAGATCTCGGAGCTTGTCTATAACAGTTATCATGATCTAGATTGGGTAGAAAATTTTAGTTGCTTGAACTTCAAAGGATGCAAGGTTTCTGAGTGGTGATGGTAAAGGAGAATATGAAAGTTGGAATACTCCAACTCTGATTATATAAGCTACAAAATATAATTAGATAAGCAAAGGAATATTGTGGCTACATAGGAATATGGAGTTTTGTCATAAACTGTATGATTTAAGGAGTCATTCAGTAGTCAAAAGATCCCCATGTACTGGGCTTTCTCTAGAGTTCCTTCTTTCTCTTTTCCATCTCTTTCCAAGTAATTTATACAACTCATTCTTTCTTTTTTTTTTTGCGGGGCAATGGGGGTTAAGTGACTTGCCCAGGGTCACACAGATAGTAAGTGTCAAGTATCTGAGGCTGGATCTGAACTCAGGTCCTCCTGAATCCAAGGCCAGTGCTTTAACTACTGAGCCACCTAGCTGACCCCCAACTCAGTCTTTCTGTTTGTTGCTCTATTTCTGCATTTCATTTTCTCATTTTGTTTCTGTGACCATGAATTTGTTAGAATATGTTTGATTCTTGTGGGGAGTTCAGTGAACTAGGTAGGATAGAGAAAGACATGAACAGACCCATTTATAAATGGAGGAAATGTGGATCAATTCAGACCATTTGGCAAAGGGGCTAGCTGTCAGGGCACGAGACCTAGTTTTGTACTTGGCCCTTTAGTTTTGTTTTGTTTTTGTTTTTGTTTTTGCAGGGCAATGGGGGTTAAGTGACTTGCCCAAGATCACACAGCTAGTAAGTGTCTGAGGTTTTTTTTTTTTTAATGTATGAGGTATTTTATTTTTTCCGTTACATGTAAAGATAGTTCTCAACTTTTGTTTATACATGCTTTACAATTTCCGGCCCTTTAGTTTTTAAGAGCAGTAATGGTTGAAATTAAAATAAGACTTTGGATTATTTGTGATTCTCACTATATTTCTCAGTTGAGTGACTGATCATATTTAAGAAATTACATTCCACCTCAGAAGACTCATTCAGATACTTTTGGCTGCCAAGCATCATGAAATTCAGTTGTAATCTTTGTACAAATTGTACAGATAAGGAGGGAGTCAGTGTTACTGTTGATCTTTCTTCTAGTAACCTTCCTCAAAACCTACCAGTATTATTCTGTGCTATGTGCTTTATTTTCTTTTGCAGGTATTGTTTTAGTAGCTATAAACCCTTATGAACAGCTGCCTATCTATGGCGAAGATATCATTAATGCATATAGCGGCCAGAACATGGGAGATATGGATCCTCACATCTTTGCTGTGGCAGAAGAGGCTTATAAGCAGATGGCCAGGTGAGGGAAAGATGAAATGTTTCATTTGTTGTAATCATTTCCTTCATTCCCAGAAGGCAATGCAGTGTAAAGGAGAGAGCACCAGATTGGGAGTCAGAAGATCTAGGAGATGATCTAAAAATGTCTGGATTTAATCAGAGAGTTTTAGGTCAAGAAAGTACTTCACACATAGGTCACTGAGCCTAGAACCCTCATTTCACAAATGAAGAAATTGAGTTTTGAAGAGGCGAAGGGACTTTTCCTCATATGCAAAATGAGAGAATTGGAGTAAGTGAACTCAGACATTCCATATCGCTCTAAAATTCTCTGATTAGGTCCAAACATTTTCAGATTATCTCCAAGGTTTATTTTTAATCTTAATGTTCAATTCAAGGGATTGAAACCCATAACATGACTAAATCTATACTGTGTATGAGTTTTATTTTTAATTTATTTTTATTTTTTGCAGGGCAACGAGGGTTAAGTGACTTGCCCAGGGTCACACAGCTAGCAGGTGTCAAGTGTCTGAGACCGTGTGTATGAGTTTTAAATGTACCAGATTTAGTACCTAGTCACTGTGGAAACAGTGGCCATTTTTCCAGCTCAATACCCTTAGATCTTAAAGGGTTTAATAAAAGCACTGAGTTCTGAATGAAATTTTCACGTTGAAAAACATTTATTTGTAAAGTGCCCATTAAATATCAGACACTAGATACCAGGCACTAGAGATACAAAGACAAATCCAAAACCAGTTCTTAGCAGTTCTCAAGTAGCTCCTATTTTTCATGATTATATCTGCTTTAATAAACACTCATTATTTAGTTTCAACCTTCTCTGTCTTCCTTGATTTTCCTATAACCCCTTTGGTACACTTTGAATTGGAAGTCCTTAAGCAGAGAAAATCTTAAGGACTGAGTTAGTCTTTTTAGCCATGAAAGGAATTACCTCATAAATTTAGAGATTATGTTTTGAAGAGTGGCATCATGGTACAACAGAAAAAATGCTGGACATGGAGTCATCGAGATTATGGGGTTTTTTGTTTGTTTTTTGGTGAGGCAATTGGGGTTAAATGACTTGCCTAGGGTCACACAGCTAGTAAGTGTCAAGTGTCTGAGGCCGGATTTGAACTCAGGTCCTCCTGATTCCAGGGCTGGTGCTATATCCACTGTGCCACCTAGCTGCCCCTTTTTCTTTCTTTCTTTCTTTCTTTCTTTCTTTCTTTCTTTCTTTCTTTCTTTCTTTCTTTCTTTCTTTCTTTCTTTCTTCATTCATTTATTCATTTGTTTATTTATTTATTTAGAGATTATGTTTTAATAAATCAATGTCCAATTAGAACCTGAATGAATGAAAAAGTGTTTGTTAAGTACCAACTGCATGATAGTCACTGTGCTAGGCACCAGGATGGAATCAATATATAAACAGTATGTACAAGGTCACAGGCTTGGTCCTAGATGAATTTGGCTATGTTAAAGAGATATAAAGCTACATACAAGTACAAATTTTAATATTGAAACTATTCTTCTTTTAGCTATCAATGTACAGTCCCATAATATCTTTTTAACAATAATAGGTATCAATAAAAATTGTGGAGAGGCTAAAAAAAAGGTGTGGAGTAAACTATTTGTGAGACCAGATTATGCCCATAAAAAAGATAAAATGATCAAAGAAAGAACAGAGTAGTACAGTGGTAGACTGCCAGGTTTGGAGTCAGGAAGTCCTGGCTCCAAGTTCTGCCTCTGACATACCTGCTGTAGGACCATGGGCAAATTTTTTCAGTTCTCACTGCCTCAGCAAACTCTGTAACAGACTACAGGTTACAGGTAAGTTGCTACTTTGCATTGATGGGGGAAGTTTCCATGCCATGATTTCCCTGAACCAAAGAAATCACAAATCCTTAGCCTCTACCACTTCTTCCCCCAAGAATAATCTCTTTAAGTATGTGCAGCCCTGTTCTACATCCCACAAGTTTAAGCTCTCAAATGGATTAGAGAACTCCCCTTCATCCGCAGGGGGCTTTTAGTTCTTCAAGCCAAGTTGGCTAGTGCCTTGTTTGCCAAGGCAGCAGAAGAGTACTGGTTTGTTGGAGCATTCTACTTTTCTTTTTTTCTTTTTATTTTTGGGGGGGGAATGAGGGTTAAGTGACTTGCCCAGGGTCACACAGCTAGTAAGTCAAGTGTCTGAGGCCGGATTTGAACTCAGGTACTCCTGAATCCAAGGCTGGTGCTCTATCCACTGCACCACCTAGCTGCCCCATTCTACTTTTCAAAGAAGAATTTGCATCAAAAGACTTCCCCAAAAAATTTTTGAAAAATGTTTACATGAAGGAATAAAACTTTTTTGAATATATAGGTGTTTTAAATTGAAGCTTCATCCTTAGTGTCATTGTTACTAGTGATCTATTGTTGATATTCATATTTCTGAGTTTTCTTTCTTTTTAGATGTATATTAGATGTTTCCTTAAATATTTATTTTAGTTACATTCAGTGAACTTATTTTGTATAGCTCCCCTGAGGCTATCTTAGCCTCATGAGTTGTATATTTCCTTCATTTCTTCCATTTGTTTTTCAAAAACAGGCTTCTTTTGTTTTTCAGTCAGTTTTTCCTACCTATAAGATGTACAGACATTTAAACAATTCATGCATACTTAGGCTTAGAACATCCAAATGATGTTGCTATGTTATTACTTTCATTTTTTCTTTTTTTTCTATTTATAAATGTATTTTATCATTTTGATCTTCAATACAAAAAGACAAAAAGTAGAACATTTTTGTGTAATAGGACAAAATAAAAAGATTCGATGTAAAACCTTGAATTTCCATTTCACACTGTTTACTTTAAAAAACCGCAACCTATGTAATAAGTGCTGTACACAATTTCCAAAGCTACCCTGCTTTTCTGTGCTTCCTTCTAAGTTTTCTTTTGTTCTCTGCTGTGCACTTTTTTTTTCTCCCACATCATCCTGCCTTAGAGGAGGCTACCATTAGACACAAATATATATATACATATATATATATATGTATATATATATGTATATGTATATGTATATATATGTAAAACCACACTATACATACTTTTATTTATCAGTTCTTTCTCTGGAGGTGGATAGCATCTTCTTTCGTAGGTCCTTTGTAATTGATTTGAGTATTTATAAAACCCAAAATGATTTACTCATTCAAAGTTGTTCTTAGAGCGATATTGATGTTACTATTTAGAATGTTCTCTTGGTTCTGCTCTTCATTATTTCATGCAAGTCTTTCCATATTTTTCTAAAATCAACCAGCTCGTCATTTCTTATAGCACAGTAGTGTTCTGTCATAATCATATACCACATGTACTCTTAAAATTTGACAAAGTTCTTTGTAAATTTAAGATGAGACCTTTATTTGAGATACTATCTATAAAATTTTTCTTCCAATTTTATGTTTTCCTTCTAATCTTGACTACATTGGTTTTATTTACACACAGCCTCTTTCATTTAATATAATCAAAATTATCCATTTTACACATGTAAGATCTGGTTCTGCTAAACCTCCTTTATTTTTTTTCCATTGCTTTTTTTTTTTTTTTTGCTTAGTGTTAAGGTAACATACTTTTCTGATAGAAATACATTTATCTTTTCTTAAATTAATAGTTAGGGTCTGTTTGAAAATTCCTGTTACTATAGAATTAGGTTCAGGGAAGACTCGGCTTCATCTCTTGCAATAAGGATGATCCCAATGATTTTTGTAGATAGATATAAGACCAATGGTTTTAGCAGCCAAGGTAATGAATGGTAAGGGGGAGAGTATGGTATAATGGGAAAAGTCCTGGATTAGTAATCTAGGCCTATCTCTCTCTCTCTCCTGGTGATAGTTGTGTGCTCTTAAACAGTATACTGAATCTATCATGGTTTTCCTTATTACCTTTTTGTGCAGGTATAGTGCATTATAACTCTAAATTTATGTATGTAACTCAGATTTCAAAAGCACATTAAAGTTTCCAAAGAACTTTATGCCAACTTTACAAAGTAATGTAACTATGATTATTGCTTTTTAACAAGTGAGAAAACTGATACTCAGAGAGGTTCATTTGCTTGTCCCCAGTCACAAAGAAAGTGTCAGAACCATGGCTCAAATTCGGATCTTCTAACTACTACTACTACTACTACTTATAGTACTAACAGCTATTTCTCAAATAGCACCTTAAGCTCTTTGCAAATATTATACTATTAGATATTCAATTGAATGTTGTATCTGTGGAATGGTTTCTTAATTTGAATAAATACCCCATATTCTGTTAATTTGCAGATTTGGCAAGAGGTTATTAATCTTTGAAATATATATATCTTTCCTTCCTAGATGATGGAAACGACTGAACAATCATTTTCTAACCTAGTAAGGGATGGCATAGTCTAGTGAGAAAAGACCTGGAGTAGGTGGCTAGTCCCAGGTCTGCTGCTGAAGAGCCATATATGACCTTCAACAGGACACTTAATATCTTTGTCACAATTTGTGAAGTAGGATAATGGCAACTGCCTTCCCTGCCTCGCGAGATTGTTGTGAGGATAAAATGAGAGCATATTGAAAAGTATAGAGTAGCATTCAGTATTATTGTTGAATCTCCTTCCTATCACTTTTGTTTCTTTGTTGCTTTTCATTTGACTTAACTGCTATTGACCTATTTATTTGTGGAATTGGTTTGTGGAGGTGTGCCATATTTTGTTATAAGGTTTTTGTTCTCATGTACTTCTTCTTCTTCTTTTTTTTAAGTGAGGCAATTGAGGTTAAGTGACTTGCCCAGGGTCACACAGCTAGTAAGTGTCAAGTGTCTGAGGCCGGATTTGAACTCAGGTACTCCTGAATCCAGGGCCGGTGCTTTATCCACTGTGCCACCTAGCTGCCCCTCTCATGTACTTCTACTTGGTTGTTTGTGTTAATGCTATTGATTACACATTGTAACCCTTTGCTGCAGGGGCTGTGGTTTTTAATCCTGTGCGATAAAACCCAGATCCTTTGCCATGTTTATACAAATAGGCACTTAATTTTAAATACAAGATGACAGGGAGAATGTATTTGTCACTAGAGACTACATGGCATATGGCAGTCTTCTGGCCTTAAAGAGGTTAAATACTGACAGCATTGAAAATTAGTATTCCTGTTCAGATGTTGATCTTACAGCTATGCAGCGAGTTTCTCTGTAGTTAAGCAATGACCTAATCTTTACTCTCTAGAGAATTTTTGTTTCCATTTACTGACTATTCTTCATGGCTCTCTAGAGTACAATCTGTCACAATTAAAAGCCTGTAAAAGATAACCCAGCAAATGTGACATATGTGATTTTTGTCTGACGTAATTTCTGAGGGTTCATTTTGTTTTCTGGATTTGAATGAGCATTTTAGCCAATCTAAATGCAGGAAAACCTAATACCCCTCCAAAAGGAGACAAAACTGACAAAACCCATCCCCTAAAAGGACCCAATATTAATGCACTACCACTGGAAGTTGTCACCACTCATTAATCACAATTTTGAAGGAAGGGCACACCAAATATAATTAACTTTCTTGACTCTAGAAGAAATTTATTTGAATCAAAATTATTCTATATTAACATCATAGACATATAACCTATTAAAGCATTAAGATGTATAAGCAAGGCAAACTCTTTAGATGTTCTTCAATAGTGAGAAGTAAGGAGGAGGTCTCTTTTAAGCTTATCTTTTAATTCTTGATTGGCAGACATTTTTTTTTCACAGTTTGAGGGAACTCAGTAGATCATGTTCCCAACATAGAGTTTTGATTCCTAACAAGATGAGGAGCATAACTTTCCTATTGTATTGAAGAGTGACATTTCTCTATATTTAACATAGCAAATAACTCTCATATGTTGCCTAGGTTCAGCTTTCCAGCACATTAATTCTGGCTTAGAAGATAATAAAAATAAATAATAATACTTAACAATTATATAGTACTTACTATGTACCAGGCACTGTGCTAAGAACTCTATAATTATTTTTCTTCACAACAAACCTGGGAGATAGTGTTATTATTATTCCCACTATACAGACAAAGAAACTGAGGCAAGCAGGTTAAGTGACTTACTGAGAGTCAGTCACACAATTAGTAAGGCTGAATTTGAACTCAGGTCCTTCTGACTCTAGACCCAGTGCTCTCTCTAGTGTGCCAACTAGCTGTTATTAATTAACTTTTGTCAAATCAAATACTGATGGAAGGATACTAACTAGTTAGCTAAAAGTATTTGAATACAGAACAGTGTATTAACTACACAAAAGACAGAAAACATAGTCCCCTTTGGGAATCTTCTAGTACTAATCAAACAAGTGTAGCCATCCAAAGAGAATAAATAATGGACACAGTGTCTGGCATATTTAGTAGGCCATACATACATGTTGGGTAATAACATGACTTTTGAACACAAATTTGCATCTTGCTTTAATGAAAATTTCATCCTTCAAAAAGTATAAGGGGAAATGTTATTCTGTACCTGATTCTCACCAGTATGGAGGACTGATTTCTAAGGTAGAAATGACAGGCATCTTGGAGTAAAGTCATTACTCCATCAGTGTGTTTGATAGAGAAAATGAAAACTGGCTATGATCTAAATTATACAGATATGACATGGCAGACTTTTTTAGATAATTTCATTAGATTTCAGGACATCGGATTGCCCAGAGAAATTATAGGGAGAAAGGCCCAAGAGAGATGGGAAACGCTCAACAATGAAATTCTGAAAAGTCAAGCAGAACTGATTTCAGTGAGAAGGAAGAAAGGGAGTTGCCTAAAGAGACCATTATGGATGCACAGGGAACTCATTAATAAATTTAGATTTTTGTACAGAAGATGGAAGCAAGGGCGAGTAACTGAGGATAAACACATAAAAGTAGCACAAACACCTCAGAATGAGATGATGTTCATACTGCTAAGGACAATCAAAAGTGTGTTTTTAGTTAAATGGGCAATAAGAGAAGGATTAAACAAGAAATAAGATCCCTTCTCAGGGTGTATGGAATGATGAAATGGCTGATGGTGAGAAGGCTGAACTTCTCAACTCTCATTTCACCTCTGTTTCCTCTTCCAAGAAGAATGAACTTTGGGCAAAGGTTTGAACAGAAATGATTAGCAAGGAGTAGAAAGACAAGATAGTGGAAGATTTAGGCACCATCTATCTGTTCTTTTTTTTTTTTTAAACTTTTTTTTTCATCTATCTATTCTTGACCTAGATAAAATATATCCTAGGAGTGAACTGACATGTGTGATCATTATATCAGAGTTAGTGAATATGTGTATGTATGTATACATGGACATATACAAGTATGCAAAACACATGCATATAATACTCAGATGTATGTATATAGTTAATTATGTGTATTCTATATTATAGATGAATAAGAGCTATAGTTTCCCCCTTAATCTTCAATTCCTCATCACCATTTTTCTATTGGACATTTTAAACAATAAGTCCCAGAAATATGCTACTTTAACTTGTCTAAACATTGACTTATTATCTTTCTTATCCAAGTCCTTCTTTTGCTAAACTTTCTTCTTTCTGTTAAAGGTACCATCATCCTTCCAGTATACTAAGTGTTTAACCATGATATTATTTTTAGCCTCCTTATTTTTCTTTGCCCCATATATTCATAAGTTTCCAAATCCTGTAATGGTTTCCTAATTGGTCTTTTTGATTCAGGTCTCTTCCCACTCTACTACATCCCATACATTGTTGCCAAAGTAGTTTTACTTCTGCACACAGATCTGACTTTGCAACTTCCCTGCTCAACCAACTTCAGTGGTTCTTAGTTGTCTTTAGGACAAAATATATAAACTTTTCTGCTTAGTTTTTAAAGCCCTACACAGTGCAATCCCAGCCTATCTCCCTTAGCTTCATTGTATAGTACTCCTCCCAACCCCTGTGCTCTGTGATCCAACCAAACTGACCTTCTTTTGGTTCCTCACATGGCTGTCTTTTCTCTCTGTGCCTTTGAGCTGGCTGGGCCACAGGCCTGGAATGTACTCTCTCCTTAATTTTTTTAAATTAATAAAGTATTTTATTTTTTTCCCGTTACATGTAAAGATAGTTCTCAACTTTTGTTTATACAAGCTTTCCAATTTCAGATTTTTCTCCCTCCCTCCCCTCCCTCCCCCCCTCCCCTAGACAGCAGGTAATCTAATATAGGTTATATATATATATATATATATATATATATATATATATATATATATATATATATACACACACACACACACACACACACATATATGTATATATATGTATATATATACACACACACATATACATATATATACATATATATACACACATATAATAACATTAATCCTATTTCTGCATTAGTCATGTTATAAGAGAAAAATCAGAGCAATGATGAAAAACCTCAAAATAGAAAAAACAACAGCACCAAAAACAAAAGAAATAGTATGGTTCATTCAGCATCTATACTCCACAGTTGTTTTTTTTTTTTCTTGGATTTGGAGATCCTCTTCTATCATGAGTTCCCTGGAATGCTTCTGTACCATTGCATTGGTGAGAAGAATCTAGTCCATCACAGTAGATCAACACCCAATGTTAATGATGCTGTGTACAATGTTCTTCTGGTTCTGCTCATCTCAGTCATCATCAGCCCACGCAAGACCCTCCAGGTTTCTCTGAACTCCTCCTGCTCATCGTTTCTTACAGCACAATAGTATTCCATTGTATTCTTATACCACAACTTGTCCAGCCATTCCCCAATTGATGGGCATCCCCTCAACTTCCAATTCCTTGCCACCACATAAAGAGCAACTATAAATATTTTTGTACATGTGGGTCCCTTTCCCCTTTCCATGATTTCTTTGGGAAAAAGACCCAAAACTGGTATTTCTGGGTCAAAGGGTATGGACAGCTTTATTGCCCTTTGGGCATAATTCCAAATTTCTCTCCAGAATGGTTGGATCAGTTCACAGTTCCACCAACAATGCATTAGTGTTCCAATTTTCCCACAGCTTTTCCAACATTTATTATTTTCCTTTTTTGTCATTTTAACCAATCTGATAGGTGTCAGGTGGTACCTCAGAGCTCTCCTTAATATTTGCCTCAGAATTCTTCTCTTCTTTTAGTATGAAGCATAAATGCCTTCTGCTGAATAAAGTCTTTCTTGATACCACCTAACTGCTAGTGCCCTCCTTTCCAAATTCCTTTGTATTTATTTCTAATTATTCTCTTTATTCTTTCTTTCTTTTTCTTTTTTCTTTTCTTTTCTCTCCTTCCTTCCTTCCTTCCTTCCTTCCTTCCTTCCTTCCTTCCTTCCTTCCTTCCTTCCTTCCTTCCTTCCTTCCTTCCTTCCTTCCTTTCTTTCTTTCTTTCTTTCTTTCTTTCTTTCTTTCTTTCTTTCTTTCTTTCTTTCTTTCTTTCTTCCTTTCTTCCTTCCTTCCTTCCTTTCTTTCTTTCTTTCTTTCTTTCTTTCTTTCTTTCTTTCTTTCTTTCTTTCTTTCTTTCTTTCTTTCTTTCTTTCTTTCTTTCTGGGCAGTGAGGGTTAAGTGACTTGCCCAGGGTCACACAGCTAGTAAGTGTCAAGTGTCTGAGGCCAAATTTGAACTCAGGTCCTCCTGACTCCAGGGCTGGTACTCTATCCACTGCGCCACCTAGCTGCCCCCATTATTTATTCTTTATTTACTTTTACACATTTATGTTTATATATGTATATATATACATATATAAATGTACTTGTTGTCTACCCCTTTAGAATGTAAACTCAAGATTAAGAATTATTCCATTCTTTGTTCTTTTACCCCCAGAGTCTAGCACAGCACCTAGCAATATAGTATGTACCTAATACATAACTTGTGTATGAATTGATTGATAATCACAATGTGATTAGCCTTTCTCCAGTCAGTGGGCACCCCTGCTTTTTCAGAGCTTTTGCTGTTGTGAAGACTTGTGCTATGAATATTCTGATATAAAAGGGACCTTTCTTCCTGTCATTTACTTCCTTGTTATCGAATGAAATAATACTCATAAAGTTCTTAGAACAGTGCCCTACACTTAGGTGCTCAATAAATGCTTATTCCCTTCCCCACTCCTATCTTTAAGTTTAACAGTTATGTCATATCTTCCTTCAAGAAGGAAGAATATAGAACTTGGAGTCACAGCACTTGAGTTTAAGTCCTATGCTATTTGGCTTTTTTGTTGTTGTTGTTTTTGCGGGGCCATGGGGGTTAAGTGACTTGCCCAGGGTCACACAGCTAGTAAGTATCAAGTATCTGAGGCCGGATTTGAACTCAGGTACTCCTGAATCCAGGGCCGGTGCTTTATTCACTGTGCCACCTAGCTGCCCCAGTCCTATGCTATTTAATATCTTTATAACCCTGGGCAATTTTCTTAATCTCTCTTGACCCCAGCGTCCTTATCTAGAAAATGTAGGAATTGGATTAGACCCTCTCCCTCAAAGGTTCCTACTAGCTTCACATCTGTGCTATAGTGAGGTAGCTTTACGCATGTTGAAGAGAATGCAACCAAGGAGAGATCCTTGGGATGTTCCATTTGAGACCTTTCAAGTTCTTTTTCTAATATTTTTATTGATCTTTTTTTGCATCACCAAAATCTCCTCCATTATTCTTCCCCTTCTCCCAGAGAGCCAACCCAAATAGAAAATATTTTTAAAGAAAAAAAAAACAAAACCAATTGAAAAAGTTCAAAAACATATACAGTATATCACACCCATGGACTTCCCATCTCTGAAGAGGAGTGGGGTGGGTATGTTTCATACCTCTTCTTTGAGGTTATGCTTATTCTTTATAATTTTGGAATATTCACTTTTGTTTGTTTTGTGGTTGTTCTTTCCACTTATATTGTTGTAGACATTATGTATGTTATTTTCTTGGTTCTGCTTGGCTCTGCATCAGATTGTTTAAATTTTTCCATGTTTTGCTGTTATTCATTATATTTGGCATGACTTATAGCACAATAATTTTCCATTCACATATCACAGTTTGTTAAATCATTTCCCAATTCATGGGCATCTGCTTTGTTTCTGGTTTGTTTTTTTGTTATTGCATAAAGTGCTGATATACATATTTTATTATATATGATGACTTTCTTCTTTTTCAAGGCCTCCCTGGGATATAAACCTTATGTTGGAATCTTTGGGGAAAAGGATATCAACATTCTTGTTACTTTACCTGCCCAATTGCAAATTGCTTTCCAGAATACATGGATTGTTTCATAGTTCCACAAAGAATGCACCAGTATGCCTATCTGAAGGCCCACAATGCCTTCGAAGCTGACTATCCCTATGTATTGTCATTTTTGAAAATTTCAGGATGTGAAATGAAACCTCAGATTTGTTTTTAATGTTCGTTTCTTTTATTGTTATAGTCTTTCTTATATCTGTTGTTTTGTTTTTTTTTCAGGGCAGTGAGGTTTAAGTGACTTGCCCAGGGTCACACAGCTAGTTAAGTGTCAAGTGTCTGAGGCTGGATTTGAACTCAGGTCCTCCTGAATCCAAGGCCAGTGCTTTATCCACTGCACCACCTAGCTGCCCCTTATATCTGTTGTTAACATATGGCCTATACTTGATACAACCATATTGGCTTTTAATGATTACTACGTTAATTTAATTACTACTCTAAGCATTCACAATCCTTCTCTTTGAGAATAGAATGTGGTCAAAAAAAATCTCACCATAGGGGGCAGCTAGGTATGTGTGTGGCAGTACAGGTAGGTGGGGGGGGTGCAGCTAGGTGGCGCCAATGGATAAAGCACTAACCCTGGATTCAGGAGGACCTGAGTTCCAATCCAACCTCAGACACTTGACACTAGCTGTGTGACCCTGGGCAAGTCACTTAACACTTATTGTGCCCCCCCCCCCCGATCTCACCAGAAAAAGAAATTAAACTCCTGTTTTCTTACTTATGAAACAAAAATAAGAATAATAACAATGGACATTTATACAGTGTTTTTAAGGTTTAAAAATACTTTGTAAAAATGATCTCATTTGATTCCTAGAACAACTCTGTGGGATAGATTCTACGGGTATTCTCATCTTACAGATGAAGCTACTGAAACTGAGACACTGTTTCCTGTTCATTGTCACGTTGTTAGTGTGGCATATTCAAGTCTAGCACACTTTCCACCATGTAGCATAGCAAAAATACCAGTACTTTTTCTTCATACTTAAATAGGACTCAATAAAAACTTTATAACCATTAATTTTTGCTTCAATATTTGGAAATATTGAGATATTTCCAATATTTGTAAATACATAGGGAGGATCCATGATTTTGGCTATATTAATACGCTGTCCACAGAGATGGCAGTCTTCAGGACTTAGTGTAGCTTAAAAATTGTTAGAGTTTTTACAGCTTAGTTGGTTCTAGCTTTTTTGAGGTAGAATATGTCATCTGTTATTTGTTCTCTACTTGAAACATTTGTAGCTTGGTTGGACCTGCCAGAGCTTCCACTGCTCTGGCTTAGCCTTGGAGAGGCCAGCTTCATTCACCTACAGGCTCAAGAATTTTTATAACTTCCTAGTGTGAAATATGAAGGCAAGCTATTTCCGGAAAAAAAAATTTCAGAGAGAGATGGAGAGATGAAAATATGAGATGGTTGAGGGGCATGTTTTGCTTCCTTCTGGTATATAGTCTGACCTTTGGATCAGAATAAATTATTACCCATTTTCACTATTCTTTGAAATGTTCATAGCAAAAATAATTTTTTTTCTGCTCTGGGAAGAAGCTTTTATTTTCAAGCTTTAAAGTTTATTTTTGAAATAAAGATTTATTTTCCCATGAAATCCTAAAGGTAGAACCGAATTTTTTTTTTTGTTTTGAGAAATTTACTTTCAAACCCCAGGGATGTTGACTTCTCTAGTTCCTGCTTTTGAATTTCCCTGTGATACACAAATACAAACTTATTGCTAGATCTTTGTTCTTTATGAATTCAGGGTTATCTCTTCTACACAACCTGAAAGTTACAATCTGAAATTGTTGACCAAGGAGGCAGTATGGTATGGTATGGTATGGTAGAAGGAGCAGCAGGTAAAACATCAGATTACCTGGATTCTAGTCTCAGCTTTGTCAGTAAACTATTAGTAATATATTACCTTGTGCAACCAATCATCAAGTATTTATTGAGTGATCACTGTTTGCCAGTCACTAGGTTAAGTATTAGTGATACAGAGAAAAAGCAAAAATAGCCCCTTCCTTCAAGGAATTTATACTCTAATGGGTAGGCCCTGAAGTTGGGAGAACCTGAGGTCAAATCTCACCTGAAACACCTCCTAGCTGTGTGACCCTAGCCAAGTCACTTAACCTCAGTTGCCTTAAACAGCCAGGGCCATCTCCAGTCATCCTGATATATATCTTGCCAATGGACCCAAATGGCTCTGGAGGAGAGAGTAAGGTTGGTGACCTTGCACAGTCCTTCCTCACTTAAAGCCAATTCAGTGTAAGTTATGACATCACCCCAATGTCATGGTCCTCTTTGAGAATGAAGGACAAACATCAATTGGGGAATGGCTGGACAAGTTGTGGTATATGAATGTAATGGAATACTATTGTGCTGTGAGAAATGATGAGCAGGAGGAGTTCAGAGAAACCTGGAGGCTCTTGCATGGGATGATGATGAGTGAGATGAGCAGAACCAGAAGAACATTATACACAGTATCATCAACATTGAGTGTTGATCTACTGTGATGGACTATATTCTTCTCACCAATGCAGTGGTACAGAAGAGTTCCAGGAAACTCATGATGAAGGAGGATCTCCAAATCCAGGAAAAAAAAAGAACTGTGGAGTATAGATGCTGAATGAACCATACTATTTCTTTTGGTTTTGGTGGTGGTGTTTTTCTATTTTGAGGTTTTTTGTTATTGCTCTGATTTTTCTCTTATAACGTGACTAATGCAGAAATATGTTTAATGTTATTATGTGTGTATATATATCTATAACCTATATCAGATTACCTGCTGTCTAGAGGAGGGGGGAGGGAGGGGAGGGAGGGAGAAAAATCTGAAATTGGAAAGCTTGTATAAACAAAAGTTGAGAACTATCTTTACATGTAACCGGAAAAAAATACTTTATTAAAAAAAATAAAAAGAGAATGAAGGACAAACAGCAACAGCAGCTCTAATGGGCAGAGAAGATGGAAGATAGTTTTAGAGGGGAAGTCCATCTACAGGAGGAAAGCTTAGAGTTGAGTCTTAAAGAATGCCCGGGATTCTAATAGTTGGAATTTAGGAGGGAGGGCAGTCCATGCAAAAGTATGGAGATGGATAATAGATTCCTGGGGGTGAAACCAAGCAAGCAGGCCAAGAAGACTGGACATGGGCTCAAGTCTTATATCTGATACTTACTGTATGTATGACCCTATCAGGTCATATTAATCTCTCAGTGCCCCAAATAACTAAGACTATATATTTCAGAACAGAAGCTGATTTTCATAGAAAGAAGGAGCTTTCTTATCTGGGAGTTCCTTATACCTATAAAAATCACAAGTCTAGTCCCCTTCTATATGCCACGCTCCCCCCTCCCCCCCCAAATCCTTTGTTTATCAATTGATGAGTATGGCCATGTATGACCTTGCTCAAAGAGCTCTTGTCCCTCATTGCTTCTGGGACAAAATAAAAATTCCTTTGATTAGTATTTAAAGTCTGATACTATCTGGCCCAACCCCCCTTTCCAAACTTAGTATACATTGTTCTCTTTCACTGCACTCTGCATTTTAGCCAAACAGACCTTCTATCTGTTCTTCATGCACAAAATTCCTTATCCTTTCTTCATGTCTTTGCACAGACTGTCCCCGAGGCCTGTAATTCTCTCCTTCCTCACATTTCCAAGGTAGAATCCCCAGATTTCTTCAAAGCTCTGCTTAAATGTCTGTTCCTCCGTCCTCTTTTCCTGATCACACCCCCCCCAGTTCCAAGCACTATCCCTCTAAGTTTGTATTTGTTTTGTATACATTTTTGTTTACTTATAGTGTATATGTTATTCTCCCTCAATAAAATGTCATTTCTCTAGGGCAAGGAGTTTTGTTTTTGTCTCTATTTGGAGTACCTAGCCAAGGTGTTTGCCACAGAGCAGGGGTTTAATAAATGCTTGTTGAATGAATGAATCCATGCATGAATCATTGACCATTCTGGAGAGTCCCTGATTTGTTTATGAGTTTTTGTGTCCTCTCTATCTCCAGGTGGTAAGCCACTTTGAAGGCAGGGACCATGTCTTTGTATACTCCTCAGTCTAAGAGCTGCAGTGCTTAAAGGGAACTAGCTGTTTAGTGGGTGCTTGTTGATTGATCTAAGCAGCTAGAAGAACCCAGGGACAAAAGGGAGAAGGAAAAATTGCTATTGTTACTCAGGAAAGTTTTGAAAGCTATGTATAGCTATAAATATTTAAAGTAATTAAACATCCTTGAATGTACTCTTTTTTTTATCAGTCCTGAGTGCTCAAATAATGTGTAGCAAGGTGAGAAAGACAACTCCCTCAGACCCTTTGCTGCATTTTCATTTTGCAATATCAAAAAACCTCCACAGAATCCCCCCATAAGTATCATTTGACTTTTAAATAATCGTATCTCATTTTCATGGGTACATGCAACTAAATCACCATGCTTTTAATTATGAAAGCATATCCTTGATGCTTGCCCAATATCTAATAGCCAAAGATGGTGATGATGATGGTTAGCTATTATATATAGTTTTATATAGTGCTTACTATATGCCAGGCTTTACAATTGCCAACACTTTATGATTATTATCTTATTTGAGTCTCACAACAACACTGGGAGGCAGATATTACTATTATCCCCAAAATTATTTTTGCATAACTAGTATATTATTTTTTCCAATTACATGTGAAGATAGTTTTCAAGATTCATTTTTTATAAGATTTCTAGTTCCAAATTTTTCTCCCTCCCTCCCCTCCCCAAGACAGCAAGCAATTTGATATAGATTATATATGTACAATCACATTAAACATAATTATCCCCATTTTAAAGGTGAAGAAACCAACAAAGAGATTAAGTGACTTGCCTAGGTTCACATAGCTTGTGTCTAAGGTCAGATTTGCATTCAAGTCATCCTGACTCTAGGCCTAGTGCTTTGTTCACTGAGCTACCTGCTGCTCCTGATATAACCAATCTTCTATTAAGATTCTAAAGATCTAACTAATTTACTAATATAACCTCATTGGAAGAGGGAGGGGGGAGGGAAAGCCTCCATACATTTTAAGAAAAATATGTCAACAAGACTAGAGTTTTTTTATAAAATGTGCTTCAGTTGCAACCTAAATATTCTTAGGGAAAGATCATGAAATCCTCACATTTCCTTTTCCTGACACAGAAAACCCCCAATTTACTAGTCTGGAAATTAAGGAGTGCAATAACTTTTTTTTTTTCTTAAAGGGTCATTCACTTCCAAGGAAAACATCAATTTTTGGCCTTTTAGAGTATTACCACTAAAGACTTTTTTCAAAGACAAATTGCATTTTTGCAAATATAGGTATAAATGATACCACTTCTTGGTACCCTATGGTCTGGGTAGAAGTTTGCCTCTCTTTTCTGGGGATCATCCACAGTCAGAAAGGGGAGTCCCCTATGAATTAAAGCTGTTCATTAGAACAAGTTCTGCATTGTCATTGTGTGAATGAATGAAAGGTAGAAGAGTAATTGAACTGTGATTAATACTGTGTTAATGGTATATAATATTCTATTGTTTTTTGAACCAATCTAGTCAGTATCTGAACCATTTTCTTCCCTGCTTCTATAGCCAAGAGAGTTTGAAATGTAGACCTGTTCTTCAACAGCTACTGGAATACAAGTAAATGACTCAAAGATTTTCAGCAAAACAGATTTTTCCTATCAACTTCTCTGCTATAATACCAGAGGAACAACTCCTACCTTTTTCAGATTGTTGGCCATATAATTCTTTTGGCACAGAATAGTATGCACACACTTTGAGGCATGTGTGCAACCATTCAAAGGGCCTCTGTCTAGACCCATTCACTCATGGGAGGCCATGACAGATGTTTATTCATTTCACTACAGTGCTGGTGGTTGTTATTAAGGAATAGACTGGCCTCATTCATTCTTATGTATCTCAACAAGAATAAACTTGTAGAAGTGTGGTGTTTTCGCTTGGCCAGAAAACAATCCTGTCTACAATGAGGCTTGAGAAGCAGCTGGTGATTAATAGTCTTTGTATTTCAGGGATGAACGTAATCAGTCCATCATTGTAAGTGGAGAGTCTGGTGCAGGAAAGACAGTCTCTGCTAAGTATGCCATGAGATACTTTGCCACTGTGAGTGGTTCTGCCAGTGAGGCCAATGTTGAAGAGAAGGTCCTGGCCTCTAATCCCATCATGGAGGTAAGGTAGCAGCAGTACCCTCAGCCTTCACTGCTAAACATGGTGTTTCTCTTGTTAATCATGCCTGAGATAAATGTGAAGTGTGTAAATCATGTAGCACTTCAGAATAAAATCTGGACTCTGTCTTTTATTATTTGAACAATGATATTACTTCCATTGGGAGGGATATAACAAATCAGGCCAACATTTTCAGCAAGGCTAATGCAACTACAGTGAGCTTAAGAAATGTTCATATATACTTTACTTAGTTTAGGTTAGAGATGTCCAAATTTTCCACTAGTAGGCCACAACATTAGAAATTAATATGTTTGGGCCACACACATTTAATTATAAAATTAGTTGCATTCAGCTTTAATTACAATTAATATTTGATCGAAGTGTACTAATGTAATAACTGATGGCAGTGATTTACATGGTAATAGAATCAGGCACAGGGTTATACCCTACTGCCTCATATATCTACTAGTTAATTGGTTTGAAACATTTTTATTTTGTTAAAAATCTTAGGTTAGTTGTACCTGAGGTTATATTAGAAACTTGTGCTTTATTCTATATGTCCCACCAATTTGACTCCTGTAAGTAGAAAGGAACCCAAGTCTTTGCATTCACTGAAGTTTTCCCCAGCCCAGGTTAAATGAATGAAATGTGATATTTTGTGGTATTATTTATTCTAATTTATAGCTTTGCCAATATGCTGGATCCAGTACTACTGGTTATACATTAATGAGTCACAGGAGGGTCTGTTGCTTCTACTTACTGCTTCTGCAGTACTTAGACTAATTCCTGCCTTTCTCCCCTGAAAATATTATTTCTTTTTTGGGGGGCAGGGCAATGAAAGTTAAATGACTTGTCCAGGGTCACACAGCTAGTAAGTGTCTGAGGTAGAATTTGAACTCAGGTCTTCCTGAATCCAGTGCTTTATCCACTGCGCCACCTAGCTTCCCCTAATATTATTTCTTAAATTAAATGTTGGGGGCAGCTAGGTGGCACAGTGGATAAAGCACTGGCCCAGGATTCAGAAGTACCTGAGTTTAAATCTGGCCTCAGACACTTGACACTTACTAGCTGTGTGACCCTGGGCAAGTCACTTAACCCTCATTGCCCTGCAAAAAAAAATAATAAATGTTGATCTCAGGTTTTGCTGTCATTATTATTATATCAGAGTAATTAATTTTTTCCTCTCCATTTAAAAAAAAATTTTACCTAAAGTCATTGTTTTCTTGTATAATGTCATGATATTAGCTTAGAGAAGGAAATAAAATAAATAAAATAATACAATTCTTTTAAATTATAAGATTAGCAATAATATGACACCTACAAGAGGAGGAATTTTTACAAAAGAGGATCTTTTAAATAAAAAAGACATGAATGAAGTAAATATGTATGTACCAGAGAAAATGGTACTTATTTTGTAGGTAAGAGAATTTAAACATTTCAACATTAGTGACTCCGGGATTATTAATTTATTAATGTGTTTATAAAGAAAATGACTATTTTGGAAAAAGCACAGTTAAGTGAAGAAAAATAATACTAATTTGGGTACAGAGAAGTGAATGCTTCCAACTAGAATTTCATACCAATATTTTTTATCCCTTCTTTCTTCTTTGTCAAGCCTTTCTTGTCACCCAAAGCACAGATGAAGTTAAAACTGGTCTAACACCACTGGGGCACAAAGGGTTTTTGCGGTAGTCTTTCCCAAGGTAATTGTGCCTGGTTTGCAGTGCTGTGTGGAGTTTAAAAATGATCTGTCTTAGTTACCTGAAGGCTCATCTCTTGGTGCAGCCTGATTGCTACTTTTGTTGTGATGTAGAGACATAGATTTGTGGGGAGAGTGGAGCAGCTTCCTGTGAGAAATGGAAACATGATTAAAAATAGCATGTAAATGGAAGAAAGCAAAAAAAAAAAATGCATACGTTGAATGAGAATGATCAAGAACCTCAGATATCTTCAAGTTTTTTTTTGTTTGTTTGTTTGTTCTTAATTTTTTTTTTATTTTTTGCGGGGCAATGGGGGTTAAGTGACTTGCCCAGGGTCACACAGCTAGCAAGTGTCAAGTGTCTGAGGCCGGATTTGAACTCAGGTCCTTCTGAATCCAGGGCCGGTGCTTTACCACTGCGCCATCTAGCTGCCCCAATCTTCAAGTTTTTGAAGCAAATGTTCTTATTCATTTTTTCAGAGGGTTCATTTCAAATTCTGAATGAGTGCTGGTAGATTTCCACCTTTACCAGCATTGGTAAAATAATGACTGTAGAACTAAGTAGTTGTTGGTTTGGGATAAGAAAAAAATAAAGTTGTATTTTGCTTCCTCGCATTGTCATGCTTATCTCTAGCTTAATTTTTTTTTTAATTGTCATCTTAGCACCTAGAATGGCTTGCCATGATTGGGTTTGTATATCATTTAGGCTGCTGGTCCTAATATGAGATGATCCTGGAAAGTCTCACCAATAACTACACCAAGAAACATCGTCTTGTCTAGTTGTATACCAATTAGATTTCTTCTGCTATAGTGAGTGGGAACTAGACAAGTGCTCCTATGAGGCTTCTTGACATTTGAGTGGACCTTGTGAAGGTTACCTGGGCTAGACAGTACAACAGATCTGAATGATTTGTCCTGGAACATCTGGAAGCTCCCTTCAGAAACCATGTTCATTTTCCTTTCCTTTCTCCTGTTGGTAGAGCTGAGGAGAGAGGGGAAGGAAGATAAGAGGGAAAAGGTGGAGGGATTAGGTAACTGAATTTAACTTAATGCTGACACTAGCAAGAGGAATGTGACTTAGAAAGACGATAGGGTGGGATAAGGGCAAAGAAAAATGATTTTTGTAAACAACACACCTGGGACCTTTCCATTTGGAATGCGGAGGATGGGGTTACAGAGAGGAAGGTTAGACAGTGCTTCAGAATTTCATGTTTGTGAACTGGGTCTGTCTAACTATGATATGAACAATTCAAGATGCAAAACTTCAGTTCTTGAGTTAGAATAATTAATATTCAACAGATAAGTTGCTGAAGGAATTTATCCTGTTGCTCGTAATCATAGGAATTGTAGATTTAAAGCTGGCAGGGACGTTAGAGATGACCTAGTTGAACCTCTTCATTTTATAGATGAGGAAAGAGGCTGAAAGTGATTTACCAGGGTCACAGTTATTAAGTATCTGAGGCAAGATTTGAACTCAAGTCTTCCTGGTTCTAAGCCCAGTACTTAATCTACTATGACCTCGGTTTTTATTGTACACTATTTACTTAGAAAATAATTAACAAAGACATACCTGATGGCCCTGTTTATTCACATTTTTTCCCCTTTCTCTACCTTTAACCCCTGATTTTTTTCCACTCAGAAGTGGATGTGGTAGAAAATTTTGGGGGTGTTTGAACTCTAGTTCTTCATCATTTCAGCAAGTTTGTTTAATCTAAGAGTTTAATTTTAGAGATTTATTTAGTCATTTACAATAGAACATTCCATTAGAATCTAAGCTCATGGAAGATGAAGACTGCTCATACATTTTTGTATCCCCAGTCCTGAGCATGGTGTCTGGCACTTGATAAGCTCTTAATAAATATTTCCTGATGAATTGATGTAGAACAGTGGTTCATTCAGAGCCTCTCCAAAGTCAGTTGCAAAGCGAATTAATATCTAGAATTCCCAAGTTTTCTTTTTTTTTCTTTTTCTTTTTTGCAGGGCAATGAGGGTTAAGTGACTTGCCCAGGGTCACACAGTTAGTAAGTGTCAGGTGTCTAAGGCCAGATTTGAACTCAGGTCCTCCTGACTCCAGGGCTGGTGCTTTATCCACTGCCCCACCTAGCTGTCCCAGTTTTCTCTTCTTTTAGCAATTTCTTGTTGGTTGGAATAAATATTTCACAAGACTGATGTCTATATTAATAAGAAGGAATGATTGAAAGGTGATATTTACATTTGCAGTTGTCTTTCTATCAAAACATTCAGGTTTGGCGTTTAAAATCTTAAAATCCTACAGCTTGAAGAGATTTTAAAGATCTTTGATTTCAGATTCCTTATTTTAAAAAGGAGAAAACTGAATTATGAAAAGCTGTGAATTGTTAGAGGTCTTAAACCAGATTTGGGCAGGTAGGTGGCACAGTAAATAGAACACTGGCCCTGGAGTCAAGAGGCTCTGAATTAAAATCTCACCTCAGACACTTACTAGCTGTGTGACCCTGGGCTAGTCACTTAATCCCAATTGCCTTAAAAATCTGGGGCCATTTCCAGTTTTCCTGATAATATGTCTTGCCATTGGACCCAGATGGCTCCAGAGGAGAAAGTGAGGCTGGTGACTTTGCACATCCCTTCCTCACTTAAATCCAATTCATTGCAAGTCATGACATCTGTCATGGTCCTCTTTGAGAACAAAGGATAAACAACAACAACATCCAGATTCTAGGCAGAGCCAGAATCATGATTTGGACCTGCTTATTCCCAGTCATTGTCCTTGGCCCTACATCAGTCTAAATTATGAAAATACCTTCATCCAGGGGGGAAAGGAGCAGGCATATGCTAAAGCCTCTGATTAGTTGTAGTCCCCACAAGGTTTTTAGGGCTTGCAGACATTATTCCAATGCAGAGGATTGTGACAAAAATAGAAAATTAAACCTTGTTGAATTTGTAGATTTTAATCTATAAGATTTCCTAAGTAAAACATTTATATGGCTGCCAAATTACTTTGTATTATTTTTTTCACTTATTTTTTTCTTTGTTTTGGAAGGAAAAATTTATGGATATATATTTTCTTGACCAAAAACCAAAATTTATATAACTTTAATTTCTAAAGTTATATTGTAATTTGGAATAATATTATATTCTCTGCAACCTTTTAATAGAAATAAGATGATGCTTTTCATTAGATATAAATTATCATGCTTATAGACAGAATTTTAAGCCAAATTATATATAAACTTTATTTAACAGAATGATTATTTACAAATAACTTCATGAATCTATGGGCTCTTGGTGATTAGTAATGATAGTTCACAAGAAAACTCATATTCCAGTAAATCTGCATTTATTTAAAATAGAATATTTGAATAAGCTATATTAGGTTCTTCAGCAAATGCAACAGAGAGAAACTTGCTGTGTGGGCCAAGAGGATTGAAACCCAATAGCCAAGATGTTCTGGTGACTTCTGTTCTGCCCTCTCCCAACATGCTTTTATGTAGAAAAGCTTTGTGTTTTTATAGACCTCATGGTTAAATTCTCTTTGACAATTACTCAATTGTTTTCCATAAGTTTTTCTCTGAGAAGTAACTTGTTAGATATAGTCTTGTATAGTGAATGAAACTGGGAAACCATAGACAGTGATATTTGGAAGTACACAAATGGTGCCCTTACAAAGGTGAAGGTGCCTTTTCAAAAGCTGGGTCCTATTGTCTTCCAGAATCTTCTTATACATTTTGTAAATGCTAAAGATTCTTGATATATTTAAACCACTAAGTTCTTCTCTTTTACCTCCTAGTCAATTGGAAATGCTAAAACCACAAGGAATGATAATAGCAGCCGTTTTGGGAAATACATCGAGATTGGTTTTGATAAGAGATATCGCATTATCGGTGCCAACATGAGAACTTACCTTTTAGAGAAATCCAGAGTGGTGTTCCAGGTAAGATGGGTTGTATGGCTGATATTTGTTTAATATGCGGGGACAAAAAATTAGAGTTTATTTTATGTGCTATTAGCATATTATGAGAAGCTATGTGCTGTAATGGGTAGAGCTTTCCTTGGAGTCAGAAAAACCAGGGTTCAAGTCCCATCTCTGACACAAAAAGGCTCTATGACCTTGAATGAATCATTTAACTTATAATCATCTAGGCAACTTTCTGAGATAATTAATAAGTTACAGAGCTGATGAGGTTCTATCATCTGATAGTGAGGGGAGTTTGCTCAGTAGAGGTTCCCTATATCAGTGAAATCAAGGGTTCCTCCCCTTAACCTCCCAAAGCATGTGTGTATATGTATGTACATACATATATATATGTTCATACTTCACATACACACAGATATATATGCATGTGTGTTTGCTCAAAAATAATAGATTTTTATAACATTTATATAACACTTTAATGTTTGAGCATACTATATAATATTATCTTTGAATCATCCCAAGAACCCTATGAAGTAGATGCTATTAAAATTCCCATTTTATAGATGAGCACAGTGAAGCTAAAAAGGTCGTACAGCTAACTTGTCTCATATATCTATAAACACATACACAAATGCAATTATGCATGCATGTATGTACATAATGTATGGAAACATGTATGTATATACACATATATTAGCAATTAGTGAGCATTCTTTTTTTGGGGGAAATTAATACACACACACATATATATATTCTAATTACATGTAAAGACAATTTTTAACGTTCATTTTAAAAAACATTTGAGTTCTAAATTATCTCCCTTCTTCTCTTCCCCCCTACTTAAGAAGGCAAGCAATATGATAATGTGTAGTCATGCAAAATATATTTCCATATTAATCATGTTGTGAAGGAAAACACAGACCAAAAAAAACCAAGAAAAAAAAGTATGCTTCAATCTGCACACAGATTCCATTGTTTTTTTCTCTAGAGGTGGATAGCATTTTTCATTATAAGTCCTTTGGAATTGTCTTGGATCATTGTATTGCTGAGGATATATCATGATACAATATTGCTGTTACTGTGTATAATATTCTGCTAGTTCTGTTCCATTCATTTTGCATCAGTTCATGTAAGTCTTCCCAGGTTTTGCTGAAAGAATCCTGCTTGTCACTTCTTATAGCACAATAGTATTCCACCATGATCATATACCACAACTTGTTTATACATTACCCAATTAAAGAGCATTCCCCTTAATTTCCAATTCTTTGCCACCACAAAGGGCAGCTAAAAATATTTTTGTACATATAGATCCCTTTCCTTTTTCTTTGATCTCTTTGGGATATAGAACAAGTAGTTGTATTGCTAGGTCAAATGGTATGCACAGTTTTGTATCCTTTTGGGCATAGTTCTAAATTGCTTTCCAGAATGGTTATATCACCTCACAACTCTACTAACAATGGATTAGTGTCCCAATTTTTCCACAACCCTTGGGGCATTCTTTCATGTGGTTGTGAATACTTGAAATTTGAATTATTATTTTGAGAACCATTTGTAATATCCTTTGACTACTTACTTATTGGGGAATGGCTATTAGTTTTATACATATTTATTAATTGTTTATATATCTTAGACACCAAACCATTATCAGAGAAATTTGATACAAAGATTTTTCCCCATTCTACTGCTTTCCTTATTATACTATGTTTATTAATTTTGTCTGTGCAGAAGCTTTACAGTTTCTTTTGTATTCATTTATTTATTTATTTTTATCTTGTATAATTCCTTCCATCTCTTATATGGTTGAGAGTATATGTCTTACTCATAACTGTGAGAGGTATGTAATCTGCCTCCCTCCATTTTTTTGTAGTTTAAAAAAATTTTTTTAATATTAAGGTCATGTATCTATTTAGAATGTATTCTAGAATATAGCACAAAGTTGGCCTAAACTTTAATTAACTTCATTCTTAATCAGTTCTAGAGCACATTTTGCAGACTTTCTCTCCTCAATTCCATTTCACCCACACTTGAAGCAGATGACCTTGTTTCTTACTTCCCTGAGAAAATTACAGCTTTCCAACATAAATTTCCTTAACATTCTTTCAACATTCTTCAAAACTTCTGAAAGTTATCATTAATTGTCTTCTCTTTGATAATAGAAGAGATGTCTCTATTCATTCCTACAGTTAATTCATATACCTTTGGTCTCATTCCTTCCCATCTCCTTCTGGACTTTTCTCTAGCACTCATGCTGTCTCTTTCATATATCTTTGATTTCTCCTCTGCCTCTTACCATTTGTCTACAAACACTTATGTTTGTATAATCCTTAAAAAAAAAGACTTCTCTCAACCCTTCTGTCCCATCTAATCTACCATCCCATCTTTCTCCTCATCTTTACTACTAAACCTTTTGGGGGAAAAATGTCTTTATCCAATGCTTCTACTTCCTCTTTCCATTTATCTCCTTAATCTCTTACAATCTGGTTTTTGTCCCTACCACTTCAAAAATAATCAGTGACCCCAAATCCAGTTAACTGATTTAATCCTCAGTCTCCTTGATTTCTCTCTTGCTTTTCACATAGTTGACCACTTCATGCTCCCAAGAAGTTGACTACTTTCAGGCTATCAAGAAAGGATAGTCTTTCTTTCTTTCTTTCTTTCTTTCTTTCTTTCTTTCTTTCTTTCTTTCTTTCTTTCTTTCTTTCTTTCTTTCTTTCTTTCTTTCTTTCTTTTTTTACTTCAGAAACACCATGTGATGCTTATTCTTCTCTTAGTACTTCAACCACTTTTTCTTTGTCTCCTTCACTAGTGCTTCATCTTTTCTCCAGTCCTTTCTATGTTCAAATGTTTAATCCCTGCCCTCCTCTTTCTTTTACTATACTCTTTGCCTCAGTAACCTCATTCAATGAACACGATTATATAGATGACCCCTAAAGCTGCATTTCCAATCCCAACCTTTCTTCTGAGCTCCAGATCCACAGCTCCAGCTGCTTTGAAGTTATCTCATTCTACATGTCCCACCAGGATCTCAAGTTCATTATGTCCAAAATCAAACTTATTATCTTCCCCCCCAGACCTGTTTGTCCATCTGGTTTCAGCTTCTATTTGTCAGTGTTTCACCCATTGTCCTGTATTTGAAATCTTGGGGTTCTCGCTGATTCTTCCTTCTCCCTAATCTATTGTATCCAATTCAAATAGGTTCTGTTGTTTCTACCTCCATAAAATCTTTTGCAACTGTCCCCTTTCTCCACCTTAGTCAGTATTGTAATACCCTTTCCAGTCATCCTGTCAGTCAATAAACATTTGCTTTGTGCTCAGGTCGTTCCTTATGCCTTGAATGCCTTCTAGTCTCTCTTCTCTCTTTGCCTGTTGAATTCCTACCCATCCTTTTATATTTAGTCAAAAGCCAGCTCTTCCATAAAGCTCCCTTTTGATAATACGTTCACAGACCTTCTCTCAGTTGCTAATGTACACTTCCCTCAAATCACACCTGGAATTTTGTAACTCTTTAATACACTGTCTTGTAATTTTCATTTGTATATGTTTGTGTCTTATCTTACCATAAACTTTCTGAGGGCAGAAATCATGTCTTATTTAGAAACTTTGTATCTCCCCTTGTACCTGATCACTTATAGAATTCTATACTAGTAAACAGTAATCTAGAATGAATAAATAGCTGTGGCTTTAAGCCAAAAGATAGTTATTGCTTTTATAAAAAATTGCTGACGATGGATTAAGCTTTTCTATAATCAGCACAAGCAGACTATCACAGTCAAAAGTATAGTATTTATACATGAAGGGTAATGGTACTTAAATTCAAAATGGGGAGATTGAAATTTTTTGATAATAAATAAAATTCAGAGGTTAGGAAATGGACTATGTTCATTTCACCAAATCATGAAATCAAAAAATATTTCATCATCCAGTTTTCTGAGTTTGATTACTGAAATTGAAAAATATTTTCTTTTTTTTTTCAAAGGCAGAAGAGGAGAGAAACTATCATATCTTCTACCAGCTGTGTGCCTCAGCAAAGTTACCTGAATTTAAAATGCTACGATTAGGTAAGAAAATGACATTTATGGGGCTGATATTTTCCATTTATATCCAGGTTAATTAATGGACTTCTCAAATAAGAAGCTGCTTACATGATAGGTCACTGGGAGAAAGCAAAGGTTTTTCTTTTTCTTTTTTTTTTTTTTTGGCAAGGCAGTGAGGGTTAAGTGACTTGCCCAGGGTCACACAGCTAGTAAGTGTCAAATGTCTGAGGCCAGATTTGAACTCAGGTCCTCCTGAATCCAGGGCTGGTGCTTTATCCACTGTGCCATCTAGCTGTCCCTAAAGGTTTTTAAAGTAGAAAAAAATACATTTTTGAAGCAGTACTTGAAGAACATTATCCTAGCACAGATTAAAGTGATGAATGAATAAAGGCAGGTAAATCAATTAGGAAACTATTGTAGAAATCTAAATAGGAGGTGATGAGAAAGGAACTCTACTTGGGTAGTAGCTGTGGAAATGGAAAGAAAGGGCAAATCTAAGAGATGCCAGGGATAAATAATTATCAGAGCTTGGTGGTGAACAATGAATGTTCCTCTAGAATCCACATATAAAGATTGAGATATTTACCTCAAGCATACAGTAAATTTTTTCAAATTAAAAACATTATGTAGCCACCATTGGTCACTGCTCAGAAATGACTTTTATAGAAGAGTCGTCTTCACTATAGTGGTGAGGTTTCTTTTTAAAAGGAAAAAAAAGTCCTTAAACACTCTACCAAGTAGTTAATGTTCTCTTTTTTTTTTTCTGGCGGGACAATGAGGGCTAAGTGACTTGTTCATGGTCACACAGCTAGTAAGTGTTAAGTGTCTGAGGCCGAATTTGAACTCAGGTCCTCCTGACTCCAGGGTCGTTGCTCTATCCACTGTGCCACCTAGCTGCCCCCATTAATGTTCTTTTATCAGTAAAGAGCTATATCAGGTAAATTAGCAAATAAATGTTTGGTAGTTTGAAAAAAAAATTTTAAACTGATAGTTTTGAACATTTAAATAATCTTTTGTACTCGTCCAGCACAATGCTGGGAACTACTTAAAACTCAGTGCCTTTCATTAATATTAGAAATCTGTAATGATGTTCTAGAATGATGATGGCATTTCCATTTCTGTGGTTTTCCAAGATTCACAGAGCAACTCTTGACCTTCAGTATGGGGTTGGAAGTTCTAGTTCCATTTTTGTCACGTACTGGATTTATTATCCAAGATTCTGTAAGGACTGGCAAATGTGATTTCTGAGCCACTGTTAATGATCTTTGAAAGATCTGAGTGTCACAGGTTTGGAGAAGAACAAATGTCCTAGTTTTTAGAAAATGGAAGAGAATAGAGTCTAGCAACTATGAGTTAATAAACTTAACTTGGATTCCTGGCAAATTCTTAGAATATTTATTAAAAGGATGTTTAGTAAACATCTAGAAAAAGTAGCAATGTTCATAAAGAGCCAGCATGATATGGCATGTTTAGCTACTCTGATTAAGAGAATTTCAGAACAATTTCAAAGAACTCATGATGAAAAATGCTTCCCTCCTCCAGAGAGAGAACTAATAAATTCTAAGTATAGATGTAAGTATACTTTTTTAACTTTTTAAATATCTCTTGCTTTTGGAGAAGTTTTGTTTTTACAACATGGCTAATGTAGAAGTGTGTTTTTCATGGCTTCACATATAAAATTGATATCATATTGCTTGACTTCTCAATGAGTTGGGGAGGGGCAGGAGAGAGAGAATTTAGAACTAAAAATTTTTAAAGTGAATGTTAAAAAAACACACACACAAAAGGACACACACAAAAAGAACATGTCATGGTAAACTATCTTCTTTTTTTGACAGAGGAGTGCTGTAGATATCATTTACCTATATTTAAATAAAGTATTTGGTAAAATTCTCATGCTATTCTCTCAGAGAGATGTGCCTAGACAATAGTACAGTGAGGTGAATTTGTGAGTTGATTGAGCCCAAAAAATAGTCAATGAATTGATGTCACCTTAGAAAATCTACAGTGATCTGGACTTGACCGTGTGCTGGCTAACATTATTATAAGTGACTTAGATAGAGGCATGCATGGCATGCTTATAAAATTTTCAGGTGATCCAAAACTGGAAGGGTTAAGTAGCACACCAAAAGAGACAGGATCCAAATGATCTTAGAAGGTTAATGTTGGGCTAAATCTAATAAGATAAATTGGGACAAATGTAAAACCCTACATCTGGGTTCAAAAAGTCCACTTCACAGGTATAAGCTATGGTTTGAGAAAGATATGTAAATAATTCTTCTAAAAATAATCTGGGAGTTTTAGTGGAGTATAAACCCAATATGTGTGAACAGTGTGATATATATTCAGGAAAATCAATAGAATCTTAAGTTGCATTAAGAAATGAATAGTGCCCAATACTGTTGAAGGTCTATCATGGGAAAGAGAGATTAGATTTATTCTGCTTGTCACCTAAGGTCAGAATTTGGAATCATGGATAGGAGTTGCAATGAGGAAGATTTAAAGTTTGATATTAGGAGAAAAAACCAACTTCCTAACCTTGAGAACTATCCCAAAATAGAATGGGCTTCCTTGAGAGGTGGTGGTAGTAGGATCCTTCTCAGGAGAGGTCTTCAGAGAAAGGCTGGTTGACCACTTGTCAGGAATGTTGTAATGGGAATTCGTATTCAGGTATTCATTGCACTAAATGGCCTCTGTGGTCCCTTCTGACTGAAATTCTGTGATTCTAATTCATTCTGTGTTTCTCTGACTCAGAAGGACTAACCTATATTATCTATACCTCTGTGTAGGACTAGTGAGTTCCGTATGTTCATTTTGTACCTCGACATCCTTCAGGTAGAGCATAGAGTAGCATAAACTAGGGAAAGTATTATAAGGCAAGTGGTTTATAGATGGTAGGGGTTAAGGTTGAGTGAGAGAATCTAGGGAACTGCCAGACAGGATTTAGGGTGGCTCTTTTAACATTATTAAAATAATTTACAAAATTATAGTAGATTATTCATTAGCATTTTCCCAGTATTTAAATTATAGGCTTAAAAAACAAATCAGATGTGGGGATAGTTAGTCAGTTACCATTTATTGAGCATCTGTGATGTGTCAGGTACCGTTCTAAGCACCACAAAGAAAGAAAAAGGAGAGTTAGACCCTGTTCTCAAGGAGTTTACTTACATTTTGAGAAGGAAGGCAACATGCAAACAATATGTACAAATGATCTATACAGGATTAATTGGAAATAATGAACAGAGGAAAGACACTAAAATTAAGGGGGAGCTGGAAAGGCTTCTTAAGGCAGATAAGATTTTAGCTGAGGGGGTGGCTAGGTGGCACATTGGATAAGGCACCGGCCCTGGATTCAGGAGTACCTGAGTTCGAATCCAGCCTCAGACACTTGATACTTACTACCTGTGTGACCCTGGGCAAGTCACTTAACCCCCATTGCCCCGCCAAAAAAAAAAAAAAAAAGATTTTAGCTGAGACTTGAAGGAAGCTAGGTAAACTGGGAGATGACCAGGGAGAGAGTTCTGAGTACATGGAACAGCTAGTGACAATTCTCTGAACCAGGAGACTGAGTATACTATGTGAAGAACAGTAAGGCAGATGATGTTCCTGGATTTCAGAGTATGTCCAAAGGAAGGGGATAGGAGGTGTGAGAGGACTAGGAATGTGAGATAGGTTAGGAAAAGCTTTATAAGCCAGAGGACTGTATATTTGATCCTGGAGACAATATTTGGCCAAATGCTGGTGGGGATTACATGGTGAGAGAGAAATTATTATTTCTTTCTTATATTAATAATCAATTATGTAATTATGTAATTTTTTCAGAAACCTGTAGGTTGTTCAATCTCTGAAGGACATGGTTGATGGATGAGATTTCCCCAATTGCAAGGGTACATGCTTTTTGATCCTGGGTGGAAGACTGTACCTAACTAGAGAACCTTACAAAGAATTTAATCTAAGGTGAATTCCAGCCCATTGTGTTCCACCCAGGGGTAGTTAGGTGGCTCAGTGGATAAAGCACTGGCCCTGGATTCAGGAGGACCTGAGTTCAAATCTGGCTTCAGACCCTTGACACTTACTAACTGTGTGGCCCTGGGCAAGTCACTTAACCCTCATTTCTCTGCCCCCAAAACCAAAAAGTGTCCATTGTGTTCCACCCAGGTAGGCTCTGGTTGAGGGGCTAGATCCTTTGTCTAGATTGTCCTGAGACTGGAGTTGGTTTGGGAGCAAGAGTGATCAGAGTCATGTCCCCTTCCCCTCATTAGAATAGACCGATCTTTCCTTATAATATTGATTTTTCTCATTAATTGTTAACCAATCAGAGTTGATTGCCACCTTCAGGAACACCCACTCTTCCAAGGGCTTATAAGCATTGAGTGAGTTCCATGAAGGGTCTTTGGCATTTGAGAGTTCCACTGACCTCTCTTATTAATTATCCTGTAGCATAATACTCAGAAACTGTTTCTTTTGCTTTTTATATGTCACAATGGCTAGTTAGAATTATACAGTTAATTGATTAGATTTTTCCTTTTGGAGCGTGTTATGGTTAATGATGAATAGGACAGAAATCAATTCCATAAATATTTATTGAGAAACTTTCTGATTCTCATGCTAGGGAGTGAGCAAGGAGGGTAGGGGTGACAAAAATGTTGAGCAGTACTATGAGGGTATCTTTAGCTTGAGGAGATTTCATGTAAATAATTGTCAAGTGGATAACACAGAGAGGCGCTTTATTATTTTTTCATATATTTGTATTTATTAATTATCATTTTTATAATAAACATTTTAATTTAAAGTTTTGAGTTTTATCCCTCCTCTCCCTCCCTACTCCTTCCCTGAGGCAGTAGAAAGTTATAGGTTATACATGTGTAATTATGTAAAACATTACCATATTAGTCAGTTTGGATAAGAAAACTTAAAAGAACAAATGAAAGAAAGTGAAAAATAGCAAGCTTCAGTCTATGTTCAGTCAATATCAGTTCTTTCTTTGGAGGTGGATAGTATGCTTTTTTTTGTTGTTGTTTTTGCGGGGCAATGGGGGTTAAGTGACTTGCCCAGGGTCACACAGCTAGTCTGAGGCCAGATTTGAACTCAGGTCCTCCTAAATCCAGGGATGGTGCTTTATCTACTGCACCACCTAGCTGCCCCCAATAGTATGCTTAATCATTACTCCTTTGGGATTATCTTGGATCATTGTATTGCTGAGAATAGTTGTCATTCACAGTTCTTCATGAAACAATATTACTGTCACTGTGCACAATGTTTCTCTTGGTTCTGCTCACTTCACTATACATCAGTTCATACTTGTCTTTCCAGGCTGTTCTAAAGTCATCCTTTTTGTCATGTATTATAGCACAATACTACTCCATCACCATCACATACCACATCTTGTTTTGCCATTCCCCAATTGAGGGGCATTACTTTAATTTCCAATTCTTAGCCACCACAAAAAAGCTGCTATAAATATTTTTTGTAGGAATAGGTTTTTTTCTCTTTTTGGGAATGTTTTTGGGATATAAGCCTAGTAGTGGTATTCCTAGATCAAAGGTTATGCACAGTTTTGTAGCCCACAGGACATAATTCCAAATTGCTCTCCAGAATGGTTGGATCTTTTCACAACTTCCAATATTTTCCTTTTTTAAAAATTATATTTGCCACTCGGGTATGAGGTGATACCTCAGAGTTGTTTTAATTTGCATTTCTGTGACTGATAGTGATTTAGAGCATTTTTTCATGTGACTATAGATAACTTTGATTTCTTTGTCTGGAAATGGCCTGTTCATATCCTTTGACCATTTCTCAATTGGGGAATGAGTTATGTTCTTACATATTTGATTCAGTTTTCTATATAACTGAGAAATGAGGTCTTTATCAGAGATACTTGTTTCAAAAATTTGTTCCCAGTTTTCTGTTTTCCTTATAATTTTGGTTGCATTGATTTTTTTATGCAAAAGCTTTAAAATTTTATATAATCAAAATTATCTATTTTACATTTTGTATTGCTCTTGACATTTTCTTTGGTACTAAATTCTTCCCCTGTCCATAAATCTGACAAATAAAATATTCCAAGAGAGAGGTGCTTTATGAGGATGAGGTCATTTTACCCTTGGGCAAATCTTAGGGTAGACTCTGGAATAGGAGAGATCAGAGCTAAACCTTGGAGAACAAATAGGATTTGAACTAGTATAGAAGAGATGGTAGGGCCAGGTATGAGCAAAAACACAGCAGCCAAAAAACACAAAATAGGAGTAATCTAGTTTGCCAGGTAAGTGCTTGATAAGCCCAGAAAAGTATGCTAACACCAGATTGTAGAGGGAATTGTACTTGATCCTGTAGGCAAGAAGTCCCTAACTAGTACACTCAGCTCTACTTTTTGAAACCTTACCTGATATCTCTCTAAGCTGATTGGAACTGCCAGACTCTTCCACACTGTAGCTTTTTAGGATTCCCATGGGGAGAGAATCTTACCTAGAAATAGTAAAGCCTTAGCTCCTGTCCCCTGCTTTACTTAGAAACTTTGACATCCTTGCTCATGTCTCTGCCCTTCATGAATGTGAGGCTGCAGGGAACAGAATTTAATTCACTTTAGCAAATATATATTAATTGCCTATTGCATTTAATGCACTGTGATTAGAACTGAGGGAAATATAAAATTCTGATAAGACACAATCCCTCATGAGGCTTAGAGTCATGTAGGAAGATATGACACCTATAAAAATAGCTCTAATATACAATATTAAATTATAATAGCTTCTTTCTTACAAAAAAATGGCTATAGGTCAAGTCAAGTCAATAAGCATTTATTAAGCACTTATTATGTGCCAGACTATGGCTAAGTATAGCTTCTTACTGTGCTAAGTGCTTCAAATGCAAGCAGAAGAAAAGAGTCCTTGCTCTCATAGAACTTAAATTATAATGAGGAAAAACCTAAAAGGAAGCTGAAACCTTTTGAGGGATAAAGGGAGGAAACTGAAGGTACTCAGGACATGGTAGAGAAAGTCCTGTGGAAATGAGTCAGCAGCACAGCCTGGAGAGGAATGATAACTGGGCTGGTCTCCGCTTCCTCCTTAAAATGGAGGTTCTGGGAGAAATCAGTCAACCAAAGGGAGAGGCTGCCTGGGTATAGGTATTGCCAATGTGAGAGAGAGTCTAGGGGTGGAGTAAGCTTCCAGGGAGAAGAGGTTTCTGTGGAATGATAGAGAAAATCCTGAGATGAGTCAGCAGGGTAGCCTGCAGAGGAATGGTTTTCAGGAATCATTGAAGGCAGGGTACCCGTAGAAACAGAATAAAAGCAGTAGCAAACTAGTGAGGCTATTAAGAGCCTGGCCATGGGAAATGGAAAAGAAGAGACAAATTCACAAATAATTAATTGGTTTGGGGGCTAAAGAAGGGAGTGGAGTCAAAGGTGAATCTGAAGTTTTGAGCCTGGGAAGAGAGAAGTCAGGAAGAGGAGCTACTCATTAATTCCATTGCTGCCATAAAGATGCTGCTTTTGATAAACATTTTTCTTCCTAACACTCACTTGGTTTTGGAAGGGGATCATAGATAGAGAATTTTGGGAATGCAGCCCTTCGAGAAACATTTATCTTAGTATTTAGAAAATGAAAAATTCTTTTTTCCTCAATTTCAGGAAATGCTGATTATTTTCACTACACAAAGCAAGGAGGCAGCCCCATAATTGATGGGGTGGATGATGCTAAGGAAATGGTGCATACAAGGCAGGCCTGTACTTTGCTGGGTAATTTTACTTTTGTCTCAAGACTTTATGAGAAGCAACTTACATATGCATAACATGACTCATGTAATCCTCATCTAGAAGGTTAGCTTGGTTTATATTAGCTGGTGAGTACCATTCCTTATAAAAACAGCTTTTTTTTCCCCCTTGCCTCACAGCAGCTATTTCAGGATTTGTAAAAATTAAAGTAAGCACAGAACCTAACTCAAATGAATGGCCTCAGATTGAATTTCTGATGTTTTGAGGAAGGGGGCTAACAAATATGACATAACTGCTTTACTGACAATCTTTTCCTCACTCCAGTCTTGCTGAAACTGTAGACATGGCATTTAAGTTTGTTGTTTGAAAATAGTATTAGGTTTACAGGTTGATAATGTAGTGTCTACTTTTAAAAATGCGGAGCTTTTGAGATGAACTAATTATTTTAGTGCATCAGGATACTATGAACTTATAAATACTAAGCTAACCTGAAAAATAACCCCAATTTAATTCACTAAGTGAACAGCTTACTCCTTGAGAGGAATTTCATTACAAATTAATATATTATGAATTTGAAATTATTAATGTAAGACAAGGTAAGAACAAAAAAAACTGGAAAAACTCATAACATCTAAAGATAGAAAAATCTACTTACATTAGATTTAACTCTTAATTGGCCATGTTAGAGAAATTAATTATATAATTTAAAATACTTTATGTTCAGCTAGAATGCATTTTAATATTTTCATTTAAACATTGCTATGCCTAGTGTTCTGCAAAGTCATGATACTTTATACAAGATAATGAAGCCACAGCATGAGATTAGATTTAGAAAGAGCTGAAAAGCTATCGTCAGCTTGCCTCCTTCCATAATTCCTTTGTTTCCCCTCACATTAGGAATGGACAGCATCATCTGTCAGACTGATATACAATATTAACTTAATCAAAACTTCACTCATTCTCCAATCTTGTACTCTATATGATTAGAGATTACAGAAAAAAATGAATTGATTCCTGTTGGGTTTCAGGCTGAGTAAGAATAAACAGAGATGATGTTGCTAATGTCTGCAAAGGGCTTATGCTCAATATAGGATAATGTCAACAGAGTTGAAAGTCTGATTTACCCTGTTACCATGTAATATACATAATCTATGGATAATCAGGCTTTGGCTGTGTGCCTAAAAGTCCTTTTTGTGAAATTTGCTCCTTATTTATTATACTGTTCTAATATTATTATAGGAATTAATGAGTCCTATCAGATGGGAATTTTCCGAATACTTGCTGGCATCCTTCACCTAGGCAATGTTGGGTTTGCTTCCCGGGATTCAGACAGCTGCTCAATACCTGTAAGTCTAAACCATTTCAAAAGTGATTGTGGTTATATTTTAGGATTAGTAATGCTTTTGGTTTGGTTTGGTTTTTAAAATGAAAGCAAACATACTTAACATCTTTTTAAGAACACATCAGACCTCTTTTTGGAATGATATTTTTTAATTCATAAAATAAAATATCAAGAACAAAGAAAACCAATTGTGTTGAAGTACAGTAATCAATTTTTTTTTAAAAAAGCAAGTTTAATGGGCCCCAGGTTAAGAACCCCTGGTCTAATGTATTCCCTTTACTTTGTAAAGTGCTTAGTACGGAACCTGGCACCATATAAATGTTAACTATTTTTATTTTTATTATAGAAGGTGAAGGTCCTGATGTGTAGAGAGGTTGGAGATTTTGCTTCTGAAAGTTTCTCTTTTTTTTTTTTTTTAAATGAGGCAGTTGGGGTTAAGTAACTTGCCCAGGGTCACACAGCTATTAAGTGTTAAGTGTCTGAGGCCGGATTTGAACTCAGGTACTCCTGACTCCAGGGCCGGTGCTCTATCCGCTGCGCCATCTAGCTGCCCCGAAAGTTTCTCTTTTTATGTTTATGTTATTCTTCTGTGTCTTTGTGTATGTTTCTCTGTTATGAGACCTTTTCTTTGGGTGTGTTGCTTTAATCTGTCTTTCTTTGTAGATATCTGTCTGCCTTTGACTCTCTGTGTCTCTTCCTTTAATATTATAGGATCAAAGATTTAGAGTTGGAAGAGTCCTTAGATGTTGTCTAGTTCAACCTCCTAATTTTACAGAAAAGGAAAAGTGAAAACAAGAGAGAATAAATGACTTGCCATGGAACACCTAGGAAATGTCAAAGCCAAGATTTGAACCCAGGTCTTCTGACTCCAAATCCATTGCTCTTTCCACTGCACTAGAGAATAATAGGCTGTGTCATTTTGGGGCTTTCTTGCCCTATTTCTTTCTTTGTGTTACTCTCTCTGTCTTTTTCATTATCATCCAAAAAAGGCAGGCCACCAGTAGCCATGGACATTAAACCCCATAATTACTTGACCTAAGCTCAAGGAAGGTAGAACTCCTATAGATCACAAAATTAGTGAAACACAGGGAAGTCTGCTTAGGCTAGGCAGTGTAGCTCTTCCCCACTTCTCTTGTTCCTCTGTCTTAATCCTTTAATTGACTGTAGAATGAAGATTTTCAACAATTGTATTCTGTTTTCTGAATAGAAGTTTGTTCTTTGTTCCTGATTTTTAAGTTTGTGAGTGTAACACTTAATATTTTTTTCTTCTTTCTCAAAAAAAGTGGCACACATGAAATTAATCTTTAAGGTGTATTTCATTTAGCTTGCTGTTGATCAATAAGAAGGCAAATTTTTATTTTCTGAATTCTTCAAGAAGATAAATATGACATTTAAAGCTACTTTGGTATTTGAGTAGGAAATCTTATAAATCATTTATATAGTAAAATGATATATAAGCCAGATGGACAGAGATTTTGGTTTGTGGAGAAAAGGTTTGACCCACATGGAAGGAATCTTTTTTTCTCTCATTTATGATCATTATATTTGTAGTGACTAGGCGTGTCACCAACTTCTGAGTTTCAGTTTCTTAATCTGTAAAACAATGGGTTGGTATTAAATGATTTCTGTGATCCCTTCTAGCTCTGAATCTATGACCTTATCATCCCTTCTTTATGGTCTTTGGTCCAACACAGTTCTCCTAGTCACTGGATTCTCTTTGTAACCATTATATTTCCTGACCTCATATGATAATTTTACAAAAGGTGGTAGAGTTGAGCCTGTATGAGTTTACACTTGACTTAGGCCTTGATCTTTTCTAAAGAAATCTTATAGACCACATTTTTTTTTTCATTTGAACTCATTGATACCCATATGACTAACTTTGCCTTTAATATACTGAATTTCCCCAAATCTTTGTCATTTTAAAAATCAAGAATATTAATACCAGTTTTAAAAACACATATCACTTTAAATCTTTCTTACAGCATGAGTGTACTAGAGTAGACCAATTATGCAGTTGGTTTAAAGCATTCCCCAAGGAGTCTCTCTCATCCTCATCCCTCTCTACTCCTTTGAATTTCCTTCTTTTTTAGTGTGAACTTTGTTGGATTTGGCAGTGACTAGAACTGCTAGGTAGAAGCTTCATGGTCTTTGTAGGAGAAAAATAAGTGCCAAAGATGAGTTGATATCTAAGAAATATAATCCTGCCATGTTCCATAAAAATGTGTAAAACAGGCTAAAGTCTGCCTTAAAACTAAAGTTACCAATTTAATTTGTAAGTCTAATTTAAGTGAAAGTAATATATATGTATGCCAGTTTAACTCATCTGACAGAGATTGGTGACTTGTATTGCTTGGTTGTACTCACGTATTTTTTCTTCTCTCTCTCTCTTTTTTTTTTTTTGGTGAGGTACTTGGGGTTAAGTGACTTGCCCAAGGTCACACAGCTAGTAAGTGTTAAGTGTCTGAGGTCAGATTTGAACTCAGGTCCTCCTGAATCCAGGGCCGGTTCTCTATCCACTGCACCACCTAGCTGCCCCCGTATTTTTTCTAATGATAGAAGTGTTTTCTACCCTCCCCTTTACAAATTCTCCCCAAAAAGGAACAAATCAACCAACTGTGTCCCAGATTCCTTAAATACTGAGAAAGATAACTTTGTCTGGGTAGCTTGGGTATCTTTGTCAGAGTTTCTAGTTCTTATTATATTAGTGATTTCATGTTTTGTTTGCTTTGTCGATGGGGCAGCTAGGTGGCACAGTAACTGGAGGAGAGAGTAAGGTTGATGACTCTACAACCCTCCCTTCACTTAAATCCAATTCAGTGTAAGTCATGACATCACCCTGTTGTCATGGTCCTCTTCGAGAACAAAGGACAAACAACAAAGAAGCTTTGTTTATGGATTTTTCTGTTCTTTTGGGAATTTTAGTCTTCTCTGTTTGGGGGGTGCAATGATTTTGATGATACAGATGCAGGATTCAGTTGAACGATTTAACCCTGCTGGCACTATAAACATACATTGCCATAGTGAAAATGGATGACAGAAACAGAAAATCAGGACTCAAAAGCTAGTTTAACCTCCACTTATAGAAACCTCTGTCCAAATTGTGTCAGGGCCTGCCAGTCCTAAACTGACTTCATTATCCATTTCACTACTCTAACTAAATAATAGAAAAATCATGTGAATTATTGCTGATCATCATTGTCACCATCATCAAATATTTTATTTTAAAGTTTTCTTAAAAGGAGATTTCTGCTTCCTTTCTCTCTTCCCCTTTTCTTCTGTGGTCATAATAGGAAACACTATTGAAAATAGATTATCAGAGAGCATCCCTCATTCATTTATCCTTTTTGTCCTTGATATTGGCAAATTTTCTTAGAGATTTAATTCAGGTGATACTGATATATAACTAGAATATTTGGACTTTAATTTTAATCCATTTGAGTTTTTCGTATCACTGGGTAGAATAGTTTCTATTCCCTGTTTTATGATAATATGGGTTGTTAGGTCCTAAGTACATTTTTACTTATTATAGGTAGATGTTCCCATTCTGTTTAAAATAAGTAGTTTCAACATAGCAAAACAGAGAATCTTAGCTCAGGAAGTGATGACTCTATTTAGAGAAAATAAGTATAGAATGTACTGACCTACTTTCAAATGACGTAGTGTTCATATACGTACATTTAAGATGCTTATTTTAGGGAATAGTGCCATGATTTCAATAATGTTTGCTAATAAATGCTTAATATATTTGTGTTTAAAAAAGAAAGAAAAATAGAGATATATAGTGCAGTGATAAGAGCAGGTGACCTACACTGTAGCCCTAGCTCTGTTGTTAATCAGCTCTATGACTTTGATCTCTGTCATTGATGTCATCTCTGCCTTTGTTTTCTTATTTATGAAGTAGGCTGTTTCTATGAACTGATGAAGAATAAAATGATGTAAGAATCAAATGAGACTGTGTAATCTTTTTTTTTTTGTTCTGCTATGTATATGGAAATGTTAATCTTATTTGGTGTTTAACATCAGAATAAAAATAAACTAATTTGAAATAATTAGACAGTTTGTGTAAAATGCTTTGAGAAAACATGAAACCCTATAAAATTTGAAGTATCTGTATAAAATCAATAATAATTATTAAATTTTTTATATATTAACTTACATTATTAGCATTACTACATCATCTAGTGATCTTGATGAATTCTGTTTTTTATGTCAGAGAATTTCTTGTTTTGTACTTTCTACTTTCACATACAATATTTTCTAAAAAATTCTTATTATATATAACTTATCTAAATGAAACATTTTCTTTTGGCAGCCAAAACATGAGCCTCTCAGCATTTTCTGTGATCTTATGGGAGTTGAATATGAAGAAATGTCTCATTGGCTTTGCCATAGGAAGCTGGCTACTGCAACTGAGACCTATATCAAACCGATTCCCAAATTGCAGGCTACTAACGCTCGAGATGCCTTGGCCAAACATATCTATGCTAAACTGTTTAACTGGATTGTAGATCATGTCAATCAAGCTCTCCATTCTGCTGTAAAGCAGCACTCTTTTATTGGAGTGTTGGATATCTACGGGTAAGTGTATTATGTTGGTTAATTTTTAGTGGTCTTCCATAACACTTACAACAGATTAATTCTGTCATATAGTAGAAAATTTACTACTAAAAAGAAATAACTAAATAACTCCAAGGTGATACTTTAGTTTGTACCCATTTGAATTAAAGAATTTCTTAGTGGTAGTACTGTAATTATCCTACATTATGTAAAATTAAACTGGGATCCACCTCTAAGTTACTCACTCTAGTAAATCATTTTTTTACTTTCACTCTCTATTGGGGTAAATTGTCATAAAATCTCTATAGCTTTAAACACGGCATCTGCTGTGTCTAGAATGTATTCTCCCAACATCTCTGTGTTGAAACTATCTTCTTTCTTCAAGGCTCAGATCAAATGTTACCTTGATAGTCAAAACACATTTATTAAGTGCCCACTTTGTGTTTGATACTGTGCTAGTTACTGGGAATACAAAAAAAGAAAAGACAGTCCCCACCCTCAAGGAGTTTACATTCCAGTGGGAGCAGACAACACACAAAAGGCTAAAAGGAAGGTACTTAATGTGAGGGGCATGGTGAAGACGTCAGGGAAGGCTCAGAGTTGTCCCCTACCTCCTTTCCTAGAGCTAGAAGTTATCTTTTTTTTTTCTTTTTTTTTTTTTTTAGTGAGGCAATTGGGGTTAAGTGACTTGCCCAGGGTCACAAAGCTAGTAAGTGTGTGTTAAGTGTCTGAGGCCGGATTTGAACTCAGGTACTCCTGACTCCAGGGCCGGTGCTCTATCCACTGCGCCACCTAGCTGCCCTGCTAGAAGTTATCTTACATCTAACTTGCTTCCTTCTTTGGACCTCTCTTGGGTTCCTGTTAGATTCTGACTTGAATTATATTTGTTTTTGTATATATCTTATTTCCCTACTATTTTATAATCTCTTTGAGGTCTCTCTCTGTTTTAGTTTTATCTTTGCTGTCTTCCGCACCCAGCATAGTGCATCGGACGTGGTAGACACTTAATCTGTGTGTATTACATTGAATTGAATGGAACCGAATTAGAAATCTAGTTCTACTCTAATTCTTGCCTTCAATATATTCTACTTTTTACTGATGAATTTCTTATTGTACACTTGTGTTTGATATAATACCTTTTGTTTGTGAACTGTGCTTTTAAAAAAAATGTTAATTTTTGTTCCTATGCCATATGTACCAAAAAACATTGGAATAATGATGATTTTGTAAATTGACCAGAGAGGGTATGATCATGACCCCAAACACTATGTTATATGCCTTTATCAGTGCTACTTTAGTACTTCAACAGTACTATGTCTTTATTGATGGCTTTAGTTATCTTCCACTTTGGGGTGAGCTTTCCAAAGCTCATTCTCCTGACAGTACAATATGTTTATGCTCTGTTGGATATTCAGGTTCATGGTCAGTGTCACTGACTTGGGACCCTCTTCCAAGAAAGCAGACTTCATCACTTTGGAGAGGGAATTTCAGATAATTTAGGGCTTTTCTTATTGTTTCTGTTATGCAATGTTTTATGTGTATTGATCTCTTTGCAAATTATTTTTGGTTTTACAGATTTGAAACATTTGAGATAAATAGCTTTGAACAATTTTGCATTAACTATGCCAATGAGAAACTACAGCAGCAATTCAACATGGTAAGAATTTTCTTTCCTACATTTCCCTCTGCTAAAAAGTGATTCCTTTGAAAAGTCTGATTTGTATTTTAAATCTGATTCCTGAATTGGATTCCCAAATTATACTTATTTTCTTAGGTTTAGAACAGTTTAGGAAATGATGGTTGGGGGGCGGCTAGATAGCACAGTGGATAAAGCACTGGCCCTGGATTCAGGAGTACCTGAGTTCAAATCCGGCCTCAGACACTTGACACTTACTAGCTGTGTGATCCTGGGCAAGTCACTTAACCCCCATTGCCCGGCAAAAAAAAAAAAAAAAAAAAAAAGAACTGTGGGGAAATGATGGTTAATAATTAATGTAATATCTAGAGTATGTCACAGTCTGTGTAGATTTGAAATGTACCTAGTCCCTAGACTTCTCAGTGAACTACAGTTAGTGTATTGGGTCCCCAGACTAAGTTCTTAAAACAGGAAGTGGCTTGGAGAATAAGACAGCTTTTGTTGTGGGTTTCATATAATTTCGTGTAATGCTAAGACTCTGTCTTAACTCTTATTTACAGTGTGACATGATGTTGTAGTCACAGTTTCATGGTGTCAAGGGGCTCCCCCTGAACTTGTTTTCTTGAACAATGGTTACTTGGTGAGCCAGTTGAAAAGTTTGTTTAGCCTGTTTTTGTTGTTGTTTTTTGGCGGGACAGTGACGGTTAAGTGACTTGCCCAGGGTCACACAGCTAGTAAGTGTCAAGCGTCTCAGGCTGGATTTGAACTCAGTTCCTCCTGAATCCAGGGCCAGTGCTTTATCCACTGTGCCATCTAGCTGTCCCCAGCCTTGCTTTTTACCTTGCTATCTATAAAATATCCCACGAATTCTTATGGTCTTTGGAGATGCTTGAATGAAAGAGTACATTTATATAGGAAAAAAAAGGATTCCTCATACAGTAAATCAAATTTTTAAGGACAAATGTTAAAATAATTTAGTGCCTTTAATATCATAAACATTATAGCTTCTAATATGAATAAAAATATAAATCTTATCTAACTCCCACAAAAATCCAAAGAGCAGTTTTTCCCTATCTCAGTGTCAAGAACTAAAGTCTTTAAAAAAACACACACCTTGTTGTTTACCAACTCAATTGAGCTATATATACAATTTATTGAAGTTGGGAGGACCTAAATTCAAATCTCACCTCAGACACTTACTAGCTTCTTGGCCCCAGGGCAAGTCATTTAATCCCAATTGGTTTTTTTTGTTTTTGTTTTTTTAGTGAGGCAGTTGGGGTTAAGTGACTTGCCCAGGGTCACACAGCTAGTAAGTGTTAAGTGTCTGAGGCCGGATTTGAACTCAGGTACTCCTGACTCCAGGGCCAGTGCTCTATCCACTCTGCCACCTAGCTGCCCCAGTCCCAATTGTTTTAAACATCCGGGGACATCTCCAGTCATCCTGATGTATATCTTACCACTGGACCCAGTGAGGTTGGTGACCTTGCACAGCCCTCCCTTACTTAAATCCAATTCATTGCAAGTCATGACATCACCCTGATGTCATGGACCTCTTAGAGAGTGAAGGACAAACAACAAGAAGTGTCTTATCTCAGTTTTCATCCAATAAATTTTGGGGTTTGAATAACTAAATTGGGATTGCTTGATTTGAACTTGGGGGTTTTTAGACACAGAATTCTCTATCTACATTTACCTCCAAACATTTTGACAACTTAGCAGTGTTTCTGGGCTCCAAAGTTTCAGTTTAGCTCTGACATAAAAACTTAGCTGAGAGGAAAGCAGAATAATATTACGACCCCAGCCAGATGCTTCTATTGTCTTAAATGAAGACTACTTATCAATTAACAAAATGAAAAAAGATAGAGACAATTGTGTTTGGAGTGGTATTCATCAGTCATAAGTGTGCTGCTAACATAAGGCACTCAACTTTTGCATTGGAATTGATGGCAGTAGGAATCTGCTTTCTATTGACATGGAATTCATGTGGGCAAATATTACTAAAATGAAGCTAAACTTTTCAGCTCTATGCCCCTACATCATCTATAACCACACCTACAATCACATCTGTTACAAAGTACAATTTAAGAAGTCAGGAAAATGTATTTTAGAAAGAAAAACCCTCTGCTATCTAGACCAACCAAATCCAAAATAACTTGTATTCTGGGGATGATGAATAGAGAATGTTAAGTTTTCTTATACTATGTCATATGTCCTCATTCTGTTTCTGATTATATTGCAGTTTCTGGAAACCAGCAGTTTTATAATGTTCTTAATACATATCCCCTAGAAATGTGGTTAATAGACTTACTACATGTATTTTGAGGCTGATGGTTACAAAGGTGACTGTTTTTCCCCCTCTCTATAGCATGTCTTTAAGCTAGAACAAGAAGAGTATATGAAAGAACAAATTCCATGGACACTCATAGATTTTTATGACAATCAGCCTTGTATTAACCTTATAGAAGCAAAACTGGGCATTCTGGATTTGTTGGATGAAGAATGTAAGGTAGGTAAAATATTTCCAGCTAAGTACTTAAGGTCTGTTATAATGGATACAATAAGCTTGGAAGAGTTAGATTTGATCAAGTAGTGATTATGATATAAGTATGGCTTATTTTAGAGTGCCTTTCTTACCCCTTAGTAGCAAATACCACAGCTCAACAATCCTTTTTTCTCATTTGGATATGCCAGTTCCCAAACAACTGTGTTTCTTAGTTGTGGAAGGTTGCTGACTCCCATAAGTTCCATTTTGCTAATTCTGGATGAAGAACATGGAGTTTTGTTGTTTTTTTTTTTTTTATAAAACCTCATTCTAAAGTATGTGAGAGAATTTTTTTCAGTTTCTTGTTTGGAAATTTTGGGTATACATTAGTCCTATCAGTGTGGGTATAATACTTTTTTGTTCAGTAGTAGAAGGAAGATGTCTAAGGAAATGATTGACTCCTTTTTTGAGCTTTTTTTTTAAACTTTGGTATCAAATTATCTTTGAAAGAAATTTTAAATAATTCACACCCACTTTGAATATAAATCACATTATAATGCAGATTATGTTTTCCCATAAAAAGCTATATTTTCAACCCACTCCAATTACTTTGAGGCTGATTACCCATGTGATAGATTTTCCAAATATTCTATTTCTCCTTTCTTTTTCTATCTCTTTTTGAGAATTTCATTAATTATTAACATCTCACTCAAAGAAGGTGGGAGAAAAATGGCTGAAAAGATGTTTTGAGATTATCAATTCCTTTATCCTTGCTACTACTATTCTTCATTGTTAAAGATAATCAAGATTTGCTTGCATGTATATCATGACTATAGTTTAACCAGTGAACAGTAATCATAGCAGGAAAGAGTAACTAGTAAATCATGAATTAAGGTTTTAATAAAATGATTTCAGGTTTAATAAAATAATCAAAGCTGATTATTTGTTCTGAATAATGAATTCTATCTTAATGAAGGCCACTAGCTATATAAGTTTTCAAAGTATAATGAAAACTTTACTATTTCAAACAAAGAAGAAGGGCACTAGCATTTATTAAGCACCTACTATGTGCCAGGCATTGTTAAATGCTTTACAAAATGCTTTACAAATTTACTTCATTTTATCTTCACAACAGCCACGTGAGGCAGGTGCTAATATTGTCCGCGTTTTATAGTTGAGGAAATTAAGGCATACAGAAATTAAGTGACTTGCCCACAGTCATACAGCTAGTAAATGTATGAGACCAAATTTGAATTTAGGTCTTCCAGAGTTCAGGCCCAGCACTTTATCCACTGTGTCACCTGCCAACCTCAGAGAAGATAGGGAAAAGCTAGTTTGAATTAGTAAAGACTTGGAAAAGAAATTCAGTTTCATTAATTTCTTCTTTAAAATCAAAGAGATAGGCTAGATTATTTGGAAGGTTAGTTCCTTCTCTATTATTCTTTGAATCTAAGTGTTACACAGTGGATGTCTATAGGAAACCTACTCTGATGAAAAAAATTAGATTATTTTTAATTAGCATACCAATCATTTGTAAGCAAGTAGCTATTTGAAGATATTTACTAGCAGTTTTCATAATAGTTTTATAACAGTAGCTTATACATCCACTCTAGTTATGTTTACAAAAAGTGACTAGCAGAACTTATTTTCAATAATCATGTGAAGGTAAACTTCAGCTTGATCCCTACAAAAAATGATCACCAATTTTGAATTAATGGAGCATAAATTCATAAGTTTCCCATATATCTGAATTTTATAAGTCTTACAGTTCACTTTAGAAATCCAGGCTTAATATTTCATTTATATGCTATATAAAACTCAAATGAAGCCATAAGGCATTATTTAAATTAACCAATGATCATCCTTGTCATTAGAGGAATAAACAGAAACTTGATGAATTATTGCCTCATTTTCTTCTCTAGTACAGGTATAAATGAGAGGTCTTAACATTTGAATAGGTAGCATTCTTCAATGGCTGATGGCAGCTATGGGATTTAAGGCAAGTCATTTATGCTATCAAGAATTCATCTTCCTCATCTGAAAACAAGAGGGTTAGACTAGATCATCTCTCAGGTCCTAACACTAACAGTACTAATATTTTTGGCTCTCTGTATGAGGAATCAATAAATAAGGTACATTTTCTTCCTTTGTGGGATCGCAGCTCTAAAGCTGGTAAAGACCTTAGAAGTCATAGAGCATATCTCCCTCATTTGGCAGATTAGAAAACTGAAGCCCAGAAAGGTTACTTTAATCCAAAGTCATTGTAAATACTGCCTTGACGTTATTTACCTATAATATCTATTGACTACTGCTTACCCATAGTATATCTAAATACACAATACTTCACAATACTTATAATTTAGTTATTGACTTAGGACCATCTAGACGCCTCTATAGATGAGGAAACTTTGGTCCATGGAGGTGGTGGCTTGCCCAAGTTTGCCCAAGTGATAAAAATCAAAGGCAGAATTTAACTGTATGTCCTCTAGTTCCAGAGACAGGGTTCTTTCTATTGTGCTGCCTGTATCAATTTGAATTAGAAGTGCTTTAGTTTTATGGCCACTTAGGAAGCAGAGTAAATAGAACACCAGACCTGGAGTCAGAAAGACCTGAGTTCAAATCCAGCCTTAGTAGCTGTGTGACCTTGGGCAAGTCACTCAACTGTGATTTGCCTCAGTTTCCTCATCTTTAAAAGGAGCTGGAGAAGGAAATAGCAAACTATAGATATCCAGTACCTTTGCCAAGAAAATCCCAAATAGGGTCACGAAGAGTTGGATACAACTAAAATGGATGAACAACAACAAAGCTTTAGTTTTTAAAGCATGGGTGTTCCTACCCTCAGGAAACATGTAGAGACCATAATGTTTTAAATCTATTTGGTGAGTGATTTCTTTGCTACCCAATAATTTAAAATATGACAAAATATCATAGAATCACAGAGTTGAAATGGACCTCAGAGGCCATCTTGTCCAACCCGTTTATCCAGAAATCCTCTACATCATCTTTCCTTTCTTTGAAAACCTCTAATGGGCAGAAACCCACTACCTCTCAAGACAGCCCTACAATTTTAGGTAGTTGTAATTATTAGAAACTTTTCTTATATTAAACCTAAATCTGATTCTCTACAGCTTCACCCATTCTTCCCAGTTCTTCACTCTGGGACTAAGCAGTGCAAGAATAAGCTCTCCTTCATGATGCTCCTTCATTTACTAGAAGGGGGCCGCCATATTGCCTCAAGTCTTTTCTCTTGCCTAAACATTCCCATTTTCTTCAACCAAGTTTCAAATGGCATAATTTCGAGATCCTTCATCTTCTACCCTTTCAGAATTTATTTTGGTCAGGGATAGATGGGACAGCCTAGAGTAGTGGATATAGGTCAGGCCTTTGAGTCAGAAAGACATAGGTTCATATGTCTGACACATGGTATCAGTAACCATGGACAAATCATTTAATCCCTTAGTGTTTTGGGCAGTCCTCTAAGATTCGACACTCCTTACTAATCTGCCTTGATGGGATATTCTGGGAATTCCCTACACTGATGAAATCTCAACTCTGGAGTGGAATTTATTTTTTTTTTTTGGTGGGGCAATGATGGTTAAGTGACTTTTCCAGGGTCACACAGGAAATCTCAACTCTGAACAAAACATTTGGTTGATAGATATGAATTCCCCTATAGTCCAAAATGTCAGGGGGGTTTATCCAGGCTTATGGTCTACCTATGGGATTTTAGGTACTTTGCTGTATGCTTCTGACTTTGGTTGTGCACAGATATAATAGCATGGTTATATAGGGGAGAACAGTAGATGTTATGTCAGAGGACCTGGGTTCAAATCCTATTTCTGTTATTATCTATGTGATCTTAGGCAAGTCATTTCAACCTTTCTGGGCTTCTGTTTTCTCATTCAGAAAAAGGTGGTTGGACTAGTTGACCTCTGAGGTCCTTTCTATCTCAAAATCTATGATCCTGGTTGCTCTCCTTTGGATATTTTCCAGTTTACCAATGTCCTTAAGAGACATCACCTAGAACTGAAGAGTTTTCCAGATGTTGTCCAAAAAGAGTAGGATATAGTGGGATATGTCTATATATCTATATCTATGTCTATATCTATGTCTATATCTATATCTATATCTATATCTATAATATGTATAATATATAATATAGTCTTTTTCACTTTGGACAATATCTCTTATTTTAGATTGGATTTTTTTTTACTCCCCTATCACATTATTGGTTTATATTGAGCTTGTATCAGTAAAATACCCTGATCTCTTTTAGATGATATCTAGCCACAACTTCCCCATATAAAAAATTTGCCTCTTTTCTGAGTGAAAAAAAAAATGTCTCTTTTCTGAATATGTTCAATATATATGATAAATTTCATCTTCCCATAAGCTTGTCCTGATTTCTTAGCATGTCAAGAATACATATAGCCATAAGATTTTCTTTTTAGTTAGCTTGACTTTTAGTGTAAAAGCTCATTTAATTGTTCATTTGCAAATTGATGAAATATGTCAAATAAAAATGGAAGAGAATGCTTTAAGTAGGCCTTGGAAAGATATTCAGTCATACTACTTAATAGTCATTGGTTTGTGATCTGCAGACCATCAAAGTGAGTCCACAGAAACATGAGGAAGATAGACGAGTTCTTTAAGTGCATGTAAAAGATATTATGTAGTGACAGAAAGTGCAGCTTGCCATGTGCATTGCTTCAGATGAGCATCACAGCTATGTTTTAACTTTTGTCTTGTTCTTTTCTAGATGCCTAAAGGTTCAGATGACACATGGGCCCAGAAGTTGTACAACACACATCTGAACAAATGCGCACTCTTTGAAAAGCCCCGTCTGTCAAACAAAGCTTTTATCATTCAGCATTTTGCTGACAAAGTAAGGACGTTTTACCTTGGATTGTTTTTTATTTCTTTCTTTTAAAGTTTAGAATGCTCAAATTAAAAAGGGGGAATGGGTAGAAACCAATAGCAGGTAGCTTTCTCCTTCTTTGCTAAAGGTTGCATTCTTCATGGCCTTAGGGACAGGAATAGGGACTGAACCAATGATTTCATTAGGATAGGGAACTCCCCAGTGAAGAAAATCCCTCTACCAATAAAAGTCTATACTTTCTCTACAAGTTATAGTTTTACATACTTGCCTAGGGGCATTGAGAAGATAAGCCCAGCATTTTACTTCTAGTATGTGTTAAAGAAAAGACTTCAACCTAAGTTTTCCTGGTTTTGAGGCTGATTCTTATCTACAATGCAGGATTTTCTCTCAGTTTATGGCTTTGTGGGGTGGTTAATCTGTATAGTTTATTTTTGTTTTTTTACTTCAATCCCATTTGAATTGTCAAATAATTGAGAGTTATCAATAATATTATCCTGTGGATAACTGTATTTCATCACTGAATTTCACACATCCTAGAAAATCATATTAGGTATCTTATATTGCAGGTAGAGAGTAGAGATATTGCAGGTAGAGAGTAGAGGTAGAGATGGTGAGTGTGCCTGAGGTACTTGCCTGTTTTTGTGAAGATTACCTGTATGTAGGGACTGTCTTTTTTCCAGGTTTGCAGTAATCTTGACTGGATACCTTGAGATATCCCTTAGTGATATAAAAGCTCCAAAGTAATCTTTTGATTTGGAGAGTAGGATGATGGGAATGATGACCTTTGGACAGGGGGAGCATATGGATTTTGACAACAGAGATTAAATGTACACCTATGAAATAGCACCTTAGAATCTTCCACATTACTTGTCTTCTCAACCTCTACCTCCAGCCTTTGTTAGCTCTTCTACTTTCTCTCCACCAACCAACAATTTATTCTCTCTCTTTTTCACTAGCAACCTCTTTCCCAAAGAGGAAATTAATTTCTGCTGGATGGTTTGTACTGAGCCACAATGATACATGACTATGGCATAGGAGGAAGGGGAAAAGCAGTCTATGGTGGGATGATAAGCTTCAGGCATTATGATCAGCCCAGCCTGGTTGTGGAGGAGATGGGGGCTGTCAGAAAGAATGACGACCCTTATTGGTCCATTCAGATGTTCATTAAGAGTGTTGAGTGTGGGGGCAGCTAGGTGGCGCGGTGGATAGAGCACCGGCCCTGGATTCAGGAGGACCTGAGTTCAAATCCAGCCTCAGACACTTAACACTTACTAGCTGTGTGACCTGGGCAAGTCACTTAACCCCAATTGCCTCACTAAAAAAAAAAAAAAAAAGAAGAGTGTTGAGTGTAACACATAGATTAGAGATCCCATTGATCCATAAATTACTGGTCCTCATAAAAACATTTGGTGAATTTTATTATAGCTTTAATATACTTGCATCTTATAATTTTACTTTTATAATAGAAATGGTTTTCATTAATTGTAACATTCCTAAAATAGTGCCCTATACAGAGCAGGAACTAAAGACATGTTTCTTGCAATTGATAACTAGTTCAAAAGCTTTTTCTTTTTCTTTTTTTTTTTTCTTTCTTTTTTTTTTTTTTTCAGTAAGGCAATTGGGGTTAAGTGACTTGCCCAGGGTCACACAGCTAGTACGTGTTAAGTGTCTGAGGCCGGATTTGAACTCAGGTACTCCTGAATCCAGGGCCGGTGTTTATCCACTGCGCCACCTAGCTGCCCCCAAAAGCTTTTTCTTATTGTTGTTATTAAAGAGTTTGGTTAAATATTAAAAATTTTCCATATGTTTGCAGGTTGAATACCAGTGTGAAGGCTTCTTAGAGAAGAATAAGGACACAGTTTTTGAAGAACAAATTAAAGTTCTTAAATCAAGCAAGGTAATTGTGGAAAATGTTTTCCCTTGGTCACAAAATAGTCAATATAGTCCAACTATTATGTGCTAGGTGCCATGCTAAGCACATGTAATACAAATATGAGAAAGGAAGCCATTATCTGCTCTCAGGTAGATTATAATCTGTTGGGAGAAAACAACACAACAAAAGAAAGTTAAAAAGGGCTAAAGGTGGAGGAAGGGCAGATACCTAATATGGGGACATGATGGAAAAATCCAAAAGAGTGCAGCCAGGTAGTAAGTGAAAAATGACTGGTCTTAGAAACTTTCTAAAATAGACTTCGAGAGGAGCTTCCTGATCTGTCCTCCACTCAGGGGTTCTGGGGGTAGAGGGTAATGATCAGGTACCGAGGCTGATGTGATTTTGCAGGACGATGAAGTGACAGGGGGCATGATAGAGAAATCCAAAGATTTACAGCCAAGTGGGAATTTCACATGTGTCAAAATTATTGGTTGGATACTTTGTAGATAACCAGGTGTTAAATGACAATCTTCACTACAAGCCTGCCTGCAGTATCCCATGATCATTTTCTTATTCTAAGATTACCATTTAGGAAATTGGCTTCTGTGGAGTGTCATATGCACATTTAGACATTGCTCTTGGAGCAAAAACTTTTGTTTTCAATAGCTTTGAAAATATTGATTCTTATTTTCAGCCTGGATCATTTAAATACAAAATGCCAAATTCAACATTCAGTCACAGTAAAAGTGAAATTGTGATCTTAGAGAATTTTGTGGGAAAAATCGAACCTTTTACCTATCCTTATGATTCCCAGGCAGCATAGTTTATAAGCTTAATTTTAAAGAAAGGAAATGAGACGTAGAATTTGTTCTTAATTCTCTGTTATTTAGATTTAAAATGATAAATAACCATTCTTTTAGGATTAGTGATAAAACTAAAAATTTATAATAGTGTTGCAGCTTGTTTAATAAAATGCTGATGCAAATGATATTTTTAAGGTAATTTCACTTAGGTAGAACATTTCCAAGCTCTTAATTCCCTGGCCACAGATGATTGTCTTCTAAGTTTCCTGATGAGCTTATTCATCAGAATGTAATCATGAATACTAATGAATCATTTATAATGTTTAGTCATTTCTTCTGTCAGTCAATCTAAGAAAAAGCTTTGCATTTCAAGTTGTGTTTTGCTTCCATAGAAGGTTTACTACACGCAAAACTTTTAACACCCAGCATGCTTTAAAGAGTCTTTATAAAATGGTCCAAGGGTGTGAATTCTTGTTTTATAGAACATAACCCACAAGCAGGATTTATGTACTATTTTTATTGATATCTTTTATTTTTATATCACCTTAATTTCCAAATATACCTGCCTATCATCTCCCCAGAGTTATTCCTTGTAACAAAGAATTTTTAAAAAAGAAGAAAAAAGTATTTATAGTAAAACCAACACATCAGCTAGATGTTCCTTTTTGCAAAGAAGGGACATAGGTACATTTTCTCATATCTTCTTCAGGGCTAGACTTGGTTATTATAATTACATTGTGTTTAGTTTGGGGATTTGGGGGACTTTCCATTTACAAGGTTGTAATCATTTTATACATTGTTTTCTTTCTTTCTTTCTTTCTTTGGCGGCGCAATGAGGGTTAAATGACTTGCCTGGGGTCACACAGCTAGTAAGTGTCAAGTGTCTGAGGTCACATTTGAACTCAGGTCTTCCTCAATCCAGGGCCAGTGCTTTATCCACTGTGCCACTTAGCTGCCCCTGTAGCTAGCATTTCTAGCAAATATTCCATAGTAATGGTGATAACGGATGTCCTTACTTCACCCTTGATCTTGTTGGAAAGGATTATTCTGACAGGTAATACTTGCCCTTGGATTGAAATTGATGTTATTTATCATTTTAAGGAAAGCTCCATTGATACAGTGCTTTCTAGCCATCAAAACCCAAACAATGAGCAAATGAGCAAATAAGGTTTGAACCAATCAGTAAAAGCCAAAGTGATTTGGGTGCTTACTGATGGACATACTTGCTAGATTGGGAAAGCATGTCATAGGATGGTGTTATTGCTCCTCTCTGAATATCACTACCCTGGGGCAAATCCCTCATTCCCCAACAAATTCTAATTCTGCTGACAGGCAGTATTCCACTCTCCATTTGACTATGGAGAACTTACTGTCTGCCCAGGCAGACCATTCCATTTTTGAACAACTTTAATTATTTTGAGATTTTTGTATCTATTGAGCCAAAATCTACTTCTTTGAAAGTTACACTCATTGTTTCTGGTTCTTCTTTCTGGTGCCAAGTAAAACATGCCTAGTTCCTCTTGAACTAGTTCAGATGAGAGTAATGTTCATGTTTTGCCCACTCCCTACCCCCCTGCAAACCCTACTGCCCATCCATTATGTAAACTCTTCCTTTTGCACCTTATTAAATGAGGTAATTTCCCCCATTCTTTCTCTCCCTTTTCCTTCCCCCCTTCTTTGTTTGAGATTCTTCCAAAACAATAGAATCATACCTAGGCCCTTTGTCCAATTAAACTTTCTGTAAGAGCCCTTGTGATGATAAAGTTTTGAGGATTAAATGTATCCTCTCCCCATATAAGGACATAAAAAGTTTAACTGTCATATTCACCTTTGTATGCTTCTCTCAACTCCTGAGTTTGAATGACAAATTTTTCATTCAGCTTTGTTCTTTTCATCAGTAATATATGAAAGTCTTCTTTTCCATTAAATATTCATTTTTCTCCTGTAGAATTATACTAATTTTTGATGGATAGATTCTTCTTCCTTTACCTTCTAGAATTTCTTTTCAAGCCCTTTGCTCTTTTATGGTAGTAGCTGTTCTGACTGTGGTTCCATGGTCCTTGAATTCCTAATTTCTTGCTATTTATAGTATTTTCTTTTTGACCTGGGACTTCTGGATTTTGAAAATAATTTTCCTGGGGATTTTCATTTTGGGCTTTCAGCAGGTAATTGGTAGATTTTTTTTTTAGCTTTCTACTTTCCTTTCTGGGTCTAAGATATCTGGATGATTTTCTTTTATAACTTCTTAAAATGTGATGTCTAGGCTCTTTTTGCTGTTGTTCACAGCTTTCAGGTAGCCCAATATTTCTTAAAATCTCACTCCTAGATCTCTTTTCTGGGTCAGTTGTTTTTCCTTTGAGATATTTCACATTTTCTTCTATTTTAACTTTGTTCACATTTTTTCTATTTTAATTTTGTTCTTTTTAAAAATATATTCTGGAGTCATTAGATTCCATTTGAACAATACTAATTTTTTTGGGGGGGGGCAATTGGAGTTAAGTGGCTTGCCCAGGGTCACACAGCTAGTAAGTGTTAAGTGTCTGAGGCCTGATTTGAACTCAGGTCCTCCTGAATCCACTGCGCCACCTAGCTGCCCCAACAATACTAATTTTTAAGGAGTTATTTTCTTCAGTAAGGTTTTGTACCACTTGTACCAATTGTCCAATTCTTAATTTTAAGGAGTTTTTTTTTCAATAATGTTCTGTACCTCTATCATAAAAACTGTTAATTCCTTTTTCATAAATTACTTGCATAGCTTATTTCTTTTTCAATTTTCCCCTCTACCACTTTTATTTGTTTTTTAAAATAATATTTTTGGTATTTCTGAAAAATCTATTCAACTTTTAAGAATTTTTGTTGGGTTTGTGTCCAATCTGCATTTTAGTTTTTGAGGCTTTACCTATAGATATTTTCAAGTCATTATCTTCTTTTGTGTTTGTATCTTGAACTTCCCTCTCACCATAGTATCTCTTTCTGATCAGGTTCTTTTTTTTTTTTCCTTGCTTATTCTTCCAGCCTACTTCTTGACTTTGGACTTTATGTTAGTGTTAGGTTTTGCTCATTTATGTGTGTGAGGGGATGTCTAGTCTAAACTTCTGCCTTATTGTGACCTTCTACTGTTTTTACAATTCATTCTAGGTGCCTGCAAGTTTTTGGTACTTCCAAAGTGATGTGATCTGAAAGGAGATTTATTCACTGCCTTCCTGGTATCAGATTTTTAAGTTCCTGATCCAGGTTTAGGTCTGTTGGCTTGTGTGTGGTTGAGTTTCAGTAGGCTGATGGACTTGGTCCCTGCCCCTATTCCCAGTACTTCTTAAGGAACCACAGGATCTCTTTTTCCCCTCTTGCTTCCAGCCCTGGTGTTCAGCCTTGTCCCCCTACCATCCTTGGGCACTAGAATGCTCTTTACCTCCATTTTCACTGCTGTGTGCTCCTGGCCAGTCCCTGCTGGTGTCTGTAGACTTCTTTATCTTTCTTCCTAAATTGCTCTCAGCTGGAAAAATGACTATAACTTTTTCTTGGCTTTACTGATCAGAATTTGGTTTGACACATTTTCTAGGTTGTTGCGGTAAACTTTGCAAAAATACTGACCCTCTCATTCCACCATTTTGACTCTACTTCTTTGATATTTTTGTTGATTAGTTTTGGGAATAGTGTTATTTTAAAGGATTGACATAATTTAGAAGCATTGATTTGATTTAGAAGAATTAAAAATTTGCTAGTTCCTTTTTTTTTTTTAAATGAGACCTGTGATTTCATAGATATTGGTACCATCTGATAAGGAAATTCCTTTAACTGTATGGATTCATACCTGTGTTGTATGTATGCATATATGTATGTGTGTATGTATGTATGTATGTGTGTGTGTATGTGTATACACACATTTTGTCTTAGGGAATTGTGTAGGAACACTGAGAAGTTAAGTGACTTGCTTAGAACCACACACAGAAGTAGGTCTTGAACCTCATTCTCACTCTACTATGCCTTGTTGACTCTTTGAAAATCTGCTTCTAAATGAGACAGTAGCTTCTTTTGTATAAGCAGTCACCTTTATCTGGCATGTACTTCCTTTTTTCTCTCTGATCCATGTAATCCCTCACTACTTGTATAGCCCTGCACAGCTGCTTCCTCCTATCTATGAAGCCTTTCTGGATCATCCCAGTTATAAATACTGCCTCCCTCTTTAAATTGCTTTATATTGACTTTCTTATCTGGGTTGTCTTCTCCTTTCTATGGCTCTCCTCACCCACTCAGTAAAAGTTAATCTCCTTAAAGGCAGAAATGCATTTTTCTCTTATATCCTCATCTACTAACACAGTGCCTTATATATTACTGTGCTTAATCAGTGGTTGTTGAATTTTTTAAGTTAATCAGCTAAGCATATGTCTTTGGATTTGAGCAAAAGGACATCTACCTCATTGCGTTCTTGTGAGGAAAGTGCTTTGTAAATCTTAAAGCTCTAGATAGAATTAGTGTATGTTGATTTAGTAATGAACACCACAGTCTCAGCCAGCCATTAGTTGATCTTACTCTGGAGAGAGAAAGAAATGCAAGCCAAGGGCAACAATAGTTCGAATTTAAACTTGTTTCCAAAAATTGATGGTGGAAGAATATGAACAATGTAACCTCATACAATAATGAGAAACAAATTTTAAGAAAGCTTGGTGAGCAACCTCAACCCACTGATATTTGAGGATGAAAATGAAAGGAGAACAACAAATAAATTAAAAAGTAGAAATCTGTCAAGATTTTCACAACAAACTCTTCATCAACAAGAACAATGAAGCCATCACACTCGGACACCATAGTCTCATATGTGCTGCCTGAGAAAGTTAGAATGGCACTAAAGAAAACCAAGATGGAAAATGAGTTTAACAAAACCAAGTATGGTTGGTTTATACAAAAGAGGTCTATGCTGGATGCAGCACAATTTAAAGAGTTTTGAGATATTCTCAAGGTCTGAAAAAAAAAGGGAAGATACCAAAGTCACAAAATAAATCTCAGACTCTATTATTATACCAAAGGTGACCAAGAGAACATCAGTGATGATAGGTAGTTGGCACCTATTCCCACGTCCTACACAAAGTGACCTAGTATGGTTCTGAGAACTCCTTTTGACCCTGTGCCCAGCTTCTTCCTATAATGGAGTGTTTCTTATGACCTGATTTCTTGGCCAAATTACAATGTCCATAGAACTCTCTGTGTTATGTCAATCTGAGCAGGAAAAATGACTCACTGTTTTGTTTTATTGGATTTCTCCATCAAAATTTAGTCTATTGCATTTTCTAGATGTCTTTGGAGGAGTTTTTGAGGGGGTGGGAGTAGAGGAGATCTTGCTTAGCTGTCCTGATATTCTACCTTCTTGTCTCCACTTTTTGAGCTGAGCCATGAAGGGTAAAAAGAGCTATATAGCACTTACCTCACAGGATTACCTCACAGATTGTGAACATAAAGTACTTTATAAGCCTTAAAGGACTATATAAATGACTGTTATTTATTTATTTGACTCTTTGATACATGTATCTACTACCTCTCATTTTCATGAAGGCATTAGTATTATTACACCTTATCTAAACTTTATATTCTCTCCAATACTTTGCATAAAGTAGACATTAATAAAAGTTTCCTGTTGAATTGAGCTTGAATTCCTCTGGAAATGTTTTCTTCACTGTGGAAACATTGCCATGTTAAACTGCAATATTGAAAGCTTATGTTTTATAATGAAACACTAGGGCCACAATACTATTTTAACATTAAAAATTTCTTATGGGAAGTTTTACATGAACTGGTTCGGAATGAATTAAATGGAATCAGGAAATCAGTATACCTAGTGACACCCATGTAAATAGAAAGAACAAATAAACTTTAAAATCTTAACACTATAATTGTTGGTTTGTTTGTTTTTTTGGTGAGGCAATTGGGGTTAAGTGACTTGACCAAGGTCACACAGCTAGTAAGTGTCAAGGGTCTGAGGCCAGATTTGAACTCAGGTCCTCCTGAATCCAGGGTCAGTGCTCTGTCCACTGTGCCACCTAGCTGCCCCTTAACACTGTAATTGTAATGACCAAGAATCTTTGTCCTAGAGGAGAGTTGATAAAATGGACTTCCTTCCCTTCTTTGCAGAGATGGTTTTAGAATTATGGATGAAGAATATCATACACAAGGTCACTGAGTTGATGTGTTGGTTTTGCTGAATTGATTTTTTTGGGGTCTTTTTCCTTTATTACAAGGAATGATTCACTATGTGAAGAAGGGATATATTCAGAAATAAAGGTGACAAAGACAAAACATATCAATAAAAATCCTTTACTGTTTCTTTGCCATTGAATCATAAAATGTTCATGGAGTATGAGTCTGAAAGCATTTTTCTAGGGTTATTTGAGGTGATCCACTATAGTTGGAGAATATCACATTGTTTTTTCACTAAGTTTATATTTTCTTGTTAATATTTTTTTTCTGTTTGTGACATAGTTTAAGATGCTCCCAGAATTATTTCTAGATGATGAAAAAGCCATTAGTCCCACTTCAGCCACAACTTCTGGGCGTACTCCTCTCTCCAGGACTCCTATAAAGCCAACCAAGGTTAGACCTGGCCAGTCAACCAAAGAGCATAAGAAAACTGTGGGACACCAGGTGAGTGGTACATAGCTATCTTCTTCCTTCCTAACATCAGTTATGATACAAACTTTCCTTGCCTCTTCTCAGTGAACCCTGATATATAAGCCTTCTTAGCCAGTAAGAAGTTACTGGGACTTTAACCCATTAGAATATAAGGCCTAGGACATGGAGAGGTTTAGACATCCATCAAAAGCAGGATGATTTGAACTCAGGTTTTCCTGTCTGCTGTCTCCTCTCTCTCTCTCTTTCTCTCTCTTTCTCTCTCTCTCTCTCTCTCTCTCTCTCTCTCTCTCTCTCTCTCTCTCTCTCTCTCTCTCTCTCTCTCACACACACACACACACACACACACACACACACACCTGGAAAAGACCTTAGACTCGATGTAGCCCAGATACCTCATTTTCAGATGAGGAACTGAGGCTTCTCATGAATGCTAGCATTATTCAAATTCCACTGGCATGAAATAGAAAGCACAGTATTATCTCATTTGTGGACTTCTTTGTCCATCATTCTGATCTGGCAGAAACCCAATTTACTGAGCTTAAGAGCAGAGGACCAGATGTTAATTTATTATATATATATATATATATATAAACTGTCTGAGATTATAAATTATAGACAAATCATCAATCTGTGGAGAGTAGAAAGAGTTTCTGCACCTGTATTTTCCCACATGGAAGAAGTCAGTTGTAGGCTGTTCCTCCCACCCCCTACCCCAAATACACACACACACACACACACACACACACACACAAGCACACGTGTTAATTTCTTTTTTTCTTTTTTTCCTTTTTGGGGCAATGAGCATTAAGTGACTTGCCCAGGGTCACACAGCTAGTAAGTGTCAAGTGTCTGAAGCCTGATTTGAACTCAGATCCTCCTGAATCCAGGGCTGGTGCTTTATCCACTGTGTAGCCTAGCTGCCCCCATGTTAATTTTATAGAATTGCAGATTTGGAGTTGGAAGGAACCTCCATGGCCATCTATTCCAACTCCCTCATTTTACAGATGAGGAAACTAATTCCTAGGGTTATCTTGTCTAAGCTCTTACACATAATATTAGTCAGAGGCAGTATTTAAACCCATTCCTCTGACTCCAGAGTAATTTTTCCTTCCATTACAACACTGTGTCCTAGGTTGTTGTTCAATTATTCAGTAGTGTCTAACTTTTCATGACTCCATGTTGGCAAAGATATTGGAGTGGTTTGCCATTTCCTTCTCTATTGTGCCCTCATTTTACAGATGAGGAACTGAGGGGGGTTAAGTGACTTGCCCAGAGTCACACAACTAGTAAATGTCTAAGGCTGGATTTGATCTCAGATCTTCCTGACTCCAGGCCCAATGCTCTAACCACTGAACCAAGCTGCCTACTAGGTAGTAACTATGTTTTTCAACACTTTTTCGCTCAAAAAATGTCATTTTGAGATAAACTTCAAAATTGAGCTATAATTTTAGTCAAGCTTTTATGTCCATAGTACTAAAATATCACTCTGGATCAAATTATATTGCTTGAAGATGGGAGAGGAAGGAGTTGTGGTTTTCAAATTAAATCTGCAAGTGCTCAAACATAAATTGCTTTTGCTTTCAGTTCCAGCAGTCTTTTAGCAATTGCCTTTCTGTATTTAAGAAGTCAGTATGATGGATGCCAATGTTTTGCACTAATGACATAGGAAGAGCACTTAAAAGAGGCACTTTGGGGTGGTAGAAAGAGTGGCAGCCTTGAAATCAGAATATTTATTTGGGTTTGAATCCTAACTAGTGTGACTTTGGACATAGCCCTTAAACCTTCTAAGCCTTAGTTTTCATGGCTATAAATGACATAAAAATGGTTGTTCTGCCTGTCCCAGAGGTTTCTTACCTTCGTGAATTGTAAAGCTCTAATCAATGTCCACTATTAGGGAATCATAGCATATACTTTGAAAATGAAAGACTGTTAAAAGCTGGTTCTCTTTCACTGGTTTCATTCCTGGTTTTTTGTACAGTATTAAAAAGAAAAACTGTGAATAAGATGGTATGATCTTAAAGCTAATCTAACTCTTGCTTCCTCTTTCCTCCCATTTTTCATGTAGTTCAGAAACTCTCTTCATCTGCTGATGGAGACCCTCAATGCTACAACTCCCCATTATGTACGCTGTATTAAACCAAATGACTTCAAGTTTCCATTTACGTAAGTTTCTTTTTTAACTTCTCAGTTGAAAATGTATATTTAATGGCTCTGGAAAAGAAGTCACTGAATAACCAGTCACTTGGAAACGAAGCTACCTTGAGGCAGCTAGGTGGCAAATAGAGCTCTGGACTTGGAGTCAGGAAGACTTGAGTTCACATTTAGCCACAAACACTTATTAACAATGGACCCTGGGCAAGTCAGTTAACCCCTGTCAGCCTGTTACCTCATCTGTAAAATGGAGATAATAACAGTTCTTGGTTCCCAAGGTTGTTGTGAGGATCACTAAATGAAATCACATGTAAAGTGCTTTGTAAACCTTAAAGCACTATAAAAATACTAGCTATTGTTACAATTACTATTTCAATTACTACTACTACTACTATTATTATTATTATTATTATTATTATTTGGGGGGGCAGGGCAATGAGGGTTAAGTGACTTGCCCAGGGTCACACAACTAGTGTCAAGTGTCTGCGTTCAGATTTGAATTCAGGTCCTCCTGAATCCAGGGCTGGTGCTTTATCCACTGCGCCACCTAGCTGCCCCCTACTATCATTATTATTAAAAGAGATTTATGTAAACTGAAGGAGAGAGTTGGGGGGAGGGGGGAATGGCAGGTAGTAACCTAAAGGAAACTGAAAAATACCAAGGCAAGGGTGTGGTTATTGTGGCCATAACTGAGATTGCGTGCAAAGGTCTTTGGGAACATTAAAATGTTTGAAAGCATGGTCTTTTAAGCCTACTTTAAGTACTATAGGAACTAGAAACTTAGAGATATGATCCTGACTCATGGACAGGTGTACTTTGGCACAAACCCGCCTGGAGCCTTTGTATGTTCACATTCTCACTGTTAACCACTGACCTGCCTTCTTTCATCACTACTGCTGTACCTTTTGAATCATCACTTCTTTTCTTTTTCTGTAACAGTATGTTTTTATCAGCTAATTCTTATAGAGCAAAATAATGGGAAACAAATAAATTGTAGCTGTAGTCACACTTGTGCTTGGCTACACTAATGCTTCTTGTATATTAACAATTTTGCATTTTCACCTGTAGGTTTGATGAAAAACGGGCAGTACAGCAGTTGAGGGCATGTGGCGTGTTGGAAACCATCCGAATTAGTGCAGCAGGTTTCCCTTCCAGGTAGGTCAGATATTTCTTATGTCAGAGATTTTTTTTTTTTGGTGGAAGACATTCCCAAATATTTAACTATGCTTTTGTTGATTTCTTTTGCAGGTGGACATATCAAGAATTTTTTAGTCGCTATCGTGTCTTGATGAAGCAAAAAGATGTACTTAGTGACAGGAAGCAGACATGCAAAAATGTATTAGAGAAACTAATACTGGTAGGAGACCTTTTTATTGAACTTTCGATTGACGGATTTTTTTTTTTGCCATAAGAATCTATTTGGTTTTGATTGCTTAAGGCCATTTGGAACTTCCATTCAAAACTTTTGGTGGGGGGAAAGAAGGCTAGGCTGAATTAATGTAAAATTAGAATGAAAGATTGACAGTAGATTGAGACAATTGCTTGAGGATCCAGGCAGACCTGAGATAGTTTTTTAGGGATTCAGTGATGGTAGAAAGGATTGACCAGGGCTCTGAGACAGTGTTATGTGGCCTGGGACTGGAACAGAAGATGTTTGACAGTTAGTATCTTTTGGCCAAATGAGTTTCACCTTATCCTTTTTTGGAAAACCAATGATAATAAATGCCTAATTGATTTGTATGTAAGACACTGTGCTTGGCACTGTGGGAGAAACAAGGAATTAAAAGTACATCTTTCACTTAGTGGGGCTTGACTCTTCTAGGGGCTTACAAGCTAGTTAAGGTAACATGACATATACTGAGGGGAGAAATAACAATAACCAGAGGTATAATTCCTATACCTATACCTATACCAGTACCAATACCTATACCTATACCAATACCAATACAATATAAGACCAACTTCTTGTTGAAGTTATTAGGAAAGGCTTCAGATAAGAGGGAAATCTCAAAGTGTGGATAGAATTTAGGCAAATAAAAAAAGAGGCCATACATGATGACATCTGGGTTGTAGGGACAGGAGAGAGGGAATTATGCCTACATGGAAAGGTGTTGAATTAACAAAGCACAAGGCTTGTTCTTGGTTCAGTGAGTAGCCCACTAAGGGTTTACATAGAAGAGACATAAGAGCATAAGATACACTGAGAGATAAGGTCAGCCAGGGCCTTGAAATCCAGAATTAAGAGTTTGTCTTATTGTCTTAGGGAAGTAATTAAGACTTGCATGCACTTCGTGTCCCAGCCAGACTGGCCTAATTTGCTGTTGTTCTCATGAGCAACTCCTTTTTGTTGCTGTGTGCCTTTGTGCAAATGACTTTCCAAGCTTGGGTTGTTTTTCTTCCTCACCTCTGCCACATGTAGTCACCACCTCCTTTTAAAGCATGGTTCTTGGACCACTTTCTGCAGAACGCTCATCATGATTCCCCTGAATCTTAGTTCTTCCTCCAAACAACAATAACTACATATATGGTTTCCCCTTCAGTGAAATATAAGCTCCTTGAGGGCAAGCAGTTGTTTCCTTTTTGTCTTTAGCCATTAGCACGCAGTAAGTACTTAATAAATACTTGTTGGATTTGATTGAAGGTTTTGGAACAGGGAAGTGTCATGACAAAAGCAGGTTTGTTTGTTTTTTTATGAAGAATGAATCTGGAAGTGGTGTAGTTAATTTTTTCTTTTTGAGTTACATTCCTTTTTTCATTTCTTTTTAGCACTTTCTAATCTGTCTCATACTTTGTTTCATGGTTTCATTTTGTGCTCATTGCAATGATTAGTTTTGGCTGAATCATAAAATTGTCCTTAGGCAGGAGGAAGACTTAGGTCTCTTTCTCACAGAATGTGGACAGGAAATATTAATATGCCCATTACTTTTTTTTTAGTGAGGCAATTGGGGTTAAGTGACTTGCCCAGGGTCACACAACTAGTAAGTGTTAAGTGTCTGAGGCTGGATTTGAACTCAGGTACTCCTGACTCCAGGGCAGGTGCTCTATCCACTTCGTCACCTAGCTGCCCCAGGAAATATTAATATGAATTGAGCATGCAGGGAAAATGAAAACACTTATTATTTCCATACCAATAGCTAATGGGGCAAAATCCTTCCTATTTCTGTTCCTTTTTGTATTTTACTTGTTTATTCAGTCTTGATCCTGGGAATAAAGGTAGAATGGGAGAAGAGGCAATGTGTGTGTATGTAGACCAAGTGATGTTGTGTCTTCAGGCTACTTAGCACTAGCACTAGTAGTGGTGGTGGTAGTAGTAGCAGCAGCAGCAATGATCGGTATTTTTATGGTATTTTAAAGTCCAGGGGGCAGCTAAGCGGTGAAGTGGATAAAGCACCGGCCCTGGATTCAGGACTACCTGAGTTCAAATCCGACCTCAGACACTTGACATTTACTAGCTGTGTGACCCTGGGCAAGTCACTTAACCCCCATTGCCCTGCCCCCCCAATTTTGTTTTTAAAGTCCACAAAGTGCTTTATACATATCCTATCGTTTCAGCCTTATACCCATTCAGTAGTACTGCAGATATTATGCTCCCTAATTTACAAATGAGGAAACTGAAGCTCAATAAAGTCATATGACTTACCCTTGTTCATACAGCTAGTGTCAGAGGCAGAATTCAAATGTAGGTTTTCCTTATTCCGAATACAACCCTCTATCCATGATGTCATGTTTCCTCTCAGAATTTATATATAGGGCTTTGCTGAGACAGGCAGCAGGCATCTTGGTTGTAGTTTAATTCTAGTGCATGGAACCTTTGAGAGAAGAAAGAAGGCAGGGTTGGTCAAAGGTAGTGGTTAGAGAGAGGAGAGGGAAGGAGAGAAGAAGAGAATCATTCTAGTTTCTTTTTTTTGTTTGTTTTGATCCAACATTCATTTATTAAGCACCTAATTACTGTGTACCAGTAACTGTACTAGATGCTAGAGATGCAAAGACAAACCACAAAACAATCCTTACCCCCTATTATTTGTATTCCATACCAAGCCCTGGAGTCAGTTCTGTATTGTCTTTATGTATTTCTGTAGAAATTAAAATCTGCAAGCATTCATTAAGCACCTACTACATGTCAGGCACTATGCAACATGCTGGTATTGCCAAGACAAGAATGAAGCAGTCCCTGCCTTCAAGGAGCTTACATTCTTCCCAGGGGAAACCATGTGTATACAGATGTTAATGTAAAAATGCATACAAAGTAAATGCAATGTAATTGGGGGAGAGAAGGGGAATAGGGCTAACAAAAGGCAGACTACAAAAGGGTCTTCATCAGGTGAAGTTTCTGTAAGCTATTCTTCTCTTGTCAGTGACTATAGGGGTTGTCTTTTCTTTATGTCCCCTGAGAATTTTGGATCATGTGGGTGCCTTTCAGACTGCTTTTTGGATGACTGGTTCACCTGATACACACTTCACTCCAAGGCCTACCACAGGGTATCTGCATACCCAGAAGTATCTGCTCCATTGTGCCTATTGTTCATAGGAGAAGAGGCCACACAGTACAATGGAAAGAGCAGTGTGCTTGGACTCCAGAGACCTGGATATTTAAGTCCTGCCTCCTCTATGTCCTAGCTGTGTGGCCTTAGGAAAGCTATAGTCACCCAGGGCCCTTAGTTTCTTTATCTCTGAAATTGGGAGTGTTGTTGACTAGACTGCTCAGATTTTTTTTTTAACTCTAAAGGTCTAGGTATTATCTTGACCTTCATTTTCTAAAAATGGTTTTGAACCTTTTAGAAGGCCTTCAAGCTTTCCAGATATTTTAACATGTATTTAAGATTTTTTTAAAAGCCTTGATAACATTATAGTTGAAACAAACATTAATGACTTCAAAGGAAAGCTAACTCATATCAAACTTAATTTTCTCTAATTTTGTGTGCTTTTAGACTTATCTTATTCTTGGTGTTTTTGTCCCCTCAGCTTTCACCTGGAATTTACCGCATGAATCAATCAAAGAAAATATCAACATCTCCATTTCCTTGAGATGTTTAAAATACAAACAAGCTAATAAAAAACTACCCCAAATCCCACAACCAAGTTTTGGCCTCAAATAATATTCCCAGGTAGAAGAACTCTGGAAAGTATTTGTCATTAAAGCCTTCCTTAAAATCCCTTCCATTTCCTCAACCTCACTAATCCTAGAAATTTTGTACAGAAGTGCCTAGGATCAAAATTTGGCTCCATTAGTTAATTGCTGATTTAGCAAAAATGTTAGATGTAGTTTCACCTCTTCATTGATTCTGCTTTTAGACAGTCTTTGTTTCCCTTTCTATTCTAACCTTTTATTTATATGACCATTAATCCTGCTTCTGAATGTACATTTTTCTCTGAAAATAGGATAAAGATAAATACCAGTTTGGTAAGAACAAGATATTTTTCCGAGCGGGGCAAGTAGCTTATTTGGAAAAACTAAGGGCAGACAAATTGAGGGCTGCCTGTATCCGCATCCAGAAGACAATTCGGGGCTGGCTGCTGCGAAAGAAGTACCTGCGAATGAGGAAGGCAGCTATTACTATTCAGAGATATGTTCGAGGCTACCAGGCACGATGGTGAGCAGAACTATGCCATCTGATTTTAGAATCTCCTGAGCAAGACATTCATAGAAAGCTGCCAACCTCCTCCTTCCTGTGCTGCATGTTAGGGTAGTTATTTTCCAGGGGATTAAGGAGAATAACATGTCCTTTGTGCATAGCAGCTTGTATCTCTTAAAATGAAATTCTCTTCATAGTGTTACTGCTGAAAAGCAGTATAAGCCAATGAATAAAGCTGAAAGTCATAAAGATTTTATCATAGTCTAACTCTACCATCTGTTTAGTTTTCATATCTTAAAAAACATACCAATAACATGCACTTTGAAAATAGTAAGTGCACAGTCCATGCTTGTTGGATGAACGTAGTGAATGTGATTATACATAAATCAAAGATTTTGAAAGGACACCCAGTATTTAAAAAGTAAACTAATAATCACTCACATTCTTGTTAGTATTAAATTCAGCAGTAGTCACACGATTAGTCTCCGTCTGCTTTCACAGTGCACTTTTACTTTAATAGAGACAGCACCTACAGTATATTTATTGCGCCTGAATATATTGAAAAGATGCTGCATTCAGTCTTTTTTCATGTGGGCAGATTATGCATAGTCATCATGCCATGGAATATTTTCAAACAAGAATTTGAAAGTTATTTAAAGTAAATTAAGAATGCAACCTTCTTTCTAAAACTGTAAGGCTGTGTGGATTGTCATACCCTGGACAGGAATGCCTTAGAATTGCTTATCTCCTATTTTTAAAAGAGTTTAAAGAAAGGAAAGAAACCAAATGTAGGTGGAAAAAGTTGCATATATATTAGCATGGTCAGGTTAGTAATGATTCCATTGAAGGGTCTTCAGGAAAAGTAAGCTAAGGGGCTCCTGAAAAAGAAAACTATACATGCTAATCAGATTCTAGATGAGACATTCCTTTAAAAAACAAACAAAAATACAGTTGAATTCATACAGCAACTAGCAGATTAGTGAATAGTTTCTTTAGAGATCGTATGAATGCTGAACCAGTTTAATAAAATAGAATGGTACATCATGTATATTGAAGGCTGAATGGATTAGGTCCGTTTAATTTGCATATTATTTGTGATACAGAGAAAAGGTCACTGAAGTTGGACTCAGAGAACCCTGATTTAAACATTAACTTTACTACTTACTCTCTTAGGCAAGATACTTCTCTGGGTCTTAGTTTTCCCATATGTAAAACAAGAGAGTTGAACTAGATGGCAAGCTGCCTTTCCATTCTGAATCTGATTCTATGATTCCAGAAAAAATGTATGTGTGTTTATATTCATAAAATATATACATAAAATATATGTGTGTATTAGTAATATCCCATAGAAAACTTTCTGTTTCTGAGAGGTCACATGACATGAATGTCTGAATATTTCTAATTATTAAGACTATCATTGTTTACTTTGAACAGCTATGCAAAGTTTTTGCGCAGAACCAATGCAGCCACCATCATTCAGAAGTATTGGCGAATGTATGTGGTCCGAAAGAGGTACCAAATCAGACGAGCAGCCACCATCATTCTCCAGTCTTACTTACGAGGCTACATGGCTAGAAATAGGTATCGTAAGGTAAGCAACTCTGTTCAAACTCCTTGATCATTCCTATAATTAATAATTATTGATTGTCCACAGAATTATATGCACCATACAAAAACCTTATCTTTATCCATAGAAGGCATCCTTTTAGAGATAGAAATTTAGGTATCTACTCTTATGTAAATTTAACATGTGTAAAAAAAAAGAGTAGATAGGAAAAATTTGACATCTCTCTTCCCTAGCCTAGAAAATGAGCCCAGAAGTATCTTTTTTTTTTTTTTTTTGCTGGGCAATGGGAGTTAAGTGACTTGCCCAGGGTCACACAGCTAGTAAGTCAAGTGTCTGAGGCCGGATTTGAACTCAGGTACTCCTGAATCCAAGGCCGGTTCTTTATCCACTGCACCACCTAGCCGCCCCAGAAGTATCTTTTACATGAAAGGGATATAGTCTGGCAGATGGGCATTTCTGTACCTTAAACAATACTGATTATATAGTTTCTTATCAAGTCAGAGTAGACATAAATAAAGTAGGATCAAATATATCTTAATCCCAGTTTCTACCAGAATGATGAACCTGGTTGATCAGAAAGGAAGTGATAAATGTAATCACTCTATAAATTTAGTAAGGCTTTCGAATCTCTTCCATTGGGCAGATTTGTAATAAACAGAAAAACTATGGTACAAAACAAGACAGTATATGCATAAGTGTTTAGAGTCATTTATAATAGTTTTGGGGGTTTGGAGATGTTGCCATGTGGTGGATTCAGGTGTGGAATCTGGCTTTCATGTTAAGTAGCATCATGTTAAGTGATTTCATAGAATCTTAGATTTTTCTAGAGACCTTAGAAAACATCTACACTAACCATTAACACAATATACACACCCCTTTTACAATGACCTTGACAGGTAGTTTTCCAGATTTTGCTTGTATTTCTCTAGCAATGAGATATTTGGTTATTGGACAGCTTTAATGGCTCAAAAGTTCACTTTCCAGCATCATGATGGATTTTTAAGAATGTAAGGTGACATTAAAAAATAGTTTGTGTTATAAGTATTAAAGATTTAATTTTGTTCCTAGTTTTCCTGTTAATTTGTCTGGTTTTGGGGTAGACAGGTGTTTTATAAATTTTCTTTGTCTTTCTTCCTCCTACTTTTGAATGTCACAAACTGATTTCAGCTCCATTTGGTACAGTGCTGGTAAAACCCTGTTTAGGGAGATTTTCTCAAGGATGATCAATATGAGTGCCTGTTTTATACCTGAAAAAAGCCCCCCAATAGACCTTAAAAATCAGCCCATTGATATCCAGTCCTTATTTACACAATAGGGATGAGAATAAAACTTAACCTCCCATGGTTGTCTTGAGGAAGAAACCAGATAATATTTGTAAAGTGCTTTGTAAACCTTAAAGTGCTATAAAAATGTGAGCTATTATTATAATGCATTGTCAAATAATGATAATATTAATGGTGGGGAAATCTGTACCTTCAATAGCAGGTGTTTCTTTGGATGCCAAGTTTTGTTCATTTGAGTGTCAGCCAGTAACAGGAGGCTAGAAAGAATCATCTAATAATAAGAAGCAGATGCCAAGAATGAGTTACTGCTTTCTATTTTAGCTTTCCTTTCCTGATCATACTATCCCTTGCTTTTATTTCTAAAGACATCATATAAATGTCTTTCCTTTGTCATATGCAGAAATAGAGTCCATATCTTTATTTAAACCCTCAACCTGACTTTTAAAAATGTTTTCATTGCCCACATATGCTATCAGTATATAATAATTCATGTTCATGTATCTCCTGCTCCTCCAGTTCATTAGATGAATGCATTATTTCTATGAACCAGGTGTGCTCTGGGGCATGGTGTTGCTTCACATCCGTCTTGTTTTGCAGATCCTCCGTAACCATAAGGCCGTCATCATCCAGAAGCATGTGCGTGGTTGGCTGGCTCGGCTGCGCTACCGAAGGTGCCTGAAGGCCATTGTCTACCTGCAGTGCTGTTTCCGACGAATGATGGCCAAGCGAGAGCTGAAGAAGCTGAAGATTGAAGCTCGCTCTGTCGAGCGCTACAAGAAGCTGCACATTGGTATGGAAAATAAGATTATGCAGCTGCAGCGCAAAGTTGATGAACAGGTACGTACAGGCCACTTCCACTTGGCCTTGATGGGAAGAAAAAGATGCAGACTCAGGGGGTTACCATATTTAGGTAACTGGCTAAGGTGAAAAATATCATTGTCTACCAGAATTTCGTTGCCATTATTTGATTTCATCTCTTTATTCTAACAATTAGAAGCTAAAAACCATGAAGTTAATGGATGAAAACGTTATTTAATGTAATGAAGTAGGAAATTATTTCCAGGAGGCTTACTAGAAGTAAGATAGGAAGTACATTAAAAAGTAGCCAAATTTGTTCTCTCTCTCAACTTTGAGTGACCTTTCAGGTGTTGGCAGGCCTGGCTTTTGTATCTCTTAAACAGATGGAAGCTACTGTAATAACATCTGTGAAATAGGTAAGACAGGTATTATCTTCATTTTCCTGATGAAAAAATTGATAGACAAAGGGACCTTTGGTTTGCTAAAGATCACACAGCTAATTAGTAACAGAGACAGGAAATTGAATTGAATTTGACTTGTCAAAGTTTGAACATTTTAGATTACCATTGAGATAGTAGTAGGCCCTGAGGAAAAACTAAGTAATGTAGGCCCTTCCTCCTGACATCCTGGGTTGGGGGGAACCAGAATAAAGGGAAGCCCCAAATAAGGCTTCCTCCCACTGGTGAGGCCATTGCCATTACCACTTCTGTTAAACCTTGATAAAGCTTCAGATTCCATTTTCCTTCTCTTGTGCAGAAGAAAGAATTTTGGATTTGTTGTCAGAGGACATAGTTTTGAATCTCAGCAGTGCTGCTTACTGCCTAGGCAACCTTGAGGATGTCACTTAACTCGTAGCCTCAGCTTTCTCATCTATAAGCTGAGCTGGGTTACTCTAGATAGTCCCTTCTTGCTCCATATCTATGATCAGGCCTCAGAATTCTGAGGTTGTGACAATGGTGCTGTCATCATGTATAGTCTTTACCTTTGTGTGTTTTCTTTTAGTCTCTTAACCACCCAGCACCATACCTGTCACTGCTGAAACTCTCATTTCCCCAAATTGATGCTGTTTCTAACAACTGATTTTCTGTAGTTGTCGATAGAATTGGAGAATACAGGAAGAAGGACAGGACTGAGTGTCATTGAGTCAGAATGTATCTAGAGATGCTGAGAGATAGCTCTAGGGGTAGATCTTTCTTCAGGCTTCACTAAGTTAGAACTAAAACTTATTCTCAGGGTTGTGCTACTGCTGCTACATTGAGGGGAAATTTTCAGCAACAGAAAACCATTAAGAAGGGCAAAAATATTAACCTGTTTCGGGTTTTTTCTTTTAATGTTCCTACTACTCTTGTCCCTTTAGTACTACTTGATCTGCTATTTATTTACTTGTTCCCCTTCTTCAATAATGTCTTTTCACAGAAATGTAGACCATGAACACACCAGGGTCCAGAATAATTTTTCACTCTGTTTCTTAAAGAATAATTGTTCATTCTTTTCTCAAGGTTTCATTTTGTTTTGTGGGTTTTTTCCTCCCACAGGAAGCATTTAGTCAAAGATTCTCTCCCCCTCCCTTCTCTTTTTCTGTCTGTCTGTCTCTGTGCCAGGAACAGTAAGAGTCACTGTACTATTAACAGTTTCTTGCTTCCCTCCCAGACAAACCAGAAACTAGAAATTAACTATGCCTTTCTGGCTCTTCTATGCATACTGGGCATGCCTCCTGGGATGAAAATTTCTATGGTTCTCTTGGGTGTTAGACTTGAAAACCTGGGATATGGTTGCATTCAAAGTAAAGAAGATTTGACTCTCTTTTCTCCCTCAGTCTATGATACAGTGACTACTTTCTCTGCCACATTCTCCCCTTCACTCCTCTTTCCATGACTCTCTCATTACTTTTCTCCTACCAGAAGATACCATTGGACTGTGTTAATGGTCCAGGAAGGGGCAAACGAGAACTAGCAGCAGTCCCTTACCATGCTGTGAGCTTTAGCAATCTCCAAGAGGCCTTTTTGTTTTGTTTTGTTTGTTTGTTTGGTGAGGCAATTGGGGTTAAGTGACTTGCCCAGGGTCACACAGCTAGTAAGTGTCAAGTGTCTGAGGCCAGATTTGAACTCAGGTCCTCCTGAATCCAGGACTGGTACTCTATCCACTGCGCCACCTAGCTGCCCCCAAGAGGCCTTTATGGTCCTGAGTGCCACTAGAAGGGAAGAGCACTACTTGTGGGTATACCAGCAGGGCAAAGGCAGGGGACTAAAACAAGAGGATGAAAGGGAGAATAACAATAAAGAACATAAGAAGGGAAAAGAGGGAGAATGGAAGAGAAAAATGAGAGGTGCTGGCAATGGAAACATATTTAGTGACAACCAGTCATCAATGCATGTGCCACTCAATAACACCCATTCCATAGGTTGCTGGTTGCATACGTTGTGGTAACTGACTAGTTACTATAAACAATTTGCTTTATCAATCAAGCACATTTTGTATTACATTCTTTTCTTAGATGTGTAAAAGAAGGCAGAGAAAAATATGTGAATTGATCATAACCACATTTGGACATTTTGATTGGGCTCTACCTTTTAGAAGATCAGGTGGAAGATCTATGCTTCCTTATCTCCTCATTCACATGGCTAACTTTTTTGCTTCTAGTTTAGCAGTGGTTTCTTTTTCACATTCTTCCCTAAAATCAATTCGTGTACATTTTCTCATTTATTCATTTAACCACCAATTGTTTATAGGGTTCCTAAGGGTTCTGTACTTAGTTGTCTACATGGGTGGGGGAGGAAAACATTTTCCTTAGAGGAAAAAGTAGGATTAAGTCTAATATTGCATTATTTTTAATCTTCCTCCTTAAATTTCTAAAATGGAAAGATGCATACCCATTTCATTATGAAAGTATCAAAGTTATTACCATTGAAATTCTTTAAATTAGTATATTTTAATTGCAAAGATATTAAGGAAGCCTCAAGTCTCTACCTGTAGAACACCTGTATAGATAAATGTTTTTTTGAATGAAACTGAAGGTTCCTTTGGATTTGATTAGTATAACTTTAGAGGTCCAACGTGTGTAACAAAGAAATACATTTATCTTCCCAACAAGATTATTTTTAAAAGTTTAATAACACTTAAAATATTACCTAGAAAATGTAAACAAAAGAACCAATGAATTACTATACAGTGTCTATTCTGTTCCAACTACTTTATCTTCTACTTTAGGAGAATACATAAGAAAGATCAGAGAGACAATCCCTTTTGAGGAATCTAGGTTTAAGTGGAGGGAAAATATTTAGTACTACTTGAGAACAATTACAGAGTAAACTTTTAGCAAGTGTAAAGCTCAATTTTATTAATGGAATACATAAATGCTTTGGGGAGCAAAGTAAAGCAGTGATTAGAAAGTACTTGCTTTAATTGACATTCCTTTCCTGATGTTGACTTTGGGAAAAAAAAAAAACATATTAACTACTTCCCTGGATAATTGTGAGCACTGGCTTTCTGATCAAATAATTGATGTGATCTATTTTTTTCTTTTTCTTTCTCCTTCCTACCTTCCCTCCTTCATTTTCCCCTGTCCCTCTATCTGTTTTTTACTTATTTGGTTTTGCTGCTACTAATGCAAAGAACAAAGAGTACAAATGCCTACTTGAAAAGCTGACCACCCTGGAGGGGACATATAACTCAGAAACGGAGAAACTCCGTAGTGATCTGGATCGCCTTCACCTTAGTGAGGAGGAGGCAAAGATTGCCACTAGTCGGGTCCTAAGTCTCCAAGAAGAAATTGCCAAGCTCCGGAAAGACTTGGAACGAACTCAGTCAGAGAAAAAAACAATTGAGGAGTGGGCAGACAAGTACAAAAAAGAAACAGAGCAGGTAAGAACTAACTTCCTTTCTACTACTACTCCCTACAAAGGGTCTTTGTTGACTTTTTGGTTTGTTCTACTTTAACTATTGCTGTTCAAGTATAAATAAAAATTTTAGTGACTCAATACCCTTTATTAGTACTCCCTGAGCATTTGTCACCTTCATGAATAGGTTTAGACATGTTAGTAGGGCTTTTTGAATAATGATAGCAGGAAAAGGTAAAGGTAGCTTTAGAGGAAAATTATTAACTTAGTACTAGGTCTTATTTTTCTTTATAATAATGTTCTAGTCAGAATGGAATTCGGTACAACTGAGCTTGTCCCTCCATTTAGATTGTGGAGCTTAAGAAAACACTTTCAGCAAAGCAGGCTGAAGGGTATTGTCAATACCTGGCAAATGCTCATGACCCATATAAGAGAGATATGAATAGAATCCTGCACGGAGAGCAGCAGATCAAGTGAAAGACCAGTGCTAAGAGTCCAAAGCCAAGCATAAAAAGTCTATGAAGACTGTCAAGCCAAGAAGAAATTCTGTGCACCACTGAGGAGTATTGGTAGACTCAACAGCATGTCTATAGTGCACCTGAGGGGTTAAATAGGGGCAAGGGGGAAAGGGCTGAGAGAGATAGGAACTTACTCTTATTTCATATGAAGAAGGGATCTGACAGAGATGACAGAACAGTTGTCTTTCATAATTGAGAGCAAAGTTCTATGAAGCTAAAAAAAACTTGCCCTGGCATGGCTTTTGGTTCAACTTTTGAAGATGCTCCCATTGCTGTTGTAAACATGATGAATGATAAAACTCTAGAAATGGAGAATATATTTAATGGGATTTTCAGGAAGGGCATGAGAAGTAATGTTTAAATGTCTATAAAGGCTCTTCCTTTTAATGAATGGAAAACTAAGGAAATGGCATGATATTTGAAATATCCAACTAGTCTTACTACTTTAAAGCAAAAAAGGGAAAGTCACAAGGGACAACTGTCATGATATCTTCACTTTCTGGCAAAATCCTGTTTAGAGTCCTCTTGTACTGGCTACTGAAAATCATCAATTACATGTTCTCAAAATCAGGGTAGTTTAGAATGCAACACAGCACAAATATCTGCTATATGCTGGATATAGGAAAAATCGATCAAATAAAATCAAGACTTCCGTGGCACTCATGGACCTGACAAAAGCATTTATTAGACCTGGGCTCTGGAAGCTACAAAGTACATTTTGTCATCAGCATTATAGGTGAAAATAGGGTTTTACCTTCATTAGAGTAGATGGACCCAGTCTGATTTATGCTTTATTGCAAAGGGAAAGAAATCCAGTATGCCTTAATTTATGCTCAAGTATGCAACAAGGGACCTAGAAATCATATGTAAGATTATGCTTTCAGAGAACTCTTGTAGCATAACAGTGTACAAACATTTTAAGCAATAAGTCAGAAATAGTACATTTACATTCTCTAATTAAAAGTCAAATAAGTATATCAAACATAACCTTCAAGGGTAGGTGTACAGGATACAGTGCCAACTCCAGACCAAACAGAATGACTGAGCAAAGTGGTTATACTTTCACCCATAATGATGATACCATGTGGGACCAACAGCTTGAACAGTTTCATTGTCATCTGTTGATCCTAATCTGATGGAATAACAGCTAGTCAACTCCTGAAAAAGTCACATACTCTAGAATTGAAGTAATGTTCATCACAGCCAATATTTATTAAGGTATCTGCATATGCAGAGAATGACAGTAGATTCTTCAAGAAAATTCTGTATGGACAGATGAAATAGGATAGCTTCAAGCATGGAGAACAGATGAACTATTTTGAGGATATACTGAAATAGTGTGGCATAGCTATCCATGGACATCAACATGGATACATCAACCTGGCATTTGGTAGTAAGGAATAGTGTATGTCTTTGCTTAAGATTTCAGGGGGACTACTAGTATAAAATTTCAAATATTGGAAGACTTTACAAACAATAGTTTAAGGACATATACTAGAGAACACTGTTCATATCTGCAGTGTGGGAAAGAGTACAGACACAGACACACACACACGTCTTTTTTTACCCATGCCTATTGAAAATAAGCACCATCAGCTAATGTCCATCAGCCAGTTCATTTTATTTATAATTCTGCTTTGAAGGATAATCATATATTAACATCCATAAGTTCATCTCTTTTCTGAATGCCATTCTGTAAATATATATATATATATATTTCCTGTGAGTATAACCCCCTCCATGTGATTCATGTATGTTATACAATTCAGTCATCCAATTTGTAGTCTCTTATAAACATGTGATATCTTTTTTAGTTGGTAGAAATGTAAAAAAAAAAATCACTCTAATCAATTTAAGAAACCATCAGCAGGAGTCTTTATAAAAGAAATGGAAGATTTTGTAGCATCTCACCTGTTTAATGTACACATACTTTTAAGTGTGTTTAAAATAAAATTATCTTCTTCCCTTCCATCTAAAGCCCTCTCTTCATTTGTTTTAAACTAATAAAGAAATTATTTTTTAAAATGAGATCAATCAAAAAGCATTTATTAAATGTCAGCTATATGCCAGGTACTTTATGAGTCAATGGGAATACACATATAAAAATTAGATAATGCCTGCCCACAAGGAACTTCTGTTTTACTAGGAGGATAAAATATGTTCATAAATAAATAAATATGGTATATATATGTATATTATAAATATAAATACACATGGAATACATATATGTATGTACACAAAATAATTCGGAGAGAGGGGACACCCACAACTAGGGGAATCAAGAAAGATTCTTTGAAAAAGGTGGCACTTGAGCCTTGAAATGGATCAGGGGGTCAAAGAGTCATAAGTGAGGAGGGAGGGCATTCCAGGTATGGGGGACATCTTGTTCAAAGGCATTGAAATGGAAGATGAAATGTTATGTCATGGGAAATTAGATTGGCATATATGAGGGAGAGTAATGTGTTGTAAGTCTGAACAAAGTTTGAGATAGTGGGAAGTTTTGAAGGCCAAACACAGGAGTTTGCATTTTATCCTAGAGACAGTAGAGAGCCACAGAAACTTCTCGAGCAGAGGTATGACTTGATTATACCTGTGCTATAGGAATATCAATTTGGTATCATTGGAAGATGAATTGGAAAAGCAAGAGACAAAGATGATAGGAAACCAATTAAGATGCTATTGTATTTGTCCAGATGAGCGTTAAAGACCTATACTAAGGAGATTGTGGTGTGAGAAGAGAGAAAGGGACTGATTGAAGACATGTCGAAGAGGTAGAATCAAGAAGCCTTGATTGTATAACACCTCCTAGGTTGCAAATTAGGCATAGGAAGAATGATGGTCCCATGAACAGATAGAGAGAATAGAGGGAAAGGTGAGTTTAAGGGAAGAGATAATGAGTTGGTGTTATACATGTTGAGTTTGAGAATACACAGGTAGAACTCTCCAGAAGATAATTGGAGATGAGGGACTAGAGCTCAAGAGAAAGATGATGGCTTGATAGGTATATTTAGGAGTCATCTGCTTAGAAATGATGATTGAATCCATGGAAACTAATCAAATCATTGGACCAGAATGCAGAGAGAAAATAGTAGAGACAAAGAACAGTACAGCATGCTGACACTTAGGGGCAAGATAAGGATGATGAATCTGCAAAGGAAACAGAAGGATCAGTCAGATCAGTCAGGTGGGAAGAGACGCATAATGGAGCACTGTCACACAAAAAAGAGACCTAGAAGTGAGTGGGCAACAATGCCAGAGAGGTCAAGAAGGATGAGGACTGAGAAAAGGCCATTGGATTTACCTTAGAAGAGCAATTTCAGTCTAACTGTGGGGATGGAAGCCAGATTACAAGGGTTTGAGAAATGATTGGAAAGTGAGAAATTGGGGACAGAATGGATAGACTTTTTTCCCTAAGAATTTGGATATGAAAGTGAGGAAAGATATAGAATGATACCCTGAAGGGGCAGTAGGGTCAAGTAGGGAAGCTTTTTAATGGTTTTTAAGTTTTTAGGAGAGATCTGGGTATATTTTTAAGCAGCAGGGAAAGGGACTAGTGGATAAGAAGAAGCTAAAATAAGGGAGAGTGAGAAAAATCAAAGTGGCAAGCTCTTGGAGAGATAGGAAGGAATGGGACTGAGGGCACAAGTAGAGAAATTGGTGTTGTCAATAATAAGGATTGTCTTCTCCTTTAAGACTGGAGCAAATGAATAGGTCAGTGAAGGATGATGTTGAGGTAAGGAAGAATTAGAAGAAGGAGAGACTTGAAGCAAGGAGATCTGTTAGAAGGCTATTGCAATGACTGATGCAAAAATATATTTAATGTGATTGTACGTATATAACCTATATCAGATTGCTTGCTGTCTTGGGGAGGGGGGAGGGAGAAAGATTTGAAACTAGAAATCTTATAGAAAAAAATGATGAAAACTATCTCTAGATGTAACTAGAAAATAATAAAATACTATATTTTTAAAAAAGAAGGCTATTGCAGTAGTCCAGGTAATAGGTAATGAAGTCCTGAATTAGGCTGGTGGCCATGTGAGGGGAGAAAAGGGTATGTATACAAGAAATATGTAAAGGTAAAAATGACAAGACTTGGCAGCCTATTGGATATATGAGAGAGGAGTTGAGGATGACACTGATGTTATGACTGGGTTATCGTTATTAATCTGGTGGTATCTTTAACGGTAATAGGAAATTTGGGGAGAGGGGAGGGTTTATGGGGGTTAATGAGTTCTGTTTTGGACAGAGCTAGTTTTAGATGCCCACAGGATATTCAGTTTGAGGTGTCCAGGAGACAGTTGGTATGGTATGGGACAGGAGTTCAGGAGAAGAGTGCTCAATATATAAATCTGATGAGATCACCCAGATAACATAGATGGAGAAGAAGACACAGGACAGAGACTGGAGAGAGACCAACGGCTAGTGGATGTGACTTGGAAAAAAATACAATGAAGAAACTGAGAAGGGGTCACACAGCTAGGAGAGGAACCAAGAGAGAACAGTTATGTCAAGTCAGAGGGAGGAGAGTAAGGAAATGATTGACAGTGTCAAATGCTATACAGAGTTCAAAGAGAGTGAGGCTTGGGAAGAGGCCATTAGAGCTGGAAATGTAGGGATCATTGTTAACTTTGGAGAAGGCAGCTTCAGTTGAGTAGTGTTGATAGAAACCAGGTGGAAGATCATTTTAAAAAGAATAAGAGGAGAGAAAGAGGAGACACTGATTGTAGTTGACTTTGCCAAGTATTTATCTGAGAAGAGGAGAGATATGGGATAATAACAAGTGAGGATTATAGGGGCTAAGAGTTGTTGTTGTTGTTTTTTAAGAATAGGGAGAATTGTGCATCTTTGTGAAAAGTAGGGAAGGAGCACTGTAGCAGAAAGAATTTCTCCTTGTCATAAAAGATACTTCTTTGGGATATGCTTCCAGATTTTGATATGGCACAAATATTGTTTCAAAATTTCAACTTTCCGGAACACAAGGACCTTTAGTAACACAGACTATTGACCTTGGTCTCTTCATACTTTGCATACAAGATGAAAATTTCTGGGTTTAAAAAAATTTTATTAAAAAATTAACATCGAGCATTAATTATCAACTAAACTTGGCAAATCTATCTGTTAATTAATTTCAGTTTATATAAAGTATGAGTTTTTAGTCACTCCCTCTAAAACCTTATTAGGATTCTCTATCCATTCATTAAAAATATGACTCTTCACAACTAAAGTTTTCATTCTGGGAGTTCCTCTGAGGAAAGAATTAAGATGAAGAACCCTAACCTCTTGCTTCAAGGGTAAACTTGTTGAATTTTGCTTTCATCGTATTTGTGTTTGTCATGATAATATAGGCATTTTAAACCATTAACATTAATAGTTTTATTTTACAGCTGGTATCAAATCTGAAAGAAGAAAATACATTGCTGAAAAAGGAAAAAGAGACACTCAACCATCTTATTTCTGAGCAGGCAAAAGAGATAACAGGTTAGTTGATTTTGAAGTTTGTAGTTTTCTTTAAGATAACCTCCTATGTTTCAACTTTGCTAACTCCTAACCTGCCAGGTGCCATATCAACTTTGGGTTTTTTGGCTTTTTGTTTTGTTTTTTATCAACTTTGTTTTTAGTACTATAGAAGTAAGTTGTTTTAGAGAGTATCTTTATTTTATTTTTCTAACATGGTTATTTATGCCTCAGCCAATACTTTTTTTTTCTCAGAGATTGTTCCCAATGCCATGATTGTTGTATTTCTCTTGCACTCCCCAAATTACAGAGAAGTCACCATAAACTATCAACAATAAAAGGAAGAAAAAGAAAATGACTGTTGATACTATTAGAATAGAAAAGGAAAAAAAAATACCAAAAATTGGTGCTTAAAAAGAAGCTCACTTTCTATTTTATATAGGATCAATATAAAGGAACTCTGTAATAATTCTAGCAGGAAAAGGAGAGGGACTTACACCTGTCTTGTACAACCTAATGAAAATCCCACCAGCAAACAAATATTAGAATGTAAAAGATCTTTATAGATAGGAGCTATTTTCATTTTTGTTTTTGTATCATCAGAGCATAACACAATGGCCTTGTAGCAAGCAGGAACTTAATAAATGTTCATTGAAATGAATATTTAATTCATTTGCTAAACTCTTATTCAGAAGCTTCTATGGGACATGCACCATATGAAGACCCCCTAGAATTGGCCAAGCATCAAATTATTTAACCTTCTTCTTCTTAGTTAGAAGCCACTGTAGGTTTTTGAATAGGGTTTTACCTTAATAAGGAAGATGATTCTAGTAGCTGTTTGTAAGATGAATTATAATAAGGGAGAAATTGAAGGCAAGGTAAACTATTGAAAATGTTGCAATAATTGGTAGCAAGGCTGCTCTTTTAAAAATCTATAACAGGGCAGCTAAGTGGAACAGTGGATAAAGCACTGGCCTTGGATTCAGGAGGACCTGAGTTCAAATCTGGCCTCAGACACTTGACACTTAATAGCTGTGTGACCCTGGGCAAGTCACTTAGCCCTCATTGCCCCACCAAAACCCAAAAATTTTTAAAAAAATCTATACCAACATTCTCTACTTGAATTTTTAGCGATGGTTTTTTCATGGAAATGTTTCTTTGACACATTCCAAGAGACTTGTGAAAAGTTCTTTAAGTGTGGGCACTTGTGCATCTTGGCAGATGTTAATGAATAACTCAGATTCTTAAGTCTTTCTTTAAAAATAGAGGTGTAAACAGCAACTACAACCATCATCAAAAGTGTTCATTTATTAAGCGTAGGGATTGTACCTGTGATTTTAATGATAGAAGGAACTCCCCAGTAAGGAAATTCCTTCTGCCAATGTTCATTATCACTTTCTCCACAAGCCCAGAGCACTAAGAAGTTAAGTGTCTTGCCCAGGATCCAGGCAGGACTCAAACCTTGGTCTTATTGATTCTGAAACCAACTTTCAATCCATTTTGCCTTACTGCCTCCCTGAAAATTTGCAGGTTCTGGTGAAACAATAGCTTCTTTTGCACAAGTGAATCCCTCCATCTGGAACATGTTCCCTTCTTCACTTCTGGCCAATAGAATTCCTATCTTCCTCTTTATCTGTTGTGCAGTGCTGCCTCATCTATTTATTAACATAAAAAGTGAAAATATACATTGATTCCTTTGGGGAAAACTTTAGCTCAGCAATAGCAACTGAAATTTATTAAGTGCCTATGATGTTTAAGGTGCTGTGCTGAGTATCAAGTATGAAAAGACCAAAAGAGAGAGAGAGAGAGAGAGAGAGAGAGAGAGCGAGCGCATGAGCGCCTATGATTTCAGGAAGCCTTGTCCGCGGGGGAGAGGAAGAGACATGAATAGTCAGAGGAATGAGGAGGGCTTCCTGTGAGAGTTGGCACCTGAGCTGAACCTTGAAAGAAGCTCAGGATTCTTAGAGGCTGAAGTGACAAAGGAATATATTCCTGTCATGTAGGACAAAGAGAAATGCAGATAATGCAAATCATCAGAATGGGAATTCATTCAATAATTTAAGAATTTTGCATGAGGAACTTAATTTTAATAGCTTTTAATATTTTTATGTACCATGTCCAAGTAGACATAATACTTAGAAAAAGAGAGAGGTGGGCAGAAGGTTCATGAGAGGAGCAAGAGTATGAATCCTATACTTCTACCCCCTCTTTCTCTCACTGGGTGCTTGAAAACTGATGGGAAAGTACTTCCAAGAATGTTGGCTGACACAGTAAAGCTACCTTTGTCCTGTTGAGGTGTTTTTCCTGGGATGCACTGAAATTTCTAGTTAGGCAAAGAGAAAGGGACAGCAAGAGGTAGGTGGAAAGTCTTCAAGTCCTCCAGAAGGGTAAAAGTTGAGTCAGAGTCAGAGAGAGAGAGAGAGAGAGAGAGAGAGAGAGAGAGAGAGAGAGAGAGAGAGAGAGAGAATGAATGAGACTATGCCTCCTCTAGGATAAAGTCTGTGTTCTCCAGTAGACAGAGAGTGATCAATTATACTTCCTGTTCTTTTCCAAATCAGAAAAAATCTACCTGCTTTTATTCACTTTTATATTTCTCCCCCAGACTATAAATAAATAAAAAACTCTTTGGCATCCCATACTTTCTCATGATAGGGGATATATTAGAAGTTCTTTTTTCTAACATATCTCTCTGTCTCTGTTTGGCCTTGTAAACATTTATTTCTTTTTATATAAGTGAAGTTATCTAGCTGCACAAAGGTCATTATGTAGCAGTTAAGTATGATTTTAAATGAGCAGAAAGTCTTAGTGTAGAAGGGAGAGAAGGGGGGCAGCTAGGTGGCGCAGTGGCAAAGCACCGGCCCTGGATTCAGGAGTACCTGAGTTCGGATCCGGCCTCAGACACTTAACACTTACTAGCTGTGTGACTCTGGGCAAGTCACTTAACCCCAATTGCCTCACTAAAAAAAAAAAAAAAAAAAAAAAAAAAAAAAAGAAGGGAGAGAAGGGCACTCTGTGCGAGATGCTCTGTGAACTGCGCTTTGCCAGATTTCAGCCTGAGAATTGTAGGCTGACCTTGTATAGTTTTTCAGGGCATAGCTTCTTTTTATTGTACTTTGATTTTGAATAGAGTTTAGTACCAGAAGTGTCAGTTTATGCAGTATGCCTTCATGTTACCCAGGAGGTTTATTCATCAGGGATATGGTCTGCCAAGCAGGGTTTTCCCTCATTGAGGAGGAAAACAATGGGGTCTTCAGAGACATTTAACTACTGCCTTCAGAAGGTCATTTTTTCTAATCCTTCCCACCTGCTCCTATATATCCATTTGGAACCAAATCAGTCTCCAGATATGTCCCAACAGAACCATTATTATAAGACTTTAATGAGTACTTCCATAAGAAGCATGTCAACATAATTAAGATGGGGGAGATGCAAACCTTTGCAATAAGGTAGAAGTTATAGAAGTGGAAGAGAAGTAGAGAAAATCATTGACAATTCATGGGATTTGGTGGGTGGAAGAGAGAAGGGAATAAAAAGTTTGTGTAAAATTTTGAGTTCAAATATCAAGAAAAAATGGTTCCATTAATGATAGGAAAATTGAGAAAATGTATCTATTTTCAAGAAAGATAAACTTTCAATATGTTAAGTTTTAAACATTAAGTGGATATACAAGTGTATAGTAGTTGACAAGTGAAAGGGTAAGAAATTAAGACTGAAGATGTAGGTTTGAAGGTCACCAGAATTCAAGTGTGGTTAGAGTGATACAACTACTATTTCCTAATGGGATTCAGATAAGGGGCTCATACTGAACCTTGAGCTAAGAAGAGGAGCAGAGAAAAATGAAAGCAGGGGAAAAGGGGGTGTCCAAAAAAAGTCAAGGGAGAAAAGTTTTAAAAAGAACAGGTAAAGTGTGTAATATGTGATAGAAATATCAAGACAGATGAGAACAGAGATTAAACACAGTACCTTACCCTTAGAAGAGTGTTGGTGTAGTGATGGGAAAGGAAACCTAATTTCAGGGTTAAGGAGAAAGTAGATGCAAAGAGTGGAAACTACCTTTGAGAAATTTAACCATGAAAGATAGAAATGTAATGGAACTCATGTTCTAACCACCTTTTTGGGAGATCAGTATGGTCAGGGATTGGCTGCTTGGATAATTTGATTAGAGCATGTCTGTCATTCCCCATTTCTTACCTCTAAGTAGCCCTAGTTTCCTTCAAGGTTCAGCTCAGTGTTCTACTGGGTGCAGCTAGGTGATGCAGTGGATAGAGCACTGGCCCTGAAGTTGGGAGAATCTGAGTTCAAATCTCACCTCACACACTTACTAGCTGTGTGACCCTGAGCAAGTCACTTAACCCCAGTTGCTTTAAACATCTTGGGCCATTTCCAGCCTTCCTGATATGTATCTTGCCACTGGACCCAGATGTTTCTGGAGGAGAAAGTGAGGTCAGTGACCTTGCACAGTCTTCCCTCACTTAAATACAATTCACTGCAAGTCATGATATCACCCTGATGTCATGGTCCTCTTTGAGAATGAAGAACAACAGCAACAACAGTGTTTACTTCAGTGGGAAGCCTCTGAGTGTTGTTCAGAAGGTGAATTTCTCTTCGCGCTCTTCCTAGATATCATTCACATCTATGATAATTTGGGGAACAGAATAAATATACACGGCTACCCACACATACATATATACACCTGTTTGTTTGCATGTGCTATCTTTCCCACCTATCCACCCCCAGTAGAATGTAAGTTCCTGGAGGGCAGGTGCTATTTTTTTGATATGTCGTTGAAACCCCAGAACCTGCCTTAATAAGTGCTTTTTGGATTAAGCTAGATTCTTTGGTCTATGCTAATGGTGTATCTTTTCTAAACTTTCCCTTACATTTTATTTGCCAGAGACAATGGAGAAGAAGTTAATAGAGGAAACAAAACAGTTAGAACTTGATCTAAATGATGAAAGGTTAAGATACCAGAACCTTCTGAATGAATTTAGTCGTCTAGAGGAACGGTATGATGATCTCAAGGAAGAAATGACGCTAATGGTGGTAAGTACTTGGAGAAGGTGCAACATTGATATTTAATTGAATAGAATTGAATACAGATTGACTTTGTTTCATGGATTCACTTCCATCCTTGCCAGGGTAAATTTTATAAATTTAATTGTTCAAATCCATCTTTATAAGAAAAACTAATGACATTTTCAGCTTCAAAAATCCATCTTTTCACATGATTTTCCATATTTATTATTCACACACACGTGTTAAAGTGTACTTGGTAGTTAATGACCCGGCCTCAAGTTCTTACTGATTCTATGGGATCTGTTATGTAAGCATCCCTATTAATTACCCAGGTTACTAAAAGGAATTGAAAGCTAGACTAGAACAGGGAAGAAGAAATTGGGAATATATCATATCCTGAGCTCTGTCTACCATCAGAGAGAACAGTGTCCCAGCTCTCCTGCTGCCCTAAGGGACAGGAATTGCATTCATATACAAATGAAGGTGAGAAGATGGAATTGCCTGTAATGCCTCCGACAGAGGGGAGGAAGATAGATGATTAATGTTTTCCTAACCAAGGTCCTTACAATATGAGGGAGAGATGAAAGGTCACACTATGGTGAAAACGAAGAAAAGGAGAGGCTGGAATAGTTTCTCACGTGGGTCGGGGAGCATCTGCTGCAAAGACGCTGCCAGTGAGATAATGGCTCTGATGGAAATCAGGTTGACAATCAGTAATTGCCATTCAGGGAGCTCATGAATAACGGTATGTGCCTTACCTACTAATAAGGATCATCCTGTTTTCTGCTCTGTTTGAACTAGTGTTATATAAAAGGAAATAGGCAACTGAGTCTGGACAGCATCATATCTGCTTGGCCTCCTTCCTGCACAGACCTAGCTTGGAGGCAGTGGACAGGGGAAGAAACACGCTGCCCATTTCATAGGGGGAGCCAGGTGGCACAGTGGATAAAGCACCGGCCCTGGAGTCAGGAGGACCTGAGTTCAAATGTGGCCTCAGACACTTGACACTTACTAGCTGTGTGACCCTGGGCAAGTCACTTAACCCCAATTGCCTCACCAAAAAATATAAATAAATCAATAAAATAATTTCCTTCTCCAAAGAACCCTTTTGGGAAGACAGTTGATATCTTATGATTTGTTGCTATTAAAATATTAGTGGCACTTCCTTCTTTTATTAATAATAATAGATAACAATATAACACTTTGAGGTTTGCAAAGCTGAGATTAATGTAATCTCACTTGGCCCACATTTTAATGTTCCAGGTAGTTCATCCTTTTTAACAGGCTCTCTAAGTAGTATGGATAACTAACATCCCACACTGTTCCTTCTTGGTGCATTTTCCATGGATTCACTTCATTTCAGTCTGCTGCTAATGGTTTAGTCTTGCATATTGCACAGGATTTATCCCCAGGAATATAAAAATGAAAAGTGACAAAAAGTCTTTAAGGAGCTTAAGAAATCTAATAGGAGTGGGAGGAATATGGGTTATACTACAAATATGCATCATACAAGGTCAAGTATCATAAGAGCAAAGGAAAGATCTAGACAAAACTCTCAGAATATTTGAGGAGAGTAGCGATCTCTTTCTGCTGAAGGAATGAGGGGAGGTGTCATGGAGGAAGTGGTCCTTGAGCTCAGCCTTGAAGGAACAGAAAAATGTGAACATGCAGAGAGTGTGGAGACAGGATAATGCAGAAAAAGGTAGGGTAGCTGCTGGTAATCTAGTCTGGCTAGAACATTAACTGCATGAAGGAGCATTGCATGAAAGAAGATTGAAAAGATGGGTTGGATCCAGGTTGTCTGGAGCTTTAAGTAACAGCCTACAGTTTTTGTACTTGCATTTGCATATCCCACAGGTTATACAAATAGCTGGCATTTATATAATACTTTAAGGTTTACAAAGCACTTGACATACATTGTCTCATTTGATCCTCACAACAACTCTGTGAATTGGGAGCTGTTATTATTTCCATTCTATAGATAAGGTTACTGAGACTGAGAGAATTTAAGTGACTTGCCCAAGATCCCATACCTAGTTAAATGTCTGAGGCAGGATTAGAACCCAGGTCTTTCTGACTTCAAGTCCAGCACTCTATCCACTAAAGGTTTTTGAGCAATTTGTGGGATAGACCTATGGACTGGGAAGATTATTTTGATAGTTCTATGAAAGGTAGGGTGGGGTGTTTGAACTGGAGAGACTTGAGAAGAGGCCTGAAACAGCTACTGGGCATAATATAGTAGGGAATTAATCAAAAAGATCCCTGTATATATAGTGGGTAGGGGGCCAGGTAAGGTTGATCAAAGGACTTTGTGGTGACCCTAGTCAACATGGTTATGTAACTTTCTTTAGCAGTGCTCAGGACTAAGAGCAGATGAGGCGGATAGTAGGGGTAACCCAGAATTGGAGATTTCAGGACAGGGGCAGCAAAAGGATCACAAACAAGGTATTCAAAGGTAGAGGACGGTGTGTTATTAAAATGTCCAACCATATGGTCAAGACTATAATGGGAGGAGAGTGAAGCTAGATTAGTGATGTGAACTGAGAGAACAGGGAGTGATTAAGCAACTGGAGATCACGATTCGGGCTAAGAAGGAATTCTGGAGGAGTGAGAGAGTGGGAAGGAGTAGGAGGATAAGAGATGGTCTTCAGAGACGAGAATCTCAAGTTCAGAAGCCACTAGGCTACAGAACAATCACCCCATCCCACCTCTTTAATTTACAGATCAAACAAATCAAGAGGTAACTTGATTGAGGTGACGTTGTATTTAGTGGCAGGGCCAAACACTAGCAATAGTCTCCTGATTCCTAGTCAAGTGTTCTGACTATTACAACATGTTGCCTTCTTTCTTTTTTTGTCTCATTTTCCCTTAGTCCACTCTCCTCGTGCTCCCAAGTGAACCCCTAATTAATTCCCTTTCCTGAAGGAGGGAGAAACTGGTAAGGGAGAGGTCTTGTCAGATTAGGCAATCCTTTGGGGATGCTTTATACAGTGCCTGGTCCTAGTAGGGACTTAACAAATGTCTATCGATTGATTGGGATATAGAGCCAAGCACCTTCAGAGGAACCTCAGAGCAGCTTCTTCTCTCCGTCTTTCCCCTAGCTGACAGCAGACATGCTTAGTTGTAATACAAGTTAAATTTATTTATATTCACATCCAGTCCATAATACAATGAAGCAACGATCATGCACATAATTAAATGTGTCAGATTTACTTTGTATAAATCTCATTTGATTACAACACCAAATCATGCCCACTCAAACTTTCTACTACATTACTCATGCAACATGGTTGTCCACTAACTACTTTTAGAAGTTTAGAGAACATAGCTAGTAAGCACAAGTACTTTCCACTAGGCCATTCTGTTCCTGGCTTGCCGTTCTAGTTTTGCCTGTTTATTTTTTGAGGAGCATTTAGTATAACAGAAGGAAAGGTAACTTCCCCTTCAGGAGACTGGCAGAGATCACATAAGTCTGAGAAAAATGAATCCCGCATCAAATCAGTTGGGTAATAATAATAATAACAGCCAACATCTATGTAGTGCCTATCATGTGCCAGGCACAGTGATAAATGCTTTAAAGATATTATCATTTAATCCTCACAACAAATCTGGGACACAGTTGCTATTATTATCCCCAATTTAAGGTAAGGCAATGGAGGCAAACAGAGGTTCAGTGATTTGTCCAGGGTCACACAGCTAATAAGCAGATGAGGCCAAATATGAACTCAGTCTGACTCCAGGCCCATTGCTCTAACCACTGCACCACCTAGCTGCCCCATCACCAGTACTGAAAGAAGTCTGGATGGGATTGTGTTAGGAAATGGAGGAAAATAGAGGTTGAGTGATTTGTCCAGGATCACACAGCTAGTAAGTATATGAGGCCAAATAGGAACTCAGGCTGACTCCAGGCCCATTGCTCTAGCCACTATACCACCAAGCTACCCCAATATCAGTATTGAAAGAAGTCTGGGTGGGATTGTCATCAAGTAAGCATGGAAGTAGTCTCTATCACTCAGTCCTAATTTGCATTGCATTTCAGCATGTACCCAAGCCTGGACACAGAAGAACTGACTCTACTCACAGCAGCAATGAGTCTGAATATACATTTAGCTCTGAAATTACAGAGACTGAAGACATTCCATTGAGGATGGAGGTGAGTTTTATAGCATTGCTCCTACTTTTTAAATAAAGAGTAGCATATGACTACTCTTGTTGTTCACATAACAGTTATTATTGCTTGGCTTTTTTTGTGTGTGGGGGGGGTTATGGGGGTGACTTGTGACTTGCCCAGGGTCACACAGCCAGTAAGTGTGAAATGTCTGAGGCCGGATTCGAACTTAGGTACTCCTGAGCGCTTTATCCACTGCAACACCTAGCTGCCCCCAATTGTTATTGCTAAACTAAGATTTCTAGTAGATACATGAACCCATTACTGTATCACTTAATAATGAGTTGGTGTATCGATACTTCAGTAATACTAGTGCACACTGATGTAAATAGTACCTCAAGGTTTACAAATTACTTTCCTTAGAATAACCTTGTGAGGTAGGTAATACAAGTTTTATTCTCCTCATTTTGCAAAAGATGAAACTTAGACCCAGAAAGCTAAAGGATTTCACAGATAATAAATATCAGTTAGGCTTGAACTTGGGTCTTCTGATCACAAGTTCAATACTCTTTCCACTATACCAAAAGTAACATATACTTTTAATTCTGGTTTGTACTTAATTGAAAGAAAAACTCTTTCTTTTTTATTAGACAATGAACTCTTAGAGAGCAGAACTATCTTTTACCTCTTTTTGTATCCTCTGCACTTACCACAGCCTGGCACATGCTTGTTTATTAAGTCTATTGGTACTTAACTGATTCATTTACAGCTCCCCACTCATGTTCAAATTTTGCATTTGAAAAAAGCCTATCAGGGGTGTGTACCAAGCATAGATAAATTGTATATCATTCATATATGGAAACTTACTGCCTGAAATCACATCCTGAATATATAGTGTGTTGTACTGCCCTAGTTATTTGGCTAATGAACAAACAATTAGGCTAATAAAACCAGTGAGACTGATTGATACCACTTATTACAAATATAATTTTGTTCCATAGCAATGCTTAGAAAAGGATTTAGAAATTTTTGCTTTTAATTATTGTGTTTTTCATCATGAGCAATGAAACCAAGAGAACCTTTTGCAGTAACCGCAGAACTTCATTAAGTTCTCTACGGGGTTGTTCCAGTCATTCATCAGCCCTCCTTCTTTTCACATAAGCTATTAGAAAGATAATTTCAGTTCAGCTCTTCTATTTTTATATTTGATTCTGAGAAACTTCAGAATCAGGAGTAGTTCAAGAGATACTTTCAAAAAGAGCTGAACAGCTTTTTCCTTTCTTCTGTTAGTTTTACCTAGAAGTAAAATGTCCCTGTTCCATCATTTTGTTCAAAGTAGAGAAAAAAGTCTCTTTAAAACAACTAATGTTTCTGCAAAATAGGCCTTCAAAAGTGGTTAATTCCTTATTCTGGAATAGATAATGGAAGTCCTTGTAAACAAGCATAATGCTAAGCTTGTATCATGTCCATGAAGTTGTGTTGGTCCCTGTAAAGACTGTAAAGAGTAAATGATGTTCCAAGGCCTCAAGGAGGGAAATATGAAGGGCTATCTGGAGTTTATAGTTGAACAGACTCATTAATGTGGATGCATAGAAAGAAGAACCTAGGATGGTAAGTGATGACCAAACTCATGAAACAGATGAATCGGGATTAATTCTTTTCATTCCAAAACAAATTGTATTATAAAAAGGCTTTTTAAGGTTAACTAGGATTTTTTAAGATTAACAGGGATTTGTTTATAATTTGTGTACAATTCTACCTTCCATGACCCCAAACCCTGCCTCTCTTACTCTCAGTTTGGACCGAGTAAGAAGGACTGAGGAAAAGCTAGAGGAATGGTTGTTTGTGAGCAAATGGTGCCATGTCCTGAAAATGTCTCATGCTTGACTCAAGACTTTCCTCTCCAGATCTCTTTATGTGGATTTCATTGGAGCCCATGGGCTCTTTTTTTTTTTTTTTGAGGCAATTGGGGTTAAGTGACTTGACTTGTCCAGAGTCACACAGCTAGTAAGTGTCAAGTGTCTGAGGCCCGGATCTGAACTCAGGTACTCCTGACTCCAGGGCCGGTGCTCCATCCACTGCGCCACCTAGCTGCCCCCAAGCCCGTGGGCTCTTAACTGGGTCTTCCTTGCTCTTGCCACAAAGCTGGTTCACTTTCTTTTCTGGTCCTACATTTCTTTGATGGTATCCCCCTTCCCCTCTTCTCCCCTCTGCCCCCCCCCTCCATTGCAAAGGCAGCTTGGAGCAGTAGATAGATTTCTGGAAGAAAGACCCAAGTTCATATCCTTTCTTGGACAGTTACTAGCTATGGGAGCCTGGGCAAGTCTCCTAATCTTTGTCTGTCTCATTTTCCTCATCTGTGAAATGGGGATAATAATAGCACCTATCTTCCAGGATTGTTGTAAGGATAAAATGTGATAATATTTGCAAAATGCATTGTAAATCTTGAAATTTTATATAAATTCTAGCTAAGAATAATAATTCATAATTATATTGCAGCATACTCACATCCACTCCATATCTCTCCATTGCTCTATGGGTGACCCTCAACTTGAATTCTTCAGAGATTGTGGCATTCCATGACTTATACCTAGACACCTGGAGAATAGAGTTGTTAAAAAGCTGGGGTTTGCTGGATTGCGTTGGCCATTTTATTTAAATAGTTAACTATAGGTGTTTCTAGTTTTCTTTTTAATAGGAAAGGAAATTTTCATAAAATTTTAAAATAAAAGTTTACTTTTATATATATCTCCCCTCCTCACCCCCATTAACTCCTTTCCCCTCTACATTATAGGAAAAAAATCTTTAAAAACAAAAGCAAAAAAAGGAAAGAAAATATGATCGCCCCAAATACAGTCTTTCTTGTTAGTTTTTATTTTCTCTTGTCTTAGTTGTACTCATACTTTAAAGCTCACCTTGAAAGCTACTCCCCCAAGGAAGTCTTCCTTGACTTTTATTGGTCTTTTGTTTCTCCAGTAGACTATAAACTCCTAGAGGGGCAGAAACTCTCTTATCCAAACTAGTCCAGTGTTTTGTATATAGTAAGCACTTAAGAAATGCTGCTGAATTATACACCTTTATCACCCCCTTGATTTCTGTCATGTATGCTGGGTTTAGGAAGCAGTTTCTCTTGGGTATAGGTGAAGAATATGCTTTGGCCAATACAGTTTCTATTTTCCTTTCAACAACCTTTCTCTTGATCCTCACTAATGATGACATGTTTTGTGGGACAGGAGCCAAGTGAGAAGAAGGCACTTCTGGATATGTCCTTGTTCCTCAAGCTCCAGAAACGGGTAACTGAATTGGAGCTGGAAAAGCAAGCCATGCAGGATGAACTAGACCGAAAGGAGGAGCAGATTCTCCGAAGCAAGGCCAAGGTACCCACCTTCAGTTGACCAATGTCAACATAGCCTGTCCAAACAAGCAGAACTAACTCAATACCTTTGGATTCTTACCTGAATATTTGTCTTCTCCCTCTAGAGAAAGGTTTCAAAGGAATATAGATCTCTTCAAAAAAATTAGTCACCAAACACTAGTCATAGATATTGGTGTAGAATTCTTGTTAAATGTCAATCTATGTCCTTCAGGACAAGTAAACATACCAAGAATTATGATTAAAGATAAAAGGAAACACTGTTTTATTTCATTTTCTCCTAGGAAGAAGAAAGACCTCAGATTAGAGGTGCCGAACTGGAATATGAATCACTCAAGGTAATTTTGACAGCTTTGAAAGCAAGAAGGAACTATTGATAGAGGAATAACAAAACTTTCTAGTTAAGAATTAAGTGACTTCTAGGAAATAGGGGTTGTGCTAAGTGCTAGAAGTACAAAGAAAGGGGAAAACATTCAATGGATGTAAAGGAGCTTACATTCTAATGAATAAATAGGTATATACAAGATACATGCAGAGAAAAAGAAAAGTAACCTTAGAGGGGTGGGAAAGAACACCTATAGAAGATGGCATCTGAAAGGATGTTATACTTGGAAAATCCGATAGCATTAACTAAAAAACTGCTTGAAATTATTAACAACTTTAGCAAAGTTGTAGGATAAAAAATAAACCCACGTAAAAAATCAGCATTTCTATATATTACCAACAAAGTCTAGCAACAACAGTTAGAAAGAGAAATTCCATTTAAAATAACTGGACAACACCTAGTGTACTTCTACACCCTGCAACCACAGCTAGTGGGGTCTTTCCAGACACCACCACCATCACTTGGTTATTCCTAGAAAATACTCATCCCCTCTGGTTCCAGTCACATGGACAAAACCCCTAGGGAACCATACAACAGGTCAATAAGAAAAGGGAACCTGACACCTCAATGGACTTTGATTTAAGATATGGATCCTAGAAACTGCAGCTTCAAATCCAAATCATTCTTCATAAGTAGCCCATGGTGCTTCTACATGTTGCTTTCAGACCCACTTCTTGAGATCTCACACCTACAAAGCTAGTGGATTGTTGGCACTACCCTTCATGTTGTACCTCCCCCACACCCAAGGGTTATAATTATTAACAGCTGGCCCCAGAGTAGTGATAAGCATTTCCCAGGACCTTCATCTAATAGTAACAGCTCCTATGGTGGGAGGTAGGGGTTGACAACCCTGATTCTATATAATGCTGTTTACTAAAAGACATCAATGTACTTTTTTTTTGCATTTTGGTCTAATTAAACTTTTTTTCTCTAATTAAACTTTTATGAATTAAATGCTTAAACGAACAAACAAAAAAAGATGTCATCTGAGCCGAGTATTGAAGTTAGCTGGTGATTTTTTAAGAGGTGGGGGGAAGGAGGCAGAGTATTTTAGGTATGGAGAGTGTTCAGTGTGAAGGCCCTGTGACCAGAAATGGGATTATTTGTGTTAGGATCAGTAAGAAGACCAGTGTAGTTGGATCACACAAAGTGTGTGGAGAGGAGTAAAACATAACAAGATGGGAAAGGTAGAAAGGAAATAGGTTAGGAAGAGCTTTTTTTAAAAAAATAAAAGTATTTTATTATTTTCCAGTTACATGTAGAAATAGTTTTCAAGATTTGTTTATATAAGATTTCCAATTTCAAATTTTTCTCCCTCTCTCCCCTCCCTCCCCCCTCCCCTAGACAGCAGGCAACCTGATATAGGTTATATATACATAATAACATTAAACATATTTCTGCATTAGTCATGTTATATGAGAAGGATCAGAGCACAAAGGAAAAACCTGAAATCAGAAAACCAATAGCATCATAAACAAAAGAAATAGTATGGTCCAATCAGCATCCATATTCCACAGTTCCTTTTTTCCCCCTGGATTTGGAGAGCCTTGTCCATCATGAGTCCTTTGGAACATTCTTGTTCCGTTGGATTGGTGAGAAGAATCTAATCTATCACAGTTGATCAACACATAATGCTGATGATCCTGTGTATAATGTTCTTCTGGTTCTGCTCATCTCACTCATCATCAGTTCATGCAAGTCTTTCCAGGTTTCTCTGAACTCCACCTGCTCATCCTTTCTTACAGCACAATAGAATTCCATTACATTCGTAAACCACAGCTTGTTCAGCCATTCCCCAATTGATGGACATCCCATCAATTTCCAATTCTTTGCCGGCACAAAAAGAGCAGCTATAAATATTTTTGTACATGTGGGTCCTTTCCCCTTTTCCATGATCTCTTTGGGGAAAAGACCCAAGAGTGGGATTGCTGGGTCAGGAAGAGCTTTAAAGTACTTTGTATTTGATGCTGGAGGCAATAGGGAGTCAGTGGAGGGTTTTTTTGAGGAGGGGAACAACATGGTCAGACTTACACTTTAGGAAAATCACTTGAGTAGCTAAGTGGAGGATGCATGAGAATGGGCAGAGATTTAAGTCATGGGAATCAATTAAAAATTATTGCAATAGTCTGTGTGAGAAGTGATAAGGGCCTGCATCAGCATAATGGCTGAGAAGGGGACCTATATGAAATATATTGTGGAGGCAGAAACAACAAAACTTAGCAGTGGATTAGATTTGTGAGGTAAGAGGGAGAACTTAAGGATAAAACCAAGGTTGTAAACCTAGGGATGCATTTACATAGAGATGATAACTAAACCTTATGGGAGTTGGAAAGATCACCAAACAAGATGATATAGAAGGAAAATAAGGCCTAGTACAGAGGTTTAGGGAGAATCCATGTTTAGTGGGCATACTCTGGATGAAGATCCAGCAAAAGAGACTGAGAAGGATTGGTTGGACAGTTAGGAGAAGCAAAACTAGAGTGGAGAACTTTTCCAGAAGCCAGTGTCAATCCACTGGTTCAGTGTCAGGTTCTGAAGGAAGGTCAAGAAGAGTGAAGATTGAGAAAAGGCCATTAAATTTGGCAATTAAGGGGCAACTAGGTAGCATAGTGGATAAAGCACCGGTCCTGGATTCAGGAGGACCTGAGTTCAAATCCAGCCTCAGACACTTGACACTAGCTGTGTGACCCTGGGCAAGTCACTTAACCCTCATGGCTCTGCAAAAAAAAGTAAAATTGGCAATTAAGAGATCATTGGTAACTTTGAAGAGAACAGCTTCAGTTGAATGATGAGATCAGAAGACAGAATGAAATGAGTTTAGAAGTGAGAGGGGAGGGGGCATCTAGGTGGTACAGTGGATAAAGCACTGGCCCTGGATTCAGGAGGACCTGAATTCAAATCTGACCTCAGACATTCGACACTTACTAGCTGTGTGACCATAGGCAAGTCACTTAATCTCCTCCCCCCCCCCCAAAAAAAAAAAAAGAAGAAGAAGTGAGAGGGGAGGAGTGGAAGCACTTAGCATAGACAGATTTGTCAACCAAGAAAGGGAGAAAAAACAGAATTAAAATAACAATGATTGGATGAAACAAGAGGGTTAAGTGAGGGTTAAGTGACTTGCCCAGGGTCACACAGCTAGTAAGTGTCAAGTGTCTGAAGCCTGATTTGAACTCAGGTCCTCCTGAATCCAGGGCTGGTGCTTTATCCACTGCACCACCTAGCTGCCCCAGGATTTCTTTTTAAAAAAAGAAAAATTAAGGAAGGAGTTATGGAAGAGGTTGTAGGCAGTAGAGAAGGAGAAATAGGGAGAGATTCACAATTATAGAGTGGAGATACTAATACAGGCAGTCTTAGAGAAGGCAAGAGGGACTGGAATCAAGATTGAATAGAATTCCTTTTGGCAAATAGCCTCTTCATTTGACTAAATTGAAGGAAGAGATAGTTGGAAAAGATATCTGAGTAATATGAGGTAAGGAAAAGAGAAGATGGAGCATTTAGGAAATAACTTCAAGGTTGTTGCGGGGGCGGAGGGGGTTGCTTGTTTTGTTTTTGGTTTTGCTTTTTTTGGTGAAATACAAGGTCACATCCTTAGCTGAAGGGAATGGAAAAGAGCTACTCCAATGCTTAAAGAGAAATGAATGTGTTTAGAAGAGATGCTTTGGAAAGTGGAATAGAATCAATTAAGGAGAAGCTCCAATTAAGGGTCTAGCTGAGATTGAATAACAAATCTATAGTGGACCCAATGAGTACAGTTTTATGACTTACTCCAAGTTTGTACATCAACATGTGAATAGGAACAAAGGAGATAGGTGGCTTAAGCAGGGATTGGGGCTTGTTGAGGTGTGATAAGCTATAGACAATGGGACAAGGGATTTGAGAGTGGAGGTTTATATAGAGTTGAATTGATCCACCAATGAGAAGCTGAGATGGGAAGGGAAGAGAGTGAAGCCAGTCATAGGGATGATTGCCTGAGAAGAAATGAGGTAAAGAGGGATTGGAAGTCATAGCAAGTATGAAAAATAGAAGATGGAATGATAAGATTTTGATCAAATAAAGGAATTTTGGAGTTTATGAATATGAAAGTAGAACATTTATGGATACTAGCAAGATCAAAAGTATTACTATCTCTTTGTTTAGTTGAAATGGAGTACAGAGATAGGTCATGGGACCATAGTAGACTGAGGAACTGGGAAGCTGGAATATTTATGGGAATATAATGGGTATGCTTAAAAATCTTCATTCTGCCAATTTTTGAGTAAGAAACTTATGGGAAGAGGAAGGATAGTAGTAACTATGCTGAAATGAGGATGGATATGTGTATGTTTAAAATTTAGTGAGGAGGGAGATGAGAGATGAGAACAAAGTTTAACCTATGGATGACTGATAAAACATTGACCTCTCTTCCCTCCCACCTCCCCAACTTGTCATGTTATGACCCAACAATTTCACAGATGTCCATGGGGGTATCTAACACCACAGACAAAAAAAGGTTTGAGGAAAAACTGGTCTGTTGTGAAGGGTTCATGTAAGTTTAAAGTTAAAGGGACCTTAGCAACCTCTAATCCAACCTGCACATAAAAGGAGTCCTTACTATATCTAACCAAGGGGTCATCAGCCTTTACTTGAAAACTTCCAGAGAGAAGGGACAAGGCAGTACATTTTAGTTTTGGAGAGTCCAAGATCTTAAGTTCTTCCAGACATTGAGCTTAAATGTACTTTTTTGCATCTTATCCTAATTTTTCTTGGGTTTGTCCTTTGAGGCCAAACAGAATGATTCTAAACTTCCATGTGACATTTTTGAATACTGCTGTCATGTCTCTTCTCTAGACTAAGCATGCACAGAGTCTTCACCATCCAGGGTACCCTTCTCTGACTGATCTCTATCTTATCAATGTCGTTCTTAAAGTATTATACCAGAAATGAATACAGTAGGTCAAGGTACAGTGCTAGTATCACCTTCTTCTCCTGAGGAGCTATCCCCTTGATCACATTAGCACTTTTGGCTCCCATGTTACATTGCTGACTCACACTGAGTTTGCAGTCCACTAAGACCCCCCAGATCATCTTGAGACAGACAGCTGCCTGTCTCCTTCACATTTTCTTTACAAAGATTTTAGCTCAAGTGTAAGATTATATTAGATCATATTAGATTAAGCCTTGCTCTTATCTATAGTAGTCTTTCTTAATCGTGATATCTAGTGTGTTAGTTAACTTTTCTGGCTTTGTATCCTCTGCACATTTGATGAGCATGCCGTCTTTGCTTTATTAGAGGCACTGGTAATAGTATTAAACAGCACCAAGCCACGCACAAATCCCAGTGGTGCTTCATTGGAGACCTTCTACCAAATTAACATTGAACCATTAATGATTACTCTTTGAGTCCAGTCATTCAACCAGTTCAGTGAGTTCAAAAATTTCTCCTCTCTAAAGCATCTTGTTAAAATTTCTACAGTCTTTTATCGTCTCTTAACAACCTGAGGGCTGGAACCAACTTCCTTTCCTTTCTGTCAATAAAAACTTGACTAGCCATACATTTTTTTTTCCTTCTCTAACTTCTTTTTGGACTCACTAGTTGTTTTATTTACCTTCCTTTACAATTACATTTTCCTTTTTCTTCTGCCCTCTTCAATCCTTTATTTCTTAAAGCTTTTTTTTTCTTTCAGATTTCGCCTGAGTGATTTCTCTCTTCTCCTTCGTTCGTTCGTTGCTTCCCAGTATATTATTAAACTATCCCAAATTCCTCCTACCCAAATTCAATTCTCTGACCTTCTGTACAAATGCAGATCCCTCAAAATGACTTTCACAATTTTTCCTCTTCATTTAGATGGAGTCCTTGTCTCTTCTGTAATCTTTCATAGAAGCCAGAAGTTTCTATCAGTTTCATTGAAAATACTTTTTACTAGACATTAAGTATAGGTAGAGCCTAAACTTTTAGTGTGTTGTTTTTTTACATCATTTTTTACCAAAGTCTGAAAGAGAACATTAGTAAATATTTCAAGGAGCTAACAATTCTGAACTTCTTAACTGGAAATAGCTTATTCATTCCATTTCTGGACTTTGGCTAGACCCAAAAAGCAGTCAGTCTCTCTAGGGTTCTTCAGAATGGGGATAACCCAGGGCCGGATTGAACACTCAAAGGTCACTAGAACAGAGCAGGCTTTTCAGGTCTGTGCTCCAACCACACCCTTGTGGCAGGCAGTCCTGGAACATAGTTTCCACTGGAATTTGGGTTATAGATTGTGAAGCAAACTACTGTTCACTTTGCTCAATTCTATTTAACGTACAACACCTTTAATTCCACGATATAGAGTTCTATATAGACTGGAGGGAGGCATTTCCTCTTTATCCATTTGAATATTGCCATGTTGCTCTTTCACAACATGATTCTAATGCACCAGCTTGAAAGCAGTATACAAACAACATGTGAATCTAAATGGTATAACTTTATTTTACGTAGCGCCAAGAACTGGAATCAGAAAATAAGAAACTAAAGAATGAGCTGAATGAGTTACGTAAAGCCCTTAGTGAGAAGGGTGCTCCAGAAGTGACTGCTCCAGGTGCTCCTGCCTACAGAGTCCTCATGGAGCAGCTGACTTCAGTCAGTGAAGAACTGGATGTTAGAAAAGAGGAAGTCCTCATCCTGAGGTCTCAGCTGGTGAGCCAGAAAGAGGCTATTCAACCTAAGGTAAGTGCTAGCAGAGAAATGAATTATCCCAAGTCACCTTGCCCACCAAATCACAAAGAAAGAGAAATTGTCATGCCAATTCCCCTACTTCCTATTCCCTTGGAAGATGAATCTTAATTATATCTTCTATAGTCAAAACAGAGCAGGTGAAAAAAAAGACAACATTTTTTTTTATCTTAAGCTGGTCAGGGGATATGTGAAATTCTAAATTCTATGGAAAGTTTCACAGAGAACACTTATAAGAAAAGTCCTTATAAAGTGAAGCCTTTTACTCGAAGCATTCTTTTACTTGAGGAAAGTTTCAAGTTAAAATGTTGACATCAGTAAAATGACTCATAACTTTCTGTGGGAGGTATTAAAAATGAATTTTAAAATCTGCCACTTGGATATGATAATGGAATTCTCCATGGGTCTTTTTATTGTTTTGCTTTTAAAGGTAATATATGAAAATGAATCAGTAGTGAAACAGAAGTCCAATTAGTACCATATTGCACATGTCCATGGGAGAAGTGATTTTTAGCTCCTTGAAGGCAAGAACTATGTCATCCATAGGAAGTGCTAGATAGATATGTGATGAAATGAAAAGAAAATGAATATATATATATATATGTATATATAAAATCTTTAAAAGTCTATTAACCAAGTACTGCTGACTAGAAACTATGGCAGAAGAATCATTATCCAAAGCATTTAAGAAGTCTTGCTGCCTCTTTTACTGAAAAATCGTATAAAGTAAAATAAGCATAGTTACTGACCCTAGATCTTACTTAAAATCTAAGATGACCTGTATGTTTAGTCATTATTGCTACAGATTTTGACAGAGATAATATTCTATAATGTGTTTGCGATACCTATAAGAATACATGATATCCTTTCTTATGAATGGTGGCTGGCACAATTCTGAAAAAAAAATTCCCAAAGATAAAGAGACCAAACTGAGGTTAAAAATACTTTTTTTCTCAGATTGCTAGGGTATAAAATAATCACATGTCTATCTGTGGGTTTTATTCTGTACAATTTCATTGGGTCCCTAGGAGAAATATGATCATGGTCATTTTGCTGTTACTTTTGTCTGGTCTAACTGAGAGTCATTGGTGGTGTTTATTTGTAGAAGTAAACATTTATTTTCTTCTTTTGTGCTTGCCATTTTGTGATTTCCAGGAGGATAAGGTAATCATAAAGGGTTTTTAAAAATATCTTTCTTTAATCCTCATTTCAGTTCACAACTACTTTTTATATGTGAAATAGATGTTTTCTGGTTAAATTGATCAAAAAAAATCTTCATAAAGAAGATCTTCATAAAAACATTTTTCTGGTCAACTCTCATTCCATAATAGGAGTTTATGGAGAACAATGGATAAAGGGGGAATCTAGTCCAGGGCATAGATTATTTCCTCTACCACAGCACCATGGACTTCTTTCTATCAAGTGTTAGTGCATGGTACATAGTAGTCAATAAATATTTCAGTAAATTGAATGCTAGTAGGGAACCCACAGGGCTGGGTATAGGTTCTTAATCTGAGGTATGCTCTATGACAAATGTATGCTCTTCTAACCTTTCATTTCCACCAACTCTTCATTGGTTAGAAACAGAGCCTGACCTGCCAGTCTTTCTCCATTATCGATATTGCCGTTCTCTTCAGCCTACTGGCTACCACTATAGAAGCTCTTCCTGATGGAGATTATACACTCATAGCTGTTCAGATGCTAATTGGGTTCTACTTAGTATAACTTCTGTTGTGTTCTGTTTTTAAAAGTCAAAAATGTAGGCCAACTTTGATATCACAGTCTACTAAGCAGGAGCTTCTAGAATGATATGAAATGGGTAACATGCTTTTGTTTAAGATTCAACCTTTCTGTAGGCTTTTAAAAATCTATTTCAAGTAAATGGAACACAATAGTAAGTAAAATAAACAATAACAGACCCTTTTATTTTGTAGATTCAGCTAAATTGTTAATTCCTGTTTGTGACAGATAACTTTTCAGAAGTACACTCTTGATTTAAAGTGCATGTTTATTCTGTAGAAGCAAGCCAATGATTCTCCATATAGGGGTAGTGACTGCTCTGATATGTTTTAATGGTTTGGGACTTCCATTTCACTATCATTATTGGGCTTGGAATATCAATGGTAGAGGCCAAACATGGGCAGATGATCCAATAAAGTGTTAGTCATGGATAATAGGATAAAGTCTAGACAGGTGGGTGTAATATCAAGGGAGTTTGCCACCAGGTAAGAGGCAAATATCGAGGCAGGCAGATTGGTGTTAGGGATGTCTTGAAGTAGACAGATAGTAACTGACTCTGCTGATAGGAAGGGAATGACAAAGACAGGATAGAAGAAGTCTGGTGGGAGACGAGCAACAAAGTTTGATATCAAAGGGGTTTGATAGTAGGTGGTGGAGTTCAGGAATAGATCTGAAGTTTTGCAGAAAATGATGAGAAGACAGGACTACAGCCCAAGAGGAACTGTGAGTCCAACCAGGGTGCCAAGGTAAGAATAAAGTAACTGAAATGGTGCATGAGAAGAGGCTTGATCACAGGAGCAACGCAAGAGTCTAGTTACTAGACTCAGGGTGCAACCAGAAGCAAGACTGATTTGTTTTTGAGCTATATGGTACATATAGATCCACAGATCTCAGTTGAGCCTATCTCTTGATACAGATATAGATATAGATTAGATATACAGATATTGTAAGGGGCCTAAAATTCTAGCTATGATGTCTAAAATCTAATGAGTGGTCACCCTAAATTAGAAGCTTTAACAAGAGTTTAGACTTTTAAGTATTTATTAAAGTACAGCAGAAGTTGGTGAGGAGAGAGAGGTAAAAGGCAAACTTCCTCTAACTATCTAATAGACCCCAGCATCCGACCCGCCAAGCCGAGGTCAGGAACCCAAAAGACCCCTCCTCAGGGGCTTCTCCCAGAATCCGCCTTGGGAAACTGGAAACATGGCCATCCACACACACACAGCTCCAAGCTAATTGGTTGGTAGTTCTGATTGACAGGTCCCACGGGTAGTTCTATAGATGTAACTTCCGAATGCCACGTAACTTCCAGATGCTAAAGTCACATGGTTTCCAAGTCACATGCTTTCTCCTCATGGCGGAGCTTCCCTGCAATATCTCTCCCAGCAGGAGGTGTCACTCCAATTCTCACAATATAGATACAAATAGGGGCAGCTAGGTGGCGCAGTGGATAGAGCACTGGCTCTGGATTCAGGAGTACCTGAGTTCAAATCCGACCTCAGATGCTTAACACTTACTAGCTGTATGACCCTGGGCAAGTCACTTAACCCCAATTGCCTCACTAAAAAAAAAATAGATAGATAGATAGATATAGATACAAATATGTTCCTTGTCTAGGTGTTGAATTGGTTCTGAAGAAAGGGCTCTTAGCCTGGGGTCCATAAGCTTGTTTAAAATTGTTTAAATAATTATTTTAATATAATTTATTTCCTCTGTAATCCTATGCATTTTAACTGTATATATCTATAAAGGTTATTCTGAGAAAGAGTCCATAGGTTACAACAGACTGCCATAGGGGTCTATGACACACAAACTGTGAGAAACCCCTTACTTAGAGCCTAAAGCAGAGCACTAACATTGGAGAGATTGATAGCAGAGATTTTGGAGTTCCCAGATTAGGAGCCAGTCCCTCAGTGTAGTCCTCTATATAAAAATTCCCCTACATGAGAACCCCAAAGTATTTATTTCTTATTGTGGAAATATCTTTCTCTGCCTCAGAATACAATGACAGATTCCACAATCCTCTTAGAAGATGTACAGAAAATGAAAGACAAAGGAGAAATAGCACAAGCATACATTGGACTGAAGGAAACGAACAGGTTGGTTTGGTTCTTTTATTTCTTCTGGCTTCTTGAATCACTGTGTTTGGCATTTTTTATATGGCAAATACTTTTTTTTTTTGTATATTAGTGATCTATTTGTTTCAGACTAGACCCAACCTTTCTAAGTTATCCCCATTTAAAATGTCATCTAAATCATGTGGCAGCAGCAGCATCAACAAGTGTTTATTAAGCACATACTGTGTACTAGGGACTGTGCTAGGTGCTGAGGAAGCAAATTCAAATCATTACTAACAAGATCTCTTGGGAAAATCTTTGCCTGAAGGGAAGCATAGAGTCTTAAATAGTATTTGTATTTGAAATCACAGTGGCAGATTGTTAATTGTTAATGTTTCCATTGTTCAGTATTGGTTTTTTGGTTTGTTTTTAGTGAGGCAATTGGGGTTAAGTGACTTGCCCAGGGTCACACAGCTAGTAAGTGTTAAGTGTCTGAGGCCAGATTTGAACTCAGGGCCTCCCGACTCCAGGGCTGGTGCTCTATCCACTGTACCACCTAGCTGCCCCCAGTATTGTTATTTTTAAAGATTCTGAGGAATAGCTAAAGGTATAAGTAGCTTCAAGTAATACCAAAATTTAGAACATGTTGAATGAAAGGTCTAAAGGCCTTGTTCTGCATCTTTTCTTGACCCATATTTCACTAGTGGCCTTACCTGGCTGTAAGTCAGTCTTGACCAAGATCAAGGCCTTTTTTTCCTCTACTGGTCTAAGGAAGGCTGAGAAAGTTCTGATTCCAGTTTTATATCAGCCCCTGAACTCTGGTAAGGATACAGAGGAGATCTCACTCCCATTTCCAGCCTTTGGAAGCTTACATAGAGGTGTGTGTGTGTGTGTGTGTGTGTGTGCGCGCGCGCGCGTGTGTGTGTGTGTTGACAGTGATGGAAGAAATTCTCTGCCACCAAGAAGTTAGTAATACCTTGCTTACTTTCATCAGTATCTGTATAACTCATAAGATAATTTTTAAATTTTTTTTGGTTTTTGCTGGGCAATGGGGGTTAAGTAACTTGCCTAGGGTCACACAGCTAGTAAGTGTCAAGTGTCTGATGCCGGATTTGAACTCAGGTCCTCCTGAATCCAGTGCCAGTGCTTTATCCACTGCGCCACCTAGCTGCCCCTCATAAGATCATAAGAAGAGGTGCCAGTGCTAGGATTCCATTCCTTTGCAACCTCATAAAACTTGAAATAAAGGACCATGAACTTAACCATGTGCCCAACACTTTCCACGTACCATTAGAAAGAAGAGGAAGCACTATAAGGACAGAGACTATATTACAAATTTATGCTTTCAGAATGTTGTAACCTGGCACTTTTTGAGCTCCTAATAGGCTATATGGGATATCAGGAGATATATAGGTACACATTCCAAAGACCAGAAGAATGCTGCTATACATAAGCACTATTGTGCCATTACCCATTCTTTGAACCTCATAATTTGATTGTAGTGATTAAAATTTAAGATTAACTCATGTGTATGTTTGTATATACAAACCACATGCTTTCCCCATCCCATTCCTGCTCAAACTCTGTGACAATTCCTCATGATTACAGTTCCCATTGAAGAAATGCAGTTCACTCATCCCAGGAATTCATGCTACAGCCAGAGGCTACAACCCCTGCTAAAGTCCTTATTCTTTTGCAGCCAATCTCTCTAATATTTTGTGCTGCATGTAATTTCTCTTGTGTTCAAACACTCAAGAGTCTAAACCTTTTTCTTATATTCTCTTGTTTCTTATTCATATCATGATCATTCCATAAAGGAAAAAAGCATGTAATTTTACATAATTTTGTTATAATTTTCCCTATTTTGCATACGGTCTGTTTTCTTTTTAAAAACAGTTTAAATAACCAAGCTAATTTGTGTAGTAACTTTTTCATGTGTGATCAAGAAAATCTGTCAATCCCAATAATGAATGTTAAATAATATTTGTTATTCTTGTCCTTCACATGTCATCATTTCATTATCATCATGTATCCCTTTTGTGTTTTCCATTTTTCATTTGGTTTGGAAGACCATTCCCTATGGATTGCCATGAGCTGAATGAGGATGAAGAGCTGTGGCTGGTTTATGAAGGGTTAAAACAAGCCAACAGGTTATATGTGTTGTCTCACAATAGAATGTTCATCACTTCCTGTTTTCTTACTAACAAACACGGCCTCTTTTAACTGCTCTGGCTCTTTCATATACTAACTATGTTCATGGGCAAAGTATAATGAAGCTTTGTCATGTTGTGCCGTTAAAGAAAACAACGAGACACTTGTGAATATTGAAGTCATTTCCCTTCCCTGAGGATGAGACCACATTACCCCATTGTTGATTGAGTTTATCAAAAACCAAATAGCAAGGTGTTGACAAGATAGGTCTAAGTTACTGCACCTAAAGTATTTATTTTCTAGCTACCCGTAACATGGAAGCTATTTAGTTTTTGAAACTACAAATTATGAAATTATGAATTAGGAGTGTTTCCTTATGTTCATGAAATCTAAAATACCACATAGAATTAACCCGTCAAATATGACACACTGAGCCTATATAGATTTGAAGAGAAAACAATATTCAAAAAAGCAGCTTTTAAAAACAAATACAAATTTTATCTTGGTATTGATATTTGTTACAGAAAATTTGTAAAAATACTATGTGATTTATTAATGCTGCTGCTCAATGCATTATATTTTTTATTCTAATCATGAAAGTCAGTAACAAGAGAATGTGATGGTTTAAAATTCTCATTCAAATTTTGTAGTCTCCAAGAGTATCAAATATTTTAATAGGCTATTATTAATCAGACTATAATAACCTTAATAACTTACTGAGACTATGGGGGATGCTTTTGACCTAATATCTTTTCTTTGATTTTATTAATAAATTCCTAACCATAGCCTTGGTTTTTATGTTTGCAAAAATATAGAGATGTAATAATAGGGGATGGGGGAAATAATAAATGCAATGTACTATCCTTTGTTCTGTTTTAATGATCTAATTATAGGAGTTTTTAAACAAAGATGATAATTTGTTCAACTACACAACTGCCCATCTGTTTGCTCTATGAAGCATTAGCTTCTTTATTGTTATTTCTGATATTTGTATCCCCACACTGTTTTAAATTAGGGATAGGTAATGTGATTGACATGTGTGGCTCTGCATCTGATGAACAAATCTAAATCTAAAAATGAAAACATTTCAGAAGTACCTATCTTTATTTGTGTTTCTTGAAACTGAAGGGTCCCTGTTCCTAGCTTCATCATCCTTTGGAAATAAGAGATGATTTAAGTTGCAGAAAAATGATAAAGGAAACAAAAAAGTAAAATGGGACCTCAAACCCAAGCTTCATTTTGAATGATAACTTATTAAATACTTAATGCATATTTAATCATCCAAACCCCCTGCCAAGAAGTATTTGGGGGTTTGCAGCTGTTTTTTCTCTATTAAGGTAACATTGGGCTTTGAAAAAATTATTTTTCCCCTAAATCCTAATTTTGTTAATACAGATGCTAAGATTTATGCCCCATAAGCCAATTCATTTCATTGACTTTTTACAGTTCTTAGTCTTCTTCTAATATACTTACTAATGCCTTTGAAAATAACTAAAATGTGGGGCAGCTAGGTAGCATGGTTGATAAAGCACCAGCCCTGGATTCAGGAGGACCTGAGTTCAAATTTGGCCTCAGACACTTGCCACTTACTGGCTGTGTAACCCTGGGCAAGTCACTTAACCCTCATTGCCCTGGAAAAAAAAATAACTAAAATGTGTAAAATTTTAAGACTTTTCTACATGGTATTCACAGTATTGAAAACAATTGTTTGAGTTTGATAATATCGATCAAAGCATTAGTCTCCTTTCTGGACACCGTGTTAGATTTCTTGAGTTTGATCTAGTCAGAAGACATTTAGAGTATCTGCTCTCCCCTCCCCTCCCCTTTAACAAATGAACAGTTAAATACTATCCCAAGCATCAACTAAGCAACAGATGAATGAGAATAATAAGCTTCTTTTCCCATATTGACTGCATAGACTCTTGGAATCACAACTCCAGTCCCAGAAAAAGAGCCATGACAATGAAACAGAGGCATTGCGGGGTGAGATCCAGAGTCTAAAGGAGGAAAATAATCGCCAGCAGCAGCTCTTGGCTCAGAACCTGCAGTTACCGCCCGAGGCCCGCATTGAAGCCAGCCTGCAGCATGAGATTACCCGGCTGACCAATGAAAATTTGGTAAGGAACCGGTGGCAGTTCTGCTCACTCTGGTCTGTACCCTGTATTAATACTTCTGGGGCTACTTAAATTCTTTAGATTGTAGACAATGCCTCCCCTTGCTGTGAAGATCTTATGATTGCAAATGCTCCATAGAGTAGATATGATGGTAAAATATCACTAAATTGGAACATTAGGAATGAAAAGTACTTGTTTGGTGGTTGTGTGCAATTCAGGAATACTTGAACTGATCATGTATGGTGCTGAGAAGTTGGAAATTGGGCTTTGTTATATGCATTCAACTCACTTATTGATCATCCTATCAAAGGAGAATCTGAACCATGTTATATGACTGCTGTCACATGACAGAGATAGCACGACAGGCTTTTCATTCCTTTTGCCCCTGGAGTAGCCACCTGTCAACACCACTAGCAATAAGATGAAGTAAGAATTAAGATAAGAGCTGAATGAAGAAAGGGATTGATGATATCCAATTTTTATTCAGCTAAGGAGTAGAAATCTCCATTATGGTCCATGGTAAAAGCATGTAAGTCAGATGTTCTTAACATCTTGTTTCACAATAGGTAGCAGGGATCAGTAAATCTCCTGTCTTCCTTCTCCCAGCCACGACAGCAGCTGTGAATTTATTTTATTTAATATTTTGATAACTGTATTTCAAAAGAATTGGTTTCTTTGTAATCCCATGTATTTCATGCATTTAAAAGCTTTGTTCTGAGGAGTCCATAGGCTTCACCAGACTGTCAGAGGAATTTATAATGCACAAAAAGGTTAATTACAACTGAGTAAATCTCTTTAAGAAATATTAATAGCTATGAATTTCCCACATGTCTTGAGAAATGTTTTAAAGCAACATTTCAGTGAAGTGAATCCCCCTTGCCAGATTCTGAGTAGTAAAATGGAGCCTAAATTCTTGCCTAAAATAGTTATCCTCAATGTCATCATAATCTTTCTAAAATGTGTGTATTTGTAAAGTATATTGCCACAAAGTAATGAAGTGTGGCCTATGGAAACAATACATTATATTATAAGTATATTCTATTTATACATTCTATTATATATGGCACATATTATAATAGAAATATTCTTTGTTTATTCATTTGTAGTTTGAACATTTCTTTGATTAATAGCAAGCTACTTTTTCAGAGGGAAAAATTAGCTTACTTGCAGCTTAAATCACAGTCTAAATTATTAAGGCTTTACTTTTGACAGGAGTACTCAGTGTCTATGCCAACTGCATTCCTCTCTCTCTCTGCAACATATTAGATAAGATAGATCAGAATATAAACAAATTATCATGCTCAAAATTATTATTCTCTACAACAGAACAGTAATGAAACACTGGTGGTTCCTGATCCTTGTTTATGCCTCCCATGTACACTTGGGCCTTCTCTTCTTGCTTTAATCAGCACAGCTCTCAAATCACTCCCACATTACTTAACTCTTTCCTAGAAGATAACTGTGAGAGAGAACATCACCACTGCTCCTTACCATGTTTTTTAACCTGGTCCAGAAGAGGCATCATTACCGTTATCTTTCCTTCCCCAGTAGGTCTGCTGCTGTGGCTGGGAGAAGGAAGAAGGAGATTTTTGATCCCTGCTACCCATTGGAAAACATGATCCTGGCCTTAGTCTGTGTTTATCTGTATATGTCAATGTTTACCACCTCCTGCTCATTTATATGTGTGTACATACATGTGGGTATATATATATACATATATGTATGCATGTATGTGTCTGTATATATTTATATAAATATATACACATGTAAGTTAATGTGTTTAGTATCTTTGATGAATTTTACTATTGCTAATCAGAATAACTCTAGTTAAGAGGACCAGGAGCTTATGGTAAATAACAAACATTGTCTTTTGAGAATGTGAAGTTTCAATACTTTTATTTTTAAATCATTTCAAGTTGCTTTCGGTTACATATTAAAGTCCCACAAAGATAAAAGCAAACATAAATTGTGCCTATTTTTTCAGTATTTTGAGGAATTATATGCAGCTGACCCTAAGGACTATCAATCATATCGGATTTCACTTTACAAACGGATGATTGTATGTAAATCCCACAGATTGTGTTTTTCTGTTGTCTTGTTGCTACTTCTGGATTGCTAACCGAACAGCAGGCTTGCTGCCCACCCTTTCCAAGGAAATCCTCTTTCAGACAGTCTCAAACCTGTTTTCCCCCACAGCTTTCTCTTAGTGAGTGCCATCACTTCTATCACTGTTATATGTCATTTTTAGTGTTTGCTTTGTTATTAACACTAGTCTTTACAATGTGATGGAAACAAAGTTTGACTTGAGAGAAAATAAAATCCAAAATATATATATCCGAATTTCTTCAAATTTTAAAAAATGCTTATTTTGAGAAATGAATCTGATGTCTAAATTCACTTTTGGCCAACAGTTTAGTCTGTAGCTCTCATTATTTACTCATTCTGCAGCTTTCTTAATCACTCCATCCATTCTTGACATCATTTCTTTTGGATTTTTCCTAAAGGTCTTTCTTTTCATGTTCTTATTAACTGAATGAAAAAGAACATCTCTGTTGACTCTCATGTATAAGTTAGTTATAAATAGAATTTGATTCTTTGTCTATTATTTTCAGATCTTTTTTTCTCTTGAATATAATACTCTGGTTTTCTTTCCTTGTGTGTAGTCCATCTTTTAGAACTCTTCCTAAAGAGTCTGGCATGTGCTCTCCAAGCTCCATGGCGTCTCCAACTTTACCTGAAAGTAAATTACCCAGAGTGCTTTTTTTTCTTTTTTGGGGCCTCGACCTTGAAGGATCCAAAGGTTTGTGGGGAGAGACAGAGAAACAAGCAGGGAGTAGAATGGATAACAGATGAGAAAATCTCCTTCTGTCTTAGAAAACCATGGGGTTGAGGATGGTGTGGAATCGCTGCTAGACAATCTCAAAAATAGCTCTGTTCCTGCATCTAGGATGGCCACTGGCCAGCTCTGACATTCTGTCTCTGACTTCTTAGTTTACCTCTTACTCGGAGAAGTGGTAATGCCTGAAGGCACTCATCTCAACCCACAATGGCAGAATTTGGCACAGACACCCTGGCTAGGATGCTGCTCCAATGCCGACTTATCTTCCAGGGTAGTCTTTTGTCCACTTAGCTCACTTTAATATTCTCTCCTGCTTGGCTTTTTCTTACCATGAGTCCCCTTAAGGTTAAGGTCTATCTAAAGGGAAAAAAGTACACTTGGTAGTTTGTCCTTTGGTAAAGTCTGAAACCCCTCAGAGCTTAAAGAGATCTAGAAAAGTGACTTATCTCAAACCCACAGGTAGCTCTGCCTCTATTCCCTTTTCCTGTGTGTCCAAGCCCTTTCAGAAGAGTTTCGAAAGGTGGGCTGCCTATGAAACCTTATGAGGTACATCCCTCTTATTTATTGCAAAGTGAGTATTTCACAGTAAATGTTAAAGCTGTGAAAGGATAGGGACTGGACTTGTGATTTCACTGGCGTAGGAAACTCTCTCTACCAGTACAGGTCAGCACCTTCTCTGCCCCTTATCAGAGTTAGGAGGAGCACTAACAGGCTAAGTGATTTGCCCAGGGTGATCCAGCCAATTTGGTTGTGATGCTCTTTCTTTAACCTAGAACTTGCCACTTTGAACACTTCTGAACTCATTCAAAAGAGTTCTTCAACATTTTTTATTGTGCTTATTTCTTTCTCTTAAGTTTTAGCTCTCAAATAATTTGTGACATTTCCTGAAGGTGGTTCCTATCTTTTTTCTTGTGTTGAGTGAAAAGCAAACACATTTAAGAAGCTCAATCTTTCTTACTTGTACTATTAGAGAAATTTATTTTCCCCCTTACTTTCCTTTAGAACATGTTCAGATGTGATAACGTACTTTTTTGTTATCATGCTACTGTTCTGTCTGTATGGGATCTACTTAAAATGCTCTCATTTCAGGCCTTGTCTCCATCATGCTGCCTAAAGTTTGAATGCACAGAGTATTTATGAAGTTTGGCTTTTATTGTCTCAGAATTTTACAGGCTTGCCAGTGTTAGCCAGGTTGGGGGGGCACCACCATCCAACTTTTCAGGAGCCCCCCCTTTTGTATAACTAATAATTACTTTCACTTAATGTGTCTTTCCCCTTAATGCATATGAATGGAGTCTATTTTGTTACTCATCCTTTGTCTTTCATTTTGATCATTAGGATTTGATGGAACAACTTGAAAAACAGGACAAGACTGTCCGGAAACTGAAGAAACAGCTGAAAGTATTTGCTAAAAAAATTGGAGAACTGGAAGGTATTGCTTTTATGAATATTTTCTACAAAGCAAAACACTTATTTTTGTGAATATTGCTCATCTCTGGGTTTATGGTAAGATACAAAATTTCATGTACTTAATATAGCAACAAAACAGTCTCATGCAGGAGGCAGATGGTGAATGAATATGAACTGTTCATGAAAAATTACATCCTGCCCTTTCCTCTGTGTGGTAATTACAAAGGGTGCTAATTAGTTGCCAGAGCAGCTAGGTGGTGCAGTGGGTAGAGCACTGGCCTTGGAATCAGGGTGACTCATCTTCATGAATTCAAATATGGCCTCAGACACATACAAGTAGTATGATCCTGGACAAGTCACTTAACCCTGTTTGCCTCAGTATCCTCATCTGTAAAATGAGCTGGAGTAGGAAATGGTGAACTACTAGTATCTCTGCCAAGAAAACCCCAAATGGGGTTACAGGGAGAAGGACATGACTGAATACAACTTAACAGCAATGATCAGAGGCCAAAATAATAACATTACTAAAAACAACTCATCTGTGTAGTGTTTTTGTTTGTTTGGGTTTTTTTTTTTGGCAGGGCAATGAGGGTTAAGTGACTTGCCCAGGGTCACACAGCTAGTAAGTGTCAAGTGTCTGAGTCCAGATTTGAATTCAGGTCCTCTTGAATCCAGGGCTGGTGCTTTATCCACTGTGCCACCTAGCTGCCCCTGTAATGTTTTAATGTTTATAAAACACTTTCCTCAGAAAACCCTATGAGATTGATAGCACAGATATTTCCAACATGGAAATTAATACATAAGAGTTAAATGTCTTGTCTTACACTCATAAAACTTAAAAATGTAAGAGCTGGGGGCAGCTAGGTGGAGCAGTGGATAGATCACTGGCTCTGGAGTCAGGAGTACCTGAGTTCAAATCCGGCCTCAGACACATAACACTTACTAGCTGTGTGACTCTGGGCAAGTCACTTAACCCCAATTGCCTCACTTTAAAAAAAAAAAGTAAGAGCTGGAATTTAAACCTTGGACTCCTGATTACAAGTCCCGACTCATGAGGTGTAATGAGACAGATGGTTTATACCACCTAAGTGTTGGCCTGTAGAATGGCTGCCTTGGATGGCTATCCATGGTTTCTAAAACCCAATTGGGATCTCTTATGGAGTTATCTTCAGGAGGGCTTACAAGCCACACAAGAAAGCAGCCACATTAATTGAGTTGGTTGTTTATTTTTTTCTTTTAGAAACAAACATGAAATGTATCTTGTTCACCTTATTCACTAGCTATGGTTCTGAATGACTTTTGGCTATTCACAAAAATTGTATCTTCCTCCAAAGAAAAAGTCTTACCGTCGTTTAGAATATTTTTTTAAAAATCAGTCATGTCTATTTCTGTATCCCTAACACATTAACTCTCCAAGTTATAATCATTCTTTGTGTAATCTTGTGGAAACACCATGTTTCACACAATGTACACCAGTCTTCAAAAAAAAACCCCACAAGGGGCAGCTAGGTGGCGCAGTGGATAAAGCACTGGCCCTGGATTCAGGAGGACCTGAGTTCAAATCCAGCCTCAGACACTTGACACTAGCTGTGTAACCCTGGGCAAGTCATTTAATCCCTATTACCCCTTCAAAACAAACAAACAAACAAACCACCACATGACCGCTAAGCAAGTTATGATAAGCAAATGGCTTATACTGTTCAGATAGTCTCACATTTATATAGCACTTTGAATTTTACAAAGTGCTTCTCTCATAACAGCCCTGCAAGTTAGATCATACATGTATTGTGTCTCTTTTGCAAATGAGAAAACTAAGCTCATAACATTCAGCCTGTAACGATTGGAATGATGCCACAAGCCATTGCCAAAATTCATATGAATCATTGAAAAGTAAACTAAGCCAAAAGGACATAGACTCTTCCTGTTCTGACAAATCAAGTTAGACTTTTAGTGACCACTAATGATATACTTAAACATGCCTGTAGACGAAAAAGTCCATAATAGCATCCAAAAGCCTAACTACTTTCAGTCTGAATTTGATATGCCTTTTTTCAAATTAAAGAGAAAGGCAAGAATAGGGTTTTGATTTCTTATGAGATGCTAATGATTTTAAGATACTATTAAGTATAAATCATTACTCTGATTTCCAGCTTTGTAAATAGGTATACACATGGCACTCAATTACAAATGCACATGGATTACTAATAAAAAAAAGCATTTATAATTGCTATTGAGGAATGTGTCAGATGACATATTCATATAGGGTAAAAAAGATTTGCTTGGTACAGAAGAGTTCCAGGGAACTCATGATAGAAGAGGATCTCCAAATCCAAGAAAAAAAAAAAAAGAACTGTGGAGTATAGATACTGATTGAACCATACTATTTCTTTTGTTTTGGGTGCTGTTGTTTTTTTTTTCTATTTTGAGGTTTTGCATTACTGCTCTGATTTTTTTCTCTTATAACAGGATTAATGCAGAAATAGGATTAATGTTATTATGGGTATATATATGTGTGTGTGTGTATATATATATACATCTATATGTATATGTATATATATATATACATCTATATGTATATGTATATAGATATATAGATATAACCTATATCAGATTACCTGCTGTCTAGGGGAGGGGGGAGGGAGGGGAGGGAGGGAGAAAAATCTGAAATTGTAAAGCTTGTATAAACAAAAGTTGAGAACTATCTTTACATGTAATGGAAAAAATAAAATACCTTATATGTAATAAAAAAAAATAGATTTGCTATCAGCAGTTATCTTTGGTGAGAGCCTATGATGAGTTGCCAAGAGGGCTGCACAGAACCTGTGTTCTTTTTGGGGGGGGGGGCAATGAGGGTTAAGTGACTTGTCCAGGGTCACACAGCTAGTAAGTGTCAAGTGTCTGAGGTCGGATTTGAACTCAGGTCCTCCTGAATCCAGGGCCAGTGCTTTATCCACTGCGCCACCTAGCTGCTCCCAGAACCTATGTTCTTGTTTGTTTGGTTGGTTTTTGGTTTTGGGGCTTTTTTTGGTGGGGCAATATGGATTAAGTGACTTGCCCAGGGTCACACAGCTAGTAAGTGTCAAGTGTCTGAGGTTGGAATTGAACTCAGGTCCTCCTGAATCCAGGGCCAGCACTCTATCCACTGTGCTACCTAGCTGCCCCCCAGAGCCTGTGTTCTAATCCCAGCTTTGGCATTTACCAGTTGAGTAGCCATCAATATTGCAGTCTTTCTGAGTCTCAGTTTCTTTAACAATAAAACAGGTATAACATTTTTACTACCTCCTTCACAGAGTATTGCGAGGCATGCTTTTTTGTTTGTTTATTTTGTTTTTGTTTTTGCGGGGCAATGAGGGTTAAATGCCTTGCCCAGGGTCACACAGCTAGTAAGTGTGAAATATCTGAGGCTGGATTTGAACTCAGGTACTCCTGAATCCAGGGTCCATGCTTTATCCACTGCGCCACTTAGCTGCCCCTGCGAGGCATGCATTTTTAAAACAATAAAGTATGATTTAAATGTGAGTCATTATTTTGATCATTATTTAATGAGATTTGGACATGTAATCAATAAGTTGCTTGTTCAGAAAAACAGAAAGTGAATAAAATATGGCAACAAAATAAGTTGTTTTTGCCACCTCTTTACTTTTGCTGAAAAATAAGAAATTTAGAAAATTCAGACAAATGAAGGATTTTTAGTTTCATCGAAGCCTTTTAGAACCCAGAACTTTGGAGTTACCAGAATTTTCCCTTTTCTTCAGTTCATTTAAGTAATGGTAATCTAAAATAGAAACTATTTCATAATTAATTAAGATATTAGAGAAGACTATTGTATTTAACATCAGTAACCTTGTGTGCACCAGTTATACATAGATTCAGTCTGAAGGGATCTTAGATGTATTTAATCCAACTTCTTTCATTTCTAACACCCCCTTCCCCCATTATCTGTTCATTGCAGAGAGGGGGAGAAAAGAGTCTTGAAGTGATTCTATCAATGGTTCTTTTTTGTGTTTTTGTTTTTGTTTTTTGTTTTGTGAAGCATTTGGGGTTAAGTGACTTGCCCAGGGCCACACAGCTAGTAAGTGTCAAGCATTTGAGGTCAGATTTGAACTCAGGTCCTTCTGACTTCAGGACCAGTGCTCTATCCACTGTGCCACCTAGCTGCCCCCGTATCAGTGGTTTTTTTGTTTGTTTGTTTGTTTGTTTTTTAGTGAGGCAATTGGGGTTAAGTGACTTGTCCAGGATCACACAGCTAGTAAGTGTTAAGTGTCTGAGGTCGGATTTGAACTCAGGTACTCCTGAATCCAGGGCTGGTGCTCTATCCACTGCACCACCTAGCTGCCCCCAACATATCAGTGGTTCTTAACGTTAAATTTTCAAAAAAACTTTTTTTGGGTCAGCTTTGCAGGCTTGAAAACAAAGCACTTTCCTGCAAATGCATGGGGGAAATATATCTAGTGGTAGCTAGCTTATTTCTGTACTAGCCTCATCAGTCTCATGTGGAACGTTGTTTAGTAATGGCTGCCAGAACACAGGACATAGAACTCCTGCTCTCATGTCCACAGGTCTTATAAAAATGGTATCAAGAAAAAAAAATTCATTTGTTTTTTTTTTCCTATCCCAGCATTACAGTTTTACTGATGTGTTTTGACTTTGCATTATAAACATTTACAGATTAGTCCCTCTTAATGAAAAGTTTCTTGTAGCAAAGTAAAATAATTAAGTAAAACTAATAATACAATGACCTCACCTGAAAGTACATGCAACATTTCCCAAGCAGGAGCACAATTTTGAATTTTTCACAAACTGTTTCTAAACAATGTGTGCCCTTTGATCCAACTATACTACTGCTAGACCTATACCCAAAAGAGATCAAAGAAAGGGGAAAAGGTCCTTTCTATATGAAAATATTTATTGCAACTGTTTGTGGTGGCAAAAATGGAATGTTAATGGGATGTCCATTAATTGAGGAATGGCCAGTTCACTTCATTTTATAGGTAAAGATACTGGTGCCCGAAGAGGGGTAGCAACTTGTCTAATGACACACAGGTGGTAAGCAGCAGGGAAGATTTTGATCACAAGTCCTCTTTCCACTGCACCTTAAAAGAAATAAGCACAGTTGTAGATGTTTCACGTATTTATTTCATTTTTTAAATTGGGAAATGGGTTTGTGATTTTAAAAAAATATTCTCCCCATTATAATTTAAATAACATTATAGCATTTTAGAACTGGAATGGACATTAGTTTACACCTAATCAAACCAGATGAGGAAAATGAAGTTGAGAAAGGTGAAGTTATTTGTCCAAGGCCACACAGATTATTAGGGGCCATGCTTCTGTAAAATCTAGATCTTCTGATTTCTAATTTGATACTTTAAAAAAATTATACAATGATTTCTTTTAACATCTTTCCATTATAAGGAGAGTTCTCCTGCATAACAGCAGTTTCAGTTCAACCTCAAGTTCACCCTTTCATTCCTTAAAGTATGTGGGAGCGGTAGGGGCAAAGACAGGGAAGTAGAATTGGTTATGTAGTTCTTTAATTAGAGAAATGAGGGAGTGGAATATTTTTTCATTTTATATTTTCTGTAGTTATTTTAAATAGAATTTTTTTCTATCGCCTCCTGAAGTGTTTTATTGGTGATATACAGAAATGCTGATAATCTTTATGGGTTTATGCCCTTTTTATTTTCTTTCATTAGTTTATGACAAAAAATACTTAAATATATAGCTATAAATGTCAGGGACTTAAATTTCTTGTGATCTTTATTATTATACTCATATATGTATATGGAATTTTTTCAGTTATATTTTGTATATATAATATACCTGGTCCTTTTTTTCATTTTACATTTTTAAATAAATATAACTTTTCATTGTTCTCTATGCTGTTTATTCCAGAGAGCATTTATGCGAGGCACTAGGTGCTTAGGGTATAATTATTTGTATTTGTCATTTTACATGACATGACACAGTGCTCCATTGTGTTGCTATACTATAGTCTGTTTACACATTTTCTAAACATTGGTTATTTCTAAACATTAGGTTATTTCCAGGGTTTTGGTATTATATACAACAAAGCCATAAACATCTTTGTATAAATAATTACCTTCCTAATTACTTATTTGAGATATAGTCCTACTGATGGGTTTAATGGATATGGCCAATTTTACGAGGGGATATTTTACCTATAGGCATAAAGAGTTATTATCAGGAAGGACTGTTTTAGATTTTCCTAAACACGGGTGGAATGTTGTCCTTCCTTATCTTATTTTACTTGAAACCCTGTACCTTTCTAATGTCGATTTATATTTTATTTCATTTATTTGAGGTGAGCATATAAATCAGTGACTATTGATTCAACCTCTTCACATATTATCTGTATATGACAGTGTCCTTCTTTAGGTTTCAAAAAGATGCCTTCTGAATTTTTTCTAATAAAAGAAAGAAAACATTCTTAGAGATTTGACCAAATAAAAACGAAATTGCTTTTCCGAATTAAGTTCCCATCATTATGGTATGGTAGAAAAAGTACTAGATTTGACGTTCAAGTTTTGGCTCTACTTTTGTGACCCTGGGCAAATCACTTAATCTCTCTGGGTCTGGGTTTTCTTATGTATAAAATGAGGGAGTTGGAGTACATGACCTTGAAGGTCTCTTCTGGCTCTAAATCTGATATGTTCCAAAAACAATCCAATTTTTCATGGTTTTCTTTTGATTACATGGAGTATAGAGCCCCTCTAAAATGTAGCCATAGTTCCCTTTTCACTTATCTTTAAGTTCATGATAGGCTCTTTCAAGGGTTTTATTCTGTTATTTGAAAGGAAATCAGAAATAACTAATATAGGACTCAACTAATCGGGTTTTCCTCTAACAACAGGGATTTGTAACATTTTTTGTGCTATGGAACCCTTTAGCAATCTGCTGAGGCCTATGGACTCCTTAGAGTAATGCTTTTGAATACATAAAATGAAATATGTAGGATTACAAAGGAAACCAATTAATAAAAACAAGTTTATGGACCTTAGGTTAAGAACCCCCATCTTACAAATAACCATGTTGGCTTTTTTTAAAGACATTTAGAATTAAAACTGCTTTTTAGAGGTCACAACTTTTTTTTTGAATGATTAGACTATGATTGTTGGGTTTTGTGGGAAAAGAACAAAAGTACTGTTTTGAGCTGTTGAATATAGATGTCTTTTATGTCTATTTCATATTTCTATATTGAAATATATTTTCTTTCTTCTTGTTTTACTCCTGAAGTGGGGCAGATGGAGAATATATCCCCTGGGCAGATCATTGATGAACCTATCCGTCCAGTGAACATCCCCAGGAAAGAAAAGGATTTTCAAGGAATGTTGGAATATAAGAAGGATGATGAGCAAAAACTTGTCAAGAATCTCATCCTGGGCAAGTACATTTTTTATGAAACAACAGGTTAATTGATAAACCTGGATTAATGATTTTGTGCCTTTGACATAGCCACATAGCTTCTAGGGATGACCAACATAAAGTTTTTGAGGTGTCCTCCTTAGTCCAAACACTTACACATTGATATAATTACATGATGATTAGGACTGAATGCAAGATTTCATTTTTTGCAACTTATCCACATTGGTTCATTTCTCTTCTGACTACCACATGTGATTACTCATGTTATAAGAGAGAAAACTCCACAATGCCAGAAAAACAATGGAGTAAATAAGTTATTAATGGGAGAAATGTTTTCATAGAAATAAAAAAGGTTGGGGAATAGGAGAGTATCAAAGGACATTGAGCATGGCACTGTGAAAAATATGAGATCCTTAGAAGAAGAATGAAGGGTCCTACATATATCCATGAGCTTATGAAATGAATTAAGAATATGGTTCAATGTCATACCTTTTGCCCCAACTCTATATTAACTTTTCATTTGACCTCCTTTTTAAGTTCTGTTGTTTTTTTTTTAACAAAGTGGTCACCATCAACAGGAAAAATTTATTAAAGACTGACAAGATTCATGGCACTGTACTAATTATTTTAATAATCACATTATTTTGGAAGTTTCAACTTCATATCTTAAAAGATTCTTTCTACTGATACCCTTTTGTCCTAAAAATGCTTGTGTTTATGTGATGACTAACCACGCAGGCCACCCACAAAGCCTTCCTTGTGTGGTTTTGAACATTATGTGAATTTTTTTTTTTTACTGTTCTTCTAGACTTAAAACCACGTGGGGTAGCTGTCAATTTGATCCCTGGATTACCAGCCTACATTTTATTTATGTGTGTCCGACATGCTGACTACCTGAATGATGATCAAAAAGTGAGGTCATTGCTGACATCAACAATTAACAGCATTAAAAAAGTACTGAAGGTTAGTTCATTCTTTGATTTATGAAAACTACTATAGGATGAATGTTAGCAATGATAATATCTGCACTGCAGCTGCTTTCTGTGTGTTTGAAATGAATCCTCCTTCAGTGTGACAAATGAGTCACCAGTTAGGGGAGCTTTTTTTAGTCATAACTGGTGGATAATAACTTTCAGCATGGGAGATTTCATCCTTGAAGTTTATTTTACAAACTAGGTTTGAGTTGAATGATAGGATGGACTGGATACTTAGTGTTTTTGGTTCAACAGCAATGTGCTTTTGGGTGTAGTAGAAATATCACTGGCCTATGAGTCAGGAGTTCTGGATTTGAATCTGGTCTCTGATGCCAGCTCTGTGACCAGGGGCAAGCAGCTTCAGTTCTCTGTGCCTCAGTTTTCTCATTTGTTAAATAAGGGGTAATAATCATTGCACTTCATATCTCTTAGGCTTGAAATAAAGATAGCACTTGGAACACCTTAAAGCATTATGCTTACAAGTTCCCATCTGGAATGTAATTGAAGGTTATTTAATGGAATAAATATGTAGAGAATAACATGCTACAGTACAGATAAGAGATTTAAGTAACTTTAGTAAGAAATTCCTGGATGATTATTTTTCTCTACCATTATCCTCTTTTCACCAAAATTTTCCCTAGAATATGAAATACCTAATTAAAAACACATTATAGTACATATCAACAATATAGGAGGAGACACTGAAGTGTCCAAATCACCCATTTTAGAATTTGCAGTTACAGTGGTGATATAAAAGGTTATAGAGGAGTCCTACATATAGGGCAGCAAAGCTTTAGAAAGGGCAGCAGATTGAATAGTGATCAACAAATCCAAAGATGTATATGTTGGGGGGAGAATCAATAAGTGCTTTCATCAGGAATTAGAATAGGCAATGAGGAAACAAAAGCTATCATTCTTTGAAGATGATGTGATGGTATATTTAGAGAATCAACTAAAAACTACTTAAAAAAATTAACAACTTTAGCAAAGTTGCAGAATATAAAATAAACCCACATAAATCATCAGCATTTCTATATATTACCACTAAAGCCCAGCAGCAAGAGATAGGGAAATTCCATTTAAAATAACTGTAGACAATAGATAATATATGGGAGTCTACCTGCCAAGACAAATTCAGGAATGATATGAACACAGCTACAAAGCACTTTTCACACAAATAAAATGAGATCTAAACAATTGGAAAAATATCAATTACTCATGAGTAGGCCAAGCTAATATAATAAAAATGAAAATTCTACCTAAATTAATTTACTTATTTTTTCTCCTTCCTTCTCTTTTTCCAAAGATGGCAAGCAATATATATAGGTTAAACATGTGCAATCATATAAACATATTTCCACATTAGTCATGTTGTGAAAAGAAGAATCAGAACAAAAGGGAAAAACCACAAGAAAGAAAAAACAAAAAACAAGTGCCTTGATCTGCATTCAGACTCCTTAGTTCTTTCTCTGGATATAGATAGCATTTTCCATCATGAGTCTTTAGGAATTATCTCAGAACATTGTATTGCTGAGAAGAGCTAAGTATATCACACTTGATCATCATATAATGTTGCTGTTACTTTGTATAAAATAAAAGTTCTTGGGGGCAGCTAGATGGCGCAGTGGTTAAAGCACTGGCCCTGGATTCAGGAGTACCTGAGTTCAAATCCGGCCTCAGACACTTGACACGTACTAGCTATGTGACCATGGGCAAGTCACTTGACCCCCATTGCCTAAAAAAATAAAATAAAATAAAATAAAAGTTCTTGAGGAAAAAATTATAAGGGGGATAAGTAGCTTAGAACAGAAGGTTGAAACCCTTACCTAAATAGTGATTCTCTTAAAATTGAATGGAATAAGTAAAAGTTAATGACTCCAGGAAATAGTACAAAGTATTAGAAGGAAATCAAAAGGTTGGAAAAAAATAGAAGATATTGTCAGGTTTCTAATGTCAAAAACAACTAATCTGGGAAAGAAGTCAAGGAAGGAAAAATTGAGAATCATGAGACTCCCTGAAAACATAATTAAACAACAACAAAAAAAACCCCAGACACTATATTTCAAGAAATTATAAACGAAAACTGCCATGATCTATTAGGGGAAGCTAGGTGGCTCAGTGGATAAAGCACCAGCCCTGGTGCCTGAGTCAGGAGGACCTAAGTTCAAATCTGACCTAAGATACTTACTAGCTGTGCATAGAATCTCTCAGGCAAGTCACTTAACCCTGTTGACCTCAATTTCCTCATCTGTAAATGAGCTGGAGAAGGAAGTGTCAAACCATGCCAATATATTTGCCAAGAAAACCCCAAATAGGGTCATGAAGAGTCGAATACAACTGAAAATGACTAGACAACAATAACTGATCTATTAGAAACAAAGGGCAAAATGAAAATAGAAAAAAATCATTGGTCACCTCCTAAAAACTAACATAATCCCCAAATTAAAAATGCCCAGGAATTTCATAATCAAAATCCAGAGTTTCCAGGTAAAAAGAAAAATAGAAATGGCCAGAAAGTAATTTTAAGTACCAAGGAACTATGGTTAAGATCAAATAAAACTTGACAGCAACTAATAAAGAAGAGAAAATCTTGGAGCATGATATTCCAAGGAGCAAAATATAAAGGCTTACAGTCAAGAATATAAGTCTGAATTTAATTCTAGTCAGGGAAAATGAACCTGTAATAGAAAATGTCTTCCAGGCATTCCTGGCAAAACTAGAGCTAAGTACAGATACTTTTAAAAGCAAAGACAGGAGTCAGTAGAAATATAGGGATGAGGCTAAAATTTGATGACAGGTTTTAAGAAATGAAGAAAAGACAATCGTCCCTTCAAAAAACTGATGCCTTCAGAAGACATTAAATAAAGCAAACAAGGAGACTGGGGTTGGTTTTTGTTTCCTCCTAAGAGAGAAAAGAAAAGGGATGGATAAAGGAATACACTAGGAAAGAAATAAGGAGGAAAGAAGAACTTACTATTTCTCATAATTAGAGTACAATATAAAAAGGAGAATTGAGCCCACATACATGCACATGCACACACAGGTTTTGGTATAGAATTACACTAAGCTCATTAAGAATAGGCAACTAGAGAAAAGGGTATGGGGAGGTTTAAGAGAAAAGAATTGGGAAGAAAATAGTCACAAGCAAAACGAACTTCAGTAGAGGATGAATTGTAAAGGGGGTGTTAAAAGGAAAAAAAGAAAATGTAAGAAGTGATGGTAAGAATCTAGAAAAGGTAGAGAGAAGGGCAATTGAATGGAACCTGATTGTTTTAATTGTAGTGTTAGTCAAATTCTATTGCATTCACTACCTTCTTTGTAAGTATGGGACGAGACAAAAAGAGGGGGAAAGTATAGGAGGATATGCTGGAGGGAAATACACAGCAATCATAACCTTGAATGTGAAAAGGATGAATTCACCTGTAAAATGGAAGAAAATAGGAAACCTAGTATAAAGCAGAACTCAGTAATGTGAAGCACACCTAAAACATAAAGATTCATACAATATAATATGTGAATAAGTAAAGGAATGGAATAGAATTATATATTCAGATGAAATCACAAAAGCATGGGTATTAGTCATGATCTTAGAAAAAGAAATAGAGAAAATAGTAAAAAGAAAAACAGAAACTTTGTTATGCAAGTACTTAAAGGGAATGTTAATCAGATTACAAAACTATAATTGTGAAGCTTTGAAAAAAATTAAACAATAAAGAAATTAGGGGTCTGAATATAATTTTAGAATGTTCATAAGTACAGAATGAAAAGATGTTTCTGGAACCATTATAAAAATTGACCATCTGATATGGCATAAAAACCTCATAAACAAATGCAGAATATTAAATACATCCTTAATGACCATAATGCAGTGAAGTTCTAATCAATAAAGTGCCTTTAAAGAAAGAAATTAAGCTTAATGGATACTAAATAATTAAATCCTTAAGAATTAATAGGTCAAAGAATAAATCATACAATCAATAAATAATTTCATCAAAGAAGAAAATAACAATGAAACCACATAGCAAAAGTTTTGGGGAGTAGTCGAAGTAGCCCTTGGGGAAAATTTATATCTCTGAGTATTTTCTTCAACAGAGAGAAAGAACAGATCAATTAATTTAATATGTAAGGAAGGAAGGAAGAAGGAAGAAAGGCTACAAATCAGAAAACAACAACTAAACATACACTAGAAATTCTGAAAATTTAAAGAAGATAATAAAGCAAGAAAAAAGTTAAATTAATAAAACTAGAAGCTGTTTTTAAAATTAATAAGCTATTAGGGACTGAGAAGAAAAAAGTTGCCAGTATCAAAAAAAAAAAGGATTCATATCTAATGAAAAAGAAGTAAATTCATTGGAAACTTTTGCCAATTATATGCCAACAAAATTTATAAGTGGAATAAATGATTTACAAGAAATGCAGCATACTTGGATTAATAGAAGAAAATTAGAATTTAAGTTGATCTCAGAAAAAAAAATGAAAATCCATAAATGAACTCTCAAAGGAATTAACCCCAATTTACAAGTGGATTCTATCAAACATTCAAAAAACAATTAGTTCCAATAATTTATAAACTATAAAAATAAGAAAATGAGGGATTCTACCATATATCTTCTATAAATCAATTATAGTCTTGATACCTAAACCAGAGAGAAAGTAAAGAAAGAAAACTATAGACCAACATTCCTAGTGAATATTAACACAAAAATATTGAATAAATCATTACCAAGAAAGCTACAATAAAATATTTAGAGTATTATACTTGATGATCAGGATGGGTACATATATTCATTACAAAAACAATAACATTATTATAGCAATAGGTAGAGAAAAGGCTTTTGAAAAATACAACACTCATTTTTCTTAAGAAAAATTTTTTAAGGAACCTTTCCTTAATATGGTTAATAGTATCTGTCTAAGACCTATAATATAAACGTCTAAGACATATAAGGATCAATATTATATGTAATGAAGAACCAGATCTCAAACTATATTACAGAGAGTAGTAATGATCAAAATTATTTGGTACTAGTTTAAAATAGAGAAGTTAATCAATGGAACAGATTGGATTTATAACCATCGGAAGAAACAAACACAGTAAAACCAAGGATCACAACTGCTGGAGCAAATACTCACTGTATGACAAAAACTCCTTGGAAAACTGGAAAACCAGTCTGGCAGAAATTAGATTTATGCTGATATTTCATACTATATACCACAATAAGCTCTAAATGAATACATGGCCTAAATATGAAAGCTTACCTGCTCCTGCAGGGAAGGAGATTTTTTTCCCCCCAACTATAAATAGGGGAAGAGTCCATGACCAAACAAAGGATAGAAAGGATCATAAGAGACAAAATAGATAATCTTGAAGATATAAAATTTTAAAGTTTTTTTGCACAAATAACAACAACAGAGTTGAAATTAGAGGAGAAACAGTTAATAGTAAACAGAATGAATAGTTAAAAGGGAAAAATATCTTTGTAGCAAGTTTCTCTCACTTTTAAAATTCTGAGATCCAAGATTCATGGTAAATTTATAGGGAGGTGATTCAAATATATAAGAACAAGAGCTATTCCCTAATAGATAAATGGTCAAAGGATATGAGCAAGTAGTTCTCAAAATAGGAAAGATAAAATATCAATGACCATAGGAAAAAAGTGTTCAAAATCCCTAGTAATGAGAGAAATGTAAATTAAAATAACTCTCAGTTTCCACATTACAGAGGTAAGATTGGCAAAGATGACAAAAAAGGTAAATGGTCTTCTACATCTCTTCTAACAATTGTCAATCAGGTATACATATTATTGAGTTCTGCTTTATACTCTATTTTCATATCTTCTTCCATTTTATAAATTCATCATTTTCACATTTAAGGTTATGATTGTTGTATATTTCCTTCCATCATATTCTCCTATACTTTCCCCCTCTTTTTGTCCCCTGTCTTATCCTTAAGGTAATGAAAGAAATAGAATTTGATTAATACTATCTATAATTAACATGATCATCTTCCACTCAATTGCCCTTCTCTTCACCTCATCCAGATCCTTTACTGTTGTGCTTCTAAGAAATTCTGGCATGGATTCTAAATGCTGGATTTCTGGTGGCTCACTCTTCTGACCTTTAGAAGTTTATAAGGTCATTGCCACCTCTAATCTCCTTCACCTAAAAGCAGGAAATAACAGATGTAATAGAGACAGAACAGTGGGGCCATGTACTCATGGGCTATGTGACCCCATTGGAGAGATGAAGCCCTAAGACTTCTCCCAACTCTTGGCTTAGTCTTTGCCTCCTCGCTTGAACATAGCCAGACAGGAATAAGGACCAGGCTCACAAAGCTAGTTAGTTCCTTTTGAATATACTTCATTTGAGGCTATACAGCTGATCAACATTTCATCTCTTCATGTGGTTAGCTAACTTGAACCACCTACAAAATGTCTGTATGTCTCTAAAGCCAGAAAAAAATAACAAAATTCATCTACAGTTACCAAAGGTCAAGAATATAAAGGAAAATAATGGGAAAAAAGTGGAAAGACAAGGTGCCTAACAGTACCTGATCTCAAACTATACAACAAAACCATAATTATCAAAACAAGTTGGTACTGAGTAAGAAACAACTGTAACAAATTAGGTACACAGTATTCAAAAGCAAATGAGCACAGTCACTTGGTATTTGATAAATCAAAGATCCCAGCTATTGGAGCAAGAACTCACTATTCAACACAAATTTTTGAGAAAGCTGGAAAGTAGTCTGGTAGAAACTAGGTACAGAATTACCAGCATCTCACGCCATATACCAAGACAAGTTCCAAATGGATACAAAATTTAGACATAAAGGGAGATATTGTAAACAAGTTAGAAGAATGTGGAAGAAATACCTGTCACATCTATGGATAAGTGAAGAGTTTGTAACCAAACAAGATAGGCCCACAGGAGGTAAAATTGACAATTTTGATTACATAAAAATTTGTTCAAGGAGAACTAACACAACTATAATTATAAAAGAAGCAGGTAAATGGGGGAAAGTCTTTGCAGCAAGTTTCTCTGAAAAAAGGCCTTATTTCTAAATTATATAGGAAGAAAGTCTGTATATGCTCCAAAGAAGGGAATATAGTACTTCCATTACATATCATGCGTTTTGGAAAGTATTAATGGGTTATTTGGTTCCCCAAAGCTCGGTGTTTCATTTATTTTTAGACTCAAATCAGATTCAGGTTAACTTGACCATTTGACACAGGAACTGGGACAGAATGTGGGGCCTTTTAGTTGAAATGTAGAATGGGGTCCATGAGGGATGTAGGGGTATAGAAACAGACTGAAGGCTAAGGATGATAATCAAATGAGATGAGTTTTGGGATTGTGGAGAGTAGAGCTGTTGTGAGAGGAGGGATAGGTGACAGTTCTAGAAAATTTCCCTTCTTTCCTATTTATCTTCTTCCCTCCCGTATTGTCAGTGGCTAGTCCCTAGGGAGGAAACTTTTGGCAGTGGAAAGGGTCAAGCCACCAGGCCACCTGATTGTGTATATAAGAGCTGTAAGTAAGGGATTGCCTATAATTCTTTTCCTGATTTAAAAAAAATTATGAATTTCAAACACTTGAGTGGTTAAGGGGAGCTTGCCTAATGAGGGGGAAAATGGAGCACAAGCAAAATAGCAAGCTCCCCATGAACCTTGCAGAGAAATCTGTTAATGGAAACTGTAGATATTCCGCTAGCAAAGGCCCAACATATATTTCCAACTGCAAAATAAGTGCCATAATTACTTGTATAGTAACTTAGAGAAAGTAGGTTTTAGCATCTCTTTCAGTTCTTTCTAATTTCCACTTTCCCAAGGAAAAACCAGACTTAGAAGTATTCTTTTTTTCTCTATTTCAGAAAAGAGGTGATGATTTTGAAACTGTTTCCTTCTGGCTATCAAACACATGCAGATTTTTGCACTGTTTGAAGCAATACAGTGGAGAAGAGGTAAGAATACCTTTCCTAGTGTTTATAAAGAATCAAGTCAAGTGTTTTAACCTGCTCACTTTTAGAAGGTCAGATTCAACAGTGGTTTGGAGCTTCAGAGGTGACTGTGTAATATTCATTGCATATGTACAATAAGCTTGGCCCTTGTATAACCTCTTCACTCCCATAGTTTATATTCAGAAGCATCATAGCAGGTGAAACGCGTCACATGGTTGAAATCCAAAGAAAGACAATGGAACAGTGTTTAGGAGGACCAAAACTAGGACAAAAAGCCATTTTTTTTGGCTATTGACTTGATACAGTATTTATATTGAACCTATTTGTAGTTAGGTGTAGTCATAACTTATTTGGTTTTTCTTAAGAGAATTCAATTTAACAACCATTCAGTGCTGATTATTTCCAAGGTACTGGAAACACAAAGGCAGGAATAAAAATAATATCAGTCTTCAAGGAAGTATAGGGCAGACTTTCTAAATCTTGGAACTAGGGGCAAGAGGATCCAGAATATTGTGGAATGCCCAATGTGTATGTACAGTAGCAGAAAATATTCAAATTCAGTCATTGTTTCTTATGAGTCTGTGGTATATAGCACCTTGTACTAGTCAGTTGGCAAAGATTCAAAGTTTAGCTGAGATAGCCCTTTCATAGGGAAGGACTGAAGTTTGGTAGATCCATCTCTACTCTTGAAAAACTCATAGCCTCTTGGAGGAGGTTGGACCAAAAGAAACTAAAGCATGTAAAAGTGAATGTAAGAGATAAACAAGAGCTCTGTGATTTTAAATGCAGCATATTCCTGGAGATCTTGCCATAAAGGGCATCATAGTAAAGCAAAATCCTGACTACAAATATGTTGTTTCTTCATCTACTTAGATGTCCCATTAAAATCATTGAGTGAATAGTTAAAGGTGAAAAGAAATGAAATATAGAATGCCTATAGCATGAAGTGAACAGAGCAACAAAACATGAAGTAGTAAAAACATGGGAACTGCCCGGGGGTTTGTTAGAACCAACTTGAACTCACTCTTGAAAGCCAATTGTTAAATTTTCAGTGTGAGCATCTGCGCCTTGGAAATGTGACAAATCAGTTTGTTATTATTTTTGATTCTCTAAATATTTAAAAGTGATGGAGAGAATGTTAATAATGCAGATTAAGCTTAAAAGTATTTCTTGCATACATTTCCCCCCATGGAGAGCCTGTTGTTAAACATTTGCCAGCATACCTCCACCTCTCTGCGTCTAGAACTCCATTTTAACAAGCACAATCAAAATACCCATTTTTCCTTAAGGAGGCTTTTTTCTATGTCATAGCCACATGCATATCAACTTGCCCAGTTTGGATGTAGTTATGACTGATAAATTAAAAACACCTTAAAACATATCATCATGAATCTCTTCCCATTCAACAGTTTGTTTGACAATGGTAGTGTCCTTTTGGTCCCGTTACTGTTAGCTTGTAGAGATTAGTTCTCAGGGCTTTTTGTATTCTAGTGTAGAATAACAAAGCTGAGATTTGAATTAAAAAGCCCAAGTGTCTGCTAAATTGGGATTTTTCACGCAGCCTTACCCCACAATTTTTTATTTTTATTTATTTATCTTGCTATGTGGGAAAAGGTGACAAAGAGCCATGACTGGCAGGCTAACAAATTTAGATTTGATCTAGTCATCAGTAAGAAGCATAAAAGTGACATGCTGAAGATAGTTTTTGTGAGAGATTATTCTAAAAGCCACAAACAAGAGAAGCAGGAATGACCCCAGTGCAGGAAGACCGGCTGTTGGAGGCATCCAGGCGTGCATGGGAAGGCCTTGACCACAGAAATGGAAAGGAAGTGGAAGAGAGAGGAATTAATTCCTTTTACCAAGGAAAGAGGAATTGGAGAATTATGCTAAAATTGGACAGAGAAAAGTTGCATTTCACTTCTTGAAAATCAATCTTACCTTACAATTAGGGATTTATGAAGCACAATACACCTCGCCAGAATGAACACTGCCTCACCAACTTCGACCTGGCTGAGTACCGACAGGTGCTAAGTGACTTGGCGATTCAGATCTATCAGCAACTTGTTCGAGTATTAGAGAACATCCTTCAGCCAATGATTGGTAAGACTAAAAGGGTAATGAAATATTGTTATGATTAAGAATATCATTATTGGGGGCAGCTAGGTGGTACAGTGGATAAAGCACTGGCCCTGGATTCAGGAGGACCTGAGCTCAAATCCGGCCTCAGACACTTGGCACTTACTAGTTGTGTGACCCTGGGCAAGTCACTTAACCTTCATTGCCCCACCAAAAAAAAAAAAGAAGAATGTCATTATCATGACACTGTTTTGTAAGGATGATGTTTTGAAAGCAGAATCCCTCTGTTGTAGCACTCAACAATAAATAAATAGTGCAGAATGATACCCCTCCACAAGATATTCTTACCTAATAGCAAATCACCCCCTAAGATAACTAGCTTCTTACTGTCATTAAAATAAAATGTGTCAGCCCTCAGTGACCTGAGGGTTCACCCAGGTATTTGTAAGCCCAAAAGTTCTTCCCAAAGATGATCTTCCTAGAAATTTGGTTATTAGACTCTACACACAGATTAGTTAAAGTTTTTTGTAAGTAAATTTCACTCCAGTTGTTATCAGTGACAAGAACTTCTGGCTGTGAATCTAATCAGAACATTATTGGATAACCTAGATCACTGGTGACCAACTCAAATAGAAATGGGTCCCTGCAGCTGCATATGGACTTAGAAAACTAGAAATTAACATGTTAACAAGTTGAATATGGGTGTTGAGAGTGAGGAGGCAGGGACGACAGCTCAGTTGCCAGCCTTGGTGACATTCCACAAGTATAGAAAGCTAGGAAACAACACTTCTTCACTTTGCACTAATGATGGGCTAAGAGCCATATGATTTAAAATAATATTATTGAAACAGAGTTATTATCCTGAGATCTGATACTAGAGTAACAACAGATCTCCCTAAACTGGCCTCAGCCCTCAGAAGCACCATTTTAAATGTTGGAGATCTTTGAAATGATTGAGGGCTATGTGACATTATTATTATTATAAGCCTATTGGCTTATAAGGAGCCAGAACGATGTAAGTATGGTGACTGATTAAGCAGACTTTCTTGCTGTTACTGCCTGCAAGATCTTTTCCCCTCTGAAGAGCAAGAGAAGGTGTTTATGTATTTATATGCATGCCTATCTACCACTAGGTATATTATATATGCCTCTGTGTGTGTGAATATGTGATTCTTGACCTTCCCACCTGATCATGTGCACTACTGTTTAATATGTTCATTTATTTGTATCTTGATATCCTTGTGTGTATGAATGAAGGTGTGTGTGCTTTTGGATAGGTGAAGGTGTGTAATAAGCATGTGAAGGAAAGTAGGAAACATCATGCCAGTAAAAAAAATATGAGCTACTAAAAATAATGTATAATTCTTATCTAACATGAAGTCAGGAAGACTCATTTTCCTGAGTTCAAATCCAGCCTCAGGTATTTGGACACCCTGGGCAAGTCACTTAACCCTGTTTGCTTTGGTTTCCTCATCTGCAAAATGAGCTGGAGAAGGAAATGCCAAACCACTCTAGAATCTTTGCCAAGAAAACCCCAAATGGGGTCATGAAGAGTTGGACACTACTAAAACAAAACAACAACAAAACATGATTGTATTTTCAGCATACCATGGATGGTATTTCTAGTATCCATGTTGACTTTCTCCCATATTACTTGCAAGTTTTCCCCAATACTTTCCCCATTTTCTTTTTTCTTTTCTTTTTTTTTTTTAGTGAGGCAATTGGGGTTAAGTGACTTGCCCAGGGTCACACAGCTAGTAAGTGTTAAGTGTCTGAGGTCGGATTTGAACTCAGGGCCTCCTGACTCCAGGGCCGGTGCTCTATCCACTGCGCCACCTAGCTGCCCCCCCATTTTCTTTCTTCAGTCTTAATTCTGTTTGCCTACATAAAACTCCTCCCTGAGCACCTCTCTGATCTTTGAAAAGGCAAACAGAACCTAGTCCAAGGTAGAAGCAACAAGAGAAAATTTAGCTCAGCCAGCTCTTCTCTTTTTCGTTTGTGCAAAAATGGCTTTCTTGGCCATCAACAAGTTTGGTTTTGATCTCTAATCAATTCCCAGTTTTAACTGCAGGTGCAAGGTAAGGAATCAGAAAGAATCCAAATAATGGGTAGGCATTAAATGCAGAAGGGAAAAGATTTTGAATTAATTAGACCAAGAAAACTTTTCATCAAAACTGCTCCCTGGATAGAGCACCAGCCCTGGAGTTGGGAGTACCTGAGTTCAAATCTGGCCTCAGACATTTGACACTTACTAGCTGTGTGACCCTGGGCAAGTCACTTAACCCCAATTGCCTCACCAAAAAAAACCCAAAAAAACAAACCTGCTCCCTGCTTCCCTGCTCTTTTTATTTGATCATTTGTCCTTCTCACTCTGATAGATATCACTGTAGCATGCAAACCAACAAATCACTCTGCTACTACAGTATTTTCTATTATAAACATTTTTCCCTTCATTGCTGTGGACAGAAATTAGAAAATGATTTCTAATTGAAGCCTTGACAATTTTCTTAAGTGTAGATGACATTTTTGAAAAGACAAGTCATGCACAAATAATGTAACAAGCATTAAATTTTATTTGCCTCATTGGCATTTCCCCAAAGTTAAATTGGGCTTTCAGCTGTTTAATAAGGAAAAATTCCAAGAGGCAGTTGCAATCAAGTTTCTATTCACATTTCATGAGTCCCCTTTAATTTTTTTAAGTTTTTATTCCCCTTAAAGCTCAAAAGCTACACACCTTTCCACTGAAATTCATTAATTCAATCAACATTTATATTTGAGAGTGGGTAAAAAGTTTGTCTTTTGTATAGGAAAGCAAGTACACAGTGATAACAACTTGTACAGTCATTTAATTTTTTTTTTAATTGGGAACTTGCCAATTCACCCGCCCAAGATAAAATGGCACCTTCATTTGCAAAGTTAAGCTTTCATCAAAGATTTCAGGAGACTTTCTCCCTGAAATGTAATCTAGTAGGGTCTCCATTGCCAGAAATTGTTAGATTTAGCACAAGAGTATTATTGATAAAAATGATCATATAGCACTAGCACTTTCTAACTTAAAAACCACTTTCCTCACAACAACTCTATGAAATAGTATAACTAGGCTCAGAGGCTAGAATGCTGGACCTGGAGTCAGGAAGACCTGAGTTCAAATCCAGCCTTAGACACTCACTAGTTGTGTGACCCTGGGCAAGGCACTTAATCTCTGTTTGCCTTAATCCACTGGAAGAAGAAATGGTAAGCCATTTGAGTATTCTTTGCCAAGAAAACCCCATATGGGATCATAAAGAGTTCAACATGACTGAATGATTGAACAACAAGAAGTATCATCATCTGCACTTTTCACATAAGAACAATGAGACTCAAAGATGCTGAATCAGCAAGTTTCTGAAGTCAGATTTCAATCTAGGCCTCACCTGACTCTAGGTCTAATGCTCTTTCCATCCTTCCATACTTGGCTCTTCATTCATAACCGAAATGGAAGAGTTTAGAGAGATGTGGCTAGGAAGTTAGGAAGGGAGTATGGAAAGGAAAAACAACAGCAAGTATTCACTGTGATAGATAAGCTCTATCCTTTCAAAGTAGTTTAAAATCATTCCCCCTTAAGACTAAGTTATACGGGCAGCTAGATGGCGCAGTAGATAAAGCACCGGCCCTGGATTCAGGAGTACCTGAGTTCAAATCCGGCCTCAGACACTTGGCTCTTACTAGCTGTGTGACCCTGGGCAAGTCACTTAACCCCCATTGCCCCACAAAAAAACAAACAAACAAAAGACTAAGTTATACTTCATACTAAGACTAAGAAACATTTTATAGAAAGTTGTCACAGGCACTTATATTGCTCAGAGGCCACATTTGGGCTAGACAGCCTAGAAGAGGCTGATTCGGAGATTCTGTGAATTGAGATGAGTTTATGTTTTTAATAAAGAACTGTCTTTTTTCATACCCACCATATGAGCTGTGGGATATAAGGAAGAAGTTGGCCTAAAGCCTTTCTACCCACCTAGTTAAAATAAAGTTTTACTAAATTTGTTTGCTTTGATGAAGCAGATAAAATTTATTTTTTAGAATAATAGCACACTGATCATCTACTTAGCTACCCCTTTCTAAAAAGTTTCTTAGGGGGCAGCTAGGTGGCACAGTGGATAAAGCACCAGCCCTGGATTCAGGAGTACCTGAGTTCAAATCTGGCCTCAGACTCTTGACACTTACTAGCTGTGTGACCCTGGGCAAGTCACCTAACCCCCATTGCCCTGAAAAAACCAAACACAAACAAACAAGCAAAACATTTCTTAGACTAAACATGTTCAGACTTCAGGGAAATTTCTACACCAAAAGGGGTAACAGTAACAAAACTCCCCTCATAAAATTCCATGGCTCTACTTAACAACAGCTTTGTCTTATTTGTGTTTTGAGAGTATTACAATTATAATAATGATGGCATTCTATAGTACTTATTATGCACAAGGCACTGTGCTTAGTGCTTTACAAATATCTCATTTGGGGCATCCCTGGGAGATAAATTATCTTGAAATTTGCATCTTTTAGTTTTGGAAATAAAATGTCTAGCAGATTATATTCAATAGCTCTTGTTCTCATAGGCCTTTCTTTGAAAACAGGAGTGGGGGCAGCTAGGTGGTGCAGTGAATAAAGCATCGGCCCTGGATTCAGGAGGACCTGAGTTCAAATCCGACCTCAGACACTTAAAACTTACTAGCTGTGTGAATTTGGGCAAGTCACTTAACCCTCATTGCCCTGCAAAAAAAAGAAAGAAAAGAAAGAAAAGAAAAGAAAGAAAGAAGAAAAAATACACATTGATCACATGGGGAGAAATTTAGGTCAGATTCTATTATGTAATCATTTATGAAGTGCCAACTGTGTGTTAGGCACTAGAGATACAAAGATCAAAGTGGAAACAGGCCTCACCCTCAAAACTCCTACTGTGAGGAAGCAAGGAAAACCTAGATTTAATAAATATAAATACAAAATATTTCCAAAGTAAATACAAAGTATTCAGAAAAGTAGATAAATCATTTTCCACCCAAATGTCAACTTGTCTCAACCAGATAATTACTTTCTAAAAGAACTTAGCATCGATAATTCTTCTGAGTAATTTGCAGACACCCAGAGTTAGACTGAAGGCAAATGAATAGGAGAGGGAAAGATCCACCTACTATCAGGGATAGAAAATTGGAAAAAGAAGCAGAGATTGCAACTTGCAGAGAAAATTCATTAGAAAAGTTAGAACTGTAGAATTAGATAATCCTAGAGTCGGAATGTAGCTGAGAGGTCATCTTCCTGAGGGGCAGTGGATAAAGTGCTGGACCTTGAGTCAGAAGGACCTGAGTTCAAATCTAGGCCTCTGACACTTGACACTTACTAGCTGTGTGACCTTAGGCAAGTCACTTAACCCTCATTGCCCTGCCTAAAAAAAAAAAAAAAAAGAACAGCGCTTAGGGTGGTTGTTGGGGGATCACATGAAATATTTGTAGAGCACTTCCCAAACCCTAAAGGGCCATAGAACAGTCAGTTATTATGATGGTCTTTGTTGTTGTTACTTTATTTAGTGTTCCAATCTAGAAGTCCCACTGCATGGAGCACTTTTTCTTACATGTTACACTTTACATGTGACATCTTAATGCTTAGTTTGTTTTTCCACAGAATAAGTAAGTTTCTTTTCCTGTCTTTTATTTATTTGGGGGGGGGTGAGGCAATTGGGGTTAAGTGACTTGCCCGGGGTCACACAGCTAGCAGATGTCAAGTGTCTGAGAATGGATTTAAACTCAGGTCCTCCTGAATCCAGGGCCCGTGCTCTATCCACTGAGCCTCCTAGCTGCCTTGTCTTTTATTTTAACACTTAAGCCTTGCAGTTTCTCCCTTTCCAGCTTTTGTGACTGTATTCTTATCCCAAACCAGTTTCTGGCATGCTGGAGCATGAAACCATCCAGGGAGTGTCAGGAGTGAAGCCCACTGGACTACGGAAGAGGACCTCCAGTATTGCAGATGAAGGCACCTATACGTTGGACTCCATCCTTCGGCAACTTAGTTCTTTCCATTCGGTCATGTGTCAGCACGGGATGGATCCAGAATTGATCAAGCAAGTGGTTAAGCAGATGTTCTACATTGTGGGTGCCATTACTTTGAATAACCTTCTCCTACGAAAGGATATGTGCTCTTGGAGCAAAGGCATGCAGATCAGGTGAGCAAATGCCAGGCCTTGGCTCATCGGAAATCCAGCTCCCAGAAAACTACAGGGTACATTCTCTCAGATGTTCCATTGGCCTACCTTGATCAGTAGAAAACTGCTAGTAAGTTCAGAACTTCAGACTCATCCGTTATAATATTTCAGAAGGAAATCTTAAATTTAGTGCTGAGAGGCCAGAAAGCAAAGAGGGAATGGAGATTAAGCCTCTGTAGATTCCTGGTCACCTCACCTGTATTCTTTTTTACCCATTCTTTGATTATAAGCATTCAACTATACTTTGCTCGTTTTCTTAGTAGAAAGACCTGCTTTATTAGGAAATGAGCACACTTTAGGGGAATAAAGAGTATTACAAGATGAGAGCATAGTTTTTTGTTTATTTTTTTAATCAGGTAAGATATTGGAAGTGTCATTGCCAAATATTTTAAAGAAGAAAATATGTGCCCTGGGCAATAATGAGAACAAGAAATAGCCAAGTGATAGCTTTCATATTTCATTACATTCTTCGCAATGGCAGGTGACTATAAGGAAGGCCCCCAACACTCTAAGTAGACCCTCTGTGGAAGAGGACAAGAGCCCTTCAGGATGGGCAGGCATAGATGGAATACTATCTATTTCATTTTATGGAGTTTCCGAACCACCGGGGAGTATTAGAGTGTGATATTGAAGACTTCTAGATTTACAGCTTCTGTATTATTAAATATTTACTGGGGGAAAGTGAATATTATTTTACATATGAAAACATGGTACCCCTTTATACTCACAAAAGCACCAATATGTGAAACACCAGATTACTCAATCCAGATTATTTGTCTAACAATTTATTTCTTGAAGTGTGTGGTATCATATTTACAGATTATATAGAGAAGTATTTTCAGTGCCAGATCACAGACTTCATCTTTTAGCCTTGAGCAAGTACCTTTTGGGCATACCTTCTAATATGTGGAATGATTTCTAATAAAAATGATGTCTAGTGGGGAGCTAGGTGGCACAGTGGATAAAGCACTGGCCCTGGATTCAGGAGGACCTGAGTTCAAATCCAGCCTCAGACACTTGACACTTACTAGCTGTGTGACCCTGGGCAAGTCACTTAACCCTCATTGCCCCACAAAATAAATAAGTAAATAAAAATGATTTCTATTCTGTAGGTAATTATGAAAGTTAGATACCATGTTCATTTTTCTTAATATTAGTCCTGATCTTTACCTTCATTGCCTTCCTCCTGAAACCCCTGAGATGCTTGGCAAGCTCTGCCTCTTTATGGAACTTCTGTTTCCTACTGTGCTTTCGTTACGTATGGTATCCTACATCCCACGTTCTTCTTGAACATGATACCAAGGGCAGGGCAGTGAGAGGAAAAGCTCAAGCCCCAAGGTGTCTGCTTTGGATATTTCCATGCCCAGAAGAGATATTTTCCCTCAAACTTTCCTTTACTCTTCCCCACTTCAAACCTTATGCTATGCTATTATGCAATGAAGAAACACATCTCTGAAATTGTGATGGGGAAAAAAGTTCCGGTGGGAGTATGGAAATGATTCATTTTATAGAAATTTGATTTATAATTAGCTTTTCAGAATGCCTTTATTCCATAAAGCAAGGAGTCACTTGTAGACTTTGTGTTTATATTTGCTTTTTATATTGATCCACTCCACTTATTTTTTGATGGAATGACTCAGTTTCCATCTTCAATTAAATATAAGATCTACTAATTTTATTTTTTAGGATCATAATCAAGAGTGCACGAACTATTTATGATGATTTTATTTTCAGGGACAGGTGACTATAAAAAAAGGGAGCAAAAACATTACCTGTCATATTCTGTTTGAAAGTTCTGCCAAGGCTGCTGAAGTTTGATCAGATATTCATGACAGCCATGAACCGTGCCTTTCCCAACTTCTCTTGACACAGGTATAACGTCAGTCAACTAGAAGAATGGCTCCGTGACAAGAACCTGATGAATAGTGGGGCCAAAGAAACTCTGGAGCCCCTTATACAGGCTGCCCAGCTTTTGCAGGTGAAAAAGAAAACAGATGAAGATGCTGAAGCCATCTGTTCTATGTGCAATGCTCTCACGACTGCCCAGGTACTGCACAGCATTCTCTTTTTTATGAAAATGTCACTTTGCCTTTTCCAGTATCCTGTGACACTGAGCAGGGATCATGGGACTGGGAGAAACCTAAAGGGGTCAGACAGTTAACCCTTCTGTCTATAGCAGGGGTTCTTAATTGTGTGTACACTTGCGCGCGCGTGTGTGTGTGTGTGTGTGATGGGCCATTTTGGCAGTCAGGTGAAGCCTATGGATGTCTTCTCACAATAATGTCTTTAAATGCATAAAATAAAATACATAAAATTACAAAGGAAGCTAATTATACTAAAATGCAGTTATTAAAATATTTTTTAAACAAATACATAGACCTCTGGGGATCCTTTATCAAATTCCAATAAAAATTTTAATACAGCATTTATATATATATATAATGTATATTTAATGATTATAAAGCACTTTCACACATAGCATCTCACCTGATTCTCAAAAAAATTCTATGGGATAGGTGGGGAACCAATTATTATCTTCATGCTAAGCTCCTATTTACATAACCTCTCTTCTTTTTCTTTGAAGCCTATGGGAAGATCTGATTGAATTTAAAGAAATTTGTTATATTGTCAACTTTTTAATATCAGTTCTATAGTGCCTAGAAGGCCAACCCAAGAAAAGCCTTTGCTCAAGTCCTGCCCCTGGCCCATGTTAACTCTGTCACCTTGCACAAGTCCCTGAAGCTCTCAGTGTCCCAGGCATCTGTCAGAGACAATGAGAGACAGAAAAGTTTGTGGTTTGCATCAGTCCAGGGAATTTCTATGATGGAGAGTCCTTGCTTGACTGAAATACAGGTCTGGATAGTATTCCTCCACCCAAAAAAATTATATTAATCAAAGCATGACCATTATTTATTTATTTTGCTTCCTAAGGCTGTAAGATTTTACTTGTTACTTATGAATTCCACTTGGACCGGTTTGGCTAGCTTACTCTTTATTTGTTTGTTTTTGGCAGGGCAATGAGGGTTAAGTGACTTGCCCAGGGTCACACAGCTAGTAAGTGTCAAGTGTCTAAGGCCACATTTGAACTCAGGTCTTCTGGAATCCAGGACCAGTGCTTTATCCACTGCACCACCTAGCTGCCCCCAGTTAGCCTATTTTTAAAAAATTCTATCTCCTTTTGGTTTTGTGTCATGCAGGCAGGTAGGTATTGCGGTGCATATAGCACTAGGCTGGGAGTCAGAAAGAGCTGAGTTCAAACCCAGCCTCAGACACTTAATAGCTGTGTGACCTCAGGCAAGTTATATAACCTCTGTTTGCTTCAGTTTTCTCCACTATAAAATGGGGATAATGACAATATCTACTTCACAGAGTTGTTGTGAGGGTCAACTGAGATAATATTTGTAAAGTGCTTAGCACAATGCCTGGAACATAGTAGGGGCTTCATAAATGCTTGTTCCCTTCTCCCCATTGTCCTCAAACTCTAACAGATGTCTAGCTCACAGATCTCTAACATGCCATTTGTCCTTTGCTTCCAAAAAGTACCTTTTGAACTTAAATCTGTCCGTTCATCTTCATAATTTAGATCGATAAATAGATAGTTTACATTTTCCAAGGGCTTTCACAGAAAAAGTTATTGAAAGATGGCATGAAAATGTTGGGTAAATAGTAGCCTGTTTTACAGATGAGGACACTGATTTGCCAAAGATCATTCACTGGCAGAGTTGGGATCCAAGACTAGGTCTTCTAAGTCCAGTGTTCTTCGTACTTTACCATGCTGCCTCATACAGATCAAATCATTCTGTGAAATTTTTTCTGTAATTCCCATAGGAAAAAACGTAAGCCTCCTTTCTAATGAAAATGATGATAAAATTTTAAGCTTCCCATACCTATAATTTTCTTTATTTTTTAAAGTCTGTGGGCCCTCTCTAACTACTTATTAGATGCATATAATTTCTATTAATATCTCTATAACAGTTATTAATATTTATCATTTACCATTACCATTTATTTTCACTCTGTGATTGAATAACAGACACATTAATAGGAAGAAACATTTGTTGGTATATGTGTATGTTTTATTGGACCACATGCTATGTTTTAGCTAGAGTATAAATATGCTACTATTTATTTAATAATAAGCTGAAAACAATATTTTTTCTCCTAGATTGTAAAAGTTTTGAATTTGTATACTCCAGTTAATGAATTTGAAGAAAGAGTCTCTATATCATTTATACGTACCATACAGGTGAGATGCTGGGTTTCATTTCCTCCAATGTTTGGTTGGCTTACTAATGTATTCTTTTAAGTGGTTTTTAATGAATATTTGACATTTTAATTGAAAAAATTTCATTTCCCTCTATTCTGTTTGTTTTGATTTTTATGAACTTTTGCATTTGTTGGTGATATTTTTTAAAATTGCAGATATATAGAGAAATGAACTGATTTCTAAAACTTGAAGACAACTGTATAGTAAACTAAAAATTGGTACTTTTAAAGTCATTTTGTTTATCTTCTAATCAAATAGGACTTTGTAGCTCTGATGACCCGTTTCTTATCTTTTCATTTTTCTAGATGCGTTTACGAGATAGGAAAGATTCTCCTCAGCTGCTCATGGATGCGAAACATATCTTCCCTGTTACCTTTCCTTTTAATCCATCCTCCCTTGCTCTAGAAACCATTCAGATCCCAACGAGCCTGGGACTGGGGTTCATTGCAAGAGTCTGAACCAGGACGAATACACAGGCAAATGCTGCTGACAATAGTTTCTTGCTTGAAATAAGAACCCATTATTTCCAGTGAGCTACTGAAAACACATTTTTAAAAAGAAAAAAATCCTGCATATTTCCCAAACTATAGGTGGATAACTGGAAATCTCCTTAGAATACCTGGACTGCCCTGGATAGAAAAGCATGTTCTAGTACGACACATTGCTTTCAGAGTGACATTTCCATATCCGACCATTTAGGCATCCAGAGTTGGAATACAAGTGAATGGGGAAAAGGAAACAATCATCAGCTGCCAGACTCCATTTTCAATCCTTAGCACCTCATTTAAATAGTATAAACTAATATGTATTCCATATGCGAGTTGATAGATAGGGAGCAAAGAGGACCATCTCCAGGTTAAATGGAAGACCTGAAAGAAAAAAGAAACCATAGTTAAATAACGTAGTAATTTAGGCATTAATTATGTTTCTAACTTGTCAAACTGGAATGGAGAAATAAACTGGCAATCTGTAAAGTAATTGTTCAAATAACTTCCTTCTTTGTGATTATGTCACTATAATATAAAGTGTGAGATGTCAAGAAATTTCTTGGCTTACTGTTATAGCATAGGTATTCATTGGTTTGTACCATAGTTTACCAGGCATTTTAAATTGTTGCTGCTTATGGTGTTCTTTTAAATGTAAACAGTATTCTTCTTAGGCACTACAGTAATATTCTCTTTTATCAACTTTGTTTACAATCCAATACAGTCCATTATTCTAACTGGATCATATGCAATTGTCAACAAATATCAGCTCACGAGAAAATGGTAACCAAGCACAAGTAGCACACTGGAAGTAACAGAATAGTTGTTTAAGGATTCTTATTAAAATATTTTATATGTAGGGGGTAGGATTAACAAAATTATTTGTCTTATTTATTCAGAATCATGTTATGTAAGTATGTGTATATATTTATACACATGTATTTATGTGTGTAAATATAGATACACATATATTCAAAATGTTTTTGCTGGGTTGATATCACTTAAGTCTTCTGTCAAGCATATGGTTTTAGTTGTTGAATGAGATACCTAGAGTGCATGTTTTTAACACTAGATTTGAGTTTCTTTGGTTCATTTCTCCAACATGTAAACTTAGTCAGGCACGTAGAAAAGAAGGTTGGAATGTAATCATGATCCAGATTGGCATGATAGTCTTGAGATAGATTAGTCTATAAATTACAAATAAGAAAAGATACAATAAAAATTTAATTACTCTCAACCTTTGCCACTACTGCATCTGCTCTCAGGTATCCCTGGATGCTTAAGAAGGCATTGTGCTTGGAAGTTGAATGTTATTAAGTTTTGCAAAGGATTTTGTTCACAAGTACCAAAATCTATAAGGAAAATGTAATGCTATAATTCTAACTGGGATCCTCTCCAGGATTTTTTCCCCTCAGATCACTTAGTAAAATTCAGTTCTCACTTTGAGATGTACAAAAACAAATCTTCAGGATTTCACCACAAGCTCTAGTCTCAAGTAGTGTTTTGTGGTCAGATGATATAACTGTTAGATTCTCTTGTAAGGTAAACTGTATTGTTGAAGTATAATGTGAAATATTATGATTAGAAAATGATCATTTTCAATTTAATGACAAAATTTATTATGAAAACAAATACTGTATCTTAGTCACTTAATCGACCAGGCCTTAGTTTCCTCATCTATAAGCTGAGGAGGTTGGTCTAGATCAAGGGCCTCCATATTTTTTCAGTAGCAGGCTGTATGATGAGAAGAAACCCATGGGCATAGCAGCCATAAGAAGTCCTTACAATTAAAATTGGTGGTTGATCCCTTCTCACATGATACATGGCAGCAGTCACGTCATACAAGGGTAGGAACAGATAGGTGATTCAACTCTACCCATTCTTTTTATAAGTTAAAAAAAATATTTGGGGCTGAAAATCTCAGCTGGGCTCCTGGAATGGGGTCAGGTAGGTGATTTTTAAGGTCTCTTCCAGATTTTTAAAAAGTTCTCTGATGCTAGTATTTTTATAATGGAAGTTTGAGATTTAACTTAAGAAGTCAGTTTGCCATCTGCTGGACAGACCAGTATGCATCAATTTTTAAATGGGTTTTTAAAATTGAGGCTATAGTTTTCACCAGGAATAAGAATAGAGAGAATATAAGGAAGCCAATTTGATGATGACAAGAATTTGTATAAACACTTGCTTGAAGATACGCTATGATGTTGAGAGAATCTTCGTAAAGACAGTCCCCAAGGTGATTTACATAAATACATATACATACAGCATATATACAGTCCCAAGACTGTGTGATTCCATGACCCAATGCTTCCAGATAGGTAACAATAGATCAGGAACCATCTGTTCCCTTTGAAAAAACATGTTGTTTTGGGGTTTCTTTCCCAACACATATTCTGACTTTATTCGTATTCTTGGCTAACTTAATTTGGGTACTTTATAGAAATATATCACGTGTCTTCAGTTTGGCTGGTCTTAGTGAAAAACAAATTTGAAACAGTACTTCAGCTAGATTATCACCATGACTCGATTGTTAATTTTTCTCTGAAAACTACATGACATATCTTCAAGCAAATCTTCTCTTGTGTCTTATCACTCAATTAAATCCTTTGATACTATCCTCTGTATTTTTACTCCTGTATGTAGCCTGTTAGTTCAATAGTAACTACAAGGGAAGACCTTTTTAACTAAAAAGATTCATTTTTTCCCCCCATCCCAGGTATGATGTGTGCTACAAAGCTGGAAAATTAGAGAAAAAGCACATTTAGCTCTGCTTTAAGCTACTCCTTCAGATAATTCTGAGAGGTGATGCTGCCTATTACCCAGCACACAATGGGAAATATGGGGCTATGATGTGAATGCTTAGCAATTCTCCCAACTCCTCTGATAAGGTCTTACAGTTATTCATTTTTTGAAATTCTAAAAACACTAAAATACCCACATTAAAATTTAAAGGTACAGACCTAAGTGTAAATGATTCACAAATTATTTGTTATTTGGTGATTACTTCATTATGGTGAATATTGGAAACTTGGCTGTAGATCAAATCATTTTACAACAAACACTGAGTAATGGGGCATCAAAATGCTTTGTTGTTCTGGAATTTTGTTGTAATCATTCCAGCTAGATATCTCATTCCCACTGCCCAGGATCACCATCTTTAGGCTCAGTGGTGCCCACTAGCTTCTCATTGCCACAAGGATCAGCAGCAAAGGAATTTTTTAAGAGTTACTGTAGGGGCAGCTAGGTGGCGCAGTGGATAGAGCACTGGCTCTGGAGTCAGGAGTACCTGAGTTCAAAACTGGTTTCAGACACTTAACACTTACTAGCTGTGTGACCGTGGGCAAGTCACCTAACCCCAATTGCCTCATTAAAAACAAACCAAAAAAAGAGTTTTTGTAACTTTCCTCTACCAAGCCCTCAGATCTCTAGGCCAAAGACACTGATAGAAGTCCTTCTCAGATGTCCCAGCAGGGACATGTTTACTTTCCCTCTCATTGCCTGCCTATTGGCTGATCATCCTTAGGTTGACTTGAACTGCCACAGAGGAAAGCGGGAGGCAAATTCAGGTTTATTAAAGGAAATTTCTCTAAAAATCTCCCAGGTGAGAGAAATATATATTTGTAAGTTTTTTTATAGTTTTCAAAAAAATATTTTTCATGAAATTTGACCCTCACCATGATCTTGTCAATGAACTGAAGAAAGATGGAGGAATAATTTATTACTTAAGGTCACACACATTCAAGGACAGAACCAGGGTTATGAACCCAGGTCTTTAGATTCCTAGTCCAATTTGTTTTACACTTAGCCATGTGTAAAAGCAATGTGGAAAGAGAAAAATTAAAGAATCTCTTCACTGGTGATTTTGAATTGGTTTATATTATGATCTCTCTTAATTCAATAAGCATTTATTAAGCACCCACTATGAGCCAGCCACTATCTAAGTACTGGGAATAAAAGGCAGAAATGATGCCATCCCTGTTCTCAAGGAGCTTACATTTTACCCAATGATAAAATATTTACTCAGATGCAGATAAGTAAAGACAAGGTCATTGGTAGGGGAATGGAGACTACTAATAACTGAGAATGGGAAGAAAATCAAGAATGGCCTCCTCAAAGGAGGCAGCACTTGAACTAGACCTTAGAGGCTACTAGAATTTCAAGAGAGGTGAGGAGAGAGCATTTCAAGCAATGAGGTGGGGATAAGGAAAGAAACTCCCTGTACCAAGGCTAGCTGCTGTGGCACACAATCGGCTATTAGATTTATTGTAGGGAAAACTGGAAGAAAGCATGTGTTATATGCTTTATATAAATGATATATGAATCATTTGTTAGAATGAGCTCAAAGTTTTATTACTCATTGTTAGGCAGTTATATTTTTGTTAGAGTAACAGCTATTATAAGGATACATATATATTGTAATAGAATTTGACTTGTATAATTTAATGCTCCCTGTAAACACTCAACTTCATCATGTGCAAAACAATCATGTCTCAAGCAGTAATTAGCTATAGAGAAAACCAGCATCAAAAATGCCCCTGGATTGAAGACTAGTTGGAGGGAAAGTGGTCCGTTTCTCAAATGCCAATTCAAAGCCTTCCAATATGCATTTGCAGTAGTCTTAGAATGATGCCAGATCTTGGCTAATAGGGTCCAGTAAGGCTACTACAATAGCAGTCATCAGTTGTAGCTTTGGGGCCCAGAGGAAAGTGGTAGACTACTGGGGTGGCAGCTGAAGAATAGTCAATAGTCAGACTATGAATATGTATCTAATTATAACATCTAGCCAGTCAATGCTGCATTTCTTTAGGTAGTAGCTCCTTATGGGGGTGAAAGTATATCTAAGCATGAATGTGCATAAGAAAACTCCTTATAGCTATTTGGCTACATATTTATGTAGGGTGGGGTTGTGGATATGCATAATTTATTAGGCTGGGCTATGGAGCTCCCTTCTGCTATTTTCCCTTACAGAGCTTCCTTAAATTCTCTACTATTGTTTCTCTATGAGGATGGCCCTGTCAAGGGAAGTTATTGAGGCCTTTTTCTCATTTGTGGATGTTTATATATGTGTGTTTTCCTTATTTGAGGAAGCCAGTGTGGCTCCCAAATATCCTGCCAGGTATTCCTTCCTTCCTTTCTCCTTTTTTCCCCTTGCTTTCATCCTTACTGACATCTTCTGTAGACTATGAACAAGAGCATCTATCATGGTAGAGAAGCAATCTGAGCCAATGAAGCCTCAGTTCAAAGATGTTACTTAAACCAATTGATGAACCATATTAGAGAAGTACAGAAATATGACAGACTCTTGATTGTAGTTAAGTTTTTCATCTTCCAATAAGCATTGTATCATGAAAGTCAAGTAGACGATGATTTTAAACCTTTAATGTGTATTGTTATTTGTTTTTCAAAGCCCTGGTCTGTAGGTTGACTAAAAGCAGATAATAGTGCTGAAAAGGATAGTTTTCATCCATTATTATTACATTAACAAATTTTAAACTTGAAATTACAATATCTATTCCCTGTAGGTCAGGAACTGAGAAATGCTGAATGAAAATATCTGCCGAAATCTATTTTTCTGATTTTTAAATGTTTGTTTTGTAATTTTCACATATATGAAAATTGTGGTTTAACTTTGTAGGTATCATTGTTAGACTCCAAGATTAACTGTAATTTCTTTTATATCACACTGTGTTGCTTGGTATGTTTTGAAGAACACTGTTTTTAAGTTGAAATTTGTGTATTTTATAATTTATATGATGCTTGGCAGGTCAGTATTTTTACATGCATTTTTCAGAGGCAAGAATTTCTAAAATTGAATTAGAAATTACCATATATGTGTAACTTTAGCACTAAATTTCAGCTCTGTTTAATGTGAACTTTCAAAATATTTACTTCTTTCTTGATAAATGTTCTTACATGATATAGACATGTATCAGATGTCATAGTGTATGGCTTACTGGTAAAGTTTTTGTTAGAAGACTGGGAAAATTTTTAATTGGGTTTCCCTCTTAAAATGTATAATGGCTCAAAATACCTTGCACAAAAATTAGTTGATTGAATTTAACTTATGCTCCAGTGGCTATTTTACTGAGATTCTTAGAAATGTGCATCTTTTAACAACTGTTTTACAGACATTATTCTGTTTCATCAAAGATTCTATCCTGTTGAATTTAAAGGGGGTGTCCTAATTTGTGTTATATGTGAGATGTGATAGAGTTCATCTTTAAAATATTCATTCCATTAAAGAAAAAATAGTAGTGCTAAGAAGCTGATGGTCATTTTCATTTAATTCCAGTTTGAAACTGAAGACATTTCAGCCTATTAAATAAGAATTGACTTTTTTTTTTTAAAGGAAAGTTGATAATTCACCTCATCTTAACCAAGGGCCTTTGAAAAATGGGTTTTCACTGGATTATTACTATAGTATTTAGATGAAAACCAAAACAATATCAAGATTACGTATTACGCTCTAAGCTATTGTAGTTGTCTGATGTTGTACTTAGTCAATGTGTGCATCATAAAACACTGTATTCCTAGTTACCATAGAAACAAATTGTTCAAATAAAGATACAGATATGTATGTTTGTCTTTCTATGAATACACAAACAGGAAATTTTAAACAAATTTTGCTTTAGAGGAAACCTAGCCAATTATAAATACTACTCATTCATGGGAAGTCTTCAAATGAGACTCTACTTGTGAGTTTTACTACCAATGTGAGGGGTCATGGCCAAAGAATTTATCATCAAGAGGCCAACCTATTGGTGATGAGCTTTTCCATGCTTAGCTAGGCTGATATTCAGAAAAGAGTCTATTTCTAGGACCATACTTGAAGCCTAGTCTGAATGGTAGGCTATGTCAGTTTATGCTCCCTTGAAATGCACTTTAGAGCCCAGGGTCACTTCCATGCCACAGTCATTGAAGAATACCATCTGTCATTGGAGAAGGAATTTGTGGAGGGACATATATGTGTGTTGGGAATAAAGGGTAAGAAAACCAAATATTCTGACAAAAATATCCTATGACAGGAAGAACAATCTGGTTTCTGCCAGGGATAATCAAACCTGCTTAATTTATTAGATTTCTTTGAATGATATACATATAAATAAGGGAACTAATAGACATCTATTTAGACTTTAAAAAACATTTGATAAAGTCTTCTAGAAAAGGCGGTGAAAAAATGTTGAGTCGGGGGCAGCTAGGTGGCACAGTGGATAAAGCACCGGCCCTGGATTCAGGAGGACCTGAGTTCAAATTTGGCTTCAGACACTTGACACATACTAGCTGTGTGACCCTGGGCAAGTCACTTAACCCTCATTGTCCTGCCCCCCCCAAAAAAATATTGAGTGACTAGAATTGACAATGAGGAAGAGAGGGATACTTTCTTACCATGAGATAACTGACAATAAGAATCTATAAGAATCGATTGCGATTTGGGACCCTGATCTTTGGCTAAAATTAGAAAGCCTTGGGTGCGCCCTGCCTGGCTCCCTCTGCCCCGCCCCCCCACGCAAGCCTGGGCACATCACACCAGCTTCCTCTGCCCAGCCAGGGGTATGCATGGAAAACTCAAACTCAAGCTCTGCCAAGCAAGGGTGCACATGGAAACTCCATGCCCCAGCCGGCCTTGGGTGCAGCCCCTGGGGTTGCCAGCAAATTAGCTTGGGGTATGTGGGTGGTCAACCAAGTTTCCTGTGAGAGAAGGTTTTTTTATTCTGGGGGGGGAGAGACGGTATGGGGGGACAGTAGATGAGAGGGGAGCAACTGGTAGAGACGGGTGAAGAGAAGGAGACGAGAGGAAGCACAGGCAGCAGCTACAGGGTGTGTAATTTAAGATTCTAAATGTGGATTCTAATCTGTTCCCCCAGTTTTGGGGGAAACTGACTAAAATCACTGATAAAACGAGTTTAGGTTTTTAAGGGTGTATTGGAAAATAGAAAGAAAAAGATTGAGAACAGAATTCCAACAGCCTGGCATTCCTATCTTTCCTCAAATTTCCTGTGAAGTCCTCTGCCGCCACCACCATCCAGTCAGGAACCCAAAAAGCCCCTGAGCTCTCCGCGCAGGCTCCCTTTCCTCCTTCCTGTCTCCTCCCAGACCATAGGAGGCTCCTCAAGTTGATTGGCTGGTAACCTTGATAGACAGCACCCATGAGCAAACGTCATTTCCTGACACCAAGGAAAAGCCATAATGCCTCTGAGGCATTTTCCTCATGGTGGAGCTTTCCCACAGCAAGTCTCCAGTAGGTGGCATCATTCCAATCATTACAAGGGCAAGCAGCAAGCTGGGGAGAGGCAGGCAGCGGTGGCAGCCAGCCACATCCACAGAGCGAGAGATGCATAGGGGGATAGACAAAGTTAAAGGTGAAACAGCAGAGTCTGTTGGCCAAGGTTACAGGTCGTATATCCTGCTTTTCTTTGTCCTTATTTCTAAATTTGTTCCCCATCAATAAACCCTCTTTTTTGCTTTTCTTGAGAGGAGGCTTTTTCATCTTGTTTCTTGTTAGTCTGGGAGAAGCAGTTGGGGAGGGGGCAGGCCCTTACAGATTGGGTCCCCGTATAGGGCTTAACAAACCTGGGGAATCTTTTAAAACCCCCCTTACAGATTGGAAGCTCCAGCCAAGAGTTTACAGATTGGTGAGGCAGGTAGGATCTTACAAATCTAAGCATAAGGGAAAAATCAGTATTTTTCTGGAATTGACAAGGGGTTTTCTCAGAGATGAGTGCTAGGTCATTTTATAAATGATTTACTCTTGGTTTTATACATTTGATTCATTTCCCTATATATTTGGGGAATGAGACCTTTATCAAGAAAAACTTGTGGTAAAAGATTTCCTCTGGTTTCCTGTTTTCTTTCTAATCTTGGCTGCATTAGTTTTGTTTGTGTGAAAACTGTGTAGTCAAGATGAAAAAGAAAGCAAGAAACTGGGGAAAAGATTTGTATCAGAAGTTTCTCTGATAAAGGTCTCATTTCTCAAATATCTAGGGAACCGAATCAAATTTATAAAAATAAAAGCTATTCCCCAATTGATAAATGGTCAAAAGGATATAACGGGCAGTTTTCAGATAAAGAAATCAAAGCTATCTATAGTCATATGAAAAAAATGCTCTGAATCACTATTGATTAGAGAAATGAAAATTAAAACAATTCTGAGGTACCAGCTCATGCTTATCAGATTGGCTAACATGACAGAAAAAGAAAAATGACATGTTGGAGGGGATCTGGAAAAACTGGGACACTAATATACTGTTGGTGGAATTATGAACTGGTCCAACCATTCTGGAGAACAATTTGGAACCATGTCCATAGGGCTATAAAACCATATATACCTTTTCACCCAGCAATACCACTACTAAGTCTGTATCCCAAAGATATCCAAGAAAAAAGACTTATATGTAAAAACAAAACAAAACAAAAAACCTTATAGTAGCTTTTTTTTGTGGTGGCAAAGAATTGGAAATGAGAGGATGCCCATCAATTGGGGAATGTCTGAACAAGTTATGGTATATGAATGTAATGGAACACTATTGTGCTATAAGAAATAACAAGCAGAACATCTTCAGAAAAACCTGAGAAGGCTTACATGATCTGATGCAGTATAAAGTGAGCAGAACATTGTACACTCACAGCAATTTTTTACAATGATTAACTGTGAATGACTTGGCTATTTTGAGCAGTGCAATGATCCAAGACAATTCAGAAAGACATATGGAAAATGCTATCCACCTCCAGAGAGAGAACTGATAGAGTCTGAGTACAGATTGAAGCATAATTTTTTCACTATATTTTTCTTGCTTCCCCATCCCACAACATGGCTAATGTGGAAATATGTTTTGCATGATTTCTCATGTATAATTTATATCACATTTCTTGCCTTCTCAATGAGTAGGGGACACAGGAGGGAGGGAGAGATTCAGAACTCAATTTAAAAAAATGAATGTTAAAAATAAATTTTTTTTAAAAAAATCAATAAATTTTTAAAAATAAGTAATTAAGAAGAGAGTTAACAGGAAAACCTGCAAGTCTGGAAAAGAGATGAACCAATGCTAATATACTACATCATGAACTTCGAATAGACAAAAATGTGGCTGGTGATAGGCATAGATCACCAACTCCCAGATTTAGTGTGAGGCGCTTCATATAATCATAGATATGTAAATATAAGCCCCCATCAGTAATTATCAATAGATAAGGATTCAAGCATAAAATAGTAAAGAACTTAATTAGTGGCAAAAAAGAAGGAAAAAAAGGGGGGGTCCTCTCACAATATTCTAGTTTCCTACCAACCCAGCTGAGCCCTCTCACAGCTCTACCTTGTTAATAATTTGCTGTTCTAAGCTGCCCATCTACCTGAGAGAGTTATATTTCCTCTCTCTAACTAAAAGTTTCCCCTCTTAGCTGAGTTACTAACTAGCATCTATAGTGAGTTTCTTCTTCTTCACTGAGCTGCTGTTGCTGCTAGGAATATACATCTTCTCATAGCCTCAAACTACTATAGCTCCTACAATTCATGTCCCAGCCAGATAGCTAGAGTCCCCAAACATTTCTCAAAACTGGTTTTTGGTTTTTGGGGTTTAGTTTTTTTTTTTTTAAATACGACTTCTCTAGGTCTGTTAGTCTAAGCTCTTATCTGAATAATGACTTGGAATTCTAATTCCTGTCATACCCTATTGGAGCCTGCCTGGATCCCTTTGAAATTGTCTTGGAGACTATTTAGGAAAAAAAAAAAGTAGATAGAGCTGGAATGAGATTCTTCCTCCATCATACTGCCCTTTGTCCAGAAGCAATACTGAAAAGAGGTAGGTGGAAGGGGTGAAGCTGGATTGCCCCAAACATTTCATTCTACTGCCATTACACAGTAAACTGTAAATAGATAATTACCACTTACCAATTAACAATTTATCAAAGAGAAAGCTTTAATTTGCTTTGAGTGGTCTCCACTACCTTAAAACAACCTAGAATTTAGAACCAAAGGGATCTTGGGTGCAGCTCCCACCTAAACAGATGAAGTAACAAAGAAGTGAAGGGATTTGTCCAAGGTCACAGGTAAAAAGAGACCAAAATGTGTAGCTAGGTCTTTTAAATCCAACCTAAATCTTTCCCTTATACTGATTTGACTTTCTAGACCACTGCTTTTCTGCCTCACTCTTTGGATTAAGTCAGGAAAGCACACAAGGCCACATGAGATTGGTTTGGGTTTTTTTTTGTTGTTGTTTTTTAAGTCCTGCAAAAGCTGGTTTGTGCTTCAGCGGCACACAATTTACAACCAGGAGAAACTTAAAGATAAATTTTTCCAAGGCTTACATAAATGACTGTGCATTTATTAACTCTTTCTACACTTGCATTTTTTAGTTTATTTTATGTATTGTCTGCATTCCTACATTCTTTTTAGATTGAGGGCAGCACAATCTTTTCGGTGACTGAACAGAAAATCCCGTACATATTTGGTGTACTTTAATAAATATTTTAGAATGATGTTCAGTAAAAAAAAAAGATTTAATCACATCCACGACTTGGCAAATTTTATTATTTGCCCATACTTCCCCTTCAAATAACCGACTGCAAAGTGGAAGGAAATGTAAGGAGCTGAGGGAAGAATAAAGTGCTAAGGATAAATATAGCTGAGGGGAAGTTTCACGTATTCTCACTCTCACACACTCACACTCACACACGTTTATAATGAGGGCTGGGGTCGGTTGGTGCTCTGCGCTTTTGCCAGTTCAAGTTTTACCACCACCTGTGGCCCGCTGCTCTCGGACCGAGAGAGCTCAGTTTACATCCTAACATCCCCACAGCCAATAGGCAAGAAGGATTTCCCAGGCCCCGAGCTCTGGTGGACCAATCCCGGGGAATAGAAGTTCTTTCTAGTCTCGCTCCTTTTCCTCTTCTCCCCGCCAGCTCTTAGTTATTTTCCCAGTGGAACTTCTCGGAACACCTGGACGGAACTACTTCTCGCAAATTCTCCCTCCCCCCGCCCCACCCTCCTGGGGCGCAGTAGCGTCTTAGCGGCTGCTCGGGCCTTCGGCCACAGACTGATGCTCTGCCCATCCTTTGCCTCGGAGAGGCTTACCTGCAAACCGAGGCACCTGGGAGCTCGCGCCCCGCCTCCCTTTACCCCTCACGTAGCCTCCTCCCCCTGGAGCGGCTCCCCGGAGCTCCGCCCGGGCTCGCTTGGCTGCTAGAACCTCACCAGTCTCTCCCGGACTCCCCGCCCTCTGGGGCCCAAGACGCCGGATTCCTAACTCCTCCTCCTCCCGCTCCTTAACGATCCTTGGGGAGCGCAACTTCGGCCTCGGGGGGCTCCTGCTTCCCGGGACTCGGCCGCCGAGCTCATGGCAGTGGCTGAGCTGTACACGCAGGTAGGATGGGAGCCTGGGCTGCGTGTGTCAGGGAGTGGAGGGGGCTTTGAGCCCAGGATCCGTTCGGGGCCAACGCGAATGCTGACTGTACCTAGGGCACCTGCCAGGCGGGGCGGGGCCAGGCCCGGGGACCGTATGGAGCCGTTGTGTTCCGAGCCTGGAACCCGGGTTCCGGAGCACTAGCTACCTCTCTGGTACCCTTCCCCTCCGCCACCCGAGGACAGGGAGAAGTTGGAGTCCAAATCTGAATCTGCGGGTTCGCATTAGTAACTCTGGGGTCTGGGCTCACCCCGAGGCCCCGGCCCTGGAAGGAAGAGGATTGGCAGCTGGGAACTGTTGGGACAAGGCAGGGCCTGGCAGCCCCTCTGGAGAAGTCACACAGAGAAGTTTCTGACTGAGGGGGGGAGGCTTAGGAGTTCCCCGTCTAGGAGGATCCCCTTCTATAACTGCTCCTTTCTCGTGATCTGCTGTCAAGTCCAATAAACTTTTTTTTTAAACCCGTGCGTGTGCAAGGCTGGCATACAGCCAGTGAAATGAAAATGAGCAATAGTAGCTGCCCTCAGAAAGCTTACATTCCACAAGGGAAGCTCCTTTCTCTGGTGGTGTCTCCTCGTTCCTCTTCTTAGGAATGTAAATATTTACATATATGATACCAATACAGATACAAACCCATGCACACACATATGCTGGCACCAGCTTGTACCAGAGCCGATTGTTAAAATTTCAGTGTTAGTGGTTTGTTTTGTTTTCATTTGGGAGAGGAAACAGGTGCAAATCAGGGTTCAATTTATTATTTGGTTGATTAGCTAGACTTGAGAAAGTGATAGGGAAAATAAAATAAAGCAAATTAATCTTAAATGTGACCTTCCCTTTTGGAGAGCAGGTTGTTAAACATTGACCATGTAACATATTCAACTTCATTAAAAACTTCAATTTAGGCCCCTGATTCGAAATATAATGAGAAACTACAAATGACAGTTGCTAGGCAACAAGACATCAAGGGTCAGAGGAAAACTAGTATCAGGACCTTGCCTCTTGGAGGTACTTTTTAAAATTTCATTTCTAGATTGGACGAGACCTGTTCTGGCATTTCATAGAGCTTCCCATACTCTCTCAATTATTAATGAAAGAGGAAATGAAATGCTTCTAAGATTAGCTTAATTGGTGATTTGAATAAAATATTAAAGCTGTCTCCATCTGAAAGTCATAAAAACCCAGAAGATATTAATCTAAGTGTAAGGAATTGTCAATTGGTGGGTGCAGTGGGTAGAGCACTGGGCCTGGAATCAGGAAGACTCTCATGTTCATGAGTTCAAATGCAGCCCCAGACACTTATTAGCTGTGTCACTTTGGGCAAGTCACTTAACCCTGTTTGCCTCAGTTTTCTCATCTGTAAAATGAGCTGGAGAAGGAAATGATAAACTACTCTAGTATCTTTGCCAAGAAAACCCCAAATGGGGTCACCAGGAGTCTTAACAGGGATGAAATGACTCAACAACAATGTAGGCTAGTTTCTGGAGATACAAAGACAAAAGGAGTAAGTCCCTTTCTTCAAAGAATTTATCTTCTATCTGATGAGACACATTATACTTTGCATAAGTAGATACAAAGTAAATACATCACAAATGGGGGGGGGGTATTGATGGCAGGGAGAGGAGTTAGGAAATGTCTTTTAGGAAGTAGTGCTTGAGCTGAACCAGCTAGAGAGCTAAAGATTCTAAGGAGCAGGAGTGAGTATATTCCAAGAATAGGGGGATAGCCTGTGAAAAGCTACAAGGATGGGACTGGAATATCATGTATGAGTAACAGTAAGTTGGGGCAGCTAGGTGGTGCAGTGGATAAAGCACCAGCCCTGGATTCAGGAGTTCCTGAGTTCAAATTTGGCCTCAGACACTTGACACTTACTAGCTGTGTAACCTTGGGCAAGTCACTTAACCCCCACTGCCCCGAAAAAAACAAAAAACAAAACAAAACAAAAAACCAGTAAGTTAGTCAATTTGATGGGAGTGTGGAGTTCCCAAAAGGTAGTAATGCATAAAAATCTTGTAAAGGTGGCCTGAGGCCAAATGGTGAAGTTCTTAAGTGTATTCTGTGCTTTTGGAGAGCAGGTTGTTAAATATGGTTTTAAATGCCAAACATGGGTGTCTGAAACTGATTGTAGAGATTATTGGAAATTACTGGTTTATTTTGATGGGGAAAGTTAACATGGAAATCTCATGTTTTAGGAATGTCATTTTGACCACTGTGCCATCTCCACTTATTCTTCTGTCAACCTCTTGCAGTCTGGCTTGCAACCTCATCACTCAACAGAAAATGCTTGATCCAAAGTTACTGATGATTTCTTAATTGTTCAATCCAACAATCCGTATTCTTCTCGACCTCTCAGCAGCACTTTACACTGATTACTCTCTCCTGTGTTGGTTTTCTTGCTACCTGATTGTCCTTTCCTGGCCTATTTTGATGGATCGATTAACAACTATTTATCTTAACAAGAACCTATTATGTGTCAGTGTGCTACTTGTTGAGGATACAAGTATAAAGAATGAATCAATCCTTGCTCTCAAGAAGCTCTCATTCAATGGATTACCATCCATTGGATTACCATACTGTGAGTATGCTACAGTGTTCTATCCTGTATTCTTTTCTCTCTGTATGTTCTCCCTTGATATCCTTATCAGCTCTCTTGGGTTCAGTTATCACCTCTATACAGTCAAGTATATATCCAGTCCTAATCTGTCTCTAGTCTTGAGCACCATTTCTGCATCACTACTGCCTAGTAGACATCTTGAACTGGATGTATCATAGGCACTTTAAACCCAGTATGCCCAAAACAGGACTGATTATCTCATAACTGTTGGTCTTAGATCTGCCCTCTGGAAAAACATGAAGTAAATCTCATTCTCCTTCCACTTGATGACTCTTCAATTGTAAACGAGTTAGTCAATTCAACAAGCATTTATCAAATACCTTTAATGAACAAGGAGATAAGTATTAAAAAACAGTCCCTCAAGAAACTAATAATTGTTCCAGGGGTAATTGTAGTAGGTCCAGTTTAGATTTGAAATCAGGAAGACCTGAGTTCAAATGCTGCCTCAGATATTTACTGTATGACCCTGGGCAAGTGACTTAATCTCTCTAGGACTTAGATTCCTCATTTGTAAAATGAGAGAACTGGACTCGATGAATTCCAAAGTCCCTTCTAGCTCAAAACCTGTGGTCTTATGGTAATTTGATACAAGATAATTTAAGGAAGGAGAGGGGATCAGAAAATGTTCTGTGTGGAAAGTGGTTCCAGAATAAATTGAGATATTCTAAAAGTTCAGGGAAAAGTTAATTAAAACATTTTGGCCAAAACAGGCTGAAAGTAATGTGAGAAACCTGTGAAAAGGTAAGCTTCATATAGTGACATCAAATTGTGAGTGTCTTTAAATGACCAGGCTGAGAAGTTGGTAATTTATCCTAGAAGTTATAGGGATCCACTAAAGGTTCTTAAGCAGGAAAGTAGCATGGCCATACATATGCTTTAAGATGATTTTGGAAAAGGGAAAAGGACCTATTTGTATGAAAAGATTTATAGCAGCTCTTTTTGTGGTGGCTAAGAATGGGAAATCAAAGGGATGCCCATCAATTGGGGAATGGCTAAACAAGCTGTGATACATGATTGTAATGGAATATTATTGTGCTATAAATGTTAAGGGCTAAAATTCTAGCTATTCTGTCTAAAATATCTAATGAGTGGTCACCAGTAAATTATAAGCTTCAGCAAGAGTTAGGCTTTTAAGCATTTATTAAGGAGAATAAGAATTTGGTAAAGAGAGAGAAAGGCCTAGATTCCTATCTATTTAAGGGAGAGCACATTTCTAGCTCCGCTCTCCACCAGAGTCCAAAGGAAAGAGAGAGAGAGAGAGAGAGAATCAGAGCGTCAGCTCCCCCTTCCTCCTCCCACCAGCAAACGTCACTTCCTGATGCCAAAGAAAAGCTGCATGGCCTTGCCCTCAAAGACCTTCCTTTCACGGCAGAGCTTTTCTATAGTAAGTCTCCAGCAGGTGGCGTCATTCCAATCATTACATAAGAAATGACAAGCAAGATGATTTGAGAAAAACCTGGAAAGACTTACATGAACTGATACATAGTGAAGTGAACAGGACCAGGAGAACATTGTACACAGTAATAGCAATATTGTTCAATGAAGTACTATGAATGACTTAGCTAAGACAATTCCAAAGGACTAATGATGGAGTATATTATCCACCTCCACAAAAAGAACTGATATTGATTGAATGCAGAATGAAAGATGCTATTTTCCACTTTCTTTCATTTTTTCTTTTGTCTTCCTGTTCAAAATGACTAATATGGAAATGTTTTATATAATTGTACATGTACAAGCTATATCTGATTCCTTACCATGTCAAGGAGAAGGGAGGGAGGGATAGAATTTGGGACTCAAAACTTGAAATAAAAATGTTTAAAAATTTGGGGAAAAAGATTATTTTTGACAACCACATAGAACATGGCTTGGAAAAGAGAAAGATTATAATGAGGGAGACCAATTAGGAAGTTATTGCATAATATGACTCTGAGGTTGCAAACCTAGGTTACTACAAGGTTGTTGGTACCCTCAACAGAAATAAGAGACTTTCGAGAAGTTAGGTTCAAGTGGGAAGATAATGAGTTCTGTATTTTTATCATGTGGGGTTTGAGATCCTTTGGGATATCCAAATAGAAGTGGCTAACAGCCATTGGGCAGCTAGGTGGTGTGCAGTGAATAGAGTGACAAGCATGGAGTCAGGAACACATCTTCCTGAGTTCAAATCTGGTCACACAGCTGTGTGACTGAGGGCAAGTCACTTAATCCTGTTTGCCTCAGTTTCCTCATTTGTAAAATGAAGTGGCAAACCACTCCAATATCTTTGCCAAGAAAGCCCCAAATGGGGTCATGAAGAGTCAGAAAGGATTGAACATATGGTGTTCACAACAAGTATGGTGATCAAAGATTGGAGCTCAGAAAAGCAGATAGGACTGGTTATTGGGTTTAGGAAATCATCACCTATTTAGAGAAACCAAACCCGAGGAAGCTGATGGGATCATGATGAAGAGAAAATGATAGTTAAAGAGGGACCCTAGATAGGAACCCAAGGGACACCACCAGTTAAGGGACAGCACATGAATAATTCATAATAATCCAGAAAGGAGTTTGAAAAGGGACTATTGGATCTCCCCTAATTCTTTTTTCCCAATCTAACATCCGCAGTTCTTCTAGTTCTTCCTCTTATTTCATGATTTCTAGTCCTCTCACCATTTCAGTCACCCTTCTCTGAAGACGTTCCAAATTGTCAGTGCTCTCCCTTAAAATATGGCCCCATGACTGGACCCATTGCTTCAGATAGGCTCTGAAATTTGCATATGGTGGAATTATACCCCTTTGTTGAATTGGGGAGATACCCATTATTTCCTGAATAAGGACAGTCCAAGGTATTAGACCCTCAAAGAAAATCTTAGGCAAAGAAGTAAAATGATCATTCCCTGGGGATAACTAACATACACCAGTTCTGCAGGAACAAAACAGATTTTTGTTTGAAGTAAGTCAGAGTCTGAATGTTCAGAAATACCCACCACCACATTGTAAAAATGTCAATAGAGAGCCAAATGTACCTCTTGACAACATGCCACCAGCTGACATCAATCCACTAATTAACATTTTGGGGGAATGTGTTTTTTTTTTTCAGTTCACCTAAGTGTGAGCCCCAGTATAGAACATGGATGTTATGAGAGATATTATCATAGGCTTCTTAAAACCCAGATGCACAACACTTAAGGAATCCCGCTGAGCTGCTCATCTTTTACTCCTTAACAAAACAGCATAAATATTAGCCTGGATCAAGGACAGCTAGGTGGCACAATGGATAAAGCACCAGCCCTGGATTCAGGAAGACCTGAGTTTAAATCAGACCTCAGACACTTGACACTTACTGTGTGACCCTGGGCAAGTCACTTAACCCTCATTGCCCTGTCCAAAAAAAATTTTTTTTTAATGCTATTCAAGTCTATTACTGAAAATAAATTGCTTGTATACAAGTTTAGAGGATTGATTAAATTATTAAGTTCATCAGTTCCTGGAAGCTAGTTTAGGCAATTTTAAGTGAGTTCTTTACACAATCATGTCAAATGATTCCTTTGAGAGTGAAGATAGAGGGAGAAACTATAACGTGTGTGTGTGTGTGTGTGTGTGTGTGTGTGTGTTTGTTTTCTGGTATTACCTGAGAACAATGATCCCTAAGGTACTATACTGTGGGAAGAATTTGACCATTTACAAAAACCTGCTTCAACTTAGATAAACTACTTTACGTTCTGGGAAGGGACAAAGAGGGAAGCTCTTTTTCTTTGTAGGTTTCTTCTTATCACCTAGAGAGGTCTAGTCAAGTAATGGACAGACAGAGGGCTGTGTAATTCTGGGCAACTCTCTTAAGACAGAAAGTTGCAGAAAAGGTACCAACCTCCACTGGTAGAGGAAATTCACCACCAGAGTTCCTATCAGTGAAATCATCACAGTCCAGTCCCCACCTCCACCATTTAGACCTGTGTTTTGTGGGCCACCTTTTCTCATGTGGCATAATTTGATGAAAGAGTCCTGAAGAAGTGATGTCCTTTAAAGAGTTGATAATATTCTTTGCATGAGCTATATTAACCCTTCTCAAGTGTATCATCACTTCTCTATGTATGCAAAGGAATGAATCATCTCCTTGTGGGCAGGAAAATGTAATGGAGGGAGGGAGGGTGTGACTTAATAGGGTTGAGTAAACCATGCCCTGTGTTTACTTATAAGGCAGGGTTTCAGTCATGTTGATTTAAATTGACTAGTTGCATTTGCCAATGGAGGCACCAGAAACTGCAAGGATAGAGTCATACTTCTGGGGGGAATTTATCAGTGAGGAGGTGGTTTTCTCCAATCAGAAACTTGCAAGTTTACCTTGGAATCCTAACAGCCTTCAAACCATGTACACAGGAACAATTTAATAAAAGTAGGAAAAAATACAGAATTATTGCTTTGAGTACAGGCATACTACCCTAGCATTTAACTTTTCAACTGAAAAGTTGTAGAATTTAGACTTGGGCTCCATTCACAGATCACATGGTTTAAGTAGTGAATATTGACAAAGCCAATCAAACCATGTTGTTGTTCAATCATTTTTCAGCTGTGTCCGACTCTCCAAGACCATATTTGGGGTTTTCTTGGCAAAGATACTGGAGTGCATTACCATTTCCTTCTCCAGTTAATTTTACAGATGAGAAAACTGAGGCAAACAGGGTTAAGTGACTTGACCGGGGACACACAGCTAGTATATGTCTGAGGCCAGATTTAAACTCGGAAAGATGAGTCTTCCTGACTTCAGGCCAGATGCTTTGCCCCATCTAGCTGCCCTAATCAGGCCATACCTAAGATGTTTCAAAGTTTCTTCCAGTGTGGAGGTTCCCTGAGCATGAAATAAAGTGATATTTCCAGGTTGTAACCAAACATTATCTATACAAAATTTGTTTCACTAGAACATGGAAGAGAACTATGACCTTCTGGTTCAGAATTTTGGTGAAATCACCAAATACCCAGTATTACCTCAGAGCTTATTTGTTATGTACTATATTAGCAATATAGAAAGGCATTGTAGTTAAGTGAAGAGCTGGCTTCTGGAATCAGGACAACCTGGGTTCAAGGTCCACCTCTGACACAAACTGGCTCTGTGACACTGAGCAACTAATTTAACTAGTCTTCTCTAGAGATGACATTCCATTTACTCTATATGTATCTTATTTTTTGTTGTTATTCAGTCCTTTTAAGTCATGTCCAATTCCTCATGACCCTTTTTGGGGTTTTCTTTGTAAAGATAGTGGAGCGGCTTGCCATTTCCTTGACCAGATCATTTTACAGATGAGGAAACTGAGGCAAATTGGTTTAGTGACTTGCCCAGGGTCTCACAGCTAGTAAAATGTTTGAGTCTGAATTTGTACACAAATCTTCCTGATTCCAGACCCAGGACTCTATTCATTCTACCACCTAGCTGCCCATGTATCTTATATATTCCTATTAATTTATACTTTTAAAATGATTATCACTCATATAAACACCCCAGGCTTCTATCTCTGAGATTGTACATTGCACAAGAATTTTTCCTGACCTGCTTTGGTAGAGAGTTTCCTCACTGGAGAGAGAGACAAATATACATGTACCAAGTACTCTATGTCTCAGAGTTCTGTGGGTACCATGGAGAGGTTGGGTGTCACTTCTGTTTTGTTTTTTTTTTGTGGGGCAATGGGGGTTAAGTGACTTGCCCAGGGTCACACAGCTAGTAAGTGTCAAGTGTCTGAGGCCGGATTTGAACTCAGGTACTCCTGAATCCAGGGCCGGTGCTTTATCCACTGTGCCACCTAGCTGCCCCGGGTGTCACTTCTGTAATGTTATTGGCTCAATCTTAAATTCCAGGTGGTTCTCCCCACTGTTAGCTGCCAGTGACTAGTTGTCCAAATTCCATTTAACCCAAGGATTCTTAACCTGGGATCTATGGAAATATTCATTTATTTCATGTTCAGGAGAACCTTCAATTGGGGGGGGGGGACTTCAAAATATCTGTTTGGCCTGATTAGCTCCATTTTCACATACTAGTGCTTTGTCAATATTTAGTACTTAAAAGATGTGATCCGTGAATGGAACCCAAGTCTAAATTTTAGCAGCTCAAGTCTACTATTTAGTAAAAAAGCTAAATGTTGGGGTGGGTGTCTGCACTCAAAGCAATAATACTGTATTTATTTTCACCCACTTTGTTTAAATTGTTCCTGTGGATACTGTTTGAAGGGATTCCTGGAGGCACTCATTATCCCAGAGTAAATTAACATCAGTTTCTTAGATGGGGAAAAGGCCTCTTCACTGCCTAGATTCTCCCTTCAAAAAAAAAAAAAAAAGTCTGATGATATCATTTTGGGGATCTATGAACTTGAATGGGAGGAAAATATATCTTTATTTTTAACAAAACATTTTCTTCATAACAATAGCATTTTCTTCAATTGTGAATTTTCTTTTCAAAAAATATTATTTTGATGAGAGTTCCATACACTTCTTCCCTGAATGCCAAAGGAGACCATGACACTCCAAAAAGCTAAGAACCCTTAATTTGACCAATTAATGTCAATTAACTTTTACAAAAGGATTGTGGGGACCAATTTTTAATTGGGGAGTGTTAGCTAAGCAGCTCGCTGAAATATTGGGGCAAGGAAGGAGACCGGCAGCCTCCCTCAAAACAAAACAGGATTTATTTTAACAAGAACGAATTTCAAAAAAAACACAAACAGGATCAGTAGGATCAAGGGAAAGGAAATAAAATGGGGAAAGGGAAATTATACAACCTCAAAAGATACCACCGCCCAGGAATCAGCTGAGAATACGCAGCAGACACAGCCCCAGCCAATGGGATGGCTGCTCTAACAGTCACATGACTGCCCTCACTAGGCTTCCAATCATTATAATTTTGCCAGGCCCATGTAGGCGTCGGCGAGTGGTGATGACTTGAGGTGCCAGAGCCCTGGCAACGGCTACAACCAGTGGGTGGAGCACCGTTAGGTTTGCGGAGCCCCAGGGCGAAGAGGCATGAAAACCTCAAATAACAATTAATTCTTTACAGGATATTTATTAGCAGATATGGCAAGAATCGAGTTATAAACATCCCTTCCCCCAAACACTTCAGAATACATTGTCTCCTTAGCCACTTCAGTCTCAGGAGATAGTCAGCTCTGGAAATAAATGCCTGGTTCACCCTTAATGACATTTCTACAGAGCATTGTATCTCATCAAGTTCTCATCCCCATTCAGTTTCACTGCTGGAGGAGGCCTTGTCTCATCTATGGCTAGGCTGGGTCATGGAGACAGCTCCTTGTTATTCTGGTCCTCAAAGCTAGACTCACTGGCTCCAAGCCCCTGGCAAAGACTCCCTTCCTCGACCTCCTTGTGGCTTATTTTTTTGGCCTTTTGAAATTCACATGGTCATGGTTTCCAACCTCCTTTACCTGACATGAAAGAACAAATGAGGCTACATGTTGGCTTCAGTTGAAGAGGAGCCAAGAGATCTTCCCTTATGATATTGTCTCTTCTCTTACTGAAATGCCTCCCAGTAGGAAGAAGTCAGTTGAACAGAAGTAATAGCTTTTGGTGGATTAGTGTCTTAACCAGTGCCCAGTTCTGGTTACACAACTGCAGCCAATCAAAGAGGCTTCTGTTCACCATGGTGTGAGCAGAACAAAACCAGTTACAGAATGTCTACATATTCTCCAAAGTCCATGCAGGAATTGCATATCAAGATTGGGCTCATTGGGCAGTCCTCTGTTACCCTTGTGATACATACTCAGATTCATCTTTGGTTTAGGGTGATAATGGCCAGTCCCTTGTTAAGTAGAGGGATAACAAGATAGTGAGATGGATGATACAGCATTTATTAGGGCTTACTATGTGGCAGGCTGTGTACTAAACACTGGGGATACAAATACAAGAAACAAGCTAGACCTTGCCCTCAAGGAACTTACATTCTAATAGTCAAGACAGCTCATAGAGGAACTGGAATGGAGGATCACATATGAACAGTGACAGCAAGTTTGGAAATGGTGGTCAGGGAGTACAAAGGAATTCTAATTCCAGACAAGATAAGGTGATAGGCCACTTATCAGAGATGGTTCCTGAGCCCATGGTTACTGGATAAGGGGAAAGAGGAAAATAGTTATGACTGGAGTGTAGGTGGCATTCCATGGAGGTGGTGACCTTGAAGTAGGATGTAAGGAGCTTCCTGCATTGATTAAATCAGAGGGCCAGCCCCCCACCCCAACACCCAAATCAGCAACTGTGGGTAGTTCTGTAGTGTTTTTCATTTTAAGCACTTAAAAACAACAACAGTCACCTGAGTTTCGTAATGCAACTATGAGAAGATGGTGAAATTATAGTGATTAGTTTAGTTAGGGGAACTCGAGGAAAGGAATTTGTTAGCCAAGACAACAGGGATGTTTATCTCAACAGGGAGAGGAAAAGGGATTCTTTACCTGCAGTTTTGTTTGTTTTTCAATGAATAAGCATTAATTTTCTCTTCTTCCCACCTTTTACCCATTATAAAAAAGGCAGACAAAACCCTTATAACAAATATGTAGTCAAGCGAGACCAATTTCCACATTGCCCATGCCCAAGAAATATGTGCACTGTGTATCTTGATTGCATTTTTTCCTCTATCAGGAGTTAAGTAGCATGCTTCTTCATGGGTCTTCTGGAATTGTGGTTAGTCTTTGTATTGATGTTTCTAAGTACTCTTAAGTCTTTCAGTCTTTTGTCTTTACACTGTTGTTGTTAAATAAATTGTTCTCTTGGTTCTGCTCACTTTCCTCTGCAACAGTTCACGAAAATCTTCCCATTTCTTTAAAACCATCCCTTTCATTTCTTATGGCATATTATTATGTTATATTCATATGACACAAAAAAATCCTGCAGGCCATTCCCCAATTAATGGAAACCCCCATTAGTTTCCAATTCATTGCCATAAATATTTCTGTATATCTGGGTTATTTTGCTTTCTTTGATCTGTTTGGGGAATGAATGGTAAATTTTCCAAATGTGACTTTATCACTAGAAAATTTCACTTTGTAATTATTAATTTACCTTGTTACCTATTCTGGTTTTTTTTGTTTGTTTGTTTGTGAGGCAATTGGGGTTAAGTGACTTGCCCAGGGTCACACAGCTAGTAAGTGTTAAGTGTCTGAGGCTGGATTTGAACTCAGGTACTCCTGAATCCAGGGCCGAGTGCTTTATCCACTGCGCCATCTAGCTGCCCCACCTATTCTGTTTTGATTTAATTTAATTGTTGGCATGCTCTGTACTTGTCTCTTTCTGATTTGTATTCAATTCAATTAGAATTATTAATCACCTACTATGTGACAGGCACCAAGGATACAAAAGCCAACCTGAAGATGATATCTAGCTTCAAAGAGCTTAAATTTTACTGGGGGTGGGGCATATACATCAATCAATAAACATTGATTAAATGCCTACTATCTGCCAGGATAGAGAGGTGGGCTTGGAGTCAGGAAGATCTGAGTTCATATCCCACTTCAGACACTTACTAGCTGCATGATGCTGTCACTTTACTGGAGAAGGAAATAGCAAACCGCTCCAGGATCTTTACCATGAAAACCCTGTGGACAGTATTGATATACTGCAGTCCATAGGATCACAAAGAATTGGACACAACTAAACAACAACAACATGCCAGGCACTGTGCTAGGCAAGAGACATTCCCTGCCTTCAAGGAGCTTACAATCTAAAAGGGGTGACAACATACAAACAAATATATATAAAATAAGCTATGCACAGGATAAATAGGAAATAATTAAAAGAAGGAACTGGAATTGGGGGGGGGGGGTTGGGGAAGGCTTCCTGTAGGAGGTGGGATTTTAGTTAGACTTAGAGGAAGTGAGAAAGGCCATTAGTTAGAGTGGAAGAGGGAGAACATTCCAGGAATGGGTGACAGCCAGAAAGAATGCTCAGAGCTAAGAGATGGAGTGTCTTATTTGTGATTTAGTCAGGAGACCAGTGGTACTGGACCAGATTACATGTGGAATAAGGTGTAAGAAGCCTTGAAAGGTAGATATATAGATAAGGTAGGTACCTAGATAATAAAATTCCAAATACAAAGCCATTGTGTGGGAAGGGAAAGCTAATAATTTGGGGGGTTGGGACTGTCCAGGTGGAAGGGTTGGCACTTGGGCTGAGCCTAGAATGCAACCATGGATTCCCAGAGGAGGGGGTGAGGGGGAAAATATTCCTGGCTTGCACTGCTGGATGCACACGGTGTGTGGCTGGAACATAGAATATGTGACAGGAAATAATGTGAAATAAGTCTGGAAAGGTGGGCAAGAACAGCATTGGGAAAGGCTTTAAGTATTCTAACTGTCACGTGCAAGTCCTGTCTCCCCTACTAGATTGTAGGCTTCCTGAATATAGAAAGAGATTGGTTTTTTATTTACCTTTATATTTCTCTTTAGGCATAAGGATCCTAAATATTTTATTATCTCCTGCAAGGACAGTATGAACAGGCATCCTTATAGAACATGGGTCCTTAACCATTTGATGTGCCATGGACCCTGCTGGCATTCTGGCAAAACCTCCAGACTTCTCGTCAGAATAATAATTAATAATAATTCTTGTCAGAATAAATAATTAAGGGAAATAATAAATTTCTGTTAGATGTTAGTGAAAATAAAGATGTATTTTTCCCCTCCCATTCAAGTTCACAGACACCTTGAAATCTATTCATGGGCCTCTGGTCAAGAATCTCTGTCACAGAGCTAAATCTATTCAGTTTCTTAAGATTAGCTTGACAAATGATCTCAGAAATGGAGTGAAGATCAGGGAGACCGGGTGAGGAAGCTAAATAGCTTTATAGTATGGCTTTGTTCTATATTTTGAGGTTTTTCACATTCCCAGCTTCTCAGGAAGGTCTGAATTCAAATGTAAATAGAAAGGTTGTGACTTGCTTATTGTTCAGTCGAGCCTGACTCTCTGTGACACCATTTGTGGTTTTCTTGGCAGATACCACAGTCGCTTGCAATTTCTTTTTCTAGCTCATTTTACAGATGAGGCAAACAAAGTTAAATGACTTGCCCAGGGTCACAAAGCTAGAAAATGCCTGAGACCAGATTTGATAAGTCTTCTCGACTCTAGGCCCAGCATTCTCTCTATTCCACCACCTAGCTGTGACTTGCCTACCCAGGGAATATTCTGGGCTCATTATTCCAGGAGCCACATTGAGGACTTGGCCCCCTCTAGACCTACTGTGGCATGAAAGAGCATGTATGAATATGGCATTAAGCAGAACAGTCTTTAATTGAAGGAATACTAAGTGATTAATGCAGTCAGAGGGGAATTCTTATCAGTAGGATTTTCTCCATACTGATCCATGGGCTTTCAGCCATTTCTTCAAACTAGATTTGGGGTTTAACATAGGAGTCCAAATCTTCAGAGTATCTAATTTATTTGGATCCCAGGAAAGAGCAAAAACCCTGAAAACCCCAGGCCTTTCCCTTGGAGGTCCTGCCAAGTAGAATCGGTACAGTATAGTCATAATGATACTATGTGGTAGCATGTATTTGTCACCTTCCCTGTTTTCCTCTTTTCTGGCTCCCTACCCCTGAGTTAAAGTTGAAGAAAGAAGCTTCTAGACATATCACAGGACTCTTTGTCTGTCTTGGTGATTTCTGGGAACCCATAGACACCTCATAGAGACACTTTATCAGGATCTAAGGTTTCATGATAGGAATGCCCTTTGGCCACCCCATGCCCACTGATGTCAAGTCTTTGGCTAACAACAGATTTATATAAAACTGTAAACTTTGCAAAGTACGTCCCCCACAATGGCCCTTTGAGTTTGTATAATAGGCAGACTTGACTTAGGTTGCTCCCTTCTTAATTTAGAGAATGAAGGTCACTCATCAGTTAAAAAAGGAGGACTAGGGGGAAGTGGATAAAGCACTGACCCTGGATTCAGGAGGACCTGAGTTCAAATCCGGCCTCAGACACTTGACACTTACTAGCTGTGTGACCCTGGGCAAGTCACTTAACCCCAATTGCCTCACCAAAACAAACAAATCTTGGTTCAAAAATGGAGGACTATTACCCATAATGTAGAAAGGATATTCGACAAGGATACCGTAGCATTTAACTTGGATATATGATTAATATTCCACCTCCATATGATCTGATCAGCAGGACAGAGTGTGGTGACCTCCAGGGCCTTGGAATTTCCACCATCCACCAAATCTGAAGGATCCCAATTCTAAGTATATCTGTCTTCTTCCTTTATGTAACTGGCAAGCTGCATATGGCCAATAGGAAGTTGTATCAATGTGTCTTGAGCCTTAGGTCCCTAGAGCAATGGAGTCTTGGGGACAGCTTCTTTGCTTTTTAAGTAAAGAACTAGCCTAACCTACGTGGTAAGGGGAGAGAGAAATGCTGAGGTCATGATCCTATCATAGATAGGTCATATGAATATCATTATCTCCCTTTTACATATGAGATAACTGGCTAAGAGTGGTTGTGAACTGCCTACAAGTGTGATTCAGAAACAAGTCTCTGGACTCCAAGACACCGACTCTGGCACTCTTTCCATTAGGCTATTCTACCTGCCACTCATGGAAGACCTACACCTCTGGGTGGTAACTACCCAACCTAAAGCAATTAATCATAGGGCCAGGTAAAGTTGTCAAGTGCATGAAATTTTTTTTTTTGACAAGTGGTACTTACATTTCCAGCAACCTCTTACTACTTCTCATACATCCAATGTCCTGGTATTACTTCCTCTTTAAGACCACCAACCTTCCCTTCCTTCAGCTCTTCTGTTCTAAAGCTATTCCTCCATCCTTATGAGGACCCACACTAGAAATCTGTTGTCTACCTCCTCCTTTGTTTATCTAGAATCTGGGGATACCTTATCAGTCACTCCTAGGCCCAACAGTCAATAGGCTTGATCCAGAAGTGATAGCCCCAGATGCATGTGGAATTCTCTGTCTGCTCTTTGGGGATTTCATAGAGTTGTTAATAAAATGCAAAATAATCTATTTTTTATTTATCCAACCCCAGCTTAGGTTTAATAATTTGTTATGGTCTGAAATCCCTAACCTAAATCAGGAAGGAAACCGCCTAGCCAGTTTATTTCTGTGTAATTGGAACGGTCAGAGCTTTACCCCCATTGCGCACTAACTGTGATCTGAGCATGAACAAGAAAATGAACATGTCCGGGTATGTGAAGAGAAAACAGGATCAAAATAATAAAACAAAAGAAATAACAACAGAACAAGCCCTAATGGATGCCTGTTAAATAAGCAAAGGGAAGGGGAATCAGAAAACCTTTCGTGTATTTTCCTCACTCTTCTCACAGAGAGATGTCTCTCAAGAAACACAGTGATCAACTTTGTCATAAAGTGGGAGTCTGAAGGTGCTCTCTATCTGTCTCTGTTTTTCTCCATCATCCTTTTGTTCACTCTCTCTTTCATCCTTGTTCTCCCCAGAAGCTGGTGCCACCCACACAAGGTCCTCTAATAACAGAAAGGAAATAGAGACAAAGCATCCAGAACCCCACAGAAGCTCATTTGCATAAATCCTCCAATCCTATCTGAAACTTGGGCAGATTCACCATGACCCTAAGGTAGTTTTAGATGTCTCTCTCCATTCTTGACTGGAGTCGCATCTTGCTAGCTGGAGCACAAAAGCCAAGGGAGTATCAGCTAGGATCTGTCTATTCTCTGAAGAGATGTGGCGTCCCACACCCTTACTCCAGGAACAGGGTGAGGTTCCTGGCTGAGGGACCACTCAGGATATTTCACATCATACTGGAATGCCAAATCTTTTCAGCAGCAGTTCACCAAATGGCCCCAAAACAGCGTCCTCATAGTTTCCTACACTGTCGATTAGAACTGGATAGAAAATAGCTACACATGTTCTGTATGATCCACTATGCAAGACCTTATCACAGAAGAAAGGATAAAGATGAGAAAATCTTGCTTGAGATTTCAAAAGCTCCAACCTGCCCTATTTGAACAAGCTTTCTACTCTGAAAAGTAGAACTAGGCACTAAATCTGACTGTGCTGTTTCTTAGAGCAGTTTAACCAATACAAGAATGAAGCCCTGCTGGATGATGGGAGAAACAAATCAATATGTACATGGAGTTGGACAGAAATTAGAGGATCTAAGAGCTTGGCTGAGGTGAAATGCAGCAGCTGGATTCTCTCCCAAGAGGAAGAATTCTATATTCTTGCCTAAATAATGTCTATTATATTTTAAAATGATGTCCGTGTGTTTCCTTATACATAATAAAGCTTGTTTTTTTTTCTATCTTGTCATTGATTTAGCAGATGTGAATAAGAATTAAAGTAGTTGCCAAACGAATAATAGCTGGGTTTAAGCTTAATGTGCCATGAATAGCTGGAGGAACCTCTCTCTTGCATCTACAAAGTTGTTATGCATTAGGAATGAGAATTTTTCTGTCCCAAGTATACTTCCAGAAGGATTGTCCTGCTTTTGTAGATGGTAAATGTGGTTGGTTCGTGGTGGGGTTTTTGTTTTTCATATGACTTGATAAATTACTCTGATGTAATAGAACATTTAAGGCATATTTTTAATCTCTTGGGTAACTAACATTGCCTTCAACCAACTTTTCTATGTTAGTCCTTGTTTTCAGAGAGCTTTTCAATCATTAATAAGCCACAACCCACATGTCATGAACTGAGTTAAACCCATACAAGTGTGTAAGTGAAAATATCTCATTCCAAAAAGAATCAGAATTGTTAAGCTAGAAGAAAACATAAAGACCATCTAGTTCAACTCTTTCATTTTACGGATAAGGAAACCAAGACCCCCAAAGGGAAGAGACTCAGTCATGTTCATGAAATGTGAATAGTTTTTTCATGTGTTTTTTTTTAAACTAACAAAATGTTTGATCATTGTTTTAGAGAAAAAAAATCTTTAACAATGGTTTTGATCAAGTTCAGTTATTATTTCACTAATGCCCTAAAATGCTGTGATTCTAATTTGGTATTATCCAATTGAATCCTTTTAATGTCCTGATTTCCCCTGATGTTTTTTCTTGCCCAGGCCTCAAAAGTACTCACATTTATTTTGTATATACTTTGGATTTAATTATCTTCTTACCAGTAGAAGGTAAGCTCTTTGAAGGTAGAGATTTGTTCATTTTTGTTCTTAATCAAGCACTTAACACATGTTCCTAGTATACAGTTGGTGCCTGTTAAATTTAATTGATGGGGTAGCTAGGTGGCACAGTGGATAAAGCACCAGCCCTGGATTCAGGAGTATCTGAGTTCAAATTCGGCCTCAGACACTTGACACTTACTAGCTGTGTGACCCTGGGCAAGTCACTTAACCACCATTGCCCTGCCAAAAAAAATTAATTGATATTAGCATATGAAAAAAATGACACTGGAAAAGTCACACAATGTGGTTCTTATGCCAGTAATAGCTAAAAATGCTCCCATTCTTTCCTCATACTCTATGTTTTAGAGAAGAAATGGAAATTATAGCACAGAGATTTGGAACCTAAAGGGACCATAGAGATCATTGAGTTCAACCTCCTCATTTTACTAATGCAGAAACTAAAGATTAGAGAGGTTAAGTGGCTTGCCTGTAGTTATACAACTAGTCAGTAGTTAAGTCAATCAATAAACATTTACAAAGTGCCTGCTGTGTGCCAGGCACTGTGATGAGCTGCAGGTAGAAAAAAAAGAAGAGCCAGTCCCTTTCCTCAAGGAGCTTACACTGTAATGGGGGAGACAACATGCAAACAAATATGTACAAACAATAAATAAAGAGGATATAATAGGTAATAAATAGGATAAATAATAGGAAATAAATAGGATAAGTAGGAAATAATTAACCAAGAGAAGGGATGAGAACTAAGAGGATTTGGAGACAACTTCCTGTAGCAGGTAGGACTTTTGTTGGGATTTAAAGGAAGCCAGAAGGTTAGTTGTCAGGATGTTCCAGGCATAGAGGGGAGAGCCAGAGAAAATGTCCAGAGCTGAGAGGTGGAGTGTCATGTTCATGGAACAGCCAGGAAGCCAGTGTCATTGGATCAAAAAGTACATCTCAGAGATTACAGTGTAAGAAGACTGGGAAGGTAGGAAGGGGCAAGGTTATATAGGGCTTTGAACACCAAACAGAACATTTTGTATTTGATCCAGAGGCCATAGAGAATCACTGGAGCGTATTGAGTAGGGTTGGTAGCTTTTCTGGTCTTCAACCTGGCCAGCTTTTGCTTCAGCTGGATTTTTTTTTTGGGTGGGGCAATGAGGGTTAAGTGACTTGCCCAGGGTTACACAGCTAGTAACTATCAAGTGTCTGAGGCCAGATTTGAACTCAGGTCATCCTAAATCCAGGGCTGGTGCTTTATCCACTGTGCCACCTAGCTGCCCCTCACCTGGATTTTTTAAAGTGATAGGAGAGGGGCAGCTAGGTGGCACAGTGGATAGAGCACTGGCCCTGGATTCAGGAGGACCTGAGTTCAAATCCTGCCTCAGGCACTTGACACTTACTAGCTGTGTGACCCTGGGCAAGTCACTTGACCCCGATTGCCTCACTAAAAACAAAACAAAACAAAAATAAAGTGATAGGAGAGAGAAGCCACTTGCCTCATTCTCTGAGTTCATTTGTTCTGGGGAGCTGTGGGGGAGGAAGAAGGGACAGTGGCATTGACAGTAACTGAGGGGGGAAAGGAAGGGAGAGAGGGAGAAAAATTTGGAACTCAAGCTTACAAAAATGAATGTTGAAGACAATCTTTACATGTAATTGGAGAATAAAATAAAATACTATCATTTTGCAGAAGAGAAAAAATGTCATGTTAGTCTCAATAATTTAAGGCAGTCACTATTATCTTTTTTTCCCCTCCTGGTATTATTTTTTTATAAACTTGCCAAGTTTTCCTATTTATAAACTAGATTGTAAACTCCTGTAGGTCAGGACTCAAGTCTTTACTTCTCTGTGGAACTTCTATAGTGCTTAACCAAAGGTCTTTCACATAAAAAGTGTTCAGTAAATATTTATTCAGTGATAAGGCTTCCATCTCAGTTTTCAGAAGTCTGTTCATTTATATAAAAATAGATAAGTAATGATTCACGTGCTAACATCAGAAGCATACATTTTGTAAACATCGAAGATGAAATCATCACATTTCTGGGTGGGAAGGAATAATTAAAAGTGGTCAGAAACATTGTCAAGAATATTTTTTCTGAAACAATGATTAAACGCTTTAGGCATTTTTCCAAGAACATTTGATGTATTTTTCTTTTACTAATGTTTCTCAATTCTCAATTAATCTTATCCCCATTTTCACACTTGTTACCTCTCTTCTTGTGTGTGCTGTTCCTAAAGTACTTTTTCACTGAATATGGGGCAAATACCCCAATTTATGACTGTATGATCCTATTTTTTCCCTAAAACTAAAGAGCCCTAACCTGCTTCTGAGAAACTGGTTGAACATCTATGGACAAGGACTCTGGACCTCAATAGAAAAATTCAAGCAACTTGAGGTTGTTATTATTCTAGTCCTGTTTTGGGTCATTTCCAGATGAGCTGAAATCTGTAACTATTTGCTTTGGTCTTTGGTTAGGACTGGGGTGGTTAGAGGGCAAGAACTGCTTTGGTATTTTCTTTTCTCTAGCTTTGATAATCCCTAAGAAGCATCTCCCTTGTATCTCTAGTACCTTGTACAATTGTGCCACACATCCCTAGCCACCACCTATCTCAGACCCTCATGACCTTTACCATGACCTTTACCATGAACTATTGAAGTGGTCTATTTCGTCTCCTCTCTTCAAGTCTTTCCCCACTCCAATCCAGCCTTCACACAGCTGCTGCTAAAGTTATTTTCCTGAAGTATAAATCTAGCCTCTATCTTTCTTCCCTTTTCTCCTCAATAAACTCCAATAGATCCTTATTGTTTCTAGAGTAAAATATCAACTCTGTTGAACTTGTAAAATATTTCATCACAATTACCTCAACCTAACTTTTCTAGTCATTTTGTCACTGGCTGTCTTTATTTCCTCCTCCTATTTCTCTGACTTCAAGTCCTAGGTAAAATCCTACCCTCTACAAGAAAACTTTCCAACTCTCATCATGCCTCTGTTGACTCTCATTTTTTCTGTTTATATCTTGTTTGTAAATAGTTGTTTACATTTTCTCTCCCCTGTTAGACTGTGATCTTCTTGAGAACAGGGACTACTTTTTGCTTTGCATCCCCAACATTTAGTACAATACATGACACATAGTAGTCACTTAATGTATTTGTTTCTGACAGACTGACTCAAATCCATGGTCTAGCACAGAGTACTCCATCTCCCAGTTCTCTGCTTTAGTATTGGCCATGGCTGATGCTTAGAATTCACTTGTTTCTCACTTTCATTTTGTAGAACCCCTTACTTCAATACCGAATTCAATTACCACCTTCTACATGAAGCCTTTCCTGATTTCCTCAGGAATAATATGAACATCGATGTATAGTGAAGTGAGCAGAGCTGAGAGGACATTGTGCATAGTGACAGCAGTATTGTTCAATGAGTAATTGTGAATGACTTAACTACTCTCAGTAGTGCAATGATCCAAGACAATCCCAAGGAACTAATGAGGAAGCTTATTATGCACCCCTATAGAAAGAACTGATAAAAAGAACACTTGTGGATTGTACATATATAACCTGATTGCAATCTTGTGGAGGGGGGAGGAAAGGGAGGGAGGGAGAAAAATTTGGAACTCTAAATCTTATGAAAATATTCCTAGGAGTTTTCTTTTGGGGATCTCTTTCTGGAGGTGATTGGTAGATTCTTTCAATTTCTATTTTAGCTTCTTCTTTTAGAATTTCAGGACAATTTTCCCTGAGAATATCTTAGAAGATGGTGTCTAAGCTCTTTCCTTGATCATGGTTTTCAGGTAGACCAATAACTGACTATGGCTTTTAACTAAAATATGGTAAATAAGTATTGATGTCTTTGTTTTGATTATTGATTTCATTATTAGTAAATTGACTTGCATATTCAGTAACTTTAATATTTATTCAGTCCTAGGAAATTAAGGGACTTAAGAGTGATCTCTATAACCCTGCAGGAAAATAGGAGGGGAAAGGGATAAAGAGAGAGGGGCAAAAGAAGGAAGGAAGGAAGGAAGGAAGGAAGGAAGGAAGGAAGGAAGGAAGGAAGGAAGGAAGGAAGGAAGGAAGGAAGGAAGGAAGGAAGGAAGGAAGGGGGAGGGGACAGACAGAAGCAAATCCCTTTTGAAGAGTGATAGGATGAAAGAAGATGGATAATAGAATAAATATCCTGGGGAAGGGAATAGGATGGAAGGGAAACAGTTAACAATAGTAATCATGAAAAAGAGAAAAGGGGGAAAAATTGTACAAGAAATATTTATAGCAACTCTTGGTGGAGGCTAAGAATTGAGAATCAAGGGAATGTCCATCAATTGAGGAATGATAGAAAAAGCTGTGTTATATGATTGTAGTGGAATGGACTTGTGCTACAGGAAATGACAAACAGGATGATCCCCGAAAAACCTTGAAAGACTAATGAACATCAATGAAACTGGGATGAGGTTCTGAGGTTAATTGAGAAATGTGTGGAAATGTTATTAACTAATAAGGAAATATACAAATATATTGTCACAGAGTTCAAGGTGATAAAATTAAATATAGGAATGAGTGAAGTAGCAGGCTAAGGGGTGATATACAAGTGAGTATGGTCAATTCCAGACCCTGTTAAACCCTGATACATGTGTGCTGTTTCCCCCTCTCCTAAAAAGCAAGAGAGACTTTAATTTTTATTTCTTTTGTATTCTCAGCACTTAGCACAGTGTCTTGAACATAGTAGGTACTTCATACATTTTCAACATGATTGTTGATTATTAATTGTTTTGTTGAATTGGTAAAGAGGAATTAAAAAGGACAGAGGAAGTCTTATTTGGTAGCAGATTCAATTTTGTTGGCAAGGATCAGTAGTGATATTTAGAGGAGTATTATTAAGTAATCCTAGAAACACAGGCTGGAGTCAGGTTGTGAATGATCTTTAAATACCAAAGTGAAATGTTAATATTTTATCCTAGCGCAGTAGGAAACCACTGCAGCTCCTTAGGTAAAGGAGTTAAATGGTTAGATTTGTACTCTAGGAAGTTTATTTTAGCAACTTTTCAGAGCATGTATAGGAAAAGGGTGAGACTGGAAACTGATTGAAATCCCATTAGGAGGCCATTGCAATAGTCCAGGCAAGAGGTGTTGAGGACCTAAACTAATGTGGGGGCGATGTGAGAAATGAGAAGGGAATCATTCGAGAGATGTTACAGAGGGAGAAACAACAAGATTTAGTAGCGATTAGAAGGCAACTAGAAGGATGGTGGTATTCTTAACAGAAATAGGAAAGTTTGAAAGAAGAATGGATTGGGGAAGAAGATAACAAGTTTTGTTTTGGGCATGTTAAGTTTAAGATGTTACAAGGATAACTAATTCACTTGTCAGTTGATTATGTGGAACTAGAGCTTGGGAAAGAGACTAGGTGGGACTAGATCTTGGAGTCACCTGTCTTGAGAAGATAATGACATCTTTTTTTTAAGAAAGTACAAAAATTATACTTCAGTTTGCACTTGGATTTCATAAGTTCCCTCTCAGAAGGTGGATTGTATTAGAAAATATAATTAGACCTCTGAGAGCTAATGAAGTCACCCTGTGAGAGAGGGTAGAGAAAAAGAAGGCCCAGGCGAGCCTTAGGATACACCCCCATTTAGGGGACGTGATGCCAAAGATGAGTCAGAAAGGTGGATTCATAAGAAGTAATTACACATATAGAAGGAGGACCAGGAACAAGTAGGGTTGTAGAGAGATGAGGCCTGAGAAGTGGCCACTGGATTTAGAAAATGGGAGATAGTTGGAAATTTTTGAGAGAGCAGTTTCAGTTGAGGATAGCCATTCAGTTCAATTATACACTGGGTGTACTTAGGCGTGTTCTGACAGCCTAAGGGTATCACATTTTAGGAAGGGCATTGAAGACCTGGAACAACTCCTAGGAGGTTGACCACAATAGTAATGTGATTAGAAACCATACCATAGTCTGGAGAAGACAAGAAAATCACCCTCTAATGTTTGAAGATATGTTTTGGGGAAGGAAGAAATTATAATGGTCCTGCTTGGTTCCAGAGGGCAGAATAAGGACATTGCAAAGAGGCAGATTTCAGATTTATACAAGAAAAAATGCCCGACCAATTAGAATTGTCCAAAAATGTGTGTGTTTAAAGAGTAAAACACACACAGAAAAAGAGATATGGGGGAGGAGAGACAGACAGACAGACAGACAGACAAAGGGACAGACTGACAGAGAGAAAACAAATGAGAGAGAGAGAAAGAGAATGAGAATGAACATGCTGCCATACTGTATTTCCCTGGGTTGAATTGGGAAGACTCTAGGAATATTCTTGTGAGTGAAAAGGAACATTAAAAGAGTCTAATCCTTGATTTTGTGAAAGTTGGTTGAATGTGTTCCCAGCAAAGGATCTGACCTGGTAGGAAGAGAAACCTTTCTCTCTTATCTTTTTACAACTTGTCTTTTTATTTACAAAGTATCATAATTAAGTCTTATCTCATTCTTTTGGTTTAGTACAATAGGGTTTGGATACCTGATGCTGAAGAAGTTTGGAAATCGGCTGAAATAGCAAAGGACTATAAAGTTGGAGATAAAGTTCTTCATATCCTACTAGAAGATGGATCTGTAAGTATCCCTTGTGTATCTTTCACCATGGACAGAGAAAAAAGTGAGGGGATGAGGGTGGAGGAAGGGAATCAGGAACCAGACATTGTGAATGACCCTTAGAAATGTTCAGGAGCAAGGAAAGGTGAGGGTACAGGTCTGTGGGCACCAATACTACTATCAAAAACAAAGCAAGGGCGGCAGCTAGGTGGCGCAGTGGATAAAGCACTGGTCTTGGATTCAGGAGGACCTGAGTTCAAATCCAGCCTCAGACACTTGACACTTAACTAGCAAGTCAACCCTCATTGCCCTGCAAAAAAAAAAAAAAGCCAAATGATATCCCTTGAAAACTATTATCAGTTACATTCAAACTACTTCTGGGTAGTCTCATGAACATTATTTGTCCTTTACTCCTCTGACTGAAATGATAAAGTATCCAGTATGCCAAAGGCTATGAGTAATGGGATCATAGTTATAGCAGATTATCCTTATTTTCTCCATTAGTCAGTTCTTGGACATTCAAAGCTGTTTGGAGGACATTATGAGAATGAATATATACTCTGGTTAAATGGATATCATATTGTCCGCCCTTAGCTGATAGATTGGGTAATAAGAAACTTTGAGGGATCTATCAGGAGAAATCAAAGGAGAAGAAAAGAGACTGGGCAGGGGGAGGATAAATACTGCAATAGGAAAAGTAGCAATGTAGGACAGAGAAATGGAGATAGGAAATAAGAATAAAATAAATGAGAAGAAAAAAGAGAGGAAAAGAGAATGAGTGGAACTAAGAAGGTATTTAAATGTGGAAAAAACTGAGAATCTGAATGATGAGGGGTGGGGGGAAAAGGTAGAAATGATGCAAAACAGATGCCAAATTTGAGACTAATCAGGCAAATGCCAGTTGTGTGCCTCCTTATGGAAAGTGAGGCCCATATCTCAGGGGCATTGTGGATGTTTCAAGCAAATACAATGGCCTTTAACTCTAGTAGTCGTTATTCAAGGTATAGTAAATATGATGCTTAAATAAGGTCATCTGTAGCAGTGAAAAGCCTATCCAAATCTTTCTGCATCCTTTATTTCTAAAATTTCTAAGGATTATTGCATTTTGTTCAGAGTTATAAAGAAAAGTATTCATCTCCTCACCCACAATAAATAAAATTTATTCCTTGATAATCCCTCCAGTTGTGTCAGCATGATTTATGACTCTATCTCCACAGTAATGAATTATTGTATTAACTGCATACTCCTCTCTCCCTTGTACCTATTAAGTCCCATTCTAAAATAAGGAAAATTGAATAAACATCCATGATATAGATCTTGGTCTATCCACATCATCACCAAAGGTTGAAAGGGCCTTAATCATATTCCAGAATGTCTTTAACTAAAGAGACAAAATAAGGTGGATTTTAGAAACTAATGCAAGGAAGGATTTCCCCCTATATCTCCTTCTCCTCTGCCCTTTCATCTTCCCCTTTACTCCATAGCACCATGATTGGATGGGATAGGTTGGGAATCTCATTATTTGTTGTAATTCTGTCCATGGGAGTATAGTCATGAAAAATGAATGGCTTGTGATAATGTCTTCAGTTAAAGAAAATAACAAAAAAAAAAACCAGTTTTATAGCTTGAGACTTGCCCCTTTATCTTTCACTTCTCTAATCTCCCCAGAAACATGGGTTTGAGGAAGAGTATTGATGGTACCACCACTTAGGTTACCACAAGCTGCTGCTCCCTGTAGCTGGAGAGAGAAGTTCCACCACCTACTTTTCTCTGTGTGTTTTCTATCAATAGCCTTTTTTTGTGAGGGAATTGGAGTTAAGTGACTTGCCCAGGGTCACACAGCTAGTAAGTGTCAATTGTCTGAGGCTGGATTTGAACTCTGGTACTCCTGAATCCAGGGCCAGTGCTCTATCCACTGTACCACCTAGCTGCCCCTCAATAGCCTTTTCTATAGTGGTTTTTTAAATTATTATTATTTTTTTTTGCAGGGCTATGGGGGTTAAGTGACTTGCCCAGGATGACACAGCTAGTAAGTGTCAAGTGTCTGAGGCCAGATTTGAACTCAGGTACTCCAGAATCCAGGGCCAGTGCTCTATCCACTGCGCCACCTACCTGCCCCTCAATAGCCTTTTCTATAGTGGTTTTTTAAATTATTATTATTTTTTTTTGCAGGGCTATGGGGGTTAAGTGACTTGCCCAGGATGACACAGCTAGTAAGTGTCAAGTGTCTGAGGCCAGATTTGAACTCAGGTACTCCAGAATCCAGGGCCAGTGCTTTATCCACTGCGCCACCTACCTGCCCCTCAATAGCCTTTTAAAAAAACTGGAACTCTAGAAGAAAATTCTGTCCCCCAGGAATGATCCCACAATAGCTTCCTCTCTTCTTACCTAGGGAAAAAGACAACTCTCAGGATCTCCAGTGACTTAGGGGCCCCCAAACAAGACTGACAATCCAAGCTTTCCCAGAACTATTACACATTCATTCACTCGATGAACTTTTTTATGAGGCCCTACTATGCACTTTGCCATTTCGAATTGTGAGGTCATCTTTCCTTGGTTTAGAAGAACTAAGCAGCTACTATAGCCCTATGTAACCACTGCAGAGTCTTTCAACCTCTTGGCAGGTAGATGGTTTCCTGGCACTGTTCACTACTGAAATAGCCCAGGGATGGTGAGAAGAAGGCAGATAAGAAGTGGGAAAAGAAGCATCTGGGAGTACTTCCCTTCCTCCTCAGCCAATGGCAAGCAGCCAAGCTGCTTCTTTCATTTAACCTTTGGTCTGTGTTGTGTAGAACAAAGCCCACTTTGTGTGAAAAGTGTTCGTGCACCTTCAGCTGTGAAGCTTAACTAATATTCATAAAACCTCTTAGGTCCTTCCACCAGGGATGGTGGCTGCTATTTCAAAGTGTGTGTGTGTGTGTGTGTGTGTGTGTAAGAGGTGGGTGATTATGTTGGGAGGAGGAAGGTATAGGAAAAGAGATAATTTTCTCAGAATTTCTCTGAAGGGGATGGAAAATATGTTGGGGAAAGGGGAGGGGGAGAGGAAAAAGATAAACATGGTAGCGTTGGGAGACAGCCAAGTCTTACATAGATAGCTCTAATAGAGGAGCTGGAAGCTAATATTACAATTCACTTCCCAGGTGTTTGGAGCCTTTTTAATTTCAATGTGCATGAAGAAATGCCTTGAAAAAAGCACCCATGAGGTGCTCTGTCAAAACACATATTAAAAACATAGTCCTTCTATCCAGCTACATGCATCCTCTTTTCCCAAGGTCAGGTTAGCACTTACCATGGGCTCTTTAGATTAAGTTTACTCCTTACTGCCCCCTGATTAGGCTATAAAGCAGGAATTAAGTAATTTTGAAATATTTTATCTTATTTCGACTTCTGCCTTTGGTTTTATATTCATTTATATATTCTTCTATATTCATTTTTTGTTTTTTGGGGGGGGTTGTGAGGCAATTGGGGTTAAGTGACTTGCCCAGGGTCACACAGCTAGTAAGTGCCTAGTGTCTGGGGCCACATTTGAACTCGGGTCCTCCTGAATCCAGGGCCATTGCTCTATCCACTGAACCACCTAGCTGCCCCTATTCATTTTTAATATATCTCTCCATTACCCCTCCCTTGAAAGACATTTCATAACAAAGATTTTAAAAATACAAAAGGGGGAAACACCTTATCAAAACTAACCAACACCATGACTGTGTCTGACAGGTATGTGCAATATTCTCCACCCATAGTGTAGGGGTTAGGGCTTAAACTTTGTCTTTCCTACTACCTAGCTTGATGCTCCATACATGGTAAGGGTTTAACAAATATTTGTTAAATGAATGAAAGAAAATTATATATGTGTATGTATATGCATATATGTATGTTTATATTTACACATATACATATATATGCTCAAAGTCAGTTTTGCTATACATCAACATGTATGTGTTCTTAAAAAGCATCTGTTATGTAAAATGCACTTAAAAACCACCTATATGAGAAATATAGGATTTAGGACATAACTGTCAAAAATTTTGTCAACGATACATAAAAAGAGATAGGAGCCTAGTGAAAAATATTATCACAGTTTTATACATGTTGATGATAAATACTCTAATAGTGGCGATGTCCAAGATCTCAGGCTGCTTGGTTGTGGGGGAGGGGTGGATAGAGATCATAGGTGCAGACCTGCCTTCCTCTGCTCCCAGCTCTTGCTATATTAGAAGGTATATGATAAATATGATATTTTACCTCAAGAAAGACCTGATTTTTTTTATAGAATCATGTGTTAAAAGGGTTGCCACTTGTGAGTGATTGTGACATAGTATGGTTTTCTGCCTTCTCCATATTTCTCAAGGATGAAGTTAAGCATGAGCAAACATGATATTCATGACCTTCAAGTTATACTCAAATTGTTCCCTAATATATCTTGTTAGGAGCAGCTAGATAGAATAGTGGATAGAGTGCCAGATCTGGAGTTGGGAAGATTCATTATCCTGAGTTCAAATCTGGCCTCAGATACTTACTAGCTGTGTGACCTTGGGCAAGTCACTTAACCCTGTTTGCCTCAGTTTCTTCATCTGCAAAATGAGCTGGAGAAGAAAATGGCAAATTACTCCAGTATCTCTGCCAAGAAAATCCCAAATGGGGTCATAAAGAGTTGAATATGACTGAAATGAATGAACAATAACAATATCACATTGGAACAAATTTGTTGTCTGTATCTGGGTATTGAATATTGAATATGTGCTAGTTTTTTCTATTATTCCCTACTCCAGTTTACCAGACTTGAAGTGATACTCAATATTGAAATACTACTAGACTTTACAGAACACAAATAGTATGAATTTTTTTTTAAATGTTAAGGACATGTTGGTCAATCAACCAACAATTAGTGGTTGTTGGTTTTATATGCCTATACCACCAGGCATGGTGGTACATACCTATGATCTTTTTATTTTTTTCGGGAAAGGTTGAAATGGTGAGTTACTTGAGCTCTGGAGTTCTGGAATGATGGAGTGATAAGCTAATTGGATATCCATATTAAAGTCAGGAAATGGGATCAGATCAAAACAACTCTGCTGACCAGTAGTGGGGGTCTGTGAGTAGTCACTGCACTTCTAGCCTGAGAAAGATAGAAAGAGCCTATCTAAAGCAAACAAAAAATGTAACAGGCACCGTTGTAAGTGTATATTGTTGTTGGATCATTTTCAGTCATGTCCAACTCTTCATGACTCCATTTGGAGTTTTCTTAGCAAAGATACTGGAGTGATTTGCCATTTCCTTCTCCAGCTCATTTGACAGATGAGGAAACTGAGTCAAAAAGGGTTAAGTGACTTGACCCAAGTGTGTAGGGAGATACAAAGAATAGAGAACCCCACATAAGTGGTAAATCTCTGCCTTCTAGAAGCTTAGTCAGCATCATTTCATGCACTGGGGCATAGTTAAAGAATTATTGAGAAAACAACCAACTTGGTGTGATTTTTCTGAGCAAAAACATCAAGCCTAACCATGATCTGAAAAGGCCAAGTCCCAAAGAGGAATAAACCAAGAAGATTCTTTAGGCGCAAAGCATTTCATAGTCTTTATATATATGCAGTATTGTCCCTTAGTGCTCTCGTCTCTTCAGACTCATAATCAAGAATAGCATCTGACCCTGAAGGATAATGGTTCAAACAATTACTCCAGAACCTTGTCATTTAAATCCTTTTGCCTTTATTGTTAGGAACAGGATTATTCTGTTGATCCAGAAACCCTTCCACCATTACGAAATCCTGATATACTTGTAGGAGAGAATGACCTCACAGCACTTAGTTATCTTCATGAACCTGCTGTCCTCCACAATCTCAAAATACGTTTTGCTGAATCCAAACTTATTTATACCTACAGTGGTAAGTAGAAAGATATTTGTAAATAAATTATATAAATGTAAATTTTAAATAGTCATTGCTGATAATAACATGATTTTAATATCATTTTATTTTTATTATCTTTTGTTTTTACCTTACCTTAATTTACTGATATATTTCTTCCCACTCTCTGACACAGAAAGATATCCTTCGTGACAAAGCATATAAGAGGAAGGGAAGGGGTGAAGAAATTTAGCAAAATAAAGCAACACATAAACCAAGTTTGATAGCATTGTCACTGTCAAACAAGTGGCCCTCATCCCTGCAAAGAGTAGAGGGAGGGAGGTTCATTTTCTTCCCTCTTTTCCAGGGCCAATATTTTTTCTTTTTTTAAAAAAAAATTTTCCAGGGCCAATTCTGATCACTATAATTATACAGGGCCCAGTTTCATTTTTTCATCCTTTTCATTGCCATTGTTGCAATCAAGCCAAACAAATTCCATATTTGTTGTTCTTGAGTTGTTTCAGTTGTGCTGACTCTTCATGACCCAATTTTAGGGTTTTCTTGGCAAAGATACTAGTGTAGTTTGATGTTTCCTTCTCCAGCTAATTTTACAGATAAGGAAACTGAGGCAAACAGAGTAGCCCACAGTCACAGAGCTAGTAATATCTGAGGCTGGACTTGAACTCAGGAAGATGAGTCTTCCCGACTTCAGATCCAGCACTCTATCCACTGTGCTATCTAGGTGCCCAAATCCCATATTGGTTATGTCGAGAAATATGTATCTTATTCATACATGACCTCTCTGTAAGGTAGTGGTTAGCAACCTTTATCATTGTTCCTCTGGAATCACGATTGATTGTTCCACTGATTAGATTTCTCATATCTTTCAAAATTATTAATTTCATTTCAAAATTACAGCTAGGGTCTTTGGGTTTAGCAAACACTACACTAATAGGTTTGTTTGCTTTGGTATGTAGTATACTTAACCTGTTACACTCATCTTCCACTCTTTTTCAACCCATAATCACAAAAAGTGATTATGACTTTGTAGGACAGTTTGGTAAATGTGCCTGTGTTTGCCTCCAAAATTCCAAGGCCTTTGGGATTGGCCTGAGTTCCAGGTGTGCAGCCCTCAGTGCTTCAAACACCTGGTACATTAAAGATTCCAGCATCATGCCAGTTTCCCCATTAGATTGAAAGAGGGCAAGACCTATTTTCAGCTTTTTCTGTATTTCTAATGCTAAGCATAACACCTGGCATATATAATCACTTGCTAAATGTTTGTTGATTTCACCTGGAATGATACATCAATCCCATGTCCCCAAATCCTATGTCACTGTATTCCCCTTATTTTTTTCTGAATCTCTTATATACATCTTGAATTTCTTTCTTCAGGAATTATTTTGGTTGCCATGAACCCTTACAAAGAGCTGCCAATCTATGGAAATGCTATCATCCATGCTTATAGCGGGCAGAACATGGGAGATATGGATCCACATATATTTGCTGTAGCAGAAGAAGCGTATAAACAAATGGCCAGGTATCTTTTCAGCTTTGCATTTACCATAACTTGTCCTGACTCTCTCTGTGCTATTCACAAGTTTCACAGAGAAATTCTGTATTGGCCTGTCAAAAGAGCAAGCCTGAAAATTTTTAGAATGCCAAGCCGCATGGTGGCATTTCTAAGGCATCCTAGGGTGTTGAACATACTATCAGAATGCCCTAGTCCAACCATAAAATTATGATCTGCTTTGGAACAAGCTGTTTATTTAGTCTAGTACTATTCCCACCACACCACATTGTCTCTGTACCAGCCCAGGTGCAGAGGACATTCTGGGATTCATAACCAAACCAGAGCCTCTCTAGTTATTCACCAACACAGCCCTGTCTCAGAAACCTTGGGAAAGCCCTGACCAAAAGGAAATAAAAGTAGCTCTAGGGCTTAGATTTTGTTCATATCAAGAAAGATAAATGGGTGTCTTGTTAAAAGCTGGCTGGTACTGACCAAGCTTCCTGGCTTTTCGTAGGTACCTTTCCTTTTGTAAGTGACTTAGCTCTTCTAAAAAAATTGAGGAGGTAGTTTTGTTCCACATGAATATGTGTATTTCATTTATTCACAAATACAAAAAACCCCACCAAACCAAAAACCATAGTAATAGACTATGTCTAGTTAGAGTGTTATATGGTGATTTTCCATTGGCTAGATGTTTAAGAGGAATCTTTTTTTCATAGCTACGAGGGTCCAGGAATAGAGCAACACTGGATTTGGATAAAGAATAAAGGAGACTTGAGTTTTTCTTTATATTTTAAAACATTTATTTTTAATTTAGGAACATTGAACATCTGTCTCCTCCATACAGAAATTAATGGGAAAATAAAATAATTCCATGTCACATTGCCAGTGGATATAGGACTGGGATTTGCTAACAAACATGCAAGAGTATGATGATGATAACAACAACAATAATAATTTTGTTGCTGTTGTTCAGTCATGTTTGACTTTTTGTGACCCCATTTGGCATTTTCTTGGCAGAGTTACTGGAGTAATTTGCCATTTCCTTCTCCAGTTCATTTTACAGATGAAGAAACTGAGGCAAACAGAGTTAAGTGACTCACTTGGCCAAATTTGGACTTAGATCTTCTAGGTCAAAGCTTTTAAAGCTGTGGGTAACTGAATGTGGGGGTTGTGAAAAATTTGGCAGTAAATGTTTGATTTGTATGTCTACTTTATATACTCAGGGCTGTGTAAAAATTTCTCGGGCAAAAAGAAAGGGGTCATGAATGGAAAAAGTTTAAGAAACCCTTGTTCTAGGTGGCATAGTAAATAGAGCACTGGACCTGAAGTTAGGTAGACTCATCTTCCTGAGTTCAAATCTGGCCTCAGACACTTACTAGCTGTGACCCTGGGCAAGTCACGTAACCTTGGTTTTTTGTTTTTGATTTTTTTAGGATTTTTTGTGGGGCAATGAGGGTTAAGTGACTTGTCCAGGGTCACACAGCTTGTACATGTCAATTGTCTGAGGTCGGATTTGAACTCAGGTCTTCCTGAATCCAGGGCTGGTGCTTTATCCACTGCACCACCTAGCTTTCCCCACTTAACCTTGTTCATATCAGTGTCTTCATATGTAAAATGAGCTGGAGAAGGACATGGTAAACCACTCTAATATCTCTGCCAAGAAAACCCCAAATGGGCTCACAAAAAGTTGGACACAACTGAAATGACCGAACAGCAACAAAAATATTTTTAAAAATATTTTGTTGATACTGTTTATTGTATTGCTCTTTCTTTCTTTCTTTCTTTCTTTCTTTCTTTCTTTCTTTCTTTCTTTCTTTCTTTCTTTCTTTCAACATTGTTATCACTACCCACCAACTCCTTCCCTTGTAACAAATCATTCTAGTCAAGGAAAACAGATTCACATATTGGCTGGGCCATCAACAGTAATGGAGAAGTTTACAAGAAAGGAGCATTTGGGGGGTAGATGTCATTTTTGGACACATTGAGTCTAAGATGTCTATGAGAGAACTAATTCAAGATCTCCAATAGGCAGTTGGAAATGCAGGACGAGGTCAGAAGAGAGATTTGGGTTATATAAATAAATCTGAGAATTATCTGCATAGAGAGGGCAGTTTAATCCTTGGGAGCTGATGAGATCACCAAGTGAAATAGTATAGAGGGAGGACAATCTATGAGGCAAAGCACCCAAGGACAGCCTTAGTAAGGCTCCAGTGTGGGCTTCTAATGGCCTGAAAGATTTGATTAGCTTTCCCAAGCAGCTTGTAAATATTCCAGGAACGATGTTGTTACCCAGCAACCATGTCTGAAAACAGGTTTCTCCAAAGTAATACTGTTCTTTCATCATTTTGCCCTAGAAACAACAAGAATCAGTCGATAATTGTGAGTGGAGAGTCAGGAGCTGGAAAGACAGTGTCAGCCCGTTATGCTATGAGATACTTTGCTACAGTCAGCAAATCGAGTAGTAATGCCCATGTGGAAGATAAAGTGCTAGCTTCTAATCCCATAACTGAGGTAAGCAGGTTTGGGTGCAGGGAAGAAGTTGGTTCATTGTGGATGAGATTGATGGCAATCCCAATCTTATCCCAACCTGGACAATCAGTGGGCTAGCAGATGCTTCTGTGACCCCTCTATCCATACTGTTACAGTAATCACCGTCCTCATTGACAATTCCCCATTGCCTCAGGGAACTTCAATATTCAACCTCCCCACACCCTTCAAATTCTGGGAATCTTAAGAATCAGAGATATGAAAAATAGACACAGATCCTCCTCTTTTTTTTTTTTTTTTTTTTTTAGTGAGGCAGTTGGGGTTAAGTGACTTGCCCAGGGTCACACAGCTAGTAAGTGTTAAGTGTCTGAGGCCAGATTTGAACTCAGGTACTCCTGACTCCAGGGCCGGTGCTCTATCCACTGCGCCACCTAGCTGCCCCACAGATCCTCCTCTTGAAAATGAAAAAGTACAGGCAACCTCTCAATTACTGTCATAACAATGATGTTAATTTAGAAGTCAAAGCATATCTCTGAAAATTGGGAAGATTCTTCCATCTACCTTGATTTACCCAATTTAAAATGATTAAATTCAGGATGTAATACAGAATATGGGATAATTCTGCTCATTCTCTGATGACAGAAAGGAAAAAAAGACCAGAAATTCAGTATCAATATTTTACAAATGAAAAATGTCAGGGATTTGGTTCTTAACTAGAGCTGAGGTTGGGAATGTCATCAATGAAACCTAAACAAAATAAGTTTGCATTGTAGTTCAGTATGAACCCAAGTTCTAACATCTTTAGATTTGAGAGTGTGAGGTGGTACAGTGGAGAGAGCACTGGACGTGGAGTCAGAAAGACCTGAGTTCAAATTTTACTTCAAATACTAGCTAGGTAACCATGAGCAAGACAATAATCCTGTGCTGCCTTGGTTTCCCTGTCTGTAAAAATGAGGGTTATAATATCACCTATCTCCCAGGGTTGTTGTGAGGATTAAATGAGATAATAATTGAAAAGCACTTAGCCCAGTGCTTGGCATAGAATAAGTGCTATCTAAATGTTGGCTGTCATTTTTTTAAAGTCAGAAAGATGAGTACATGTCCAGCCTTGTGTATAGGCTAAAGAGGGAGATGGCTAGGTGATGTCATTTGAAGAGCTTAGGGCAAACTTCCCTATCATCTTCCATGCACATACCCACCACACTGTTTGAAATTTTCACCACTAGTAAAAGATTTTCACTTTTGAAAAATTCCTGATTCAGATGCAAATATTAGTGAGGGTTGAAAGGGGGATGGCAGGTCCTCAAGCTGATAGATGCTGATATAATTGGAACAAAGGCCTAGTAGGAATAGGAGATGGGTTAGTTCTCAAGTACCATGAGGTAAAGAAGAGCAAGCTCCAGACACTTGAAGGTAGAAGATCTGGATTCGAATTCAGATTCTAAGATTTAGCGTTTGTTTGAGCCCACCCCACCCCCATGAGTTTTTTCACTTATCTATGTCCTGGCCTCCTCGTATAAAATTTGAGAATATTAATCACACTCACAACCATACAGGGTCGTGATCTGAGGACCAGATGAAGATGCTTTGCAAGCTATACCTTATAATCCACAAAATGTTATACACACACACACACACATGTTGTATGAACAAGGCTAAATAACAATTGTATTCAATAAATAATTTTGTTAATAATAAAACAGATATCACATGGTAGTACACAATGTATTTCTAAATGATTGTCACAGACAGTCTTATAGGAGTTCAGAAGAAGGAAAGATGCTTCAGGCTGAGTGGTCAATGAGAACTCAAAAGATGAGATTTGGATAGGGCAAGGGGAAGGGAAGGGACATTCTGCATTGGGAGTACAGAGGCAGAAAAACTTGGGGCACTTGAGCAATGTGGCTTAGCCTACTGGCTACTGTATAAGTTTTATGTAAGGGAACAGATGATATGAAACAAGTTTGAGTGGAAAGTTGGGGCCAGGTCCCAAAAGACTTTGAATGCCAGTCTAAGGAACTCACCTTTATTCTGTAGGCAAGGGGAAATGCTCATCACCCATAGTTTCTGCAGTCAGAATCCCCTTTTTTTGATAGGCATCATTCCTTTGGCCAGGGTCTGTGTTTTACCAAGAACCATACTAATGATTTTCTTACAAATTTTTTGTTATCTCAAAACTGCCTTTTGTAGGCTGTTGGAAATGCCAAGACCACCCGAAATGATAACAGCAGTCGGTTTGGAAAATATACAGAAATCAGCTTTGATAAAAGGAATCAAATTATAGGAGCCAACATGAGAACTTATCTTTTGGAGAAATCCAGAGTTGTCTTTCAAGTAAGGAAAAGAACTTCCATTAACCCTCATTCTTTTTTTTCTTTTTTTTTGGGGGGGGCGGGGCAATGACGGAGGGTTAAGCAACTTTCCCAAGGTCACACAGCTAGTAAGTGTCAAGTGTCTGAGGCTGGATTTGAACTCAGGTCCTCCTGAATCCAGATCCAGTGCTTTATCCACTGTACCACCTAGCTGCCCCAACCCTCATTCTTTTCAACTGTTCATATTTACTTAATGATTAGGGGAAGACTTGCATCATTCACTAGTAGACAGAATACAGTTTTGCAACTTTTTATCTGTACTTACAGAGTTTTTAAAATTGTCCACATGAGATAGTTGGCAAGTGGGTGAAATGTCAATGGATATAGACTCTTAAAATGTTATTACTTCTTAGCTTCATTATTTGTACAGTCTTATATAGGGTTTTTTTGTTTGTTTTTATTTTGTGTGTGTGTGTGTGTGTGTGTGTGTGTGTGTGTGTGTGTGTGTGTGTGAGAGAGAGAGAGAGAGAGAGAGAGAGAGAGAGAGAGAGGGAGAGAGAGAAAGAATTGGGGTTAAGTGACTTGCCCAGGGTCACACAGCTAGTAAGTGTTAAGTGTGTCTGAGACCAGATTTGAACTCAGGTCCTCCTGATTCTGGGGCTGGTGCTCTATCCACTGCACCACCTAGCTGCCCCTTCCTATATAGTTTTAAAATTAAATTTTTGTGTCAGGGGAGAATCCTGATGGAAGCAGGCACAGTTATCGTAGTGGTTTTAATTGTAATTCTGAGGTTAGGAATGTAATTTACATTTGACCCTGGAGATGAAGTAATTATTTTTTATACACAAATCTTTTAGCCAACGTAAGTGGAGAAAAATATTTCAGTTTGGGAAAGTAATAAATCAGTCAAGTCTTAACAAGTGTAGGTCATGATATTCCCATTTCACACAATCCTATCTTTTAAAAATAACAAGTCTTTCTCTTTTAAAAGTCCTTTATCTCAGACTGTCCAGTTGTTATGTCGCTCATTTTAAAAGGGGACTGCTGGGAAACTGACTTAACATAAACAAATAGTTCATAACTTAATTGCTTTTAGAAAAGGCTCCTGGGAAACACAGATAAATATAAATGTTTGACTATGATCCTAGAGTACCAAAATCCATTTGAGACTTTAAGGACTCTCTAGTTAAGAATCAAATGCCTAACATTCTTCACTTGTAAATTATTGATATGGTTTTCTGGGTTTTTTTCTTTCTTTCTGCAGTCAGAAAACGAACGCAATTACCACATTTTTTATCAGCTTTGTGCCTCAGCGCTGCAGCCTGAATTTAAACACCTTAAATTGGGTATGTCATAGTAATTGGAAGTATCTCTGCAATTTGAAGGGTGTTCTCTAAATTTTAAGTCACTCTCCTTGGTATGTTAGTAACACAGGGGTTCCCCAAATTTTTTAAAAGAAGAGGATCTACCTTTCATTCTTTGGAATCATAAGATGACCAGAGTTTGAGCGGGGCGGGGAGTGGGATTGACATGAGTCTCTGGGGCAGTGGGCATGGGGTTGGTGATTGCTATCAATGTATAGAAGGAGGTGTCATGACAGTATCTGCTAGCCTTGTGAGTCCAGAAATAATGCTTTATTTATGAAATGTCCTATAGAAGTAGGTTTTCCATATAACTAAGGTTTATCCCTTTAACCATCAAAAAAAATTAACAAACCTTTATTAACTGTCTTTCTCAAATGTCTTTTAAATTAAATGTCTTTTCTCAAATACTTCCCTGAATTCTTAAATTTTCCACGATGACTCAGAATTACTATTCTGATCATTTATTATACCATACTATGATATAACTCAAGGGACTTGAGCTGTGTAGGAATGACAGCCACTATAAAATGGCCTTTATACCTCAACGTTCTAAAATATGCCTTTATACTTCTTTCTTGCACCTAGCTATCATTTGGCTTCACACACACACACACACACACACACACACACACACACACACACACACACTCCTTCATCCCCCCATGTTTCTAACTACTATTTGTTTTAAGAACTGAAAATTTCTGGAGGTCCAAAAATACCAATGTTATTATATCATCCATAATATATTACACACAATTCGATTCAACAATCATTTATTAAGTGCCTATTGTGTGCCAGACACCATGCTGGGGCTAAAAAGACAAAAGAAAAAAGCAATCTCTTCCTTTAAGGAGTTTGCATTTTAGTGGCCTCTGTGTATGTATGTGATATTTAAATAGATATGTAATTACATTTTAGTCTGCCTATATGATGCATCAAAATAGTCCTTGTCACAAAAATTTTCTTCCCTCTAAAGGGCCTTTGCAGCCTACCTCTGGATTCTTATATCTGTGTCAAATACCTGCTATTTCTAGGATGCCAACTAATTATGTATTCATGATCTGGCAATAATTTTCAGGACCTCAGACTGTTAACAATGCTGGAATTGACCTCTTAGCACAGTGCTAAGCATACATAATGCAGTTGACAAATATTGGTTGAATGAACAAACCAGTCTCAAGTTCATGAATATATTGTTTTGTCTTCCTCTTTTAGTGAGTGCAGAAGAATTTAATTATACGAGAATGGGAGGGAATACCATCATTGAAGGAGTGAATGACAGAGCAGACATGATAGAAACTCAGAAGACATTCACAATGCTAGGTGAGTGAAGAGATTACACATCTGGTTCTTTTCTATCTAAGAATGAAAGAGTGGAGAAATTTCCTGTATGATGAACAAATCCTAATAAACATTCATTTTATGATGAACAGTTCCTAAACTATTCTGGAGAAATCCTATTACAATTGACCCAAAGCATCTTCTCTCAATAATCCACAATCCCCCTGAGATTAAAACCCTACTCTCTTTCATCAAACAAACCAAAACCCAGGAGTTTTTGTTCCTACATCCAGCCACTCCTAAGGAGAGCTTGTAAGGTCTACCTAATGAGGTTTTCCCATTCATAATGCAATCTTTTTAAAAAATTATTTATTTAAATTATAATTTATGGGATCAAACAAGCATTTCCATAATATAGTATAATAAAAAAGATTGCACATGAAACTGAAAATCTTTTATGTACAAATTGTTATTCCTTTTAAATATACAATAAAATCATCATGTAAACTTTTTATTCCATTACCTCACCCGGGCTACCATTAGTCACGAATATGTATGTGTACACATGTATGTAAAATCATTCTATAAATCTATTTATCCATTTATTCTGTGGGTGCAGATAGTATTTTCCTTCAAATGTCCTCTGTAGTTAATTTGCATATTTATACTAATCAAAATGACTTATTCAATCAAAGTTCTTGAAATAATATTGCAATTACTGCATACAATGTTCTCTTGGTTCTGCTTATTTTACTCTTCTTTATGTCATGCAAGTCTTTACATGTTTTTCTAAGATTATCAAGCTCATAATGCAATCTTTTGAAGCACAACTAGTGGAACCAACTCCAGAATTTGAGGTTTTTCTGTTTGTTTGTTTTTCAAGATGACTCAGGCTTGGGGGCAGCTAAGTGGCACAGTGGATAAAGCACCAGCCCTGAATTCAGGAGGACCTGAGTTCAAATCTGACCTCAGACACTTGACACTTAATAGCTGTATGACCCTGGGCAAAAAAAAAAAAAAAAAGAAAAAAAAGATGATGCAGGCTTGGTCCTCGCCAGCTGTTTGAACTGAGCATTGATTCCCTCATACAGTCCCCAGTTCTTCTTTTATATTTAAATATGTAATTTAATTATTCCTTTGCCTTCATTTATGCCAGAAGTGGTGTAGAGAGGGCATTTCTGCAACATAAAAATGGGCTAGATCTCTCAGTTGCATCCTAGTTGCTGGAGGGGAACAGCACAGGAGTTTCCCCAGGCTCTATTTCCCCGAGTCTCTCTTTCTCTCTCACACACACACTGAATTCAGACCCTCTTTAGAAATCACCCTTCATTTGGTGTTTCTGCATTTGTCTCAGCCTGAAAGTTTATAAGTGTGACTTAGAGGCTCACTCCCTGCCCACTTGGGTCACACAATTTAAATATTTTAAAGTGCCTACCATGTATAAAGATATTGTGCTAGGTACTTGGGATACAAAGATAGACTTTGCTATCATTAATCTTGCCATATTATAGAGTGGGGATGGACAAGTATATAGATACTTATGGTACAAGGGAGGAGTGAGATAAATGCAAAGAAAAGGTCCAAGCAACACACACTGAGAAATTTGAGGAATGAGAAATCATTTTTACTGAAGAGAAGTAGGTGAGTGGGTCAAGTCAGAGTCCATGGAAGAGGCAGAGTCTGAATTGGGTCTTGAGGAAGTCGGTGACTTCATTTTTATAGATATGGAGACCAGAATCTATTCCTAACATAGTTGAGCTAAGACATGAAGGTGGGTGAGGGAAGGAAAAGGGATAGATCAGTCTTATTTCGGCTAGGGTTTGAAAGATGTAAGATAAGGGATGGACAAGAAGCCAAATTTTGAAGCATCTTGAATGTCAGAGTCAGGAGTTTATATTTTATTCAGTGGGCAATGGAGAGCCACTGGAGGCTTTAGAGTAAAGGAGTAATGATCATTGTGGAACATTATGATTATTTAGGCAGCAGTATGGAGGGTGGATGGAAGAAGAAACAGGTTGGAGGCAAGAAGCATAGGTAAGAATCAATTACAGTAGACTTGATAAAAATTCAATTCAATTGAACAAGTATTTCACATATATGATTGACTGGCCACTGTCAGTAACATTTGAAAGACTGAAGAAATTTGAAGAGATCTTTCAGGATTAGAGACAGACAAATGTCTATACAGACACATGCAGGAGTGAACAGAATATATGTTATATAGGTCAGTGAGGTTGCTTGACTTCCTGGTAAAGTTCTAGAACAGATTATTAAAGAGGTGATTAGTGAGCAAGTAGAAAAAGAAGCAATGATTACAATGCAAATGGTTTCCTCTAAACATGCCATGCTAGATTAACCTTATTTCCTTTTTTCACAGGATTATTAAACTGAAAGATAAGTGCAATTCTATATGTATAACTTACCAGGGTTTTAGCAAAATATTTGATAAGGTATCAAATCATGGAAAAGGCAGAAAAAGATTAGACAATAGTATAACTGAATGGATTCAAACTGACTCATTGAATATCTTGATCATTATCTTATCAGGTGAAAATTTCAAGGTTTTTCTGGAGTACATATGTGGAAGCCAAATGGTATGCCTCTAATACATGCCGCCATCTTGGCTGGAAGTCAATCTTGGGTAATCTTGGAGAGAACAAATTCATCTGAAGGATGAGGTCAGAAGCCAAATTGTGGAGCGTTTACTAAAAGGAAAGGAAGTGGAGGCACAGATTACATATGACTTTCTCAAGGAGTTTAGTCACAAAGGAGTAGGACACAATAGGCCAATAGGTAGTAGGGACAGTCAGATTAAGTGAGGATTTTTTTTTAAAGATGACATGGGCTTGTTAGTAGACAACAGGGAAGGAGCTAATAGATAGGGGAAGATTGAAGATAAAAGAGTTGGGATGATAATAGAAGCAATTTACTGGAGAAAGTGAAAAATTATGGGATCAAGGGTTCCTCTAGAGGGGTTGTCCTTGCCAAGGAGAAGAGCTACCTCTTCATCTGAGTCGAGGGTCAAGGAGGAGAGAGTAGAGGAAGATGTCTGAATGATGTGAGATGAGGAGGAGGGAAAAAATGGGAGCTTTTAGCAAATGATCTCATTCTTTTGGTGAAATGATGAGTTCTTAGGACAGATTCTTTTTGTATATGGGTTGGACTAGAGGCCACTGAGTCCCTTCTGACACTAAAATTCTGTGATTTCGTTCCTGTGTTTTCAACCTGTGCTTCACTGTTGCCTCTTACATGTTGGAATGTGTCATGTACAGCTACCATATAAAACTCTCCTCGTCAACAGCAGTCTTTTGGACATGCTCCATTTTTATAGCTACCCTTCCAACTCCACAGAAACTATACTTGTTCAGGTTGTTAATAGCTTATTTTTTCACATATGGTACTATATATTTTTTAATTCTGTATTTAATCATCACCAAATAGGGTGAACATTTGCACATGCAAAATATAACAGAAAGGCTATTTTATGTGAAGCTACAAATCTGTATTGTGAACAGCTTGCTTTTCTTATTTTAAGCACATAATAAATTCAGCCAGTTATTTTTAAGGTTGTCTTGCTTGCTGTCTTCCCTACTGACCTTTTTTCTGTTCAGTTCTCTCTTTTTTTAAAAATCCTTCAGCGACTCATTTCTTACCTTTTTTTCGTAAACCCATTGCTAGCCTCTCCCCAAACCCTCCTCTCCCTGCCAACTGAAAGAAAAATAAAACCCTTGTATAAGATATGTAGAGTCAAGCAAAACAAATCCCCATGTCATCCATGTCCAAAAATGTATGTCTTATTCTGCACTTTCAATTCATCAGGAGGCAGGTACCCATGTTTCATCACTGGTACTTTGGAATTGTGGTTGCTAACAGTATTGTCAGAGTTCGGAATGATTTGGATGGGATTGTAGAAATTGATCTCCTGGTTCTGTTCACTTCACTCTGTATCACTATAAATGTCTTCCCCAATTTGTCTGAAACCATTCCTTACAGCTCAGTCATTTCTTATAGCTCAGTGATATTCCATTATGTTAATATGCCATATCTACCTAGCATTCCTTATCTGATAGATATCCCTTTAATTTCCATTTTTGCCACCACAAAAAGCTTCCATAAATATATTTCTACATGTGGATCCTTTCTGTCTTCTTTATTTTTATTTTATTTTATTTTTTTTTAGTGAGGCAATTGGGGTTAAGTGACTAGCCCAGGGTCACACAGCTAGTAAGTGTTAAGTGTCTGAGGCCGGATTTGAACTCAGGTCCTCCTGACTCCAAGGCCTGTACTCTATCCACTGCGCCACCTAGCTGCCCCCTTTCTGTCTTCTTTAAAAAAAACAAACTTCATAATGCTGCCTTTTGTTTTTACATCATAGTCATTTATGGAAATGCATCCACTCTACCCCCCCCCCAAATTGAACCTTCCTTCATAACAAAGAAAAACAGTTAAGTAAAACTCTCTAATAGAGTGAGCACGTCTGGCACTGCATACAACATTCTGCCCTGGTGATCACCTGCCTGTCTGCCAAGAGAGAGGAGGTATTGTTCATTATCAGCTTTCCAGGGATTTAGTGATTTTCAGCTAACTCAGGGTTTGGCTTTCTTTTAGTCACCTCTCCATTTCCATTGCTCTAATAACTGTGTATATTTTCCTCATGGTTTTGCTTATTGAACTCTGCACTGGTTCAAATAAATCTTAATATGTTTCTCTGAATTCCTTCTCTCAGTTTTTTCTTTCCTTTTTTGGGTGGGGGTAGGACACTGAGGGTTAAATGATTTGCCCAGGGTCACACAGCTAGTAAGTGTCAAGTTTCTGAAGCCACATCTGAACTCAGGTCCTCCTAAATCTAGGGCCAGTGCTTTATCCACTGAGCCACCTAGCTTCTTCCCCCTCAGTTCTTTCTTACTGACCAGTAATAGTCCATTACATTGCTGTACCACAGTTTGATCAGTCATTCCCCAGTGGATGGCTACCTGCTTTATTCCCAATTCATTGCCACCATGAAAAATCCAGCTTAATGACTTCTTTATCATGAAAAAATTAAAGGGTATTATGATCTTGTCCTGATCCTCTTTACCCTTGGGTTTCAGTGTGATGAATTCCAGTTATTTCTGACATCCTGGTATTCCAGGATACAACACTTGCCTGACAAGCCTCTTAGTACATTCCTTAGGATATCTCCCATGGAGACTTCTCATCAACTCACTCCCTTGGCAATAAAGGCTCCCAGGGTCATCTTCTTCATCTCTTCATCTTATTCATGTGTACCAACTGTTACACATTGGATATGTTGCTGAAAAGATGCAAGTACCAAAGGGCTATAGAACTGTGCATACCCTTTGATCCAGCCATACCACTGCTAGGTTTCTATCCCAAAGACATCCCCCCAAAGAGAAAAAGACCTATTTGTTAAAAAAAATATTTATGGTAGCTCTTTTTGTTGTGGCTAAATAATTAGAAATCAAAGGGATGCCCATCAACTGGAGAATAGCTAAACACAATGTGGTATATGATGGTGATAGAATATTATTGTGCTATAAGAAATGACAAGCAGGATGTTTGATGAAGAACTGTGAATGACTTTAACTATTCTCAGTAATACAATGATCCAAGACAATCCCAAAGAACTATTGATGAAATATACTATCCCCAGCCAAAGAAAGAACTGATATTGATTGAAGACAGTCTGAAGCATGCTATTTTTCACTTTATTTCATTCTTTTTTCTTTTATTCAAGTTTTCTTGTATAAAATGACTAATATGGTAATGTTTTACATAATTGCACTTGTATAACCCATATCTGATTGCTTACTGCCTCAGAGAGGGGGGAGGAGAGGGAAGGAAGGAGGGATAACATTTAAACTCAAAACTATAAATGAAAATATTTATTATTTTAAACAAATAAAATTCTCTGCAATTCAAAAGAAAAAAAGAAAGAAAGAAAAGATAAATGAAAACCCTATTTCTATAAGTTTCATAATGTGTTAAAATCCCTAGGGTGGAGCTTGCTTCTTTAAAGAAACCCTGTGATCAGTCACCTAGCACTTATTAATGCTAGACATTGTGCTAAGTGCTTGAGATTCATATAAAGGCAAAAGATAGTTCCTGCCCTTGAGGAGAGGACAGTATAACGGAAGAGACAACATGTAAACTAGCTGTGAACAACAAGCTATATACAGAGTAAAGTGGAGTTAATCTCAGAGGGAAGACATTAAGATTCAAGAACTAAGAATGGTTTCTTGTAGAAGGTGGAAACTTTAGCTGAGACTTGAAAGAAGCCAGGAAAGCTAGTAGGTGAGGAGGAAGAGGAAGAGGAGGGAGACAGTTCCAGGCATGGAGGACAGACAACCAGTGACAATGCTCACAATTGGAAGATGGTGTTGTGTCTGAGAAACAGCAAGGAAGCCAGTGTCAATTTATCATGGAAGATGTGTCTATGGTATATAAGGTGTAAGAAGACTTGGAAAGATGGGAAAGGGCCAGGCTATGGAGAGCTTTAAAAGCTAATCAGAGGATTTAAATTTGTTCTAGAGGACAACAGAATGCCACTGGTGTTTACTGAATAAGGAAGTGACATGGTCAGACTTGCACTTTAGGAAGATCAGTTTGACAGCCTGGTGGAGGATGGAGTGGACTGTGAAGACACTTTAACCAGGGAGACCAGCCAGAAGGCCATTTCAGTAGTCTAGAAGTGAAGTGATGAGAGCCTGCCCTAGTGTGTTAGCAATGTCAGAGTAGAGAAGATGGTTTATACAAGAGATATTAAGGTAGAAACAGCAGAACTCAACAACTAATTGGATAATGGAGGGTGAGAGAGAGTGAGAAGTCAAGGGTAACACCCAGGTGGTGAGCCTTAATGGGAGGATGGTGGTATCTCTACTATAATAAGGAAGTTAGCAAGAGTAGATGGGTTTGGGGGTAGGGAAATAATGAATTCAGTTTTGGACATGTTGAGTTTAAGATGTCTATAGGACATCCAGTTTGAGATGTCCAATAGGCAGTTGAGTATTCTAGGCTAGAAATCAAGAAAGAGGTTAGAGCTGGGAAAAAACATTTGTCTTTTTCAGGTTATATTTTGATATATTTCCCCCTTTCCTTATAACAGTTCTTTCCTTCTTCCCTCCCTCCATCTCTCTTTTTTCCCTTTCTTCTTTCCTTCCTTCCTTTCTTTTCTTTCTTTCCTTTCTTCCTTCCTTTCCTCTCTCCTTCCCTCTCTCCTTCCCTCCCTTACCCCTTCCATGAGGAGGCAAACAATCAGATATGGGTGCTTTATCCACAGTTGATGGGTATCCCTTTGGTTTCCTATTCCTAGCCACTACAAAAAGAGCTACTATAAATATTTTTGTACAAATAGGTCTGGATTCAGGAGGACCTAAGTTCAAATCCAGTCTCAGACACTTGATACTTACTAGCTGTGTGACTCTGGGCAAGTCACTTAACCTTCATTGCCCCACAAAACAACAACAAACAACCCCCCCCCCAAAAAAAACCCACACAGTTAATTAATTTCAGACCACTATTCTCAGAGGCAAGGGACTGGAGAAAAGGAAACCAGAATTAATTGTCCTTCTTAGTTGCAAACATGTATTTCCTCTTAATACAGCCTCTATTTGTCCAAGCACAAATGAAGAGAAATAGGACTGGTTCAAGACAATTTTTCCATCAGACCTTATTTTCATGTGGTAGCATTCATTTCTCCACCCATTATTCACCCAGTCTCTCTCTGCTCTCTAAACCTCCAACTCTATCAAAACAGGAAAGGATAAGCTGTCTTCCTTCATACTTCGACTTACACTAATACCAATGCATTACTTCTTCCAGATATTTACATTTGAAAGACTTTTATGGGGCAGCTAGATGGTACAGTGGATAAAGTACCAGCCCTGGATTCAGGAGGACCTGAGTTCCAATATGACCTCAGACACTTGACCTGTGCTAGCTGTGTGACCCTGGGCAAGTCATTTAACCCCAATTGCCTCACCAAAAAAAAGACTTTTATCTTTAATTCTCCAAGGAAATATTGCCTCCTACTCAATATTGACATTTTAGGCAATAGAGGACAGGTTACAGAGGTATGGGTTTTTTTGAGGGGAGGGGAAAAGCACATATGACCCCTTCCCCTCTATTCATATGGCCACAAACTTAGTTTCATCACCTTTAACCTGGACTTCTGCACTAGCCTAACTGTTCTTCCTGTATCAGGTCTCTTCACTTTGTCTTACCCAGCTCTCAAAGAATTTCCTAAAGATCGTGTATGATTGTGACACTTCTCTACTTAAACTCCAGCGCTTCCCTATCTCCAGGATCAAAGCACAGTACCTGGCACTTAGTAATTGATTAAGAAATGCTTGTTGACCACTAGATCTGCATCCCAAAGAAATCAAAGCAAAAGGAAAAAGACCTATGTGTACAAAAATATTTATAGTAGCCCTTTTTGTGGTGGCAAAGAATTGGAAATCAAGAAGATGCTCATCAAGGGGGCAGCTAGGTGGCAAAGTGGTAAAGCACTGGCCCTGGATTCAGGAGTACCTGAGTTCAATTCCGGCCTCAGACACTTGACACTTACTAGCTGTGTGACCCTGGGAAAGTCACTTAACCCTCATTGCCCTGCAAAAAAAAAAAAAGATGCTCACAGTTGGGGAATGGCTGCACAAGTTGTGGTATATGACTGTGGTGTAGTACTATTGTGCTATAAGAAATGACAAGGGGGTGGTTTCAGAGAAACATGGCAGGACCTATATGAACTGATGCAAAGTGAAGTGATAAGAGTCAGGAAATCATTGTGTACAGTAACAGCAATGTTGAAATGATGATCAACTGTGAAAAACTTGACTACTCTGATCAAGACAATGAAGGACTCATGATGAAGAAAATGCTAACCACATCTAGAGAGAGAACTAATGAACTCTGAATGCAAATTAAAGCATAATTTCCTCACTTTATTTTTCTTGCTTTTTTGAAATATATGGCTAATATGGAAATATGTTTTTCATGATTTCACATTTATAATTGAAATCATTGCTTGCATTCTCATTAAGTAGGGAAGGGGAAAGTACGGAGAGAACTTGGAACTCAAAATTTAAAAAGAAAAGAATGTTAAACATAAATTAGTAATACATTTAAATGGTTCTTTAAAATAAGTGCTTGTTGATTTACCAACTGAATAGAGAGTAACACAAAATCAAATCATTATTTGATCATTATTTCACTTAAGAAATCAACCAATAAAGCATTTAAGCATCTATTCTGTGCCCAACAGTGTGCTATGAGATTCAAAGCCATACAAAGAAAAAAAAGTAGAACAGTCCCTGCCTTCAAGAAGTTTCTATTCTGATAGGGACAGGAGAAACAATATATAACATGTATACAAAGATGTATTCAAGACACCTACAAAACAATAAGTACTGTTTGATGTGACCCTGGGCAAATTGTTTAGCCTCTCAGTTTCCCAGGCATTCCTTGAAGATTATATATTGCAGAACCATTCCCGATCTGCAGTGGCAGAGAGTTTGGTCTATGTTAGTATTTCTGGATCTCAGGACCCCTTTTCATTCTTAAAAATTGTTGAGGGCCCACTCCCAAGAGCTTCTTCTTGTGTGGGCTATATACATCAATATTTGGTGTAATCAAAATTAAAAGTGATGTTTTTTTAAATATTAATTCATTAAATATAACAATAAACCCATCTTACATTAACATGAATAGCACTTTTAATGAAAAAAATTATATTCCAAAACAAAAATAATTAGTAAGAAGAGTAGTATTATTTTACATGTTTTTGCAAATCTCCATGTCTGCTTTGCTTAATAGAAAACATCTGGATTTTCATATTTGCTTCTGCATTCAGTCTATTGTGATAGATTCTTTTGGTTGAAGTATATAAAAAAAAATCTGCCCTCATACAGATATGTAGTTGGAAAAGGGAGGAGTATATTAATAAGGTAAATGTCTTAATATAGTTTTGACCTCACAGACCACCTGAAAGGGTCTTGGGGTCTGCCAGAGACCTATGAACCACACATTGAGAACAGTTGGTATATACCAATTAAATCGCAAGAATAGATTAAAAAATATATTATTTCATGACGATTGCTTTGTTCATTCACTGATTGCTGTAAGTTGATAGTAAATGGGTTTTCTTGTTGATGTGATTGATATCAGCTGTCTGCAGGCTTATTTCCACCTACTGGTTAAAATCTCCCTGCTCTGGGGATGCTTCCTTTCATTCACATTGTAATCAACCTGGAGAAAGCAGAGTGAGCAGGACTCTGATAGAAATCTATTGCTCTTTTCAGGACTTCTGTCTAGCTGGCTTGACGTTTCTTTTTTATCCCTTCATTGATAATTGTCACTGATAACACCCCCTGCTCTTGAGGAAGAAGACCCTGGAATTCAGGGTTTAGGTTACTCTATTATGTGAATTCCTTGGTTCTCAGGGTGGCTTGAATTCCAGTCGAGTAGACATTGCTTTTCACAAGCTCTCTTTTTCAAACTAATGACAACTGAGAGAGAATTCGAGACCTTTCTTTTACACTACAGAAGCATTATTTTAATTTGTTGGTCTTAGGGAGTTTTGTTTTGTTTTGCTTTGTTTTTGCAAACAAAATTGCCCATCTGACTGTATATCATAAATAGACATTTTGTCTGTGTTTCATTTTGTCTGGGCTTATTTTTAACAATACTGGGAGGTGGGTTGGAATTGTGTAGCTGAGGAAATTGAGAGGCACGATTTGGCCATGAGTCAGACTGCTGCGTTAGTGGTAGAACAGGAAGAAGGGTTCTCAGCCTTGAATTTCCAGCTCATTGTCCATCTCTTGAGCTACACTGAATGCCATTCATTATGCTAACAAATTTGGGGTTTATTTTGGTCACCAATGCCAATTGTTCTCATGAAGAATTACTACTCCACTAAAAGGGGACGATGGAAGGGAACAAGCATTTATTAAGCAACTACTATGTGCCAAGGACTGTTCTAAATACTTTACAAATATTCTCTCATTTTGTCTTCATAACAACCTTAGGATGTAGGAGTATAAAATTATTTGCATTTTACAGCTGATGAAACTGAGGGAGACAGAGATTATGTGACTTGCCCAGGATCACATAGCTAGTAAGTGTCTGAGACCAGTTTTGAACTTAGGTCTTCCTGATTCCAGGCCCAGCACTCTGTCTACTTAATTAGAAACAAGGTCATACTTTCAATAGAGATCCCCATCTCATTGGTGCAGGTATTCCCTCCAATGACTTAAACCATACCCCATATATATTTTGATATCCTAGGTGATTGTTGTCTCTGCAGAAAAATCCCCTAGAGAATCTACCCAGTGCTTTGGAAGTCTTCCTCTGACATTTCATAAATGCCCTCAGCGCAGCAAAGTGACTCATTGCTGTGGCTAGATGATTGGTCCACTCCCTTTTCTAATCATGCGTTTCCTGTCCGACATCACTTATACCACCTCTTGGGTCTGAGGCACTGGTTATATGCTGCTGCCTACTTAGACCCACTATTCATCTTGCTGTTTCTATTTGGGGCACTCTGTGGATGACTCAGAAAAGAGTATTCCTAACAATTCACAACAAAAGGGGGAAAACAAGCTTAACAAATGCCTGTCAATAACATGCAATTGCACGGGCAACCCACTGAGTTAATTTATCAGTACATACATCTTGGACAGACCCTGAAGATGGACATTGAGATGGGCTCAAGTTTGAATGGGGGGAAGAGAAAACAGGAAGGATCATATTTGGTAAAACACAGTTCTTTCAGTGATCCTAAATTGCCTCCTGAGACAGATATAAAAATATCTTTTAGATGTTAGTATTCATTTGGTGATACTATGTTACTGTAAAGTGTGGAATGCTATACTCTTCAAAGATATATGAATATATATTTTAATATGTGTATACTTTTAAAATCTTGGTGCAGTCTTAAATCTTAATGGACTACATTTTATAAATACATTTATAAATACATTTCTTTTTTTTCTGGTGCAGTGAGGGTAAAGTGATTTGCCTAGAGTCACACAGCTAGTAAGTGTCAAGTGTCAGAGGCTGGATTTGAACTCATGTCCTCCTGAATCTAGGGTCAGTGCTTTATCTACTCTGCCACCTAGCTGCCCCCTAGAGATACATTTCTTTAAATATATTATGCTATATTATATCAAAGAATGTCACTTCTGTGAACATATATATGTATGTGCTTAATTTTTTTATAAATGGTTTTAAATTCAGGTGGAAGTATTCTTTAATGTAGAAAAAGTCTTTTTAATGCTTTGAAATCACCAAGGCACTTAGGTCAAAGATTAAAAGAACAGCCTTTTATTTTTTTTCATATATCAAGGCACTATTGAACACATATTATCTACCAACTGTTGTACAGTACTTTCTCTAAAGTTCATCTCTAATACCCCCTCATGGTGTGGAGCAGATCCTGACTTCCTGAATGATGTGAGAGTGGTGTTTGAGCTCTGAAAGATCCTAACAAATTCTGTCAGTAGCATGGTTCTGCAACCATGGACAAGTCATTTAACCTGTTGGTTCCTTTAAGTTGTTCTCTAAGACTTTAAGTTGCATATTGGAGAGTGATCTGCCTTGGTGGTGGGAATTTCCATGCTGGGAAATCACCCTACTAGCAAAGTCACCGACCGAATTAAAAAATATGTTTCTGAATTGAAAAGTAAGGGTAGTTAGATGGCATGGCAAATAGAATGTGGGGCCTGGAGTCAGGAAGACCTGACTTCAAATCTGGCCTCAGACACTAACCATAACTGTGTGACTCTAGGCAAGTCACATAACCCTGTTTGCCTTCATTTTGTCATCTGTAAAATGAGCTGGAGAAGGAAATGGAAAAGTACACCAGTATCTATGCCAAAAAAACCCCAAAAAACAAAAAACACCCAAATGGGGTCATGAAGAGTAGAGCACAACTGAAATGACTGAACAATAACAACAAAAAGTGGGAACTCTATGGCTAGGGAACAATGACCATCTGAAAGTCCACCATCTGAGGACCAGACTAGATGTGTGTGTGTGTGGGGGGGGGCACAGCAATTCATGAAACCATCTCCTAAGACCTGGAGGGGTTGTGATATGTCAATGGAGCAAGGGCACCTGTGAAATCATGGATCTTTGAGGTATCTAAATTGCCCAGTAAGAACATAGAATCATAGACATCCATTTTACTGTGGGATGTGAGCTCTCACCTTGCTCTCCAGGGCTTGCTCTTTCCCCATTTTCAGGTCATGCTTCAGGAAAATCATCCCCCATTTCAGTGTGTTTCATAGTCTTAGCTGTTAAAAGTGCTATGTAATATTTTTCTTTTTTCTTTTTTTTTTGGGGGGGGGGTGAGGCAATTGGGGTTAAGTGACTTGCCCAGGGTCACACAGCTAATAAGTGTCAAGTGTCTGAGGCTGGATTTGAACCCAGGTCCTCCTGAATCCAGGGCCAGTGCTTTATCCACTGCGCCACCTAGCTGCCCTTCTATGTAATACTTTTAATGACAGTTTTCTTTTTTTTTCATTCTTATTTTTGAAGGGGAGGGTTAGGGGAGGGAAAGAAAGTTAATTTTTGCTAATTTTTTTTTTATTTTTGTGAATTTAAAATATATATAATTTTTTAAAATATGCTGTCTTATGCAACCTCTATCAAATTGCTTGACACCTCAGGGAGGGGGCAGGGGAAGAAGGGAAAGAATTTGGAACTCAAAATCTTAACAAATAAATATTAAAAATTGTTTTTACATGTAAATACAAAAAATTAAGAAATAATTTTAATGCGCTATGTGATATATCCTCTTCACTGGACTTCACTTCTGTGGATACCCAGGAAAATACAGATAACAATTTAGATGAGCATAGCTGTTTCTGTGCTATTGTAATCTGTACTGCTTAGGCAAGGACCGACTCTTCTGCCCTTGGGAATGTCTGACCTCTCTCTGAAGCCAATAATCCTGCACTGATGATTATCCAGTGGGCTGAGAATAAGATCTTGACATGGTAACTTATTTCCAACTGTTTCAGCTTCACTTCTGTGTCACATGTTATCTGGCACAGAAAAATGGGTCAGTTTTCATTCTTTTTCAACTATGTAATATACCATGTTTTCTGACAACTGATTTGGCTTAAGGAAACCCAACTAGAAAAAACAGTGAACTAGATTTGCTTTCCAGGCCCAAGTTATTTTTTGAGAGTTCCATTTGGATCAGCAGTACTTCATCACTCTATTGTTGTTGGAGTGTCTTTGTTAATTCCTTCCTCCCCTTCTTTCCCCCCAAAACCCAACTATTTGGGCCTTCCTTACTCAAAGGCAATGACTTAGATGCTGAAGAGAAGAGAACTCAGTATTTCTGATTTTTTGTTCTTTTTTTTTCAGGTCTGAAGGAGGATTTTCAAATGGATGTGTTCAGGATCCTGGCTGCCATCCTTCATCTTGGCAATGTCCAGGTCATAGCCATGAACAATGAGAGGTCTTCAGTCAGTGTAAGAAATTTGTTTATTAAGGAGTTGCTATTAGCCTTTCTTCTGCTGCCATGTGTGTGCTGAGAGCCCCATTAGTAAACAGTTTTTATGTTGGCTCCATGCAGGTTTTTCAGGGCTCCTTTGAAGAAATAAGAAGTTGAACCTATTTAAGAGAATAGCTTAATAGGAATTAGTTGGTAGAACAGATTGAGGCCCTATTTGCTAATGTTGGTGGTTTGGTAGTGCAACGGATAGAACACTGGGCTCGGAATAAGGAAGACTCTTTCTGAGTTCAAATCTGCTCTCAGACCCTAGGCAAGTCACTTAACCCTGCTTGCTTCATTTCCTCATCTGTAAAATGAGCTGGAGAAGGAAATGGCAAACCACTCCAGTAATCTTTGCCAAGAAAACCACAAATGGGGTCACAAAGAGTTGGACATGACTGAAACGACTCAAGAACAAAATTTATTAATATTCTTAGCATATTACTTAGTTGGATTGGTGGCAGTAACAGCAAAAGAAAAAGTCATTTTTGTGGGATGGGATAAAGAACACCAATGTCACTTTGCCCTCTACCCCAGCAAACATCAGCAGGAATCAGTTACTTGTACAATAATTGCACATCAACTGTTCACATATAGGTAGCATCAGCTTTTTTCTTTACCTAAACAAATTAATGCATAAATCTCTCATACAGGTGTAATAATATCTCTGCAAATATAATACCTGGTAAGCATATTGAAGCCAGAAACGGTTTTCCTTTTGTCTTTGTACCCCTAGTACCTGGCACAGTGCCTTGCTTATAGTAGGTGCTTATATGTTTGTTGAGCTGAATTAAATTGAACTGAAAGCAGGTCCACTTATCTTAGTACCTCTTTCAGTGTGAAAGCACAGGACAGGTAAGTAGTGCACTGATAGGGTGCTGTGCCTGGAGTTAGGAAGATGAGTTCAAATCCAGTCTCAGACCCTCACAATGTGATGGTAGGCAAGCCACTTAACCTCTGTCTTCCTCAATTTCTTCATTTGTAAGGATTGGGATAACAATGGCAACCTACAAAAATGAGATAGTTTTGCAAAATGCTTTGCCAGCCTCATGGCACTATATAAATGCCAGCTGTTGGTGATGAAGATGAACTTACTACCCTTAGGCAAGGGTTAGCAAAATTTGTTGAGTTTTTCCTTTCAGTACACCTACATTTGCCTCTTTGCAACTTCTATGCAGTACTCCTAGTTATCTCTTCTGGGGCCAAATAAAGAAAGTCTCATCCTTCATATAATCTACACAGTGACCTTTCAGATACTTAGAGAAATCATTATGTCCTTACGTAAGTCTTCTTTTTCTTCATATAAAACTTCCCTGAGTTCCTCAGCTCATCCTTATATAACATGGTCTCAAGTCTCTTCACCCTTCTGGATGGGAGAGAATTTTTCTCTCGCTTAGGGTCACAAAGCTGAGGCTTAATTTGAGCTCAGGTCTTCCGGGTTCCAGGTCCAGTTCTCTATCTGCTGCATGGCCTGGCCACCTCTAGAGGTCTTCAAGCAATGATTGGATGACTACCTGTTGGAAATATGATGTAGAGATTACTTGTTCAGCAATGAATTGGAGCTAAATGGTCTTTGAGGTCCCATAAACTTATAGGTCCTTTTCAGCTCTAAGAGTCTATGATTTTACAATTTGTATACTCCACAGTACCTTGCATTTAATTGTTGCTCAGTAATATTTGTTGACCGAATGACCACTCCATGGTTAGACTGGTGAGTCTCCAACTAACTAGGTGTGAGTAAAAATCTCACACTAGCAGTCAAGGAAGGCAGGAGGCCGAGGAGTCCATTGTGAGGGGAACACTACAGCAGAAAAAGGTTGATCCTCCAGTTGGAAACTATATATTAGCTAATGTAGACCAGTGTGGTGATATTCTCAAGAGCTTTAGGGATACTATATGCTAAAAGATTTCTCTGTCTTTAGCACCAATTAAATTATTTGGCTCTAAACAAAACAGTTCATAAGCTAGAGATTCTGAGACGCAAAATGACATTCTTCAAGGTTATCTAATCATTTCCTCATATCCTTATCTTTTTGACCACCACAATATTGTATAGGAAGTGCTCTCAGTAGCATTTCAACTTCCCATTCCTTCTTCTCATGCCTGAACCTCCCTCGTTGACATCATGCCATCCTCAAGACCTTCTTTTCCCCCTTGTACCTTTTACTGCTAATCCTACACCTTCTTTCCTTGGTTGATTAGCATAAAAATAAGTAAGGGAAGAAGGAAATCAGAAAAGAGAAAGTAATATGTAATAGGGAAAGGATAAAAGGTTGGAGAATGGGATCAAGTATGTGTTGGACCTATTGACCTCTGGGGACTCTTCTAGTTGCAATTCCCTGTGTGTTGGGAGAGCAAGGAGACAGGTGGCCAAGTCAAAGGAATATTTTCATTTTCATTTTTAGTTTTAGTTATAAGATGGCTCATATGATTTTATTTTTCCTCTTATAGGGAGGTGACAGACATTTGAACATATTTTGTGAACTCCTTGAAGTAGACAGGAACGGTGTTGCTCAGTGGCTGTGTAACCGCAAAATCATCACTACCTCAGAAACTGTGATAAAACCCATGACCAGACTTCAGTCTCTAAATGCCAGAGATGCCCTGGCCAAGAAAATCTATTCTCATCTGTTTGACTTCATTGTGGAAAGGATTAACAGAGCTTTGCAGTTTTCGGGCAAGAAACATACTTTCATTGGGGTTTTGGACATTTATGGGTAAGATAATTCCCAGTGACCCAAATCTTTCTGGTTTAAGTATCTGGGTACCTATTTATTTTGAAGAACTCTTCTTTGTTTTATCTTCACTGATATAAAGGTGATAGGATCATAGAATCACTACCCGAAGTTTATCTAGTCCAATGGTTCTCAAGCTAATTGATCTCAGGACTCCTTTACACTCTTTTTTTTTTTTTTTGCAGGGCAATGAGGGTTAAGTGACTTGCCCAGGGTCACACAGCTAATAAGTGTTAAATGTCTGTAGCTGGATATGAGCTCAGGTCCTCCTGAATCCAGGTCCAGTGCTTTATCCACTTTGCACCTAGCTGCCCTACTCCTTTACACTCTTAAAAAGTATTGAGGATCCCCAGAGAGCTTTTGTTCCTGTGGGTTGCTTCTCTTGATATTTACCATATTAGAAGTTAAACCATCTTTGTATTATTGTGCAAATGGTTTTGACCTTGCAGACCACATCAAAAGGTGTCAGGGACCATCAGGGATCTCTGGACCATACTTTGAGAACCTCTGATCCCGTCCAAATGAATTTTATGGATGAGGTAACTGAGTTACAGAATGATTTATTTGCACATGGTCACATAGTAAGGGACGGAGTCAGGCTCCCAGCCCAGGTCCTCTGACTCCAAACACAGTGTTTTTCCACCATATCATACTGTCTGTTTATACATGTATGTTTGTACAATGTAGTTTGCTATGTAAGAGGAAACTTTCTCATGCCTGGATCCTGCTCAGTTGTTTAATGAAAAGTATTCTTCATTGTTGGCTTTCTCTAGGACAGGCAGTTGGGTTGTTGCCAAGGTAGACAATTAAATCTTCCAGAGACTGGAGATCATGTGTTTGGGTTGTGATTTTTTTTCCCTTTCTCTCCCTCAACCCAATTTTGCAAATCACATGTCTGATGTTTTGGCCAGAGGATGTTAGCTTAATTGTGGACAAGAGCGAAAACAACAGAGAGAGAGTGCTGGAACTTGTTTCCTCTAATATGTCATTAGACTCGAACTTTTAAAAATCTAGTCCTGTTAGACTTCTTTTTCTTTTTCTTTTTCTTTTTCCTCAATGGGGGGAATGAGTGGGAGAGAGAAGAGAGTTAGAGATAGTGTAGAGGAAACAAAAAGGAAAGAAAGATTAGGAGGGAAAATCATTGAGGCAACTTTTTTTTCTTAATGGAGAGAAAAGGAAGACCAGAAAGAAGGCCACATAAGTAGTTAGCTTTGAAAGCTACACATTGATCTTGTTATATACTTAAAAAGAAAAGCAAGTGATACATATTGGATACTTACAGTTTCAGATACAATACTTTTTCTGTTCTCTGTATTTGCAGAGTCATGTTCTATATGGTGTTCAAAGTCAGAATAAAAATATATATACATTTTAAAAAATCTAGCCATATTTGTCCATCCCCTTCCCAAAACAAATTCTGATTTATTAAAAATGTATGATGGCATAGGCTGTATTCCATCAAGGTTATTTAAGATTATTTCACAGGAATGTTTGCCTTATGGGCAATGAGTAAACTATCAGAAATTCACAAAAAGATGGATCCTATCTTTTTCTATCTTGCATGCAAATAGAATGCATTAACTCTTAACCAGTCACGTGTGTTCCTCAAAGCAGAACCATTAGGTGGGGAAGGGACTAGGAGGAAGCCAGCCAAAGGTAGTATTGCTGTGGAGATTTTGTTGATCACACATTCAGTCCTGTACCCCATATCCAGCCTACATAGCCAGCTTTCGCCATATGCTTGTTCGGATACTAATTGATTCCAAATCACGTTTTAAGGTAGATTTATAAGTTTTGGATAAATGTTGATTCATATTTAAAATACAGCACTCTAGATGTTAGTTCAACATAAACAGCCCTACAACTTAAATACAATACTTAGGCAAGAAAAATTTATTAAATACCTACTATGTGCTCAGCATATACTATGTGCTTGCTGCTGAAGTTACAGGAGAAAAAAAACAGAACTGATGTTGTCCCCAAGCATTAAGTTCTATCAGAAAAAGTAATACTGTTCACACAAGGGATAGAGAATGTATAGGGACTGAACCAAGGATTTCTTTGGTGTAGTAAACCCCTAGGTAAAGAAAATCCATTAGGGACCTTGGTGACTGGAAGGATGTCCTCAAGAGAAATAGAAGCATGCCTAATTTTCTTTTTCAAATTAGCAAAATAGCCCTGTCTTTTAGTATACAATTTTGGCTAAATGAGATTACCAGAACAAATTTGTATGATGCTAAGTTTATACCGAGTATCCTCATATTTTTTAGTTTTACCCTCGACCTCATAGAACACTACTATGGACTTGACTATATGTGCTCTTCAAAATATGGGAAAAATGAACTCAGCCTTTAAGGCAAGAGAGCCTCAAAAAAGCCATTATCTAGTTGTGACTATGTGAGAAGTCATTCCTATGTCTGGGCTTCAGTATCTTAATCCCAAAATTGGAGGGTTAAACTAACTGACCACTTATGGTCTCTTCTCGTCATGAAGTTCTGAGAGTAAAAATTAGCATTAGTTGAGGTGGAGACTGAAGGATCATCACTTGTAAGACCTTTGAATGAGGAATAATGGATGTGGAAACTTCTTGAAGATCATAAATTCCTATAGAAATTGTATTACATAATGTGTGTATATATATATATATATATATATATATATATATATATATATATATATATATAATATAACTGCTTTTACGTAACTGTAATGTTTTACAGTTTATATACAGGTATTCGAAAAGTCTTAGGGCAATTTTATACCAAGGCTTAAAACTACCCTAAGACTTTTGGAATAAATGTTAGGGTTTGAACCAACTATGATCTCATACTGAGGCACTCTATGTGGAGGCACAGAGGTTGAGAAATACTTCCTGATATTGACCCACCCCACCCCCAGTCCTATCAAATGGCTCACTGGTGTTCTGTGGGTATCAATGGGTCTGTAGATATTGATGGATATTCTTCTATATTGTAGTCATAGGACAGTGTTCTGGGTCCCAGTGCCTATCACAAAATAAATGTTTAATAAATATTTACTAAATTGGATATGTCTTAGCTTCTCAACTGGTTATAGAACCTCTCAGTTCCCAAGATGTATGTGGATGAAACTCTAGATGTTTCCCTCCATCCTATTCCCTTCCCATGATATTTACTCTATTTTCTATCTTCTTTTAAACTATTCCTCCTCAAAAGTGTTTTACTTCTGACTGTTCTCTCCCCTACTCTGCACTCCCTTTTTTTTTCACCCTTCCTTCCTTATCCTCTTCCCCTCATACTTTCCTGTAGGGTTAAATAGATTACTCCTCCCAACTGGGTGTGAATGTTATTCCCTCCATGAGCCAACTCTGATGAGTTTAAGGTCTTTGAGCTAATTCTATGTTCCAAATTTTCTTCCTCCCTCTCTCCTCAACCCTCCCTATGAAATCAAGCAATTCAATATGTCATACTTGGGCCGTTATGCAGAACATCTTTACCTTCCTCCATTGTTTTTACATTCCAAAGTCTGGACTGTACTTGACAGGGTCTCGAATTCAATTCAGTATCCTTACCTCTCACCCCCAAAGAATTCTACTATGCTAGGGACAGATCCAGGCCAAACTACCCCATGCCATTCTCCTTCACAAAGTGGGTCAGAACACTTATAGGTACCATGAAATCAACTCAGCCATCCCAGAATTCAACCTGATTTAGGCCCCTAGGGATAGTTCCAGAATAGATTGGATTATCTAGACTTACATCCCCCAAAGCAACTTCAAGCTCCTCCCAACTGGCATGAATCAAACTTAGAGCTTTTGTCCTATTTGATTTTTAAATGAATTTGAGAAGATAGGGAGCTGCCTTTCCAATATTACCATTTAAATCTGTCATGGATTTATTTAAAGCTTCACTTGCCATAACTGCTAGAGGAAAATACATTTAAAAATAGAAACATCAGGCAATCTTTTAATCCTCTGTGTCTCACTCTCATGCCTCAACAACATGCAGCTAGGTGGCACAATAGGCAGGCAGGGGATGCAGTGAATAGAGTTCTGGACTTGGAAAACACCTGAGATCAAATCTTACCTCAGATACTTATTGCTTGTGTGATTCTAGGCAAGTCATTTTTACCTCCAATAACCTCAGTTTCTTCATCTGTAAAATGGGAATTAATAATGGCACCTATATCTCTGGGTTGATGTAAGGACCAAATGAGATAACTTATATGGAGGACTCTGCAAACCTTCGTTGCATGAAAATGATCCTGGGTCCTTAAAATCTGTGATAGAGCATAGTCTCCAGCATTTTATATTATGCTGAAAAATTTTCACATACTATCCCAGTGATAGACTGTGGTTGCTGCCTGAAAACCAACCCAGCTAAGTAGAGAGAAACTCAAAAACAGTCAAGTGGACATTAACCAGGTACTGAAGTCATCATTCACAGCAATCCATGGTGGATAACAAGAGTTTTAAATTTTAAGTTCAGAAGATATGGTTGGGGTGCCAGTCTTCTTCTTTGCAGTTCTAAATGGAAAGAAGTTATGATTAATAAATTTCTATTTATTTATATACACTTGTATAGAGTATTATATATCCTGGTATTTGGAATTTGTTTCAGTTTTGAAACCTTTGATGTGAACAGCTTTGAACAGTTTTGCATCAATTATGCTAATGAAAAACTGCAGCAACAATTTAACCTGGTATGTAACTTTTTTTAATCTTCCTAAAACTGAGTTTTGGCCCTATACATGTTTATGGAAGGGGAGAGGTCTATACAATAAATAGGTAAGGCTCACAAATTCCCCCCAAGATTCCCCAGGAGTCTTTTGCACTGTCCAACAAATTTACCCTCTCAGAATAATGTATTTTTCTTCTGAGTGACCATGTGCTGAGATACTGCGCCACCTTATGGCCGTGTCTGGGAACTGAGTCTTCCCAGTATCCCATGGTCTTGGAAGAACGCTTGATAAAAACCCTACCCTGGAAAATTTGAGCAGTGTTGCCAATCCTGATCCTGCCCCCTTTGACCTTCTAGGAGTGAAGGGGGCATACTGGCATTTACCACTACCACCCCTCCCCCCTTCCACAAACACACATACACAAATACATAGCAAGGTCTCTTGGAAAGGGGAATGTTCTCTATTGGCAGAATGTGAGGAAGGGAAAGAAGAGATAGCTAGGTTCACTTGTAAGAGATGCTCTTTGTTATGCTCGTCCTAACCCAGAAAGGGCAAGTCTGGCTCCCATAGTTGAATTTTATGCCTATGTCACTACTGTTGCCAAAATAATTTCCCCTTGTTTTTGATTCTCTATTATGTATGCTCATTGAAAAAGAGAGAGGGGAAGATGGGACATGACCACAGCCCAAAACAAGGATTCATTTTGTCCTTGATGCCAGCATAGAAATACATTGAATATGCATGGTGATCCTCGGTTCAAATTGAGTGACAGGCAACACTGCAGAATGAAAAGAGGACATCTAGGACAACACCTCTTACCTAGACAGGACATGGGGAATCACTCAGAGTGTGAGGGAGAATGACTATAAGACATGTATTGAACCATTTGTAAAATGGTTCCCTCATGTTTGTTTTCCTCCCAGAAAGTTTATTTAACCTCTGTGGTGTGTTTTTCTTCCTCTATCAACATGTGGATTGTCAGCATGTCTTCAAACTTGAGCAAGAAGAATACATGAAGGAAGGCATTCCTTGGACTTTGATCGACTTTTATGACAATCAACCAGTTATTGATTTGATTGAAGCTAAAATGGGTATTTTGGAGCTACTAGATGAAGAGTGCATGGTAATCATTCTTCTTAATCCATCCTTTGCATTCCTAACAGTAACAAGTGTTTTTACAAAGTGGATTTTTTTTTTTGCGGGGCAATGGGGGTTAAGTGACTTGCCCAAGGTCACACAGCTAGTAAGTGTCAAGTGTCTGAGGCCAGATTTGAACTCAGGTTCTCCCAAATCCAGGTCTGGTGCTTTATCCACTGCACCACCTAGTTGCCTACAAGGGGGATTTTTGAAACACATATCTTTGAATCTCTTAAAAAGAGAGAGGGAAAGAGGTCGAGAGACAGAGATGGGAAAAGAGAAAAGAAGAGGGGAGAAAGGAGAGAGAAAAGAAGAGGGAGGAAGGGAGAGAGAGACAGAGAGAATGAGAGAATCATGAATTTAGAGTTGGAAGGGACCATAGAGATCATCCACTCGTATTTTTTCTTTCAAATTGATAATGGATTTTTATCTGAAAAAAAAAACCAGAATAGAAAACAATATAGAGCAATAGTTAAAAGTCATAGAAGTACCTGTTAGCAAAAAGGCATGGAAAGTCATTTTAGAGATGAGGAAACTGAGGCTGAAAAAGGGTGCCTTCCCATGGTCACACAGGTAGCAAGTAGCAAATCAGGATTTGAATTCAGCTCATTGGATCACAAGCCCAATGCTCTTTGTACTGCATCATGCCACCGAAGTCTTCCTTCCTCTCAGACTAAAACTTTTATGCCACTTATCAAAACACGGGGTTTTGCTACAAGGCTTTGAAAGATATCTTCCTAAACATTGAAGTTTATACATCTTTTCAAATTCCATTTTGTTTATTGAAATCAAGTAACCCTGAGTATCTTCTATCTAGATTTCTCAAAAGAAACTTGAAATTCCTTATATTTAATTTAAAAATATAGATACCTTCTATTTTTACATTACAAGTCATTTATGGAAATACACCCCTTTGCTTCACTAAAAACCTTTCTCCAGTTGAATCCTCCTTTGTGGGGAGCAGGGAGAGGAAGAAAAAAGAAAAACAATTAAGAAAAAGTCCTTGTCAGTGACACTGTTTGGCAATTTATATAGCATTCTGCCATGTGGAAGGAAGTATATTTCATTATTTGTTCTCTGGGATTGCAGTTGATTTTTCACTTAGAGTCTGATTTTCTTTTAATCATATTTTCATTCATATTGTTTTAGTCATTGTCTTATGGTTGTGTTTATCGCTCATCATTTCATACAATTTCCCCATGTTTCTCTGAATTATTTATATTTTCCATTGTTTAGTAAAAAATAATATTCCATTACATTCATATATATCATAGTTATTTGAGGTTTTTTTACCCATCCTCCAATTGATAAACACCTTCTGTTTACATACATACACACACACATATATACATATATGTTTACATATATATGTATACATGCATACCATCAAGAGTCATGCTTTATCTTGGATGTACATCAGACCTTCTGTCTTTGATCATCTTGGAGCACATGTCCAGCAGGGGGCTGGACTTTGCACTGTTCTTCCTGGCCATATTGAAGTAGATCAAAGGACAGGACCTGTCCCAAAAGCTAAGGGGGCTGTGAACAAGTATACTTCATAACTGAGTGTGGAGTCAGGAATCTGGAAAAAGTGGTACCTAAAAAAAGGTTAGAAACCTGAACAATTAAGAATCATTTCCTGGGGTTATGGGATGCTGAGCTGGGGAAGCAGGAAGGAAGCACAGACTAAAAGTTCTGTGTTGGTACCAAGACTGGAAGAGTTTGAGGATAAAGCAAAGAGGTCTAGGGATCAGGTATGCTAGAAGAGCAGAGAGATAGTTTGAGCTCTGGATGTGGGGTAACCTGTAGATTTTAATATTGATCCTTTAGGCCAGGGACTCTTGTTTTTTGTTTCCTTGACACCTAGCATAAGGCCAGGTGCTTAGTAGGCCCTCAATCGAATGCTTCTTCCACTGAATTGGACAATCTCTTTGGAACATTTGTATTCCCTCCATATAAGAAGCTCCTTGGTGCTAAGGTTTAAGAGAGGTCATCTGCAGAGGCTGCTCTCAGCCATCGGTTCTTAACCTGAGATCCATGGGTCTATGGATAGATTTCAGGGGTTCCTTGAACCTCAGTGGTAAAGATTGCATTTTTATTTTCACCATACTCTAACTAAAACTTAGCTCTTCCTCTACTTAGAAGTTTAGGCAACAATTTTTCTGAAATTGGATCCATGGGTTTCATCAGACTGCCAAAGGAGTCTATGAAACGAAAGTCAAGTCAGCGTGTACTTGGGCACTGTAGTGAGCACTGGCTAAAAAGTGAAGAATCCTTGCTTCTAAGCAAGCCAAGGGATTACAATGGTAAAATGGAGTATTGTGTTCAGGAAGTATCATGGCAAATAGATTGTGATATTCCAAAATCAATGATGTCAAGAACCAGTTTTGCAAGTAGCTAAGCCAAAAGTGACCACAAGATGTTATCCTCACCCTCCTCACAAGCTGGAGAATGAAAAGGGAACCCTTTCTAATGAGCGATTTCGTGATGTCAACCATAACAAGAACTTTTTTCTTCTTCCTTAAAATGAAAATACTGTAGGCACTTTGAAGAACCACAGATATTCGAGGAATCTTTAGACCTTGCAAGAAAAAAAAATGGAAAGGGAAAAGTTGATCTCAATGGCAAAAATAAAAACATCCATTTGATCTTGCATTCACTTGTTTTCTTGCAATTTAGGATTCTTGTTCTCTTGAAATTATATGAACCTGTCTATTTAATTAGATACCCCCCCACACACACACCTTCCTTTACCCTCTGATATCTGTGCTACATTATCATGTTCTTTACTTTATTTCTTCTATTTTATGTAGGTTCAACTGTTCCCAGATCCAGATCTTCTTTGTCCTGTTGCCATCCTAACACAGCCTGATAAATAGTCTCTTATTTTCATTATCATTAATCATTCAATATCCTTCTCTCACTTTAAATCATACTTGGTTTAATTGGAGAAAAATTACCATTTTTGAATCTTTGCAATATTAGCACCAAAAACTCTTTAGATCATGGTACATTTTTCTAACTATAGGCAGAAATTGTACACCAACTCTTCTGTTGTTCATTTATTTCACAGTTTGTTTTTAAGTCATTTTTTTGGTCATGTCTGACTTTTTGTGACTCCATTTGGAGTTTTCTTGGAAAAGATTCAAGAATGATTTGCCATTTCATTCTCCAGCTCATTTTACAGATGAGGAAAGTGAGGAAAACAGGGTTAAGTGACTTGCCCAGAGTCACATAGCTAGTAAGAGTTTGAGGACAAATTAGAACTAGGGAAGATGAGTTTTCCAGATTCCAGGCCTGATACTATTCACTGTGCCACTTAGTTGCCCCATGTCAGTTTACTGGTGTGCTGGGTGTCTGTGTTAAGTTTTATTCTGTTTAGCAACTTTTTCTTGCCCTATTAATATTTTAACTCGGTTTATTTTTTTTATTTTTAGTTACCACATGGTACAGATGAAAATTGGCTCCAAAAACTCTATAATAATTTTGTCAACAAAAATACTTTATTTGAAAAGCCTAGAATGTCAAATACATCCTTCATCATCCAGCACTTTGCTGATAAGGTATGATATGGATCTTGAACAATTATTCATATGCCCATATTGAATGAGTATCTTTCATATAGGTACCTTCATAAAGGCCAAGTGTAGGTCTGAGTTTCTGGTTTTATTTGAAATATGTGCTCACCATGCTGCATTGTTGAAATTTTTGAGTCATATGCAATTCATTGTAATGACAAAACAGGTGTAGGGGTCAGTATACAAGTTTTGTAGATAGCAGTCAGAATTTCTTCTTTTGGTCCTGCCACAGACCCTGACTTTCTAGGGAATTCACTTAACTTGGTTTCACTTTATGTTTCTTTTTTTTTAAAGTTCATGATATTGTTTATTATTGCTTTTAAAGGGCTTGGTAGTCCAATGTACAAGCCATGTTTTATTAAATAAGAAGAAAATAATGTAAGATAATAAAACTCTATGCCCATTGTTTCATTTGTCAATCCAAGCTCCTAATATTCATTATTCATTTACTGAATCAATGTCAATTTATACATAGTATTTTAATTTAAAAGGAAAAAAAACACATCTACCTGGGAAATAAGAAATGTTAATTAAATAGAAAAAAATACCATGTTGCTTTTATTCCTTGTTTAATATACTCTGTATGGTTGAACTTTTTAGTCCCATCTTTTTCTTTAAAACTTTCCAGATATGACTATTTAGAAGGGTAGAATTTAGCAAATGATAATATAAAGATCTTAAATACATTCACACAGAAACAGTCTATCATGAAAAGAAAATCTAAACTAAAAGTAGTCTCTTTTCACAGTACTGTATTGCTAGTTTAGTTGGGAAGAAAAGTAAGGGAGAAATATACAAAGATAGAGCACCACAGAAGAAAAAATTATTTGTTTCCTCTTCACCTCAAAAATAAATTTGTTAAAAAAAACTACAGCTTGTGAATAAGATTAAAATGTAGTTGGTTAGCAACCTTTACTATACCTACCTCCTTCCATTGAAGTTACCAAGAAAATATAAATAGATTTAATATCTTCTTCATAAAGAAAATATATGATCTCACTAACATCTTCCTAACACACAGCATTGGTCAATACATGATTGCTTTATCAATTTGCTTTAATTTTTCCCCTTCCTCTACCTTCTGCTTTCCAAAAAAATTCAATCCATTTTGAATTCTGGTTTGAAAATATCAAAAGAAACACCCTTTTTCCCCCTTAAAAGGTGATGGAGAATGTTAACAATATCTAAGGTAGAACAGGAAAGGTGATTAGAATATATGAGAAAAAGGTAAATAAAGGCAGGACTGGTAACACAGTGCTTTGCTAGGGAGGAATGGACTGGCTGGAAGAGTGAGATACATCATTTTGTGTTTCTATGAAATTGTGTTTTATAACTGTGTGGATGCCAGCTTCTGTGGTGAAAGCAAGGTATGGTTCTGACTAGGTGTTACTGAGTACAAGTCCTCTGTCTGGAACATCTATGAATGATCAATCATTTGAATAAACAAGGTATTCTGGGGAGTGCCATTATACCATATTCTACTGATGATACCTAAGTGACTCCCCACTTACAAATCAGATTCCTTTGGAAGTTGCATTAACTATGTCAGGCTCATTGAATAACAGCTTTTGTATTCTGTAAAAGTATACATTAATTTATGTACTAGAGGGGTCCCTGTAAAATTGCATACAAAATTAAAGTTTATGTTATTAAATTATATTTATAATTATCTTCATTAATTGCATAGGTGAAATCTCATAGAAAAATTAGTGCAGAAGACAATAACAATTATATATAATATTCATTTCAATCTATGTAAATTAATCTTCCTCTCATGAGTCTTGTATGAAAAGTCTGTTCACATCATCTTTGTGCTCTCATGAAAATATACACATATTATTCCAGTAGACCATACGATAAGCTAGTTTCTACTTCATTGGAAATTCCCAGTGATTTTTTTAGACAGGCTGGAATCTTTAAGCAATCTCTTTATCAATGCCATTGTTTGAAGTATCAAGCAAAAGAAAATACTTAGAAAGAGGAGATCTTTTGGTCTTTGGCAGAGCTCAGCCATTGCAAACAATTAGTGATTCATACTCTATAAAACTATAAAATACATTGTGTCTTTTTAAAAGCCCATCTTGGGGGTTTTTGTCTGTTCTTGGACTCTCAGTTATCAGGATTTTCTTTGGTAAGGTCATTCCTCGCTACCACATTAGTGTCTAATTAAGTAAAGGTTTGTTACTAAAACCATGGGGCATCACTGAGCCTTCTTTCCCCTCCTCCTGATGGGCACAGGGACAGAACAACATGACAACCTAGAGACTTCTTCCTGAATTTATTAGCTAGAATTCAGGAAGCTTGGTTTTAAAGCAGTTTACAATTAAAAAGCCAGGTAGACATTGTTATACTCAGGCATGGTGTGCTGGAGGATATATTGTTAGTATTTCATGGTTGTAGTAAAGCTACAGTAATAAAAAAAATAAAGAAACTAAATCCTTTTTTTCTTCAATTGACATTTCCAGCCACTTTATCTTCAACTTTTTTAAAAACATAAAACCATTGTCATCCATAAATAGTGATTCAAAGACTAAAAACTGTCTGTTCTACCTGATGATATTCCTAATTTAAGCTCTTTGCATAGGTAGAGTATAAATGTGAAGGATTTCTGGAGAAGAACAGAGATACAGTGTATGAAGTATTGGTTGAAATCCTGAGAACAAGCAAGGTTTGTAAATCAGTACTTTAATAAAATAATTTAATAATTGTTCATTGTACAGTCCCATGCAACTGAAGAAATATATGAGTAAAATATCCTTCTTTATGATGAACATGTATGTTGTATGTACAACCTTTGTATAAGAGGTTCCTTCCTGAAACTAAGGATCTGCATGTATTTTTGGGACCTCTCACCTCTCTGGATCATTGCCCCCTACCCAGATAGAACCTGGAAATGGCATTATCTGCCACTATCCAAAGATGAGCCAGTAGTGCCCTTTATAAGCATTCATGCTCACAAGACTCAAAACAAATAACTTTTGTTTTCCAATTAATGGTCACAGAAATGGCCATATGTTCTCAACATTACACAGTGAGCCATATACCATTTTTCTCAAGTGCCTAAAGAGCATGTCTTCCATTCACATCAGCAGCCATCTCTGGAGTTTTAGGGTTAAAAGTATTTCCCCCAAACCCTTTTCATTCCTTATCCCTTCCACATCCTTTCCCGCACAGCAAGTTGGTTGTTTTATTCAAATTTCCCTGAGAATACTTTGGGAGAGATTTCCAAAAGACGGGAGGAAGAGAAGGAGCCAGCTGCCCCAGACAGTTACAGTGATGAAGATTTGTTATCTTCACTCTGAGTATACATATAAATGCTTTTTAAATTAGCAGTACAAATTTTCTAAATTTTAAGCATGGTGATGACTACCATGATTATCAGATTTGTAGATGATTAGCTTTGGCCGAGAGATTGCTAACCCGATAACAATGGAAACCATTTTGAAAATTATTTCAGCAAGCTGAAACATAAGTCCAAAATGAAGAAAATGAAAAATGAGATGAAATCCTGCATTTAGATGCAGAAAATCAAATACAAAGGTACAGAACACAGGAGACTTGATTGTGAGGATGAGTAGGAACAGTACATGTATTTATTTTTAATTTAGAGGTCTTAGTTGATTACAAGCTTGTGTGACACTTTAAAAAAAGCCTGCTGGGGGCAGCTGGATGGCACAGTGGATAGAGCACCGGTCCTAGAGTCAGGAGTACCCGAGTTCGGATCCGGCCTCAGACACTTAACACTTACTAGCTGTGTGACCCTGGGCAAGTCACTTAATCCCAATTGCCTCACTAAAAAACAAACAAACAAACAAAAAACCTGCTAATACAATCAGCCTGTATGATTGTTATTGTTAATAATAATAGCTCATGATTCCGTAGTGCTTTCAGATTCACAAAGTGCTCTTCACACAGCAAGTAGGTAATAGGGGCATTATTATCCCTATTTTAGAATCAGAGGCACTGAAACTTGGAGGGAAGTGGGAAGTGCTTTATCCAAGGACACAATTAGGAAAGGGTCAGAGTGTCTCTGGATAAATCATTTAACTAATGTGAACCTTGTCTGGTGCCCTAGTAACTAAGATAGAGAAAGAGTACCCATTTGCATTGGTGGAGGGGGTTCCCACAGTATGAGCTCTCTGTGGTGATAAAACCAGTGGTTCTTGGCACATTCACGTTATGCCTTATGATTAAGAGACGTAAGCGCAGTGTAACGAAGAGTGCATTAGACTGAAACTTGAGACCTATGTTCTAGTCCAAACATTAATTTACCACATGGATTTAGGTAAGTCTCTGGTCTTTGATTTCTGTATCTGTCAAATGAGGGAGGGTTGGATTAGCCTGGAGTCAGAAATTTCTGAGTTCAGATCCAGATTCAGATGCTAGCTGTGTGAGCCTGGGAAAGTCACATAACCTCTGTCTGCCTCAGGTTCCTCATTTGTAAAATGGGAATAATAAAGTAGCTACCTCCCAGAGTCATCGTGAGGATCAAATGGGCTAATATTTGTGAAGCACTTTGTAAACCATACAGTGTTATATAACTGCTACTTCTTATTATTCTTATCCGTATTAAATGTGATGTTCTTTGTCAATTTTAGTTTCCTCTCTGTGCTAGCTTTTTCCAAGAAAACCCTGGCCCTCCTTCCCCTTTCAATTCAACTATCACCGTTAAATCTTCCAAACAAGTGGTCAAGCCAAATAACAAGCATTTCCGGACAACAGTTGGCAACAAGGTACCAAGTTGATCTTTGGGGGGTAGTAAAGAGAAGGGAGGCTTGTGGGTGTGATTTCTGGTGCTTTTCTTGGAGAGTCATGTATATAATCCATATCCCAGGGCAGACAAGGAAAATGCCTCTTTTTTCAAATATAAAAATACAAACATAGAAGAAAATCATTATTTATAAAAATGGGCTTTTTATCAAGACAACACAGGTCTGGCCAAATATCACCTTTTATTGGCTGCTGTTTTGAGGACCTTTGGAAAGTAACAATCACAATATTAGCTTATATTTATATAGCAGTTTATGGTTAACAAATGCTTTATTTGCATTGTCTCAAGGTATTAACATGCTTCATTAGGCCAAATGCTGTTCTGAGTTTTCAAGGTTACTTGTTTTTCAACTAGATCCATGATTTCATTGGTATACAGGAAGTCTTCTCAATGAGATACTTCCTTTCCCAGAGTAAATTGGCAGCTGATTTCAACCTTAGAGTCTTAAGAGTTACCTGGCCCCTGAGAATTCAAGGGACTAGTCCAGGGTCATATAGCCAATATGTATGAGGCAGGCCTTGACCACAGGTCTTCACGACTCTGAATATTTTATAAAAGCAATATTAAACCTGTGGTTTTATAACTCAGCAGGCTGTTATGAGACACAGATGAAATAAATGTACTAAAGCACTTTACAAAGCTTAACATGCTATGCAAATAAATGTAAGTTATTACTGTTGGAGCTCATCTCAATTTATTTTAATACACCAATACTGGTGAGTTCATTGATGTATGCATTTTTTCAGCAATGCAGATTGCATCCCATCCATGCCTACCCCTGGGAGCCTCCTGTCCATGTCCTCCCATAAATTTACATCCCATTGTTCTGGGAGCACATTTGTTATCTTGACAGTGCATGGATACCATTGGAGCATAGAGACTAGTCATCAGTTATCCCTTTCTCTTGGCTGCATGACCAGCCCACTTTTTTTTAGTCATACATTTCTCTGGTCACATTTGTTACGCTGCTCCTCCTGCATAGGTCTTCATTTGGACTGTATTGTAATGTAGCCTGTTTTAGGCTACCACATATCTTTCCATTTTCCTCTGGGTGACTCTCAACTTCAAGTCTTCAAAGAACTCTAATATTTCATGACTCACAGCCATTTATCACTAGAAAAATATTTATGTAAAAAAATATGGACCTTTGTTTTGAGGTGTTTAGTGATGGTAGAAAGAACTGTACAACTTCCCAAAGACAAGTTAGTCACTCTCTCCCACATGCTCATTTATGGACCTATTTCATTGTCCATTTGTTCTTTTGGTCATGTATGTTCACATGAATGTGTGTATATGTCATGTGTTTCCATAAGTATATGTACACAGAGATGCCTGCTATAAATATATTCTGAACAATAAACATTCTTCATCTACTTGTTTTTCCTTGTGTGGATAGTTAGATGAAACTCCTTCAAATGGTTATGAATTTCATTTAAGGGGCTTTATAGTGTCCCAGGTCTTGCTGCAATCACTATGATGTCATGTACAAGAAGGAATATCTGTCATACCTTCCTAACTTACCTTGAGAATCTGAGAAATTTTTCATTATATCTAATAATCAAAAAAGTATCATATGTGGTATAGACACTCCCCCAAAATTCCCTTTATTTTATTTCTTGGCATTATGTTTTTCTTTTCCTCCCCTTCAGTTTCTAAGATAGAACAAAGGCTAAGGGTATCTTGATTGCTTAGATAAACAGTTAAATTAGGCTCAATATGATCTTGATTTATGATCTTAAATGTGACCTTCAATATGACCTGAAAATTTATGATTTTCTAGTTCCGAACCTCTTTGTATTTGCTGATGGAGACACTCAATGCAACCACACCTCACTATGTAAGATGCATAAAGCCAAATGATAAGAAATTACCATTTGAGTAAGTATTCTAGTACTCCTGAAGATGCAAATATTGTCTAGGATCATGGCTACTTATTTAATTTTGCTCTTAGGAAACACAAAAGATTTTGGGGAAAGAATTTCCATTTTTAAACCATTTTCTGGTTCTTTGATGACTGATATGAATTAATTTCATGTAAAATTGAAAAGATCAACATTTTTACCCAGAAAAATGTTTTAAGTATAAAGAAGAATTTGTGATTGTAAAATACAAGATTTAAAATGAAAATTCATTTACTCAATGCTTGTTAAGCTCCTCTTATATATTACTGTTCTTAATACTGGGGAGACCAAGATGGCTATGATACAGACCCTGCTCTCAAAGAGCATACAATAGAATGGGTGAGTAAGAAAAGTGTCGAAGAAACTGGAGATGAGCTAGAATAATTTAATTTGGTTAGGACATAGACATGTCTTTACACATAATTTGCCAATAGAGTAAAATCTTAATAATTAGGGGGAAACTATTAATTATAGGATATAGTTAAATAAAAGTTATTTTATTTATAAGTATATTACTAAAATATATAGTAATTGGGTTAAGATGGTAATAGGATAGATTATAGAGAAGATATATATATATATATAGATATATATATATATATATATCTATATATATATTTCAGCAAAAGGGTACCAGAAAAAAACACACAACAACAACCAGTAAGCCTCTCCAACCAGCCCAGTTCTATTAAAAAAAAAAAAAAGGCATTTCGAATCCTATTGCAAAGGGAAAGGATGACAACTTGAACAGCCCAGCAAGGCAGGAAGTCTACGGTACTCTGACCTGAAATACTGCTGCCCTGAGGCACTGTCACCAGCTCTGATGAGAAGGCTAAATCTTCCAACCTTTCAAAGTTTGTAGTGTTGTCCTCTGGTCAAAAGCAGGGGAGAAGAGAGACTCAATCTTCCCACCTCTCCCCTCCCCACCTTGCTGCCCTCTAGTTACAGGAACGAGGATCTGGCTCCTCAAAGTGCTCCTGAAATTTAACTCTCACAGTTAAAATCCTTCAGCTCAGAGGTGTGTCTAATTCTTTTAACCCATCCCAATTCATTTCTTCTGTGGCTTCATCTAATTTCATTAAATGACTCCTCCCAAATTGATGGAGGACTTGTGTACACCTAATTTACACCCATGATTGATGAATTCAATGTGTGTCTGGGACTTAGGCACATTTAGTTTATACCTTTGATTGATTCCATGACTCATAGAGGTATTATCACTTGATAAAGATATCAGGCTGTAGATCATCTTGTTGGTTACATTACTGAATGTCCTAATCCCTTCCCTCGTATATGCAGAAGAGAACAGAAAGATGGCTATTGAGCAGAAAACAAGCAGAACAGATTTGAAACTAGGGTGTTGAATTTACACATTTTTTAAAACCCTAAATTGTGCATAATAGAGATTTGCAGTGACACATATAGTTCTCTTTTTTCAGCTCTTCATATGTAGAGATGCTCATGCCTGATGGTGTTTTAAAATTCAAAATAATAGGAAACATTTTAAATTTATTCAAAGAGATAGTCATTAAAATAATATCTAGTAATCATTAGATGAAACTAACAAAATTTTGCCTAATAGTGACCCATAGGATACCTGTTTTAATGAAGTAATAGAAGTAATTTTCAGTTAGCATATGAGTTACATGTACATGGGATTCTTAAAGTGCTTTAATATGTTTTATGCATAGTAACATGATTTATCTGGCATCTATAGGAACAAAAATGTTTCCCATAAATGAATTTTCCATAACTCACGTTTATCTTTCAGATGCCAAATTCAATAGATAGCTGGATAGATGATTCATTTTGATGAAAGTCTTCAAGAATTCAGCTTATTATACTTTTTAATCCCACTTGAAGGATACTAGACACAATTTACCTTTTTCTAGGTGACAAGATTATCTTTTATCTCTCCCCTCCTTCAATATCATAATTATCTGTGCTCACCTTTCAGATTCAAACACAAGTCTTTTGACTCCAAGATCAGTGGGCATCCATCCTTGCTTTTAGGATCTCCACGTGATGGAAAACTCCCTTATTACTTTTTTGTTTTCTTCAGTTGATTTTCAGTCATGTCTGACTCTTTGTGGACTCATTTAAGATTTTCTTGGTAGCGATAGTGTAGTGGTTTGCCATTTCCTTCTCCAGGTTCATTTTACAGATGGGGAAACTGAGGCAAATGGGGTTAAGTTGCTTGCCCAGGATCACATAGCTAGTAAATGTTTGATGCTGGATTTGAACTTAGGAAGATGAGTCTTCCTGACTCCAGACCTGACATCTATCCACTATGCTACCTTGCTGCCCTCCCTTATTGTATTGCATGTCTGTTTTGTCCTGACTTATGTATAATTTATCCATTGCAACAGTTTAATTCCATATAAATGGCAACTATATTGGTGTAGTAGATAGAACGCCAGGCCTGTAGTCAGGAAGACTCATCTTCTTGAGTTAAAATCTTGTCTCAGACACTTACTGTGTGACCCTGGACAAGTCATTTAACCCTGTTTACCTTGGTTTTCTCATCTGTAAAATGATCTGGAAAAGAAAATACAAACCACCTCAATATCTTTGTCAAGAAAACTCCAAATGGGGTTCCAAAGAGTCAGACATGACTGAACAACAACATCTGGATTCAGGTCCACAGAGACACAACAACACAGAGACACAGTTGCAAACTCTTTGTTCTTTTAGGTTTGACTCCAAAAGAATTGTTCAGCAGCTTCGAGCCTGTGGAGTCTTAGAAACAATTCGTATCAGTGCTCAGAGCTATCCTTCCAGGTATGTTGGTAGTCATTCTTTGGGAACAAATACTTATCTTGCACTGAGGGGCAGCATTCATTCTGGGTACACACCCTCTGTAAGTACAGTTGAAAATTTCCTAAACCCTTCTCACCGCCCTATGGAAAACATGTTAGAGAGCATAGAGTACAGTTGGGCTTTAAGGGAAACAGATCACCACTATTAGTACCCACTTCCCACTTGCTGATTATACTCAGCAGCTGCTGGCCCCAAATTCCATGACTCCTGTGAGAGAGAAGTTTGTATGGAGGTAGGTGGCAAGCAGAAAATGTCTCATGGGAGGTAGGCTCTGGCTATGGCAAACTGAAAGGACTCTTGGTGGCTGTTCAGAAGGGTGGTTAGGGTGATGGAAGGGGGTTACTAGGGTCAGTGCCACCAGCATAACCCAGTATAACCTGTCAGCCCTCCCCACTCATTCTAGAGTACCATGAGTAGAGGTGGTGACAGGAAGTGTTCTAGGGCATCTGAGACCCCTAGGCAAAAAGAGCTCTTGGTGCTGCTCTCAGATCATGTTGTCATTTGCCAAAATGGAATCTTTTTTTTTCCTCAGATGGACATACATAGAGTTTTATAGCCGCTATGGAGTGCTTATGACTCAGCAAGAACTCGCCTTCAGTGATAAGAAAGAGGTTTGCAAGGTGGTTTTGCACAGACTGATCCAGGTTAGTCTGTGCCCCCCTATTGTGGATCCCTTTTTTTCCCTCTTAGATAATTCAATTCAACAAATGTGTTTTCATTACCTTCTGGGTGCAAAGCACTAAGGAACTGGTTATCTATAAAATGAATGGTTCAGATAAGATTATCTTATCAATTCTTAGTACTGGGACTTTGTGATGCAAAGTTTAGCCAATGACATATGCTCTCATGGAGCTCACAGTTCAGTAGAGGGCTATGATACATATACTAGCTGATGCAAAACAGTATATGATGATTGCATAAGAGTATTGGCTAGCATTTATATAGTGTTTTAGGGTTTGCAAAGCACTGGACATGTTTTGCATTTGATCCTCACAAAAACCCTGTAAGGTAGGTACTATTACTCCCATTTTAGAGATGAGGCAACTGAGGCTGAGAGAGGTTAGGTGAATCACCCAATGATGCACAGCTAGCAAGTGCCTGAGGCAGGAATTCAAATTCTGGTCTTCTAAACTTTAAGTCCAGCATAAGGGAGTGATAAGCAAAACTCTATAGTCCAGTTGGGGGAAGAAGGAAAAGGTGACATGTGAGATGGATATAAACAAAAGAATGTATAAAAGTTCAACTAATGGATGGAGTGAAGGGAGGGTATACCAAGCATAGAGAATATATCATGAGAAAAAGAATGAAGGTAGGAAAGGACAAGGCATATACAATTTAGCCTGAGAATAGAACGTGTAGAAAAGTCATATGAGATATAGCAAGAAAAATGAAGGTGTAACAAATTGTGGTGGGCATTGAATTCTGGGCAAAGCAGTATAACCTATGACCCAGAACCAAAGCTCTGGGTTTACATATACTAGATAAAATCACAAGGTCTTCTCATTAATGATATCTCAGCTATCCCTCTTCCCCTCTTCATTGGATATTTGCCTTCCTTAGAGAAAATAAATTCCTCCAGACTTACTGGACAACTTTGGCATTCAAGTCTTCCCAACCCCCGGTAAGGATAAAGAAACACTCCCCTCCAATGAGTCTCACCTGTTTGCAGACCTGTACTGTCCTCCGGACAGAGAGTACAATCATGGGACTGCAGTCCCTCAGCATGGAAAAAAGCATTCAAGATAGATAAGAAAGTTAAGCAATATCCTTTCTTTGATGAGCTTCATCTCCCTAAGGACCTATATAGTCTTCCATTCTTTTTAATTAAAAAAATTTTTTTTTAGTGAGGCAATTGGGGTTAAGTGACTTGCCTAGGGTCACACAGCTAGTAAGTGTTAAGTGTCTGAGGCTGAATTTGAACTCAGGTACTCCTGACTCCAAGGCCAGTGCTCTATCCACTGCACCACCTAGCTGCCCCTAGTCTTCCATTCTTAAAGTTCCATTTTGGGGTTGGTCTGTCCTCCAAGGAAAAAGCATTCAAAGTCTCCATAGAATTCTTGGACTATTCCCCTCAAACATGCACAGTCCATATAAGTCACAGTACAGTGAAGGGCAAGATTTGGATTTACCTTTCATATTGTTTCTTATCATTCCTGGTCTTTGTCTTTGACTCTTACTTGGTCCAGGAACCCTTTTATTGGATCCCTCTGCTACATAACTGCCTTCTAGATGCTTGAATTCATCTGTCATGCCCCATGAAGATTTCTCCAGACCATGTCCATTTTTTTTTTCAGAACATGTTCAGCCAGTGCTGGCAACCTTGGTTTGTACTTACTCTACTCCCATAACCTCAAGACTTCAGGTGTCTCACATATATTGTGAAAAATCTGCATATAATAAATTTGGGGAAAGATCATGTCTGATGAGACATACTGTTTTCTCTTCTAGGACTCTAACCAGTATCAGTTTGGTAAAACAAAAATTTTCTTCAGAGCAGGACAGGTGGCCTATTTAGAAAAACTCCGGTTGGATAAACTGAGGCAAGGGTGTATTGTGATACAAAAGCACATCCGAGGCTGGCTCCAGAGAAAGAAATTTCTCCGACAGAGAAAAGCTGCTGTCACAATACAGCAGTACTTTCGTGGACAGAAAACTGTAAGGTATTGAACTGATATACATAATAGGGGGGACGGTATGTATGTATAGGCGCTTACAAACACAAGTAGAGAAGAAGCAAAGGATTCTAGGAGCTAAGCAGAGGAATGGGAAGGCTGAGTTTCTGGGTTCCTGGGTTCTTATTCTGCTTTGACCACTTTTAACATATGATCTTAGAGGAACTGCTCTATCCTTTTAAAAGTTAGGTTTTCTCTGGTGGTATTAATGTTGCCTTTTCCTCTTAATAGTATAGTGAGTGATATTTTAAAATGAGGGTAAATTGATGGGGTATTGAAATTATAAGTATTGGAGGGGGCAGCTAAGTGGTGCAGTAGATAAAGCACTGGCCCTGGATTCAGGACGACCTGAGTTCAAATCTGGCCTCAGACACTTGACACTCTATGTGTGACCCCGGGCAAGTCACTTAACCCTCATTGCCCTGCAAAAAGAAATTATTAGTATTAACTTATGTTCATAATCCTGAGAAGTTTGGATATATTACTTGGCATTTAATTAAATCAAAATATGTTTGTTAAGTATCTATTGTGTACAAGGTATTGTGGTAGGTTTGGGGAATACAAAGAAAAAATAATCACACAACCAATGAACAAACATTTATTAAGTGCCTGTCACATGCCAGGCAAAAATGAAGCAGCACCTGACCTCAAACAATTTACATTCTGTTGGCAGAAACAATATGTACACTTATAAGTATAGATAAAATGAATACATAAGTAAAGGGAATTTGGAGGAGGAACATTGGCATCTGGAGGATCAGAAAAGGTGTTATGTAAAAAATGGCATTTGAGTTGAACTTTGAAGAAAACTAAGGATTCTAAGAGATGGTGGTGAGGAGAGAGCATATGAGAGACAGCTTGTGTAAATGTATGGTGATGGGAGATGCTGTATCTTTTATGCTGAAAAGTAAGACCATTTTCTCTGAACTGCAAAGTGCATGAAAGGAAGTCATATATAAGCCTGGAAAACTAACTTGGATCCAGGTCGAGGATTTTAAACACCCAACAGAGTCATTTGTATTTGACCCTCTAGATCTAAAAGGAAACCATAGAAGTTTATTGAGGAGGATGGGAACATGGTTAGAAATGTGCTTTGGGAGAGATCACTTTGGCAGCTGAGTAGTGGATTAACGAAGGGACATATTTGAGGCAGAAAAGCCCTTTAGCTATTGCAGTAATCATGGTGATGAGGGCCTGTACTATGGAACTGGCCTTATGAGCAGAGATGAAGATACAAGAGATATTGCAAGAAAAAAATGACAAGACTCGCCAACTGATTCCACATGTGGAAGAAGAGAGAAATCTAGGGTGACTATGAGATTGTGGATGTCGGTGACTGGAATGATGCTGGTGCCCTCAACAGAAATGGGGAAATTTGGAAGGAGATTGAGATTGGGAAGAAAATATAAGGAGTTCGGTTTTGGACATGTTATATTTGATATGTCTTTGAGTCATCTAGTTCAAAATGTCTAGGGGACAGTTGGGTGATGAAGCAGAGACTTGTGTTGGATATATAGATCTGGGAGTAATATGTTGATATAGTTAAATGGGTGGAAGCTGAAGAGCTCACCAAGAAATAGGATATATAGCACATAGAAGAGCCTTGGTGTATGCTCACAGTTCGGATGCAGGACATGACTTACCCAGGACGGTGAGAAGAGATGGTCAGAGAGGCAAGAAGACAGTTCCTACTTGTCAGAAGCAGAGTTGTAGGAGGAAACAGTGAGGAGGCTTGGAAGCCATCACACTGAGAAGAGAATCTTGGCATTGAGGGAAAAGATAAAAATAAATATTAATAGGTAGAAAAGTTGAGTGAGCATCTTGCAATGAAAAGAATGCTGCATTTGGACTCAGAAGACCCAGGTTCCAATCCTGGTTCTTCCAATAAGTAAGTCAACTAAGCTCCTTGGTTTCTTCATCTCTAAATAGGAAGGTTTGTACTAGACAACCACTGAGAGCCAGAGTCAGAGCTGAGACCAGTAACCTTCACCTGGGTGGAACAGCACATTCCCTGATGTTGCCAAGATAATGAGGAATTATCCTACTATGATTAATAAGTTTAATTTCTATAGCACTGTAAGATGTACAAAGTGCTTTTTACTAATCATTACTTGGCCATTTTACAGGTGAGGAAATTGAGACTCAGAGAGGCTAAGTTTAAGGTTAAGGTTAAGGTAATTGTGGGCACATGGCTAGTATTTTACCCATACTGGTTGCCTCTTAAGTGAAGGATAAATTGAATCCTCCACTCTTCAGTAACTCCATCAGGGCATAATTCATAATCGAAAAAGGTGAAATAATATCAAGGGTCCTCTTCTCTTTTTGCTTTATACAGTCTCAAGTAGTGATCTCACTAGGTGATCTCATCTTTTCCCACAGATTCAATTAGATGATTCCCTTAGTCTCTCCCCTAAATCATAATCCTGTATCACCAACTGCATTTTCAACATCTCAAATGAAGCGTCCCATAGGCATCTTAATCTCAATAGCTTTCCTATCATACATTCCACTCTTTTTGACTTCCCTCTTACTATCAAGGGCACCACCAGCCTCCTTGTCACCAGGTTCACAATCCTGTTTTTGTCTACAACTCTTCATGCTCAGTCACCCCACTTATCCAACCCATTGCTAAATCTCATTGAATCTACCTTTATGGCATCACTTAAATGTGTCTTCTACACTCACACAGCCATGGCCTAATTCAAACCCTCATCACCTCTTTTCTGGACTATTGCAAAAGCCTTTTGATAGGTCTTCCTGCCTCTAATCTCCCCTATTCCAAACCAGCCTCAACACAGCTGTTAAGCTTTTTCTAAAGCATAGGTCTGACCATGTCATCTCCCCCTCTCCTCAGTAAAGTCCAGTGGCTCCCTACCTCCAGGATCAAATACAAAGTCCTGTGTTTGCCATTTAAAGGTCTTCATAACATGGCCCCTTCCCATATTTTCAATTTCTTTTTTGTTTTTGTTTTTTTTAGTGAGGCAATTGGGGTTAAGTGACTTGCCCAGGGTCACACAGCTAGTGAGTGTTAAGTGTCAGAGGCTGGATTTGAACTCAGGTACTCCTGACTTCAGGACCGGTGCTCTATCCACTGCGCCACCTAGCTGCCCCCATATTTTCAATTTCTAATATTTCTTTCTACACACTCTTCAATCTAGCTAGCCTGCTGTATTTGCTGTTCTTTGGGTATAACTCTCTATCTCTCATCACCCTGAATGCTCTCTCCCCTCACCTCTCCTCTTTAAATGTCTGGTTTGCTTCAAGAATCATCTCAAATCCCACTTTTTGAAAAAGACATTTCCCAGTCATCTTCAGCTTCCAGTCTCTTTCCCTCTGAGATTATATTCCATGTATTGTATATGTGTGTAAATACACATATACACATACAAAAGGGCTATATAAAGATGGATGGATCTTTTCTGTCTGTATATTATATGTATGTGGGTATATTTGTATATATGTATACACATGCATATGTGTCTCTCTGAGTGTATATGTATATACATGTCTATGTGTATACACATACCCCCCCACACCCCTTATATATGCCTAGTTATTTATATATTATCACATTAAACTTTAAGCTCCTTGAGAGCAAGAGCTGTCATTTAACTTTCTTTGTATCTTCTTCAATTAGCACAATGCCTGGCACACAGTAAACACTTAATAAATGCTTACTGACTGACTGAAAAAGCATTATCTTCATTGTGTGGGTGCAAGTGTCAGAAAGGCTGTTAGCTATAGTGTCTATGGGTACATGTGTATTTATTCTATGCTGGTGGTTTCTGGTTGAGTCATTAGAAGTAAGCTTGGGATCAGGGTGAAAAGAAAAATATAAATGCCCACTCTATTCATGAATGTGCATCAATAAAGTGCTTACAGAGATTTACATCTGGATTCATGAAATATATGTGTGTACATACGTGCATGTGTTTATATACAAACGTAATCAGAGGATGCCCTGTTCCATATAAGTGAAGGTCACTGGTCTTAGCACTGACAATTTATTTCTACCATCTTTGATGGAAACCTTTAAAAATGTATTACACATGGGGCAGCTAGATGGCGCAGTGAATAAAGCACCAGCCCCGGATTCAGGAGTACCTGAGTTCAAATTTGGCCTCAGACACTTAACACTTACTGGCTGTGTGACCCTGGGCAAGTCACTTAACCCCAATTGCCTCACCAAAAAAAAAAAAATGTATTACACACTTTCCAACCTAAGCATTGTTTCAATCTTTTCTTGGTAATTCAGGACTATAATCAGTAACGTCAATTATTATACTGGAGGGAGACAGAGAGACAGACATAGATATACACAAATGCACTTAAAAGGTGTTATATCTCTTTTTTCAGTTGAAAGGTAGGGGACTATAGTATAGAATATTATATAAATATGTGTATATTTATGCATGTACATATTTGTATGTTTATATACATAGTCATCATGTTAGATAATTTTACTTAAGTTTTTCTTTTGTCAGAAGGTAAGGCTCAACATACTGAATAGAGAGAAAGCCTCAGAGTTAGGAAACCCAGTTTCAAGTTTTATCACGGACATAGATTGGCTTCAGACCTTGAACAAGTAACTTAACCTCTTAGTGACCTAGACAATTCCCTAAGACTCTTAAGTTAAAGAGGAAGTGCTGACCTGCACTGGTAGAGTTTTCTCACTGGGAGTTTCCAATATTATTGTAAGTCACAGATCTGGTTGCTGCCGCCCCCCCCCCAAAAAAAAGGTAGGGCAGGACTCATTTGTGGGTGGGACTATTGATGAAAATTATTGTGCCATTAACACAAGGTGTTAATTTTTTTTTTAAAGAAAAAAGTGTTCTATAAGTACAAAGTACTCCAGGAAAAATAGATATTATGTGGAAAATAAATTCACTTTGCATTCTTTTTAATCAAGGAAAGCTATCTCTGCCACAGCCCTGAAAGAAGCATGGGCAGCCATAATCCTTCAGAAGCACTGTCGGGGATATCTAGTCCGTAACCTTTACCAGCTCATTCGTGTGGCCACCATAACAATACAGGCATATACCCGAGGATTCCTAGCAAGGAAGAAATATCAAAAGGTATAACCAGTATTCAGTGTGTTCTTGGGACTAGGATAGTAAAAGAGATTTATTTTTACTGTCTTGCTACAAATTTCAGATATGCACAGTAAATATTTCAGAAGGGTAAAGATTGATCTGCTGCGTTAACTATTCAAGTAGTTTTGATGCTAGTAGGACCCCGTGGGGAGATTACATTTTGTAATTTCATCATATAAATATACTAGCAGTTGCTTCTTCCTCTCTATAAAATCATAAATCAACCAGTCAGCAAACATTTATTATGCATCTATCATGTGTTGGGCATGAGCTAGGTGCTGAGGAAATAAAGATAAAAATGAAATAGTCCCTGTTTCTCAAGGAATTTAAGTTCCAAGCACTGAAGTCACTAATGAGTGAGTCACTGGATTGTTGTGAGAATTTCTAATTTCTTATTTTTCAAGATGTTGAAAGAGCACAAGGCTGTAATCCTTCAGAAGTACGCCCGGGCCTGGCTGGCAAGACGCAGATTCCAGAACATCCGACGATTTGTTTTAAACATTCAACTTTCTTATAGGGTACAACGTTTGCAGAAAAAGCTAGAAGATCAGGTAAGTCCCCTTTCCCATAACCATTTGCCCACTATTTCTGGTGGAGTGGAGAGGTTAGGAAATGTAAAACCCAATAAACTTGGAAGGTTTATTATAGGATGGAAGAAATCTTCTTTGATATAGAAACCTCCCTGTCCTCCAAAGACAGTTTTCATTGGTTTCAAACGATCCTTTTTCCTCTCTTTAGAACAAAGAAAATCATGGATTAGTGGAGAAACTAACCAGTTTGGCAGCTACTCATGCCAATGACATGGAGAAGATTCAGAGACTTGAATACGAGCTTGAAAAATTAGCCATGCAGAAGCGAACACATGAAGAGAAAGGAAAGAAGCTTAAGGAAGTTATGGAAGAGGTTAAGTTTGGGATCTTTTTTCCTCTACTTAAGAACTTGGTTGTGCCAACATTCGGGGAAGAGAAAAACTGACTGTTTTCTTCTAAAGCAAACCCTATTTTTGCCACCACCTTTCCCAGTGCAAGGGAAGATAGTTTCTAGGGATAGTGGCAGGAAGAGAATAAGACCTGGGTCTGAAAGAAGAGAGGAGTGGCTGGAGAAAGGCCTTTCTGTCTCTGAAAATCCTATGACCTATAAATTGCCTCCAAAAGACACTTGAACACACTGACTCTTCAATGTGATCTGCTACTCTCATGTCCATCAGACTAGGCAAAGAAGTCGACTCCACTGCACACTATATACACTTAGACCCTTGAGAGCCTCTTTCCAACTTTGGGGTACATAGCAGAAGCACTTACTGCTTCTTACATTACTTTCATCTTCTGCATTTCTCAGAGCCCCAGCTAACAGGGCTTAGCACAAGAACCACCTAAGCACCTCCCACCATCACAAAACAGTGGGTCAGGAGCATATCTCCTATCTCTTCTTTCAAGCTATGCTTGTTCTTTCCAATTTTGCAACATTCACTTTTGATTTGTGTGTGTTTTGTCCTTTCCATTTACATTGTTGTAGTCACTGCATATATGTTTAAATTGGCTAAAATGAATGTATTATTTATTTTTAATGCAAATTATTCCTTTTCAGTAGGGCTATACTATGGTATGGTCCTGGGGGTGTAAACCCAGTAATGAAATCTCTGCGTCAAAGGGTATGGACATTTAAGCCGCAAAATGGTTGTACCAATTTTAAAGAGTTGCTTATATTCTATTTGGATTCTCCATTAGCTATCAGAGTAGAAAATAACAGTAGACAATGGTCCATATAAGTAAAAGAACATACAGCAATAGAAATTCCTTCATGGGCATAAGCCCATCAGTTTCACATCATGAATTGTAGTTCATTTTGCAACCTAGTAAATAAGTCCACTGAGGATTTTAACTTGGCCATAGAGGAACTCATACAACGTTTATTTGGGGGAAGGGAGGAGGCAATCAAGGCTAAGTGACTTGTCCAGAATCACACAGCTGAGGACAGATTTGAACTCAAGTCTTCATGACTCCAGGGTCCATGTTCTATCCTCTGAACCACCTAGTTGCCCCTCATGTAATATGTTTAAAAAAACAAACCAACTCTTACTTAGTACCAGGGAGCCTTGGGATTTCTGCTTTCATTCTTTATAGGTCTTACCCAAAGCTAGGGTGAGTAAGGCCCATAGCCACAGTATAATAGAAAGAACAGTGGTATCAGAAGACCCAGGATCAAATCCCATTTCTCACACTTAGTAACTGTATGGCCTTAAGCATGTCACTTAACCTCTCTCGGCCTCAGTGTTTTCATCTGTAAAATGAGAGGGCTCGACTATGTGACTTCTGAAGTTCCTTCTAGCTCTGACTCATGAATAGATAGTATTCATTTTGGGGAGAGAGAGGGTATATATTGAAAATGAGATAAAGCACAGCTGAAAATGACAACTTTTTTACCTTTTGTTAATGGGGTGATGCCAGTAAATCACAGAACTGTTCTTCCTTTTTTTTTTTTTAAAAGAAATTGGCAAAGCTTCAGACACACAACAAAGAATTGGAAATGCAAAAAGAGAAGATTGAAAAGAAGCTTCAAGAAAAGACTGAGGAAATGAAAGGTAATGAAGTAGTTTGTTTAAAAAAGAAAGAAAAAGGGGGCAGCTAGGTGGCACAGTGGATAAAGCACCAGCCCTGAATTCAGGAGGACCTGAGTTCAAATCTGACCTCAGACACTTGACACTTACTAGCTGTGTGACCCTGGGCAAGTCAGTTAACCCCCATTGCCCCGCAAAACAAAACAAAACAAAACAAAACAAAACAAAACAAAACAAAACAAAACAAAAAAAAAAAAAGAAAGAAAAAAAAGCTTGGGATTGGAAGAGGATTGGGGTTTATGGCAGAAGTAAACCTTGTACAACCTTTCTAAATGCCTCAGCTTACCAAACGATGTTCAGTTGACCAAACAGAGGATGGTGGGTGTGGGTGTGTGGGTATGTGTGTGTGTGTGTGTGTGTGTGTGTGTGTGTGTGTGTGTGTGTGTGTACACGTGCACATCTGTGTTTCTGTACTGTGGAAAGTTAGATTTATAATCTGGTAACTGCCTCTTCTAGATACTCCTGTTTTTCATCCTGTTTATGTCTCATCTTCCTCAGTTTAGGGAAAGGCTTGTGTTTCAAGCCATCAGAACTCAGCATCACGTATTTTGGCTATAGCAGACCTGAGTCCAAAACAGTATGCCCAGGACAGTGGTCTCCAAACTTTTTCAATCACACATCCCTGTCACTGTAAACATTTTGAGCATGCATTCCCAATGTGTATATATTTACTGTTTTCTACATTATAGAAGGGTACTGCTATGCCAATATCTATGTGCATCATTACAAATTTACATAGAAAGTAGGAATTGAAAACAAGGATAAGATAAAGATGAAATAACATTTGATCTCACATTCAGTAGGAGGCCAGTGGAGTCTGTTGAGTAGGAGAATGACACAACCTGACCTGCACTTGAGAAAAATCATTTTGGTAGCATTGTGGAGAATGGAACAGAGTGGGGAGAGTCTTGAGTTGGAGGGACTAAGTAGGAGGCTATTATAATGATCAAGCTAGGTGGATTATTATTAGGGGCAACTAGGTGGCGAAGTATATAGAGCACTGGGCCTAGACTCAGGAAGACCTGAATTCAAATCCAGCCTCAAACACTTATTATCTATGTGACCGTGGGCAAGTCACTTCACCCTGTTTGCCTCAGTTTCCTCTTCTGTAAAATGGGCTGGAGAAGGAAATGCAAACCACTCCAGTATCGTTGCCAAGAAAATCCCAAATGGAGTCACCAAGAATCAGACCCGAATGAATAATAACAACAACAAACAATACTCCAGGGCAGAGGGGATGAGAGACTGCAGTAGATTGATAGTATGAGTGGGTAGAAAAAAGGAAAGATTTGAAAAATGTTATGAAAGTAAAAATAAAAAAAAATCTGGAAGCAGGTTGGTTATGTAAGGTGAGGTGTGACACTGAGGTTGTGAATTTGGTTACTAAAAGGCTGATAGTGCCCTTGATAGAAAGAGGGAAGTTTGGAAGAAGGGTGGAACTGGGGAGAGAAATAATGTAATGAAAACTGTAATACATAAATCATTCATGCCTACTCATATTTTGACCCCCAAAATGAAAAGAGCAGAGGGTTCATTAGATCTTTCATTCATTAATCACCAAAGTGCTGCATTGAGCCTACCCTCCAAGGTTCCTGCCTCAGTCATGAGATCATTTGAGAGATAGTGAGGTGAGTGTGGGGGAGGGGGAGAAAGTAGCACCTGTGAAGCCAGTGTTGTGGGTGCCTTGCAAGTGACTAGGTTATAACTGCCCTGGGGATCCAACACCAGCACAGAAGCAGGGAGGCTGAGTTTACAGAACACAAGTAGGAGGAGAGAAGTGTTGGAGGATAAAGGTAGGTACGGTTACATTGGAGACAAGCTGCACTATAGTCCATCATGGGGAAGGTAGGATCTTAGGATCTTCCCACCCACTCCTTGATTGCTCACCCACATCTCTTGGGGTCAAGCCACACTCCCTGGGGTCCCCGGCCTCACTTTGGAGACCACTACTCTAAGGCATTGCATTTAGGCCACTTTATCTCAAGATTTGGGAATAAATTAAATTCAGCAAACATCTATTGAATACCTACTGTGTGGAATCAAAACAGGAGGCAGCATCTCTATTATCCTTGTCCTAGTCCCATCACTCAGTTCTCAACTCATTGAGATCGGAAGCCCTACCTAAGCCACCAAGCTGGCAAATGAAATATAGCCTGGATAGGCAGCTCTTCTGAATCACTGGCCTTGTCTTAAACTAAGTTTTTTGGTCATTCTAGAACTTGAGGCATGTCAAGGCAGACCAGTAGGATTTATAGCTAGGGGTCTAGCTAAGCTGGGCAGGAGATATGGAAAATACCGTAACACTGAGCAGGAAAGTGGTTTAATTAAGTCTGGTAGTTAATATAGGGAAGCACAAATGAGCTCCAGCAATGAAAGCAGAGTCCAGAGATTGGGTCGTGAGTAAAGTAAAGGAGAAGCAGAAAGGTCCTGGGGCTACAACTGGATAAGCAGAAGTTAGGAGAGGGGCAAAGATGGGGTAGAAAAAATAAACACCAGGTAATCAGAGTCTAGTATCATAGGGGAGCAAGTCAAGACAGCACCAGCCAACAGCATCATGACGGTTGATCCTAAGGCAGAGGTTTTCATTCTCTGCCTCATTTTCATGTTAATTTGCTGAGGGTATTATATATAAGCAGAGGGGGGAAATAGAAGGTGCAGTTACTACGCTGTAAATATAGCTTTTCACAGTGGGGAAAAAACCATACGTGTCATCCTCTATTGGTAAATCGAATATGGTTGAATAAAGAGACATTTAGAAAGGTGGTTCCAGGTTTACTTCTACCGTAAACCCCAATTCTCTCCCAGCCCCAAGCTCTGTTACTGTGATTATTCCAGGTATTGATTGTGGACCTGAAAGTGGTCAGAGGCTTTCTGAATGAGGCAGACCAGAGAAGAAAGTCTTATCTCATGTTATTTTATATAGCTCTGTGAATTTCTCTCGGGCTTCTAGATGGGATTTCATTCTACCACATTTCACCCAAGACAATAAGATCATCAATTTGGAAGTGAAGATGCAACTTGAAAAATCACAATCACAATCTGATAGCACAGTGTTTCAGTGGGATTTTAGATGCTTTCTATAAGATGAGAATAGTAATTTTAAAAAAACCCTCAAAACTAGTTTCCAAACTAGCAAACCTCTACTAAAAGTGGCGGGGGCGGGGGGGGGGTGCGGGGAGAGGTAAGACAGAAACAAGCAAACATAGACAAACCTCTTCTTCCTCCCTTAAATAAGAACCATTTAATAACACTACCCACATTTTTTCCTACCTTTATGGTATAAGGTGCATTTGTTGTTCAGTCATTTTTGGTCGTATCTGACTCTTTGTAACCCCATTTAAGATTTTCTTGGCAAAGATGGTGTACCATTTCCTTTTCCGGCTCATTTTACAGATGGGGAAATAGAGGCAAGCAGGGTGAAGTGTCTTGCCCAGGTTCACATAGCTAGTAAATGTCTGAGACCAAATTTGAATTCATGGAGATAAGTCCTCCTGACTCCAAGGCCAACACTCTATTTTATATAATTATCCAACAGAGAGGCAGTATGACATAGTATATAAAATGCTGGACTTGGAATCAGGAAGACCTGGGATCGAATACCTCTTGCAATACTTACTGGTTGTGTGACTATGGGCAAGTCAATTAAACCTCTCTAAACATCTGGCACCCTCTCCAAGAGTATAAGTTATAAATGTGGTGTAATCTGCTTCAGTGGAGAAAATTCCCATACCAGTAAAATTACAGATCCTTGATGTGCTGATGCACAATTATTAGGTGTTGGATAAATTTTTGAACATCATTTCTCTCTTTACAGATAAAATGGAAAACCTCACAAAGCAGCTTTTTGATGATGTGCAAAAAGAAGAAAGACAAAGAATGTATGAGTTACAATTTGTTTTAAAACTCCCCACTTACTTTCTCTGCCTTGCTACATACTGTGTCTATCCTTCATATAGCCATTATAGATTTATAGATTTATAACTGGAAGGGGCATTATATGTCATTTAGTCCAGCCTCCACTCCCCCATCTTTAATTTTTTTTTTTACAGAGGCTTAGTTGCACAAAAATCACCCAGCTAGAATGTGGAACTGAAACTCCACTGCACCACATGTCATGTAAATTGTAAGTTACTCAAACACAAAAGATTTGGAAATTTCTGCAGAGTAGGGCTTATCTGTTTTAGAATCCAAGGTAATTGTGGTAGTTGAAAAAACCTACCACTAAGACAGCACTACTATGGACAGATCAATTGCTGAAGCTATCAAAAATTGCTTGCACCACAAAAAAAAAGTCCCTGCCTTCAGAGAGTTTACAATCTAAGATCAATGTAATGTTTATGTTTTCCTTAAATTGGCTCCTGAACTCAGCCTATAGGTGACTTCCTTTCTTTGTGTCCCTTTGTACTCTGCTTGTACACCTACATCTGGGGAGGACTACCATCTACATCTCCTGGATTTTTCCCCATGAGTGAACCTTGCATGTCATTGTTCATGTTGTTGAATTTTTTGGCAATTCCAGCCTGTTGAACACCAACAGGCTCATGGACAATAACAGTCTCAGTGCCTCAGAATGAGAGAGCCATTGCTATGTGCCTCCTGAAACTCTTCTCTTTCCTTTGAAACATTCTTCCCTCAGAAATTGGAGACCCTATCAGAAAACTCAACTATTCTTTTAGATGCTGAGATAGCTTTGTGTTAAAACATCTTACCTGTAAGCTGCTAATGAATACCACCCATTGAATCTCCAGCCCCACCTAAACTCATCCTAGCATGCATCTCTTTACCATCACCTGTTGCCCCCCATAGCCATCCACCTCGGCTTTTTTTCAGAAGTTAGGCTAATGTTCATTTGTTTGGTTTTTTTTAATAGCTATGGCATGAGTCGAGGGAGAAGGTCTGGGCAAAGGTGGGGTTTTCCCAAAAGGGGCTCAGCAATAATCTACTAAGAGTTCAGATCATTAACTAGGATCACGTGGGGGGGGGGGGGAATAAAGGATCTACAGTGTCCCAACACAGTTGTATATTTCCTTTGGCTAATTTCTAAAGTCGGCCTTGAGAATGAAGTATCTTGCCCCTGGGGTGCAAGTTTGAGGGAAGACAAATGATGGGTAGGAAAGGAAATTCCTAGAGGGCTGGGGCCAGTGTCACATATGAGATAAGAAAGTGACAATGAAGATAGAAACGGGTACTTATTTTATTGAAGTAAAGGAGCTATGACATTTATATTTAATTCATTTGTCTTGAATAATACATTTTTCAAATGATTGTTTGGGAATCTCATGAAAGAAGTATTAAGATCTTGACATTTCATAAAGATCTCTGGCCATTTAGCACATTTCAGTCAATGTGTTTGGGGGAAATTGAATGACAGGACATTTGGAGTGCTAAAAAAAATCTGACAGAGCCATTGTCCAGGCTAGGACCCTAAGTTGCAAGATCTCTGATTTTTTTGTTCCAGTTACTGAGCACTTCTGACCTTCAATAAATCATTCCTCCTAAATGGGATAGGGATAATGACTAAGCCTGTAATTTCACTGGTAAAGAGAACTCTGAGGTGAAGAAACTACTTCTGCTCATACAATTTTTCACCTTGTCTGCATTTTAGACAGTTGCCTAGAACACTGAAGGGTTAGGTGACTTGCCCAATGTGTGTCAGAGGTGGGACCTGAACCAAGGTCTGCCTGCCTTCAAGGCTCTCTACCCATTAAGCTACACTGCCTCTCCTTTACACTAGAAGGACCAGGCATCTGAACCAACAGGAAAATTTTATTGCCGTTTTACTTAAAATACAAATTTTCATCCTTTATTTATTTTCTTTGCCTTATGTATAAAAAATGCTCTGTCTGCTGATACAGCTTGGGTCCCTCAATATATTCTTAAATTCCTTTCCTGTTAATGTTTGTTCCCTAATCAGTGGATCTTTGGGGGATTACTAACATAAATATAAATGTGCACCAGGAATCTACTAATGCAATGCAAGCCCAGTCTGGTTTAGTACTAAGATTTCAATAGTTCGTAAAACTGAATTTTCCTCAGGTGGGATATCACCTGTATTTATTGATTTCCACCAGTATTTTTTTCTTAAAAGTATGTCACCATTCTCATGAAACCATTGGAAGCTCCTTTGAAAATTCTTCAAAACAGGACATGGATAGTCTTGTAAAAGAAAATCAAAGAAAAACTTGATAAGAATTCAGCCATCTCCCTGGGGAGGATTCCTTGATAGGATGATAGTTTATGTTCTTTCAATGATGTAACAAGCTGAATATAGAAAGCTAAATGACTCTTTAGCTCATTGGATATCCAAGGCCAGTTGCCTTCCTTTTAGGTTTGGGTGAGGGCTGATCTGATTTCCTCGAGGAGCCTGTTCTGGGCTTCTAGGGATCTCGACTGAACCCTGGTTCTGCTTAAAAGATTTAGTTCTAGAGCTAAGAGACTCACCTCTGTACTCCCCAAACAGCAAAGTGAATCCTCAACAGTTTCTAAAGCCAAGTAAATCTCAGAACCTGACACAGGCTTTGGGTGCACTGAAATCTTTGCTGAGCAAGAAGACTGACTCTGACACTTTTCTTGAATCAGAACAGCTTTAGGAATGTGATGAATCAACCAATCATCTAAATCGGGAGTTTTCAACCTTTGTTGTGTCATGGACCCTTCTGGCAATCTGGTGAAGACCCCTTCTCAGAATAATGTTTTCAAATGCATAAAATTAAGTTGCAGGATAAGAAAGGAAACCAGTTATACTGAAATGTACTTGTCAAAAAATTTTTTAAGTTCACAGACCCCAGATTAAGAAACTCTTACTCTATTTCATTGTTTGCGTCCTTCAGACTATATTTTTGTGTATATTGACTATAGACTCAGATTTGATAGGATCAAAAATGCAAGAACAGAGACAGAGAGACTGAGAGAGAACACACATTGTACATATGCATATTCAGAATATCACAGGAGGTTCAATCTACACTATTCTTTCCCCCACCTTCTTCCTGATTTCCCAAAAAGGTTCAGAGCTAGCAAAAATCCTAAATACTTTATCTTTCTCTCTTACAAACAGATTCCTTGAGAAAAGTTTTCAGTTGAAAGAGCAAGACTATGACAAACAGATTCACTCTTTGAAGGGAGAAATTAAGACTCTCAAAGAAGAGAAATTGCAACTCCAGCATCAAATGGAAGAAGAACAAATCATTTCCAGTGGATTGAAGGGAGAAGTAGCCCAGCTGACCCAGCAGACAAAGGTAGAAACCCAGATCTCTCTTCTCCATTTCATATGAAAGTATAAATAGTAAATGTGCAAATATGCTGATAGATTTCATAGTTCACTCGTAGAATCATATTGAATGGCACCCTTTATAAAGCCAAAGGAAAAATTGCCTTCCCTTGTCCATTAATCCAAAATGGAACACCTAAAAGTTGACTTAAAGTGAGTTTTTTGTCCTTAGGTGTTTTCTTGGGTTACAAAAAGTTGATTTTTCAATTTCTATGGAAAACAATTGAAGATTTATATACTACCAGACCATTTAAGAGGCAGTTTGACTTAGTGGATAGTATTCTGAACTTAGAGTCAGAAAGACCTGGGTTCAAGGCCTGCCTCTGACACATACTATGTTCCCATGAGAGGCAGTAGATACAATGACTGGCCTGGAAGACTCATCTTCCTGAGTTTAAATCTGACCTCAGACACTGGGAAAATCACTTTACCCTGTTTGCTTCAGTTTTCTTATCTGTAAAATGACCTGGAGAAGGAAATGGCAAATCATTCCATTATCTTTGCCAAGAAAACCCCAAATGGGATCATGAAGGGTCAGACATGACTGAACCAAGTGAACAACAACAAACATTCCTGTAGGTCAATCATTTGGACTGTCTGAGTTAAATTTCTTCATCTATAAAACAGAAATAATAATGACCTGTAGTACCTATATCAAAAGATATTTGAGGGGGCAGCTAGGTGGCGCAGTGCATAAAGCACCGGACCTGGATTTAGGAGTACCTGAGTTCAAATCCAGCCAAAGACACTTGACACATACTAGCTGCGTGACCCTGGGCAAGTCACTTAACCCCCATTGCCCCGCAAAAAAAAAAAAACCCCAAAAGATATTTGAGAGACTCAAATAAGATGATAATGTGTGCTTTGTGAACTTTAAATTGCTATAGAACTCTCAGATATTCTTATCTTCAACATCTCCACTTATAAAAGTGTGTCCTACAAAAGGATCTTTCCCAAATTAAAGTATAAAGAACATTCTAAATTTCTTTGTGTTGATCTATAAAATAACCATCAGAGAATTTAAATCCCATCACCAAACCTTCCATTTAGACCTACTCACTATTAGAAGGGGAAAGGGTCCAAAAAAAGTATTAGCCTAGATAGAAGACTAGGGAGGCAGCATGACATAGCAAATAGAGAACTGATCTTATCACCAGGAGGACACAGAGAGGTTCAAGTCCCAGCTCTGACACATTGTGCCTGTGACATCCTGAGAAAATTGTTGGACTTTTCAGTGCCTCCAAGAAAGACTGTAAATTACAGCAGCTGTTGCTAATCTGTATTAGTTGGGGAAGCTTCACCATGAACCTTCCCATATCAATGAAATGATAGGCCTGGACCAAGATAAATAGATTCACTGTTACATGAGCACACATACAACTGTATGTGAATGGCATCAGCTAGACATGTCCCCTCTATTGGACATGTCCCTTCTCTGGTCTCTTAGAATTGTCTCTGTAGTTTGGAGAAAATACCTTTAGATGGCATTCAATCACTCTATCAACAAGGATTTTTTTCCTTTTTTTATTTTAATAAATATTTTTACTTAAAGTTTTGATTTCCAAATTCTATCCTTCTCTCCCTCCCTCCCACCCTGAAGGAGTAAGTAATTAGATATAGGTTATACATTTATGATTATTTAAAATATTTCCATTTCATTAAAAAATAAATTTTTGTGGGGCAGTGAGGGTTAAGTGACTTGCCCAGGGTCACATAGCTAGTAAGTGTCAAGTGTCTGATGCCAAATTTGAACTCAGGTCCTCCTGAATCCAGGGCTAGTACTTTATCCACTGTGCCACCTAGTTGCCCTTTTTTCCCAAATTTTTTTTATATTAGTCATTTTCTATAAGAAGACTAGAATAAAAGAAAAAATGAAAGAAAGTGAAAATAACATGCTTCAATCTGTGTTCAATCAATATTAGTTCTTTCTTTAGAGGTGGACAGTATGTTTCATCATTAGGCCTTTGAGATTATCTTGGATCACTGTAGTGCTGAAAATAGTTGTCATTTACAATTCTTCATCATACAATGTTGCTATCATGGTGCATAACATCTGGTTGTGCTTACTTCACTATACATCAGTTTATAAAAGTCTTTCTAGGTCTTTCTAAAATCATCCTGCTTGTCATTTCTTATAGCACATTACAATCATATACCACAGCTTGTTTAGCAATTCCACAATTGATGAGCATTCCTTTGGTTTCCAATTCTTAGCCATCACAAAAAGAATTACTACAAATATTTTTGCACAAATAGGTCATTTTCTCTTTTTTGGATATCTTTGGGATATAAACCTGGCAAGGGTATTGCTGAATCAAAGGATTTGCACAGTTTTATAGCCCTTATGGTTGGATCAGTTCACAACTCAAGGACAGTGGATTAGTGTTCAAGTTTTCCCATGTCCCCTCCAACATCCAACATTTTCCTTTTCTGTTATATTAGCTACTCTAATAGGTGTGAGGTGGTACTTCAGAGTTGTTTTAATTTGCATTTCTCTGATCAAGTGATTTAGAGCAATTTTTCATATGACTATAAATAGCTTTGATTTCTTCATCTAAAAACTGCTTGTTCATATCCTTTGACCATTTGACAATTGGGGAATGACTTGTATTTTTATAAATTTGACTCAGTTCTCTATATATTTGGGAAATGAGACTTTTTATCAGATATACTTGTTGCAAAAATTATTTCCCAGTTTTCTGCTTTTCTTATAATTTTGGTTGTATTGATTTTGTTTGTACAAAATCTTTTTAATTTTATATAATCAAAATTATCTATTTTACATTTTGTAATGCTCTCTATGTCTTCTTTGGTGCTAAATTCTTCCCCGTCCATAAATCTGACAAATAAACTATTCCATGATCTCTTACTTTGCTTATCAAGGATTTGTAATTGTCAGGGGAAATTGCCCTGATATTCTAGAAGCAGAAGGTAAAATAGAAATTGAAAGAATTCACCAATCTCCTCCTGAAAGAGATCCCAAAATGAAAATTCCCAGGAATATCATAACCAAATTCCAGAGCTCTCAGGTCAAGGAGAAAATGTTGCAAGCAACCAGAAAGAAAAATTCAAGTACTGTGGAGCCATAGTCAGGATAGCACAAGATCTAGAAGCTTCTACATTAAAGGATCAGAGGGCATGGAATATGATATTCCAGAGGGCAAAGGAATTGGGATTACAACCAAAAATCACCTACCCAGAAAAACTGAGTATAATCTTTCAGGGGGAAAATGGGACTTCAATGAAAAAGAAGACTTTCGGGTATTTGTGATGAAAAGATCTGAACTGAATGGAAAAATTTGACTTTCAAATACAAAACGCTAGAGAAGCATAAAAAGGTAAACAGGAAAAAATTAAGAGGGAAGAATTTATTAAGTGTTTATTATGTGCCAAGTACTTTATCTTATCTTTGGTAGCTAAAATCTGAAGACTTTTAGTCAGTATAATAATCATTTAAACTCACAATACTTTAAGGGTTCTTTTTGGGCAAATTCCTCATAAAAATGCTGTGAGGTTGGTAATTATCCCTATTTTGCAAACAAGAAGACAAAGGTTCAAAGAAGTCTAAGTGACTTGCTTGGCAGTCACTTTCTGGTAAGTTAAGTGAATAGCAGAGCTATATTGAAAATTACATGCCACCTTTTCTAAAATAAAGCTATATGACATATAACTAATTCCTAGGAAGAACAAGGAAAGAGACAGACCACTTGAAACTAATTGAAACAATTACAAAAATTAGTGATCAATGAGGGAGCAATAATTTCCTAGGTTTTCACTGAACGCAAACCCCTTGATGTTCTCTCAGGCTTAGTATAAGTATTTTTTTTTGTGGGACAATGAGGGTTAAGTGACTTTCCCAGGGTCACACAGTTAGTAAGTTTCAAGTGTCTGGGGCCAGATTTGAACTCAGATCCTCCTGAGTCTAGGGCTGGTGTTTATCCACTGTTCCACCTAGCTTCCCCCAAGTATAAATATTTCTTCAGAGGCTCTCTATTTCTACCTTATTCAGGAGCAAGTTGTACATTCAGTTCTCTCTCCCTAACTGCAATTGTACATCCTTTGTCCTGAGAAGACTCCCTACATATAGCAGGGAGTAAGGAGAGAGGGCAAAGGAAAGGAAACCTCTTGTCTCCCCTGTTATTATTAGATCTTGCTTTTGTTGTCTCATGCCTGCCTGTGTTTATTCCTGCTAACTATCTAGACTCTCAGATTCTGGACCCTGCCTGGCTACCTACACTTATGCTACCCATTTGATTTTTCCTGCCCTGCCTGACTTTCTTGGATTCAACCTTTTATCTGCCTGTACGTAAGGTAACTTTCCAGATCTTTTCTGCCCTGTCTACTTGTTTGGAACTCATGCTCTTTTGGCTGTACCTTTCTGCCAAATCCCTCTTCCCTGACCATGTTCCCAGCCCTTGTCTCTTCTACTTAGTCCTGCCCCCACTTATGCTCCCTCACCAGGCAATTTAAACTAGAATTTCTGGTGGTCAGAAGTCTTCCTGGAGCACCTCAAAGGTCTCTTCTAGCATTGGGTCTATGTGCTGTGATTTTTTTTCTACCTACTACACTGGTCCTTGGATGTGACCAGGTTTCTGAAGGTCACAGCCTACTCTGGTAATGTTAGCTTTCCTAGTTACTAAACAAAAACCAAGAAAAACATTTAAATATAAAAAACTAACAAGTATATGGGGCCCTCAGTTTATAGAGGTCTGTCCCCACCTTCCCAGAGGTGTTGGTTGTCCTTGGTCTTCCCTCACCAGCTGATGCTAAGAATAAAAGTTGGCATCAAGAAGATGATAGCATTACCTATGCCTTTGTTACCATCGTATTTCCTGTTCCATGAAGGGGTATCTGGTTAGGAAGTAGAAATTCAATTTGATGTGTTTCACATGGGGTGTCCCTTGTGACTCTTTTTCTCCCTTCTCTGTCTATATTTGAGTTGTTTAATAATTCTCTCCTCCATGCACTAACTTGTGCTTCCACTGAAGCTACTAAGCAAATTCGTTGAGTGTTAGTAAAGCTTTCTTTGTTTGGGTAAAAACTTTTGTTATTGTACTTCATGACCAAACCATGCTTATGTTTATAAAACATGGTTTGGACAGTTAAACAATTTTCTCTATAGCAGCCTATGAGTTACATTACCAGAGTCCTTCATGTTGAACTTTACAAGAAGTAGATGTTTATATGTAACCTGTATCAGATTGCTTGCTATCTTGGGGAGGGGGGAAGGGAGGGGAGGGAGAAAAATTTGAAACTAGAAATCTTATAAAAACAAATGTTGAAAACTATCTCTACATGTAACTGGAAAATAATAAAATACTGTTAGAAAAAAGAAATAAAAAAGAAGTAGATGTTTAACATTCCTTTAAAATGAGGTTTCATCTTGTGAACATGTAGTGGGGAATGTAATATTAGGTATTAATATTACAGTTAGGTATGTAATATTTCAGTAATGTTCCATTTATTAAAATTTGGGACATTGTTTTAATCCAGACAATCTCCGAGTTCCAGAAGGAGATAGAGCTACTTCAGACACAGAAGATAGATGTGGAGAAACATGTCCAGTCACAAAAACGAGAAATGAGAGGTAATGACAACACAAGTCACTTAGTTTGTTGGCATGGAAGTTAGTTTACCATGGAGTTATGGAAGTGGGATACTTTACCAGCATCTGGCCATGTTATTCTTCAGTGGATAGTTTACCTGTATGAGGCTAGAGAACTAGTACCTAAAAGGATAGAAGAGAATAGCATGTCTAAATTCCAAAAGACTCATGATGGAAAATACTCTCCATGTCCAGGAAAAGAACTATGGAGTGTGAATGCAGATTTGATTTTTTTTGTTTGTTTTTTGGGGGATTTTTTGGTTTTTGTTTTTTTCTTTCTTATGGTTTTTTCCCTTTTGTTCTGATTCTTCTTTTACAACATGACTAATGTGGGTATATGTTTAACACGATTGTACATGTATAACCTATATTAGATTGCTTGCTGTCTTGGGGAGGGGGAGGGAAGAATGTTCTAAATAAAAATTTGTAACTCAAAATCTTACAGAAATGAATGTTGAAAACTGTCTCTACATGTAATTGGAATAAAAACAAAATACTATTAAGATGAAAAAAGAATAGCACATCTAACAAAATAATAGTCATCATCACTAGAATTTATATAGCACGTTAAGGTTTGCAAAGCTCTTTACAAATATTATGTATTTTAGCCTCACAACCGCTCTGGGAGGTAAGTGTTATTATTATCACCATTTTCCCAACAAGGAAACTAAGGCAGACAGAAGTTAAATGACTGGCCTAATCACACAGCTAGTCAAATATCTGAGGCTAGAACTGAACTCAGGTCTTCTTGACTCCAGGCCTAGCACTCAATCCACTGTGTCACACCCACCTGTTTATACTTTGATTTTACTTTCAGAAAAAATGTCTGAAATTACCAAGCAACTTCTTGAAAGCTATGACATTGAAGATGTAAGAAGCAGGTAAACACCACTTTACATTTTAAAGACATTTAAAAATGGGAAAAGAACAAAATGTAAGGGGGGAAGTCATTGATTTCCCTTTCTGTGCTATTTTCCAGACTTTCTGTGGAAGATTTGGAACATTTAAATGAAGATGGAGAACTTTGGTTTGCATATGAAGGTCTAAAGAAGGCAACAAGGTCAGGAAAACCAATTAGATTTTCCTCTTCCTTCTTTCTCTTCCCTCTTTTCTCCTTTTCTTTCTCCTCTATCTCTTCCTCCTTTCCTCTCCCTCCTTCTTTTCCCCTTCCTACTTTCTTTTCTTCTGCTTCTGTGCTTTATTCTTCCTCCTCTTATCCTCCCTCTACTTCTTCCTCTTTCTCTTTTTCTTCTTCCTCTTCTTTCTTTTACTCTTCTTCCTCCTACACTCATACTCTCTCTTCCTCTTCTCCCTTATCTTCCTTGCACTGCAGGAAGTAGAAATCTTATATGTAAACAGGAGGTTTAAAATGTAGTCTTCAATATCTATTACAGGATTTCAAAAATCTAATTTCATGAGGCAGCTAGGTGGCACATTGGGAAAAGCACTGGACCCTGGAATCAGGAGAACCTGAGTTTAAATACAGCTTCAGACAATCAACCCCAATTGCCTCATCAAAAAAAAAAAAAAAAGAATCTGAATGTTCTTTAGTGTGAACATTCCCTCCACTGATAGAGATAGCCAACTCTTCTCTCTATGTGTTAGTAGACATTCTTCCAAAGTTTCTGTTGTCAAACATAGTATTTAACACCCCAAAAAATGCTTACAAATTATATTGTAATTGTAATTATTTCATTTCATCTAGAATACTTTCCCTGAAAATCTAGTAATGTGGGTACTTGATCATGTTGTTGTTTTTTTAATGGGATAAGAAGTTCATTAATGGGCAAATATAATTTATAGAGTAGATGATTCTTAAGAATGCATAAACTGGAGAGCTATGCTATATTTTTTGACCAAGGAAATCTGGGGAATTTGCTGCAACTTTTCCAGAATTATAAAGTTAATGTAAAATTATTTTTTAAGAAGTCTTTGTAATTGACATTTCTAAATTATTTTTAATCACTATATTGACTGTCCAAATCATTGTGATGAAATTAATGACTTTTACCACTTATTACAAAATTTCTTATTGTATTTGCATGCTACCAGAAATGTACATTTCTATATATTTGTGGTTTGTTGTTGGTGGTGGGTTTTGTTTTGTTTTGGTTTGGTTTTTTGCAGGGCAAAGAGGGTTAAGTGACTTGCCCAGGGTCAAACAGCTAGTAACTGCCAAGTGTCTGAGAATGGATTTGAATTCAGGTCCTCCTGGATCCAGGGCTGGCGTTTTATCCACTGTGGCACCCAGCTGCCCCATTTCTATATATTTGTGATGGGGAATTTGTGGTACAAACATGATGCTAAAAATGCTTTAGTCATGGTTAGAAAGATTTAAAACCATATCATAAACTGAGATCATGTTCCACTATAGTTCCTCATTGTGGTTAAGAGGCAACCCTGAATATAGGAAAGTTATGCCAATGGAATGCAAGCTCTGAGGAGTCCTGTCAAACTGGAAAGGTCTTGAATATAGTTCACTCTTCTATTTCATCGAGAATTTATTAAGTAACTATTATATGCCTTATACTTAGGATACAAAGACAAAAGCGAAACTGTTCCTGCCCTCAGGGAGCTTACATTCACTGTCCTCTACCTCTGATTGGAGAGTGGGGCCATGAGCCCAAAAACTCCATTTGAGGAGAGAGCCCAGCTCAGACATCTCCTTGTTCCTTGAGACTTCTCTACTAAATTCTCCACCATTGGGTACCTCTTCCCATCCCCCATTAGATTATAAACTCCTTGAGGACAGGAAGCATTTTTCTTTTTTCATATTTGTATCCCCATTGCTTAGCCACAATCTGGTACATAGTAGATACATAATAAATGTTTATTGGCTTGATTTGGGGGGGGTGGGAACTTTTAATCTTTTTTTTTTCCATTTTACAAGTATTTATTTATCCTTCCCACCTCCCTTGCCCAAATTGAAAAAAACAAAACCCTGGTGACAAATATGCCTAGTCAAGGAAAACAAATTCCCATGTTGTGCAAGGTGCTTACATCCTATAGGAGAAAAACAACATGGATTCAGATTGATCGATCCAAAGTAAATACAAAGTAATATCAGTGGGGAGGGCAGCAACAGCTGTGTGGATGAGCACAACCCTTATGAAGGGTAGCATGTTGATTGAATATTGAAGGAAACTAAGTCTTAGAAAAGGTGGAGGTGAGGAGGGTGTGCATTACAGGCATGGGAGACAGTCTATACAAAGGCAAAGTCAGAGGACCTGGGTTCAAATCCTGTTTCTGAAGCTTACTATCTGTGTAGCTCTGAGCAAGTAATTTACCTTCTTTGTGCCTGAGTTTCCTCAACTGTAAATGGAATGAAGTTGATAGTTTGAAGGTACTTTCCATCTCTAAATCTATCATCTTATGATCCTTTAAGGAGTAGCTGCTGTTTGTTTAATGATCCTTTCATTTTCCCAGAGAAGGATAAAGCACATTCCATTTTATGAAGTTTTCCCTGATCATCTGATAATTCATTTTCTTTGGCCCTTATATAGCATTTTGTTTTGCACCTCAATTCAAACATTTATTAAGCTCCTTACCTGAGAGGAAAGTGGAAAAAAGCACTGGATTTAGAATCAAAGGACCCAGGTTCAAATCCAGCCTCAGGCCTTTACTACCAATGTAATCTGGGGCAAATTAGTAAATCTCCTTAAGCCTCAGTTTCCTAAAATGTAAAATGAGAGGGTTGGACTAGAGGTCCTCTGAGGTTCTTTCCAGCTCTAGCTCTGTGGTCCTGGGGTCTCAGTTAATAGAGACTCATCACCCAAACGGTGATAATTTTCTTGCCTCATCAACTCATGAAAACTTGTCTAATAAGATCTAGGGAACTTCTCATTTGCCCTTAGGGAACTTTGCTCACCCACAAAGACCACAAGATCCTTAAAGGATTAAACTAAGTTCCCTGTAACCCTATAATTAATGATTCTTAGCCTGCTGCTGGAGAATGCCAGATAATGCCCCTAAATCCATGTGCTCTGAGGCATGAACCTAGCTGTGGCCTTTGATTCTTGCTTGGGGAAACCACATAATCTGAGTTTCTATTATTAGTAGTAATAATGAAAGGTAGTATGGTCTAGTGGATAGAGAGCCAGCCTCCAGGTCATGAAAGGTCTGGGTTAAAGTCCTTCCTCTAAGACTACAGGTTACAGAAAGAATTGGTGGAGGGAGTTTCCTCATCTGGGAAATCCCTACACTAGTCCCTAAACACTATTAATTAAAGCCTATAGAGTTGTTTTTTAAATTTATAAAGTACTTTTAATTTATTTCTTTACACATATACTTTACATTCAATCCTCACAACCTCCTTCTGGGGTAGCTAGTACAAGTTTCAAATGTCATTTTAAATGTCATTAAGTTGTGATTCCATCTATATGAGCATTCCCAGTGTGGGAAAACTCTTTTTAGCAAATTGGACCAAACCTGTCCACGTGCACAGTGTCAGAGGCAAGATTTGAAGGCAGAGTTCCTTGATTACAAGTACAGCACTCTATCCATTATACAACACTGTCTCTCCATTGTCATGTTTACAAATTAGAGGAGAAGCAACTTACCTAGTATCACACAGCTAGTTAGTGGTATAGCTGAAATCCGAACTCAGGTCTCTTGACAATGAATCTAGCGTTCCTTACATTATGCTCCTTACAATGTCGGCTTAATATGATGCCTAACAGAGAAAAGGCATGAACATTGAAGACTAAAGAATGTACTACCCCTTTCCAACCTATCCTCTAACTAAAGTGATATTCCTAAAGTGCACGCGCGCGCACACACACACACACACACACACACACACACACACCTGCCTAGCCATGTCATTGCCCTGAGCAAAAAACTGCATTGCCTTCTTAATTGGTTCTATGATAAAATACAAGTTCCTCTGATGGGCATTGAAATACCTCACTTTCTTATGCTAGCCTTCTACCTTTCCAACTTCATTATCCTACTCATAATGTACTCTGGGTTCCAGTTAACTTAGCCTTTTTGCTATTCATCACCTACGCATAATATTCTCTCTCCCATCTCTGTAGTTTTGAACAGGCTACTCCCCCATGCCACTCCCTCCTCACTGTTGACTTTTAGAATTTCGCATTTTTCTTCAGAATTCATCTTGTGTTCCCTCTTTCATGATGCTTCTATGATCTCCTGTATCTCCCTATCTATAGATTCTTCCTCCCCCTGAAATTACCTTTCATTTATAGGCTGCTTCCCTAAATAGATGGCATTTGTTGATGACTACATTGGGACAGTTTCATTTTTGTCTTCAGAACCCCAGAATCTACCAAGCTGGCACACAGTAGATACTTGAATATTTGCTCCTTTCTTTGACAGAGTGTTGGAGAGTCATTTCCAGTCTCAGAAGGAGAACTATGAAAAGGAGATTGAAGCATTGAACTTTAAAGTAGAACACCTTAGTCAAGAAATCAACCATTTACAAAAATTGTTTAGGGAAGAAAATGACATCAATGACAGTATCCGTCATGAAGTTACCAGACTGACATCTGAAAACATGGTATAGTACTGGTCATTCATGCCATCATTTCTTCCTGTTCTATGGTAGGATTAAATAGTCTCTTGGTGTTGGGTTTATAGAATGGTGCTATAATATGTCAATGAAAAAGGGTAATTAATAGGCCTATAGGAACAATTGTACCTTAGAGGTTGGGGGGAAAAGACTATGGTCCAAGCTGGGATTTCAAATGGTAACCAGAATTCCATGCTGGGTTAAAGCCAGTGTTCATGTTTGAGTGACAAAAATATACAATCTCTAGGGAACAGTCACAAAATGGACATCAGAGCAGTTGTCAGAGATGGTTAAGACAGCGCAGAGGTAATTAGATAATGCTAAGACATCAGCAAATTGCAGATTGTCTCATGCAAATTCTCTGCCTCAGACAGTGTTCTTTGATAGTGTTGTGCTACTGGCCATGATCCCTACTTGTTCAGCTACATTAATGTCATTGTAGCCCCAGACACTCAGAAAAAAAGCACTTGACATAAATTACCTTTTGGAAGAAACTAAATAATTGGGTCACAAAAAGTAATTAACCTTTGGTTGGTGAGTACTTCAATTCTGAGAGAATGTATTTTTACATCACCTTATTCCACTGCAAAAAAAAAAAATATGTGGGGGGAACAAAGTATATAATGATTTCTTCTTTCAATTGTTTAACACTAGTCATTACCCCCACAAAAACTGACAAAATATCAGGAAGATAAACAGAATGGAATATAGCAGTGAAATGAGGGGAAAAATGATTTTAGTAGGTAGTGTCTAATGCAACAACATGTCCTAAGGTTGCACAAATTATTCTGAGGTGAATGTTTTAAAGGCAAAGCACATATGGCAATCGGAGGATAGATATTTGAAGAGTAGAAATTTAGTGATATGTAAGGGTTCTAGGTTTGGCATATATGGATGACAATGCTGTCTTATATGTACAATAATAATACATACTCATATAACCCTTTAGAGTTTGCAAAGCACTTTCCTTCCAATTTCCCTCTGGCACGGGCAATGCAGCCATCATTATCTTCATTTTTACAGATTACAAAAGTGAGTCTGGGGCAGCTAGATGGCACAGTGGATAGAGCACCGGCCCTGGAGTCAGGAGTACCTGAGTTCAAATCCGGCCTCAGACACTTAACACTTACTAGCTGTGTGACCATAGGCAAGTCACTTAACCCCAATTGCCTCACTAAAAAAAAAAAAAAAAAAAAAAAAAAAAAAAAAAAGTGAGTCTGAGAGAGATTAAATGATATGTCTATAGTCAGAGCTACTAAGTGGTGAAAGCTGAAATACTATGTAGCATTACTTTCCTGATTTTTACAAATTAGGGAACTCAAACTGAGTGGTTAGATAACTTGTCCACAGTGAAACCTGTAATACATTGCAAGTCTTCTAATTCTGGTGTGTGCGTGTGTGCGTATGCGTGTGTGTGTGCATATGTGTGTGTGTGCATATGTGTATGTGTATCTTAGAGCAATATCCACTTCAAGTGACTCATAGGATATGGAAAGTTCTCTCAGAGGGGAAGTGAATGCTTCAAAAGATGAGGTGATTCATAGTGAAAAGAGGAGGATATGAAGACAGATGCTTTGGGAGATAGAGTATGCCCAGGAATAAAGATGGGGTGTATGTGTGTGTGTGTGTGTGTGTGTTATATGAGAGAATGGAATTGTTCCCGAGTCTGCAGTGCAAACTTCCTCCGAAGAGGAAGGTGTCTCTAGGATACGGATGCTTGGGTGACACAGTCGAGTGAAGCAATGACCTCCCCAGAGGATGAGATTTCAGAAAAGAAAATGCTAAGCATGTCTCTTTTGTTCATCCTTTAAATGTCCTTATCCAGATTTACTTTTCAATGCCTCGAAACCCTTTATATTCAAAGTTGAATTTGGTAATCCATGCTTTCATCATTTTGTCTACAGCTTTATTTGGTATACTCTGTACACAAGAGCAGCACCCTTTCTTCTCAAGTTATCTTTGGTTCCTTACATGATTACATACATACACAGTATGTATTCCGTTGCTTATATAATGCTTATAGTGAATGAATGTACCTGAAAGAAAAGATGATTTGGGAATGTTGTTGGAAGTGAGCCCATCCCTCTCTCACAGCTATCTCTCTAACCCACTGTAATCTCTACCTCACTGTGGATGTCTATAAGCAGGAAGCTGGGGATGAAGCCAATGGCCTTGAGCAATCAGGAGGTGGAAGCTGCAGGGGCTATTAATCAGTAAACATTTATTAAGTACCTGCTCTGTGTCAGGCACTGTGCTAAGTGCTAGGGTTACAAAAAGAGGCAAAAAGACTACTACTCTGTGTCTATCAGCTGACACTCACAAGATAGATGACTATTCCTAGACAAAGAAGTATTACTATAGGAGTTAGGACTGTCTTGTCAGAGGAGAAAAATACCTTATTTGAAGTATTGGTGTAGCAGGGTGAAGGGGCATTCTACAAAAATTTGAACAACAAACTATCCCAGGAGTAGGAATTTTGGTTGAGAAAGAAAAGGTTGGGGCAGCTAGATGGCACAGTGGATAGAGCACTGGCCCTGGATTCAGGAGTACCTGAGTTCAAATCCGGCCTCAGACACTTAACACATACTAGCTGTGTGACCCTGGGCAAGTCACTTAACCCCAATTGCCTCACTAAAAAAAAGAAAAAAAAGAAAAAGAAAAGGTTGTGTCATTAGCATTGTGGGTGTATATGATTTCCAAGATAACCTAAGTGACCCCAAGTGGGCTCTTTTTCAGGGTGATGTCCCCTGAGGGAGAATATATTGCATACAGATTCCTGTTCATGCACATAGCCTCGACTAGATGACCTCCAGGAATCTCTCCAACTCCCTGAACATGTGATTCTGTATAAAATGTGTCCTAGGCACAAGACTGAATTGCTCAATTTGCACAGGTGATTGTGCCAAGACCCAAATACCTGTTCACACAAATAATTTACAAAGCAAGGCTTGAGCAGGAAGGCTGCCCAATAGTGTGTATGGTGTCGATGCATATATTGGCAATAGGCCAAAGGAGAGAAAATTTTTCTCTTATCTTATTTTGGCAGGAAGTTTTTATGTATGGAAGTCCCCCGAATTGTAGGTGTGGATGGTAGTAGTGCAGCACTCTTCCTTGCCAGGTGTAGGACTGCCTTCATGGCTAAAGAAGGATTTTCAAAACAGAAAACAACATCTGACTCTAGGACCTCCACCTTATGGCAATAATGGGTTCAGAAGATGGTTGTAGGAAATCTTAAGCTCTTGAGGGAAGGAACTGTGTCGTTTTAAAAAAATTGATGAAAGCACAATACCTTGAATGTAGTAGATACTGTCTAACCAAACTAGACTACTCTGACCTCTGAATATGCACTGTATTCTCCAGCCTTTGTGCCTTTATTCAGGCTGTGCCCTATGTCTAGGACATTCTCCTTAAAGCTTCCTCCAGAAAGCTTCCCCTGACCTTCCATCTGGTTTTGGGGGGTTTTTTTCCTTTCTTTTTTTTGGTGGGGCAATGGGGGGTTAAGTGACTTGCCCAGGGTCACACTGCTAGTGAGTGTCAAGTGTCTGAGGCCGGATTTGAACTCAGGTACTCCTACATCCAGCGCCAGTGCTCTATCCACTGCGCCACCTAGCTGCCCCCCCCATTTGGTTTTTTGTTTTTGTTTTTGTTTTTTTTTAGGCAATGGGGGTTAAGTGACTTGCCCAGGGTCACACAGCTATTAAGTGTCAAGTGTCTGAGGCCGGATTTGAACTCAGGTACTCCTGAATCCAGGGCCGGTGCTTTAACCACTTCGCCATCTAGCTGCCCCTCCCATTTGGTTTTTAAGATGGATTTCATTGATGAATTTCTAGGGAACTTCATAAACTAGTCCTTGTACTTTTGGGGTGATGGGAAAGAGAGGAGGGTACCTCTGTTTTATTTCCTCAATTTACGATGCTTCTCATTCCTAATAAAGCATCATTATTTTAATCTTTACCCCTTGAACACCATATGGGGAAAAAATCCCATAAGTACCTTTTCCCTTGGTATGTAAATTTTCTACCTCCAGTCTTGGCTTCCTTCCTTCCATGGACATATGTGGGGCATAGTACATCAAATAAACCATCACGGGTGTGATGGAGATGAAAATAAATGAGAACTGCTACCATGTAACGCATTATTATTATTTCCTATGGCTTTTTTTCAATAGTCATGGGCAGAGTGGGAATGTACATGACTGGCCAAATGAAATAATTTCATTAAGTTGAATAAAGAATTGAAATTCTCTTGAATTTTCTTCCAGAATAACAGGTATTTATTTATGCTTTTACTGCCTAATTAATTGTGTCTGCTATTCTAATGCTCCTTCCCTATCCTTCTCTGAAGATGATTCCAGACTTTAAACAGCAGATTTCAGAACTTGAGAAGCAAAAACAGGATCTTGAAATCCGTCTCACTGAACAGACTGAAAAAATGAGAGGTAACTTTGTTGCTACGTAATTAAAAAAGAAATATAGTGTTCTACCATGGTGAAATGACTTGGGGTAGGGGAGAGATGTACCTAACTTGAAACCAAAGAAAAGCAAAGGGAAACAAAGATTGATGTGTATGCAGTAGTATAGCGCATTCTAAAAGAAAGAAAAATTTTCAGAGTTCAAAATTATGGCTCCCACTAGGCACTATGAAAATTGTGACTCTGAATGTCAAAGCTTTTAATCCTCTGAAAAACACTGTAAAGAAATTACAGTTTTATTTATTTGCTATATAGCAACTAAACTAGAAAAACTTCTTTTGCCCTGTATCCCATGCAACCCTTTCAGAAAAAATCATTTGGACACTGCAAAGTTACATATAAAGAAGTCTTTCTTCACAAAATAAAAATATATTGGAAAATGTCCAGTAGCAATACATCACACTTCATGATTGTAACATGTTTTGTGGTTGTCCTCTCATTTGATCCTTAACAATCATCCTGTGAAGTATGTCATCCTAGTTTATTACTCCTATTTTGTATATAAACTTTTATATATAAACTGAGGATAATAGATATTAGGTGCCTTGTTTAGTAGCAGGCTTGGTCTTCTGACCCCCTCCCACCCCAAGTCCATTGATCTTTTCAGCACATCAAGCTGTCTCACTGCTGATGTGCATAAAAGTATGATGCCTTGCACATTGTAATCCAACAAAATTGGATCCCAGCCCCCTGAACATGTACAGTATTCTTTAGCCGCCGTCCCCTATGTCTAAGATTCTCTCCCAGAAGCTTCCTCCAGAAAGCTTTCCCTAATACTTAATCTGGTTCTCAAAATGGAGTTCTGAAGAACTTCATAGACTAGTTCCCATGCTTTTGGGGTGCTGGAAAAGAGGGGAGGGTGCCTCTACCTTACTTCCTCAATTTAAGATGCTTCTCATTCCTAGTAGAGCACTTATTTCAATCCCTTCTCCTTGAACACCACATGAGAACAACCTTATTAGTCCCTTTTCCCCTGACATATTAATTTTCTCACCCCAGCTCTGGCCTCCTCCCTCCCATGGAGAGATGTGAGGCACAGTAAATCAAAGAAGCCATCAAGGAGGTGACAGAGATGAACAGAATTTGAGAACTGGTACCCTATAGTGCATTATTATTTCCTGGGGCTCTAGGTTGAATTGTTCTCTCAGAATTTATAATCTAAAGCTAAGGTGATACAGACACAGGACAGAAAGAGGGCATTGGCCTTTCTCATAAAGGAAATACAGCTCAGTCTACGTTGACAATGTCATCTAAGTATATGTATATATCCATACATGTATGTGTTGGACAGACACTGCAAATGACCAATGAATTGGGCCCAAATTGAACAGAAGGAAGAGAGTGGAATGCATTGCTTTTGGAAAACTGCAGTGTTTTTTTAATGACCCTAAACTTGTCCTTGAAACTGAGGTCCATCTTCTAAATACCAGTTTTCTACCAGTGGTGTTATATGGCTGCATGTAATGAAACACTAGTTTCCAAAGCATTGAAAATTAAAGGAGGAGCAGCTAGGTGGCACAATGGATAAAGCACTGACCCTGGATTCAGAAGGCCCTGAGTTCAAATCCAGCTTCAGACACTTGACACTTACTAGCTGTGTCACTAGCAAGTCACTTAACCCTCATTGCCCTGCAAAAAAAAAAAAATTAAAGGGAAATTATAAAAACGCAAGAGTTCTTTTTTTTGGGGGGGGTAGATATAGGTGAGTGAAGAACCAGGGCAAAGGAGGGGCTAGGAACATAGTAGACAATTCCATTTCTTTAAAAAAAATTATAAAGCAGGTGCAAGGCAATGGGTGAGGTGTCAGAGATACAAAGAATTTTTGAAAACTAGCATTTCCTCTCCTCAATGGGTTTAAAATATAATAGATTAGGCACACAGCAAACACTCAAATATTTATTAATAAAATTGAATTGCATTAATTATACAGATGAGGAAATCTTTATAATCTGAGAGGCAGGGTGAAATAGGAGTTTGAGAAAAGAGTACAGAACTATGAGTCAGAAGGTTGAGTTCTACCTCCAAATTTTCTACTGACTATGACCTTAGTTGGTTAAACAGGCCAATTGACCCATCTAGAACTTAGTTTCCTCCTATGTAAAAAAGAAGAGGTTGGACTCGATTATGACTGTCGTTCCTGTTGTTCTACCATTCTATGGTTTATAGTGGAGTCCCAGTGCAGTGGTTCTGAATTGTATTTCATAGCACTCTGTCACTCCTAAGTGAATAAGAATTAACAGGGGGTGAAATGCATTAAAGCTCTTCGAAACATGACCCCTCTCTCCTTTTCTAGTCTTTTTTTTTTGGTGGTTTTTTGCTTTTTTGCAGGGCAATGAGGGTTAAGTGACTTGCCCAAGGTCACACAGCTAAATAAGTGTTAAGAGTCTGAGACTGGATTTGAATTCAGGTCCTCCTGAATCCAGGACCAGTACTTTATCCACTGAGCCACCTGCTGCCCCTCTAGTCTTCTTGATCTTTTTTTTCTCTATGTACACAACAGTCTAGCTATACTGGTTTATTTTCTTGTTTCTCAACTATAACATTTCATCTCCCCATCTTTGTCTTTGCATTGGCTATCTGCTCTTGGAACACTCTATCCTCATCTCCAACTCAGAATTCTTGGCTTCCTTTATTTTTTTTTTACATTTTTATTTAAAGTTTTGAGTTCCAAATTTCATCCCTTCTTCCCTCCCTGGGGCCATTAGGCAATCAGATATAGGTTATACATGTGCAATTATGTAAAACATTACCATATTAGTCATTCTGTATAAGAAAATTTAAATAAAAGGAAAAAATGAAAGAAAGTGGAAAATAGCATGCTTCAGTCTGTGTTCAATCAATATTAGTTCTTTCTTTGGAGGTGGATAGTATGCTTCATCATTAGTCCTTTGGGATTGTCATGGATCATTGTATTGCTGAGAATAGTTGTCATTCACAGTTCTTCATCAAACAATATTGCTGCCTCTGTGCACAACATTCTCTCAGTTCTCCTCTCTTCACTATACATCAGTTCATACAAGTCTTTCCAGGCCTTTCTGAAATCATCCTGCTTGTCATTTCTTATAGCACAATAATATTTCATCACAATCATATACCACAGCTTGTTTATCCATTACCCAATTAATGGGCATCCCTTTGATTTCCAATTCTTAGCCATCACCAAAAAAAAGCTCCTATAAGTATTTCTGTACAAATAGGTCATTTTCTTTATTTTTGGATGTCTTTGGGATATAAACCAAGCAGCAGCATTGCTAGGACAAAGGGTATGTAAAGTTTTATAGCCCTTTGAGCCTTAAAGTTTTTCTTCACAAGGAAAATAGAAGCAAATGAAGAACTGTTCTTGTTACTCCTCTTTATCATTATCACAATCTTGTCCTACCTTAGCAACAGTCCTGCTCCTTCTTTAATCTTCCTCTTGTTACCCCAAAAGCTTTTAAATCAAAGCTATTTTTTGTTGTCTTTGTCAGCAAAGACAAGACTTAGCTTGTTCTAGGATTTAGAATTCTTAACATTTTTACAAGCAAGTTCTGTCATTCTTTTGAATCCTTCCTTAGTTAATTGCCCTTCTTTTTTCTTAAAAGACCTCTTGAAATCTTTGTTCATTGATGAGTTCCTTGTGTGAATATTAATCTTTTTGGATGCCTACTTTTCTTCCTCAATTGATTCACTTGTGTTTGTCATTAGAATTTCATTCTTAAAAGCACCCCATCCTTTTCATGGGAAAATTTCCCCTATAGAATTTTAGGCTATGAAATCCTATGCATGCTTTTTCTGATCTCTTTAAAAATCTCCATTTCTAATATCAAGATTGGTGTCAAGCTATGCCTAATGTCCCCCTTCTTATTTACCCATATTCTAGGATATGGTCATTTCGTCACTTTCTTATAAGTTTTTTGTTATCTCTTCTTCAGAAGCCAATTCCATTTTATTGGTCAAAATCTGGTTTGGGATAAGAATTCCTTGTTTCTTCTTTGTAAGATTTATCTTCTTTGGCTAATATTAAATTAAACAAATATTCATTAGGTACTTAGTGCTGATAAAGGCACTGTGCTTGGTGAAACAAATATGAAACAAGATATAATTCTATTCGTTACAGAGTTAATAGTTTAGTAAAGAGACAAGGACATGTACACAAATTACTATAATTTGAGGAATAGTATGAGAAACGGACAGGAGAGGTCCAACAAAGAGGTATAAACATTTAGGGAAAGAAGACTTGCCTCTAACTACATAAATCAAGGAAGACTTCATGAGGAACAGAGATATAGAAGAAAATTTCAGGTAACTGCAATGACATTCCCCAGACTTTAGAATTTAAAGATAATGTTTGTTTACATCATTATAAACATTTCTATCTTTGGGGTTTGAAGCTTTCAAAAACATTTATTATGCACATGCAGACATGATTAAAAGATGAGTTGAACACCAAGATTCTTTTCCTTATAATGGGCACATGGAGACTGATGTGAAAAGACATCATTTGCAGAGTTCATAATTGTTTACTGATTATTTCATAAATACAAGATATATAAGACATGGAAAAATATTGTCATGTAAACAGTATTTATTAAATACAACAAATTAGCATCTAATTAAAAGCTTTAAAAAAGTATTAGTCACCAGTGTCCAAAATGAAGGAACTAAAATTCTTCTCATTGTAGGAAAAATGGAAGAACTATCTAATCAGTTACATCGCAGTCTAGAAGAGGAAGGAACACAAAGGAGGTAAGTCCTGTCATCATGTAATTTATCCTCACTGAAATAGATGGAGAAAGAGCAAAATTTCCAAGGAATATTAAGACTGAGATCCATGCTATTGTCTAAATTTGTGATCTTAGGCCACACCAGAAGAGCTGTATGTTCCTACAAAGGCATGAAGTGGCCCTCTGGTGGAATCCCATGTGTACAACACTCCATATTGGATGCTCAATATGTGAACCAATATTTTTCCTTCAATAATATTTTATTTTTCCCAATTACATGTAAAAACAATTTTAACATTCATTTTTAAAAAAACTTGAATTCCAAATTCTTTCCCTTCCTCCTCTCTCCCCCCTCCCTGAGAAGGTAAGCAAAACCCAATAATCTTCCCAGGGAAATAAATTATTTCCAGGAAAGAAGTTTTCTTCACCTGTAATACACATAAGACACACTATTAGGATTAGAACCAAACCAGGATGTGAATTAACATGGGAAGAAGTGAGATGACATTCTGGCCTTGTCTCTCTGAGGACCTAAATGACGTTCTCTCTTTTTAGCTGTCAGAGAACCACACTCAAATATTCTTTCACCTACCTTTTTCACTTGCTCTTCTGTTTCCTTTGTCTTCTATTCTGCCTTACACACAGAAGGTGCTCAATAAGTATTTGTTGAAGTAATGAATTGAATTGATCCTAGGGAGTGAAAGTAATTACAGAGATAAAAATACATAATGTCCTCTGTTGGGCTTTTAAAATTCTTCATAACCTGTTCCCTTCTGGCCTTTCCCGTCATCTTAAATCTTCTCCCATAATATTCCATCTCCCAACTCCATGTGTTTGCACTGGCTGTCCCCAATGCCTGGAATACTCTCCCTCCTCATCTCTGCCTCCCAGCTTCTCTGACTTCCTTCAAGTATCAGCTAAAGTCTTACCTTCCGCAATAAACCTTTCCTAGTCATCCTTAATCTTAGTGCCTTCCCTCTGAGATTGTCTCAGCTCTATCCTGTAAGATCTTATTTATATATAGTTTCTTTGGGGGGGGCAGGGCAATGAGAGTTAAGTGACTTGCCCAGGGTCAAACAGCTAGTGAGTGTCAATTGTCCGAGTCTGGATTTGAACTCAGGTCCTCCTGAATCCAGGGCCAGTGCTTTTTATCCACTGTGCAAAATATATATCGTTTCTTGCATGTTGTCTCCTCAATTAGACTGTGAGCTCCTTGATAGCAGCAACTATTTTTTGCCTTTCTTTGTATCCCTGGGGCTTAGCACCATGCCTGGAATATAGCAGTTGCCTGATTGATTATAGTGATGATAATTAGGGTGGGTTAGTAACCAAAAATAGTTGGAAAGGGGGATAGTGAAGGACAGAGCTACAAGAAAGGGGCAAGGAAATAAATGTTTGCTTAAATTTTCTCAGGTTCTTCCTTTCCTAATCTCAGTTTGGGGCCACATTTCTGATTTTTGAGTAGAGCATGAGAAGGACTTTCCATAAGGGTAAAAGTCAGTTCTAGACCTGATAATAAGTAGGCTCACTATGATGCCAATGCAAGTCCCTTTTTCCTTAGAACCATGGAAGCCCAGAATGAAATACACAGCAAAGAAAAAGAGAAGTTGATTGGCACCATTCGAGAAATGCAAGAAGCCAGTGATCACTTGAAGAAAAAATTTGAAACAGAAAGTGAAGTCAAGAGTACTTTCAAGCAGGAAGCATCTCGTCTCAATATGGAAAACAGGGTAAGAACTTTTAGAATTTTTTCTGAGATTGACCATTCACATACTAATAGAATCATGCTTTTTAATATGGCAAGTTACTAGACCTAAAGTCCAAGGATGAGAATGTCTTGGAATGGGGTGGGAGGGGCAAAGACCAAGAATTATATAAAATTTCAGAGGTGGGGGCGGCTAGATAGCACAGTGGATAGAGCACTGGCCCTGGAGTCAGGAGTACCTGAGTTCAAATCCGGCCTCAGACAGTTGACACTTACTAGCTGTGTGACCCTGGGCAAGTCACTTAACCCCCATTGCCCCGCAAAAAACAAAAAACAAACAAACAAACAAACAAATTTCAGAGGTTCTTATGTGGGGGAGGGGTGTAGATAGATTTCAGTGAGTCCTTGAAATATATGGGGGGGGGGGAGGAAATTACACTTTTATTCTTACTAATCTTTGACTTCCATTGTAGTCTTGTTTATTTTATTTCATGCATTTAAAACATGATTTTATTCATCTAAAATAATATTTATGGGCTTCCCCAGACTTCCAAAGGGTTCCATGAAACACAAAAAGGTTAAGAACCCCTGCTGTAGGTGAAGAGATGGACAGATTGGAGTGAAGGATGGGGTGAAAAGAACACTGGATTTGTGAATAAGAGAAACTTGTTTTCTATTCCAAGTTCTGCCACCAGTGAACTCTGTGACCATGAGCAAGTCACTTCTCCTCTCTGATCCTCCACTTCCTCATCTATAAGATGAGGGGGTCAGATTAATTCACCTCTAAGGTTCATCGCAGATGTAATCTTTTATGATTCTTGGTGCCTACGTGGAATATGCTGTCCCAACATACATATGGTTTACCACAAAAGCAAGCACCTTTTGTGGTAGCAGGCCCCTAAAAGCACTTCTTTCCTCTCTCATGTACATATTTGAAGATTCTGGTCTCAGAACCATCCGTGGAACTGTAGGTACAGGTTAGTTAAGACCATAAGTCAGGAGACTGCTGGTAAATGTTTAATAACCAACTCTATTAGGAAAAAAAATGTGTGGTGATGACATTTTAAGTTTAATCTGCATCATTAATATTTTCTCCATCACATCCTCAAGTATGGACAGTGAGCAAAACAATAAATTAGCGGCTGATCTGTAGTGTGCCAATTACCAAAGATGCAAATGCTTACACTGAAAATTTAACAGTTAGCTCTAGCTGGCTACAGCACAGCCCCACCATAAATGATCCTGACACGGGGATAGAACCTCACTTAGCAGCTAGCCAGCCACTGTATTTCTGAGCCAGCCCTCTACCACAGATAAATGAAACTACTTACTGGGTTCCCACTAAAGAATATCTAGCATTCTGTCAAGAATGGCCATCCATGGGTATTTTAGGGTGCCTTCTGTGGGTGTAGCTATATGTGTGCGTATCCCTGTGTGCACATCTAAATGTTTTTAAGAAGGAAGAGAATATTTGGGTAAACATCCTGATCACTTTACATTGGTATAGCTTGGGGTGGCTAGGTGGCACAGTGGATAAAACACCGGCCCTGGATTCAGGAGGACCTGAGTTCAAATCTGGCCTCAGACACTTGAAACTTACTAGCTGTGTGACCCTGGGCAAGTCACTTAGCCCCAATTGCCTCACTTAAAACAAAAACAAAAACAAAAACAAAAACAAAAACAACCCCAAAAAAGCATTGGTATAGCTTTAGAATCTGAAACCTGAAGCAGAATTAGAGATCATTTAGTCCAACCCTCTCATTTTATAAATGAAGAAACTGAAGCCTGAAGGGGAGGATGGTAGCCATTCCCCACCCCCCAAGGTCATAGAGGTAGTAAATAGCAGAACCAGAATTGAACCCTAGGACAATTAATTAATTCCATACTGAGAGCTTTTTCTTTTCCATCACACTGCATTGTGTGTGTTGGTCTCCTTGGTCTGTGTGTGTGTGTCTCTCTCTCCCCCTCCTTTTCCCTCTCCCTCTCTCCCCTACTTCCCCCCCTTATACACACAGCTATATACACATGTATATGCATACATATATACACATACATATGTGTATATATATGCATAGATGTGTATGTATGTTTATATTGATGGTTTCCTGTTTGGATGTGAAGATATAAGAGAATATATGCTAAGTGAATGTGGTTTTTCCTATTTGTACCTTCTATCTTTGTGTGTATTTTTACATCTACATCTCTGTGGGTTTGAATAGTGTGTTCTTTGTCAGTGATTCTCAGAGTGGTCTGAGAGCCTCCATGATCTTTGTATACTTCTATCTTTTTTTTTTTTTTGGTGAGGCAATTGGGGTTAAGTGACTTGCCCAGGGTCACACAGCTAGTAAGTGTTAAGTGTCGGAGGCCGGATTTAAACTCAGGTACTCCTGAATCCAGGGCCGGTGCCTTATCCACTGCACCATCTAGCTGCCCCTGTATACTTCTATCTTAAATGTGCCTTCAGTTCTCTGGCACCTTCTCCCAGTAAGGGTAGCCAAGTCTGGGAAGGTTATTTAGCCCTAATCCTATAACAAACACTGTCGAGGAAACAATCAGTGAGCCAGGAAAACATCAAATCACTAATTGCTCCTAGAAAAATGGGAACAAATACTTTTTTTATCACCAAAAGAAAACATATAAGAGAATTTGGGGGGGCAGGGCAAAGAGGGTTAAGCGACTTGCGCCAGGGTCACACAGCTAGCAAGTGTTGTTAAAAAAAAATTAATTGTTGATAACTATATCTAATTTGGAAAAATATAATTTGGGACTAATGAAAAATTATGATTGTATGAAAAATTATAAGTTTAGAGAAATTATAATTGGGCCATAAATCCCTTTGTGGTCACCATTCAAATGTAAAAATATTTTGTTAACTAGGCCTAATTTGGGGCTAATCTGACTGGAGGACTAATCTGGGGACTGTTGACTAACTGGCTATCTGACTGCTATTAATTTAATGTGGGCCGTTTATAAAGTTCCACCATACTGCTCCACTCCCAAATTGATAAGCAAAATATTAAGAAGCCTCTTAACTAAATAATCAAAACGGAGTTTATTTATGAGATACTATTTAAAATTAAGAAAACAGGGAGGGGGCGGCTAGGTGGCACAGTGGATAAAGCACCAGCCCTGGATTCAGGAGTACCTGAGTTCAAATCCGGCCTCAGACACTTGACACTTACTAGCTGTGTGACCCTGGGCAAGTCACTTAACCCCCATTGCTCTGCAAAAAAACAAAAAACAACAAAGAATACAGGGAAACAAAATGTACAACCTGACTGCGTTGTGGCACTTCTCTTTCCACTGTGTCTCTTTGGAACTTCTGAATACAATAAGGTCCTTAGCCACTGTTTGCCTTAGGGCACGCAGTCCTTTATTCTAACTCTGAGCCCGTTTCACTTTGTAAATCCTCTCCCTTCTAACTTTCCTCTCCTTACTGCCACTGCTGAACCCCTGTGTTTCTCTCTCACCGACCTTATGTCTGTCTGCCCTCTGCTGCCTTTGCTGCCTCTCTAATCTTGTCCGCCGGCCTTTCCTCCTTGCTCCTAGTCCTGTGTTACTGTTCGTCTCATCCCCCCGTCTCCTTGTCCCCCCTTTTCTCAGCCTCTCTCGTCTGTCCCCCTGCTGTCTAACTCCCAGGTCTATATATACCTTTTCTTCTCTCCACTCAAATCTCGGGGTTTCCTGTGCCCACACACCACTTAAGCCTCACATCCCTCAGCCCAGGCTACACCAGAGCCCAGCATCTCTCAGATACCTCTGCTCAGGGCAGAGGGAGCTGGGGGCTTTTTTCTCCCCCAGCTGTCTGACCTGGCATCTTGTACAGCCCACGGGGCTTTTTCGCTCAGCTGAAGCAGAAGAGATGGGGCACCAGCACCTCCCACACAGAAGAGACCCTGAGGGCCTGAGGCTTTCTAATCTCAGCCTAAAGGTAGGGTCCCCAAATCAAAATAAATTTCCACAGTGTCAAGTGTCTGATGCCGGATTTGAACTCAGGTCCTCCTGAATCCAGGGCCGGTACTTTATCCACTGTGCCACCTAGCTACCCAACACTCGGTTATGATAATAAAAATTCTCGGGGCAGCACTTCCACTAAAACATTTAGGGGAGCCACATAGTAGAAATGAGGTTGCATTGATCTGGCTGACCTATCCCTTATGGTGAGCTCAGGATGGGATGAGAATGAGTATTGTGAATGAGAAGAGAAGTTGAGGAGTACAGCTGGAGCTTATGCTGCATTTGGCCCTTGGTCTCCTCATTTTATCGTGGGGAGGGAAGGATGTTCTTAAATATCTTTATCAATATCTTCTGAAGGCTTGTGCCATTCTTGAACTTATTCATACCAGAACTGGTAGAATAAATGATGATGAATCTGTGTTTCAAACTCATCAAAGAGCTGTTTTTTAAGTTCTAACAACTGAGCCCATCAGTCATTGGTATATAAAATTTTATGTTAAAGGAAGCCACGTTCTTTAAAAAATGTGCTTTTAACCCAGTTTTCTTTTATTGTTGTAGGATCTTGAGGAAGAGTTAGACATGAAGGACAGAATGATTAAAAAGTTGCAAGATCAAATCAAGACTCTCACCAAGACAATTGAAAAAGGTAAGAGAAAGAGAGAGGTTCACTTTCCCATTTTCTGTGGACCCTGCTCTCAGCAAATCTAATAGTGTCAGCAAAGGAATGTGACCTTCCTTTGTATTTGCATTTTAATATGTGATCCTGGGCAAGTCACTTAACTTCTATTTGCCTTAATCCAGGAGAAAATGGCAGACCACTCCAGTATCTTTGCCAAGAAAACCCCAAATGGGATCACAAAGAGTTGGACATGACTGAACAACAACAAAATGTGACTCTTAGAAACCAAAAAGCCTTTAAAACTCAAAGGAATACATTTTTGGTGATAGACTGCAGATGCTGTGATAGGCTGAAGGGGAAATATCTAAGGGAGGCCATCCTGCCCAGCATCCCTCAGAATCTACTATAATTGTAGATACCTAATTGGACAGTTTATAAGAACAACCACATAATAATTTTTACCTCTATCAAACCATTTTTTAAAACCAGAGAAATGAACAGCGACTAAAATTAACTGATCTGAATTTCATCTTTAATCTCTTACACCCACATCCATATTCACAGAGACCACCCTCCAAGAAAGGTAATTAGAAGAAGGTGGAGAAACCAAGGAAATGGATATTTCATCCTGAATATTGGCTGCCCAACATAATTAGGTTTTCCTCCTCACATGTGCACAGTGTGGAAAGGACTATTGATCAGCTTTCCAATGGCCTTATTTTGTCGTTCATTCTTCTTGACCCTTCTACCTCATGAGACACTGCTGACAACCCAGAACTGTTTTTTTTCCTTTTTGTGGCTTCTCTGATTTTCCTTAGTTCTTTCTCTCTCTTTTCCCATTTCATTTGCTGGCTTTTCTGGTGCTTTTTGTTCAGATATGGGTTGAATTAGGTAGGCTCTGAGGTACCATTAACCCTAAGTCTGTAAGTCTCCTTCCCTTAACTGTGGTCTTCCCCCAAGCCTCTACCAGTAACTCTCTGAAAGCTGGAGGGTGTCCACATCTAAGGCAGCCCAAATGGTGGAAGCGGGAGAAGTCTTTATTCATTTAGCTTTTGAATATGTGGTCTGACACTAGATGTGTGCTTTTCTGACTGTGGGATTCTATTTCCAGCCAGTGAGGTACATGCTTCTTCAGAACCCAAAGAGTACATTGGAATGATGGAGTATAAGAAAGAAGATGAAGCCAAGCTGGTGCAAAACCTCATTCTCGGTACCTTTCTTGGGCACTTGGGATTTTTTTCATTAGGTTTAGGAATTTAGATATTAGGCAAAAACTACAGTGATCAGCAATTAATCCCCAAAGAGATCCTTCATAATCTTTCCTCCCCACCCCTTGCCTCTATTGCTCCTCGCCCTGCCTTTTCTCCCTTCCCCCCTCCCATCTGGCTGTGGGAATGAGTCCAGCCAGGAATAAAGATGGTCTGAGGAACAAAACTTACCTAGGAGTCTCACATGTGATATACCTTCTGTTAAGGGCTAAAATTCTAGCTAAACTGTCTAAACTATTTAATGAGTGGTTGCCAATAAATTATAAGCTTTAGCAAGAGTTAGACTTTTAAGCATTTATTAAGGAGAATAAGAATTTGGTAAAGAGAGAGAAAGGCCTACATTCATCTATCTATTAAAGGGAGAGCACATTTCTAGGCCCGCTCTCCACCAGCGTCCTCAGGAAAGAGAACCAGACAGAGCGCTAGTCTCTTCCTTCTTCCTCCCACTAGCCCATGTCACTTCTTTTTCCAAAGAAAAGACTCCTAGTCTTGCCCTCAAAGACCTTCACTTTATGGGCGGAACTCTTCTACAGTAAGTCTCCAGCAGGTGGCATCATTCCAATCGTTACACTCCCTACAGTGGAGGTCATGACTGCTTTTGTGTAGTTCCCCCTTTTTTCTAAAAAAAAAGTGTAGTCTGAGGGATGGTGGAATGAGCTAGGACTTCATACTCCTATTCAGGCCTTAAATGTATGGAATTTGTATTACAAAGGGACCATGAGAAGTGAGAAGCACCTGTATCTGCAGGCCAAGGAAAGAGTAGAGCAGGACTCTGAGCAGGGAAAAACACACCAAGCATCCTTGTAGTCAGTCACATTAAAAGAAATGAGAACAGCTGAATTAATACTTGGTAAATTTTCATTTTCTTCCCTCCTCACCCTGCAGATCTGAAGCCACGTGGCGTGGTTGTGAATATGATTCCAGGCCTGCCAGCTCATATCCTATTCATGTGTGTCCGTTATGCAGACTCCCTAAATGATGCCAGTATGCTGAAATCCTTCATGAATATCACCATTAATGGCATTAAGCAGGTTGTGAAGGTATGAATAACATTTCCTCGCAAAAATATGGGATGCTCCTCCTAGGTTATGACTTGTGTCCAAATTCCAGTTGTGGCTCTGAAACTTAATCCGCTATGTGACTATGGAAAAGTCATTCAGTCATTCCAGGCTCATTTCTCATCTGTAACAAGGTAACGATGATATTTGCACTCTGAGCCTCCTGGTGTTGGGATGAAGAAAATGCTTGCAAATCATAAACTTTTTATGAATATGCTTTTATTATTGTTGTTATCATTAACTTGGAATTGGAGGATAAAAGAGTAGTATGTATGAAAGGGAGGAATTAAAAAACAAAATGGAATCTCTCCCTGGCTTGCGGAATAGGAAGAAATAGGATAGCTGTTTTCAGAAAAATAAGCTTTTTTATAGGCTTCAAGGGAGAGTGGTTGATTCTTCCCTCAGCCAATCATTAGAAATTTCTTGTGTCCCATCAATTTGATTGGGGGACTCTTCAATTTAATCAGGGGCCTCCCTGCTCAACTTTACTTACATTGACTTAGTGTCACTGCAATTTTTATGTGGGGAGATGGAGGAGGCAGATATTGGATTTTTTTCTTCATAGCCCCAGAGGGCAAGCCAAAGAAGTAAAAAATTAAATGCTGATTTGTCAGCAGTTTCTCATGCTATGGAGCAATGGAAAGGAGGCCCACTTCTACTCAATGTAAAGGGAACAATGAAATGGGCTGCCTCAAGGAGCTAGTGTCTTGACCCTCCCTGGAGATCTTTAGCAGGAGGCTGGATGGTTCCTTGTCAGGATATTGTAGATGGGATTTATTATGTGGGTAGTGGGTTAAATAAAGCAAGCATGTTTCTGGATAAATGGAATTTTAGTGCAAGTTGCTGCTTTGAAGACTAACCTAGCCTCTCCTTTCTACCTTGTTGCATCCTTGCTGGCCACCCAAGTCCTTCCTTTATATGGTTAGAGGAATATGACTAATGTCTTTGTTTTGCTCAGAAAAGTAGATTTAAAGAAACTGACAGGTAGATCTTTCGTTAGATAAATGCCCTCATTTTTCTCTTAGCCAAAGGAAGGAGGTAGAGTGATTATGATAACATGTTAAGAACTGTCAAGTACATAGAAAAAGGGATAGACTTGTTTTGCTTGGCCCTAAGGGGAAGATCTAGACATATTGGATAAGGGTTGTAAAAAGGAAGCTTCAGGCTTCCTGATAATTAGAGCTGTCCAAAGGTAAGTAGCTTGGGTCATCTTGAGAAGTGAAGTATTGGCATTCATCTAAGGTCTTTTAGCAGAGGCTGGGCAACCATTTGTTGGCTCTCTGGCAGAAAAAAACAAAACTCTTGTAGTCCATGGCTTCCTTTGTTGTCTCATACATGTCATTCATCATACAATTCCCTTGTGATTTTCTGGTAATGAGAACTCCACTAGTGGAAGCATATCTTACTGTGACTCAGTGTGACTATAACCTCTATAACCTTCATCGCATCTAATTGGCTACCAAGCCATTTTGATAAGCAAAGGATGCATGTCTTACTTCAGGTGTACCATCAGAACATGCAAAAAGGGAAAAGCTCCTCTGAATATTCTAAAGCCAACCCTCAACTTTTCCTTACCAAAAAGAAACAATTTCTTATAGTGGGTATCTATGCATTTAATTAAACATCTACCTTGTTTTGTGCAACAGAAAATGTTTTAGAAACAGCATGGTATAGTGGATAAGGTAGACCTTGGTTCAAATGCCACCTTTAACACATAGGTTTGTGATCCTAGACAAGTCAATTAACCTTTTTGTGCCAAGGGAAAGCATTAACATTAAGGAGGCCCAGGAAAGGCTTCTTATAGAAAGTGAGCTGAGGCTTAAAGACAGGAGCCAGGCAGGGGAGACAGCCAGGTGTGTATCACTCACATATTAAATATGTTCAGGGAGATAGCTATGGGGAAGAATGTAACAGAGAATGCTTTGTTAGGAATTCTCCTTTTATAATGTGAATAATTGCCCACTATCTGTTTTGTAAATTCAGATTTTCACATAATAGCTCTTCTTTTTTTCTTTTTCTTTTTCTTTTTTTTTTTTGCGGGGCAACGGGGGTTAAGTGACTTGCCCAGGGTTCCACAGCTAGTAAATGTAAGTGTCTGAGGCTGGACTTGAACTCAGGTCTTCCTGAATCCAGGGCTGGTGCTCTATCCAGTGCGCCACCTAGCTGCCCCCATTATAATAGCTCTTGTTGAAACAGGTGAATTTTTTTTCAGCACCAAAAGGGTTCTAACATTATATTTCTTTATGTCAGAAACCCAAAGGTTTCCCTGTTTTTCTATAATGGACTCTTCCACACTAGGTATTTTTAAAGTAAAGGACATGTGTACATCATAAGTTTAAAACATTGGGATTGGTCAGAAATGAAAAAAATTCCCCTTCCTCTCTTGCATCTTCAGTCTCTCCAGCTGTTCTGGCTTTTTTCTTCTATCTTCAAATATGTCTAGGTCTCTCACATCTTGAAACAAATTTTTATTTTCCTTCCTTAAACCATTTCCCTTTTTTCCCCATCACCAGACTTTTTGAATGAATAATCTACACTCACTCTTTGTATTTCCTCAATGCTTCCACCACCCCTCTCACGAAACAAAATTCAGTGAACTCATTCTCCTCAAGGTCTCTTCAGGGCATATGACTCAGCTGATTCTTTCTTGAAACTCTCTACCCTTGACTTACATGACACAATTTCCTGCTTTTCTTCCTAAAACATTAACCTCTTCTACCCCCAAATTATTAGAGTTCTCAAATCTCAGATATAAATAAGTTCTCTGGTCTTCTCTAGCTCTACTTTTCCCTCATTGTTTTAACTATAACTTCTAGTGCTAAAATTAAAAAAAGGAAAAACTTGCTAATAATTAGAACTATTAAAAAACGGAAAGTGCTGCTGATGGAGATAGTGGATTCTCCTTCACTGGAGAATTAAACTAAATGGTTTCCAGGGTCCCTTCCAGCTGTGATTCTGTGGCTCCATTTTTTAACTCTGCCTTTGATCTTGCTAAGCTTTAGTTCTGGATCTCCAAGAACCTAGAGAACACCTTGTACGCTGTTACCTCACACTCAAAACATGTCAAATTTAACTAATTCTCTCTCTCTTCTCTGCTTCTATTTGATTTCTCTATTTCATGGGATCATAAATTTAGAGCTTGTAGAGATCTTAGAGACTTTATACTCTAGTCCTCTCAGTGTTTTTCCCTTTTATATTAAAACAATATTTTATTTTTCCCCAATTACATGTAGACAATTTCTGACATTCATTTTTTAAAGTTTTGAGTTCCAAATTTTCTCCATTTTGCATCCCTCTCTCTGAGACAGTAGGCAATTTGATACAGGTTATACATGTTCACTCTTGCAAAACATAAGTGAAAACAAAAAGAAAGTGAAAAATAGTATCCTTTTGATCTGTTCAGATTCCACTAGTTCTTTTTTCCCCTTTTTATGTTTGTTTGTTTTTGTGGGGCAATGAGGGTTAAAGTGACTTGCCCAGGGTCACACAACTAGTAAGTGTCAAGTGTCTGAGACTGGATTTGAATTCAGGTCCTCCTGATAAAGCCAGTGCTTTATCCACTGTGCTACCTCGCTGCTCTTCCACCAGTTCTTTCTCTGGAGGTGAATAGCATTTTTCATCATGAGCTCTTTGGATTGTCTTAGATCATTGTATTGCTGAGAACAGCTAAGTCACTCACAGCTGTTTATCATATAGTACTGCAGTTACTGTGTAGAATGGTTCTGCTCACTTCACTATGCATCAGTTTGTGTTAGTCTTTCCAGGTTTTTCTGAAATTAGCCTACTCATCATTTCTTATATCATGGCAGTATCCCATTACAATCATATGACAGTTGTTCAGCCATTCCCCAATTTGGGGGGATCCCCTAAATCTCTAATTGTTTGCCATTACAAAAAGAGCTGCTATAAATATTTTTGTACAAATAGGTCCTTTTCCCTTTTAAAAAAAATATCTTTGGGAAACAGACCTAGTAGTGACATTGATGGATGACAGTTTTATAGCCCTTTAAGCATAGTTCCAAATTGCTCTCTAGAACAGTTAGATCAGTTCACAAGTCCACCACTAACCCTCTCACTGCATAAAAAACTGAGGCCCAGATAGGTTAAGTGAATTTTTCAATGACATAAAAGGAGTATCAGGTGGAGTTTGAATCAATCTAACCAAAAAGTCAACACCACCATTATTCCAAGATAAAAAAAAAAAATCTCAATCAACTGTGGTTCTTAACTTTTCTTTATTTGTAAATCCAGTCAGTCACCAGGTTCCTAGTAATACATCCCATTATTGTTACTCCCGTGATTGGACCAGGCCTTCTTTACATGATGCCTGTATCACTCAAAAAAGCCTTCTACTTAATTTCCTCTTCTCTAGTTCTCTGCCCCCAACAAAACTACTAGATACAACTATATATCTATGTATATATATATTCCTGCCTGACTAATTTTCTTTTTTTTTCTTTTTCTTTCTTTTTTTTTTTTTAGTGAGGCAATTGGGGTTAAGTGACTTGCCCAAGGTCACACAGCTAGTAAGTGTTAAGTGTCTGAGGCCGGATTTGAACTCAGGTACTCCTGATTCCAGGACCGGTGCTCTATCCACTGCACCACCTAGCTGCCCCCCGACTAATTTTCTTAAAGTAGTGTTCATCATGTCATTCTACTCTTTAGAAAGTTCCATAATGGGGACTTGGGACAGTTAGGGCACAGAGGACAGTCTGACTGTTGGTAAAGTGCATTAAGAGAAAGGGCAGCCTATTTTCCCTACCAACCTTCAAAAGGACATAGGCCACACCAAAAAAAAAAGGGCAGCTAGGTGGCACAGTGGATAAAGCACTGGCCCTGGATTCAGGAGGACCTGAATTCAAATCCAGCCTCAGACACTTGACACTTACTAGCTGTGTGACTCTGGGCAAGTCACTTAGCCACAACTGCCTCACCAAAAAACAAAAAACAAAAAACAAAAAAAAAAGGACATGGGCCAGTATTCTCTAGACTAAATGCATTAAACACCCGCCAGATTAAAATGTAATTAGGAAATATTTATCATAACAAAGATACAATAAAACATAGACAATATTACATTTTAAAATTAAGTCAATATGTGGTCCACAGACTACATATCTATGGATTTGTGGCTCCTGTTTCTATTTGAGTCTGACACCTCTACTGTAGGAAGAGTATGTCCTTTTGAATGATGATGTCATAAGGCAGAGCCCCACTGACCCTGACCCAATACTTGCTTGGTAAAGCCATTGCAAATAATGGAATCAATGTGAGGCTTGAAATCATCAGACAATTGCATTGTGTATTTGTGAGAAAGTAAATAGATAAGTCCAGGAAGAGCAGAGTTTTTGCTTAAGAGTAGTGGGAGATGATAACAATAACTCACATTTATATGGCACTTCAAAGTACTTTACATATCTCCTTTAATTCTCAGAGTAATGCTATGATGTTCCCAGTGTTGCAAAGTTAGTATTTAAAGTGGAATTTATACCCAGTATTTTCTTACTGCAAGTCTAGCCTTTGTCCACTCTGCCATGTTGTTCCTCAGTTGTGGAAAAGCCTTCAGCACCAGAGAAATTTAAGTTTTAACCAGTAGATAATGGGTAATCATTGGGGATTTTCAAGGGAGGGGGGAGTTACACAATGGAAGCTATGTTTTAGTAAGGTTAGTCTGGCAGAAATACAAAGGGCCAATTGGAAGGGGAAAGAGACTAGAAGTATGAGGATCAGTTAATATATTATTGTAGTAACACAAACATATGGTGGTGAGAGCTAAACTGTGATAATAACCATGGGCATGAAAAGAGGGGACCCAGAATTTGGTGAATGAGTTAGTAGGGATAAGAGAGAAGGGAGTAAAAAGTGGCTCAAATATTTTGAATCTGTGTACCTAAGAGAAAGATACACTTTAATCTTCTTTACAACTCTATGATCTAGTCTTTCCTCTGAGAATACCTTGCATATACACTGCATATATCTGGAATGGACATAATTGTTTACATGTTGTCTTCCTGCCCGTTTGAATATTTACTCCTTAAGAGCAGAGACTGTCTTTTTACTTCTCTTTGTATTCCCAGGATTACTATACTGCCTGGCATATTGTAAGCACCTAAATAAAGCTTGCTGACTTCCTGATAATACGAATAAGAATGTTGGAAAAGGGGTCAACTCATATAGGCATTTAGTAAATGCTTCTTGATGGATTCTACCTCTTTTATAAGTCTGTCTCTAAATAATTTCCACATTCATTGAACATGTAATATCTGTACTCTATTATTTAATTACATATTTCCCTATTACTTAAATATTTCATGTGCATTTATCTTGTCTTTTGATCTAGCATGCAAATTCCTATAAGGTAAAGACTATGTCCTGCCTTTCTTTTGCATCTTCTTTAGTGCCCAGAACACTTCTCTGCACATAACAAGTACTAAATGCTTGTTCAGTAGACTTTAAGGAAATATTTGTTTAACAAATGAATAAAAACTAGTTTTAGTCAAATGATTCCTTAGGTCATTGGTTTTCAAGTCACCAGGTAACTAACTAGGTGCCCATACAGGAAAAATGAGGCACATAAGCACGTCTTGGAAACACTAGTGTTAGACATTGCTAATTCTGTATGTCCACATCTTTCTCTAGGAACATCATGAAGATTTTGAGATGCTGTCCTTTTGGCTTTCCAATACATGCCACTTCCTTAACTGCCTGAAACAATACAGTGGAGAAGAGGTAGGGACTGTTGCATTTTTTCTGTTAATTGCCCAACATATTACAGGCCATTCTAAGCAATCTAGCAGGAACTGATAGAATGAATTGCTGATATTATGATGTTTTCTGATGTAATGACTATAACAAAACAACCTTTCAATTCTTATACTTTATGCTTTTCTTTTTTGTGTGTGTGAGGCAATTGGGGTTAAGTGACTTGCCCAGGGTCACACAGCTAGTAAGTGTTAGATGTCTGAGGCCAGATTTGAACTCAGGTACTCCTGACTCCAGGGCCAGTGCTCTATCCACTGCGCCACCTAGCTGCCCCTATTTTATGCTTTTCAAATCCCCTTTTCATATACTCTACCTCAGTAAATCATCACAAATGTGCTGTGAAGTATATAGTGCAGGCTACTCTTATTCCAATTTGAAAGATGAAGCAATTGGTGCTTAGAGAGGCTAAGGGATTTGTCCAGGTTCACATAGCTAGTTAGTGACAGCCATTGGCATAGCTTCCATATTTACTAAGTCCTCATCCATGGCATGCATGATCTAAGGCTAATAGAAGCAATATATTTTGGCTTATGTAGTGATTAGTAATTTGAATGCATATTTTAGAAGACTAATGTTACTCACTGGTCTCTGCTACCCTATACCATTTATGGTCTATTCTTTGCCATTTGGGAGAGATGCTTATTAAGCCAACAAAGATTGATGGTGTTCATTTTAGTTAATTATCAACATTCTTTCCATAAGTAATAGACCCAGCTTGCGAAAGAGGCAAGCTACCCTGCGGTGTATTGTGTATGTCTGTCATTATTGCTGATGGTATAAACTATTATCATTAGTCCTTGGAAAAAAAATTTTAGGGGGCAGCTAGATGGCACAGTGGATAAAGCACTGGCCTTGGATTCAGGAGAACCTGAGTTCAAATCTGGTCTCAGACACTTGATACTTACTATCTGTGTGATCCTGGGCAAGTCACTTAACCCTCATTGCCCCGCAAAAAAAAAAAAAAAATTAAGTCAATCACAGCAAAGAAAACAAACAAAATAAAAAATTGAACAAAAAAGTCAATTGCTTGACAAATGTCATGAAACCACTGTCTCAGAGGATCCAGGAGGAAAGTAAAGGAAGGTTCCTTTTTTCTGTATGGCAGTCCTGGAAGATCACAAACTTGAAGAATTTAAGCTCACCAGAAAGTAAAAGACAGTTATGAAGGGACATTATATATTGGTTCTTAAAAGAAGAAATAGAAGCTAGGTAACCAACCCTTGAATGACAGACTATATTCTTAATATATCACAGTCTATTTGATCACGCTAACTCCATCTGTTCATTTGCTTTGCTATTTTTCTTTTTTTGTTGTTGGGGGTTTTTTGGGGGGGGGTTGGCAGGGCAATGAGGGTTAAGTGACTTGCCCAGGGTCACACAGCTATTAAGTGTCAAGTGTCTGAGGCTGGATTTGAACTCAGGTCCTCCTGAATCCAGGACTGGTGCTCTATCCACTGCACCACCTAGCTGCCCTATTTTTCTTATAAATAAATGAATTGCTACTCATTTCCTTAAAAAGAGGTGATAGACTCAGAGAGCACATTGAGACATATTTTTTGGATATGGTCAATGCAGTAATTTGTTTTGCTCAACTAGACATTTTTCAAAACAGGGATTTGAGATACTGTTTTTTGCCCAATCATGTACCTAAAGTATCTAAGATATGAAGAAGGGTTGTAATTGAAGCTCGTGATCAAGTTAGTGAATAAGTATATCCATTATCTGCATGAACCTGATAATATCTATTATATCAAAGCAAATGTCCTTCTAATGTTTATATGCTCCTAATTGAATTTCAGGAATTTATGAAGTATAACACTCCACGTCAAAATAAGAATTGTTTGATGAATTTTGACCTTTCAGAGTATAGACAGATTCTCAGTGATGTGGCAATACGGATATATCATCAATTCATTATTGTAATGGAAAATAATCTTCAACCAATGATAGGTAAGAAAGGACTCACCTAAAATGTGACAACATAGATGATATTTGGGTATAGCTGAGTAGTATGATTAAATGAGGTAAGTAATGGTATAAATGGCTCATTTTAATTTATACAAGTTCTTTTTTATTTATTTATAATGACCCCATCGTTTATAAACAAGGTCTCATTACTATTGATAATTTGAGAAAAAAACTTCCATCTTTACATGGCTTTTTCTATATTCTTAAAATTCTGATTACTTTCTTTAATTTTCAGTATTTTCCCCCTATTTTAATAGTTTCAAGCCAGGAGTAGACTTTTCCTTTTCCTTCTCAGAAAGATGAAGGAAGATGCCCCAAATCTTATATCATAGATCCAAGGGAATCTCAGAGGCTATCTAGTCTAATCCATACTGAACTAAGAATGTTCTCTATAAGATCACTTAAAAGTGGTCATTCAGCTTTTACTTGAAGACATCTATAGAGAGAGACCCATCCCTCCAAAAAGTAGCCCATTCCACGTGTGGATATCTCTAATTGTTAAGAATTTGTTTTCTTGTACATCAAGCCAAAATCTGCTTCTCTGAGATTTCTACCCATTCTTCTTAGTTTTACTTTTGAAAGACAACCACAGCAGGTCTTTCCCTTCCCTATAGTCATTCCAATACTTGAAGAATATTATGTCTCTGCTCGCTGCCTCATCCCTACCTGCAGAAAAAAAATCATCTCTTTAGGTTAAACATCTCCAGTTCCTTCCATCATTCTTCATATGGCATGCTCTCAAACTTCCTCTCCATTCTATGGTTTAGGCTTCTCTATGATTATGTTAACTTGTTCAGTTTGCAGTCCACTAAAACTCTCAGATCATTTTCATATGAACTTCTATCCAGCTGTGCTTCCCCTGTCTTATATTTGTGGATTAAAATATAAGATATCCCTATTAAATTTCATTTTTTAAGATTTGTCCTCTTAAAGTATCAGATCCTGGCTGTCATTCAATGTTTTAAATCTCCCAGTTAGCATTGTGTCCTCTATAAAATCATTTAAGTCACTGATGATGATATGAACCTGCTAATGACCACAGTTTGGGTCTGGACAGTCTACCAATTATGAATCCACCTAATTACACTACTTTCTAATATCTATCCATTTTATCTGATTTATTTAAATGTTTTGTTAAAGCATGTGCAAACATATACATGCATCCAGCTCATTATGCACCTCTTCAACCCTTATACCAATGAGTCATTGAATTCCTTTTGTCTGTGGTATTAGTGCAATGCAATTCAAATAAATCCAACAAGCATTTATTCTGTGGTTCCTATGGGCCAAGCATCTTCCTAGCTTCTGAGTTTTAGGGACAAAAATGAAATAGCCCTTGTTCTCAAGAAACTTATGGTGTACTGGGTGCAAATATGTACACAAATGTGTAAATAAAAAGTTACTATTACAATTATTTTCAAAACAATGTTTAGCTTCCTAAAAATGAAATGCATATTCTCCACCAATGACAACAGTAAAAAATGATAATAACAATAACCTCCTAGTGTCTCCTTATGGGCATGAGAAATGTTTTCCATCTTTCTTTTCATGTCTTTCTTCAGTACCAGGAATGTTGGAATATGAAAGCCTTCAGGGAATTTCTGGCTTGAAACCAACAGGATTCCGGAAGCGGTCCTCCAGCATTGATGACACAGATGCCTACACCATGACCTCCATCCTGCAGCAGCTCAGCTATTTTTATACTACCATGTGTCAGAACGGGCTGGACCAAGAGCTTCTAAAGCAGACTGTAAAGCAGCTTTTCTTTCTGATAGGAGCTGTCACCTTGAATAGTCTCTTCCTTCGAAAGGACATGTGCTCTTGTAGGAAAGGAATGCAGATAAGGTAAAGCCAATGAGCCTCTTAGCAAGCTGGAGAGAGGAGAGGGGGGAGAGAATAGAAAGCTTTTTAAAGCTGGGTACACACCATATGTAGCCCTTCTCCATTCATTATATCAGGCATGAGTTTCATCCTGCTTGTTCTGTGAAAGATTGTTATAGAACCTTAGAAGATGCTCACTTTTTTTGGGGGGGGGGCGGGGCAATGAAGGTTAAGTGACTTGCCTAAGGGTCACACAGCTAGTGTCAAGTGTCTGAGGCTGGATTTGAACTCAGGTCCTCCTGAATCCAGGGCCAGTGCTTTACCCACTGCGCCACCTAGCTGCCCCCAGATGTTCACTTTCTCATGTTGACATCAGACACTCATGCCAGGGACATTGCCTTAACAATCTTTATAGACCAGAAAACTGAGAATTCTAACTTTTTTTTTTCATTTTTGCCTTCTGGGGTTTTCATTATCAGTATTCAGCACCTACTGAATAGCACTGTGCTATAGCACTGAAGGAGATAAAAAGAAGTGTGAGACATAACTCCTTGCCTTTGAAATTTTTACCATCTTGACGAAGACAGTGTGAGAGGATAACTGATAAAAGACACTATGCTGTAGAGGACTTTGGGAGGGAAAGAAATCACTGAACGAGGATGGCCCAGAATAGCTTCATGGAAGGGGTGGGACTTGAGTTGGGCCTTTAAGGGCAGACAGAATTTAGTCAAGTGGAAAGAAGGTAATGGAGATATTCCAAGTGGTAGAACTGAACAAAGACCCAGGATTATGCTAGTGGACAGTAACCAGAATAAAGTTTTGAATTGGGGATGGGGTTGGGGAGAATAATAAGAAATAAGATTGGGAAGATAGACTGGGGCCAGATTAAGGAAGGCTTTGAATACCAGGCTCAGGAAGTTGAACATCATCTTATAGATAATGGAAAGCCATTGGTTTTGAGCACAGGCAGATTTCCTTATTGTTAATATTAGATGGAAGGGGCTACAGACAAACTGTGAATAATTTATCCCAGGTTATAAAGAGAATTAGTGTAAATTCCTTTTGAGTGTGATTATTTCACTGTTTATATTTGTGCTTGCCATTGGCTTAAAATGATAGTTAATATTGATTATTTCTAAGGCCTCTTTCAACTCTAACCTTCTGTGAGATAAGGAGTCCAGGTTTTAGAAATGAAAAGTGCAGGGGCAGCTAGGTAGTGCAGTGGATAGAGCACCAGCCCTGGATTCAGGAGGACCTGAGTTCAAATCCGGCCTCAGACACTTAACACTTACTAGCTGTGTGACCCTGGACAAGTCATTTAACCCTCATTGCCCTGCCAACCCCCCCCCCAAAAAAACAACAACAACAAAAGAAAAATAGCTATCATTATTTTATAAAAGAGGAAACTGAGGTTCTGAAAAGTTAAATAACTTAATTGTGATCTCAATTAAGTTAACAAATGTCTGAGTGAGGGAACCCAACCTAAGTCAACCTTTTATCTACTCCTATAGTCAATAGATCGAGTTTTCTCTATTTACTCAATTTTAATTGTTAAATGTAATTTTAAGTCTTTTCCTTTTTTTCTCTTCTCTAATTTACCAATAATTGGAAACAACTGTTCCTCCCCCAAGAGTATTTCCTAATCCCCCAGGTTCTACCACCCCCTGCCCTATTGTAGTCATGAAGATCTCATATGTCTGCCTCTTCCTAAGGGTTGTAAAAAATAGAACATGGCAAATTCATGGTCACTTCTGCTTTTGCTCCAGGTGCAATATCAGCTACTTAGAAGAATGGCTTAAAGATAAGAATTTGCAGAATAGTGCAGCTAAGGAAACTCTGGAACCCCTTTCTCAGGCTGCCTGGTTACTCCAGGTCAAAAAGATCACAGATACTGATGCCAAAGAAATATATGATCGATGTACTTCACTATCTGCTGTACAGGTAACTAGACTTATTCCTTTCCCTAGGCACCGCTGGCTGTGTTCCTGTATTATTCCCAGAGATGACAGCCTAACCCAATTCTCCCTTCTTAATCAGTCGGGTGTGGAATATAAATATATTTCTCTTATTTCTTTGGAAGAAAATATTTTAGGCCCCTATGGCTGAATCCTGATTTGTTCCCTCTGTGGTTTTATTTTCTCCTTTCTTGGAAGCTGAGGTGGGGATCAGACAGTAACATCTTGTTGAACTATATTATTAAAAAAATAAAATAAAACATGATTTACAAACCATCTGAACCATAACTTTAACAAGATTGTACCCTTTTCATGGTTTATTACTATTTTGTGTGATGTTTTCAGATCATAAAGATCCTTAATTCATACACACCTATAGATGACTTTGAGAAAAGAGTGACTCCATCCTTTGTTCGCAAAGTACAGGTAAGGTTCATAAGTATGCTCCAGATCAAAAGTGTTACTTCTTAAAATGAACTATAAGAAAACTAATTTAAACAATATTTTAAAAGTCTAGGATTGGGGGCAGCTAGGTGGTGCAGTGTGGATAAAGCACCAGCCTTGGATTCAGGAGGACCTGAGTTCAAATCTGACCTCAGACAGTTGACGCTTATTAGCTGTGTGACCCTGGGCAAGTCACTTAACCCTCATTGCCCCTCCAAAAAAAAAGTCTAGGATTAAGCTGTATTCCAAAGTGTAGTATGGGGAAGAGAAACTTCAAGTTAAAATAAGGAAAACCTAGGTTATTTGGGCTCACTCATTTAGATATTATGTAATTCTGGGTAAACAAATAACCTCAACCTCTCAAATCCCAATTTCTTAATCTATAAAATGGAGATAGCAATAGTACTGACCTCACAGGGTTGTCATAAAGATCAAATGAGATTAACGTGTAAAGCACAAAGCACTATTTAATGTGAGTTATTATCATTGTGCTCTCATATTTTCTGATTGATTCAGACAGAAATAATCCTGGAACAAGTTGACATCCTGCTATTTTTTCTTTTATATTTAATGTGTATATACTATTGTACAGATGGATAAAATGACCAAGTTTTTGTAGTTAAATAAAAGTATTAGAATGTACATTCATGCCCAGAATACAAATCAAAAGACCTGAATGCCATAATATACGATAACTACCCAGAACTTCTGAACACAGAAAATGAAATGCCCATCAAAAGAACCTACAGATTGCTTCTAGAAAAAACAAATCTGAGGCTGCAAACTCCAAGACACAATAGTGGTTAAATTTAACAGTTCCATTGGGAAACAACAAATTATGCAAGGGACCAGAAGAAAAACCTTCAAATATAAAGGAAAGGCTATTCATATAGCACAAGCCTATTCTGCACCCACCAGAAAATTCAGGAAGGAATGGAATACTGTATTCTGAAGGGCAATGGAATTCAAGATGCAGCCTAAGGTGACCTACCCTACAAATCTGAGCCTAACCACAAATGGGAAAAAAAAATGTTAAACGCAGATGTTAAATAATAAATAGGCATTCAAAATGTCCTTAGAAATGCAATCATATATGAAGAGATGAATTGTTTCTCAAACACCTCAGACAACAGAAATACAAAAAGGGTAAACATATACAGCAACCAGAGACAACAACATAACAATAGAGAAATCATGAAGAGGCTTCTTTTGAAATGTGCACAATAAGACAAGGGTAAAAGCAGAAGACAGACAGAAGTGATGATGGAGAGCAGCTAGGTGGCACAGTGGATGGAGCACCAGCCCTGGAGTCAGGAGTACCTGAGTTCAAATCCGGCCTCAGACACTTAACATTTACTAGCTGTGTGTGACCCTGGGCAAGTCACTTAACCCCAATTGCCTCACTTAAAAAAAAAAAAGAAGTGATGATGGAGAAACAAGCCTGAAGCATCATGAACTAGCCCAGACAGTACTGTTCCAACCATTGAATCAATGCTTGTGTGTTTGTGGGATGAAATCATAGAATGGGAGAATGCAGGAAAAAAAGGGGGGGGAGATGAAGAATGCTAAAGGAGGCAAAGGGAGGGATTGAAACGGGGAAAGTGTGGTCTTATTTCAGTAGGGGAAGGGGTTACCATTTTTGTATGCTCCTATGAGAAAAGTGAGATATTCTAACAAGGAAGATGGAGAATTAAAGGAAGAAGAGGAATGATCTGCAGAGATTTGATTCTTAGGAAGACCATACATGCTGCCTCAGGAGAAGGGGAAACAGAGCTCCGAGAGGCAAGGGTTAATAATGAACTGCACAATCAGACACACAGGAATAATCCTACCCTAGAGCAATATCCTCTTTATCACCTGCGGGAATTGGTATTTTTGCAAGAGGGAGATATAATAGGGGGGGAAAAGGACCAGAGGACCAGCTTCTATAAGGCAATAATAGAAACTCTTTAGAAGAGAGAACACAAAATAGGTACCTCAGAAGTTTGATTCAATTCCAAATACAGAGAATAAATAAGGACTAAATAAGTATAATGGCAAAGAATCAGCAGAAAAGGAAAATAAAGAAGAGAATGAAGGCAAGAAGATCCTTTTTTCAGAAAAAAGTATGGAAAATGAAATTGTAAGCCTAATGAACAAAATAAATTGAAAAGGAGGAAAGAGAGGAAGGGGATTTCTTTTTGACTATTTAACTGAGAAAAAAGGGAGGAATTAACCAGATAAAAGCCAGAAAGAAAAAGGAATTAATAAGCAAAACTCCCAAACCAGGCAAATAGGAGAGGGAGCCTTAAAGTTCAGAGAAAGAGAGCTTCTAGGAATAGAGCCACCTTTAAAAAAAAAAAAAGAAAAAGTTATAGTTTAACTAAAGAAACAAACTACTGTGTTTACAATGGAAGGGGGGAATCATAACTTGGGGGAAGGAACACCTAAAGCTCAATCTCATAACTTTACAAGTGAATGGATTAAACAATCCAGTAGATCCAATAAAATGAAAAGTCACAGATGTAATAAACTAATATCCCATGATCTCACTATTGCTTACAAGAAATGTTTTAAAAAGACACACACACAGAGTGAGGAACCGGGAAAAAAATGTACTATTCAGCAAGTGAATTCAGAAAAGCAAGAGTTGCAATCGTGCTATTAAACAAAGCAAAAACAAATACTCAAAACATAAAGATAAAGAAACTATGCTCCCACATAAATCATCACATTTCTGTGTCTCACCAACAAACCCCTCTAAGAAGAGATAGTAAGAGAGACCCCATTTCCAATAACTGTAGACTATATGAAATACTTGAGTATGTATGCCTAGACAAACCCAGAAACTACATGAATATAACTATAAAACACTTTTATATAAATAAAATCAGATTTAAATAATTGGAAAAATATTAATTGCCAATATAAGAAAAATGAACAATTCTACCCAATTTACTTATTCAATGCCATCCCAATTAAATTACCAAAAAATATTTTAAGATAGAAAAAAAACAAAATTTGTTTGAAAGAACAAAAGGTCAAGAATATCAAAGGAATTAATGAAAAAATGTAAAGAAAGAAGGTTTAGTAGTACCATATCAAACTATATTCTGAGGCAGTAATTATCAAAACTATCTGGTACTGGATAAGAAATAGAAAAGTGAACTGGTGGAAAAGAGTAGACATACAATACACAGTAGTAAATAATTATAGTAATCATGTTTTTGACACGTAAAAATTTAAGCTTTTAGGATAAAAATACACTATTTGGTAAAAATTGTTAGAAAAACTAGAAAGTAGTCTGGCAGAAATTGGGTATAGATCAATATCTTTTACCATTTATCAAGATAACAGTCAAAATGGATACATGACAGATATAAGAAAACTAGAACATGGAAAGACTTCCATGAAATAATGAAAAGTGAAATGAGCCTTTTTAAAAATGCTTGACTTATGAATCTTCATCATATTTAGTGACTACTGAGCCCAATGTTAAATATTTCAAGTGAATATGATGTTTCTTAAATTAATTGGGAAGGATTTTGCCTACTTCCTCCAATTATTGGGGAGGGCATGTATAGCTAGAGAGATTAGATCAATAAAATTTAAAATATTTAAGGTCTTTTCATATTTGGACTTAGTTACACCATGACAATTTCTATTTATTATAACAAAGGTCAGTGTTAAAAACAAAAAACAAAAAAACAACAGTCAGAAGACCAGGCTTGAGCCCTACCATTTAGCAGCTATGTAACCTTGAACAAATCATTTAACTTTGTTAGTTTACTCTGTAAAGTGAGGATGCTAATTATTATGCTACTTATCTTATATGGGAATTATTGTGAAGAAAATGTTTTACACACTATTACAGTGCCTTGTTAAAATCTCTAGCAGTAACTTAGGAATCTGAAATTTTTTCGGAAGAAAATATAAGCTATCATTAATAGTGAGTGAGCAGTCAAAAACCAGTATAATTAATGAGTCCCCTGAGGGGTGAAAGCCTAGACTGAAATAGAGTATCCAGTGGATCAAAGTTAATGAAAGTAGAGTGGGAACTACTTAGAAATAAATATATTTATGTGTTCTCTTTGAAAATTTTAGATATCCAGCAAAGAATAATGAAAGTGCTTATTGATGTTACCCTCTTTCCTTTGCTCTCATTTCAGGCTCTACTAAATAGCCGAGAGGATACAGGCCAGCTGATGTTGGATACCAAATATCTCTTTCAAGTTACGTTTCCCTTTATCCCTTCTCCACACGCTCTAGAAATGATAGAGATCCCCAGCAGTTTCAAACTGGGCTTTCTCACAAGGTTATAAAGGGAAAAGGAAATAGAAATTTTCTCTCAAAAGTTAAACCAAGTTTAAACATTTGAGGGTCACTTCATCAATTGACATACAGTATACTTTGGAATGGGATTTGAAAAATAGAATAGGGTCTCCCCAAATTGGTACCACCTCATCATATTTGTTGTTAGCAAAGCCTTCTCTCACTGAATTGTTGACTCTATGCTACATTTCACCCAGACCTATAAGCTGTGGCTGATGCATTTGGAATCCTTGCCTATCTTTCCTGGAATTCCTAGGACATTTGCTTATTTCCTTTTCCTCCTGGATCAAAATTAGGAGAGAGAGCTCTATAATGTAGGAATAGAGATCTATGGGCCTATCTGCCAAGTTTTCTCAGATTACTGAATTGAAAGTCAAAGTTCTAGAAGTTGTTTCCATATCAGAGAGAAGCAGTAGAACCTTAGGCTGATGGCCTTTGAGAATAAAAGACTTTGTCATTATGACTTCTTCTGTCTTCTCCATATATTTGCTGTAGTAGTAAAATACAGTGAATCTGCCATTGCTATAAATACTTCAAGGTAAAATAACATTTTTTGAGACTTCCATTCCAATACTAAGCAATCAGATATAGTGATTACTATGTATATATTTCTATTTCTGGTTGTATCATGAAGTTGAGACAATCTCAATTGACCATTGTCTAATGTAATAGAATGTTTCTTTAAATTAGATCAATTTCATTTTATTCTTTTGCCACTTTTTCCATTAAAAATACATTCCCTTTAAAGAAACCCAAGGTTTTGAACTAAAATATGCAACAAATTATTTTTGTTAGCTAAAAACACTTTAGAGTATTTATTCTAATGTAGGACTTTATGAAGAGAACAGCTAAAAAGGAATCTACTCCATTCATCCCTCTACCGGTGGGGTAACAAATTTCCCCAATAAGATGGGAACTGGGACTTCTCCCCTTCCCTTTCAACCTTCTTTCCCCATAATAAGCAAAGCATCATAAGGAATTAATTACTAATAGCCGGGATCCTCTAACTCCAACCCTGTGCTTTGCCACTCTAAGAACTCAGGTTTGGGTCATTCTTTACTCATTGTTCTTATAGCTTAATAAATGACAATTGTGATTTTACATCCTAAATGTGTTTTTACATTTCCCTGTATTGTCTTTGGGAATCTAGACAGAATGTGACTATGCCACAATGTAGTTCCATTAAAAAGGAATAATCTGTGTTATTTTATAAATGATGAATTTTTCAGCTAATTTACATATCGTATATGAAAGAATGAAAACCATCATTGTTTGATTTTAGTCAATAAAATATTTTGTCAAATAAACTTTGCCAGTTCATCTCTAATTAAAATGAAGATTTACTTGCTAAGTGTTTTCACTTCAAGTATTTCTCTGTTTAAAGATGCAAGCCTCTGTAAAACATGTATTATACAAAAAGGGGCAGTAGATGCAATTAATTTGGTTCATGTTGTAACTAAATGGAGCTTGATTCAGCTAGCCTGCCCCACCCCCTCCGCCCCATGCAAGGTTATACTTAGAATGAATCAGAAGCTTCAATGGCTGAAAAAATGGTAATAATTCCAAACTTGTGAATTACTGAACCAACATGGCCTCACCAATTTTGGTTTGTTCACTAACAGAAAGATAAAGCATTTATTAAGCACTTACTAAAGGTATAAATGTTAGAGATCAAAATCCAAGCCAGCCAGTTCTTACCCTCCAAGCATCAACATTCTTCTTATGATACATTAAAGGGAGGACTGTAGTCTTGGTTCTGAACAAAAGTAAATCCTCTATCTGAACTCGGCTCCCTAAAGGGCAAAGTCCAAGGTTCCTGGGGAAGGTAAAAGAAGATACTAGTCAGAAGCACAGGTGGCATGAGGAGATGGCTGGGAAATGACAGATACCCAAAACTTTTCAAAAAGCACTGTTCCAGGGAGCTTATTCCCAGACATTGATTTTTTTTTTTTGGTGAGGCAATGAGGGTTAAGTGACTTGCCCAGGGTCACACAGCTAGTAAGTGTCAAATGTCTGAAGCTGGATTTGAACTCAGGTCCTCCTGAATGCAGGGCCAGTGCTTTATCCGCTGCACCACCTAGCTGCCCTCCAGACATTGATTTTTAATAATAATCATTTTTGCAATTAATGCAGATAAAGAGGTTGTTGAGCAAATATCTGCCACTAACTTCAGGTACAGGAGGGTGCCAATCACTGATTCATGAAGTAAAGTAGGTTAAGCATGTGCTTTAGTTAATTATTTGCCCTGGCAGAGGGAGGGTGTAATGGCTAGAACTGCCATTTTGTCATTCATCCTACTAGTGTCCTAACCTCACTGTATATGTGTATTAAATGTACCTATGGGTTCCTCACTTATATTTTATAAATACTTTTGCTTTCCTTTTCTGACATTTCCTGGAGTTTGGGGATGGGGAAAGGAGAAGATACTGAGTGGAGAGTAGAAGTAGAGCTCTCTAACATTAATCCCCATCCAATCCATACAGTGATTACATTCTCATAGAGGACCAAGTCTGGAGTCAGGAAGACCTGAGTTCAAATCCATCTTCAGATATTTACTAGCTGTGCGACTCTGGGCAAGTCACTTAACCCTGTTTGCCTCCATTTCCTCATCTGTAAAATGAGCTGGAGAAGGAAATGACAAACCACTCCAGCATCTTTGCCAAGAAAACCCCAAATGAGGTTACAGAGTTGAATACTCCTGAAATAATTAAACAAATTGTCTCTCTGTATACACATATACATATATGTCTGTGTGTGTAAACACACATGCATACACACACACACACACACACACACACACACTGTATGAGAGTTTTGATGTCATAGTGAATAGAGGTCAGGAAGACCAGGATTCAAATCCTGCCTCCAGCACCTACTGGCTATAAGAGTCTAGGTAAGTCATTTAACTTCTCAATAACCCCAATTATCTAAGACTACAAGTTATAGGTGAACTCTCAATCTATTTCACTGGAAGGAACTCCAAACACAAGAAACCATCTACCCCAACAACAACCAAAAATTCACTCTATATTTCTCTTACTTTATGGAAGTAGGGCTTTATGGTGGATTAAGCATTCAATTTGGAGTCAGGAAGCCAGGATTCAAGGCCCATCTCTTAATATTTTCTGGGTGACTTTGTTCATGTCACTTAACCTTTTTCGCCTCAGTTTCTTCTCCTATAAAATAGTCTCAAGGTGATTTCATTTGAATAGATGAGGAAACTCCCTCTAACAATGCAGATCAACATCATGTCTGCAACTTATGGGCTTAAAGAGTTACTAGGGCTAGAGAGATGTTAAATGATTTCCCAGTCACCCAACACTGTGTCAGATATTGAACTTGAACACAGGTATTCCTGGCTCCAAGGACAGGTCTGTTTACACAACCTCAAGCTACTCACCTCACAAGGTTGTTGTGAGGAACATGTTTTATAAACGATATAGTATTATATAAATATTAACCCTGGCTACTCTTTAGCATTATCACCCATGTCACATACAAGGCTTTTCTGACAGGGGACAGGGATCTTAAGAACCAAGTAGGAAATGAGCTTCTGCTGCTCCTGGGTTTTTGCCATGTTAGACTTGTAGAGAGGAAACAGGGGGACTGAAAACTATCCCCTTATCACAATAGTTACTTTCTCCAAAGATCAGTGTCCCCTTTTACTGAGAAATTATAATCTCACATATGACTGATCAATGAGAAAATCAAAGTAAAACACCAAGTTGACAAAATAAACACATCAATCCATGTGAATTAAAACACAAAGGAAAAGCTAAAAACATGATACTTCGTGTTTATATAATGACTGAAAGTTTACAAAACACTTTCTTTACAACAATCTTATAAAGTAGATAATATTTACACTATCATTCCTGTTTTACAGATGAAGACACTGAGCCTCAAAGAAGTTGTGTCTTGTCCATGATCACAACCAATCGAGCTAGGCTCAGAGCTGGTACTTAAATCCACCCTTTTCTAACTTCAAGACTAGTGTTCTTTCCAGTGTACCTATAGACACAAACCTTCCCCACTCTGTGAAGTAAATTTAAAAACCAATTAACTGAACAACTTTGCTTATTAATTTTTTTCTTTTATACATATACGTATGAAAATATATGCAAGACAAGGTGCTATGGAAGATCTTTTTAAAAGATATAAGGTACAGTTTCTGTCCTCCAGGAATTTACAAACTAGTTAAAGAAATGAAGTAACATAACTATAATATTTATTTATTTATTTGGTGAGGCAATTGGGGTTGTGACTTGCCCAGGGTCACACAGCTAGTAAGTGTCAAGTATCTGAGGCCGGATTTGAACTCAGGTCCTCCTGAATCCAGGGCCAGTGCTCTATCCACTGCGCTACCTAGCTGCCCCCTACATAACTATAATATAAGACAGCACATGACAGCATTTCTCAAAGTATGGTCCTCAGACTTCTGGAATTCACCAAGACCCCTTTAGGGGGACAAGATAAAAAATATTTTCATTAAAATATTAAAACATTTTCCTGTTAAAAACTCCACCTTTTTCAAATGTTTGTGGCTGGATTTTCTTCCTATAGTTCATCCAAAACAATATATGACAAGATAGAATGTAGGAGCAGATATGAGGATCTATCTTCTATTAGGCCAAACACTACAGAAATTTTTTAAAAATTATATATGTGGGGGCAGCTAGGTGGCGCAATAGATAAAGCACTCTCCCTGGATTCAGGAGGACCTGAGTTCAAATCCAGCCTCAGACACTTGACACTTACTAGCTGTGTAAGTTGTATGACCTTGGGCAAGTCACTTAACCCTCATTGCCCCCACCCCCCAAATGATATATGTTTATATATATATATATATATATATATATATATATATATATATATAATATGTGTGTATGTAAAACAAAGCTAATCTTGCTAATTTTTTGGAAAAGATATATTTTACACAAATTGTTATTTCTGTTAATGTAATAACTTTTAAAATTAAGTAACAACTTCTAATAATTTTATCAGTTTTAATTTTTAATAAAATAAATCTTCATAGATATGACCAATGTAAATAAAAGACCTTTGGGATCTTCACCAATTTTTAAGAATATATAAAGGCATCCTGAAACCAAAAGTTTGAGAACACTCATATAACTATCACATAAATGATAGTAACAATAGGGGCTACAGGAATCCATCAGAGCAAGAAACTGCTTAAAATTAGGGTAATCAGGAAGGCTTCATGGTGGGGTTGGGGGATTTTCTGGACCTTGTAGTATAAGTAGGATGTTAATAACTTGATAACGGTGCTGAAATAGCCCAAGGAAGCAAGAATATTCCAGGGTGGGAGAATAACAAAGTATGGAGGTAGTGATGTACAAAATGGATTTTAGGTGACCATGAATTGACCAGTTTTCAGAGAAGGTAGGAGATAAGCGTATATGTAGTTTATAGTCATACTGTGATGGGCCTTCATGGTTACATCAGGAATTTTTTTTTTTAAGTGAGGCTAGTAAGTGTTAAGCGTCTGAAGTCGGATTTGAACTCAGGTACTCCTGAATCCAGGGCTGGTGCTCTATCCACTGCGCCACCTAGCTGCCCCTACATTAGGACTTTTTATTTCATTTAGGTAGGGATTCAATTAACATTTATTTATGTGCAGAGTGCTAAGGAAGAAACAAAGTTTATATAAAACAGTCCCTGTCCTCATGAACCTCTCAGTCTAGTATGAGGATAAGAGACAAACATACACAATTGGAATACAAATACTATCTAAGTACACTAGAGAGCCACAAAATAAAGTATTATGTGAGGTCTGAGGAGGAATGTCACTAGGGGTGAGGTTGGGGAAAGGTACTATTTGAGTTGGACTTTAAAGGATGGATAGAAATTCAACAGGTGAAGCAGGGAGGATATTGCAGACATAGGGAACACATGGGGGTGAGGGAGCATGAGGCATGTTCTGAAGGGACAGAGTAGTCCAGTTTGATTAGAGAACAGAGTAGATATAGTGAGTAATTTGAGGCTGTCTTCATGAGACAATCTTGCAAACCCAATGCCATGTAGTGTAGGGTAAAAATATAACATGAATGCTTTGGGCTGTAGGAGCATCCTGCTTCGTGTTGAAATGGGCAAGTTCATGAAATCCAGGAAGGCGGTGCTGGTCCTGGCCAGGCGGTACTCGGGGCGCAAAGCTGTCATTGTCAAGAACATTGATGATGGGACATCTGACAGGCCTTACAGCCATGCCTTGGTGGCAGGCATCAACCGCTACCCTCGAAAGGTGACTGCAGCCAAAAGGAGAGGTTATCTATTAACCCTTTTAGCCTCCTCCATCACTTCCACCCCACTGTGACCAGGCTCTACTTGCCTCTGCATTCACCACCCTCCATTTCATTGAAAATTCATTTTTCCTCTGTAGAATTATACTTAGTTTTGCTGGATAGGTTATTCTTGGTTGTAATCCTGTATTTTATCCTTTTGGGAATATATCATATTCCAAGCCTTCCTCTTCTTTAATATGGTGGCTGGCAAAATTTTGTGTGATCCAGATTGAGTGCTTTGGGCTAAAGTACTGGTTAGTTGTGGGGGTTTTCTTGCTGTTAATGCATTTAAACTGATGCAACCACTAGAAAGAACTCAAGTAAATGCCTGGATTCAAGGAAGGAAGAGAGAAATGAAGGGTACCTTGAGGTACTGGCAGAATTAAATAACACATTTGTTGTTCTCCACCCCCACCAAGACTGAAGAAACCTATGTATGTTTAGTGTTCCTAAGAAAAGAACAGTAAGAATACTGAGGAGAGGAAGAAGACTGGGATTTTAGTGAAAGTTTATTAGAAATGTCTGTCCAGGGGCAGCTAGGTGGCACAGTGGATAGAGCACCAGCCCTAGAGTCAGGAGGACCTGAGTTCAAATCCAGCCTCAGACACTTAACACTTACTAGCTGTGTGACCTTGGGCAAGTCACTTAATCCCAATTGCCTCACAAAAAAAGAAAGAAAGAAATGTGTGTCCAGAGAATCTAAGCTGGACAAAAGGAGGCTAGTCAACAAGATTCATAAAATCACAAAATATTAGAGCTAAAAGGGACTTTCAAGCTCATCTGACCCAAGCCCTTCACGGAGGAGAAATCCAAGATGGTAACAACTTTTGTGATGACAAATCTGTAGCTTTTAACACAGGCCCAGAGGCTGCCCCCTGCACTCCCACCCCAATGAATTCAATTAGTTCAAATAACTGCTGAATGGTAACCAATCAATTCACTCCAAACAATGGAACAAGTTTTGTTGTGTAAACATAGCCAGTACCATTTTATTACAAACACTATGAAAATACCCGGAACTCCTATGAGGCTAAAAGCACCCAAACACTTATTATGGTGACAGATGGGAAGGAAGGAAGCAAGAGGCTGAGCTTTAATGCCTTCATAAGTAGATTAAAAGTGTCAAAGTTCCTTTCCTACCTTCTCTACCGCAGGACTTCATTTTTCCTTTCCACTCATCTTCTTGGTACCATAAAAAGGTAAGCATCTTTTCATATCAAATTAGGTTATTTACCAGTCTCAATGGGAGGGAAAGAAAGGAATTGAGTATATTTTTGCTCTTACTGTCCAAGTATTGATCTAAGGATACCCAGTAAAATAATGTGGAAAAGTAGGTAGCTTTTAAATGTATCTTTGCTCTCTAAAACATATTTGTAGGTGATTCTGCCCTTCACACACACACACACACACACACACACACACACACACACTTTCCTTTTTTCTGAATGTGTTAGGTCTACCTCTGTAGCCTATAATAACTAAAACCAAAACTTCTATTTTTAGAAACTTTATTGGTAAAGTCATGTTACATATCTCAAACATGTTTTATACTGGCACTCCTCAAATATTATTAATCCCACCCTATATTTTCCCCAATGAACCCTTTTCTAGCCAATGATGATAGCTGACATTTTTTGTGAGTTCTACAGTTTACAAAATATTTACCTCACAACCCTATGAGGTAGGCATTATAAGCATTGTTTTACCTATTTTGCTGATAAGGAAATTGAGGGTCAGAGAAGTGGACACTTTGAAGTGACCCAACTCAGGCCTTTTGACTTCAAGTCTAGTATACTTTTTATTAAACCATATTACCTAAAAATATTGATAGAAGGCTTTAGTATTGAAATCCAATATTTTACATTTGTGAATTTTCAGATTATCAAAAATTCCCTCATCCTAAAATAATTATGTATTTTTGGTTATGAATAACATAGGACTTTAAAAATTTTAATTTGTGGACTTGCTTTAGCATATTTGGCCATAGTAATAGAATCACATGATTGGATTTCTTAGAAATCATTTTATCTAACCCTCTCATTTAAAAAAAATATAATGAATAAAAATCTATTTTCTCTATACCTCACCTAAACTCCCTTCCATTGAAAAAAAAAGAAAATCTTTGTAACAAATATGAGCAAACAAAACAAATTCTCACATTGGCTAGGTCTCATTCTGCACTCCAAGTCCATAATCTCTCTGTCCCATGATATATAGCCCCCACATTTTAAGGATAAACAAGTAGAACAAGTCAAAAAGTTGATTTGCTAGAAGTCTTGAGTTTTCTGAGATCCCAAATTTTAAAGTCTTTCCTTTATTTATCTTTCTCCTTCATCCTTCATATTCCATCTCTCACCAAATCCTGTTGACTCTCCACAATGATTCTCCGATGCACTTCTTCCCTTCAGTTCCTATAGCATTCAGACTTTCTTTCACCTCTTCATTCTTGAAACACTTTACCATCCTAGATGATTTTCTACAAGCAACTGAATTTCTCTACAATAAATGTTAGACCAATCCTCCTAAAGTAATGGTAGGGTGATATTACTTCCCTTCTCAAGAAATCATAGTGACTCCCTATCACATTCAAAACACTCAATCAGGTTTTCTTTATTCCTGCTTCTGGGACAAAGTGCATTGCTGGAAAAAGTTACATAATTACTCTGACTTAACCACTAAAAATTCATGCTGTCTGTTCTCACTGGCAACCTCAATTACCTTTCGCAATACTTTCATTAATCTTTTACTGATCTCCATGCATATACTTTACAGTGGACATTCTAAATTCTCCCTTCCATCTACCAACTTCTCCAAACCCCTCAACTATTTCATTAATTGCGTCTTCTCATCACATCCTTGCTCCAATCAAATAGGTCTGTTTTGTCATTCTCCCCCATCCCTACTCCTCAAGTAAATTGTTCACATCCTTTTTCAATTGATGGTCAAATATTTGGGTGCTTACTCTATACCAGGCCTCTGCCTTTCTCCCTGTCTTTACCATGTGCCAATCCTGATGCCAAAAATGCTATGACAACTTGAAACCATTTCCTCCCAGAAGCCTGTCCTTGCTCTTCTTGACTGATGACCCCTACGTTGTCTCCCCTGAGCATGAATGTTCTCAGCTATATACTAGTTATTCACATGTGTTTCAGAAAAGTATTCTTCAGTTGTTTCATGGGTATCTCCATTTTCCAAACTAGAATATATAGTCCTCAAGAGCAAGGATCATAGTTTTCATCTTTTTTATTTGTTTGTTTGTTTTGCGGGGCAATGAGGGTTAAGTGACTTGCTCAGTCAGGGTCACACAGCCAGTAAATTTCAAGTGTCTGAGGCCAGATTTGAACTCAGGTCCTCCTGAATCCAGGGCCAGTGCTTTATCCACTGCACCACCTTCATCTTTTTAAAATCCCATTAGTAACCAGAAAAGCAGCAGGTGCTCAGTAAATGCTGACTAATATGCCATCTTGGAGGTACGGTCTCCTGCAACTTGGAGCCAGGATAACTGTTTCATTTCTTAGTTTCCTATAGTTTATTTTCAAACTCACTGGCTATGAAACTCCCATAATCTGGCTCCCACCTACCCATTTTTCTAGGCTTTTTTCACATTATACCCTCCACCCCCTCTTTAAGTACTCTGCATTCCAGTCATATTAGTTTACTGGCTATTCTCCAAACTAATAAATCCTTCTGCCATCTTCTATGCCTTTGCATAAGCTGTGCCTTGTGGCTCCTCTCTCACCTTAGCATCTTAGAATTCCTAGCTTCTTTGGAGGCTAAGCCCTGGTGCCACTTCCTACTTAAAATCTTCCCTGATCTCTTCCCCCCAAGATGTTGGTACATTCTCTTCCTTCAAACTACTTTGTATCTAACTTTTTGGACTGTTGCATTTCCCCCTTTCCCTACCCTTCCCTTCAGGATGTAAAACAATGGGGACTGTTTCTCCTTTATTGTTGTCTCTCCAGCCTTTGTACATAGCAAATACTTAATAATGTTTGGTGAAATGGATTGAATCTCCCTCCATTCAAGTCACTGTGGCATCAAGGTGGTATTGGGTTCTAGAAGATAAGAGGAGATTAGAAAAGAGTCAAGGAGAAAACCAGTTCCAGGAAAACCTGCCAGAAAGGAAAGACATCAAGTATGAGACCAAAGACAGAGGGGAGGGGAGGGAATGAGCATTTATTAATCACTTCCTGGTGCTAAGTGCTGGAACATAGGATCATAAATCTAGAGCTGGGATGGTAGAGGTCATTCCAATCTAACCTCCTCATTTTACAGATGAGGAAACTGAGGCAAACAGGTTAATTGACTTGCCCAGGGCCACACAGCTAATAAGTGTCTGAGGTCAAATTTGAACTAAGGTCTTCCTCACTCCAGGCCCAGTGTTCTGTCCACTGGTATAACTGGAACTGGAACTCCAGTCCTGAGACTCCAAGTTCCCCAATCTTTTTACTGAACAATCTTGCCTCTCAAATCATATTATCCCTGTGAGGCCCTTTATAAATCTGTGGGCCCATGTCTATAGAAAGTATTTTAGCACCAGCACTGGGCTGTTGTTTTAACCGTACTTATGAAAACTCGGGCTTTTTTCTAGGACTGTTCTCCCTTAATCAGAGGGATGCAGCCTCTGCAGGTTTAAGTCTCCTATGTAGCTCTGGTAAGAAAAGACAGTCAGAGAGATTAGCCTCCAAGTCTGTTTATACTCACTCAAATCCACCACAGCTCACTACAGGACCATTTAGAATTTTTAAGGGCTCCATGGCTCTCCCAATCAAGGTGTTCAGTAGAACTCACTAGCTTCTCAGTAAAGCCTGTTGTAGTAGGAAGTCTTTATTTTATATAGGCGAAGTGATTTTCCCTTTAAGGATACCTTCCTAGGGGGCAGCTAGGTGTCACAGTGGATAGAGCACCGGCCCTGGATTCAGGAGGAACTGAGTTCAAATCCGGCCTCAAACACTTGACACATACTAGCTGTGTGACCCTGGACAAGTCACTTAACCCCAATTGCCTCACCAAAAAACAAAAACAAAAAACAAAAAAAAAAAGGATACCTTCCTAGCAATTTGCTTATATGAAAATTCAGCCTATGGTCACTTCCTGGAGTTTAGGGCAGGGAGACCTTGGCATTTTAACTTAATTTAACCAGCCATTGTATCTTTTTTTAAAAAATCTTGTTGTAAGTCGAGTTATTTAAACCCTGGCTTCTGAAACTGTGGGTTGCAACCCCATTTGGGGTCACCTAACTGAATGTGGGGGTCATGAAAAATTTGGCAACAGTAAAAAAGGTTATATATACACCTATTTTATATGCCTATATATCTAGGGTCAAGTAAAAATTTCTCAGATGAAAAGGGGTCATGAGTGGGAAAAGGTTATGAAGCCCTGGTTTAAACTGCATTTGATGGTATTTCATTGTATTCTCTTTCCCCCTCCCTTCTCCCCCCCCCCTTTTTAGGGCAATGAGGTAAGTGACTTGCCCAGAGTCACACAGCTAGTAAGTGTCAAGTGTCTCAGGCTGGATTTGAACTCAGGTCCTCCTGAATACAGCTCTGGTGCTTTATCCACTGTACCACCTAGCTGCCCCTATTTCATTGTATTCTAACCCCTAAATTGAATCTCTGGACTGACCCAAGTTAGGCCTGGGCTTCCCACCCCCGCCCCCCAATCTAAGTTCCAGACCCATTTCCAGTAACCCACTGGACATTTCTTTTAATAATAAATTTTCTATTTCTTGCCTACTCATTGGGTAGCCAAACTCTAAATGTGATCAGGAAAAGGGAACCTATATCACTTCTGGTTATGTGCCCTAAGGAGATCATAGATTGGGGGAGAGAGGGAATGGAAAGTCTGATTATACCAAGATATTTATAGTACTGCTTTCATAACAGCAAAAGAAAGGCAAATAAGAAGACCAGGGTTCAAATCCTGCCTGTGACTCACATTCATTGGCTGTGTGACTCTGGACAAATCACAACCTGTCAGTGCCAGCTCTCAAGGGTGATAGGTTTCAGAAATTAGTTAAAGTCACCTATCTGTATTAGTAGAATGAGTTTTCTTAATCAATGAAATCACTGGTCCAGATTTAAAAAAAAAAAATACCTTTGGAGGCAGCTAAGTGGCACAGTGGATAAAGCACTGGACCTGGATTCAGGAGGACCTGAGTTCAAATCCAGCCTCAGACACTTGACACTTACTAGCTGTGTGACCCTGGGCAAGTCACTTAACCCTCATTGCCCCACCAAAAAAAAAATACCTTTGGCAGCTTATGACACTGTTGAACCAAAAAATTATGGAGTTGGAAACCTTCTGATCCAACTTGTAGGACCAAGGGCCATACTAGTCTAGTAATGGAAGCAATTTTTAAAAACCAACTAATAGGCCATAAGAGTCAATAAAAAATAATTTACATGCAAAATGAGATTTAAAGGGATACAATTACTAATTCAAATGGATGCTGCTTCTCTCCACTTTTGTACTGACCACAACAGCAGTGCTGGGTCAGAAGAACCTCCTGCTAAGCAGTGAGCATTCCAAGCCTCAAAATCCCTAGTTCTGAATAGACTGGACTTTTTATCCCTAAAACAACAAGGAAGTAGGGCTGATGGTTAAGGCCCTAAACTCTTGGACCAACCAAATCCCCAGGATGGCCTCCTTGTCACCTTTTAGACAAACCATCCCAACCTACCTAAAGCTGAAACTGATTCTACCACAACTACTCTGGTGGCCACTGTGTACTAATCAGGTCCTTACCTTGGGAAACTTGTCAATCAGTTAAGAAGTACTTATTGTTAACTACATGAGAGGCATTCTCAGTGTCTATGAGACATGGCTATTTTTTCCTACGAGAACTTTCACCCCTGGGTCAGCCTCAATTTTAGGGTATTCTTCCATTCTGTTATGCCAACCCCCCAAATATGTAAGTCTCTTCAGTGACAAGAAAACCCTTTACCCTGAAGAAATATCTTCCCACCACAAAAGTGTTGCTTGTCATGTGGGAATCAGCTGATACACATTGAGATTTTTGTTGATGGCTCAAACCAATGTCTCTGTAGCCACCTCATCCAGAACATTCAAAGCTCTTGGTTCTGTCCCCATCTACCCTCCACCAAGGAAATGGAGATGATAGTAGGTTAGAGAGCCAGCTATAAAGGAGGCTGGACTCATCTCTAGCTTCAAGCCCAGATAATTCCCTCCCTTTATCCATATCCATTTTATCAATGGATATTTATTGGATACCCACTTTATGAAGCACTATGCTAGATGCTCTAGCTTTCCCATATTGGGGAACCTAGTTTCTAGAAATCAGTGTCTCATGCAGACTCTGGAGGATGTAGGGCAGGGATGAGTAATGAAGTTCTCTCCAAGGGCCTCATGCAACCTGATTACTCTTAGCTTTATGTCAGCTGGTTCACAGAGTTTAACACTATGCTACTTTCACATTTTGTGGAAAAATTAGCCTCTCAATTTAGCCTACCATCCATTTCTTGCCCTCTCAATGACCTTCCTCCAACAGAGCTACCTGTGTCCTGCGTAGCCAGGGTAAAGAGCCAATTGGGAATGTGACCAGAACTGGCTACCCTCCCTGGTCAGAATTAAGTTTAGGATTGCACTCCACAACATCTGTCTCTGGAATTTCTCTACTAAGTGTCTGGTTTCAGAAGATAACTATAGAAGATTGTCAAAGCAGGAACTATGTCATCCCCCGCCCCCCATCTTTGATGAAAGTACAGTACCTTACACACTCCTATTGGCAACTTTGACTTCTGAACATGCATTATTATTTTCTCTAACCTCCATGCCATTCTTTGAACTATTTTCTATACTTAAATTGTTTTCTTTTCTTTTACCCATCCTTTAAAGCCTTATTCAAATGGCATCTAGGAAGTTTTCTACAGTTAAATAAACTCTAAAAGTTATTTTTGGGTGAAGTCCTAGTTGGCCAGGACTTCCTCATCCCATAGAGATCCTGGGACAAGATTATTATTAAAGTTTAAAACTACACTAAGACTTTTTAGTACATTCTATATGAGCATGAAAAATAAACAAATTATATAAGTAGATGCTCACCCTAAAGCCAAAGAAATGTCAAAATGTTTTTTTATTAAAAGGTCCAAAATTTCCATTGTGAAATCCAACATACTTCAAGATGCTAATACTGTAACTAGTTTAAAATTATAAACTGATTATTTCATGGAGCTAGAAGGGAAAAACAAAATTCACAAAACAAAAGTTTTAGAATATCAAGGATAATAATGAAAAAAGTAGAAAGGAAGGAGGGTTTGTCAGTACCAAATCTCAAACTATCCTATAAAGCAGTAAAAGTTAAATCAATTTGGTATACCAGTTTTTCTTAGAGGCTGATCAATAGAATAGATTAAATAGAACACAAGATACCAAAGCAAAGGAAGACAGTAATGTAGTATTAAATAAACCCCAAAATTTCAGCTACTGTGATAAGGATTCACTATTTGGCAAAATATGCTAGAAAATTAGGAGGCAGATAGGCAGAAATTAGGTATAGACCATATCTCATACCACATGTCAACGTAAATTCCAAATAGACATGAGACTTACATAAAAAGTGATATAATAAGCATTTAGAAGAGCAAGGAAGAAATTATCTTTCAGATATAGAAAGGGGAAGAATTCATGACAAAATAAGAGACAGAGGATGGCATTTATGTTTATAAAATGAATTATTTTGATTATTTAAGATTTAAAAGGTTCTGCACAAACAAATCTAATGCAGTTAAGAAGAAAAAAGATAAATGGGGGCACTTCAGGGGGGAAAATCTCACAGGCAAGATACATAAGAAAATAATTCGCATTTATAAGACTAAGAGCTATTTCCCATAGACAAATAGTCAAGGAGCATGAACAGGTTATTTTCAAAAGAAAAAAGCCAAGCTAACAACAATAATATGAAAAATGGTACAAATCACTATAATAACTAGAGAAATACAAATTAAAGCAGCTCTGAAGTTTTACCTTATACCTGTCATATTGGTAAAGAGAAAAAAAGAGGGCAATGACAGATATTGGAGAGGCAGTGGGAAAACAGGCACACTCATTCATTCTGGACAGCAATTTGAAAATATGCCTCAAAAATTACTAAACTATGCATATCCTTTGACCCAGCTATACCACTGCTAGTTCTATGTCTGAAAAAGATTAAAGAAAGAAAAGGACTTATATGTATATAAATATTTATTGCAGCTTTTTTCATAGTAGCCCCAAACTGGAAACTGAGGAAGTGTCTACCTATTGTGAAATGGCTAAACCAGTGGTTCTCAAGATGTGGTCTGAGACCCCTTTAGCAAGTCTAAGAGGTCAAAACTATTTCCATAAGAATACTAAGATACTTGAATTTCTAATACAATAAATCAATAAATATCATCCACATAAACAAAAGCTCTTTGGGAAATCCTCATTCATTTTTAGAAAGAGGTCCTGAGACCAAAATGTTTAAGAATTGCTGAGCTACACTAGTTAAAATATGTAAGTATAATGGAATATTATAAGGCCATAAGAAATTATGAAATACTTTCCAAAGAAACTGGGGAAACTTGAATGAACTGATGTATATAATGAAGCAAGCAGAACTAGGAGAGCAATTTATACAAGTTGGGAGGAAAAAAGAAATCAACTTTGAAAGACTTTAGAAATACAATCAATACAATAATAAACCACAACTCCAGAGGGAATAAAGTAGAAACTACTACCAACCTCCACTAGAGAGCTGATGGACTTAAAATGAATGATGAGATACACATTTGGGGACATGGCCAATAAATGGAATTTGTTTTCTTGGATCTATGCATATTTGTTACAAGAGTGTTCTTTTCTCTTTTTCTCTTATGGGGGATGGGGGAGGTGGAGGAAAGATAATAAATACTATGAAATATAACTACATATTTTCAAATATTATAAAAACATAACATTTAGGCAATGTGATGTGGAGTTTTCCCCTCCACTACAAGTAGAAACAAATGGTGTATCAAACAATAAATTTCTGAATCTTCATCAAACATAGAGCTATCTGAATGATGACATTCGATGAAGATGATGCTATCCCCTTCTTTTCTCCCTCAACATCAATGCATTCTTTTGGTTTTTGGGTGTTTTTTTTTTAATTTTTGCAGGGCAATGAGGGTTAAGTGACTTGCCCAGGGTCACACAGCTAGTTAAGTGTCAAGTGTCTGAGGCTGGATTTGAACTCAGGTACTCCTGAATCCAGGGCCGGTGCTTTATCCACTGCGCCACCTAGCTGCCCCCAACATCAATGCATTCTTAACCTTTTTTGTGTTATAAACTCCCTATTCAGTCTAGTGAAACCCTTCTCAGAATGTGTTAAATGCATGAAATAAAATACATAGAATTACACAAGGAAGCAATTATACTGAAAAAGAATTACCAAAATGTTTTTTTAAAAAACAAGTTCAAAAACAAAAAAAATAAAAAACAAGTTCAGAAATGGGTGTCATATTGCTTACCTTCCTAATGGGTGAGGGAGGGGCTAAAAGGAAGGAATTTGGAACTGTCTTTTTTTTTTAATGAATTTTTAAAAAATAAATAAACACAAATCCGGCTTCAGACACTTGACACTTACTAGCTGTGTGACCTTGGGCAAGTCACTTAACCCCCACTGCCCCGCAAAAAAAACAAAAACAAAAACAAAAACAAAACCCCAAAAATAAATAAACAAATAGAAACAAGTTAGTGGACCCTAGGTTAAGAACCCTTGCTCTAATCTCTCATGTTGTGGCTCCATCAGCTCCCATGGATATAATGATCATCTCTATGCAAATAACTCCCAGATAGCCAAATCCAACCCTAGTCTCTCCTCTGAGCTCCAGTCCTGAATATCAACATCTTATTAGGCATTTCAACAACAAATGCCCCGTAGGTATCCAAAACAGAATTCATTCTCTTGCCCCTCAAAATCCACCCCTCTTCCAAACCATCCCTGTAACTATTAAGGGCATCACAGTCACCAAAATCCCTCCAGTCACCAAAATGCATAACCTTAGTGATATCCTCTCAATTCCTCATCTCACTCACCCCACAGATAGGTCCAGTTGCCAGATCTGATCATTTTTAGCTCCTCGGTGTCTCCAGAACATATCCATATAACTCCTCTTCATTCACAAAGTAACCAACCCAGCATACACCCTCATCAATTCTTGCCTGGACTGTTGCAATAATCTCCTAATTAGTCTTCCTTACCCAAGTTTCTCTACACTCTAATTATCCTCTACACAGCTGCCAGTGATTTTCCTAAAGCACAGATTTGACCTCTTCACTCTTCTACTCAACTCCAGTGGTTGCCTAGCATCTCTAGGATTGACTATAAATGCCTCAGCTTGTGACTTAAAGCCGTTCACAGCCTAGACTCAACTTATCTTTCCAGTCTCAACCCCGTACAAGATCTCATGACAATGTGGGGGTGGTGAAAAATTTGGCCACAGTAAAATGTTATGGATACCTATTTTATATATACCTATATAGCTGGGGTCTTGCAAAAGTTTCTCAGGCAAAAAGGGGTAGCAAGTGGAAAAAGTTTAAGAAGCCCTGTTCTAGATTACTCCCCTTACACCAGCATTTTGATCCAGCCAAACTGGTGATTGCTTCTTATACATGGTATACCATCTCCCATTTCCACGTCTCTGCATCATCTGTCCCCCCTGCCTGGAATCTACTCTTCTAACCTCTTTCTCGTAGGAGTCTCTTAAATCCTCAGCTCAAGAGCTGCCTGCTGAATGAGATCTTTCCTAATACCCTCAAGTTGTTAATGTCCCCCCTCCCATCACCTTGCATCTATTTTGTATACATTTATATATGTACATAGGGCAGCTGGGTGGAACAGTGGATAGAGCAACAGACCCGAGTTCAAATCTGATGTCAGATACAAGCTGTGTGACCCTAGGCAAGTCACTTAACCCTGTTTGCCTCATTTTCCTCATCTGTAAAAGGATCTGGAGAACGAAATGGCAAACCATCCCAGTATCTTTGCTAAGAAAACTTCAAATGGGATCCTGGAGAGTAAGAACAACTGATGATTGAACAACAAAACTATGTGTACATGTTGTCTTCCCCAATAAAATGTGAGCTCCTTCAGAACAGGAATTATGGAGGTGGGGGGGAGAGCCTGCTACCAAACTGTGCTTGACACATAGTAAATACTTCAAAAATTCTTGTTAATTAGTGGTGATGATAACTAACATTTATATGAGAGAAAGCATAGTGGATAGAGATTTCGACTTGGATTCTTCAAGACCTGAGTTCAAGTTTCCCTTTCTAACACATACATTTTTCTTTTATGACCCTGGGCAAGTCACTTAAAGCCCATTTTATTCAAATAGAGTTCAAACTATTAAGTTTCTCAAGTCTAAATTTGCTTCCTGGCAACCTCCACATATGGACCCTAATTCTTCTGTCCTCGGGAGTCAAATGGGAAGGGGGGTTGTGTCTCTCATTCCTTTTCCATAAGAGAGCCATTGAAGATATCCTTGAAGATAGTTTTCAGATACCCTTCCCCAACCCCTAGGCTAACATACTTATTTCTTCCATCAGTTCTTCTTCAGGCATTTGTTGTGCTTCCTCTGGACATTCTGATTCCTGAAAAGTCTGAATTGAATACAATAATTCAGATACATTCTGAGCAGGACAGACTACATTACCTCTCCAGTCCTATACACTCTCTGAACATAGGTTCAAACTGTATTTGCTTTTCTGACTGCCAAATTGCATTTGATTCATCTTGAGTTTGAATTCTACTGAAACCCTGATATCTTTTGTTCAGAGTCATTCTATATCCTCTTCATTTCTAAATAATAAGAACCTGTGTGTGTGTGTGTGTGTGTGTGTGTGTGTGTGTGTGTGTGTGGCAGAAGGGGGGAGGGGAATGAAAATAGTTGGTTGGTCAGCCTTAAGTAAAATTATGAAAGCTGGATCAACGAATATGTACAGTTTAACAGCTTTTTGGATAAATTCCAGAATGGTTGGACTCGTTCACACCTCTCCAATTTACACTTAGATCTGTACTCTGATTCCATCATCACTTTTTTATCTAGAGGTGGCTAGCATGTATCATCATGAGTCTTTTGGAATTGTAGTTGCTCATTGTACTGATCAATTATGAATTCCTTCAAAGCTGATTATCTTCTGACTGACCCCTCCCCCACTCTGCACTCCCTTTTTTCACCCTTCCTTCCTTATCCTCTTCCCCTCCTACTTTCCTGTAGGGTTAAATAGATTACTCCTCCCAATTGGACGTGAATGTTATTCCTTCCATGAGCCCACTTTCATGATATTAAGGTCTTTAAGCTAATTCTGTGTTCTAAATTTTTCTTCCTCCCTCCCTCCCCAGCCCTCCCTATGAAATCAAGCAATTCAATATGTTATATTTGTGCAGTTATGCAGAACATCTTCACCTTCCCCGAAAGTGTTTTGCTTTTTACTGTTCTCTCCCCCAATCTGCCCTTCCCTCCTTCCCCTCTCCCCCCCCCTTATCTCCCTTCCCTCCCTCAGGGCAAAAATACAATACTATACCTACTTGAGTATGTATGTTAGTCCTTCTTTGATCCAATTCTGATGATATTAAGGTTAACTCACTCCCCAACTCCTTCCCCCTCTTCCCCTCCCCTCCATAAGCCTTTTTATTGTTTCCTTCATGTGAACTACCTCTCTCCAGACCATCTCTCCCCTTCCCCCTTCCCCAGTCTATTCCTCCTACACCTCAACCCTATTTAAAAGATGTCATCATGGGTTAGTTAGGTGGCACAATGGACAAAGCACCAACCCTGGACCCAGGAGGCCCCAAGCCCAAATCCAGCCTCAGACATAAGACACCCCACCCTGTCAAGAATAAAACATAAATGCTCTACAGATATCATCCCTTCATATTCAGTTCAGACCTGTGTCTTCCGTGAATTCCTTACTGAGATAGTTCTTATGAGTTTGAAGTATTATCTTCCCATGTAGGAATGTACACAGTTTGATCTTTTAATATCCCTCATGAAGTCTTTTTCCTGTTTACCTTTTTATGCCTCTCCAGGTTCTTGTATTTGAAAGTCAAATTTTCCATTCAGTTCAGGCCTTTTCATCACAAATGACTGGAAGTCCTCTTTTTCATTGAAATTCCATTTTTTCCTCTGAAAGATTGTTATTAGTTTTGGCTGTAGTCCCAGTTCCTTTGACCCCTGGAATATCATATCCATGCCCACCAGTCCTTTAATGTAGAAGCTGCTAGATCTTGCTTTATCCTTATTGGAGCTCCACAATATTTGAATTCCTTTTTTCTAGCTGCTTGCAGTATTTTCTCCTTGACCTGGGAGTTCTGGAATTTGGCTATAATATTCCTGGAGGTTTTCCTTTTGGGATCTCTTTCAGGAGGTGATTGGTGAATTCTTTCACTTTCTATTTTAGCTTCTCCTTCTAGAATATCAGGGCAATTTTCCCTCACGATCTCTTGGAGGATGGTGTCTCAGCTCTTCTTTTGGTTATGGTTTTCAGGTAGTCCAATGATTTTCAAATTATCTCTCCTAGATTTATTTTCCAGGTCAGCTGTTTTTCCAAGGAGATATTTCACATTTCCCTCTATTTTTTCATTCAATTGGATTTGCTGTGTCTTGGTTTCTCATAAGGTCACTAGCTTCCATTTGTTCAATCCTAATTCTTAGGCAGTTATTTTCATCAGACAGTTTTTTAATCTCCTTTTCCATTTGGCTTTTCAAACTGCTGACTTTTTTCTCATGACTCTCTTGCATTGCTCTCATTTTTCTTTCCATTCTTTCCTCCCTATTTCTTCCTTCTATCTCTCCTATTTTCTCTTCAAAGTCCCTTTTGAGAGCTTCCATGGCATGAGACCAGTTCATATTTTTCTTGGAAACTTTCGATGTTGGAGCTTTGACCCTGTTATTATCTTCTTCTTCTGAGGGTGTATTGTGGTCTACCTTTCCCCCAAACAAGTTTTCAATGGTCTTCTGCTTTCTCTGCCTACTCTTCCTGGTAATAGTAAGCTATTTCTTGGCTTTTAACTCCTTCTTAAGGTGTAGTGCTGTTTCCAGGACATACTGTTCAAGCTACGGTGTGGCCCATGGGGTGATTAGGCTTTTTCTCAGCTTTTTCTCAAGCACAGCCACCTTCTCTTTGACCCGGAAACAGAAGTCTGATTGAACTCTGATTTTCTATCTTGGCATGCCTGTGCCACTCCCCCACTGGGCCACAACCACTCGATTCAGCCCACTGGTTCAGATCCATGGTGCTTTGCCCCAACTCCAGCAGAGACTGTCTTGTTTTGTGTTTTGTGCCATGTTTGGGCGTGTTTTGTGTGTGATGGCTTGTTTTGGCTTGCAATGGTGTGTTTTGGTGTGTGATGATGTGTGATGGCATGTTTTAGCATGTTTGGCATGTGATGGCAGGTATATGGTGTGTAAATGTATCTTACCTTGCGTGATGAGTTTGATTTCAAGCTTCTTCCTTCCCATACTTCTCTGCAGTGCTGGATCTGAAAGACCACAAAATAGGAGTAGATTATTTTAATAGGTGTTAGTAAGTCAGCAATAGGAGGAAAGATTCATATTTTCTCCCATCCCTCTCTGACATTATACAGTACCATCCACCCCTCTCTGATACTATCTATATGGTACTCTATCTTTTTTGTCTCTGTACCACATGGAACTTTTAAAAAATTGACCATGGGGGGCGGCTAGATAGCACAGTGGATAAAGCACCAGCCCTGGATTCAGGAGTACCTGAGTTCAAATCCAGCCTCAGACACTTGACACTTACTAGCTGTGTGACCCTGGGCAAGTCACTTAACCCCCATTGACCCACACAAAAAAAAATTGACCATGTGCAAACCAAAAAAAAGGGGGTGGGGGGCAGGCACCACAAATAATAAAGACACAAATGTAGACTTCTATAGGTCCATGGAACAGACTAGACAAGGGAGACACATGTACGAAAAATTAATTATTAATAAGTATATATAATTTGGAAAATTATATATAATTGGACTTATGAAAAATGATATGTTTAGAAAAATTATAATTGGGCCATAAGTCCTGCCATGGTCACCATTCAAATGTAGAAATATTTTTGGATTGACTAGCCTAATTTGGGGGCTAAAGCTGACTGGAGGACCAATCTGGGGACTTTTTGGCTATTTGGCTATTTGACTGCTATAAATTTAATGTGGGTCATTTATAAAGTTCCACCACACTGCTCTACTCCCAAATTGATAAACAAAATATTAAGAAGGCTCTTATCTAAATAATCAAAGCAAAGTTTATGAGATACTATTTAAAATTAAGAATACAGGGAAACAAAATGTACAACCTGACTGTGTTGTGGCACTTCTCTTTCCACTGTGTCTTTTTGGAACTTCTTGAATACAATAAGGGCCTTAGCTGCCTCTTGCCTTAGGGCACTCAGGTACTTTATTCTAACTCCAAGCCCCTTTCACTTTGTAAATCCCCCTGCTTCTAACTTTCCTCTCCTTACTGCCACTGCTGAACCCCTGTGTTTCTCTCTCACCAACCTTCTGTCTGTCTGCTCTGTCAGTCTGCCCTCTGCTGCCTTTGCCACCCCTCTAATCTTGTCTGCCTTTCTTAATCTTGTCCGCCGGCCTTTCCTCCTTGCTCCTAGTCCTGGTTACTGTTCGTCTAGTCCCCCCTCTAATCTTGTCAGCCAGCCTCCAGTCCTCTTGTCAGCCCCTGTACCTTGTCAGAACCCCCCTGAGTCTAACTCCCAGGTCTATATATACCTTTTCTTCTCTCCACTCAAATCTCGGGGCTTCCTGCGCCCCCACACACCAAGCTAATCTGCTAGCCAGGGCTGAGACTGGTGGCGGGGCGGGGGCAGGGAGCAGGGTGTGCTCGAGCAGCTTGAGCCTCAGCACAGGCTATCCGGGATCTCTCAGATAGCTCCGCTCAGGTTGGAGAGAGCTGGGGGCTTTTCCCCCCAGCTGTCTGACCTGGCTCTTGTACAGCCCACAGGGCTTTTTGACTCAGCTGAAGTGAGGGGGAGGGGCACCAGCACCTCCCACACAGAAAAGACCCTGAGGGCCTAAGGCTTTCTAATCTCAGCCTAAAAATAGGGTCCCCAAATCAAAATAAATTTCCACATACAGAAATCATAAAACTTAATACTACAGTTTTTGGTGAAGTAGAAGACATAAATTACCTAGGGTAAAATTCCCTACTTAGTAAAATTGCTGGAAAAACTAGAAAACAATCTGGCAGAAATTAACCTTAACACCACATTCACAATTCATTCTAAAGTAATTCTGTGACTTTAATATTAAAGATCATACTATAAAGAAAATTAGAAGAGAAATATACCATATAATTCTCACAGCTATGAGTATTTTAACCAAACAAGAGACAGGGGAAATGACAAGATATTGAAAAAAGAGCTATGATTACTTGAAACTGAAAACCTTCTGCAGAGACAACATTGATAATACATATCAGATAAGAAGGGAAATGGTCAAGTGGGGTGTGGGGGGAAGAATTGTGTGTCTCTGATATATTTTACCTTGGATGCCAGACCCATATGTGTAATAGCCATTCCTCAAAGGATAGCAGTTCTCAAAGAAGAGCTACAAATATTCACAACATGAAAAAAAAATGATCCAAATCACTTACAAGAGAAATGCAAATCAAAACAAGCCTGACACACTCAAAATTGGCAAAAAAAAAAGCAACTATGTTGGAGGGGTTGTGGAAGAATATACTAACACATTGTTGGTGTGGCTATGAAATAGTATAACCATTTTGGAAAGCAATTTGGATACTCCAAAGAAGCCATTGTTAATGGGGGGGGGGTCCCCATATGCTCCAAAATATTTACAGCAGTACATGTACATATAATTTTTAACATTCATCTAAAATTTTTGAGTCCCAAATTATCTCCCTCCTTGTTTGCCACCCCCTCCCTAGGATGGTTAGCAATCATGTAAAACATTTCCATATTAGTCATGTTATAAAAGAAGCAGGCCAAAAGAAAAGAATCACAAAAAAGTGATGCTAAAGATGATCGAGAAGCCATTTTTTTACTGAATGGAGGGGTGACCTGGTTGGTCCTGTGCTTTAGGAAAAATATTTTGGATGAATGAAGGATCTGTGGCAGGCCGACCCACAAGCAGGCTATTGCAATAACTGAGGCATGAAGACATTAGACACCACATTAGAATGGTTACAGCATCAGAGGAGAGAAAGTGACATACTTATCAACTGATTACTAACGAATTGGACTGTATAAATATATAAAATATATGATATAAATGTACTATAATATGTAATGAACAAAAAAAATAAATGAAACATATTCATTTGTTTTTCCTTGATTATTATGTAATCTACTACAAGAGGAAACTATTAGGGGTAAGATGAATTGGTGAGTTGGTGGAAAGTGATAAAAATCCTAAAAATTAAAAAGAGTTCTTCATTTAAAAGAATTTTTTCTTTATTATTTTTCTTTTTTATTCAAACTTCTTATTCAAAAGAAAATAAAAATTTAGAATGGACACAAGTTTGTTGAATCGAATCTTTTATAAACTATTTTGTTTTATATATCATCCTTTTGTTCTTCATATGACTGAATGTGTTTCTTGATGATTAAAGTTCATAATATATTCATGAAACTTTTATGTAGAAATCTCAAGGGGAGGGGGAGAAAGCCCCAAGATAGTCATCACAGCGTGTGCACATGCGTGCATGTGTGTGTGTGTGTGTGTGTGCTTGCAATAAACTGGGAGAAAAAGTGGGTATGCATTGTCTGAGAAATGACTATAAATTCTCACTCTCCAAAAGTGGAACTCCTATAAGATTTATATTTTCTGTTCTTTCCTCTCTATAATCTCAGCTTTAGAGATGATAACCATTGCCATCATCTCTACTGTAGCTACATCTGACATCTTTTATCCCAAGGTCTCTCTCAAATACTCTTTCCAAATCTCCAATGGCCCATTGGAGGACATCTTCATTGGATGTCCCATTGGCTCAAGTTCATTGTGTATTAAACTAAACTTATCTTGCCCTTCCCCCAAAGCTGCCTCAAGATCTCCCTCTGGAACTCTTTACCACCACCACCTCCCCCGTCCAAAACAAATCAAAAATCAAAATTTCAATAGTCTTTTACTCCTCCCTTAAAGGTTCCCTATCTGCCACCCATCTCTGTCTCCCTTCATCTTTCCTAAACCTGGAAATTTAATTTTTCTAAAATGTTATTTCCCTAGTGCCACTTCCCTGTGGCTACTTTCAGCTCCTCCACAAGCAGTAGCTCTTCTACTTTCTAGCCTCTCTCTCCTATTCATCCTTTACCTGGATTTCTTGTTTAAGCCAAACTAGTTTCTCTTTCAACAAACTTTAAAACTGTCTAAACTCCAGACTTCTGCTTCCATTCTCCCAAAATGAGTCCCCCCCCCCCCGCCACTTTATCTAGCTCTTAGAAGGGCTTTAAGACCCATTTCAAATCCTTCCTCCAGTCCATTTCAACACATAATGATTTCTCCGTTCTCAGAACTCACAGAAAAAGTTTGGAATCATGGAATATTAAAAGTGGCTCTTAGGAAGCAATTTGGAATTATATAAATAAAATTACTAAAATGTCCATGCTCTATGAACTAAAGGCTGTTACTGAGCTTATACCCAAAGAAGCCATTGTTAATGGGGAAGGAGGGGGGCAGTAATGGAGGTGGTGAAGTGGATAAAGCACTGGCCCTGGATTCAGGAGGACTGGAGTTCAAATCTGGCCTCAGACACTTGACACTTACTAGCTGTGTAACCCTGGGCAAGTCACTTAACCCTCATTGCCCTCCCCCCCCAAAAAAAGTGGCTCTTAAGGCATCTTTACCTCATCCCTACCCCTTTTAACAGATGAGGAAACCAAGGTCCAAAGAAAGCACTTGCTCAAGGTCACAAAACTAATCACTGACAAAATTAGGCTTATAGATAATAATCCTAAAATTCAGATGGGATTTAAGGTGTGCAAAATACTTTAAATAGATTATCTCATTTGATCTTCACAACTCTGTAAAGTAAATGCTATAATCATATCCATTTCCTAAATGGGGAAACCAAAGATAAGAGGTTAAGTGACTGCTCAAGGCCATACAGTTAACAAATGCCTAGGACAGGATCTGAACTCCTGCCTGACTCTCCCCAACTTTATGTACCTTTTCCACTGCTAACTGTTTCCATTGCCAGTTACTGCCAATCATCCAGCAGCTTTCCTCTGATAAGTTCTGGCCCTCCCTTCCCACCTTTCTTCACTTGTGCCCTCCTTTTTAGAAGTGGTATCCTTCAAATTGTACTCACCCATAGAAAAGGATCACCATGGTCTTCTTGGGATAAGTAAAGAGCATTTCCGAGTGCAGCTGAGAATCCAGAGGGATGCTATGGCAGTTGTCTTCCTTATGTAGAAACTGCCAGTGGAAGGGAAGAAAGGTGTAGTAACCTGGGCAATTGCTGCCCATTAAGAACTGGTCACACACATATAAACTTTGTCCCTCCTTTATCAGTCTTGTTTCTGTGCTCAACATCATGTTCACTCTGGCACCTTTGTCTTCATATAGGAAATGTGAACAGGAAGGGCTGTGCTTCTCCCCTTTACACCTTGATAGCTGGGCTTCAGAGGATAACCCTTCCAAAGAATTTGGACAATATGGTAGGGCCTAGATTATGGTAGTGATGATTTTTCAAAAACATGCCCTCATTCATAACACAAAGCCATCTAGGTTGGGGGGGGGGGGCCTCCTTTAGGACTCAGTTCGACTACGATCACAGTGCAGCTGAGCTTCATCCAGACCTTTCCCCCACGGCGAAATCCCTGCACCTGGGAAACTTCTCTTTTTTTTATGCAATATAAGTAAGAAAACATAGCCTGCTTCCTAATATCTTACTTTATCCTGTGTCCCCTTCTCACACTACTGTTTCTACCTTCCGTGTCTAGTATCCCAAAGTGGCTATAACATTCTCTTTTAATTAGGGCTAAGGTATATCTATTTCAATAAACTTGCTGACCTCTTGCCAGCCCCATGGCTGAGTAAAGTCTGGGAAGTCATCTTGTAAAGGTAGCTTAACCTTTCCATGAGGTCAGGCAACTATGAGTGGCAGAACAGCTGTTGATAGGGATTAAGAGAAGTCTTTTCCTCACTGGAAGTTTCCCCACATCAATGAAATGTGTGTGTGTTTTTATTACATAATTTTATTACATAATCTCATTTAATCCATTTGCTATTATGAAAAAAGAAAATATTTTATAATCTGTTCCTATTAACTTTCTGTCTTTTTTTTCTTTTTCAGTACTATCTTGCATAAAAGATGTGTGATCAGACATTTTTAGTTAATGTATTTGGTTCCTGTGACAAATGTTTCAAGCAAAGGGCTTTGAGGCCTGTTTTCATTCGATCTCAACAACTCAGCTACTGTTCAGTATGTGCGGCTTTGGTAAGATACCAATTTTTATTAAGTATTCTGAAAATAGAAGTGTGAATTTCAGTTACATATGGCATGTTTAAACAACACAAGTATTCTTAACCATATAATTTCATTCTGTTCCATTCTATAAGCATTTATTAAGTACCTATATGCCAGGAACCATAGTAGGTACTTGGGATCTATAGATAAAAATATACTTTATACTTTACCTAGAAGTAACAGGTGATACAGTAAATAGTTCACTAGATTAGGAAAACCTGAGTTCAAATTCTACCTCAGATACTTACTAGCTATGTGACCCTGGACAAGTCACTTAACTTTTTCTGCCTCAGTTTCCTCATCTGTGAAAGGAAGATAATAATAATAATAGCCACATCTTAGGGTAGCTGTGAAGATAAAGTGAAATAATATTCATAAAGCACTTTGCAAAGAGCTATATAAATGCTAGCTATTATCATTATTAAAACTTTAGTTTCTTTCAATTGCTTATCTGTGGAATATGCAATAAAACTGAGTGGGGAAAATGTTTACTAAACACTGCCTTGTTCTGGTGACTTTTGAAAAAAACATTCCAAAAAAGAAATTTAATTTAATTTAATTTAAAATAAAAAAATCACTCCAGGAAAATGCTAGAATAACCCCTTGTTCTTCATGAGAACATTTCCCATTTGAAGAGTGAAAACTCAAGTTCCCTAGAGTGCTGAATGAAAGCAGGGGCTTTGAGCAGCTTAGAGAACCCTTTCTAGGTACCTCAGCAAAGTGATTTCAGCTGGAAACAGGAATTAGCTATATCTCATACACACCCACACCCACAGAACAGCAACCCCCCCCCTCCACACACACACACACACACACACACACACACACACACACACACACACACACACACACACACACACACACACACACACACACACACACACACACACACACACACACACACACACCTCTCTGCAGGAATCTAGTAAAGGACAAAAACTCTTATGCTGCACTGTGGAACGGTTAGCTCTTACACAGTAACAAACAATCCAAAGATATTTTGGATAAAGCACCAGCCCTGGATTCAGGAGGACCTGAGTTCAAATCCGACCTCAGACACTTACTTATTAGCTGTGTGACCCTGGGCAAGTCACTTAACCCTCAATGCCCTACCAAAAAAACAAAACAAACAAACAAAACAAAACAAAGATATTTTGAAACTTTAGGGGGAGGAGAGAGCCAGGAGTTATGATTTTCTTAAATTTAGAGAAAACAATTCAAAGAATTATAATTGCTATAGAACAGGCCAAAGAAATCAGCAAGACTTCAGATGAAGTACTTCCTCTGACATATGTAATGGCCCAGGAAACTCTCCAAGATCAGGGTTCTTAACTTTTGTGTTATGGACCCATCTGGCACTCTGGCGAAACCTAATAATGAATAATGTGTGTTGCCAACGTTCATAATTGTAGGAAATGCTAAATTTCAATTAGAGGTGTAACGATTGGAATGACACCACCTGCTGGAGACTTACTGTAGAAGAGTTCCACCCATGAAGCGAAGGTCTTTGAGGGCAAGACCAGGAGTCTTTTCTTTGGCATCAGGAAGTGACATTGGGTAGTGGGAGGAAAAAGGAAGAGACTAGCGCTCTGTCTGGCGCTCTTTCCTTTGGACTCTGGTGGAGAGCGGAGCTAGAAATGTGCTCTCCCTTTAATAGATAGGAATCTAGGCCTTTCTCTTTACCAAATTCTTATTCTCCTTAATAAATGCTTAAAAGTCTAACTCTTGCTAAAGCTTATAATTTATTTGCGACCACTCATTAAATATTTTAGACAGTTTAGCTAGAATTTTAGCCCTTAACAGAGGTATAGAGGTGTTTAGTGAAAATAAAGATATACATTTTTTCCCATTCAAGTTCATGCTTCCATAGATCAGAACTCAGTTAAGAACCTGTGTTCTGATTTCAAGTTGCACACCAGGTATTGACCTGCATGATGGAAGGAGCTCCTGCTAGTAGTGAATCAATCACAGGTCTGGTGCAAAAAAAAAAACATTTTAAAAAATAGAGAATATTTCACAATTTTTCTCCATCCAGGTCTGGCTCATGATTTACTTCTTCTACCTAGTAATGAGCATGATAAATAAATGAATGAATAGTAGTAGTAGCTCATATAATATATATCGTAATAATCCTATAAAATAGATAGAAAATGTCTCACCATTTCACCGTTAAGAAAACTGAGACTGCAAAGTAAAATTATTTATCACACAAGTCTTTTTTTGCAACAGTATTTTATTTTTTCCAGTTACAACATTCATTCTTATAAGATTTTGAGTTTCAAATTGTTCTCTCTTCCTCCCTTCCCTCCCCGCTCCCCAAGACAGCAAGGAATCTGATATAGGTTATATATGTATAATCACATTAAACATATTTCCAAATTAGTCATATTGTGAAAGAAGAATCAGAACAAAAGGGAAAAGCCTCAAGAAAGAAAGAAAAAACAAAGAAAAAGTATAAATAATATGGTTCAATCTGCATTTAGACTACACAGTCCTTTTTCTGGATGTGGAGAGAATTTCCCATCTTGAATGCTTTGGAAATGACTTGGACCATTGTATTGCTGAGAAGAGCAAAGTCTATCACAGCTGATCATCACACAATGTTGCTGTTACAGTCATCACACAAGTCTTAACTGTCAGGGCTTCCATTCAAACTCCAGTGTATCAATTCCAGGCTTAATGCTTTTCTCACTATGCCATCCTGACTCTCAAGGAATAATTTTATAAAACCCCAAATAGTCACTATGCAATTTTTTAAATGCACAAATTTTTAATAATTTTTAATTATAAAAGTATTTTATTATTTTCCAGTTACATGTAGAGATTGTTTTCAACATTTGGTTTTATAAGATTTATAGTTTCAAATTTTTCTCCCTCCCCTCCCTCCCCCCTCCCCAAGACAGCAAGCAATCTGATATAGGTTATATATGTACAATAAAATTAAACATATTTCTGCATTAGTCATGTTATAAGAGAAGAATCAGAGCAAAAAGGAAAAACCTCTAAAAAGAAAAACAACAGCACCAAAACCAAAAGAAATAGTATGGTTCAATCTGCATCCATATTCCACAGGTTTTTTTTTTCTCTGGATTTGGAGAGCCTTTTCCATCATGAGTCCTTTGGAGCTATCTTGTACCGTTGTATTGCTGAGAAGAATCAAGTTTATCATAGTTGATCAACACATAATGTTGATGATACTATGTACAATGTTCTCATCAGTCCATGCAAGTCCTTCCAGGTTTCTCTGAAATCCGCCTGCTCATCATTTTTACAGCATAATAGTATTCCGTTACATTCATATACCACAACTTGTTCAGCCATTCCCCAATTGATGGGCAGCCCTTCAATTTCCAATTCCTTGCCACCACAAAAAGAGCAGCTATAAATATTTTTGTACGTGTGGGTCCTTTTCCATTTTTTATGATCTCTTTGGGTATTGCTGGGTCAAAGGGTATGTACAGCTTTATAGCCCTTTGGGCATAATTCCAAATTGCTCTCCAGAATGGTTGGATCGGTTCATAGCTCCACCAACAATGCATTAGTGTTCCAATTTTTCCACAGCTTCTCCAACATTTATGATTTTCCTTTTTTTGTCATATTAGCCAATCTGATAGGAAACACACCAACTTTTAAGAATATTTTATGCTGAATTCAAATATCACTTTAACACAGGATAGTGAGTCTGGCATAGGGGAAAGTGGCCTGGATCTGGAGGGAGAACATCAGGGTCTGAGTTCCAGTCCTGTTGCTGACTGGCTGTATGATTTGGAGCAAGTTGTTTGGTTTCTCTGGGATCATTTGCAATTTGCAGGAACTAGACCTAGGTGATCTTTTGAAGGTCCATTCCAAATTTGGCATTCTCTAGAACAAATATTTAACCCTCTCAAGTGTCAACGTAATGTTAAAAGTATAGTTGAAAAAACCAGGCTTAAAATTGGAGGACCTCTGGTCTCATATTTATTATGTATATTTATTAACCTATGTTTGATTTACATTATTTATTCTCTTACATTTTTATATATTATAGAGCAGGTCCCAGCTCTCATATTTATTATCTACAACTGTGAGCAAGGTACTTAACCCCTGATTTCCAGTTTCCTCATTTGCCAAATTAGTAGAATGACAATTTGTAACACCTATCTTACAAGATTGTTGTAAAGAAAGCCTATATACAAGTTAACAATTATTTGCAAATATAGCATATGCTTAACATATAGTTTAAGGAAGAAATTGTTTTTTAAAAAGCAATAAGCATCCATAAGGAGTTTTGGTTACAACCTTTAAATTCTGAAGTTTCTTTAAGTACTATGAAAATGGGATTCTATTTGAAGCACATTTTGTCCAAAGTTCTGCTCTAGTGGCTATGCCCTACTTCTATCTATGATGAAAACAGGGACATTCAGCTCTTAAAATAACCCCACTTTTTGGCAGGCTAAATGCCCTTCTTGCTGTTTGTTAACTGGGCTTATTAAATGCTTTCCCCTGTGTACACAAAGAGCATAGGAACTTGGAGTGCTCTGCTTTTAAACAGATATGACACAGAACCTAGTCCTGACATTTCATAGTTCTTAAGGCAGATACAAAATATACTTGGGGACCATGTACTTTCTGGGGGGCATTCTATATTTTCCAGGCGTTTACAAACATATCCTGACATTTTGCTTTGTTTTCCCTTTTCACTCAAATGTTGGGAGGCTGTATAGCTATAGTCTCAAAGAGGGACTTCCTTTTGTGAACTGGTATTTAACCAGACCACAATGGTACCTCATCAGTAGCTGTTTGGTCCCTGAAAGTCAATCCTGGGAGCTCAGCTTCATTCAGTTAGTCATGCACAATTTTCATTTCTTACAGAGACTAAATGTGAAGTGGGGTCCCTTGGGCACAAGGAAGGTGAGAAAGACTGAGTTGCCAAAAACAATAAACTGATATGAAGTCTCATGACTATCAGTCAATAACCTAGTCAAGAAACAGGAAAGTTGAGTTTGGGAGTAAGATGTTTTCTTATAGCCTTTCCCATTCCAACTCTACCTCTCATGTAAGCAATGTCTAAAATCTTTAGGAAAGGTTTAGAAAACCTGGTTATACCTTACCCTTTCTGCCCCCGAGTTTTCTTAAGAGGACTTTGAGAAAGTGCCTTTAAGAGCTAATCTAGGAGGTAGCTAGATGATGAAGTAGATAAAGCACTGGCCCTGGATTCAGGAGGACCTGAGTTCAAATCTGGCCTCAGACACTTGACACTTACTAGCTGTGTGACCCTGGGCAAGTCACTTAACCCTCATTGTCTGCAAAAAAAGAAAAAAAGCTCATCTGAATCTGAAATTATATAATACAAAGTCATTAAACATTACAGGGGCAGCTAGGTGGAGCAGTGGATAGAGCACTGGCCCTGGAGTCAGGAGGACCTGAGTTCAAATTTAGCCTCAGACTCTTAACACTAGCTGTGTGACCCTAGGCAAGTCACTTAACCCCAATCGCCTTACCAAAAAAAAAGTAACATTACAAAAACCTTTTTAAAATATCTGTGTAAATATATGTGTGTATATCTATATTATATATAGGTAATATTTTACATAATTGTACATGTATAACCTATATCTGATTGCTTACTGCCTCAGGGAAGGGGGAAGAGAGGGATAAAGTTTGGAACTCAAATAAATAAAATGTTTAAATTTTTTTTAAAAGAACATATATACATATATAATAACTATAATTAGAGCCTTATCAAACAATACCTGTTTTATACACCTTTGACAACTGCTTGGTCCCCCCAGTTTGCTTAGAAGACCCTGTGTCCCTTTCATCATATTCTGCCCCAGAAAATATGCTTTATCCTAAAATATTGAAGAATCTCTAGCAGCTATTGAAATGTTTTTCGGAGGGTCAAAATGATTTTTCACTTTTCCCCTTCCCCCAAATCCTAGTCTTCTGATCTGTTAGTTCTAGCCTTCTTGGAGATTATGGGATCAGGATCTAGAACTAGAAGGGACCTAAGAGATCAGCTAGCTAACTCCCCTTATTTCATGGATGAAGAAAATGAGGCACAGTGAAGTTAACTGTGTGATTTAATTAAGTGGCAGAGACAGGATTTGAAACCAGGTCATCTAACTTGCAATCTAGGGCTCTTTCCACTATCCCATCTGAGTGGAGATGCCTTATTCTTTAAGTTTGCAACATTGCTCATTTCTTCCCTTCCCTCTGTCCCATTCCATCCCACCCCATCCTTGCTAGTCCCCTCTGAAGAATCAGTGTGCCTTCTGGGGGATTGGAGGAAATCAAACCCCAGAATTTCCCATCAACATTTTCATACATGCGAAATCCAGTTACCACCATCAATGTCAACTGGAAAAGCACAGAGTAGACGCTGGATAGCTTAACTCCTTCCTTGGTCACCTAGGAGAAGAGTTAAGGGTTTAGATGTAAACTCCTAGAAGTCTAGGACTCTTTTGGCTTTTTCTTTGTACCCCCCAGCACCTATCTCAATAGCGGGCTTACTGCCAGCGAGTGCTTAACAAATTCTTGTTCCTTGAGCTATTGACGGCTTATACTTTAAAAAGCCTCAGGTCTTGTCTTTGGCATAAACTGATTATTCTCACCTCCTCACAATCTATTTAGCCGGGGAGGGGGTAGGAGGGGCAAAGCAAGTGCAGGGTCCCTGATATCAAAGGCCCCAGAGACCTTCTCGTGGATTTTATTTCTTATTCAAAGTCAGGACAAACACAGAACATTTCATGATAGATAGGGAGGTAAATGGAGTCCCCGTTGGTGGTGTCATGGCACTGATCAATCATTTCTTATCAAATACGTCTGCACCAGCCCCTGGTCCAGCCAACCACCCCACTAGGCTGAGTGAGGTCAGGGGCTTCCTGCAGCCCAAACTGGTCCTTCCTCCCAGGGTACCACTCCCGGGGCGTGGCTGGGAAGGAGGGCCCGAGTCGAAAGTCACCTCCCCAGCACCTGGGGGCGGGGGGGGGGGGCAACAAGCCGCGCCCAGTCTCCCCCACTTCGCTTAGCAACCAGGCCGCCCCCTCCCCCGCCAGGGGCTCCTGGGTAGCCCGGAGGAGAAGCGACTCCCCATCCACCAGCAGCGTCACAGTGACGGGAAAAGGAGGAGGGAGGGAGGAAGTAGAGGCCAGTCGCTCAGGGAGACAGCAGCTGGAGCTGCAATAGCCACAGCATCAGTATCAGCCCCCGCCCTCCCCTCCCTCTCCTCCTTTTCCTCCTTCTCCTCCTCCCTCTCCTGTTCTCCTCCTCCTCACCTCTTCTCCTCTCCTCTCTCCTCTCTCCACCCCTCGCTGGCCCCGCGACCCGGAAAGATGGCAGCCGAGGGACTGCACGAGACCGAGACCCTGGCATCTCTGAAGAGCGAGGCCGAGAGCCTGAAGAGCAAATTGGAGGAGGAGCGGGCCAAGCTGCACGATGTGGAGCGTGAGTGCGCAGAGCCGGGGCCCAGGAAGGTCGCGCGCTCCAGAGGCCAGGCGGGGGCGGGGGGGGGGGGGACGGGACGCGAGAGCTGGCTGGGGATGGGGACAGGGATGGAGGAGGAGCGGGAAGGTCGGGGGAATCGGGGGCTGGGGTTGAAGCGTCAAAAGGAGCCGATGGCTGCAGCTGCTGCTGCTGCTACTGAATTACACTGGCCCTCCTGCCTGCTCGGAGACCAGGGTGTTTTTCCCCCTGGGTGGAGAACTCAACTGGGTAAACAGGAAAGGCTCCTGCCCTTAGGGGCAGGAGACAATCTGGGAGCCGAGGGAAGGGAACTAGCGAACGAGCGTTTGTAGCTTCTTGCCCTTGACAGAAGATTTTGGGGGAAGAGAGGATGGTGTCCCTCCTGGAGATTGTCCTGACCTGAAGGAATCCTGGCTCTTAGGCAGCCTCTTGAAGCGTAGCCTAGCCTGTTGATGCTTTGAAAACAGGTTACCCTCCCCTTGACCCCACCCCCTAGGTGTTCCCTTGGGTACCATTCCCATTTCCGAGCTCTGCCCCAATAGGAGACCTGCTGAGAGAGACATCATTCTCACACCCTAGGGGTCATCGGAAGGCCGGAATGAATGCACGCCCGAGGCTGTCTCTGTGATTTACATTCTTTTCTGTGACCTACAAAATGTTTATGAAAGTCATATTTGGCTTGTGACTGTTGTGGTTAAAATAACCCTCCCACAGGGATTTATGTGGAAAATTTTATGTGCCGGGGGCCTCATAAATATTTGTGGGGCATACAAAAGTGTCAGTAGGTTGGAGATAAGGGAATGGAAAGGGAGTTCCAGATGGGGCCCAGTGGCCACAAATAGGACCCCACCTCCCAAATGCCTGTGTGGTCATGGCCCTTTGTTCCTGACCTAGACATACAGACACTGACCATGCTAAGCTAATATGCTAATGTGTTTTGAGCTTGGAGGTAGGATCCCTGATCTCCCAAATTCTTTTGGAGACCCCCTAAATCCCTTATGTTCATGGGTCAAATCATTTCAGTACTGTAATCACCCTCAGTGGGTGATTGTACCCCCCCCCAGCATAGGTAGAGAGGTAAAAATCACTACTACTCATCTCTAGACTTCAATGGTTAAAATTACAATGATTGCTCTTTTCCTTGAGGAAAAATGGCAGTCTCACAGATATCTTTGCCTAGTGATAGTCTTACTTATATTAGCAATGGTTGTGATTTTGATGCCTTTTTCCTTTCTGATTTTCAATGGCTTTTTCCTTTGCTTTCGTTTTCAGAAAGAAAGTAGACCATGGTGAAAGTCATTTTTGCAATTGTTTTGTTCTTTTGGAACAAGGATGGAAAAAACCTTACCCATTTCTAAAATGTTAAATTGGTGGATTTAGGGTTAAATCAAATGCTTCGGAATAATAAAGTTGTAGTTTTGTTAGATGATAAAGCAGGAGAATAGAATCCATTAAACAAATGCAAACACTATTCACCACCAACAGGATTCAAGACAGGTCATCTATGACTGAGTCAATTAGACTGACCATTTTAAAATGACTTGGATAAATCAGCTTCCTATTACCACTTTCTATTTTGGCAAGGGGTTTTTAATTCAGGAAGGCTTTAGGAATGTGTTCTTTGCTACCAACTTTTCAAAATGAAGAATAATGTAGTTCAAAGCATCTGTTACAGAACTGACCTCTGACTTGCACAAAGGTGATTCCAGAAAAACATTATCCAAAGAGTCTGTTCTCTTCTACTCAATAAAGCACAGTAGCACCCCACTGCCTCAAGTATAAAGCATTCGGCCCTGTATTCAAGGTGTGGCTCCAGTTTATCTTTCCTCTCTCTTTCTCTCTCTCGTACATATACATACATATATACACATATATAATGTGCTCTATCCACTGCGCCACCTCACTGCCCCCTGGATACTTTTAATTGCCAAGAAGTTTTTTTCCCTCTTTGCCCTTTCTACCCGCTTGTTACAAACAAAGCAAGTCTAGTCCTTCATCCATAGGAGAATCCTTCAAATATTTGAGACAATTATATTGCTCCTACTATGTCTTCTCTTAGAAAACATGTTTATTTTTTCTCCATACCTAGAATCCTTCCTTGTCAAAATTCTTGCCATCCTTCAAAGCCCATCTCAAATATCTCCTTCTTTGCGACCTGATCCCCCTAGCTAAATTAACCTCTCCCTCTGAATTCACATGAAACTTTTCCTCTCTCTTATGACTTGCCACATTTTACCTTATATTATGTAGAATATCCCCTATAAATGGAAGACTCAAGCAAAAAGAGAGGTCATGGAGGAGTTGCATCAGTGAGAACAGTATCAATATGGACCAAATCATGAATCAGTTAACAATCTTCTCTTAAGGGCTTACTATGTGTCAGGCACTGTGCTAAGTGCTGGAGATTTAAAAAGAAAAAAAAAGCAAAAAAAACCCCAATATATTAATTTGTACAGGATACCCTGTACTTTTGCAGTTCTTTTTATCTCTCCCCACCCCCACCACAAAGTGCAGGGCTCTGCATAATCAGTCAACAAACATTGGCGGGACTGTTTTAGGTGCTGGGCATACAAAGTTAAAAAGTGAAGCAATCCCTACTCTCAGGGAGCTTACTCACAGTTTTATCAGGGGTAAACAACATCTTGTTCAGTTGTTTTAGTCCTGTCTTCCTCCTACCTCTTTGGGGTTTTCTTGGAAAGATAACAGAGGATTTGTTTTTCTTTCTTGGAGGGAGGGAGGGAGATGGGGGAGGAGAGGAAGAAGATTTTCATTAATTGAAAAAAAATTGAATTCTAAAAATTTACCACTGTCTTTCCTAAATACTGGTACCTAGAACTGAACACAGTGCTCTGACCAGGGTAGACGGCAGCCCCAGATCATAACTTCCTTATTCAGGATGCTTCTTCCCACCCCTTCCCACCCCCACCCCGCTCTCTACCGTAGGACTTCAACTTCATTAGCTTTTGTATCACACTTTTGATTCATATTGAACTTGAAGTTCACCTAAACCACTTCATCCCCGACCTAAATCTATCTAAACCCTCAGATTCTTTCAGACAAACTGCTCTCTACCCAAATCTACCCCAATCACCACTACCACAGCACCAATCTGGTATTCGTGGAGCTGATAGAGCTTTCTGGAAGAATTGACTTTTGAGTTGGACTTTTTAAATGGGCTAAGAGAGGAAAAGGAAGGGTTGCATGCACTGGGAACAGAGCGTGGAAAGGCAAGTTCAGGAAGCAGAGTACCGTCCAGTTTGGTTGGAGCAAAAAGAAAAGTAATATAAAGCTGGAAAAGTAGGTGTCAGACTACCTAGTAAAAGTGGACAGCAAGGAACTATTGAGGATATTTTTTTAAGCAGAGTGACAAGCACTTTTCAAACCCCAAAGCATTATATAAATGTGAGCAGTTTTGATTGTAACCAAATATGTAACTAAAAAGATTGTTCTGGCAGCAGTATGCAACTATATTACAGCCAGGGGGAAAATCCTTTTTTGAATTTATTCATGTGAAGTCTATAAAATGCCCCCTAAAATGGGTGGTAAAGCCTAGATAAGAAGTAGGAGTTCTGGTTTTCCCCATTTAAAATCGCTGCTTTATCCAGGAAACATTCCCAAAGTAATCCTTTTACATGCAAAATTCCTCAACTCCATGTTTTATATCTTCATTAAATGTGTCTTTTCAAAAGGATTATGTGCCTTGAGAGCATATTTAATCTTAGGTCAGGTCATCAATGACTTTATAGAACTGAGAAGTAGGACGTTAGGTATTTTTATACCATTTCACCTGTCATATATTTACTCAACATTTATATTTGTTCGTATTTTTTTAAAATATGGGTTTTTTTAAATCATGAGGTTCATGATTATAAAATGATCAGTAAATACCAGATTAATTTCAACCCTGGCTAAAGATACCAAATCCTAATGGAAGGGACAGGCCTTCTCTATATTAGAACCTTAAATTTTCAGAGCTGGAAGGGACAACAAGGGTCATCTTACTTTTTGCTTACATATGAGGAAGTGAAATGAAGTAATTTTTATGAGATGCCTCAGTGGCTGGCCCAGAACTGTAGACAAAGTCTTTCAACTTTGTTATTTCAAGGGGGTGCTTGCTAAACAGCACATATACTAAAATTGGAATGATACAGAGAAGATTAGCATGGCCCCTGCTCAAGGATGACACACAAATTCGTGAATCGTACTTCAAGGAGGCAGCTAGGTGGCACAGTGGATAAAGCACTGGTCCTGGATTCAGGAGGACCTGAGTTCAAATCCAGACTCAGACACTTGACACTTGCTAGCTGTGTGACCCTGGGCAAGTCACTTAACCCTCATTGCCTGGTGCAAAACAAAACAAAACAAAAATAACTTTGGTACTTCAGTTGGTCATATTGTCATGTTTCACAATTCAGATATGGCACAGTAGTCATCCTCAAAAGTATCTAAGAGGGCTATGGTGGAGGGAACTTCCCAGGCCTACAGGACTCATTGAATATCCTACTTCTGAGAGCCAGGGATCCAACTTGTGTAGCACACCCTTTTGCCCTTCCCTATGCATATATACATCCCACCACCACATAAAATAATGAGAGGGTTCCCTAGAGATGAGAACTAGCTCCAAGTCACATTGGTCCATTCCATTGCCTTGCATGGCTCCAGAACTCTACCATTCTACTACCAATTTCTAACATAACTTCACTCCCATCTTCCCTATAACCCTTCTTCCTGGTTGGTCAGAAAATGATCATCTACTCTGTTGTTGGTACTCTCCTTCCTAGGGTATTGTGGAATCAGGGTAAGTGAATGAGACAAGGTATGGTTTGAGAGATACATGCTCCAAAAATAAAAAAAACAACAAAAAAAGAGAGACATGCTCTGCCCCTTTCAAGCCTATTCCTGGCATACTGAAAATGTACTTAGTCTGTTCTTCACCAGGAAGATAGTCCAGCTTTGAATGTCCTGACCACCCTAGCCCCACCCCCTCCACAGAAGCTGTGGAAATAGCTGAGTGCCTGTTTTAACAGCTGTGACATTAGTTACACCTAGCATTTGAGAAGGCTTGGAAACAGCTCCATGGAGTCTGGGAATCCACAACCAAATAGGAAAATAATATTCTGTGTCTCAGAACAGGTTTCTTCCCTGTATCTTCCATCCTATCGGGGACACTCCCTCCAATTCCCAAGGGACTGTCCTTGTCTTACTCAGTAATGTTGTTGTTTCACTATCTCTCTGGTATGGTTGATCATCCTTTGCTCCAAGGAATTTATCCTGAATAACCAGGGGACTTTCCTCAGGTTCTTCCCATTAGTCTTTGGAAGCAAATGCCTAAATTACATACGTTTGTTAATATCCAAGAAGATCCACCACACAATCCCAGCTAGGAAGTAGCATCTCAGGCATGTTTACAGAAGCAATCCAGAAATGTTGCTACTAATGTGAACTAATAGAATTGAAATTCAGAATCAATATCGCAGGCAGTTGGGATAGAACAAATTCAACAAGATAACATTTATTTCCCCCCAGGTTCCTATCACCTTCGGCACTTAGCACACAGTAAGTGGCACACAGTAGGTACTTTAAAAATGCTTGTTAATTGCTTCGGCAGTTTTAGCAAGTTGGTCAGAATTAGGTCCAGAGTCTTTATTTCCCTTGTCATTTCTTTCACCTTTTGAAGGATGAAATTACCATTAAAGCAAATCAAGGAATTCGTTGATTCAGCTTGTGTCATTGATGGCTAGATAATTTAAGTTCCTTCATCACTTACTCCTAACATTGAGAGATTCCTCTACTATATTATACCTCTATGAGAGGCTTAGGATATGCATCACAAGCCTATCTTATATTTCCTTCTTACATTTAGGTAGAAGTGGCACCAAACTGGAACAAAAAGGGGGTGGGGATCAATAAACCACACATAAGAATCCCTTACAGCCACCTATTGACTTAGAAAATTGCATATTAACATTATCTATGTTCTATTGTATTTTTATTTTGTTAAATACTTCCCAATTACATATTAATTTGGTTCTCTATGTTTGATACCTCTGGCCTAGTATGTATAATTCTAAGACAATAAGTATAATTTCCCTTTCTCTCTGGATTGATTTTCACCCAGATATTCACCAAGCTTTCTTTCTTAATTGTCTGTCATGTTTCACTGAGACAAGTAGGAAGGGAAGTAATGAGAGAGTAGTGTTCTAGAAGCCAAGGGAAGAAAGAATACAGGTGTGTTAAATGTTCTTAAAATTTTGAAAAGAACATTTGCTTTTAAACATTTAAACTCACTGGTAATTTTGTTGAGAGCAGTTTCGTTTTGGTTTGGTTTTGGGGCAGGACAATGAGGATCAAGTGACTTGTCCAGGGTCACACAGCTAGTAAGTGTCAAGTATCTGAGGCAAGATTTGAACTCAGATCCTCCTGAATCCAGGGCCAGTGCTCTATCCATTGTACCACCCAGCTGCCCCCAAGCTGTTTCAATAGAGTAGTTGGGTAGATGCTCCATTGCCAAGTTTAACAATGAAGGAGAGAAGGGGCAGCTAGGTGGATCTGGTCCTGGAGTCAGGAGGACCTGAGTTCAAATCCAACCTCAGATACTTAACACTTATTAGCTGTGTGACCCTAGGCAAGTCACTTAATCCCAATTTTCTCACCCCCAAAAAAACCGCAATGAAGGAGGGAAGAAAGAGAGGATGACTCCATGAAGAGATGACAAATTTAAGGTAGAATTTCTTGTTTTAGGATAAGGGATAGTTGATTGGGGTTATAGACATAAGGAAAAGACCCAGCAAAGAGGAAGAGGTTGAAAATGAACAAGAAATGGAATGAATGGTTGATGGGAAAAGTTCCCAAAGGAGAGGATCAAGAGCACAAGTGAAGGGCATTTGGTTAGAAGGAAGGTCACCCTATTCTGAGATGGAAGAAGGAGGGAAAGGGTAAGATATGGAGGTTAGGTAAATACTGAGCATGTCTTTGTATGGAACCATTTGGTCAAGATTCTGTACTTATGGTTTGTTCTCATGGTTTGTTTTTTAACATGGTTCCTGGAAGGGTGATCAATTAGGAGTCCACTGCCCAAAAAAAGCAGTTGTTTATTTGATCAAAACCGTGTGTCTGTGTGTATACATATATACATATATATACACACATATATATACACATATATTTGTACATAGTGTCATTGATATTCATCTCATTAGTGGTTTTTTCTTGTGTTTCCTTTTGATTCCTTTATTTCAAAGAATTTAATGTCTGCACAAAACTTTGGGATTTAGTGAAAATTAAAGAGTTAATTTGAGTTCAAAATGAATATGTCCATAGGAGGGGAAGAGAAAAATATTCTGGGAAAATAAATGATGGTTGACAAACATTCTCACTTTGACTACATGAGTTTCTGTTTTGGTTGGTGAGTCAGGCCTTTTTCTTTTAGAATCTAAACAATGTAAAATGTGAACATTTGCAGGTGTGGGGGGGGTTGGGCTAGTAATCTAAGGTTTGTGATCAAGACACTTACCTCAATGTCTTCATGCTCCAAGCAGCACATGTTTATGGATGGCTATTAAAGTCAGGGGGGAAAAAAAACCACACACATACATACGCACACATTTCTCCTATGAGAATACAGATAGGGGGCAGATGATAGGTGGCTCAGTGGATAAAACACTGGTCCTGGATTCAGAAGGACCTGAGTTCAAATTGACCCTCAGACACTTGACACTTACTAGCTGTGTGACCCTGGGCAAGTCACTTAACTTCATTGCCCCACCAAAAAAAAAAGAGAAAGAGAATACAGATAATTATCAGACTTCTGCTATTATTTGTATAACAGAAGGGAGGTCTGGTTGCCAGATCCGTTTGAAAAGCTTTAAGAAAAACACATACTATAGGCATTGGGCCAGATAAGTAAGTTCCTTTAAATATATGGAAATTCCCTATCAAAGTGAATGTTAAAAAGTGCCAAAATGCTTTCAAAGTTTTAGTGGACTGGGAGGAGCAATCTATTAAAGAAAACCCCATGCAGGATTTCAAAGAGCAGAAGAAAACACTGGGCTCCAGACAGAGGTCCTACCTTCAAATCCTGTGTGACCTTGAGCAGGTTACTTAACTTCCCTTTTCCTTTATCAGTAAGTGATGGACTTAGACCCCTATGGTCTCCAACTCCAAGAGCTGTTATCCTAATTGGTCACATTTGTAGAGCACATTTACAGAGCAATTTACATACATCATTTCATTTGATCTTCACTGGACCCTGCAAGGACACATTATGTAATTATCATCACCAGTTGCAGTTTGAGGAAGAGCACTCTCCAGAAAAGGGGAGAACAAAATACTGAGAAATGAAGTGATTTGCCCAAAGGCACTTAGTGGGTAAAAGAATAAAAAGTAGCAGGGCTGAGATTCAAACCCTGACCTAATATTTTTGAGTCCAGTGCACCAAAACAGGGAATGAGTCTAGCCCAGAAAAATGCTGGCATATAGGGAGAACAAATTGAGGGTTTAGGGGGGTTTTTTCATAATAGTTTTTTCCTACTAGTTAGATCCTGGGGAAGAATGTGCATGTATATGTAAAGAAAGAGTCTTCTCAAATTAATCTCGTTTCCTAATCTGATATTCCTTCTAGAATAACAAGCCTTACAGGGGAAAAGAGAAATAAAACTAGAGAGAGGATGTCCCAAAAATTATTAAAGCTTAACAATGCACTGAGACTTTTGGGATACCCTCTATGTAGTATGTGTGTATGTATGTATGTATATATGTGTATACACACACTTTGGGGGAGGGAGACTGAGGAGGTAGCCAAAATAATTTGGGATTATTCCAAAAAATATATATAATCATGTTCCTGGAGAGACGATGCTATTGTTACACAGAAGTGCCTGTGGCTTCAGTGACAGCAACAGTGCTGCTGATAATGAAAAGGACAACTATCCCTGCCTTCATCTCATTCTTCTGGCAGCAAGAAATCCTTGCTTCACAGGTTCTCTAGAGTGGGAAATCACTCATTTTCACCTCCCCCTCTTAATTTCACTAGATTCATTCAAGGGTCACCCCAAATCCCACATTGTAGCAGGCCTTTCCCTGCTTACCACCCCCCTATCCCAACTGCTGAAAGCACCTTCTTTCAAACTAGCTTCATCTATTCTGTGTATATCTTGTGCAGATCTAGCTATTTTCATATTGTCTTCTACGTTAGAATGTAAGCTTCTTGAGGGCAAGGATTTTTTTCCTTTTCTTAGAACATTACCTGATAGATAGTAAGTGCTTAAAAAAATTTTTGACTGACAAAGGTACAGGTGTCCAGTGAGGAATGTCTAGCTCAGGTTGAGCTTTTTCTTCCTTTTTTTTTTTCTGTCTGTACCCTTTGAGGCCCAATTCAAATGATGTAGTGAAAAGTATCCCTGAGATGGGAGTCAGGAAGCCTAAAGTCTAATTCTTACCTGACCAATAACTAACTGTATTCATTAGTGTCAATCGATTAATCAATAAACATTTATTAAGCACCCTTTATGTGTCAGAAACTGTGCTAAGTGCAGATGGTACAAAAAGTAGGAGTGGGGAAATTTCTTAACCTTCCCTGACTTTACTTTATTTACTGTAAATCAAGGGCATTTTACTAGAGAACAACCCCAGAGGTCCTTTCCAATTTCTAAGACACTAAGATCTCATATGCAAAAAAAAAAAAAATCGTAGGATTCAAGAGAGCTGGAGGGGACCAGTCCCAATGCTTCCCAGGCCTTCAGACTCCTCTTCTATAAAGTCGTCACTGGGTTGTTGGGAAGAAAGCACTTGACAAACCCTAAAGTGAGTTAATATTGTTAACCGCTCCGGTATCTTTGGCAAGCAAACCCCAAATAGGGTCACAGAGTCTTCAATGTGTCCAACATGACTGAAACAACTGAACAACAACAGAATTGTTTTGCAGGATTTTTCTAAGGCATGAGTGTTTGAAGGAAGCAACTTTCTTTGTCTCTGAGTTCTCTCAGCCAGCACTTCAATTTTGTGTATAAGGCATTACATTAAACATTGGGATACAGAAGGGAAATTAGGAAACCCAACAGGCCAATGAAGTTAAGGATGTGAGACAGACAGTGGAGACAGAAACTGGGTTTGGAGATTCAAATGCTCGGATGGAATAGGTCAGTGCTTTGGGAAGACCAGCTGCTGCCCATACTCTAAGTCCAGATTTTAGCCTGGAGGTGTTCTGGTGTCTCCTTCAATTATGCCAGAATGGGTTGGCAAAGGGTGAGAGTTGTAGGGATTTGGAAAAAGGATAGCAGCTCTTTCTTGGTTTGGGGTGTGCCATGGTGCCAGGCGGTTAAAGTCCGTAAGTACCAGGTATGCCAAGGTGCCAGGCCTGCTAACCAGGGTGCCAGGCGGTTAGAGTCCTTAGGTGCCAGGTGTGCCAACCAGGAAGCCAATGAGTTGTGTCCAAACATTTTTCATCCCTGATCCTCCCCTGAGCTGACCTATGGTGGTATTGTGGTAGAAGACCAACCTTACTCCCTAACTGGGCTGGGACTTGTGGGTTGGTGTGACAGCCTTGGAAAGGGGAGGTCTTTTATATAGTGGAAAGAGTGCTAGATTGGAGGTCTAAGGACCTGAGTTTGTCCCTTCCTACCTCTGTGGCATAGTAGATAGAGTGCTGGACCTAGAATCAGGAAGACTCATCATCATGAGTTCAAATGTGGCCTCAGACACTTACTAGCTGTGTGACCCTGGATGAGTCACTTCACCCTGTTTGCCTCAGTTTCCTCATCTATAAAATGAGCTGGAGAAGGAAATGGCAAACCATTCCCATATCTTTACAGAGAAAACCTCAAATAGGGTTACTGAGAGTTGGACATGACTGAACACAACCTATGTGACATTGAGCAAAAGAATTACTTCACTTCTCTGGGCCCCAGTTTTCCCATCTGTTAAGTGAGGTGTTTGGACCAGAGGTCTTGTTAAACCTATTCCAGCACTAAATCTATGAGACTATGATTCTTTTTCATATCTGTCCTCATGTCCTTTGCTTGTCAGACAGTCTGCACCAAGATGATAAAGTAAATAAAGAGTTGGACCTGAAATCAGGAAGACCTAAATTCAAATTGGCCTCAGAAACTTACTGGATCTGTGACCCTGGGCAAGTCACTTAACATCTGTTTGCCTCAGTTTCCTCAGCTGTAAAACAGAGATAATAATTGACGATAAAATGAGATATTTGTAAAGTGTTTGCCAACCTTAAAGCACTATAAAAATGTTTTTATTTTTATTATTATTATTATTATTACACTAGCAAGTGATATGAATTCCTGAACAACAGAACAGGGATTGGATTATGCCCAAGAGTGATTTGGTCAGCTTGGCCCTGCAAGACACATTTCTCAGAGAGGGAAATCACTCATTTTCACCTCCCCCTCTTAATTTCACTAGAGACGTTATTAAGGCTGCTAGAATATCCTGAAAACACTGTAACTGGATAATTGAGAGAGCCTATACCTCCCTCTCTGTGTTTCCTGTGAAAGGAGTGAAATCTGTCCAGACTAAAGCAATGCAAAACCTTCTCACTTTTCACCTATAGCTATCTATCTTGTCTTCTTGTCTCCTGGAAATATCTATTTCTAACGTCACAGATTCTCCCCCCCCCCCCCCGCCCCAATCTGATGCCTTGTGCACAAAGACAGGACCTTGTTCCCTGTTGAGAGCTTGTGTCTGGAATGTGAGAATGTTGAATTAGCCTCTGTCTGTTTGTAAATGGTCCAGTTTGGATGTTCTAGTAAATTGAAGTGATGTAGGCAGCTTTGTTTTTTATTACATTGTACACTTTGTTCTTAACTTGATGCAAATCAAGGCAGTTTAGGGAGCACTAGGTGTAATTCAGAAGCATTCTATGTAAATAGAAAGGTTTTATTCCTATCTTTCTGACCAATCTTTCTGTCACTTTTTTTTGGCTTCTTCCCACCTCCTAAGTGTGGCTGTTCCCCAAGACTGTGTTCTTGACTTTCTTGTCTATCTGTACTTCCTCCTGCTCCCTCCCTAATCTCTACCCACTGATGTCCTCTCCTTCAAGACTCAGCTCAGCTTCTGCCTCCTCCATGAAGGCTACCCTGATCTCTTTAGCTAGAAATGATTCCCTCCCCACCCAGTTACTCAGTTACTCAGGACATACTATTTCTTTTGCAGGGCAATGAGGGTTAAGTGACTTGCCCAAGGTCACACAGCTAGTAAGTGTCAAGTGTCTGAGGCCAGATTTGAACTCAGATCCTCCTGAATCCAGGGCCAGTACTTTATCCACTACACCACCTAGCTGCCCCCTGGACATGCTATTTGGAATTCTGTTATATAGGAAAACTTTTCTGTGTATATCTTACACAAATGGAAAACATTTGGCATAGTGTAGAGAACTGGTTAGGGTGACTATAGGATTACCTACCCAATGTGCATCACAGAGTTACAAGACTCAAAATGAGAATATATGTGAAAGCAGTTTGGAAGCTATACAGCTCCTATATAGATCAATTAACCAATCAATCAATCAATCTGTGGTTGTTTTGTTGTTGAGTTGTTTCAGTTGTGTCTGACTCTTTATGACCCCCAAAGATACTGGAGTGGTTTGCCATTTCCTTCTCCAGCTTATTTTACAGATAAGGAAACCGAGGCACACAAGGTTAAGTGATTTTCCCAGAATCACACAGCTAGTGTCTGAAGCCAGATTTGAACTCAGGAATATGAGTCTACCTGACTCCAGCCTGGCACAATATCTACTTCAACACCTAGCTTCCCTAATCAGTAAGTATTGATTAGGCACCTGCTATATGCCAGGCACTGAATTAGGCACAAGAGATACAAAGACAAAAATAAAACAATCCCTACACTCAAGGAATTTACTTTCTGTTAGAAGAGCTAATATGTATGTATGTATATATGTGTATATGTATACATATATATGCATTGCAGAATATGCACAAGGTTAATGCAAGGTAGTTTAGGAAGCAAAAGGTCAGGAGCAACTGGAAGGATCAAGGAAGCTTCATGTAAAAGACAGTTCTAAAATATGATGTTGGGGGTAGCTAGGTGGTACAGTAGATAAAGCACCAGCCCTGGATTCAGGAGGACCTGAGTTCAAATCTGACCTCAGACACTTGACACTTACTAGCTGTGTGACCCTGGGCAAGTCACTTAACCCTTATTGCCCCACAAAAAAAAAAAGTTACATGACAATAACATTTATTAGAGCCCAAACTATTACCAAAAAATTACAGCCCTATAGCCATATGACTAATTTTCCTAAATGTTCATGCCTTTAACTCTGAGCCAGAACCAAGGAGGGCATCAAAACTTAGAGGGCATTGATAATGCTAGTATTCCTTTGGAATGTAGAAACAACTGAGCTTAACATCTAGCTAATGAGAATAATTAAAGAGCTACTAGATGCTTTTCCCCTTCCTGTCCCCCCTCCACAGAGCTACAACCCAAGAGATCTCCCTCTTGCCCCACCTTGGTTTTGCCACATCCCTCCGGGTCTCAGGAGTCTCTACTTCCTCCCTTATTCCTTAGTAATCCTGGGGACTGATATTTCTGGTCCCCAACCCCTAAATCAAATGGTATTGATTTAAGTTGATATGAGGGCTTTCCTCAGGTACCACGAGTCAATTCATCAATCAATCAATCAATAAGCATTTATTAGTGCTTGCTATGCGCCAGATGCTCATCTAAGAACTGACTATATAAAGAAAGGCAGAAACAGTCCTTGCTCTCAAAGACTTCACTTTCTAAAAGGGAAGAACAACACATAAATAATTAGGTACAGACAATATATACAGAGAGAGAGAGACAGAGACAGAGTCAGACAGACAGAGACAGACAGAGAGGATAGAAGGTAGTATGAAAAGAAAAGGCATTAACATCTGGGGGAACTGGAAAAGCCTTCTGGAACTTAACAAGCAGGGGAGGGTACAATGATATCATCAGATGTACACACTTTAGGAAAATCACTTTGGCAGCTGAGTGGAGGGTGGATTAAGTGAAAAGATAGAGGCAGGGAGACCTATTTAAAGACTATTGAGATAGAAGAGGATCTCCAAATCCAGGGGGAAAAAAAAGAACTGTGGAGTATTGATGCTGAATGAACCATACCATTTCTTTTGTTTTTGGTGCTGTTGTTTTTCTATTTTGAGGTTTTTTGTCATTGCTCTAATTTTTCTCTTATAACATAACTAATGCAGAAATATGTTTAATGTTATTATGTGTGTATATAAATATATATATATATAACCTATATCAGATTACCTGCTGTCTAGGGCAGGGGGGAGGGAGGGGAGGGAGGGAGAAAAATCTGAAATTGGAAAGCTTGTATAAACAAAAGTTGAGAACTATCTTTACATGTAATGGGAGAAAAATAAAATAGTTTATTACAAATAAATAAATAAAAATAATAAAGACTATTGAAATAGTCCAGTGGAGAAGTGATAAGAGCCTGAACTAGGATTGTGATTGTGAGAGTGGAGAGAAAGGGATTTGTACAAGAGATATTATGAAGGTAAAAATGACCAAGCTTTACAACAAATTGTATATGACTGCAAGTTATGATTCTTTATACGTTCAACATGCCATAATTTTCCACAGTGAATATGACACAACCTTCTTCTAACCCTTCTTTTTAGTGCATCAGGTAGCTGAACGAGTGGAGGCTCTGGGTCAGTTTGTGATGAAGACGAGAAGAACACTCAAGGGCCATGGGAACAAAGTCCTCTGCATGGACTGGTGTAAAGATAAAAGGAGGATTGTGAGCTCTTCTCAGGTAAAATATACTTCCTCTCAAAATACAGTTCACTGGTAATGGCTTCTGGTGCATATCCTTAAATAAGAAGAAATAAAAATATGTTTTCTCTAAATTCTTTCCCAATCCTTGTATCTTTCATTTAACCATGTCAGTCTCCCAGAAGATAAATCAATATTAATTCATTTTCTAATTCCTATAAACCCTGCATGCTGAGAAGTGAAAGTTCATTTGAGAATTATCTGTATATGATTTTTATTGAGCAAAATAATTTCTTCCTTTCTGAATTTATTATTGGTTTAAAAAATCAATAGCAGTTTCATGGTTTCCATGGGCTTAAAAATGATTAATTCCTTCAGTGTTTTCTTCAGTCCCCCAAGAAGACAACATGAGGTAATGGAAAAGCACAAAATTTGGCATCAGAGGAGCTGAATTTGTATCCCAGTATAGCTTGGATTGCCTATGTAACGCTAGGCAGGTCATATTATCTCTTTTTGCCTTGGATTTCCTTATTTGCAAAATGGGGAAGTTGGACAAAATTATCTATAAGGTCCTTTTTGGTTCTAAATCTTAGAATCCCTCCAAAAACATCTCAGTATGTGCTCCCATCCTCCTCACCAGAATGGTTCCTCAAGATGTTTGGATATTTGTATAGAAAAAAATCATATAAAAAGGATGAAAATTGACCATTGTTAAGTATATTAAATGTGCTAAGGACTGGGAAGAAATTACATAAAGGTTTTGAGCAATGACTATATTATCAGAACAAGAAGTGTGTTGTTTTCCAGGGTGACTACTTTGAAGGGAACACTATTTAAATGTATCACTTAGGGGCAGCTAGGTGGCACAGTGGATAGAGCACCAGCCCTAGAGTCAGGAGGACCTGAGTTCAAATCTGGCCTCAGGCACTTGACACTTACTACCTGTGTGACCTTGGGCAAGTCACTTAACCCCAATTGCTTCACTAAAAGGAAAAAAATCTAAATTAAATGTATCACTTGTGGCATATTTATTAAGAATGAGTCATGTTGGAGCAGCTAGGTGGCACAGTGGATAGAGCACCGGCCCTGGATTCAGGAGGGCCTGAGTTCAAATCTGGCCTCAGACACTTAACACTTACTAGCTGTGTGACTTTGGGCAAGTCACTTAACCCCAATTGCCTCACAAAAACAAACAAAAAAGAATGAGTCACATTACTTTCTAGTCACATATTGTATCTGTATATCAATAGTCATAGTGATAGGTTGTTAAATGTTGAAGTATTGTGCATTGCACCTCTTGGTCTGAAATCCATCTCTGTAAATTACTACAAGTTACTTCCTATGTGGCCTTTCAGTCTAGAATCTCCAACCAGTTGTTTGGGTTGTCAATCTAAAATATCAGAGGGAAAAATGCTATGCTGTGGAAAAATGTATCTATCAGTTATGACTCACTTTCTTGTACTCTAACAATTCTATAATCCCTTTATACAAAGGCCAAAGAATCAGAAACCAAAAGAAACAACTAGATTTCTGCAGAAAATCTCACTACTCAGGTTCCTACAGTAGAAAATCAATGAGAATAGGATCTAAAAGTGTTATCAAAAATAACAAAAAAAAAGACATGATTAAAGTTTTCAGAGAAGTATTATAAGTAGTTACATAAGACAGAAAACAATCTACATGTACAACTGTACAGGAATGATTAAATATATTTTATATTAATATAATAGATTCCACTAAATAATACCACTAAAACAAAATCTGGAAAGACCTTTATGAAATAATGCATTATGAAAAAAGTGAAATTAGAATGGAAAGCACACTAAATTACAATTATATAAAAGTAGAATGGGAATGAATAGACAAAGAATCCTGATGAGCTCCCAGAGGGAGTGACTGAAAAATTGTTATAATACTTTATACATTTAAATAAACCGATGTAAACATAAATAGTTACTTAGTTTAGTTGATTAGACCTATGTTTAAAAAAAAGTTTTTATTAAAACTTTTTTAAGTGACTAATAGAAGTAGGGATAGAGGTGAAGGGTTGCAAACGTGATAAATGTAACCTGTAATTAAGTCGTCCAACAGTTACCTGAAAATGATTTCAGGTTTATAATCTTTTGTGTGCTCGCTTAAGGATTTGGGGTGTTGTGAGTGGAATTTAAAATGTTTTAAATTTGTCTGAAATGTATTCATTATAATATACTGTATAGAACAGATTACTTTCTGCGTTATGCAAACAAGGGGAAGTGGTGAATTGAGCATTTATCCAAATCAAGATAGATACTTACTCATAGGGAAAAGGAGTGTTTGGGGGCTTGGATTTCTCAGATGGACTAAAGGTTTCACATTGGGGGTTTTTTAATTAGTATTCCTTTTTTTCATATTGATGAATTTTGTTTAGACATATCAGTTACATCCTGGTACCTTCCACTTCCATTACCATTCCCCCAGGACCTAGCAGGTGTTTTTTTTTTGTTTTATTAAGTTAAGCAAAACAAAACAAAAAAGGCAAATATATCCATTGCAATTGACAGTAATAGGAACTCTCCACTGTACCATTTTTACTGCTTCTTATCAGGAAAAAAGTGTGTTTTAACCTCAATCAGCTGGAAGCAAAATTGGCCTTTATATTTTATCTGAATTCTTTTGTCTTTTATCATTTGCATTATTATAGTCTTAGTGGTTATTGTTCATTGGTTGTGCTTTCTTCACTCCTCATCAATAATACAAGTCTTCCAATATTTCTTAGAATCCTTCATATTCCTCAATGCAAGAATTTTCCATTACATTCATATACCATAAGTTTTTCATCTTTTCCCTGCTGAGAGTAGATTTTTGGCCCCTAAAGCATCTAGATTATCATAGCAACTTTCTCCTTTAGTTAACCCTTTTTGATACAACTTTTAGCCAAAAAAAAATTTAGGTTATATTTGTTGGAAATTTGGAGACAATACTGAGATCTGGCTTTTTTTTTCATCTAGGATGGGAAGGTGATAGTGTGGGACTCCTTCACAACTAATAAGGTAAGGAATTTTCCAAAGTCTTCATAATTATGAAAGTGCATCATGAAGCATATAGTCTCTGTACACCATGGGTACCAAATAATTGTATGTTGAAATTACTGATAGGTATAAAATCATGAATATAAAATTATTGTTTCCTTCTATTAGAAAAAAGATAATGAGAATGATAAATTTTCATGAATGAATCTCCTGCTGGTATGGGACTATGTCTGTTGGAAAGTAAGAAGCAGCATAGCATAAAAGAAAGAGGAACTGAAGTTCAAGTCAGATGACACAGATGCCAGTCCTGGTTTAACTTCCAGCATGCAGATCACAAGCCATCTATGACTGCATATCTTATGCAACATCTCATGAATGTCCTGTCCTGAGTTCATCACAAGGAGTCCACCCGGGATCATGGGGCCTTCCTTCTCTTTGACATCACAAAGATACCAATGAAACGCATAAATTTTCCATCAGTTATCCCAGTCTTTTTTTTATATGATCAGACAATATTCTTTACTCATACATTTATTTTATGACATCCTTTATACTGATTCTCCTCCATGAATTCTATATGTTATATCCATTAAATGTAGAATCCAATATAAAATAGCTGAAAACATATTCAGATTGAACACTTTCAATATTTTTTCTTTCTCTGAAAAGTTTAAGAAATCAATTCTCTTTTTGTATTGTATAATTATATATGTATATATATATATAAATTCTCATTGTATGAAGAGTTGAATTTTCAAATTGGACTTCTATTCAAATTGAATGTAAGTCTGATTTATTTAGTATGAATGAATGTCTAGTTCCTGAGGCATCAGAAAGTTCATGATCAGGGAATCTCTGCCTCTATCCTCCATTCTCCCATGTTTTGGCCACTTATGAAGCCAATGTTGGGGAATAGTTATTGAAAATTGTGATATGGTGTGGGGAATTGGGGCATACTCTATGACATAAGAAATTAGATTCTTCCTTGAGTTCTGATGTATTAAAGGAAGAAGAATGTGGCATGGGATTTGCCACTTGCCAAAATGGCAGAGGATATAAACCATGCATACATGCAAGAGTATAGGTCTTAGGATCGACACTGTTGATCTCAAACTCCAGACCCTTGACTTCTTTTGTCCTGTTAGCACATAAGAACATTTTGGGGGAAAGAAATTTATTTTTCTTGTATCCAACTATTTTTCTATGAGAAATGTATCTCTGAAATGGTTGCATAAATTCATAGGAAGTTTTGTCAAGAAAAACATTTCTCTGATTTTGTGTATGTTTCAGGAACATGCAGTGACTATGCCCTGTACCTGGGTGATGGCATGTGCCTATGCCCCATCAGGATGTGCCATTGCTTGTGGGTAAGTGGAACATCTCAAACTTTCAGTCAGATTCATTTCATTTTCTTTTCTCAAGAAATGTCACTGTTCATGTTTCCTACAAAAGATAGACCATTAAAACGAGTGCTCCATTCTTTGCTTTTCAGGAATAAAACCTGACCTTCCTCTTACATATTTTTAGACTGGATGTATGACTTTATTAGTGTAAGGAATTCACAGTAAGGAAACTCCCTCTAATCAGTTCAAGTCAATACATTTCCTATGATTTACTGTCTTAGGTCCCTAGAGGACTGACAGATGAAGTGATTTACCCAAGGTCACATGGCCAATATGAGTGGAAGGCTGGACTTGAACTGAGGTCTTTCTGACTCTAAGGCCAGCTCTTTATCTACTATGCTGTACTATGCTGTGTATCAAAAAGAGCTAGCTAACATTTACATAGCACTTTAAGGTTTGCAAAACACTTTATAAATATTATTTTATTTTATCTTCACAACAACCCTTCCCAGGGTTGATGAGGCTAATGAGGCTGAGAAAGGTTTAGTGACTTGCCCAAGGTCATACAGCTAATAAATATCAGGGATAGGATTTGAACTCAGGTCTTTCCAACTCCAGATGCAATATTATATCCACTGAACCACCTACCTGCCCAGGTGAATAATCTACCTTTTTATTAAAGAGTATGAGTTTAAAACATATGCAACCCTCTCCCTTCCCCCAAACAAGAAAGCAAAAAAAAGTCTGCTCCCAGAAACTCCCTAACCTCCTTCTTAGTTCCCTTTTATCTGTATTCTCACTCCACATGAATATATCTAAAATGTCCAGATTCCTGAAGTATATCAGAGGCAGATGATGTTCACATTTTTTTAACTGGAGAAACTTAAGCAGTGGGTGGTTGAGTAATCTACTTAAATAAAAGGCAGTGGGAGAACAGCAAATCCCTTAAAAAGCAAAAACAGCCTGCTGTGGGAGGCAGATCGTGCCTCATGCTTATTTTTTCAAGAATAGTGGTAGCCAACATACCGTATGGGAAGAGCAAAGAAGTGTCCTCCTTGTCCTTGGTAAAGGACAAAACATTCAGAAAACATAAGCCACCTACAAAGAGAAGGTGAGCAGAACTGGTTAATAATTCCCTTCTCAAAGGGACCAAGAGAGGCAATCCTTTTCAGACTTGATGTCTCTCTTGTATTTTCTTTCAAGAGCTCAGGTTGGGGCAGCTAGGTGGCGCAGTGGATAAAGCACCGGCCCTGGATTCAGGAGTACCTGAGTTCAAATTCGGCCTCAGACACTTGACACTTACTAGCTGTGTGACCCTGGGCAAGTCACTTAACCCCCATTGCCCTGCAAAAAAAGAGAGAGAGAGAGAGAGAGAGCGAGCTCAGGTTCAGGCTGTTATATGAAGTGGTTACTGGGGGTTATCCACAACTCCTTTCTAATGCTTTGGGGTGAACATCTGAGCTGGAGCCTGATCCTTGCTTCTGGCCCATTTGATACCTGCCACTTTCCTTATCTTGACTCAGCTGGTTGTAATGAGAAGACAAACTAAGCATCTGTAAGGCACAAATGGAGAGAGGTAAACACCAGGCTGGGCTCCTTCCTGAGATATCTTCTGCACAGTCAGCTGTTGCTGATCAACACAGCCTGCTCCCTGGTTACTCATACCTCTCACAGGAAAATACCCACTTCTCCCAGTAGTGAATAGCTAGAAACAAGGAAGTCAGGGCAGGAAATCTGAGATGAGGAGAATAAGAATTGTGCCCAGGCATAATGGCAGGGATAAAAGGAGAGGAAGCAGGAAGAGAATGGCCCTCACTCACTAATATGACCAACCTTGCTTTACAAAACTAACATGAAGTAGAGGAGTTTCCACTTTGCAATAAAGCCCATCTGAGACCACTTATGAGGCCCACTTTGACTACTGCACAGAGGAATGCAATCCTTAATAGAGGCTGATAAATCAGAAAGGGGAAATGTGATCTTCAATTCTAGAGTCAAGAGAAAAGGGATCCTGTTTCATGCGGCTGAAAATGCTGCTCATTATCCATAAGAAGGTAACTTATTAACCTGAGTAGCAGAGGAAGAAAGGAAACAAGCATTTATTAAATACCAACTATGTGCCAGGTACTGTGCTAAGTGCTTTACAAATAGCGTTTTATTTGATCCTCACAACAATCCTGAAGGGTGGGCAGTGTTATTATCCCCATTTTATAGTTGAGGAAAATGAAGCAGACAGAGGTGAAGTGACTCGCCCAGGGTCACACAGCTAGTAAGTGCCTGAAGTCTGGTTTTCCTGATGCCAGAAATCAGTGCTCTGTCCACCATGCCACCAAGCACCACCAGGAGGATTAGGGACTCAGAAAAGAGCCATCATCCTGGAAAATAATGTCTAAGGACATGGTGGCTTCAGTATTATCTTTTGTAGTATAACCTTTGAGAGTGCATTAAGATGTTCAGAATCATCACATTACCTTTTTCATAAAATCACAGGGCTGTAAAGGACTACTATGTTCTCCCAATGCAGGGGAGATGGTTATCTAGTACATTCTTAGAACCCTCTGGGAAAGGAGATTCTAATCCTCCTTTGATAACCTATTTTATTCTTTATCTCAGTGTTTAATTACCCTCACAAATAGAAAAATTATTCTTTATAACCTATAATCTTTTACCAAAATCCTTCTTCCTACAAATTGAGCTGACTTCTAGAATCTTAGAGAGGGTAGAAACTTAAGGGTTATCTTTTCCAGCTCATGGCTAAGCAGAAATCCCCTCTACAACCGTCTTGGTTATTTTTCTATTTCAGTAGAGAGAGAAAACACTTGGTTGCTAGGATTTTATAAGAATCTCTAGATAAAGTTAAAAAGTAGCCCCAGGTTAAAGCAAGTTATAAATTATTAAACTCATGCACTTGCTTGACTATGTTGTGCCCTTAAACACCTCCGCAAACTAAATATCTTCAGTACTTTCAATATGTATTTATGAGTGTGGTTTTCTGATGCTTACGTGGTCTAGGTGTGTCATCAAACCCACACACTGGCCATGTAACCCATAGGCATAGCATCCAAAGTGTCCCAGCCGCTGCCCCTTATCTGACTGAAAGGCTCAGAAAAAAAAAATACATTGTGCTTGTTGATCATGAAAAAGCATTTGTGTCAGCAGAGCAAAACACTATCTTAAAGGCTCTTTTAGAGTAAGGTGTCTCCCATCCATGCATCAAAAACTTCCAAGATATAGCAATAGAAATAACCCTATTCAGTAACCCTCTAATTTTAAATATCAGTCAAAGTATCAAATGGGGACCATAATCTTCAGAAGTATTTGCAAGTAGGGGCAGCTAGGTGGCACAGCAGACAGAGCACTGGCCCTGGATTCAGGAGGACCTGAGTTCAAATCCGGTCTTAGACACTTGACACTTACTAGCTGTGTGACCCTGGGCAAATCCAAATCCAGCCTCGGACACTTGACACTTACTAGCTGTGTGACCCTGGGCAAGTCACTTAATCCCAATTGCCTCACCAAAAAAAAATTATTTGCAACTGTGATATACTAATATAGCACAAAAGCCAGTTGGAAGAAGATTTTATTGTGAATGGGGAGATGCCCTTGTTTTCAGAAGATTCTTTTCTAGTTCCATCAAGCTTCATAAAACTGAAGTATCTTCTGAAAGAGACCCATAATTATTCAAAAAAACTTGGTATAATCACCCACATAGGAAATACAAAGTGAATGAAAATTACCTATTGCCCAGATGATGAGCTGCATTTGGATAAACCAATTACAGAACCTTTATATAAGACAATCAATATAGATAGACCACACACTGGGCTTAAAATTGTACAAGAGAAGAAAAATTGGCTGGGTTGGGTTGCCTTCAGGAAATTGCAAAGTTCCTTTTAATAATCCCAAGTTTCCCATGGAAACAAAGAGACCATCTTTTTAACACCAATATTGCCATTTGGCAACAAGACATTAAGGACAATAATCCCAAAAACATTTAAAATGAATATTACACATGATATATGTGAGCAGGCTACAACAGGGAACCAATGAAGAAAGTCAAAGAAGCTGGTGAGGCAGGAAGGGAAGGCAGATGAAGGAACTTATTACAAATAAGAATCCAACATTTCTCTCTACTAGTACAAATGAGTAAGTCCCTTGTAATTTACAAACTTTAACTTATAGACTTAGCGTCACCAAGAGATTAAATAACTTGCCCATGATCTCACAGCTACTATATGTCAGAGGTACTTAGGTCTTGTTCATTCTAAATCAGGCCTTCTATTGATTATACCCACCACCGTACTATTTATAAACAGGGATAATGTCAAAAATTTAAAGCAAGGCTAAATTCTCCTTATAAATAAAAAGGTTCAACTTCGCCCTCACTATATCTTTTGCTAAGAAGAACAACTCTACCTACTTTGAATTTCTAATGGAGAACCTAACTTAATTATTACTGACTCTGATTTTGGGAGAGCCCAATGTATTCAGTTATTGCAAAAAGTTTAATGAACTATTGCAAAAATTCACAAAATTAGTTTCAGTATATATTCACAGATACACACATAGACACACAGACACACAAAACAACAACTATATGATATTTTTAATGGAGGTCTGTATTATCAAATCAACCAGACACTTATAGAATGCCTCAAATTCCCAAAAGTTGAGGCTCTCCAGGGTGCTAGTTAGTGAAACAGTTGTTGAGAATTGGGAGGCAAGTTCACTCACTGGGTGTTAATCTCTAAATCATCAAAAGTTGATTCTAATACAGCTACTGATTTTTTTAGTGTAATTAATGCAGTGTCTCAATAACTATTCACTCTGGGTAAATGTAAATTTAATGATCACATAATTTTCAGGTTTTGAGATTTTAAAAATACACCTATAGGCAGAGCACTATAATGCCACATGCTTTTCCAGTATGACATTTGCCACAGCCACAGTGTTCTAGATGAGAGGTTCTTAACCAATTTTTGTGTCGTGTGGCAAAGTCTGATGAAGCCTATGGACCCTTCCTCAGAACAATGTTTTTAAATTTATAAACAAAACCTATAATATTACAAAGGAAATCAATTTTATTGAAATAAAATGATCAAAAATGTATTTTTAAAAGTTTGCAGACCCTAGGTCTAGACCCCCTGGACAAGGGTAGTCCATGCCCCCCAAAACAACCCAATAACCTGTACCCCTGCTCCTTTCCCCACCTCAGGTAGTTTATACTTTGATTTCTTCTGGGCTTCATTTTTGGCCTAATTGGAAGGGTGAAGTCTGTGTGTGTCTGTGAGTCTGTAGGGAGTGCCAAGAATAATAATAATTATTATCCAAAAGAAAGTCTAGGTCCCAAGTTGGAGGACTCCAGAGTGGGCTGATTAGGTCTGGATTTTCTTCAAGGGACTTACAGTACTTTTGTCATTATAATGACAGGATGATGATGATGATGGTGGTGGTGGCGGTAGTGGTGGTGATGACGTGGATGATGTCACGGTCACTCAGTACACCCCAGAAGACACCAAAGTACTTTATAATCTTAAATACAAAGTTCTAAATTAAATACTGCACTAGTATCAATTTACAAGGATTTTATAGTGTTTTACATGGAAAATAGCCTACCGATCTTTTTTCATTTATATAGGGTTCAAATACATAGTTTCATCTTTTATAAGGGAAAGTCAACCACTAAGGTCAATTTTCATTGACCTAATTTCTATGTCTGAATACATGGTACTCCACACATCTGTAATATAAACTTGACGATATGCATTTCAGAAACAAATGAACAAAAAGGTTTCCAAAGACTCACTTAAATTTTCCCATCCTCCCTGATTCCTCTACCCTATGCAGTATCAATATTTGGAATTTCTTTGTTTTCCATATTAGTGGCTTGGACAATAAGTGTTCTGTGTATCCACTGACTTTTGACAAAAATGAAAATATGGCTGCCAAAAAGAAGTCTGTCGCAATGCACACCAACTACCTTTCAGCCTGCAGCTTCACCAACTCAGATATGCAGGTAAAAAAAAAATCACCCAACTGTCATAGATTTGCCATTGCTTAACCTTGTGAGCATCACCCATGTAGGACAGCGGGAGATACAGAGAAGGAGATTACACAGATGGTCCTCATTGAATGGCAAAGATGTAGGGATTCCTTTTATGTATGGGTTGGACTACACAGATGCTGAGAACCCTTCCAACTCTCAAATTCTGTGGTTCTGCATATTCTGGCAAAGTTTTCTCCTGGAGCAGAAATTCACATAACCTGAGATTAGGGGACTAGTTTTTTTCTTTGAATTTTGATAACTGTATTTCATATAATTAGTATTCTTTGTGATTCTGTGTATTTCGTTTTTTGCATTTAAAACATGATCTGAGAAGTGGTCCCTATGCCTTACCAGACTCTGCCAAAGAGGCCCATAACACAGAAAAAGGTTAAGAATCCCCATTCTAAAGGAATTTCTGTTCTCCTTGATTGTCTTCATTACTTCAAGAATGGATGAATTCACTAAACTGTATACTCTTTCAACTGATATACATATATACACATACACATACACGCATATGCACACATATGTATTGCTATCCTTCTTTGTCTGAGATTGTTTTTATGACCTCTTTAATTAATTTATTTATTTAGAGTTTTTCCCCACCTTACATGTAAAAACACATTTCACATCGATTTTTAAAACCTTGTGTTCCAAATTCTCTTCCTCCCTCCCTACCCCCTGCTTAAAAACTCAAGCAATTCAATATAAGTTACACATGTGCAGTCATGCAAAACAGCAGACAAAAAAACTTTAGAAAAAGGAACTAACAACAATAACAAAAAATATATCTTCCATCTGTATTCAGATACCATCAGTTCTTTCTCCATAAATGGACTGCATTTTTCATAAGTCCTTCAGAGTTATCTTGGATCATTGCATTGCTGAAAATAACTGAGTCATTCATAGCAGATCATCTTAAAGTATTACTCTTATTTTGTATGCAGTGCATTTCACTTTGCATCAGCTCATGTAAGTCTTTCCAGGTTTTTCTGATAGCCTGCTCATCTTTTTTTTGTACAGCAAATGACTTTTATATAGTACTTTAAAGAGATATTTTCTTACAAAATCCCCATGAGGTTGATTATTGCAACAACAATAATAGCTAACTTTTATATAGTACCTTATACCTGACAAAGAATTTTCTTCACAATAGCCCAGGAAAGTAAGTACAATCATCCTCATCTTCATCTTACATTGCTCTTGCCTCTGCTTAAAATTTTTTCCCAGTTACTATTGCTAACAGTGGTTCCCTCCATCCTATTCAATCCCCATGATATTTACTCTATTTTCTATCTTCTTTTACCCTATCCCTTCTCAAAAGTATTTTGCTTCTGACTGCCCCTCCCCCAATCTGCCCTCCCTTCCTTCACCCCTCCTGCCTTATCTCCTTCCCCTCCCACTTTCCCACAGGGAAAGATATATTACTATACCCACTTGAGTGTGTGTATATTATTCCCTCTTTGAGCCAATTCGGATGAGAGTAAGGCTCATCTGAGATTGTTTTTAAGAGTTTCTGTTACCCAATTCCAAAGGACTGATTATGAAACAAGCTAAGCACCTCCAGATAGAGAGCAGAAGATGAAAATACAGTTTAAAATATATTTCTTCTGCTTTTCTTTCTTTCGTTCTTTGGACATGGTAAATGTGAGATTTTGCTTTGTATACTATACCTATTTATAATGGGGTTTGGTTTTCTTGCCTTTTCAATAGGTAGGGAAATGGAAAGAGGAGGAAAGGAGAGAATGTAGAACTGAAAAAAATAAAATGAGTTTTTTAAAAACATGTTTTAAAAATTTGAACCCTAAAAAGAAAAAGAGGTGGGGCGGCTAGGTGGCGCAGTGGATAAAGCACCGGCCCTGGATTCAGGAGTACCTGAGTTCAAATCCGGCCTCAGACACTTGACACTTACTAGCTGTGTGACCCTGGGCAAGTCACTTAACCCCAATTGCCTCACTTTAAAAAAAAAAAAAAGAAAAAGAGTTGCTGTGACCTCCGCCCCACCCCGCCCTGAAAACTCATCACCTATTAACCAGCCTTAAAATAAGCCTCTTCAATTTTAGGCTGCTCCTTAGAGGACATACAGCCCATCCACAATCTTGGCTCTACTCAAGGCCTTTCCAGATTGGTATAGAATGTGCCAAAATAATTGCCCTACTTGGATAGCCCCAGACAACTGAGGTTCTCAACACTATAGCTGGGCACCAGAATAGGACATTTCCCATTAGTATCAATTGTCAAATTAGATATATGTTTCACTGGTGAGGAAAATGTGGGGAAAATCACACTTAAGCATGCAGCATATGTTTGTAATGTCATTCAAACCACATCAACAAGTATTTATTAACTACTTACTACATACCAGACACTTTGCTCAACACTAGTGATATAAAAGAAGACAAAAATGGTCTCTGATCTGTGTGAGTCAAGGAGCTTACAATTTAACCTGCAAACTATGTGCAAACAAGATATAATAGATACATGGTAAAATGGAGGTAATCTCTGAGGGAAGGCACTAAAATGAAAGAGAATTGCAAAGGCTTCTTGCAAAAGGTGAGATGTTAGCTGGACCTTGAAGGAAGCCACAGAAAGCAGAAGGTGAAGATAAGAAAGGAGAGCATTTCAGGCACAGAGACAGCTGATAAAAAGGCAGAGAGATGGAATGTTGTATCTGAGGAATAGCAAAGGAAGCCAGTGTCACAGGCTCATAGAAAGTTCTCATTTTAAGATAAAACATTTAAAATACTCAAAGTACTGAAAATGCTCAAAGTAATCTCCATGAGGTCCTTCTTTACATACCTCCATAGTCAAAAAAAGGCAAAAACTAAAAATACCAAAAATGTAATACAACTTTAGCAAATTGTTTTTAGTTGAGCTTAAATCTGACTACTTCTGATTTTGTATGAAAGGTAATATTTTTTATAAGTTTTCCCATCACTTGGAATGAGAGACAGAATATTGAAGTAGATAGAAATTTCACCCACCTTGAGCCACAACAAGTTCAGGTCCCATCTCTGACACATACTTTCTATGTGGCCCTGAAGAAGTCATTTAACTACACTCATTTCAATGATTATAAATCACAGAAAAGGTCACGATCTGTATTCATAAAGGTTGTTACTTCTCCAGGAGTTTCTTACATTGATAAAATCAGTGATCTAAACAAAGCAAAATACAGATTTACTCTCCTCTTTCTGATGGAAAACATCCTACCTATAACATAATAATGAGTTACAATATTTTTTGGTGAAAGAAAAGAGCAGTGCATAAAGTTAAAGACCCGAATACTTTAATCTCTCCTTGCTTATCAGCAGAGAATCATTGCATCTTCTGCCAGGATATGTATTTACCCTACAACTAACCAATGTTAACTACCAATCAGTAGATTCTAATGGTGTGGACTGCTCTGTTACCCAAAATGTTTGTTGGTTGGCTTGTGTGGGAACCTGAGGAAGATAGTTTTACCCCTTGTTGCTTGAGCTTGTCAACTTGTGAATCATTGTTGGATTTTAGCATGTTTAGCTGTAATATATATTTAGAGGAGTTGGCACCAGCTCAGGCAACAATAATGGAAAAAAGTGAAGAGAGTAAGAAGGTGACATATGACTGCAAAGTACCGTAAGTTAAGGGAAGGGGTGCTGTTCCATGGGGTAAATTTGTGACTTATTTCCTGATTATGGTATTTGGTTAAGTAAATTTCTGTAGAAACTTATAATAGCACAGAATTTCAGAGTTGAGAGGGTCCTTAGAATTTGCCTAATCCACCTGGTACCTGCACAAAAATCCAACTGCTCCACCTGAATGAGCATTCATGCAGCTTTTAATTAAAGACTTCCAATGAGAGGTAGTTCGCTCCCTCTCAAAGGTTTTTTGTTATATTGAGACTAAATCTGTGAATCAGAAGACCCAGGACCTGCATTGGTATTGGTTCTGAAAGTAGGAACCATAAAACCTGAGCAGAAGAATTCTCCTTTGAAAGTGTACCTATAATTGAAAACTCCATATGCTCACCTATCCATTACTACAGCTGCAATGAGGAGGAAGAGATAAATTTCCAAAGGAAAAAGCACACAATGTGTTGGGTGACCTTTCTGAAGGGCATATTGACTATTCTAAGAAACTTTAGTTTTATGGAAACCATCCAATTTTCCATATATTTGGGGAGTAGGAATAGGAAATTAGTATTTAAATAAAAATAGGTAGCATCGCGGTGGCTAGGTGGCACAGTGGATAGAGCACCGGCCCTGGAGTCAGGAGTACCTGGGTTCAAATCCAACCTCGGACACTTAACACTTACTAGCTGTGTGACCCTGGGCAAGTCACTTAACCCCAATTGCCTCACTTAAAAAAAAAAATAGGTAGCATGGTAAAACTGTAAAGAGCACTGAATTTAGAGTCAAAGAACCCAGGTTCAAATTCCAATAGGTACTTACCTCTGTGACCTTAGGAACTTATTTAACTTCTTTACATTTTGGTTGGCATATAAAGGGTATCCCAAAAGTCACAGTGCAGTTTTAAGCTTTAGTAGCTTAAAAGTCTTTTGAGAACACTTCGTATAAACTTAATATATTCACGCTTCACATGTAGACACATATATGTGTGTGAACTATGAACATATTGAATAGCTAGGTGTTAAATGAGATGAAAACATTAAATGTCACAACATCCAGTCAATGACAATATATCAAATTATCAAGGACTCAGTTTTCTCATCTGTAAAATGGCCCCTAAGGTCCCTGCCAGATAGAAATCTATCAACCTAAATTAGACTAAAAACAATAGACCATACAACAAAATATTCATACCAAAACTGAAAATAGAATTCAACTTTAGTAATTTAATTTAATTAAGTTTCTATTTCTTTCATCAGCCCCAAACCATTTCGCCAGAAGTTTACAGACCTCTTGGGGCAAGTCTAGACTAGAGTGAGTCATTTGGAATTGAATCCAGACCTATCTTTTTTGTAGTAGCTCCCAGGCTCTGGAGCCAGCCTAAGGTTTGAAAATATGGTTATGTGCAACATGGAAGACTTTTCATCCTCTTTCCTCAAACTGCCACACCTAATAAACTATTCATGATGCCTGGCTGATCTTGATCGACTCTCATGGGCACCAGAGTAGCTGCTAGCAGTAGTTGCTCTTCTCTCTGCCCTTTTCAGGTTGTATTTACCAGATGCCTAGTATTCTGGTAATGGCATCGGCAGAAAGAAAAGGAACAATAATCTCTCTCCCCTTAAAAAAAGGAAGTGTGAGATCCCTTAGAGTCTGTGTGTATGTGGGGGAAAGGGAGTAATGTGAAAACTACATGTAAAACTGATTTCAAAGTAAAACTTTTTTTAAAGTTAGAGGTAAATGATGTTCTCCCTATAGCTATTATAATAATAACTGATAAATCATTTCAGAATTTTCAAGGTGCTTTGTGTATATCATCTCATATGAGGCTCATAATAATTTCATCAAATAGGTAGTATAGATATTATTATCCCCATTTTACAGATAAAGAAAACTAAGCCATTAGGAAGAAGGTTAAGTGAATTACATATGGTCATACATCTAATGAACATCCAGTAGAAATTTGAACCCAAGTCTTTCTGACTCCAAGTTCAACACTACTTTGATAATTTCTTTACCAAAGTTGCAATGTCCACTAGAGGATGTTATAAAAAGGTTGGGGTGGGGGAAAGAGATCTATCCATTGGTTATCATGTTAAAAGAGATGTCCTGTGAAGGCCCTTCCAACTGTAGAATTCATTACATGGCATTTAGAGTGAATGCTAAATGTATGATAATTTCCAGTACTTCTCTTCTTTCCATTTAGTCTCTCTTGGTGAGGTGAAGCCAAGATGGCAGAGAAAAGACAGAAAATACCTGAGATCTCCCCCAAGCCCCTCTGAACACCTTTAAGTATTGCCATAAGACAATTCCTATAACAACATAACCCACAAAAGGATGGGATGAAATAATTTGCCAGCCAAAGACAACTTAGAAGGTCTCCAGGAAAGGCCTGTTGTGTCTTGGTGAGAGCAGAGCCCAGTCCAGTGCAAGACAGATTGGATCCCAGAAAGCCAGAAGCAGGCCTTGGGAGCTATTGAATCAGCAACAGTAATGCCTGATTCCAGAACCCTCAGCTCACAGACAACTGATCAGAAGGAGATTGCAGGGATCTCTTTGCTGGGGGCAGGACTCTGTTGCTTTGCTGATACTCAGACCTGGGTTGAAGTTCTGGCTGGCAGTCCCAGGGCAAGGAGGAGCACTTACACACCAGAGCTTGTGGCCACGGTAGAGCAGGGACCATTGTCACAGTTCCAGGACAGAAAAGAGTACTTGTGGTCACTCACAGACCAGACCACAGATCAGGAGAGTAGTAAACACACCTCACGTTAGATCATACCACTTGGACGAATTAAAAACTTAAAGGTCTCTAGAAATATCTCTGAAAAAAGCTACACAAAGATCCTGGAACTTGAGACAGTGCATCCTCCACCCTGGAAGCAGAGTCCCACTTTAAAAAAAAAGTTAAAAGTCAAGAAATATACTGGGAAAATTAGCAAACAACGGAAAAATTCTGACCATAAAAAGTTACTATGATGACAAGGAAGATTAAAACACACACTCCGACAAGGATAACAAAGTCAAAGCTCCTACATCCAAAGCTTCCAAGAAAAATATGAATTTGTCTCAGGCCATGGAAGAGCTCAAAAAGGATTTTGAATACCAAGTAAGAAAGATAGAAAGAAAAAAATAGGAAGAGAAATGAGAGTGATGCAAGAAAATCGTGAAAAAAGAGTCAACAAAGCTATTGTAAAGGAGACAAAAAATACTGAAGAAAATAATACCTTAAAAAACAATCTAGGACAGATTGTAAAAGAGGTACATAAAGCCAATGAGGAGAAGAATGCCTTGAAAAGCAGAATTGGCCAAATGGGAAAAGAAGCACAAAAGCTCACTGAAGAAAATTATTCCTTAAAAATTATAGTTGAACAAATGGAAGCTAATGACTTTATGAGAAATCAAAAAACAATAAAACAAAATCAAAAGAATGAAAAAAATAGAAGACAGTGTGAAATATCTCATTGGAAAAACAACTGACCTAGAAAATAGATCCAGGAAAGATAATTTTTAAATTATTGGACTACCTGAAACCCATGATCATTAAAAGAGCTTAGAAATCATCTTTCAACAAATTATCAAGGAGAACTGCCCTGACATTCTAAAATCTGAGGTTAAATTGAAATGGAAAGAATCTACCAATCACCTCCTGAAAGAGATGCAAAAATGAAAACATGAATATTATAATCAAATTCCAGAGTTCCCAGGTCAAGGAAAAAATACTGCAAGCTGCCAGAAAGGAATAATTCAGGTATCATGGGGTCATAGTCAGGATAACACAAGATTTATCAGCTTCAACATTAAAGAATCAGAGGGCTTAGAATATGATGTTTTGGAAGGCAAAGGAGCTAGAATTACAACCAAGAACACCTATCCAGCAAAACTCAGTATAATCCTTCGGGGGGAAATGGACATTCAATGAAAGAGGACATTCAAGCATTCTTGATGAAAAGACCAGAGCTGAATAAAAAATCTGATTTTTCAATCCAAAACTCAAGAGAAGCATAAAAAGGTAAACAGTAAAGGGAAATCATAACAACTTCATAAGGCTAAACTGTTTACATTCCTACATGGGAAGATGATACTTGTAACTCATAAAACTTTCTCATTAGTAGGGCAGTTAGAAGGTGTATATATAGAAAGAGAACACAGATGTTCATTGAATATGATGGGATGATATCTAAAAAATACAATTAAGGGGTGAGAAAGAGGAATGTACTGGGAGAAAGTGAAAGCGAGAGGTAGAATAGGGTAATATCTCACATAAGAGTGGCAAGAAAAAGCTTTTTTTGGGTTGAGGTTTTTTTTTTGGTGAGGCAGTTGGGGTTAAGTGACTTGCCCAGGGTCACACAGCTAGTAAGTATCAAGTGTCTGAGGCTGGATTTGAACTCAGGTCCTCCTGACTCCAGAGCCAGTACTCTATCCAATGCACCACCTAGCTGCCCCAAGAAAAAGCTTTTACAGTGGAGGAGAAAATGGAAGAGGTGGGGGTGAGTAATGAGTGAACCTTACTTTCATCAGAATTGGCTCAAAGAGGGAATAACATACACACTCAAATGGGTAAAGAAATCTATCTTGCCATACAGGAAAGTAGGAGGGGAAGGGAATAAGGGGGGGGGGGGCGGCTAGGTGGCACAGTGGATAAAGCACCGGCCCTGGATTCAGGAGTACCTGAGTTCAAATCCGGCCTCAGACACTTGACACTTACTAGCTGTATGACCCTGGGCAAGTCACTTAACCCCCATTGCCCCGCAAAAAAAAAAAAAAAAAAAAAAAAAACTTTAAAAAAAAAAGAGAGAAGGAGGGGATCATAAAAAGGAGGGCAGATTGGGGGAGGAGGTAGTCAGAAGCAAAACACTTTTGAGGAGGGCCAGGGTGAAAGGAGAGAAAGAACAGAATAAATGGGGTGGGTAATAGGATGGAGGGAAATGCAATTAGCAATAATAACTGAAAAATTGGAAGAACAAAACCAAGAGCAGGCCAGTTTTCTCTGATAAAGTCCTCATTTCTTAAATAAGTAAAGAACTGAGTGAAATTTATAAAAATAAGAGTGATTCCCCAATTGTTAAGTGACCAAAGTTATGAACAGTTTTCAGATGAAATAATTAAAGCTATCTGTAGCCATATGAAAAAATGCTCTAAATAACTCATTATTGGAGAAATACAAATTAAAACAATTCTGAAGTACTACCTCATAGCTATTAGGAAAATTGCAAATTTTGGAGGGGATGTGGGGAAAATGAGACATTAATGTACTGTTGGTAGAGTTGTCAACTGATTCAACCATTGTGCAGACCAATTTGGAACTATGCCCAAAGGACTATAAAACCATGCATACCCTTTAATCTAGCAATGCGTCTACTAGGTCTGTATCCCAAAGAGATCAAAGAAAAAGGAAAAGGACTTACATGTACAAAAATATCTATGGCAGCTCTTTTCTGATGGCAAAGAATTGGGCATTGAGGGGAAGCCCATCAATTGGGGAATGGCTGAACAAATTCTGGTATGTGATTTGATGAAACATTATTGTGTATAAGAAATGAACAGGATGCTCTCAGAAAAACCCGCAAAAGACTTACATGAGCTGATGCAAAGTGAAATGTCCTATGTACAAAGTAACAGCAATATTGAAAAATGATCAGCTGGGAATGACTTAGCTCTTCTCAGCAATACAATGATCCAAGGCAGCTCTGAAGAATTTATGATGAAAAATGCTATCCATACTCAGAGAAAGAACTGGTGGTGTCAGAATATAGATTGGCACGTAGTGTTTTTTTTTTAATTTTCTTTATCTTTCTTGAGTTGGGTTTTTTTTTTTTGGTCTACATTTTCTTTTACAACATGACTAATATGGAAATGTTCTGCATGACTACACATGTATAACCTATATTAAATTGCTTGCCTTCTCAATGAGCAGGGTGGGGAGGGAAGAAGGGAGAGAATTTGGAACTCAACATTTTAAAAGGGAATGTTATAAAATGGTTTTTACATGAAATTGAGGAAAATTTAAATACTAAATAAAGAAAGAAAAGGGGGCAGCTAGGTGGCGCAGTGGATAAAGCACTGGTCCTGGATTCAGGAGGACCTGAGTTTAAATCTGGCCTCAGACACTTGACACTTACTAGCTGTGTGACCCTGAACAAGTCACTTAACTCTCATTGCCCCACCCTACCCCCCCAAAAAAGAGAAAAAAAAATAAAGAAAAGAAAATATAATCTCTCTTAGCAATGGAATGTTTGTTATTCCATTCACTTGTTTCCCAGCCATAGATAGTATGATGTCTGTACCCAAGAGTCTCTACTTGTCTGCACTGTTATAAGCCTGTGGAGGGTTTTATTCAATTTGGTCCATAACTGTTGTCATTTGAAATCAAATTGAAATCTACTTCTGGGGCGGAGCCAAGATGGCAGAGGAAAGTCAGTGAGCTCTCAAACTCATGACACAATCGCTCCAAAAAACATCCAAATAATGCCATAGGACAATGCCTGGAGCAGCAAAATCCACAGAAGAATGTGCTGAAATCATCTTCTAACCAAGAACGACTTGGAAGGTCAGAAAGAGGGAGCTGCTGTGCTGAGATAGGAGTCAAGCCCAACCCCACAGTCACCCTGACACAGATCCAGCCCCAGGAAGGCCTCACCATAGAAGGAGACCCCAGAGCCTCTGAATCAGCTGAAGTACCAGTGTCGTCTGGAACTAAACTCAGTCTGGTGAGAGGGCTGAGCCCTTGGCAAGGGGGAGACTACAGGGGTCTCTGCTGGTGCTGAGGCAGAACTTGGGTTTTTCACCCCTGCTGGAAACCAGGAGGTAGGCTTGAGTAGCAATGGCCCAGGTGGGGGAGGGGCACAGGCTCGTCAGAGCTGACAACCACAACACACAAAGCTGGTTGAATAGCAATTTGGTCTGGGGTCATCTATGAACCAGGGAACAGGCCAGGCACGTGAAGAACCTAATCTTCCTTAAATCATACCACCTGGAACTTCTGAAGCTTGGGATACTACAGCCTGGAAACAGTGCCCCACTTTAAGGAGCTAAAAGCCAAGTAAAAGAAAGGCAAGATGAGCAAAGAGAGAAAGGTGAGTACCACAGAAAATTTCTTTAGTGACAAGGAATATCGAAGTGCACCCTCAGAGGAAGATGTCAACATCAGGACCCCTATATCTAAAGCTTCCAAGAAAAATATGAATTGGTCTCAGGCCATAGAGGTGCTCAGAAAGGACTTTGAAGATAAAGTTAGAGAGGTAGAGGAAAAAAATGGAAAGAGAAATGAGGGTGATGCAGGAAAGACATGAGAAAAAAGTCAACAGCTTGAAAAGCCAAATGGAAAAGCTCTCTGATGAAAATAATTGCCTAAGAATTAGGATTGAACAAATGGAAGGCAGTGACTTTATGAAAAACCAAGACACAATAAAGCAAATCCAAATGAATAAAAAATAGAGGGCAATGTGAAATATCTTCTTGGAAAAACTGCAGACCTGGAAAATAGGTCCAGGAGAGATCATTTGAAAATTATTGGTCTCCCTGAAAGCCATGATCAAGGAAAGAGCTTAGACATCATCTTCCAAGATATTCTCAGGGAAAATTGCCCTGAAATTCTAGAAGCAGAAGCTAAAATAGAAATAGGAAAAAAATCTACTGATCACCTCCAGAAAGAGATCCCAAAAGGAAAACTCCTAGGAATATTATAGCCAAATTCCAGAGCTCTCAGGTCAAGGAGAAAATATTGCAAGCTGCCAAAAAGAAAGAATTCAAGTACTGTGGAGCCCCAGTCAGGATAGCACAAGATCTAGCAGCTTCTACATTAAAGGACCAGAGGGCATGGAATATGATATTCCAGAGAGCAAAGGAATTGGGATTACAACCAAGAATCACCTACCCAGCAAAACTCAGCATTATCTTTCAGCGGAAAAAATGGGACTTTAATGAAAAAGAAGACTTTCAGATATTTGTGATGAAAAGACCTGAACTGAATGGCAAATTTGACTTTCAAATACAAGACCCTAGAGAACCATAAAAAATTGAAGTTGGGGGACATACCTGGGGTCGTGCAGTGGGTGACTGTCTTGTGTCTGAGGACAGGTTTTGGCTGAGATCCCCCTGGGACAAGGGTGGATGCTTTGTCCACTGTGTCACCTAGCTGCCCCATGATGACATCTTTAGGGTTAAATTGAGGGGTGAGGGGAATGCACTGGGGGAGGGGGAAGGGCAGAGGTGAAATACTACATGAAAGAAAAAGGAAAAGGCTTATGGAATGGGGGAAGAGATGGGGGAGGAACAGGGCAGTAAATGAATTTTACACTCATCAAAATAGACTCAAAGACCTTAATCTCATCAGAGTTGCCTCAAGGAGGGAATAACATACACACTCAGTTGGGTGGAGTAATCTCTCTAACCCTGCAGGAAAATAGGAGGGGAAAGGAATAGAGAGGGGCAAAAAAAGGAAGAGCAGATTGGGGGAGGGGACAGACAGAAGCAAATCCCTTTTGAAGACGGATAGGATGAAAGAAGATGGATAACAGAATAAATATCATGGGAAGGGAATAGGATGGAAGGGAAACAGTTAACAATAGTAATCATGAAAAAGAGAAACAGGGGAAATTTTCTACAAAAATATTTATAGCAACTCTTTGTGGTGGCTAAGGATTGAGAATAAAAGGAATGTCCATCAATTGAGGAATGGCAGAAGAAGCTGTGGTATATGATTGTGGTGGAATGGGGCTTGTGCTATAGGAAATGACAAACAGGATGATCCCAGAAAAACCTGGAAAGACTCACGAACTGATGTATAGTGAAGTGAGAAGAGCTGGGAGGTCATTGTACATAGTGACAGCAGTATTGTTTAGTGAGCAATTGTGAATGACTTAACTACTCTCAGTGGTGCAATGATCCAAGACAATCCCAAGGTACTAATGACAAAGCTTACTATCCGCCCTCACAGAAAGAACTGATCAAAAGAGCACTTGTGGATTGTACATACATAACCTGGTTGTGGTCTTGTGGAGGGGGGAGGAAAGGGAGGGAGGGAGAAAAATTTGGAACTCTAAATCTTATGAAAATGAATGTTGAAAACTACGCTTACACGTAACTGGAAAAAATTACATAAATGTTTGTTGCTTTAAAAAAAAAGAAAAGAGAAATCAAATTGAACTCGTAGACAGACTTATTGTAGTAAACCCTCTCCCAGACAATCAGTCCCACTTCCTTTACCAGCCTCAAAGAGTAGCCTAGCCATTCTTCCTCAGCCAGCTGGGATAAAAGCAGTAAAGCTGTTGCCTCAACTGCTGTCAGATTGTTGGCATAGCAGTGGCAGACAAAGGTAGTGTCCCTCATGGGCATGGTGGGCTTGGGGGCTACAACCCAAGTAGCACCTGTTCACCTTGGAAGCCCAGAAAAGTAACCAATAAATTCTGGTTAAAGTTCAGGATGTCAACAAATTATTTGGAATGAGCCAAGTTTTTGAAAACTCCACAGCAGGATTTTAGGATTGTGGGTTAAGAGCTGATTAGGACGTTAGAGACCATTTAGCCCAACACCTTCCTTTTACAAATGAGGAAACTGAGACCCAAAGAGGTGATTTAATTTGCCTAATGTCCCATAAATAGTGTTAGAGATGGGATTTGAGCCTGACTAACTCCAAACCTATTGCTTTTTTCCCCTCTGTGCCATACTGTTTTTAAGTAGAACCAACTTTTCTTGTTAGTACCTCAAATATTTTCTTTGTCTATCACTAATAATAATTTGATATTAGTCATAACAACAGTATTTTTGGCCCTTTTCTCATTGGGCAGATCTTGACTGCGAGTGGGGATGGGACCTGTGCCCTGTGGGACGTGGAGAGTGGACAGCTTCTACAGAGCTTTCATGGACATGGAGCCGATGTTCTCTGCCTGGATTTGGCACCTTCAGAAACAGGAAACACCTTTGTGTCTGGGGTGAGGCCTTTCAAAAAAATGTATACCTATCATCAAGGAGTAGGACATTAAATAAGGGCCATGGGGATATCTTTCATAAGGGAAAGACTGACTGACCACAGTCTTGCTATCTGGATAAGGGACTCTTCACCTGGGTGAGGTGAGAGGAAAAACTCAAAGATTCTGGGCAAAAGGAGAAGCAAATGAGGGGGCAGCTAGGTGGCACAGTGGACAAAGCACCGGCCCTGGATTCAGGAGGACCTGAGTTCAAATCCAGCCTCAGACACTTGACACTTACTAGCTGTGTGGCCTTGGGCAAGTCACTTGACCCTCATTGCCCTGCCCTCCCAAAAAAAAAAGAAGAAGCAAAAGGGCTGAGAGGAAGGTTACCAGACCCTTCTCATGTTAACTGTGGCATTTTGTTAGCAAACACTGTTTTGGTGAACACTGCCCAGTAAAAAAGCTATAAGGATCCCATTCTCTACCCCCAATCCCTTCTTTCTTAGATTTTCAGGGGACCATACAGATTTTCTGGAAAGGCTCCATAATTAAGATATATCCTATGGATCAAGGCAAAAATCTTAGTGGGCTATTTTTTTCTTAAAAAGCTAGTCACAGTAGAACATCTGTGAGTAACCAAAAGACCAACATCCCCTTTCTGAGGATCAAGAGAACAAAGAATACATAATTGAGCCATGTGATACGAATAGCACCCAAGGACCTGTGAAAACACCAAGGAGTTGGAGAGTTCATCAAGGGTCATGGCATAATAGACACAGAGGGAATGTGATAGTAGGGGAACTTGGGGAGACAGTGTGGTATAGTGAAAGTAAGGGGGAATTTGGAAATGAGAGAACCTGATTCTAGGCTCTGCTCAGCCACTAACTAGCTATTTGAAGACAACTTCTCTAGCTAGACCTCGGGTTCCTCAGCTACAAAATGAAGTAATTTAAAAAGGGAGAAGAAAAATAAAATATTTACTGTACTTGCAAAAGAATACTTTTTTCTCTGTTAGGCAACTAAGAAGAACAGTTAGGGACAGATTATGTTTACATTAATCTATAAAAATAAAAAAACAGTTTGGGAAAAATTAAGGAAAATATGACAGATAAAAAACTTGATATTTAAAATTTAAGGATTTTTTAAAAATTTACAAAGGTCCAATTCTGATGCTTTTGGAGCTCTTATAACTTGAAAACTCCATCTCCATATCTTGGAAACTTAAATTGGCATTAAAACCAAGGCAAGAGTTTCCTAACACCAGAGGTCTAGAAATACTAAGAAACTTGGAGGCCACACGATTAAAAGGAAAAAGAGAGAAATTTTATTTGAATTGAGGTGTAACTTTTCTAATTAATCATCTTTGAATTGCTTTAGCTAATGATTAATTCTTCATGATACAAAACAATTGATTTGACTGATTTTTTTCCCTCCATTCACTCATATTAAGTATTGTGGAAAGACAGCCATATTATTTCATATATTTGGTGATTATCAAGCAATCATTTATAAATCTGTTAAGTAAGAATACTTTAGAAATCTCTTGGTATTCCCAACAATACAGGCCCCAACCCTTCTACCACTTGGTAGACAATTTTCAAGAAAAGCTATTATCAACCTGGTATTTGACTTGACTGGTCCTCCTACAAGAGATATACAGGGTGTCACTGGGCCCGTATTTGAGGCTTTCTATATGGTAAGGCATACCAGAGCCTAAATTCTGTTGGCAAGGCCTTCTGGAATGCAGGATCATTTCTATGTCATGATGAAACACAAGAGTAGTACCTTTGTGAATGAGGAGAGATGACATTTATGGAGCACTTCATCAATTACAAAGGGCTTTGCCTACATTATCTTATTTCATTCCTTAGAACCAGAAATGGAGGAAAATGGGGAACTAGAGCAGTTGTTGGACCCCTGTTTGTCTTTGCCTTTTTGGCTGTGAGAGAGAAGGAAAGAGAGGGAAATATTTAAAGGGGAGAAGAAGTAGGTAGGAAGGATTCTCTGCAATGGTTTCTACATACTCTGAAAAGGGAAAATAGAATTAAAGACACTAATAGAATGATCCAAATTCTACTTCTCTCATACCTCCCAGCCATGAGCTCTCTTCTCTTTTTAAAAAATCAGATATAATCTTTGTCTGATTAACCCCAAAAGGTTATTTGATTGAAAATGTTTGCCTTAGATCAAACGTGCAGAAAAAAGACCTCTTTATTTTATAAGGGAAAGGGATTGGACTTATGATTTCATTAGTATAAAGATTCCCTCTTCCAATTCAGATTAGCACCTTCTCTGCAACTTAATCTTTGAGATTTGCCTAGATCACTGAAATGTTAAGCAATTCAACCAGACTCGCACAGCCATTATATATCAGAGGCAAGTCTGGAACCCAGGTCGTCCTAGCATCAAGATAAGCTCTCTATCTACTAGGTCAGGATATTCATTCATGTTGCTAGAGAAATATGAGATATTTGTGTAGTCTTACTTAAAGTGATATTCAGTCATATTTCACAATTGTAACATGTTAAAATTTTCAAAGCATTTTTCTCACAACAGCCTCATAAAATAGAAAGTGCCACAATTATTATTTTCATTTAACAAATAAGGGAATTTAGATTCAGAGGGGATGGGGCAGCTAGGTGGCACAGTGGATGGAGCACCGGCCCTAGATTCAGGAGTACCTGAGTTCAAATCCGGCCTCAGACACTTGATACTTACTAGCTGTGTGACCCTGGGCAAGTCACTTAACCCCAATTGCCTTACCGGAAAAAAAAAAAGAGAGAGAGATTCAGAGGGGATGTATCCAGGACTGTGGGAATGAGAATCAGTCAAATTGGTACTTGAACACACATCTTCTGACTCTACATTTGGTGGTTTTGGTACTACATTATGCTTGTATTTCTTTTCTAATTCCCTACTTCTACCCCTATTATCCATTTAGACATGTAATTCAGAACAACTTTTTTTTTTTTTAATTTCAAGGGATGTGATAAAAAGGCCATGGTCTGGGACATGCGCTCTGGCCAATGCATCCAGTCATTTGAAACACACGAATCTGATATCAACAGTGTCAGGTTAGTAGGCTACGATGTATCTTACATCTGTATTACGTTTCTCTACTCTGTTCTTTTTTCATAACATGGATAAATTGAAACTTAAAGGGAAGTGAAAGATAATATCTACAGGATCTTAAAAGAAAGATTTTTTTCCCCAAAAAATAAGCCTGTTATTCATCTGCCCCTTAAATTGTGTTTAAGTGACACAAAGTTGCCAAATATGTGTGTGCATGTATATATATATACACATACATACATACATATATATTACAAGAACAATGAGAATAGTAGCTACTGAATAAAGAAAACCAATTAACTATCTGATTTTTTTCTGATTTCTTTGCAAGGCATTTATGTTTGGGGTGGGGGCAGGTAGAGGAACAGATAATAATAATGATAATGAGATTGATAGCATTTACATAGCACCATAAGGTTTGCAAAGCATTTTGTCAATATTATCTCACTTTATCCAACAGCCCTGGGAAGTAGCTGTAATTATTGTACCCATTTTAGGTGCCATTATTATGCTATTTTACAGATAGGAAACCTAAAGCAGATGGATGTTGAGACTTGCCCAGGGTCACACAGTATCTGGGACTGGATTTAAATTCAGGTTTTCATGACTCCACACCCAGTGCTCTACCCACTATGCCACCTGGTTGCCACAATAATACCATTAAGAATTAGTGGGGGGGGGGGGCAGCTAGATGGTGCAGTGGATAGAGCACCGGCCCTGGAGTCAGGAGTACCTGAGTTCAAATCCGGCCTCAGACACTTAATACTTACTAGCTGTGTGACCCTGGGCAAGTCACTTAACCCCAATTGCCTCACTAAAAAAAAAAAAAAAAGAATTAGTGGTGGGATAGGTTAGTAAGAGTGCATGGTGTGGGGCAGCTAGGTGGTGCAGTGGATAGAGCACCGGCCCTGGAGTCAGGAGTACCTGAGTTCAAATCTGGCCTCAGACACTTAACACTTACTAGCTGTGTGACCCTGGGCAAGTCACTTAACCTCAATTGCCTCACCAAAAAAAAAAAAGAGTGCATGGTGTGATAGGTTAGAGTAGACAATGTATAGGTAAGTAAGAGAAGGTAGACACTGAGCAAGAGGGAGTTGGTAGATCATTATTCCCAGAGAAGAGATCAGTAAAGCTGCTTTCATTGCTCTGTAGTGATAAAGTGGTTGACTGACCCAATTTTCTGCCCTTTAGATGGTTATTTGGAACTATATGAGATGTCCAGAGAGTAGTTGGGTAGGGGAAATATAGTGGTTAGTGACATAACTACAGAAAATTTGTATATTAAATTCACATTTCTTGCATCCCAACTTTAGGTGATAGCACTTGCTTTTAACCAAACAGCCAAAACTTACACATGGTCCCCTTCAGAGACATCACCCAAGACTGTTTACATACTTATTCTGTTGGTGCTCCTGTGTTTGAAACTCCACTCATGGGGTGTATCAGGGTTGCATTCTTTTTCATATCCTCAGAGAAAGTCCTTAGAAGGTGAATTTGGTTTTTTTAAATGTACACAAATTATTCAGGCCTGACAAAATGGGTGAACAAGCTGGGTGATGCTGGTTTTCATCAAGTCAAGATGTGACTACAAATCAGTGTATCTAATTTGGCCTATAAATTGGCCCCAAAGATAATTTCAAAGAAGGAGTCCCAGACAGGTATATTTTGAACAAAGGTGTTATCATTGGAATAAGTATGTGGCCTTCCAACGTGAGTACTGTGAAAGACAAATTGCATGTGGAGACGAAAAATTTCTGGTATTCCTCCCTGTCCCCTTCCTTTGTAAAAAGAGATTCATTATATACACACAACTTGCATATAATTTTTCATTAGAGCTTTGTTTCTCTAGTAACTCTCATTTAGAGAAGAGGTATGATAATATATCAGACAAAAACACAGATCCAGCCCCAGGATGGCTGCACCAGAGAAACAGACCCCCGGAGCCTCTGAATCAGCTGCACTGGTGGCTTCTTCTGGAACTAAACTCATGGTCTGGCAAGAGGGCTGAGCAGTTGGCTGGGGGGAGATTATAGGGGTCTCTTCTGGTGCTGAGGTGGAACTTGGATGTTTTGCCCATGCTGGGAATCAGGAAGCAATCTTGAGTAGTGGCCCAGGTGGGGGAGGGGTGCAGGCTCTCGGAGCTAGCAACCACAGCAAAACAGATTTTTTGTTTCCTGGTTAAAGAGCAAGTAGGCCTGGGGTTATTTACAGACCATAGACCAAGCCAGGTTAGTGCAGAACATGCCTCTCTTCAAATCGTACCACCTGGGACCCCCTAAAGTTTGGGACAGTGCACCCTGGAAGCAGTGCCCCACTTTAAGAAGGAGTTAAAAGTCAAGAGAAAGGCTAGCAAAATGAACAGACAGAGAAGGATGCAAACCATAGAAAGTTTCTTTAGTGACAAGGAAGATCAAAATACACCCTCAGAAGTAGATTACAAAGTCAAAGCTCCTACACAATATGAATTAGTCTCAGGTCATGGAAGCACTCAAAAAGGACTTTGAAAATTAGGAGTAAGAGAGGTAGAGTATATTAGGCAAACATAAGAAAATGAACAAAAAAACTCAGACCCAGTTAACTTGACGGTGCAATGCCACAATATCACAATGAATCCCAAGGGTGTTTATTAGAACTCAGTGACATTACCCCAACAACACACTTCTGATTGATGCAAATACCATATGTGTATCCCAAACACCTCAGGATCCCTAAGGATGCAGGAGGCACAGGGCAATATGAAATGAAAACCTGTGCCCAGTAAAACTGTGATGGCTGTGTTCCCTTGTGTGATATGCATAGAAAGACCTGAGCAGCAGCAAAGCTGCACCTTCTTTCAAACAGACCTTAGGAGCAAGAAAAGCCCCTGAATCCACCCCTAAGGCTCAGACACTTGCAGTTGCAAAGAAGCTCCAGCCGCTAATTTGGATCAAACCATAGTGGTGAAATAGTAAAATGGACAGCCTATTAAAAATAATAATAACCAGGGCAGCTAGTTGGCGCAGTGGATAGAGCACCAGCCCTGGAGTCAGGAGTATCTGAGTTCAAATCCGGCCTCAAACACTTAACACTTACTAGCTGTGTGACCCTGGGCAAGTCACTTAACCCCAATTGCCTCACTAAAAAAAAAATTAAATAAAAATAATAATAATAAAAATCACTTAAACCAACCTCTGCATGTCTTCCCCCCAGCTTAGTTTATTATTTAAAGTCTTATTAATATAAATTTATTATTTAATAATTTGATATTAATAAGAATTGAAATGGCTAGGTCTTAAATCTGAACCTGCAGCCACTTTTCACTTTTGCGATGGGAGCTGCAGGAGCCTGAGTCTCCTTAGCTGCCCTTTCCTCGTTGTTCTTATCATCCACTTCACTGGCCACTGTGGCTTCTGAGAACTAGGAGACCTTTGCCTCAGTGCTAGGCTCTGAAATCTTAAGAGCATCACTACCAACCCTAGGAACCTACCCAGCCAGCTCTGTATCCATGGCTTCTCTAACTGGGCATCAGGGAGAGCCTCTTGCTTCTGAGCTTCTTCTTTGCTAGGCATTGAGTCCTTCTCTGCTTCCAAACCTTTAGTCTTGTTAACAGCGATCTGGGAATCTTTGTCAGTATCTTTCTTGTCCTCCTTCATCGCTGTGGTCTCTACTGCTGAGTCTCATCATTCTCCTTGGTGCCTTCAGCCTTCAGCCTTCTCAACTTTGCCTTTAGTTTTTTCATTATTTACATTGTACTCCTCCTCCTCCTCCTCCTCCTCTTTGGGATTCTTGGGGTGTGGGGGAGGTATTCTGGTATCACCAAGATAGTCGTAGAGAGAGTCTGAGCCTTAAGTCTGCTTGGCTGAGACTGGGTGGTACAGTCTCTCTCCCAGGCTTGAAAAAGGAGACTGGACCAAGGGGGAGCCTATTGGAGCAATGCCGGCTCTGCTATATACCTTCCTATCTTGTGCAATTATGTTCCATTTCTTTCCAGAAATCCTCACAGAGGATCAGCTCAGTGGACACTCTCCCTTCTCAGCTGCTCCTACTTACCTCCCTGCCTTCCTTTAAGTCCCAACTAGAATCCCACCTTTTATTGGAAGCTTTTCCTAACCTCTCTTAATTCTAGTGACTTCCCTCTGTTAATTATTTATTATCTAATCTGCATATAGTTTGCTTTGTATGTGTAAGGAAAGAGTAGAATGGAATTCATGTGTAGTGAGACTCCATTTATTTGCATGCTGACTTCTCCATTAGATTGTAAATTCCTTAAGAGCAAGGACTGTCTTTTGCTTCCTTTTGTATCCCCAGTGCCTACTAAAGTGTCTGGCACATGGTAAGTCCTTAACAAATGTTTATTGATCAATTGACACTTAACACTTGATACTTCAGGGATATTAAATGTAACATCTAAGCTTTCTATGTAGTCTCTCATTCTTTTTTTTTTTTTTTGTGGGGCAATTGGGTTTAAGTGACTTGCCCAGGGTCACACAGCTAGTAAGTGTTAAGTGTCTGAGGTCGGATTTGAACTCAGGTACTCCTGAATTCGGGGCCGGTGCTCTATCCACTGCGCCATCTAGCTGCCCCTCTCATTCTTATTACATGACTAGCCCATCTTATTTTCCGGACATAAGTATATATACATATATATTTGATGGTTGCATTTCCCATGTTTTCTAATGCACCAATCATCATTGGTAAAATGCTGTAGCCAGGGAAGTGCTGGTAAATGTTTAACAACCACTTCTGGAGGGGAGGAAGGTGTTCCTACAACATACTTTTAAGTTTAATCTACACTATTTTTTTCATCACTTTCTTAAATCTATAAGTCAACAAGCCAATAAATTAAGCCTTGATTTGTAGCATTTGCTGATTTACAAAGTTCAAGAATATTTACACTGAAAATTTAACAATTGATTCTCACAAGCCAGTTTGCTCTGGCTTCAGCATACTCCTGGCTAAAGCCTACCGACAACTACCCCATACCTTTGTCCCTTTGGGACACCTGCAATTGTGATTCTTCTGTGATCATGATTTGCAGTCAAATAACCACAAATCATAAGTAATATAAAAGATATGTAAGTAATACAAAAGGTATAATAGTGATAGGGATTAGATCTGAGATTTCATTGATATAGTGAACATCCAAATGAGAACTCTCTTGCTATGAATACAGAGTGACACTTTCTCTGAAGCTTATAGTCTTAGAGAGTTGCCTAGAATACTGAAAAGCTTAGTGACTTTCCCAGAATCACACTAATATGTGTCGGAGGTGAGTTTTGAGCCCAGATCTTCCAGGTTCCAAGGCAAGCTCTCTAATCACTAAACAACTTTGCAAAAATGGGATACAAATAATCATCTAATTCACAAGGTAGAAAAAATACCATCAGGATAAAATTTTACACATCAAAAAGGGGCTTAAATGGCACATGATCATAATTTTATATGATGCTTTGCTGCCATATTGCATGAATAGTGATTTCTATAGTATGATTTTGCAACCACAACTTTGTCTCCTACAGATATTATCCCAGCGGAGATGCCTTTGCTTCTGGTTCAGATGATGCTACGGTATGTCTCCGAGTTACTGAATATTTGTTTTTGAAAGAGAGAATTATATTAGTAGAGTTTTCTAAAAAGAAAAAAATCACTGTCATATGCCTTATAAAACCCCTTCTCAGTGGGAAAAGATAAGGGTTAATTTGTTTTGTATTATACTTCTTGTTAAAAGGAAGAGTTCGTGGGGAGGGAGCAGGTTTTCTCATTGAGAAGTAACAGTGATTTTTTTAATTTAGTTTTAATTTTTGCAGGGCAATAAGGGTTAAGTGACTAGCCCAGGGTCATACAGCTAGTTAAGTGTCAAGTGTCTGAGACTGGATTTGAACTCAGATCCTCCTGAATGCAAGGCTGGTGCTTTATCCACTATGCCACCTAGCTGCCCAGTGATTTTTTTTAAGTCAGTGAAATATTAATATTTAAAGAAGAAATCACATGCAAGACCCTGAGAATTATTTATACTTTGGGGGGGGCAGCTAGGTGGCGCAGTGGATAAAGCACCAGCCCTGGATTCAGGAGTACCTGAGTTCAAATCCAGCCTCAGACACTTGACACTTACTAGCTGTGTGACCCTGGGCAAGTCACTTAACCCCCATTGCCCCGCAAAAAAAAAAAAAAGAATTATTTATACTTTGAGAACTCCTTGATGTTTATTCTTTTATGGAACCCACTGCCTACTTCCCATTGATAATTAGACTGAATAGGAAAATGGGAAAAACTAAATACTCAAGGGAAGGTGGGGGAGAGGGGAAAAGGAAAATATGAAAGATGACATTCCATTCCAGTCTTTAAAATTACACAAACCACTTGACTTGTCTGTCTCTCCATAAATCAAAGTGAAAATAATTTTAAGTCTCCATTTGAATTACAGTGTCGCTTGTATGACCTCCGTGCTGACAGGGAGGTTGCAATTTACTCCAAAGAGAGTATTATATTTGGAGCATCCAGTGTGGATTTTTCACTCAGTGGTAAGATCTGATTTCTTAGAACAATGAGTTGCTTTGCTTCAGAAACCTTACCAGATCACTAACAGCAGAACTACATGAGAACAAACATGGTAAATAGACTTTCATACCCTGCATTCCTTTGCCAGTAAGGGTGTACTTCCCAAATGCTCTGACAGACTGACCCATATCCTTCCTCGTTCTCATTTTCAGGGGTTTTGGGGGTTGAAGGGGGAATCAAGAGAAAAGGTTTTCCCCTGCACAGTTTCCTCTTCTTTTTCTATCTCATTCCTCTTTTTTTCCTACTTCAATACTATAATTGCAATGAATCCATCATCTAGAAGTTATGTGCCATGCATCGTGCTAGGTGCTAGAGATGCAAAAGACAAAAATAAAAGTCCTTCGCCTCGTGTAGCTTACATTCTAGCTCTGCACTGTCTACGGAAGTTCTCTGAAGAGGGTAGACTACTCCTTTTTTCTTGAAGGGCAAATAAAGGGTCTACATTATCTTTTGCCATTCCCTAAGGGAGCAATGTATCAGACTTTATTCCACCTGCAGTCTTCTTGAAGAGTTCCATAAACCCCCATTTCCACCACAAATACACACACACACAGATTCTTAAGGTGTTGAGAGGATGTTGGCCATCATAAAAAAGGTTTGACACAGAACCTTTGTAGCAACCAGAAATAGCTGAATTTAATTAAGGAAAGCAAGCTCAGCTATAATAAACTATCTACCACTCTAAGATTGGAAAATTAAAATTGGTAGGTCAGAAGTAACCATAACCAATGCTGGGCATCAATCTGGTAAAGTCAGGTTGGGAGCCTCTATAAACTTCTAGGAATTCCCCGTGGTTTCCTGAGCTTTCTGATTTCTTCCCCCTCCCTACCCCCACCCTTGGTTAGAGAAACACTGCACTTTGTAATAAATGCTATCTTAAGTCTAGTCAATGAGACTAAACTCTCTGAGGTCAGGGATTCCGCTGTATTTCACCTAAAGGTACGTACATTGTGCATTGTAGCAATAGGGAGAGGTAATAATCTTGCATAAATAAATGTTAGCCTGTAAATTGGTTGTTCTCTTGCTTTAGATGACCTAGAAAACTAAGGCCCCCTAGTTTAGAACCTTAGTCTCATGGAGCTTTACAAAGATTCTTCCACATGAATGTCATTCCCTTTATAGGTCGCTTGCTGTTTGCTGGTTACAATGATTATACCATCAATGTCTGGGATGTACTGAAAGGATCAAGAGTATCCATTCTGTTTGGACATGAAAACAGAGTTAGTACCTTACGTGTTTCCCCTGATGGAACTGCTTTCTGCTCAGGATCATGGGACCATACCCTGAGAGTAAGGGTCTTTTTTGTCTTACCTTAGGGATTGGGGGACACATAAGCTCTGTTGGTTGAAGAGAAGAATGCTTGGTCTTCTTAGAGTATTCAAAGTAAATAAAAAGACAGAAACTAGCTAGGTCGGGTTTGGGGTTCTTAATTTCAGCTATTCCAGTAATCATCTTTAATGACCTTCATTATGCTTCAGTGAAATGAGAACCATATTTGATCAGGTTTAATGGTGGAAAGAAGGAGGCAAGGAAGTAGAGAAGGAAAGGTGGGGAAAAGGGAGGGAAGTTTGTCCCAGGAGCCAAAATTCTGAACAATAGGTAGAAGTTGCCAAGAAGACAATTTAGGTTTGATGTCAGAAAAAGTTTCATAGTAATTAAAACTACTCAAAGGCCAAATAGACTGCCTGCACAGACAGTGGGCTCCTCCTTACTGAAAATACTTAACCAAGAGGTGGCTGACCACTCGTTAGATGTTAGAGAAGACATTCTTCTTGTTCCATTTGTGAGTTGAACCAGGTAGCCTGTTAGCTCCCTTCTGACTCTGAGATTCTCTAATTCTACGTAGTGTATGTAGTAATTAAAATACAAACTATACAAATCACTTATTTTATTTCATCACAAATGACACTCAAGAAGAGTTTTGAAAGCAACGATTATAATCCACTTAAGTGAACTTTTTGTAAAAAAGAAAAAAATTCAAGTCCTTTAATGTCATAAACTAAAGATTCTGTGATTTTTTTTTCTTTTCAGGTCTGGGCTTAATCTGTAGTATGTCTCCTAACAATGCAAGCTAATATATCAGATAAGCTATGGAATATAATTTGAAATACTCACCTACAACTTCCTATGCTGAGGAAACATCTTGGTAGTTGAAACCCATCAAATGTCTCTGTATGCTATCCAATATTGATATTTAAAACCTGTTTACTAGAGATTATAAGCTTATACTGTTTTGATAGTATCATCTTAAAATATAATGCTTTCTACTCTCAATTTTAGCCACTTTTAATTAGAAATTATTTAGACGACTATAAATTAAGCTTTTCTCTGAAAGCATTTTAAGACCAAATTTATTATTTAGCATATCCTATATAATTTGCACCAATTTAATTCATTTGCGAGCATTTTTTTTAAAAAATATCAGCTATTGATTGTATCTGGAGACAGCTTGACTTTTGAAAGCTTCCTGTGAAAATTATGGATTTCAGGTAAAGAGTTAGAAAGAATGGTTTGTGATGGTATGTGATGCAGTGTTGTTGGAAGTTTATCCTAAAATGACCATATAGTATCAATTATAAAGAGAAAAGTCTAGTGATGAGGTCCTTCTTATCATTAAGAATGGCCAAACACTCCTTTCTAATTATTTTTTTATAAGAAACAGCTTCAATAGTGTGAGCTGAATTCAATAAAGCACGGACATGCATAGGGAGGTATGTGGCCCTTATTTGAGGTGTTTGCCTCCACTTTCCGTTCTTCCTCTTCTATGAGGGATTTGAGAAAGCCTGAATGCCCCTTCTTCAAAGTCACCTGTGGATCTGTCGCAAGGAAATAAAGAGATTAGCTCATGAGAATTTTCATCTAGTGCAAAAGTGTCAGCTCTACATTTCTCTTCCTTGCAAAAGTAAAAAGCATATTAAAAATACATATTATTAATAAACTCCATAAAGCTCTATGTCCATAGGCAATCTCCAGGATAAAAATGAAGTATTCCAACCAGTTGAATTTGATGTAGTCAGTTGACCCCAAGCTTCCACACTTTATCACACTTTCCATAGCAAACACCAACTCAGGACACAATTAAAATTGTTTTATCTTTATCTAGAAATCCTTCATTGATAACACAAATAACCAGTCAGCAAAATTTTAAATGGAGCAAAGAAATACTTAGTAATAAACCATGCTGTCCATTGCAATAAAAGTAAAGAAAGAAATAGAACAAAATAGTTCTACAATTGTTCCAGGAGTTTCTTCACATAGATATTGTTCAGGCACTCCCTGCTAGATTCTCTTAATCTAATCAACAAATAGCTACAAGTCTTATGGTCAGTCTTGTAGAAGGCATCCTTCATTTGTTGCTGCTGCAGCCACTGCTCATTCATTCTCTACTGTGATTATTATCTCCAACTCTGCATCTCTCTCCAGAGAGATCTAAAAGCAGCTTCCACGTCAGAAAAACATTACCCTCTAGTTCTGATCATGAGATAACCTCTTCTCTAGCTGGGGAGAACTATAACTACTCCTGGATCTTTAGGAAGGATGCCAATCCAGACCTCACCTAAATGACTGTTAGGTATAACTTAGGTAATTCTGAAGTATTATCTTCTTGGATATTCTGATCTTCTTTGTGCATTTGTTTTCAACTGAAGAAGATGTTCAGTGCTAAGCACTAGTGTATTTGTGATGCTATTTTTCCCACAAGAATCAAAATCTTTCTCTGTAGAAGCAGAAAAAATTGAAAAGTTTAAACTAGTATTAGGTTCGTGTTTACATAAACACTGTTGCATTTAAGTGTATTCAGCCTATAAAAATTGGATTCATGTGAAGTATTTGTTGAAAATGAATCACATAGGCTAATTGAGGATTTCTAATTAATGAGTAACTTAATTTCCTGTGTTTAGATCTAAATCAGTCAATAATTATTTATTAATTTCTGCACCCTGGGAAAAGACCAAAAAAATGAAACTGTTCCTGTAGTCAAGGTACTTATGTTCTATCAGGATTATAAATCTTTCACATGCTTATTTGAAATATACATAATCCACTAAAGAAGATGAAGTAATACTTTTGTAAAGTTGTCTTCTTTTAGATATTACAGGCATACTGTTTGCTTAAGGAAAAACTCCTCCCCAATTGGGCTGGATGAGTCAGCTTTTGGAAATAACCAGTCCTCTACCACCTAAAAATACTGCCCTGGATCCATAGGTTAACTGCATAGGTGTATGCTAGGTTCAGAAGCTGAATATATTTCCTGTGGAGAAGATCTAGAACCATGTTCTGCAGCTCTGGAAACTCAACTCTGGGCACTTGCCATGGCTAAGTCCTTATTATGTCACTCCTCTCAACAAAGATGCCTGGCATCTAATTTTGCTACTCCAAAAGCAAGGCTTATATGTACCTTTTTTAAAAGAAAAATGTTTACTTATCTTCTGTTTTACATCACCAGAAGTTTTCCCAGTATCTATCTTTCTCCTTCCTCCCTCCCAAAGAGCTATCTCACATAACAGAGAATTATTTTTTAAAGAAAAAAAGAGGAAGAGAAAAAATTCAGCAAAACTGATCAATACATTGAGAAAATGTGAAAATATATGCAATGTTCCACACCCATAGACCTACCTCTGCACTTCCCACTTGTCTGAAAAGTATCTTCTTATATCTCTTCTTGGGTGCTTATTCTCTGCAATGGGTGGGTGATATGTTCTTAAGCAGAGGATTACAAAAATTACAAAAAATACAAATTACAAAAAATTACAAAAAATAAAATTACAAAATTACAAAAAATAAAAGATAATTTTGATTAATTGAAATTTAAAAGCTTCTGCACAAACAAAATTAATGAATCTAGGTTAAGGAAGAGGAAACTGTCTCATGGCGGGAAATCTTTGTATCAAATTTCTCAAATGAGAGTTTGGTATTCAAGATTTATAAATAATTAACAGATATGTATATGTGTATATAAAATCGAAAGTCATTTCCCAACAGATAAGTGGTCCAAGGATTTGAAGAAATGGTTCTCTTAACAACTATAGGAGAGAATGCTCCAGTTCACTAATAAGAAACATGTCCATCTAAACAACTCTGAAATTTTACTTCACACCCAGCAAATTGGCAGAGATGACAAAAGAGAGGAAGAGTCATTGTTGGAAGGGTTGTGCAAAGGAAAGCGAACTAATGCATAATTGGTGGAGCAATGAATCAGTACAACCATTTTAGGAAACCTGTTTGGAATTATGTAAATAAAGGAACTAAAATGTCCACACCCTTTGACCCAGACATTCCACTATTAGATATACCCCCAAGGATGTCATTAATAAGGAGATAGTCAACACATACACTAGAATATTTATATTTTGTGATATTAAAAAATTGGAAACAAAGTAGATGCCCACTGATTGGAGAATTGTAGTACATGAATATAAGGAAATATTGTCGTTCCATAAGAAATTATAAATATGGTGATTACAAAGTATGGAAAAATTTACTTGAAATGACTGAGAGTGAAGTAAGAAGATCCAAGAAAACTAGATATGCAATGACTAGGATAATATAAATAAAAACATCACCCCAAAGGAATGAAAAGTGAAGGGAAAACCCAAAGTACTCTTACTTTTTCCATTGCTGGGGAGTAAGCTCCCATGGTTTCTTACACAAATAGGCTTTGTGTCCTAATGCTCCTCTTCTCTGAGCCAAGTCAGCCATGTTTCTCCACTGCCACAGCCTACGATCTAACGGGATGCTTGGGAATCACTTCTAAGGTTCACAGCATCACAACAAGCAAAAATAAACAACATGGCAGCAACTCGGTCAAGCAGTTCACTTGTAGCAACCCATAACTACTACTGAAAGGGATCCGCTTCCAGCAACAGCTCCTGTCAAATGCTGAGTATTCCAAATGATCCTTCCTTCCACCATCCTGGTCTTCCAAAATCAGACCCAGGTATTGGTGGGCAAACTTCTTCTTTGGGAATTCAAGTCATCCATTCTTGACAACTGTATTGCAATCCTCAGAGCTCTCAGGAACTTTCCAGGTTTCTCAGAGTACAAACACCTGGGACCTGGCTCAGGTGGCAATGGGGAAGAAGCATGTCAGCAGGTCCCCTTCTGTAAGAGGTGTGACAGCGGCAGTTCCCTGTTTCTGAATTGCACTAGGCATCAAGACTATTTTCTCCCCTTTTGACTTCTCTATCCCACCTACCCTCTTAGATTAGGAGGCTATAAAAGTAGTTGTGCTGTGTATCTGTGTGTTTGAAGGAACACAAATATCAAACACCAAAAACAGACAAGAAATCACACTTTTATTTGACTATCCATGTCACATGTATGCTTTTCAGCAGCCTCAGTAACTTTGTTCACTTTGTATTCAACAGAAACTAATAAACTTTGAACAGCCTTCTTAAAAATGAAAAAAGAAAGTGAAGTGGAAGAATTATAAAAACAAACAAGCATAGGCCCAAAGAAGAGACATGAGAAAAAAGTCCAACTTCTCTGAAGAAATGAGAGATTCCCCAAGGTGGAACATTGCATATATTTTCAGACTTTCTTAATATATTGATCAGTTTTTTTCTTTAAAAAAATTATTGGGCGGCAGCTAGGTGGCACAGTGGATAAAGCACTGACCCTGGATTCAGGAGGACCTGAGTTCAAATCTGGCCTCAGACACTTGACAGGTACTAGCTGTATGACCCTGGGCAAGTCACTTAACCCTCATTGCCCTGCTCTAAAAAAAAACAGAACAAAACTTCTTTGTTATATGAAATGGCTCTATGGGAGGGATGAGGGGGAGATATACTGGGAGGAAATTTAGGTGATAAAGCAACAAAAGACATAAAATTCCTTTTAAAAAGAAACAAAAAAATGCATTTGATTTCTTTATATGGCAGCTAACATTGATGATAAAATGCAACCACTAGATAGCTAACTCAGTGTTTGGGTGGCCAGGACAATCAAAACTGTCAGTCAAGTCAGGTTCTCAATGAGACACATATATTCATACATAAATATACTCATATGTATTTATTCACATAATATACACATATGCTCATACAAATTTATGCATATATGTAGTATAATCAAATTTAGAGAGACCTTAGAAATTACTTAATCTAATCCTCCTATTTTATAGATGAGAAAACTGAGGCCCACAGATGTTGTGACTTGGTTCACACAACTGTTAAGTAGCAGAGTGAGGATTCAAATTTAGGTCCTCTGACTCCAAGTCCAGCGCACTTGACACTAACCTATGCTGCTAAACTAACTTGAACATCATAATAGGTTCCACCCATATGGTTACATCTCAGCCACTTGCCTTAGTTAATTTGCCTTCCTTCTCCTTTGTTCTTCAGGAGAATGGCCTCTGACATAGATTCATTACTCCCACCAACAGCAGGGCAGGGGTGTATTCCCAAGCATGCCTCAGAGAGTGCTGAATTATCTCTAGAGCTCCAGATAATGTCTCCAGAATTTCTGCATGGGACCCAAGCTTCCAACCTACATGCTTCCCTATCTCTGAATCTAGGCTGTGGGAGTTCAGCCTTCCTCACTTCCAATAAGTGGGGGAGGACAGCTGCAAAGAAAGGGATGAAATGGGAATACTTTGTGACTCTCTTTGGGGGTGGCTGAGTACTAATGAAAATCTTATTTTCTTGATTAACTTAGTTACATAAATCCAGATGGTCACTTCAGCACACTGATAGAATAAAATAAGCCTCCAGCCCCCAATCCCCTTCTTTCCCATCAAAAGAGTCAACTTAACCATTCTGCCACATCATGAAGAATGATCCTTGTGACAAATAAGATGCACTATGATGAAGTTTATGGTATACCATAGAGAACTTGTCTTGTGATAAGTTACTTACACTGTAAGTATTTAATCTTAACATGAATGATATTTAGTATTTATTGAAAAAATCTCTTTTGAAATCTACACTGTGTTAAAACTCATGGATATCCTAAATGTAATAAATCGTATTTTACATATTGAAAATAATTGTTGTATTTGTATTGTAAAGCAGGGGTTTTTCACTACTATTAAAGCTAATATTAGGTCAAAGGGAGTTAACTTAATGAACTTTTCTGTAGCTGAAGGAAGTAGGCAAATGTTAGCTTGTCAAGGTTGGGGAACCATCTAAAAGATAGGCTGGTGGTGGGAAGGAAGGCAGAAGAGAAATTGGTGTGTCGAGAAAGGGAAGGACCAATCAAAAGATGTGGAAAGAACCAGCTACAAAACTCCTCTGGAAAGTAGAAATAGGAGTAGATAGGTGCTGGGCCTGGGGCCAGGAAGACGAGTTCAAATCTGACCTTAGACATTTACTAGCTGTGTGACTTTGGGCAAGTCACAAGCTCTGTTTGCTTCGATTCTCTCAACTGTAAAAAGGTAATAATAACAACACTTACCTCCCAGGGTAGTTTTGAAGATAAAATGAGATATTTGTAAAGTACTTAGCACAGTACCTGGCATATAGTAGGTGCTATATAAATGCTAGCTATAATTATTACTTTAAACAAATAAACATTTGTTTAAAAAGGAAAAAAGGGATTATGGGTTTGATCACATATTCTAGTTATTTGTTTATGTATCTCCTAACTGATTGGATTCAAAGATTTCCGAGTCTAGTTGTGGCTTCTACCACTTCAGTTAAGCTCTTCTCTTAAAATGTAAATATACCGGGTAGTGTCAACAATAGCAGTTCTTCATCACTGCATCTGGGGCCAAGCCGAGTCGTCCTGACCCATGTCTTGCCACTGGACTCAGATGATTCAAGGAGGGAATGAGGCTGTTGACTTTGCACAGCCCTGCCTTACTTAAATGTAATTCACTTGCAAGTCAAGACATCACCTTCCTGACGTCATTGGTCGTCTCCCAAAGGATGAATAACAACAACAATCACAACTCAATGGAAATCACCTTAACACTAACCCCTCAATCAGGTCAAAGGGCCCTAAAGAAATAGGAGTTTGAGGGACAGTGAGTAGTAATGAGGTAAAAAGAACTAGAAGCAATTTTTAGCCTAGGAAAGAAGTTCCATGGAGAGTTTTAGCCAGACAAAAGATGCTTAAGGTGTGGGAGTAGAAGCTACCAATCTGACCTCAAACTTAACCCCTATTTTCCTCAGTTTCTTCATCTGTCAAATGAGCTGGAGAAGGAAATGGTAAATCACTCCAGTATCTTTGCCAAGAAAACCCCAAATGGAGTCAGACAGACATAGCTGAAACAACTGAACAAAAGGCAAACTATACCAACTTTACAATTTTTTTCTTACCACTGAAAACCACCTCCAGTGTAGATGCCTCTGTCAGATGTGTAATTAAAGTTGAATATTCAAAAGATCTGGCTATACTGTAGGGGTGGCTGGTTGGAAGGAGAGCTGGCTAAGCCTGTGAATTTATCAGGATAGGGAACCTCCTAATGTGGAAATTCCTTCCACCAATGCAAATCAACATCTTCTCTAGAATTAGTAGTCATAGTGAGCTAGTTATTTACCTGGGCTGATAAAAGGTTGTACTTTGCCCATTGTCACATACCTAGTGTGTGTTAGAGGCAGAGTTTGAACCCAAGCCTTTCTGACTGAGACATGTTGGTCTTTGCACTCCTCTGGGATGCCTCCATGTTTTAGTCAATTGTCATGGTGCCCAGTCATAGCTCTCTGGGTTTCTTGACCCCTGGATGGCTATCCAAGACAGAATTTTGTTCATGACATGTCAATTGGACTTGGGCCCATCCACAGTAGGAATATAATTGAACCTATTAAGGGAAAAAGCCCCATAGTAGAAATAATAGGATATTGCCCTTTAGTTCCCATGTTTTAAGACAAAGTATAATCAAACCATCAGTCAATCAACAAGCATATATTAAATTCCTACTATAGCCTTGGCACTGGGAATGCAAATGAATCCAAACAATGAAACCATTGATATTCCCAAGTTTACATTCTTACAAGATGACAACATAAATAAGTATGAACAGAATAAATATTAACATTGTGGACTACCATCCTCATATCTCCAAGGTTCATGACATCGGTGTTATCCTCTTCTGTTCTCTCTCATCCCACTTATCCAGTTAACAAATCTTACAACTCCTTTCTCTGCAACATCTATTTCATATATTCCTTTCTATCCCTTTGCCCACAGCCACCAACCAAATTCAGGTGCTCATCACCTCCAACCTGGATAACTACAATAGCCTGCTAATTGTATTTCCTGCCTCGAGTCTCCCTTGATTAATCCATCTTCCACATAGCTACCAAGGTGATATTCCTAAAGTACGGATCTAAGCATGTCACTTCCCCTACTCTTTAAATTCCAGTGCCTCCCTATTACCTCTAAAGCTCTTTACAACTTGGCCCTTCCCTATCTCCCTATCTTCCTTTAAGCACATTATACCCCTCCACACACTCTATGGTCCAACCATACTGACCGATCTCCAATTCCTCATGTACGATTTTCAATCTCCTGTCTCCATACTTTTGCACTGACCGGGATGTTCTCTCCTCAGCTCCAACTCTTGGAATCCTTGGCCTCTCTAAAGACTCACCTCAAGCATTATCTCTTTCAAGAGGCCTTTTCCAGGCCCAAAAGTTGATAGGGACTTCCATTCTGTGGCTATCTTCCATTAACTCTGTATTTATCAATACAAAATGATTAATGTGTTGTCTCCCCCATTAGGATATAAGCTTTTTGAGGACAGGTTCTGTTTTTGCCTTTTCTTTGTATTGCCAGGACTTAAAATGGTGTTCTGTACTTAATAATTAATGCTATTAATACAAATAAATATAAGCTAGTTGTATTGAGATTCCCTGTAGCATACTTAGCAGTTAGGCAGGAATCAGGAACGGTTTTAAGCAGAAAGTGGTGTTTGAGCTTAGTTTTGAAGAGAGAGATACTATTAGGGGGCAGCTAGGTGGCGCAGTAGATAGAGCATCGGACCTGGATTCAGAAGGACCTGAGTTCAAATCCAACCTCAGACACTTGATACTTACCAGCTGTGTGACCCTGGGCAAGTCACTTAACCCCCACTGCCCTGAAAAAGAAAGAAAGAAAGAAAAAGATACTATTAGACAGAGGTAATTAGGGAAGCATCCCATTGCACATACATAGAAATGGGAAATGGAGTATCACATGTGAGAAACAAGAAAGAAAGCCAATTTGACTGGAAAGATTGTAGAGGGTTTCTAAAACTCTATTTGACCATAGAAGCAAAAGGGAGCAACTGGAGTTTGATGAGGATGGGAATGACATGGTCATATCTCTGCTTGAGGAAAATTACTTGGTCAACAGTATAGAGGATAGACCAATGAAGGGAAAGACTTTAGCCAGGGAGACTAATTAGGAGGCCATGGCAACAAACGAGGATGGAAATAATGAGGGTCTGAATAAGATGGTAGATAATATGAGTAAAGAGGAGGAGTTGGATGCAAGAGATGTTGTAGAAGAAAAATGACATGAGTTGGTAACTCATTGGATGTGTGGGATTAAGGAGATGAGTTGAGGCTAACACCAAGGTTATGGAACCTGGGATACTAGAAGAATGATGGCTCTCTCTACAAAAATAAGGAAGGTTAGGAGAAACAATAAAGAATGCTGTTTTGAACCTGTTGAATTTATTATGTCTCCAGGATGTATCCAACCTGAAATGTCCAATAAGCAATTAGTAATATGGTACTGAAGCTCCAGATCATCAGGGTGGCACAGTGGATAGAGCACTGGACCTGAATTCAGAAAGACATCTTCCTAAATTCAAATCTGGCCTCAGACATTTACTAGCTGCGTGACCCTGAACAAGTCACTTAACCCTGTTTCCCTCAGTTTCTTTATCTGTAAAATAAGCTGGAAATGGCAAACCACTCCAGTATCTTTGCCAAGAAAACCCCAGATGGGGTGACATAAAAACTCTCCAGGTTGCATAAAAATTTCTTCGGACATGACTGAAACAGCTCAACGACAACTGAAACTCAAGGGAGAGATTAGAACTGGATAAATAGATGCAGAGAGACAGGCATGTGCTGGTAAACATACAAATACACATGACACATTTTAAATTTTAATCTTCATTATTGATGTTTTCTCCATCACTTTCTTAAGTCTAGATAATCAACAAAACAATAAATCAAGTCCTGATTTGTAGCATTTGCCAATTTCCAAAGTACACATGATCACACTGAAAATTTAACAATTGACTCTCAAAAGCCAATTCAAACTGGGTCCAGTATACCCCTGCTTAGAGATGATCATTAAACTACCATGAAAGATGACAAGGTCACCAAGAAAGAGAGCCTAGAGATATTTTAAGATGAATGTCTCCTTCACCACATTGTTCTCTCTGATACAATCTCATTCTAACCAGGCGCCGGAATTATGTTGGCCTTTTGTAGGAAGCAGGAAAATAAAGTAGAGTGCTTTGCACTGGTCACATTCTACCTTGCATTACAATTATCTGTGCACTTGTCAAGGGATCATAGATTTAGAGCCAGAAGAGATTTTAGAGGCCATGTAAGTCATGAAATCCCCTCAGGTTACAGAGGAGGAAACAGACTCCTAGAAAGAAGTTTAGTGATTTGCCCCAGACCATACAACCAATAAGTGGCATGGCTGAAATTAGAACTCAGGTCCTTGGACTGCAAATCTGGCACTTTCACCACTGCTGTGATATCCTCCGCCCTTACTCCTACAAGATGGTAAGGTCCTTGAGGACAGAGATCCTTGGGAACTAGCATAAGGCCTTACATATAGGGGATGTTTAACAAGTGTCTGTTCAATTCAAAATGAAATTATTGGGGAAATTTGGTTCTCTTTGGTCATTCATTGCAAATGTCCCCAGGGGAAGGGCCCAAGGCCAAGTTCCCATTAAAGAAAAATGAATTAATTGTTGAAAATGCCTATCAGGGGGGCAGTTAGGTGGTGCAGTGGATGAAGTACTGGCCCTGGAGTCAGGAGGACCTGAGTTCAAATCCAACCTCAGACACTTGACACTAGCTGTGTGACCATGGTCAAGTCACTTAACCCTCATTGCCCCACCAAAAAAAAGAAAATGCCTATCAATATAAAAAAGGAAACAGCCTCCACTCAATGGAAAGGAGTCAAGCACAAAACTCTCGTTGATCCAGATTAACATAATTAGATGTTAAAAATACCATAAACCGGGGGCAGCTAGGTGATGCAGTGGATAAAGCACCCAACCCTGGATTCAGGAGGATCTGAGTTCAAATCTAGCCTCGGACACTTGACACTAGCTTTGTGACCCTGGGCAAGTCACTTAACTCTCATTACCCTGCAAAAATAAATAAATAGATGGATGAATGGACAGATAAATAAATATGAATAAATAAGCATTCGGGAATAACTACATAAGCGCATGGGCCCTGATAAGGATCTCACCCTTAAAAATTAGGACTACCAATACCTTTAATTTCTTCATATTCTCCAATGCCCCACTCCACTGATGCCAATCACAACCCATCCAAGCCTGCTCATCCTGTGGGACGCTGGTCCAAAGTTTCTTAAACTGTGGGAACCTCATAGGGGTTACATAACAATGAGGGGGTCGCAAAAAATTTGGCAATAGTAAAAGGTTGTGTATACTAATTTTATATACCTATATATTCAGGGTTGTGTAAAAATTTCTTGGGCAAAGGGATATCCAGTGGGGAACGTTCAAGAAGCCCTTCTCTAGTCCATGTCTTCCTATAAATTTCTTCCCATAAATTGCTTTTGGGTTGGGGATGGAGGGAGGGTATCTACCCAGCATACAGGGTGTGTTCCTGAACTTCTCTTCACATTGATTATGTGGCTAGGTCAATCATTTTTTTCCAGTCATATTTCTCCAATGACCTCAATTTATAAGACACATTTCCCCTGTGTATTAATTCCTCATATGTAACATGCTTGTTCAAGCCATATTTATGCTTCACAAAGGTCTCATTGCAGAGCTCTTTGGGGTGTAAAGTAAACATGGGTTTTGATGGATTTGAATGTGTATTATCCTTGCACAGGGGCCATGCTAATCTTTTCTGTATCGTTCCAATTTTAGTATATGTGCTGCCAAAGCAAGTGCGGTTTGATGGATTTGAGTAGGATCCCTGAAAAAGACTGAAGACACTTAGCTAATTGAGAGGCTCATCATCAGATGTTATTGGCCACTAGGAAAGGGATTATTTGCTCATATACCATGGTCACCTATGAAACAGATGGTCCAAACCTGTGATTTTATCAGAAGAAAATAGGAAAGCATTTATTAAGTGCCTGTCGTGTGCCAGGCACTATGCTAAGAGCTTTACAAATATTTTCTCATTTTATCTATGGAGGAAATGCTCGGTAAAGAAACTCCCTCCATTAGTGCAGATCTATGCAGGCAACTTCCAGTCTTAGAGATTTGCCCAGGGTACTAAATAGTCAAATGGCTTGCCCAGGTTAATACATCTGGTTCTATTACATAATGCTGCCTCTCATGAAACAAATAAAAATAGAAAATGGCTTTTAGTACTACTATGTAACTTGCCATCCTGCTTCTTCAGGGATAATAATGGAGTATAAGGGGGGAAAAGATTGGGGATGCTAATAAGCACAGTTTATAGATGGTCAGCAAACATGAATTTAACTGTTTGTATTAATATCAAATTTCTAGCCAATCACTGAATAAATCCAATATTATAGGAACTTAACCATGTCCACACGGGTACTCTGACTATAAGTGAAACCGGGACATTTAAAGATAAAGCTTCAAAAAATGGGTAGGGGGTAATAATTATAATCATGATCATGGCTAGCATTGACATAGAGCTTTAATGTTTGCAAAGTGCTTGAAAAATGTCTCATTTTATCCTCACAACCACCATGGGAAATTAATGTTATTACTGTCCCTATTTTGCAGATGAGGAAATTGAGACAAAGGTCAAATGACTTGCCTAGAGTAACACAGCTAGTAAGTTTTGAATTCAGTTCTTCTTGACTCCAGGTCCAGTTATTCTATCCACTACACCACTTAGTTGCCTTAAGTAACCAGATTGCATCAAATCACCTAAGACAACTTACAGGAAAAGTAGGACCAGAGGGGCAGCTAGGTGGCATAGTGGATAAAGCACTGGCCCTGGATTTAGGAGGACCTGAGTTCAAATCCAGCCTCAGACACTTGACACTTACTAGCTGTGTGACCCTGGGCAAGTCGATGAACCTTCGTTGCCCTGCACCAAAAAAAAAAAAAAAAGTAGGACTAGAGGCACAAGTGAGAAAAAAGGAAGCAAGCTGATCATGTTTGGAAAGCAGGGGTTAAGAGCTAGCAGCTCTTAACAAGTACTAGTAAACCACCAAATATGAAAAGAATTCGAGAAAAACCTCCAAAAAGGAATAAAAATAGTCCAGGATGAGAAGATGTGGATGAGTTATGATCTGCACCAAAAGATGGAGAAACCATTATCTGGGAAGTCAAAGTTCCATCAGGGTATCCCTAGGTTCAATTCCAGCTGTGCCTCCTTGCTACCTCTATGAGTTTGGGCAAATTACTTAAACTTCTCTCAGTCTTGGTTTCTTAATGGAAAAATATGAGCATTTCTTTTTTTAAGCAATAAACATTTTTATTTATAATTTGGAGTTTCAACTTTTATCCCTCTTTACCTCCCTCCTCTCCCCACTCCCTGAAGTGGTAAGCAATCAATTATTGGTTATACATGCCCAATTACATAGAACGTTACCATGTTAGTCATTTTGTATAAGAAAACTTGAGTAAAAGAAAAAATGAAAGTGAAAAATAGTATGCTTTGGTCTGTGTTCCAGCAATATCAGTTCTTTCTTTGGAGATGAATAATATGGTTCATCAATAGTCCTTTGGGATTGTCTTGGATCATTGTATTGTTGAAAATAGTTAAGTCTTTCATCAAACAATATTGCTGTCTCTGTGCACAATGTTCTCTTGGTTCTGTTCACTTCACTATACATCAGTTCATATAAGTCTTTCTAGGCCTTTCTGAAATCATCCTGCCTGTCATTTCTTGTAGCACAATAAATATTCCATTACAACCATATACCACATCTTATTTAGCCATTCCCCAATTGATGGGCATTCCTTTGATTTCCAATTCTTAGAAAATATGGGCATTTCTAAAGGCCCGTCCAGTTCTAAATCTTTGTTCCTATGATCTCCATAATTAAAGGTCCCTTGAACTTTTCTTTTTTTTTCTTTTTTTTTTTTTTAGTGAGGCAATTGGGGTTAAGTGACTTGCCCAGAGTCACACAGCTAGTAAGTGTTAAGTGTCTGAGGTCGGATTTGAACTCAGGTACTCCTGACTCCAGGGCCAGTGCTCTATCCACTGTGCCACCTAGCTGCCCCACAATATAGCCATATATTTCTGTTTCGTTTTGTTGTTTTTTTTTTTTAGTGAGGCAGTTGGGGTTAAGTCACTTGCCCAGGGTCACACAGCTAGTAAGTGTTAAGTGTCTGAGGCCGGAGTTAAACTCAGGTCCTCCTTACTCCAGGGCCGGTGCTCTATCCACTGCGCCACCAAGCTGCCCGAACTTTTCTTTACCTTTCCTCATGTGCTGATTACAGTATCAGTTGGCTTGGCATAAGATGATATTTTTGAGCCCTGAAATGAAAAGATCAGAAAACACACACAATGTGATTGGGACAAAAAAAAATAGGGAATTGTCATATGTGTGTGGATTGGGATGGGGAGCAAGGAGGACCAAGAGGCTCTGACCCTCAGAATTAGAGCAAGTATCCCCCCTAGGTGGAGTGAAAAGGCCTCCTGGTCCCCAAATCTCTCTCCCATCTGGCACTAGGAATTCTTTTCACTGGAGGCTTAAGCCTTTCAATCCACAATCAAAGATAAAGTGTATAATGTAAATACCCACGGAAAAGTAATACAAAGACGTCATTTCTCAGTCAGTTATGAGTAGCTAGCACCAGAGCCTTTTCTGAGAGCAGGCTTTGATAGGGAGAAAAGAGAGAACAACCGGGTTCTTCCAACTATATTGTCTTTCATCAGACTGATAACCTTGAAGCTAAAAACCTCCGCCAGAAACTCTCAGATGCAAAACCTAATTTAAAATGAGACAGGCTCTAGCTCAAAGTTCTCCAGACTGGTAAAAACCAGTCTCCTCAATGATTTGATCATAACTGATCAATGACTAGTACCAAGCCCCTAACTGCACTTCTGTATGAAGAAAGTTGATTAAATCGTTTGGGAGGCTGCCTTTGTATTCACAGAGTTGCCCTAACACATTGACTTTCCCAGAGAAGTATAGCCACAATGCATCAGAGACGAGACTTGAACCCAGATATTCCTGGCTCCGTCCCCAGTTTTGAATTCACCCACTAAGGTGAGTATTTCTATCTTGGAAATGTTGCTATCAGAAGTAAGTGTCTCCATGTAAAAAGAGTTCCCTAAGTAGCCCAACCTGTGGACATTAAGGCCCGGTTCTGATCTTCACCCTGAATCATGAAGACAGCCAGTAAAAGGAAAATAGCTGGCCACAACAAACCAATTAAACCACTCACTCACCCTCCCTGCTGCTGTTATCAATGCCCACCTTATGAACGTTTACAGGACTGGAATACTGGCATGGAAAATCACATAAACACTGGCTTCAGGGAAACAGTGACAGATGGAACAATGTGGTGGAACTGGGCCCAAACTGAACACAAAGAAATTAGAAAACTCTGTCAAGGACAGCCTTACTATCTAATAACTATCTCTACATTCTATCAAGAAGAATACAGTGATATTTGTGTAGAACAGGAAGGGTAGCCCCCCTACACACATTTTGGTTATCTTTACTGGAACAATTTAAATAAGCTTTTGAATAAGGGGGGCAGGGCGGGGAAGATATGCTTTCTCCTCAGACTATGGGGAATTCAGGAAGAGTCTCATTTGTTATTCGTTTTTAAAATCCCAGCTGTTTGGGTGGTATGGTTGTCACAACCCAAGCTAGTAACCCAACTGCAAAGGAGTAATTACCCATTTTAACCACTCTTTTGTGGTGCTACCACACCTTGAGCAAATCACAACTTTTCTGTGCCTCAATTTTCTCATCTGTTAAGAAAGGGTAATAATCCCTACTCATGCGCCTTTATTCTCAGTGTTGACAATAAAATGAGATACTGTGATAGATATGAAGCTCACTATAAAAATCCAGGATGCCATTATCGCTACCTATAAAAACGATTCTATTCTATCAATAGTACATCCGGGTTGTGAAGCAAAGAATTTGCCCTGAGGATGACTCCAGGAGAATGAGTTTGTTCCTGATAGTGATCTGATCAGAACAAGTTGTAACCTGGCAGCCTCTGAGAGGAGCTTGGCCCCTTTAAAATTCAGAAAGAATGTATTTCTAATGAAAGGTGCCACATTAAAACCTGGAGTATACAGCCCTTTATGTTACAAATTACCCCTCTCCAAAGGAAAAAAAAGAGCAAACTTCTTAAGACTCCTCTCACAAACTTGTATCTTGTTCTATGGAGAATCTTACTCAAAAACGGAGACGAATCTGTGTCCTCATCCATGTGAATGGTCCTTCAAGTGAGATGGCATTACCATGCTGTCCAGCCCTTCTCCATATCCTCCCATTGGTGAAGACCACCAATGAAGGGCCACCTAATGCTTCCTGAGGCAGCTCTTGATTGTTAGGAAGTTTTCCTAGCTTCAAGCCTAAGATTTCCCCTTGGCAACTTTACCCTTTGCTCCTGGCTTTGTCCTCTGGGGATCTAATCCCTCTTCTCTGTATTAGCCCTTTCAAAATACTTCAAGACAGCTGTCTTGTTTCTCCTGAGTCTTCTCTTTTCCTGGCTAAATGTCCCTAGTTCCATCAAACCATCCTTATTCAACACGAACTCAAGGTCTTTCACTTGATCAGTTGCTCTCCCGCTGGCCACTGTCCAGCTTAAACTGTGGTATCCAAAACAGAACACAATATTCTAGAACCATTGAAATTTAGAATAAGAAGGAATCTTAGAAATCATTGAAGAACTTTCTTACTTTATAGCTGAAGGCCCACTAAGGTTGTGACTCTCTCAATGTCACATGCCAATTAATGACTGAGTCCAGACCGGATATAATATTGCTTGTCCATTATATCACAGCCTCCCAAAATCATACCTCAAAGGGTTTCTTTCCTGTTTCATTCTTTCTGGCTGACCTCAGCCTACAGCCATCTTCTCTTCCCCCAAGGGAATTTTCTTCCCAGCCATTCTACTCTCAAATCCATGTTTGGGCAAACCCTCATCCCCATAATCCCACAAGACTGAGACAAGGTTGAGGTTTAAAAAATTTGCTATGCACCATATCTACCTCCCTTATAAGCATATCTAGGACTGTGGTGATGATTCCACTGTCCTTGATGGTGAAAACAGTTCAGTAAAGTAATCTTAACAGAGTGGGGTTTTTTTAAGTTTTCTATGGAAATAATAAATGTCAACAAAATAATACCCAGAGATACAAAATTGTTGAACCCTGGCTTCTTTCTTTTGAATTGAGAGAGAGAGAAAGAAAAAGACAGAGTTAGAAAGGGAAAAGAAATTTTAACTGAAAATTTTCTCTATAATTTCCTCATGCTTACAAAAAATTCAAGTTAAGTTTAAAATGCAAAAATAATCACATATTTCATAAAGCATGATAATAGCTATCTTAAGTTTTATTTGGACACTCTCCAGAAATGTCTTTGTCTTATGTAATTAAAAGTTCCTTTTTCCCCTCAATAAAACCTAACTAAGCAATAGGCTAACTCAATGATCAAAGAAAGACAGAAAGAAAATGAACCTCTGTGCTAAGTGAAACATTCGATTCTAAATAAGTTTTCACCTACATTTAGAATCTGAGATGAGAACTAAAGTGTACTCTGACCATCTGACCCCAGAGCATTGGCTCTCTAGTAAGGAAACCTGGGTTCACATCCTGACTGCCTGTGTTACCTTGGGCAAGTCATTGCCCCTGTCTGGGCCTCAGATCCTCATCTGTGAAATAGAGAGGGTTATTCTATGGGACCTCTAAGGTGTTCCAGTTCTAAGTCCGTCATCCAATGACTCAGTGGAAAGTTCATATGTAATACTTTTTCAATAAATCCAGGAAGATAGCATTCTTTTTTTAAAAGATTAATTATCTTTTTCATTTCCCACCTGGCTTCATTTCATGCTCAGGAAGCTCATAACCCTACAAGACCACTCTAGCTCTGGAACTCAAAGTTCATTGGTACCAGGGGCAGCTAGGTGGCGCAGTGGATAGAGCACCAGCCCTGGATTCAGGAGTACCTGAGTTCAAATCCGACCTCAGACACTTTACACACTTACTAGCTGTGTGACCCTGGGCAAGTCACTTAACCCCAATTGCCTTACCAAAAAAACAAAAAAACCCAAAAAGTTCATTAGTACCCTCTGCCCCGGGGTACCTCCCTCTCATTGAAGAAGAAGGGTGGAGATGAAGAGCTCCTCCCAGAACCACCATTTAAGGAGATTGTCCCCAGGCTACATTCCTTTATACCATTGTGCATACCCACTACATGCTTATATATGCACATGCACACAGTACACATATACAGTACATGCATGCACACATATACATGCACTCTCTCTCACACACACACACACACACACCCCCTTGCTAGATACCTTCCCCCTTTTCCAGATTTCTTTTGTGTTGTCTCCCCCCATTAGATAGTAAACTCTTTGAGGACAATGATTTTCTTTTTCTTTTTTAATATTCTCAGCACTTAGCATTTTGTTCTTCAGTTGTTTTAGTCATATCCAGCTCTCCATGACCCCTTTTGGAGTATTCTTGGCAAAGACACTGGAGTAATTGCCATTTCTTTCTCCAGCTTATTTTACAGATGAAGAAGCTGAAGCAAACTGAGTTAAGTGACTTGCCCAGAGTCCATGTCTGAGGCTGGATTTGAATTCAGGGAAGAGGAGTCTTCCTGACTCCAGGTGTGGCACTGTCTACTTCACTGCCTACCTGCCCTCAACACTTATGGTGGTACCTTGCAGGTATTTAATAAATGTTAATTGACTACTAACTGACTGGGGGCAGCTAGGTGGTGCAGTGGATAGAGCACTGACCCTGGAGTCAAGAAGACCTCAATTCAAATCTCACCTCAGACACTTACTAGCTGTGTGACCTTGGGAAAGTCATTTAACCCCGATTGTCTTAAACATCCAGGGCCATCTCCAGTTGTCCTGATATATATCTTGCCACTGGACCCAGATGGCTCAGGAGGAAAGAGTAAGTGTGGTGACTTTGCTGTGCCCTCCCTCATGTAAATCCAATTCAGTGCAAGTCATGACACCACCCTAATGTCCTGGTCCTCTTCCAGAATGAAGGACAAACAACAACAACAATAATTGACTGACTGACTTCCCCTCCATCCCAAGCATCACCCAAATTAAGTGCCTGAATTAAAAGAAAAATGAATCTTATCTCCAATCTCTAAAATTGCAAATGACAAAAAGATTAACACTTTTTTAAAACACTTTTCAGGCTTAGGCCTGAAAAATTTTTTTCAGAATCTAGTGAAAATCCCTAATATGCTGAGGAAAGCATAGAAAACTATTGCAGGTGGTGGTAGTGATGGTAGATGGTAGAGAACATTTGCAGGTTACAGACATCCACAGGAGAATGACCCATGACTGTTCTGTGGCCATTTAAAAACTGAAATTCTTTTATCTGAGCATAACCTACTTTTCAGTTCTCTGTCTCTGTGTATGTGTCTCTCTGTGTCCCTCTGTCTCTCTCTATGTGTCTCTCTCTGGGTCTCTCTTTGTCTCTCCTTTCTCCCAAAACCCTCTTAAATATCTCCTTATCCTATGTCCTCACTAGCACCTCCAAACTTTCCATTCCTCCTCAGAACTTTCTCAGGCCATACCTCCTACTCTGTCTTTACTTTGCTCCCTGCCTAATCTCCACCCTTTTCAAACTGTTTAGTGTCCTCTGTTCTCAAATCAGCTGACTCCATTATTCTATCACTAAACCCCAACCCTGGTTAACACCCACATGCTGCCTCTTCTGGTTCTACTCAATCAATCAACAAGCACTTATTAACCAAGTACTATTCGATACTATTCAAGTATTACTGAATGGACCTGGAGGAAGTCACCCAACAAAGCTAACTGGAGCCATAGAAATTTGTGTTACCTAATCGCAAACAGGTCCCCAAGGCAGCAAAACAATTCTTTAACTCCTTCCTAGGGGCAGCTAGGTGGTGCAGTGGATAAAGCACTAGTCCTGGATTCAAGAGGACCTGAGTTCAAATCCAGCCTCAGACACTTGACACTTACTAGCTGTGTGACCCTGGGCAAGTCACTTAACCCTCATTGCCCTGCAGAAAAACAACAACAACAACAACTCCTTCCTAATTGATTCTCTATTCCATTCCCCAGGAGCTATATCAAAATCTGTCTCTGATATACTTCCACATATTCCTTTCCCTTCTCTGTGTCTCATATCACCATGCTGAGAAAATAATGACCATTTATAGGGATGACCCTCTTCTCCCCTTTATTACATCTCAAACACTCTTCTCATTTAATCTTCTATTAAAGAGATTTGCAAAAAAAAAAAATGTCACCCTTCTCATCTTTTTTTGTTTTGGAAAATATTCTTTTTCATAAAATATGTGATTTGTGTTATCATGATATAGGTGTTATTGCTATTTTTAATGAATTATAAATATGTTCCATTTCCCAGTTTCCAATATAGTAAATACCAATAGATATAAGCTACATGAACAAAAGTTCTTTGAGGTCCTCAATGGTTTTTAAGAGCATAAAGGGTCCTGAGACCAAAAATTTTGAGAACCTTCTTTTCCAGAGCATCTTTATGTACTGCCTAGAAGCAATCAGTGGGGAAAGAAGCAACTTTCTGAAGCAAGGAACAGCTGCTTTCTGTATACCAGAGGGATCATAGATTTGGAGCTGAAAGGAACCTTAAAGGCACAGTAGGTAGAATGTTGGACTTCCAGTCAGGAAGACCTCAGTTCAAATCCAGCCTCAGACCCTTACTAACATTTCCATTTTTCTAATCAGGCAAGGCACTAGAGATAATGAAGAAAGAGTGCTGACAGACATATCATGTGATGATTCCAGTGATCTAAATCTTTCATCACAAAAGCCCATTAGTGGAGGGCAATATCACCATTAGCAGAAGGCTTTTTTTTTTTAAATCAATCACTGCAGTGCTCATGGTCTTTTATACATCCAGCCTTGGATCTCTCTAAACAGATAATAGAATCCATCACCCAAAATCACTCAGTATGGTGTCTGGACTTTGAAAGAAATGGAGAGGTACTCGTTTCGGCAGCACATATACTAAAATTGGAATGATACAGAGAAGATTAGCATGGCCCCTGCACAAGGATGACACACAAATTCGAGAAATGAAAGAAATGCAGAGGCAAGCAAAGATAATTGGTCTATTTATCACATCCTTGTGGCCATTTTGGCCCATTAAGGAAAACCCGAAAATAATCATAATAGCTCCCGTTTATATAGCATGTTAAGGTCTGCGAGCTGTTTTACATATATCATTTGATCCTCGCAATAACCCTGGTAAATAGGTGTCATTACTGCTTCCATTCTACAGATGAAGAAACTGAAACCCTTAGAGGTTCAGCTCCAAGGTAACCCAACTAGTAGATAAGGCAGGGTTTGACCCAGGGTTTTTCTGTCTCAAAGTCCAGCCTTATAGCTGGCCACTTATTACATACTGCCTCTCAAAAACCCCAAAGTTCAGTGATGCAGGCCAACAATCTCAAAGTCACAAAACATTCATCAGTGAAGAATGCGATTTCAAAATCCAAACAATTTTGTTTTCTTTTATCATTCCAGGAATTGTGTCTGTGGAATCGATCACAAAAGAATGTTTGAAGTGAGGAGGAAGGCAAGAAGGAGGGAACCTTAGGAGTTTGCACTGGCTAGTCCCAAAGAAATAAGGCTTGAGCCCTGGAGATGGGCCAGTTGCACAAGTTTGTACTGGATCCAGGAAAAAAAAAAAAGTATGTGTAGGAGTCTGTGTTAACTTCCACCTCTCCAACTAACTCAAAACCCAGTCACATATCTCTTGAGCCATAAAGCATCTGTTAACAATCCTTTTAAAATCTTCTGAAGTTTGTTTCATACCTCTAGCCTTTTCACACAGTTTCAACACTGGCTCCAAGACAGCTGACAGGTCTTTTTTTCTAGTCAAACCACTTCAAAGTTTAGCCTTGAAATAAAGGTTTATTTTGCCTGTGTGTGTGTGTGTGTGTGTGTTTTTACATTCAAGTATGGTATATCCATTTGGGAACTTATTTTAGAACCAGGCAATGGCTTCAATTTCTAAGCCTGCTACCCTAAGAAGTGATAGGACCAATTAATATTGTGCTGTCCATTAATTTGTCTTTTCTAAGAATCTAGACCACTGACTTAATATCAAGTCAATAAGCATTTGTTAAATTCCTATTATGTGACAGACACTGTGCTAAGCACTAGAGATACTAAGAATTGCAAAAATGTAGTCCTTATTCCCAAGGAATCCCTCTAATCTAACAATCAAGACAACTTACAAACAGTTATATACAAACAAGATATATAGATAGATTTATGTGTGTATGCATGTTTACATATACACACATATATGTATATGTATATATATGTATACATAAGATAATCAGAAATCGTCTCAGAGAAAAGGCACTAAGATTAAGGACTGGAAAAGACAAGGTACGGAAGGTGAGATATTAGTTGAGACGACAAAAGCATACAGTTCCATGCAGAGAGGACAGCCAGTGAAAATGCACAGAGTTGCATACTCTTCAACCTATCAATACCACTACTAGATTGTATCCTAAAAGAGATTTTAAAAAGTTGAATTCGAAATTAGGGTGATGCCCATCAATTGGGGAATGGCTGAACAAATTGTGGGATGAAAACATTATTGTGCTGTAAGAAATGACGAGCAGGATGCTTTCAGAAAAGCCTGCAGAGACATACATGAGCTGATGCAAAGTGAAATGTACTATATACAAAATATCAGCAATATTGTAAGATGGTCTGCTGTGAATGACTTAGTTATTTTCAGCAATACAATGATCCAAGACAATTCTGAAGGACTTATGAAAAATGTGATCCATCTCAGAGAAAGAACTGATGGTGTTTGAATAGAGATTGAATCATAACTTTTTTAGTTCCTTTTTCTGAAGTTTTTTTTCTGTTTTCTTTCACAACCTGACTAATGTGGAAATGTTTTGCATGACTGCATATGTATGACTCATATTGGATTGCTTGAGTTCTTAAGGGGGGAGGGAGGAAAGGAGGAAGAGAATTTGGAACACAAAGTATTTAAAAATCAATGTTAAAATTTGTTTTTCCATGTAACGGGGGAAAAATTCTAAATAAATAAATAAATTAAATAAATGAAAATACACAAAGTAGGGAATTGGGAGTATCATCGCTGAGGGGACAGATGAAAGAGATGATGTGGAAAGAGGCAGAAACAATAAGATCTGGCAATTGATTGATTGGTAAGTGCAGTAAGGGAAAGTGAAGAGTCAAAGATAATACAGTTGAAAAATCTGAGTAACTGGAAGGATGGTGGTGCCTATAACAGAAATAGAGATGTTTTGGTAGGTTGGGAAGGGGTGAGAGAAAGAATAGTAAGGAGTTCAGTTTGGGACAAGTTGAGTTTGAGATGCCTTACTTACAGTTTGAAATGTTCAATAGGTGGTTTATGAGGTGGAAATGGAGTTCAGAAACAAGATTAGGACAGGAATGAGTCATCTGTAGGGAGATAATGATTAAACTTGTAAAAATTAATGGAGTTACCAAGTAAATGTAAAGAAAACAGTTCATTTTCACAGTCAGGACAGATAAGATGTTCTCTTCAGCGTTCTAGGGCCTATGGGGCAATGTTGAGACTATCCTCATCCTTTGGCTAGGGTGTGCTCTCCCCGACCACCCCCCAAGTTAACTGCCAGTGATTATCACCCCAGTTCAATTATTTAACTGATTAACATCAGTTAACTTTGACAAAGGAATCTTTACTTCAAAGACATAGCAAGACCAGGAATACACTCGCTGGGGAGAAGAGGCTCAGACTTAATGAAGTTTCTACACAGAACTGGTCCCACTAAGTTCATATCCAAATACAGTATCCCTGAAGAACAAATCCCTGTCTCAGCTACTGGTGGGCTGGCTCCTCACTCCTCGGGGTATCAAATGTCTGGAATGACCAGAATGGCTGACTGCAGAAGCCAGTATGGACTTGACTAATGGATCTTTTAAAACCCACGAAACCATAGTCACCTCCAATCTCCTTCACCTAAAACCAAAGAACAAATATCAAAGCAAAGGACCTCTCCCCCACTACACCACTGTTTCCCCTCTCTTTATGGAATACCTCCAGGAAGAAGTCAACAGAAAAGAAGAGTGAGGTTCTGGTTGTCTAAAATCTATTGAATGCTCTCCAATTCTGGCTATACAGTGGATCTTTTAAAAACCCCACATAGCAGACAGGAATCAGTTATAGAATATCTTCACATGCTCCAAAGTCCATGTGGGGATTTCATCTGGCAAGAATTCTAGGGGCAGCTAGGTGGTGCAGTGGATAGAGCACCAGCCCTGGAGTCAGGAGTACCTGAGTTCAAATCCAGCCTCAGACACTTAACACTTACTAGCTGTGTGACCCTGGGCAAGTCACTTAACCCCAGTTGCCTCACTAAAAAAAAAAAAAAGAAAAAGAATTCTGGGAAGGTTCATAAGGGCTAGGCTCATTGGTTGGTCCCTCATCACAAGTAAAAGTATATAGAGGAGGGGCAGCTAGGTGGTACAGTGGATAAAGCGCTGGCCCTGGATTCAGGAGTACCTGAGTTCAAATCCAGCCTCAGACACTTGACGCTAGCTGTGTGACCCTGGGCAGGTCACTTAACCCCCATTGCCTCACTAAAAAATTAAATAAAAAATATTAAAAAAAAAAAAAGTATATAGAGGAAAGAATGCCCAAGATAGTTTGGGAAATATCCACAGTTAGGGCATATGGACAAAAATTCAGCAAAGGAGACTAAGGAGCAGTCAATCAGGTGGAAGGAAAACCAAGAACCAAGAAAGAAAACCAAGTGTCAAAACAACTCAGAGAAGAAAATAAATATTTAGGATACAGGTCTTCAACTTTTATTTTAGTGTCATAGACCCCTCTGGCAATCTAGAAAAGCCTATGGATTCCTTCTCAGAATAGTGTCTTTAAATGCATAAAATAAGATACATAGGATTAGAACAAAAACCAATTATAGTGATATATAGCTATCAAAAGATTAAGAAATAAGTTCACAGGTCCCACATTAAGAACTCCTGCTCTAGGAGGTAAGGATAGTCAATGATGTCAAATGCTACCAAAAAAGTCAAGATGAATAAGGGTTGAGAAAAGATCACCATATTTAGCAGTGAAGGGATCATTGGTAGCTTTGAAGAGACTCTTTTTATGCATTTTTTTTTGTGGTGCAATGGGGATTAAGTGACTTGCCCAGGGTCACACAGCTGGTAAGTGTCAAGTGTCTGAGGCCAGATTTGAACTCAGGTACTCCTGAATCCAGGGCTGGTGCTTTATCCACTGCACCACCTAGCCACCCCCTGAAGAGACTCTTTTTAGTTGACTGAAGACTCAAAAGTAACAAGGAGGTTAAGAACCTGGAAGAATGGAAGGATGATGGTACCCTGGAAGGAAAGATAATATAATTGTCACCTATCCATGTCTGCTTACCTTGAACTACTTACTACCCCACCAAAAAAAAAAATGTCTTTAGAGGAAGAAGCAGTTTACTCACCAGCCACCGCTGGAGACAAAAACCCTTTGTCTTAAGAGTTTCTGGCCCAGGGAGACTTGCCACCATAGGATGATTAGGGTAGGGGTGGGGTAGAGAGTGGGAATAATGCAGGGGAGGTGATGGTGGTTATTTTACCTTCGTAGTTAATGAGCGCTTAAGTTTCTTTAAGCAACTTGAGGGGCCCTGATAGTTATAAACAACGTGGGAAGTCACTGCTTGGAGGAAGTATAGCAGGGAAGTATTGAAGGGATAGTATAGTTGCATTAAAGACAAAACCACAATTATCTAGGGGATGGGGGGAGGTGGGATGCTACCCGTCTTCCTACCCTCCATTGGTTGATCAATTGAGAACTCCAGTGCATCACTGATCTCTACAAAACACTAAGAGAACAAGAAAGGCTCCAGGATAGATCCTCTATTGAGAATTTCGGGAAGGACTTAGGAAATAATCATGTAGGATGAATAAGAGTTGAATGGATTGCAATCTTCACTGGTAAAGGGAGTATCCACATGGATGTAATCCTTCATGGTGTCAAAAAATTATCTTTTTTCTAAAGGATTTTTCATTTTAACTGGGCTACAAAGATATAAATGTCAGATTCTACAATTCCAAACTCTGAGTGAGAGGGGTTTGGAGGAGGGAGAAGCAAAGGAGCCTTTCTTTTTTTTCTTTTAAATTTTTTTCCAATTAAATGTAAAGATATTTTTTGAGTTCCAAATTTTTCTCTCACCCTCCTTTACCTCCCCCCTCCCAAGGCCAGCAAGCAATCTAATATAGGTTATACATTACAATCATGTTAAACATATTTCCACATTACTCATGTTGAAAGAGAAGAATCAGAATAAAAGGGAAAAATGCAAGAAAGAATAAACAAGAACAATAACAAAAAAGCAATAATAAAAGTGAAAATAGTATGCTTCAATCTGCATTCAGACTCCATAGTTCTTTTTCTGAATGTGAAGAGCATTTTCTACCATGTCTTTTGGCAATGTCTTGGATCATTGTATTGCTAGAAGAGTTAAGTCTGTCATAGTTAATCATCCCACAGTGTTGAAACTGTGTACAATGTTCTCTTGGTTCTGCTCATTTCACTCAGCATCAATTCATGTAAATCTTTCCAGGTTTTTCTGAAATCCATCTGTTTATCATTTCTTTTAGCACAGAAGTATTGCATTACATTCATATGCCACAACTTGTTTAGCCATTCCCCAAATGATGAGCATCCCCTCAATTTCCAAATCTTTGCTACCACAAAAAGAGAAGCTATAAATATTGCTGTACATGGGGGTCCTTTCCCCTTTGTTATGATCTTTTTGGGATATAGACCTTGTAGTGGTATTGCTGGGTCAAAGGGTATGCACAATTTTGGTTTTGGTTTTGGTTTTGGTTTTTTGGTGAGGCAATTGGGGTTAAGTCACACAGCTAGTAAGTATCAAGTGTCTGAATTCAGATTTGAACTCAAGTCCTCCTGATTTCAGGGCCAGTGCTCTATATGCACAGTTTTAAAGCCTTTGGAGCATGGTTCCTAATTGCCAAAGGAGCCTTTCTTGAAATCAAACTATTTAGGTAGCCTATCAGTAAAGCCAACATGGACTAGTAGGATGATGCTCAAAAGTTGTAAAGGTGGGAACATGAATTTTGATGCCAAGAAGAAACAAAACCAAGAAAGGCTTATGAAAGGTTGCTATTTCTAACAAGATATGTCCAGTCATAAGAAGTATATCCTAAGACTAGTAGTAATGTGTTCAGAGGAGGGATAAGAGAAAATGTCTGGGAGTGTATCCTGAAATGCTAAGCAAGGGTGTCCAAAAGCCATCCAAGTATAGGTAAAATTATGAAATAGGCACAGCTGGGTGGCACAGTGGATGGAGCGCTGGTCCTGGATTCAGGAGGACCTGAGTTTGAATCCGAACTCAGACACTTGACAATTAGTGGCTGTGTGACCCTGGGCAAGTCGCTTGACCCCAATCGCCTCACCAAAAAAAAAAATTATGAAATAGATGAAGTTTTTCTTTAGCATCTTCACTTTTCAGTGCCCTTTGCATTCCTAAATTCTTTGGACCTCAACACATGAAGTACACAAATCTCAACCAGACCACACTTTCAGCTGTCAAATCTTTCCTCTTCGGGAGTCCTCCTCAAGAGGAGTCCACTCTATCAAACTCAGGCTAAGGTGTTAAGCCTTTCAAGGATATTTGCTTTTTAATAAGGAATTCTCAAAGACCAGAAGCCTTCAATACACAAAGTAATCAATCTCTAGTTGAATTTCATGCACCTTTGATAGGTGGTTGGCATGATGTTTGGCAGTCTTGCCATGGTCCATCAAATCACACCACAAAGATCATACATAGGTCTACTCCACCTACCCATGAAACCTACCTTATAGCAGAGAGAAACTTACCTAAAGCTAATTTCCTTTATTTGGTTCTTTAACAACTTCCCTGTGGTGGAAAAGTGATCCTGAGCTCTTGAAGACTGTCAGGGGAGTTCAGTAAAGTGACATAGCAGATAAAGCTAGAGGGGTAAGCCTAGAGTCAGGAAGACCTGAGTTCAAATCCTTCCTCAGAGATTTACTAGTTGTGAGACCCTGGGCAAGCCACTTAACCTCTGTCTGCCTCAGTTTCCTCAACAGTAAAATGGAAATAATATTGGGGCAGCTAGATGGCGCAATGGATAGAGCGCCAGCCCTGGAGTCAGGAGTACCTGAGTTCAAATCCAGCCTCAGACACTTAACACTTACTAGCTGTGTGACCCTGGGCAAGTCACTTAACCCCAATTGCCTCACTTTAAAAAAAAAAAAACGAAATAATATCACCTACCTACCAAAGTTGTTGTGAGGATCAAATGAAGTAATATTTGTAAAAGCAGACATAGTAGCATTTAATAAATGCTTGTTCCCTTTCCCCTAAGAAGATTCTACTGTACTAGAAGGGCTTTGATGTATATATAGTCCCTGTGATAGTCTATATTTTCAGTTCTAGGACCAGCCTAGATAAATAGGGAGACACTCATTATCCAAAGATTGACCCAAATATGATCAGTTCTTTGACCATGACACATGAAGCAAAGGAAAATGCAAAACTAGCCTTCAGTACTGGGCCAGGCCCCACCTGTTTCTACAGTAACAATGGTACATTGGCCAAACAGCAGGTAGAATCAATCTATATCAGGGGCTCTTAACTTTTTTGTGCCATGGACTCCTTTGGCAGCCTGGTGAAGCCTGTAGACCCCTGCTCAGAATAATGCCTAAAATAAATAGGAGTCACAATTACTCCATTACAAAGGAATCCAATTATATTGAAATACTTTTTTTTTTTCAAAACAACTTTACAGAGCCCAGGTTAAGAACCCCTAGACTCTATAAAGATATATTTCACTTTTACTATTCTAAATGTGAGATCTTTGTCCAAAGACTATCAAGCTGACACACTACTAGAGGAAATGAACTACATCAATATTGGCACACTGACTATAATTGAAACCAGAAAACATAAAGATATTGTAGATAAATGGAGGAATAACCCACGGGTTCCCTTTAGAGGGGTAAATAAAGGAACTGGTTAAATTGGTTTTATTGTGTGTCCAGAGGCAACAGGAAACAGCCTTTTATAAGACATTCATCAATACTGTCTTACAATGCTCCTGAGCAGGCTAAGCAACATGACCAGCTTGGAGATCATTTCTGGCTTTAAGTATGAACATCAGTTGTAGAGGATGAAGAGGTAGGAAAAAAAATTATATTAAGAACCTGACAAAATCCTCCAAGTTAAATCAACATATACCTTAATACTCAATAATGAAGGTGGACATAGGGAAGAGAAGGTGAAAGATACAGGGCGTCCCAAAAGTCTTAGTGCAATTGAAGCTTTTTTTTTTTTTTTTAAGTTCTTTAAATTCAAGTTTAAGAAGCTTAAGCTTACTAAGAATATTAAGACACCCTGTATACAGTATTTGTATATATGGTTTGGAATTAAGGGACAAAAAAGTGGCCCAAGGCTTATAAACCACTCAGAGGTCTCACATATGTACCACAAATACTTTCTTCAAGAAGCAAGTCAGAAAAAATAAAATAAAATAAAAAGAAGCAAGTCAGAAGGTAGTGGGTATAAGCAAAGGATACCACAGAGTCCAAAGGGAGGGAATTACAGATGGGGAGCCCAAGTGCTTCACTGGTACCCATGAAATGTTACCAGACCTAGAGGAAGGCATCAAATAGATTCATTATGGAAGATGGGTGAACTTGGGCAAAAATCACAAAGGATGAGAAGGTATGAATAGGGCAAGAACTGCAGTGGAGGGAAAGGACCACTCACGTTAATAGAACTAGCATTTATACTATGCCTTCAAGTTTGCAACGTATTTTATAAACATTATCTCATTTTATCCTCACAACAACCTGGGAAGTGCTATTGTGACTCCCATTTTACAGACAAGGAAACAGGCAGAGGCTGCCTTGCCCACAAAGTTTCTGGGGCTGGATTTGAACTCAGGACTTTTTTATTCTAGATCGTGTGCTCTGTCTGTGCATCCCTAGTTGACATAGATGGAGTGACATATTTTTGTTCTTTGGTCTCAATATTTGCTGGTAGAAGACAGTATTAAATTTTGGTCTAGGGGCAGCTAGATGGCACAGTGGATAGAGCACCGGCCCTGGAGTCAGAAGTACCTGAGTTCAAATCTGGCCTCAGACACTGAACACTTAACTAGCTGTGTGACCCTGGGCAAGTCACTTAACCCCAACTACCTCACTAAAAAAAAAAAAAAAATTTGGTCTACAAATGGGAGCATTAGCTTAGATCACCCTGGGGGCTCTCCCAAAGTAGACTATATGTATAGTTGCATTAACAGAATGGCAAGGAAGATGTCCCCAGGTTTGAGGGGGAAAAGAATGCAAGCTCCATTTTGCATTATAAATTATAACGACATCCTAAAAAGGAAACTCCTGTGACTAAATTGCCCCAGACTCCAACCTTTTTTTTTTTTTTCCGGGGCAATGAGGGTTAAATGACTTGCCCAGGGTCACACAGCTAGTAAGTGTCAAGTGTCTGCAGCTGGATTTGAACTCAGGTCCTCCTGAATCCAGGGCTGGTGCTTTATCCACTGTGCCACCTAGCTGCCCCGACTCCAACCATTCTTAATCTGTAGCTGGCTATGTGGCCAATAAGCTTTGTCCTGGAGGAGGGCAGAATTCACCACCATGAATATGTTTGAAGTTAGAAGTTCTTAACTCTTTCATCATACAAATCACCCCAAAGTCAGGGTTCTTAATCCATATTATGCAGATACAGCAGGTCCTTTAACTAGGAAGGTTAAAAAATTACACCTTTATTTTATTATATTTTATTTTATTTTATTTTTTGTGGGGCAATGAGAGTTAGGTGACTTGCCCAGGGTCACACAGCTAGTCAGTGTCAAGTGTCTGAGACTAGATTTTAACTCAGGTCCTCCTGAATCCAGGGCTGGGTGCTTTATCCACTGCATCACCTAACTGTCCCCGGTTTATGGTATTTTTAACATCTAATGATGTTAATCTGGATCAGCGAGAGTTTTGTGCTTGACTCCTTTCCATTGAGTGGAGGCTGTTTCTTTTTTTACACTTATAGGCATTTTCTTTTTTTTGGTGGGACAATGAGGGTTAAGTGACTTGCCCAGGGTCACACGGCTAGTCAGTGTCAAGTGTCTGAGGTTGGATTTGAATTCAGGTCCTCCTGAATCCAGGGCTGGTGCTTTATCCACTGTGCCACCTAGCTGCCCCCTACATCTTTATTTTAATATAATTGGCTTCTTTTATAATCATAAATATCTTATGCATTTAAAAACATTATTTTGAAAAGGAGTCCATAAAGCTTGACCAGACTGCCAAAGTCAGGCAGCAGGCAGTCAAACAAGTATTTATTAAGGGTCTACTATATGCAGCTAGGTGGCTGGGTCAAGAGAGTGCCAAGCCTGGAATCAGAATGAATCATCACCCTGAGTTCAAATGTGGCCTCAAACCCTTACTAGCTGTGTAACCCTGAGAAAGTCACTTAACCCTGTTTGCCTCAGTTCCCTCATCTGGAAAATGAGCTAGAGAAGGAAATAGCAAACCACTCCAGCATCTTTGTCAAGAAAACCCCAAATGGGGTCAGCAAGAGTCAGAGACAACTGAACACAACTCAACAAGAACAACAACAAAATATGCCAAGTACACAAAGTGTTGGGAGTCCAGGAGATCACATTTCAATGGAAAAGACAACATGCAATTTCAGTATAAATGGTAGATCCACACTTTGAAAAAGGTTAAGAACCTCTGACCTAAAGATACCAGAAATTCCTCTCACAATTCCACATTCTGCTTCCATAAAAACAGGAAGTAAAGGCCCACAGTTAAGCTCCCTGTTTTGAGAGTGTGTTAATAATCTTGCCTTGACATGTGATGTTCAGGAAGCCACTGTGCTGTGGACTATATCCTAGTACCCTACCTGGTATACAGTAGTTGCTAAATAAATGCTGACGGACTAGAAAAATTGACTGTAGGTCCAACCCTCAACTGTACCGGAGATTTGTAATAACTATCATTTTATGGATTTTTCAAGTCTTTAGCTTGATGCAACTTCCAGAGTTGCTGCTTCTGTGGCAAAGAACCTTGGACCTTAGGCAGTCAGTCTCCATTGGAAGGGATTTTCATCACAGCTGTGTAAAATGGGTAACAGCAGGATACTCACCTTTGTAACAGAATTTAAAAGGGGTCACAGTTTTCCTTCAACAAACATTTACTGAGTTCTTCCTATGTGTAAGGCACTGGGCTGGGTGCTGTGTGGAGAATAGATCCATTCCCTGCTCTCCCTTTGCAACTTAGTAAGGAAAATCACACTGTTTGCAAAGCAAAAGAAAAGAAGACCAAGAAAACCACCAGTTGAGTGGCAGGGTGACAGGCATCAACATATAGTAGCTAGGGGGCAATCTGGAGGCCAGAGGGCAGGCCTTTCATTCTGGAAGAAACTGTCTCCAACACATTTGCATTTGAAAGGAGGAAGGATGAGCCCACATCATTTAGACCCTCAAAAAAGGTACAAGAAGGCTAACAGGTGCATTCTGAGCTATACCGGAAGAGAGGGACTCTTTTTGGGAAAGTACTTACTGAGCATCTATGTTCTCAGTTTTGTGCTAGAGGTAGTGGGAGATAGAAACTTGGAACTGTCTTTACCTAGTCTACAATCGTTTTGGGAAGATGAGTCATAGACACATGTAACAATTAGAGAACAATGTAAGTCAGAACATGACCACATTCCAAAGCCTTGGAGTCCCTGAGTGAGACTAAAGGAGAACTGCACATACCAAAAAGCTCTTGGTGGATGCTTACTAAGGGATTCCCTTCAGTGTTTATTATGAAAAGGACTAAAGCAGCCAGCCAGCCTTTTCAGCTATAGTTCGAGGGATAAACCCAAGGAGTAATATCCTCCTTAAAAATGAATTACAATAATAGGATTTAGAACTTGAAGAGTCATTAGGGATCTTTTCATCTAACCTCCTTATTTTTCGGAGAAGAACTTGAGGCCCAACAACACTACCTGGGTATGTCCATGGTCACACAGTTATTGAGAAAGAGTCAAATTTGAACCAAGGTCCTCTCACTCCAAACCAGTGTTCTTAGACATATCAATACCTACAAATACCTCTGAGATTAAGGAAGCCCAGACACTGATTTCACAGGGTTCCTGCCATTAACTGCCACTTTTTTAATTAAAGAAAAATGATTTTCTCTCTTTCCCACCTCCCCCCAATTTCGGGGGGAGGGGAGGGGGCTTCAAAACTCCTTGTAACAACTATGCAGAGTTAAACAAACAAAAATCTTTCACTGACAGCCAAAAATGCATGTGTCATTCTGCATCTTAAGTCCTTCACCTTTCCTCAGGAGGACTATAGAAGTAGAATGTTCCATCCTACTCCATCCTTGGTCCTCTGGAATCAAAGCTGGTCATTTTGCAGCTTATTATGAGGCTGGGAGAGTTCAGAAACACCCATTCTCCCTGCCCCATACAGACATACATACTAGACCAGACACATACCCAAACCCACAACTCTCTGGGAGTCTTCACTTGAAAAAGCTATGCATCTCCCATAAGCCTGGAAACTCAAGGACTGCGCTGCCTGATCGAGCCTTTTCCATCTCTCACCCCCTCCACCCCGCCCCCTTCCCTATTTTCTCTTTCCTTCTTTTTCTTTGTCCAAGTCAAGTGAAAGCAGCCCCCAGTTTCTAATCCCCTCTTTAGAGCTTAGCTTTTTGCACAAGCTCAGTTATTTGGAATGATGTGGGGGACCTCCCCCCCAATCCATCCCACCCCGTCCCCATCCCCCTACCCTTGGCTCGAGATGCTGGCCTGCTCTGAGAGGAAGGAAACGACACTTGAGAGCACTGGACGCTACCCAGGAATCTGACGTGGTGGTCCTTTCCTCTTGGGAGCCTTTCATAGGGAGGCAGAGATTACATAAAGAATTGGAGTGAAATCTATTTCCCCTCCCCATTGGCACCCCCAGGCAAGGGTCGAAACGAGAGGGAGAAGTTCAGGTGAAGAAGGGAAGGTGTTGAGTTGGCCAAGCCCCAAGTAAAGAAGAATATAGCACAGAGAAAATGAAAAGGAGTTTGCAGGCGGGCGGGCCGACGGGCAGATAGATGGGAGGGCGTGGCGAGGAGCTGCAGCCCCGCCCCGGGGTGGGGAGAAAGCAACTGGACTCCGCCTCCGGCGGGTTAAAAGGCCCAAGCCCTCACCCCCGGGGAAAGTCGCTGTGATTGCTCGCTGGTCCTGGGTTCGCTCCCTACTGGTGGAAACATGGACTACAAGAGTGCCCTTCGGGAGGAGACGGTGCAAGTGGTGTCCGACTACCTGGAGTACTGCTGCCGGCGGGAAGGCATCCAGGAACGGCCGCCTACTAGCCCAGCGGCCGCTACCCTGCGCTCGGTGGCCAAAGAGCTCCGCCAGAACTACCAGGACTTCTTCGAGTACGCCCGGAATCAGCTCCTCGACTGTACTCCTGAGCAAGTCTTGAGAAACGTAGAGGAGCTCTTCAGCCAGGAAGAGTTCAACTGGGGCCGGGTGGCGGTGACCGTGGTTTTTGCCGGGGCGATGCTGGAGACGAAGGAACCGCAGAAAGAGGAGCGAGCGCAGCAGCTTCGGAGGGAGATGAGCCGGCGCTTGACCGAAAAACTCTGCTACTATCTGGTGGAGAAGAAGGGCGCGTGGCTGCACGAAAACGGAGGCTGGGTAAGGATGGGAGGCATCCTCTTTTCCCCGGGAGGGAGGACCGATTGACTGCCGGACGAGGGGAGGGGGCGAGCCAGCAGCCGTGCCTGGCCGCATGCCTTGGGATGGGACCGGACGGCGGAGGTCAAACCCTGCCCTGACCCAGCCAGCTTACTCACAAAGAAGCACGTCCTTTGCAAACTCTTGAGTAAGCAACGACCCCCCCACCCCCACCCCATTCCCAACTTCCTCAGTTTCTTGAGAGAGTGGGGTAGGGGGGTGGGTGGGTGGTCCTCTGGGGCTGGGAGCCGGGTAGGTGGTCATGGGCTAGAGGAGGGTTGTACGGGGTTTCCAAGGGTGGGTGGGAGGCGGGGGAAATTCCATTTCAATCGGACGGGGAAGTTCTGCGTTCCGGCCGCGAGGGCTCTTTTGTAGGTTAGGGTTTTTTTTTTGGTTTGGGGTTTTTTGTTTTGGTTTTTTTTTTGGTTTTGTTTTTGAACCGGATGCTTAGGTTTTTTTGGGTTGGGGGGGCGGTTCTGAAAGTAAAACAGCAATTAGTAGACGCTTCATGTTTTAAGGTGCTGTGGGGGTCTAAAGCAGAAGTGGAAAGAATCGCTTCAGTTTAGTCTGGTTGCTGAGGGTGGATTGGCTGCTTGGGTTAAATTTTTGTCTTTGAGCTCTCTCGCCGAGAAAAAAAAAAGTCGCAGGACTTTAGTTCTAATCAGTCGGGGGCTTTTCTCGCTTTAGTTTAGTCTGGATGCTGGGAGTAGATTGGCTTGACTGGCTGGGCTAATTTTGTCTCTGGCTTTCTACCCTCTCCCTCTCCCCCCCCCCAAAAAAAAATGTGGCAGGATTTTTCTTCCACTCTCCCACGGGCTTTTTTGGAAGCTCTTATATCAGGCCTAAATGTTTTGCCCATATATGGACAACTCATGACCAAAAACTTGGAAAATCAGCTGTGGGGTGTAGTTAGGACTAACTATTCTAATTTGCAATTTATTCTTCCTTTGCACACAAGAATCCAAGCACGTTAATTCAAATTTTGTTTCTGCTTCTTACTTTATTTCACCTTGGTTGTTTCCAGACGTATAAAATTGTGGGCATGGGAGGCTTGGGGGAGGAGGATCCAGACAAGATAGGATATTATCGCCTATTTAAATGCACCTTCTTTAGGACCCTAAGTGCCTACCCACCTGGTCCTTAAAGTTTGGCTTCTAAACCCTGACTCTCCCCCCCCCCTCCCACCAGGTTATTCTTCCTCTCCGGTTCTTGTTTCTAGGAATAAGCAGACAGACAAACATACACAGCCCTGAGAACTTAGATGCCTAAGGGCCAATTGGCCCCTGTAAAAAAGGGATGTTCAAACTCCTACCTAGGAACAGAACACCTGGATTCAGTTCCTACTCGTTAGCAGCAGTGTCCTCAGACCCTTGCCTTCTTTGCTTACCTGTAAAATGAAAGACTAGAAGACCTCGAAGATCCCCTTGAGCTCTCGATATTGTGTGTGGCCTTACTTCTGCTACTTGTGGCTGAGCCTACTTTCAGGTTTGTGCTGGAACTTTCATGTGGGTCACCACATTTCTTAAAGGTTACCAAAGAGACTGGGGGCTGTTCTGGTGCTTTTCCTTGACCTAATCTGAATCATCAGAGGCCTTAATTTTTAAAAATCCCCACCAGATACTCCCAGTGCCTTAACATTATAGGCTTTTTAAATCGTTAATGAAGGAATTCAGTATCTAAATATATATGTAGTGTTGCCAGGAAACTCGGAAAGGTAATAGGCTTTTCTATAGTTTTCCTACTACTAGGTTCCAAGCACTGTGCTAAAACACTTTACAAATATCTCATTTGATCCTTACAAAAACCCTGGGAGGGGCGATGCTGTTATTATCCCCATTTCACTATTTATGTGCTCTAGGTCACATAAATAATAATCCATAAACTGGATTTGAACTCTGGTCTTTCTGACTCCAGGCCCAGCATCCTATAGTGAGGGATGAGAGGATGTTTACTTTTAATCCCAATAGGGGCAGCTAGGTGGTGCAGTGAATAAAGCACCAGCCCCAGATTCAGGAGGACCTGAGTTCAAATCTGGCCTCAGACACTTGACACTTACTAATTGTGTGACCCTGGGCAAGTCACTTAACCCCCATTGCCCGAGGGGGAAAAAAACCACTTTTAATCTCAATACTTCTTCATTCATCATCATTTCAAACTGGGGAAACATGGTCAGCACTTAGCATGTTACTGGGATTTGCTTTGAAAGAAGTTGACAGAAAAACCAAGTGTGGAACCTAAATAAACATCGATGGGGGGCATTTATATTAGTTATTTGGCCCAAAAAAAAAATAGAGTCTAAAGAGTAAAGTTGCCAAAGGAATGCCAAGTACAGCTTGTTTATGCAAACCCCTCTGCCCAGCAAAGTTAAAATGCAACCATCTGGAGTTTAATTACTGTCACTTCTGATTATCCTGAATGGAGATGTCTAGAGCAGCTGCCAGCTTTAGCTTGTCAGGGGTCAACTGGAAATCTAATAACCTGGAGGATCTTCAGACTAGCCAACATCTTTTGTTCAGAGACATGCATGTTGAGGGGCAACTAGGTGGTGCAGTGGATAAAGCACCAGCCCTGGATTCAGGAGAACCTGAGTTCAAATCCAGTCTCAGACACTTGACACTAGCTGTGTGATCCTGGGAAAGTCACTTAACCCTCATTGCCCCACAAAAAAAAAGAAAAGAAAAGAAAAGAAAAGAAAAGAAAAGAAAAGAAAAGAAAAGAAAAGAAAAGAAAAGAGAAAGAAAGAAAGAAAAGGAAAAAAAGAAATGCATGTGAAGTTGATAGAGGGTAGCTCTTCTGATCATTTCATGTGCTCACTTCTGACCCCTCCCCTCTAGGTAATCAATATTTCTGGTACAAATAACAGCATTCAGTGGAATCTCTCTTTTTTCTCCACTAAAATATCCAGATACTCAGTAAAGAAACTGATCATTCTTTGGGGCAGCTAGATGGAGCAGGAGTGTGTAGGACTTGGAACCAGGAAAACCTAAATTCAAATGCTGCCTCAGACACTTTGTAGCAATGTGACCCCTCTGCAAGTCTCTTAACCTCTTTCAGCCTCAGTGTCCTCATCTGTGATATGCGGGTCATACTAGGATTATGATGATTATCAAATGATAACTTGTAACTTTTGCTAGCTATTATTAGCTTGGTCACTTTTCATCATCATGACTTTTTTTGCAATGGCAACTTTTAAAAGTAACTCCAAATATTACCAAATGCCTCATAACCAAAGCAGCATCTCTAATACAGGTATATAATCTTTTACATAGAACAAACACTGATATTAATTTTCAACAAACGTTTACCTTTTTTTTTTTTTGAGGAGTTGAAGGCGATAGATGAAATTGGAAAAGAGGTTATTTAAATGCCTTCCAGGTTCTAGGGATGCAAAGATAAACTTGATATTTGGGGAATATGAAATGATCAATGCTTTCTCTTCTCTTCCCATCCAGACTGGCTTTCACCACCGATTTACCAAAGAGAAATCTTCCTCCAAAAGTGACCCAAGTAGTACCCTGTGCTGCATAATGGCAGCAGCGGGATTTGGACTAGTGGGATTAGCTCTTCTATTAGCGGTACGATAATGGATTTTAAACTGTTTATACCAATCTTGGAAGCAAAGACCTAAGGGATTTGGAAGAGGACCAGGTGCAGAAGAGAGAATGGCCACAGTTGTTAATTACCATCTGCTAAGATGATTAAATCTAGAAGAAGCAGCCAGATCAACATGGAACATCTCATCAGGACTGTTAAGGAGCATTTGAAAATGTGCACCTTCTGTTTTTTGATTGAGAAGCTGTCATCTTGAACATTGCCGTAACTGAGGAACTAGCCATTCTCTTTGACCGATATCTTCCCCCACCTCCCCATACCCGTTCTCCTCATAAACTGGTTGGCTGTTCAGAGACTTTTGCAGAAGGGGACTTGAAATGTTGGTACTTCATATTTTGTAAAAGTAGTTTATGGTATGTCTTGTAAGGGGATGAAGGGAAGCCTCATGTCTTATCCAAGATTTCAAATGCTTTTAATAATGGGTATCTGATACCTTTCCTTAAAAAGTATCAGATGTCTTACAATTTAGCAGATAGTTCAAAGTCCTCTGAAGTCTGGAATTTCTGGGGTCTCTGTTTCAATAGATCTTAATATATTTTCAAAGTATTTATCACTTCAGTATAGCATCTTTTTTATTCATTTTTAAAATGTTTTATTAAAATCATTTTCTTATGTGCTTTTTAAAAACGGTCTTAAATGGGTAAGATACTCTTTTTATAATATTGCTTTTTCCATTCCAAATTCTCTCCCTCTACCTCCCTCTGCCCCATTGCAAAGGTAAGAAATACCAACCACTAAATGAATAAGTTTGTATAGGCAGTGTTTTACTCCAGAAGTTATGAGGAATTAATTTCCTGCTTCACAATTAATACATGTCAAGGCCAATAACACGATTTTCTTTCGTTCACACAAATGCAAGAGAAAAAGGTTAGAAATGTTTAAAAATGGATCTGTGGAAAGAGTATGGCCTGCTGTAGCCAAATGAAAAACAAGAGGTTCCTAAAGATTCAAGGGGCCAAGCATTTAAATCCAACATGGAAGCTTAGTTAATAGCACTCCATCTTGGAGCTTTTAGAGTGTTACTTTCTAGAATTAGGACTTGGGGTAGATGACACTACCAAACTCTAGCAGTTCCCTTTTAACCCCCAGGATAAAACATGAAATGTTCTTTTTGGCATCTAAAGCCATTTAGAACCTGGTCCCTTTCTAGCTTTCTAGTCCTAAACTTATGGAGATGATCCAGTGACAGTGTGTATCTTTTTTTTTTTTTAACTTTTGTCAAGCTTTATTTTTCCCCTTCTAATACCATACCCCCTCTTTAAAAAAAAAAGCCCACCTTTTTAACAAGCATCGTCAAGCAAGATGTCTACTTATTCCTTAAATACTGCAAACTCCCATGCCTTTTCACTGGCTTACTCTCATGTTTGAAATTCCCTTGTCTTTGTCCCCTGGTCTCATTCAAGATTTGTCTCAAAACCAAATGGCCTCAGTCCTTCCTACTGCTAGTAGTTTTCATTAACTCTAGTTTTCATGTTGACTTCTATTAGAATGTGAGCTCCTTGAGGTCAGATCCATGTTTTTGCCTTTTATCCTCACTCCTTAGCTAGACATGCTTAATTAACATGAGTTGTACTGAAGCTCTATGTACCTACCATAGCTTTACTTTATGACTGTTATGTAAGTTTTGTGAGAAATATATCATTTGTAGACCACAGGGAATATAAAATTTCATGTGTGAAGATACTTTTGGACTCCTCTTACCAATAGTAGGGCATGTCATTTTATTAAAAATCAGGTATGAGTGCTTACAACAGTATTGAGAAAAAAATGGCATCTCAAGGAACCTTTCTTAGTTCAGTACCTCTACTTTTTAAGCAGAAGAAAGAGTAATGATACATCATCTGATCCACCTGAGCTTTTAAGTCTTGATTCTAACACATATTAGCTGCTACCAACCCTAGGCAAATCACTTCATCTTTCTGCAATATTCTTATTTCGACAAACTTAGTTGCTTGAGGTACTGGCTAGATGTTGAATCTTTCAGAAGAAGGATTACTTGTGGAGTAAATGGAAGCAAGTATTGGCCTAGAAGGCTTGGGTTAGGGAAATCTAAGGGGGGAAAAGCTTCTGCACCTGGTACACATGTCAATAACACTCAAAATGTGCTTGTTGAATCTCTTCCCCAATTCTGTCTTCAAGCTCAAGATCTCTTAGTTACCTCAGGACTGATCATCTATAACTCAAACTGTTCTCACAAAATAGTATCTCCTCTTGACTTTCTTGTTCTTTTTATATCACCATATTCCCAAATTACCCAACAGTATTTTCAAAATCCTCAAATCACTAGATGGATGAAAAAAGTATTAAAGCACCTACTTTGTGCCAGGTATTATGCTAAATTCTGGGAATATAAATACAAAAGTTGAATTGAAGGTCACATGATCAAAAAGATGGACTGGATAGCTCCTCCAGACCCCACTAACTCAAAAAACCCCAAAAATATCATATGCCAGAAGTAGAGTAATTATACCTCTCTCTACAGACTAAGAAAGCAAGAATCCTAACAAGATAATAGCTTTATGAATTAACAGTGAAGAATAATATTGGGGGGGGGGGCAATGAGGGTTAAGTGACTTGCCCAGGGTCACATAGCTAGTAAGTGTCAAGTTTCTGAGTTCAAATTTGAACTCAGGTCCTCCTGAATCCAGGGCTGGTGCTGTTTCCATGCCTTTTAAGAAAAGACAAAGCTTCTGACATGGGCCATTTTGATTTCAACTCTCTAGATTGCATCATGTGACTCCAGTAAGGATGGGGATGGATGGATTCTTCTTTATTTTTTATAATGGTGACCTTGCCTTACCCACCCAACTCCAACATGGAACATGGTCTCGACTTGAAAGGCTTGTGGAGCTCATGTAAACAAGTCAATTTCCCTGCACTGGAAATCTCATAACCCACATACAATTCCTGTGCCAAAGCACCCCTGTAGTAGGAAATAGAGTTCCCATGTTCTACACACCATCAATAAAGTCAACGTAGTCAGTGGGGGGAAAAGTAGTATTGAATTTTGTTTTATTAATGCACACTTGAGTTTTTTGCTTGTTTAAACATTTAGGCGTGTGGTGTGTGTGTGTGTGTGTGTGTGTGTGTGTGTGTGTGTTTGCACGCATGTGTAAGAATAAATTATCTGTCCTAAGCCCAATTCTTATTGGACAAGGAGTATTTTTAGTCCCCTCCTTGTTCTACTGGAGGATCTGGGTATGGAGAGTTTACTGAGACAATGAGTGTGAGGAAAGGGAGCCTATCCCCTTTTGTTAAAGGAAGGCTCCTCTAAACTGAATCCAGTTCACCCCATGGGCAGAACAGAAAAGGTTTGGTATTTCAGCCCTTGCAGTCCTACTGCAATGCCTCAGGCTAGAGGATATTCTTCTCCTTGTGAAACCCACTCACTGGGAGGTGGGGAGATAGCTATTTATCTATTGAAATGTACTCCTTCTTAACAACCTGCCCTTGAATCCTTAGCTTTCTTCAAGATTGAGCCTGGACTTGCCTCCTACTAAAAGCCTTAAGTCCCCCCCCCTTCCCAATTCATTATTTCAGGACTGTCTCCCTCTTTGAATTAAATTGTGTTGAGGTAGACATATAAGCAAATAAGCCCAGCTTCCTTGAAACTGAAATGTCATCCACAGAAACTGAAATAGATACAGATTTTCAATTTGCAGAAATTCATATGTTCTGTTTTACAAAGTATTTGCAAGGCAGGAGTGTGTTGACTTTTCTATACCATTGGGAAGACCTCTTAATGGGTATAAATCTCTTGGAATTCCTTGGAAAGACTTTATTACACAGGGGAAATATTGTAAAAGAACTATCTATTGTGATAGGAGTTCAATAAAGTAAGTTATTCTGCATCTTTATTTAATTGAATACAAATTGCATTTCTATCTAGAAATCTTATTAGTGCACTTAAGATAAAAGCTTCAGACTAACTTTCTCTTTGAACTTTTTCTAAAAATTAGGTTTTTATAGGTTGAAGTATGTTTTGGAGTTACCTTGAAGCACACAGTATGCATTTCTTAAGTGCCTGTTGCTTGACTGATTTCTCATTTCACGAAATGACCATGAAAAACCATAATCCAAATTAACTACATATCCTGAGTTACAGATTAATGTTTATTGGTTAGGGCCTAATTTAAGATTTGTATAGATGCATGCACACAAGGTATCTATGAACAGATCTGTATCTGTGATCTCACTGATGTGGATAAGAAGTAGCAAGGTGTATTGGATAAGAAGTAGCAAGGTGTATTGGATAAGGACATTGGGTCTGGAGTCAGGAACACCTGAGTTTAAATCCCACCTGTGACACTAGCTATATGTATCATGAATCCTCCCTAGGACTCAGTTTCCTTATCTGAAAGATGAGGTTTTACTAGATGATCTCTGAGGTGTCCCTTCCAGCTTTAAATTTGTGAACTTAATTCCATGAATGTTCCCTCCAATAATGCAGACCTCAAGCCATCCATGCCTGCCCATGCTATACAATGCCCATTTTTTAAATTTTTGGAACTCAGATTTGAAACTGAAAATTTTTTTAAATGAAAGGGTCACACTAGATGGTCTTTGAGGTCCTTTTGAGCTCTGATCCTCCCAAAAATTTTCCAGAGTAAGTCATCCATTTGAAGCCATTCTCAGTTTCTGACATCAGGAGGGAATACCAGTGAAACACTGGTTATCCACCAGCCCTCCTTTATCTTCATCATATGACCATCCCATAGTGTCTTCCTAACATGAATTTCTCTGATGATATCTTTTACTTCTGTACTTCTTTGAAGTTCTCCATAAATCCTCATTGTTTATATATTTCAGCACATTTCCATGGACCTCTGTGTGATTGTCATCTATCTATACATATGATTTTTTTCACTTTAGGTTCCCTGAACAGTCTGATAGCAGGATGGTATGCTTTCGGGGGGTCAGCATTTTGACTTAGCAATTTCCATAGAGAGATCCTATTTACTCAGCATGAGATATTTCAAAGACACAATGTTGCCAAGGTAATTGGAGGTGGGGAGCATCTAAAATGTGCTATTACAAATGCCTAAATTCTTTCTTTCTTTCTTTCTTTTTTTGCTGGGCAATGAGGGTTAAGTGACTTGCCCAGGGTCACACAGCTAGTAAGTATTAAGTGTCTGAGGCCGGATTTGAACTCAGGTCCTCCTGAATCCATGGCTGGTACGTTATTCACTGCGCCACCTAGCTGCCCCCACCTACATTCTTTTAAAGTATGTTCAGGAATCTCAGTGTCCAAGTGATTGGCTAAGTCCCATTAGAGAAGTTGTCATTTGATTCAAAGGAAAGGCTATTCTTTAAAAAAAAAAAAATCTACTTACTCATGAACTATATGATAGGTACACCTTTTAAAAGCCAAAAATATTCCTAATATAGTCATAACTCTACTATACATTCAAAGGGACAATAGTGAATAGATAATTCCAAACAGCAGATATATTTTTTAATTATTAGTACTTGAAGTGTACAGAACCAAGAGAACATTGTATGCAGTAACAGCTATAATGTAAGATGAACAAATGTGAATGACTTAGCAATATGATGAACCAAAACAATCCCAAAGGACTCATGCTGAAAAATGCTATCTGCCTTCAGAGAAAGAACTGATGGCATCTGAATACAGACTGAAACATACTATTTTTCACTTTCTTTTTTCTTTCTTTCTCTTTTTTCCCTTCCTTTCTCTTCCTTCCTTTCTTTCCATCTGTCTTTTTAAATTTTCTTCCAGAAAATGACTAATATGTAAATATGTTTTACATGATTGCACATGTATAACCTATATCAGATTGCTTACCATCTTGGGGAGAGGGGAGGGAGGGAAAGAATTTGTAACTCAAAACTTTTTTACAAGAATGCTAAAAATTGTTTTTACATGTAATTTAGGAAAAACAAAATATAATTTTTTTTAAAAAATCATTTCCATTGAGGGAGCAGCTAGGTGGATAAAGCACTGGCCCTGGATTCAAGAGGACCTGAGTTCAAATCTGGTCTCAGACACTTGGCACTTATTAGCTGTGTGACCCTGGGCAAGTCACTTAACCCTCATTGCCCCACAATTAATTAATTAATAGATAGATAGATAGATGAATGAATATATGAATATATAAATAAATAAATGATATTTCTATTAAGTTTCAGAATGCTTTCAGTGACTTAACACTGAACTCAATGAAGACAGAATATTAGCTTAATGGCAAATGATGATCATAAGAGAAATTCAAACCATCTAATAAACTAGAAGAAATTTTATGACAGAATGTGACTTGGCACTTACATTAAAATAAGAAAATTATATACTTTGCATCTCAAACAATGTGCATGTTCACAGTGGCCTTTTAAGAGAAATTTCCTTTTTTAATACACTGTCTATACTGTAAACTTCATATGTTCTAGAGAAACAACCTGACAATGGATAGACGGTCTCTTGAAGTAAGGAAAACCAGGGTTTAAGCTCCATGCCTCTGACATCTCCTGGCCTTGTGACCAGGGGACCACTTAATCTTTCAGTGCCCTGGGAACCTTTTTAAAGACTATACATTACTGACAGGTTGTTGATCTTCATTAGTGAATGAGTTTCCCACACATGGATCTCCCAGCAACTGAGACATTAAACATTTATTCACTTAGCATTCACACACTACCTACTTCCTAAAAGGACTTAAGCTGGTTTATAAAATCCAACATAATGAAAAAGAGGCAATTCAAAATAAAAACCGAACAAAATAATGAAAGGAAGAGAAGCATAGAGATTACCAGGCATCTGAAATGAGTTAATTACAGCAGTTAAGCGCTTAATTTAGCTCTGCTTTTCCTGACAGCAAAGGAGAAAAGGGAAACACAGTGAACTATAAGGGTTTTATAGTCTGGCAAAAGAAAGCATGCAAGTTCATCTTCAGAGGCAAATATTTTCTCAGCCCTGAATTCAAGAAGATATTTGTTGCCTGTATCCTCCTATAAAGAGCATTAGATGACATAATGGACTGTATCATCAGAAACAGTTTCACAAATGACATCAGGAAATGGATTAATTGGATATTTCTTTTGTCAATTCTATATAAGCACGAATGACATAAAGCTAAATCCTAACTGCAGATTACTGTTCAATAAACAATCAATTACTTATTCAACAAACATTTATTGCACACTTACTATGTCAGGCAGCACCTAAGTGATACAGTGGATAGAGCATTGAGCCTGGAGTCAGGAAAACCTGAGGTCAAATCCAGCCTCAGACACCCACTAGCTGTGTGACCCTGCGTAAATCACTTAATCCTGTTCCCCTCAGTTTCCATATCTGTAAAATGAGCTAGAGAAGGAAATGACAAACCACTTCAGTACCTTTACCAAGAAAACCCCAAATGGGGTCATGAAGAGTCAGACAAGACTGAAAAGACTAAACAGATATATATGTGTATGTAAATTTATATATTTATACCAAAAATTATAAATTCCCATGTAATATCTAGAAATAAATATATAGAAAATGTCTGACATTTACATATACATGTGTGTATTGAGTAGGGGAGAGGGAGGGAGGGAAGGAGGGAGAGAGAGAGAGAGAGAGAGAGAGAGAGAGAGAGAGAGAGAGAGAGAGAGAGAGAGAGATGATTAAGGAAGCAATCTCTGTACTGACACATGTTAGAGGGACTGGTTTTGGCAAGTATGGAATGGGGATTGATATCAAAAGGTCTCCGAGATGAAGAGGGTAGAAGAAGGATCTCACTGTGAATGGCCTCATTTTTTTTTCAGGAAAGAAAAAAAGGGGAGAGGGAGGAGGATGTAATGTAGAACTGATGTAATATGGTCTATCATGTATATTGCTTGCTGATTATCCAACAGTGATCCAGCTCATCTCTTTAAATGTTATAATACATCTAAATGTATTACAACATGCAAGAGTTTTAATTTTAACAAAATGTTCAGCTTCTTTGTCTGCCAGTCTTTAGCCAAAGGTTTTAGTGGTGTGTTTTTTTTCTTTAAATTGCTTCTAAGCTATATAAACCATGTCATCAGCATCAAGAAGTACGTTTTCTTGTTTTTCTTGTTTTCTATAGCTGGAGGACATGCATAGGATTTACCTAACGCCTAAACTAAAGGAGTTTATAAATGAGTTGAAAAGAGGGGGTTGAACTCTGGCCCCGTGGGCACCCTCTCCTTTCCTCAATTGTTTAATTCATTAATGATTTAATGACTGTAGGCAAGATACCTCCGCAAGCAGGACCTTTCAAGTCCCCCTCTAGTCCTGTCAGCTGGTGGTACTTCTTGTTGGTATCACCCCATTTCAAAGGTTTCAGAGGATAGGTCTGTTTTCTGATGACATCACAGGTTTGTTGAAGCTGAAAGTGGAAACAAAAAGACCTGGGTTCAAATCCCAACTCATATACTTGCTAGTTCTGTGATTCTGGTCGAGTCAACCTCCATAAAATGAAGATTATAATAACATCTACTTCACAGGGTTGTTGTGAGAATCTAATAAGATAATTAACCAAATAGCTTTGCAACTCTTTAAAGTACTGTATGAAAGGGAAGTGTCATTATTACTTTAATCCTTGTTATTATTACCAAATCTCTAAAACACAGTATAAAGGTGAAGTACTAGAGTATAGGATTTAGATATGGAAAAGACCTCAAAGATCAATCTATTCCAACCCTCTTATTTTACAAATGAGGAAACTGAGGCCCGGAGAGGTAGAGTCTAAGTCACCAGGTATCAGTCAGTCAACAAGCATTCCTCATTGCTGCTGGACTTTTCTCCCTCACCCCATCCCTTTTTGGATACCAGTTTGCAGTGTTTCCAGATATCCCTGCATCAAGGACACTGTCCTTAGGATAGATAGAAGCAGAATGGAGAGCAGGGAGCAGAACTAACAAATAATTACGTTCAGCAAGAGAAAGCCAAGGCTCTTTGGAAGGTGAGATCCTGTAACTTAGTTTTTCAACAGTTGTGATGAAGACTGGAACTATAAATGTTAGTAAGGAAAACTCTCGGGGAAATTGTCAGTTACTGAGATCATGGACACTGGGGGAGGGGGGATAACAAAAAGAAGAGACGTGCAATGAAAATCTACAATGAAGCATAAGAGCAATATTAATTACAGTAATGTCTGGGGGCAGCTAGGTGGCGCAGTGGATAGAGCGCCAGCCCTGGATTCAGGAGGACCTGAGTTCAAATCCGGCCTCAGACACTTGACACTTACTATCTGTGTGACCCTGGGCAAGTCACTTAACCCTCATTGCCCTGCAAAAAAATATATACTAATTAGAGTAATGTCTATCAACCACTTACTATTCTTGCAGTGCAATAATGACTGTGTACATCATCTGATGGGGCAGCTAGGTGTAGCTGGATAAAGTGCCAGACATAGAGTCAGGAAGACCGGACCTCAATTCCAGCCTCAGACACCACTAGCTATGTGACCCTGAGCAAGTCACTTAGCTCTGTTTGCCTCAGTTTCCTCATCTGTAAAATGAGCTGGAGAAGAAAATGGCACTTCAGTACCTTTGCCAAGAAAACCCCAAAGGGGGTCACAAAGAGTCAGATGCTACTGAAACAACAGAACAACAACAAACCACCTGATATAGTGGAAAGCAAACTGTATTCGGAATCAGAGGCAGCGAGGTGGTACAATGGATAAAGCACTGGACCTGAGGTCAGGAAGACGAGTTCAAATCCAACCTCAGATACTTACTAGCTGTGTGATCCTCTGCAGGTCATTTAACCTCTGACTGCTTCAATATTAGCACCTACCTCCCAGGTTATCATGAGTATAGAATGAGATAATATTTGGAAAGTGCTTTGCAAACATTATAGCACTATGTGAATATTAGGTATACTCTCAGAAGATCTGGGTTCAGATCCCAGGTATGCTATTTACAGTGGCATGTGAATTACTCAGGATAAGAAATAATTCTGATAGGATCTCCTTTTTGTGACAACAATGGTCATACATGTATGCTTCTATTGACACTAGTCTGAGCAGTTGTCTGTCAGATGAATGCTGGATTTCTTACCTTAAACATATACCTCAGGGGCAGCTAGATGGCGCAGTGGTTGAAGCACCGGCCCTGGATTCAGGAGTACTTGAGTTCAAATCCGGCCTCAGACACTTGACACTTACTAGCTGTGTGACCCTGGGCAAGTCACTTAACCCCCATTTCCTAAAAAAAAAAAAAACACATATACCTCAGGGCAGCTAGGTGGTACAGTGGAGAAAGCACCTGCCCTGGATTCAGGAGGACCTGAGTTCAAATCCGACATCACACACTTGACACTTACTAGCTGTGTGACCCTGGGCAAGTCACTTAACCCTGCATTGCCCTGGAAAAAAAACCATATACCTCTTTTGCTCTGTTTTTAATTTTGTGGTTTTGGGTATGTTTTTTAGTGAGGCAATTGGGGTTAAGTGACTTGCCCAGGGTCACACAGCTAGTGTCAAGTGTCTGAGGCTGGATTTGAACTCAGGTACTCCTGACTCCAGGGTTAGTGTTCTATCCACTGCACCACCTAGATGCCCCTAATTTTGTGGTTTTTAAAGAAAGGATTTTACTCCAAGGAAATGTGCAAAGGTGGTCATTCTTACAAGAGTATGCTTCAATGACTGTTAGAGATATTGCAGCAGCTATTGGTATAAGGAAATCAAGGATTTCAAATATAATCCGAGCCTACAATGAAGCACAAAGGAAAGTAAAATGGAAAAGAAAAACAAATAATGTCAGGAACTTGCAAGCTATTGCTGCAAAACAACCTAATTAATTCTTAGAAAACAAAGATCTTTATAGCTAAGATTGTAATTTATTCTTCTGCAATATAGCATAGTCTTGACATTAAAAGATCATAGAGGGGGCAGCTAGGTGGCACAGTGGATAAAGCACTGGCCCTGGATTCAGGAGGACCTGAGTTCAAATCCAGCCTGAGACACTAGCTATGTGACCCTGGGCAAGTCACTTAACCCTCATTGCCCCGCCCAAAAAGAAAAAAAAAATATATATATATATATATGTATATGTATGTATATAATAGAGGGGGACACAGCTGCTAACTGTTGCTATGGGGGGAAAACACTTATCATTGGCAAGACAGTACAAAGGCTGGAATACTAAAGATTGGACAATAGTCATTTTGACTGAGGAAACTACCTTTTTCATCTAAGGTTATACCAAAACTGTTGTCAGAAGTTCAGATGCGCCTGGAAGATCTGAGCATATTCATTAGACTATAAAATATCCACCTCAAAAAAATGTTTGAGGGATTTTTTTTACTTCCAGTGACTTGAAATCTTGTCCCCAGTGAGGGAATAAAGAACTATGATCAGGGAGAGGGAGCAGTTAGGTGGCACAGTGGATAAATCACTGGTGCTGGATTCAGGAAGACCTGAGTTCAAATCTGGCCTTAGACACCTGACACTTACTAGCTGTGTGACACTGGGCAAGTCACTTAATCTTCGTTGCCTGGCCAAAAAAGAAAAAAGTAAGGAAAGAACTATGATCAGTATGTTGATATAAAGAATTGTTCCAATATTACAGAAATTGGCAAATAGAAATAGAATACTATGATATAGTCTTGACCATGTGACATCACCAAAGCTTAAGAAATTTATGCAAGAGGGGCAGCTAGGTGTCACAGTGGATAAATCACTGGCCCTGGATTCAGGAGGACCTGAGTTCAAATCCGGCCTCAGACATTTGACACTAGCTGTGTGACCCTGGGCAAGTCACTTAACCCTCATTTCCCAGCCAAAAAAAGAAGAAAAGAAAAGAAAACCTATGGGCTTGTGAATACTCTGACCCAACACTACCAGTCCTAGATCTATATCCCAAAAAGATTGAAGGGGAAAGAACCTATATGTACAAAAATATTGATAGCTGCTCTTTTTGTGGTTGCAAATAATTGAAAATTGAGGTGAACCCTGTCAATTGGGGGATGGCTAAACAGATTATGATTGTGATGGGATACTACTGAGCTATAAGAAATGATGAGCAGGATGCTTTCAGAAAAACCTTGGACGGAAGTACCTAGGATCTTCATTGAGACAATTATCCTCAGTAGGCCAGCCTTCTTAGTGTCAAAACAATGCAACTGCTAGCCCATCATTGGTTGAGTTGTCTTTCCAATGGTGGTGATGTTTGCACAGAGTCACTCACACCCTCAAAGAGAGCTCCTCTTAGATTAATTTACAAACAAGAGGCCAGCTGGGGTGTGGAGTGAGTCGGGGGAGAGGCAGTACAGGACATTCCTCTGTGCACAACTAACTAGCCCACACAGGTTCCCCCTAACCTTTGTCTCTTTAGTACTTTTGAGCCAACTAAACTCCGAATTCCAGTGACTATTATAGTATTATCAGTGTTGTATTCGAAAGCTTCAAGAAGACAGATTCTCATCTGAGACTGCCACTTTGTCCCCTGTACCTACATTTGCCTCTGACCTGGATTAGCATAATATAAAAAACTCATTTAAAAAAAGGACCTGGGTTCCAGTTGTGAATCCCTCTGCAGCTAAAGCCAAGTAACTTTTTAAACTTGAGTTGGCTTTCATTTTCTAGTCCCAACCTCTCTATCTGGCTGCAATGCCCAATTCACATTCCTGAGGATTGTGTGCTTATTTCTGTACTTCCTCTCCTCTGATAACATCAACATTCAGCTGGGAGCTACAGTTTGAGTTCCAGGCCTTCCAGGTCCACCTGCCCTTTTGTTTTCAGTTGGATGACCTTTTGCATTACAATACACCCAGAACACACACTGTCTCTACTGGGTTTCCTCTGGTCTCAGGGAGATGCCGTTCAAAATGAGGTGAAGTTGGAGTGGCTGAAATAGAGTGTACTAAGAACAGCCAAAGAACCCTTTTCAAATGGTAAAATAATGCCAAGTCCCTTACATGGGATGCAGAACAAATTTGCAAAAGGTGGGGGCGGGGGGGGGGGGGAAGGGGGGAGGAAGGGGGCAGAATTAAGTGTTCTCTTTTCATCTTATCTTCAAAGCACAGCTCAGGTGCCAACATCTACCAGAGGCCTTTGCTAGTCCCACAACCTTCCCCTTTCCCCACAACCCCAAGGGATCAGAATTAGCACTATCACTCTCTCTGTCTGTCTTTTGTATGCCTATCTCTTTCAATTTAATTTTACTTTTCCACGTATATATTGTTTCCTCTACATAATGTAAGATTTCTGAAGGCGGAGATGTGTTAATTTTTGTCTTTGTCTTCCTAGTGCCTAGTACAATGCTTTGATGATAATGGTGATGATAACACATATAGTGCTTTAAGATTTGCAAAGCATTTTCTAAATATTTTCTCATTTTATACTCAAAGCAATTTTGGGAAGTAGGTTATTATGCCCATTTTTACAAATGAGGAAACTGAGGCAAATAGAAATTAAAATGACTTGCCCAAGGTCATAGAATTAATATTTGACCCTGGATTTTAACTCGGGTCTTTCTGATATCAGGTCTAATATTCTATCCGTGAAACAATCTGAGATGCCTGTCTTGCATAAATATGATTTCCCAGAGAAGCATCAAAGATTATAAATTGGGGAAAAAAAGATGTTGATTTGGATTGCTAGAGGGTAGTTTCTATTCCAGTTGAATCACAATTGTGAACCAAAACAAAAAGATGTGGCTGAGGTGTTCTGAATGAACGGAAGAGAGAAGAGACCAGTCATAGCTACCATCGAAACAAAACACCCTATAAAGGCCTGCTCAGGTGAAAAAAGGAAATGAAAGACATGAAAGATCATTTCAAGCCTGGGCTCTTAATCTAGAGTCTGTGAGCTTGTTCTATATGCACACAGACACGTGTATATGTGTATACACACATTTTTGATAACAGTATTTTAATATCATTTGCTTCCTCTATAATTCTATGAACTTTGTTTTATTCTTCTAAAGGGTACCATAGACATGACATGGCAAACACCAGTTTGCCAAAGGAACCAACATTTATTAAGCACCTAGTGTGTGCCAGGCACAGTGCCAAGTGCTTTAAAAATATTTTCTCGTTTTATCCTCACAACAACCCTAAGAGGTAGGCACTACTATGTTCCCCATTTTACAGTTGAGGAAACAGAGGCAAATTGAGCTTGTGACTTGCCATAGGTCACACAGCTCATATGTATCTGAGGTCAAACTTGAACTCAGAACTTTCTGACTACATTGCCCTACCTAGCTTCTCCTAAGAGGTCTATGATGGAAAAAAAAAGGTGAAGAACCCCTGTTGGGGGGGGTTGCGGGGCAATGAGGGTTAAGTGACTTGCCCAGGGTCACACAGCTAGTAAGTGTCAAGCATCTGAGGCCGGATTTGAACTCAGGTACTCCTGATTCTAGGGCTGGTGTTCTATCCACTGCACCACCTAGCTGTTTCAATAATGAGTCTTCTAAAATACCTTCTCCATGCATGGGCCGCTAAGGTGGAAGCAACCTTTTTCTTTATGATTCCCCAAACACAGTCTGGGCTTCTTTCAGGGGGAGAGGATGGAGTAACTATGGCCAATAATAATAATTAGCATTTGTCTAGGAATTCAAAGTTTATAAATCATAGATTTCTTCATCAGGATTTAGAAATTTAGCAATCACCAGCATTTAGAGATCAAAAGTTGCTCAGAATTCTAATTATTTCCTTTTGCAGTTGAAGAAAAAAAGTGACTTCTTCAAGATCACATAGTAGGTCAAGAGTTCAAACCCAGAACCCCTTCTTCCAAATACTGCACTCTTTTCTCTGCACCTACATTAACTTATATTACTTCAGTTGGAGATAAGTGTTGTTGTTGCTTAGGCTTTTCAGTCATGACCTATTCTTCATAACCCCATTTGAGGCTTTCTTAGCAAAGATACTGGAGTAATTTGCCATTTCCTGCTCTAGTTCATTTTATAGATGAGGAAACTGAGGCAAACAAGGTTAAATGACTTGCTTAGGGTCACACAGCTAGTAAGTGCCTGAGACCAGATTCAACTTATAAAGATAAGTCTTCCTGATTCCTAGTCTGGCGCTCTATCCACCGTGCCAGTTAGCTACCCTTGTGAGATAATTAGTTATTATTTCCAGTAAAGCACTTAATATATATTTGTTGATTGATTCCTATTTAGCTAATGAAGAAATGAAGGGTTAAAAGAGATAAAGAGACTTGCTCCTGGTTACACAGGTGTGTATTTAATCCACCAGAAGGTGCTGCTGCCTAATTGCCACCTCCCAATCAACAATAAGACCCCCTCATATTCCCTTAGATGTTATAAATGCCGCCCAACATGTGCCAGGGAACACTAAAAAAAAAATCAAACCCTCTATGGTTCTAATCTGGGTGAATTTATCCAATTAGTCTCATGGTTTATGCCCCAAGCTATTGAGAAAATACTGCCCTTTTCCCTTTGTTTTGTTTTTCAGTGCACCCTAATTACCTGATGGTAGCATGATGCAATGGACCATAAACAGTTTTTACTTATGACTAAAAAACAAAAGAAATAAAATCAAGTCAAGTAAAAATAACTGCTATGTAGGCTGCCCAGCCAAGGCTCTTCCCAAACCTAGGCAACCCATAACTGGTCCATATGTTTACCCAAAGTGGAAGAGTTCCCATCCTCAGTTTCAAGGGTTTAGATTCAGCCACACCCTTTGGGAACTGCAAGCATCCTCCCCAATGCAGAGATTAGTAAACATCCAGGATGATGGAGACCATAGCATCCTCCCATCTTCTTCTCCACTCATGGCCTCCTGTGAATTCATGTTCACATCAATGAGGTAACTCAGAACTCAGGACATGTGTCTGCTCTTTGACTCTTCCTTAAGGACATCCACAGGAAATACGGATTGGCTGGATAATTCCTCTTTTGACTGAACACACCAGCTGCTCTGCCCTGCCCATTCCTTCAGCCTTTCTTACCTCTCTACATACTTACATACCAGAGACTGGTCCTGCCCAGTACTATGGCTTTACTATCACAATCTCATCATAGGAAACAAAAGAGTTATTCAGGGTTAGAAACAGGCTATATACTAATACCATGATTTTGTCTTTTCAACTCCGCTCCTGGGCTAAAATTTGAGGACTCCTGTCCTTATGTCACATCACATCATAGGATCATTGATGGAAAGATGGAAAGGACTTTTGAGGTCATTTAGTCCAACCCACTCATTTTCAGTTGAGTAAACTAAGGCCTAGAGAGGGCAAGTGATTTGTCCAAAGATACACAGAGAGTAGAGGGTGGAGCCAGGGTAGGAACCCAAGTCCTCTGACACCAAACCCAGAACACTTTCTACCACACCACCTGTCCCAGTCCTTTTGCGTTTTTTGTCTCCCTGGCTGCTGAGCTTGGTGGACATGCCCACCCTGTGGGTGGGCTTGTCAGATGGGCCATAGATATTAACTCAACTATAAGTGTTCAGAAACATTTGAAACCTAAGTCTTCCTGACTCCATCCAGCATTGGATCTAATACACCCTGCTGCCTAGCTTCCTTGGTTCTCTTCAAGACTCAGCTAACATCCCACTTTCTGCAAGAGGTTTTTCCCAGTCTCTTCCCAGCCCCACATTACCTCACCCCTATGCCTTCCCTCTGAGATTAGGTCCTTTCTACACTGTATATTTCTTGTATGTACATAATTTCTTGCATGTTGTCTCCCCATTAGAAAGTGAATTCCTTGAGGGCAGGCACTGTAGTCTTCCCTTTTTTTGTATCCCCTGCATTTACTTACTATGAACATAGCAAGCACTTAATAAAAGCTTGTCGACTGAGTGCTTTTATGCCATCTATGAAGGTTTCCTATCATGTGGTGGAAAGACCACTAGATTCTAGAAAGTAATTTGGAATGATGCCCCCAAAGTTGTTAAACTGGGCCTACCCTTTGATCCAGTGGTACTGTTCCTAACTCTAAAGAGATCAAAGAAAGAGGGAAAAGACCCATACATACAAAAATATTTATAGCAGTTGCTTTTTATACCATGGTAGCAGAGAATTAGAAACTAAGAGAGTTCCCATCAATTATGGAATTGCTGAACAAGTTAAGGTATATGAATGTGATGGAACACCACATAAGAAATGATGAAGGGGGGCAGCTAGGTGGCACAGTGGATAAAGCACAGGTCCTGGATTCAGGAGTACCTGAGTTCACATCTAGCCTCAGACACCTGACACTTACTAGCTGTGTGACCCAGGGCAAGTCACTTAACCCCTATTGCCTGGCCAAAAAAAAAAAAAGAGTTAAAAAAAAAAGAAAGAAAGAAAATTTAAAAAGAAGTGATGAAGGGGATAGTAACTTGGGAAGGTTTTTTTCCCCAATTTTCATTTATATTTTATTTTATTTTCAGATCCAAATTCTCTCTCTCCACACTCTCTCCCATACTCATTGAGAAGGCAAGAAAAATGAAACCCATTATGAAGTCATATAAAACAAATCCCAAATTAGCCATGTTCTGAAAGAAGGAAGAAAGCGAAGGAAGGAAGGAAAAGAAAAAAAAATGTTTCAATCTGCACTCTAATTCCAGCAAGTTCTTTATCTGGAAATGGCTAGAATTGTGGTGGGTCATTGTGTTGATCAAAGTTACTAAGTATTTTCACAGTTGAGTATTTTTTAAATTGTTGATGCTATGTTAATTCTTCTTTTTTTGGTTCTACTTACTTTGCTTAGCATCAGTTCATAGACATCTTTCAAATCTGAGAAGATTTGTATGAATTGATGCAGAATAAAGTGTATTACATTTTATTTATACCATAGCAACTATATTGTCAAGGTAAACAACTTTGAAAGCCTTAGTCACTCTTATCAACAAAATAATACAATATGATTCTAGAGCACCATAATAAAATATGCTGCTCACCTCCATTAAGGTACTCAGAATACAGAGATATACGGATTTGAACATGGACAATATGGGAATTTACTTTGCTTGACTTTACATGTTTGTAACAGGGATTTTGTTTTTCTTGATTTCACATTTGGGGAGAGTAGGGGGAAGGGAACATGGGAGGAAGAGAATTCATATCTTCAGTTGAAAATAAAATAAAATAAAATTTTAACAAAAGAAAGAAAGCACTGGATTAGGAATCAGAGGACCTTACTTTTGAATTCTGGCTCTGCTGCTTACTAATTATGTGACTCATTGGACTTCTCTGAGCCTCAGTTTCCTCAGCTGTAAAATACAGGAGTTTGACTTGGTAATGATTTTTGTAGCACCCTCTAAGGCTTTCAAAGTGATTTATGCCCAGTATTCTTATTTGGACTTCATAATATTCCTACAAAACAAGTATTTTAAACAGTGGGGTTTTTTTTCAATTTTTAAGTAATTTTTTCTACCTCTCACCTCCCCACCCAACACAGAAGAAATACAAACTTCATCATTTGCAAAAGGGAGGTTATTATAAGTTGCACTACCTAGCTCTCATGGTTGTCATGAGGATTAAATGACAAAGTATAAAAAGCATTTTTTTAGACACAAGCTATTATGTCATACTAATTCTCATTCCCACCCCATGGGAATAGCTCTTACTCAGCCTCCTTCCACTTTCCTGAGTGGCTGATTGTTAATCTGAACATCTGGTACCTACTGTTGTTTTCTTTTATTATTTTTCTCTACTTTGGTGTACAAATGCTAATACTGTTTCTAGGAGAGGTTCTGTGCCTCTCACCAAGGTTACAGGGCATACTAAGCCTGGAAAAGAAGCCTAGTCCTAATTCTCTTCCCAGCAAAGACTCCCTGAGTCCAGAGTATGCCATTCTGTTTGTCCAGGGAAAGTGGGCTCTATCTCACCAAGCCATTTCCCATCACTCCTAATCTACCAAAGGCACAAACTTTGCTGGTTTTGTTCATCCTGATGTTTTTATATCCCAGCATCCTCTGAAAATGCTATCTGAAAAAGGGGGATGATATCTATAATACTTACATCATTGACTTGTTTCAAAGTTAAAATGAGATCATGTAAACTTTAAAATCACTGTATGAATGAGGGCCACTACAACATAGAGAAACTAAAGCTGAAAAGTCAAGCAGTTTGTTTATTTCAGTTTCTCCATACTCTATTCTGTCCTTCAGTCCATAATTTCTGTCTTTTAGAGACTCATAAAAAGAACACATAAGGCCAGGTATTTCTATAACTGGGACAATAGGGGGTTTCTCTTGCTTTAGATAAGTCATAAAGTCCACTGCTAGGTCTGCTGGATGGGGCACTTCCCATATGACATGGGGCTTAGGATAAAACAGAAGAAGTTTCTCCTGTGAGAAGCAAAAACCCAAAATGACCAGATAACAGGATAGACATATAGAGGAAGCAAGGGACTATTAAAGTTCAGATTTGCCAACTAGATATCAGGACAGACACACCTGAGAAGTAAAGGGAGATAAAATTCTATAGCAGGAATGTCAATTAGGTGTGGCTACTACCTCACTGGATCTAGGAGACAGAGATGACCCCAGAGGTCAGAACCATCATTTCAAAAAAATCCCCCTAAGCTCTCAGGAATATGACAAGCATTTAAGCTTTCTCCATCCTGCCCCAAAAAGGGAATTTTTCAGTCTTCAAATGGACACCCCATCTATCCTCTGTAAAATCTTTTGCCTTCTTTCTGTTTGTAAAGGACAATGTTTCTAAGCCCTCCTCCCCAAGGGGTGAAGTCTTTGACTTCCCACTTGGTTACTTTCCTAGCGCCAAATAAGAGACCACCTTAATTCTAACTGTACTATGTTCAAGAGTGTAATTCTTTATTGAGAAATACCTAAGAACCACCACCTCTCCCCTGTGACACCAAGGAACTGAAGCCCTTTCCAGCAGGGACATGCTCTGGTCTAATGCTAAAGGTTGTATAAGGACCAGTCAGGACCCACTGGATGTGCAAGGAGGCAGGGGAAGTTCAGATTGGGGGGTTACCCTTGATATTTCCATTATATTTCAGTACTTTAATGATCTGCTATTTTGTATCTAAGACAAATGTCTCCCTCTCCTAAGACTCTAGCCTCACATGGACCAAGTTTGATCCTGAAGGTTGACCTCTAAATGTTACTTTCTGTCTTTGGCTCATTGTTCCTATCTGCTGTTTCTTGAAGAAATCTCTAAAATAAAGTTCACTTATAGTCCGCATCTGGATTTTCTTAAATAGGGTCCCCTGTTCACTCGACCAGTATAAGTCCTAAAGGTAGTATAGGTATGTCAGGTAGAGGATTCAAAAAGAGACTTCTATGATTCTTTTACATCTTTTACATTTTCTGTGCAAAGAAAAAATAAAATCTTCTCTTTGGGTACTTGTTTAGTACAGAAACATAAAAACACTCATTTCCCTCATCCATCATCTCCCTCCAAAGGAAAAGCTAACCAGCTGTTGCTATTGGGGCAATCTTTCGATTTTCAGGTAAATCTCTGAACCTCCCACAGAGTCATACACAGACCCTTTTAATCAAGAAGGCATGAGTGGATATGTTAAGGATTGATCCTTAAGCATGCTTGGACCTCTTAAAAAGAAACCAACCAAATCTATTTAAAACAAATACTTCTACCACATCTCCCCTTGCCTCATTATTATTATTGTAAAAAAACCAACTCTGACCTTGGAAAGAGAAGTAGTACTGAAGGAAGGGGTAACAATACAAATTTTTAAAGAGATAAATGCATCACATAATATAAAAGTCTCTAAAAGTACAGTCCATTCAGTGGGGGTAGGGGGCAGTTTAGGACAGTTTACAGTATCATTGAAGGTCTTCCAATGATGACTACATAGGAGCAGCATCAGGTACATCAGAGCCATAGTAACAATAAAGAAATTGCCAACAGTCAGGGTCATCTGTAGCAAATTGACTAAGAGGTCATGAGAATGACATAAGAAGCTCATGCACTTCTTGTATGCAACCTGTTCTGGGGACTCAGTCAATACTGCAATTTACAGCAAACCACCACTCACCCACTGCTCCTTGGCCCACCAGGAAAATGCTTCCTCTCCCTTGGAGTCCTATGAGGGGAACAAGGCCAAACCTTGCCCCATTGGAAACTCTTACTGAATGGCTGCCCTATTCTTCTGTGGGCCTTCTCCCTCACCCTCATCCAGGAACCCCAAATTGCCACTAAGTCAGCTAAGAGATTCCCTTTTTTCTAACAGAATTGGCATTTCACATAATTATGTAAAGACAGTTTCATCTCTCCCATATCATAAGAAGGCCAACCAACTCCAACAATTCCACCCTTTGGTGTACCAAGCTTTTTCTAGGTAGAAGTTGCCCAAACCATCCTGGGGAAAAAGAGACCTGCCTCAAAAGGGAAGAACCTCTCTCCAATTGTCTAATCCTGTTATCCCTAGCCCTAGAATATTCAGCCAGACCAATGTCTAATGCCCAGGAATCAGCCTAGATCAAGGATTTTTCTTTTTGTTTTTTTTCTTTTCTTTTTGCATGGCAATGTGGGTTAAGTGGCTTGCCCAGGGTCACACAGCTAGTGTCAAGTGTCTGAGGCCAGATTTGAACTCATATCCTCCTGACTGGCCTCAGTCAGTCAATAAATTTTTATTAAAATACTTGCTAAGTTGCAGGCCCTGTGATAAAAGCTAAGGATACAAGTAAAAATGAATAATAGTCTCTGCCCTTGAAGGAATTCACATTCCAGTGGAAGAGACAATATACGTAAATCACATCATACAAGATAATATAGAGCTGGTGGTGCAGTGGATAGAGCACCAGCCCTGGATTCAGGAGGACCTGAGTTCAAATCCAGCCTCAGACACTTGACACTTACTAGCTGTGTGACCCTGGGCAAGTCACTTAACCCTCATTGCCCTGCAAAAAAAAGAAAAGAAAAAAGAAAGATAATGAAGAATAGATCGAAGGTCACTTTAAAAGGGATGGTACTAGCAACTGGAGGCAACCAGGAAAGTCCTGGGGGAGGTGATACTTCAGTCTTAAAGGAAGCCAAAGATTCTAAGAGTCAGAGAGGGGAAGGAGAGAGAGCATTCTAAGAATAGAGCAGCCAGTGCCAGGACATGGAGTCAAAAGATGGAGAATTGTGTAAGAGAAAGGCCTGCATGGTTGGATTCTAGAGTGTATGGAAGGGAGTAGGTTGTAAGAAGATGGAAAGTCAGGAAGGGGCCAGGTTGTAAAGACCTTTAAATGCCAAACAAAGGACTTTATATGTAATCCTGGAGTTAACAGGAGTCACAGGGGCTTATTGAGTTAGAGGGGTGACATAGTCAGACCTATACTTCAAGAAAAGGCACTTTGGTAGCTATGTTGAGGATGAATTGGAATGGGGAGAGACTTAAAGTAAGGAGACAATTAAAAGATGACTATAATAGTCCTTAACCTAAACTAGAGTGATGTCTGAGTGAGCCTCACAGGCCAGGCCACACAACCAACAAGGAGCCCACTAGGAAGATTCACATGGACTCCTATCCCTCTGAATATCCCTTTTTACTAGATTAATGGACTCCACGTTCCAATTGCCCTTACCTCTCTCACAGCAGGCAGAACCATCAGAAAACCAGGCTAAATAGAGTTCCTTGTGTAATGATTGGAATGACGCCACCTACTGGAGACTTGCTGTGGAAAGCTCCACCATGAGGAAAATGCCTCAGAGGCATTGTGGCTTTTCCTTGGCGTCAGGAAATGACGTTTGCTCATGGATGCTGTCTATCAAGGCTACCAGTCAATCAACTTGAGGAGCCTCCTATGGTCTGGGAGGAGACAGGAAGGAGGAAAGGGAGCCTGCGCAGAGAGCGCTGGCCTTTTTTGGGCTTCCTGACTTGATGGTGGTGGCGGCAGAGGACTTCACAGGAAATTTGAGGAAAGATAGGAATGCCAGGCTGTTAGAATTCTGTTCTCAGTCTTTTTCTTTCTATTTTCCAATAAACCCTTAAAAACCTAAACTCGTTTTATCAGTGATTTTTAGTCAGTTTCCCCCAAACTGGGGGAACAGATTAGAATCCACATTTAGAATCTTAAATTACACACTTGAGAGTCAACTCCTTTGGCAGCTAGGTGGTACAGTGGATAGAGCACTGGCCCTGGATTCAGGAGGACCTGAGTTCAAATCCGGCCTCAGACACTTGACACTTACTAGCTGTGTGACCCTAGGCAAGTCACTTAAGCCCAATTGCCTCTACCAAAAAAAAAGAAAAAGAAAAAAAGAAGAACCAACTCCTTGTAGCCAGGGGCTCGTTGGGTTTGAGGAAGAGGCAAAGCACTGGGATTGGAATTCAGAACTTCAAAATCTTCAAAGGGCATTGAGAGAGTTCAATAAGAAAAACAGAGGTCCAGGTTTTGGATAGGTTCTGTCTTAAGGGTATAAAATGGGAAAGAAAAGAGAAAACTAAAGGAAGACTATATAGCCATAGAAAGGAGGAAGAAGGGGGTGGAACTTTCTATTTCTCATAAGTTGGGTATGTGAGAAGAATCTACAAAAATGGAGGAAGTGGGGGAGTGGGCATCAGATGAAACTAACTCTTATCTGAAAAAGGGGAGTTACACACACACACACATACACACACACACACACACACACACACACACACACACACCAGACAGTTTGGTATAGAAACATATCACACTCAATGGGGAAACAATGATGGAGGGGGAGAGAGGTTAAGAGAGGAAATAATACTGGGAAGGGAATGGTCACAAGAAAAACAAACTTCCTGATGCTGAAGAAAGGATTAAAAGGGGGCTTGAGGGAAGGGGGTGCAGTGCAGGGAAATAGAATCCAAATGTGTGCCTTAGATCACCTCTAAGACTGTTGAGGAATGGTTGAACAACTTTAGTACATGAATATGATGGAATAGTATTGTGCTGTAAAAATGACAATTGAGGTGATTGGAGAGAATTCTGGATAGTATGAATCAACACAAAATGAGGTCAACAGAACCAGGAGAAAAATTATACAAGGATGGCAACATTGTACAGAAAAACAACTTTGAAAGCTTCAATAACAGATTTTGTCAATGGAACCCAATATTGTTTAATACTAATTACATAGAGAGATGAAAGCAATTCTAAGTGTTTCTGGTTGATCTTACCCACAATAACCTGCATACCATAAGCACCACTACATGTAATGACTTTACAAAACTCATGATGTCCATTTCCATAATACAAAATTAGCTACCATGTGTGTGACCCAGCTAGGGGAATCTTGTGCCTGAACAGGGATCCTTCTTCCTTCTGTGGTCTCTCCAAGACCCCCAATGGAAACAGGAGTACCCCTACAGATCCATGGAGGGTTCCCTGATCTAACAGCAACCAATATTCAGGAAATCTTTAAATATTTGGCAGCCCCACCTTTCCAAAACATCAATACTTGGACAAATAATCTCCAGGACCCTCTCAGTCTTGCAGTTGGAACTGCCTGAGCCTTGAGGGAACCTCAGTCCTCACTCTGGGCAGACTTACTTCAGGTCTGAATTGAAAGACTTGGCTGAGATTGCTTTCTGTCTTGGGGAGGGGGGAGGGAAAGGAGGGAGGGAGAAAACTTTGGAACTAAAAATCTTATGAAAACAAATGTTGAAAATTATCTTTCCACGTAACTGCAAAATAACAAATACTTTTATGATTTTATAAATAAATAACGAATTTTTTTTAAAAAGAAAGACTTGGCTGGCTTGGAACAATCAAGTAGGGTGTTGTCTTTGGGGATGTTTTAAGTTTGACAGGGCAGAAGGAAACTGCTGCTGCAATCTGGATATCATGATACAGTTTTACTAGCACTCCCCATAGGCCAACAATAATAATAACTAACATTTATATGACCTTTGCAATAGGCCAGGCACTGTGCTAAGTGCTTTACAATTATTAACTCACTTGATCTTTCAAAATCACCCTGAGAGGTAGGTACTATTATTATTATCCCCATTTTACCAATGAGGAAACTGAGGCAGAAAGTGATTAAGTGACTTGCCCAGGGTCACACTATAAGTGGCTGAGGCCAGTTTTGAATTCAGGTCTTCCTGACTCCAGGTCTGGCACTAGAGTCAATGATTAATCTTATTCTTTTCCAGCCCTGTGTTTTGAGAACTATAATCAAAACTTTAGATGGGAGAGGGCATCATCACCCTCTACCCACTAAGGAGGTCCTGATGTATATCTGGCCACTGGGCCCAAGATGACTATGGAGGAGAGAGTGAGGTTGGTGACCATGCACAGGCCTCCTGCATCTAAATCCAATTCAGTGCAAGTCATGACATCACCCTGACGTCATGGTCCTTTTCAAGAATGAAGGACAGGGGCAGCAAGGTGGCACAGTGGATAGAGCACCAGCCCTGGAGTCAGGAGGACCTGAGTTCAAATCCAGCCTCAGACACTTGACACTTACTAGCTGTGTGACCTTGGGCAAGTCACTTAACCCCAATTGCCTCACCAAAAAAAAAAAAAAAAGAATAAAGGACAAGTAACAACAACGACAAGGTAGGCATAGTGCCTCTTCCCATTGTCTACAGAATATTTATGTTTGTAGGCAGTGGTATTTATCCAGACAGTCACTGGAGCAGTCCCAATCTCCCACTCAGAATTCACTAGTTGATCTGCCCAGATATATGTGATGGTTTGACAGGGGAGACCTATAATTGAAGCTTGGAGATTCCAGTGGACTCAGAATATCAGATCTAATTTCACCTAACATTGGCTGAGAAAGGGTCCACAGGCTTTACCAGTCTGCCAAAGGGAACATGACACAAAAATGATTAAGTTCCACCCCACTCACATCCCAAATAATCATATTCCTAAAATCATTTAATCCCTCTTTGACTGCAGCAACAATTATGTATAAACAAGTTATCTATAGGATAAATTAGAAATAATCAACAGAGAGAATGCCCTAGAATTAAGAGGGATCAGGAAAGGCTTTCTATACAAGGTGGGTTTTTAGCTGATACTTGAAGAAAGCCAGTGTGACAATCAATGTAAGGAAAACTTTAATTTGGATTGAGAGGCCCTGGCTCTATCACTTATATAATCTGTATGACCTTGGAAAAGTCACACAAATCTCTCTAGGCCTCCATTTTCTCATTGGTAAAATGCACTAGGTGGCACAGTGGATAGAGACTTAGAGCACCAGGCTTAGAGTCAGGAAGACTCTTCTTCCTGAGTTCAAATGTAGCCTCAGACACTTACTATCTGTGTGACCCTGGGCAAGTCACTTAACCCTGTTTGCCTTAGTTTTCTCATCTGTAAAATGAGCTGGAGAAGGAAATGGCAAACCACTCTAGTATCTTTGCCAAGAAAACCCCAAGTGAGGTCATGAAGTCAGACATGACATTCAACAACAACAACAACAAATGAGAGTATCAAATGAAGTTTCCATCTGACTTTAGAGTTATAATCCTATGACCCTTGAGGTAATTGGCTCTGGTCCAAAATTTGTCTTTCTCCCATGTGTTTCCCCACTTCCTGCTAACTCAAAATCCCGGTTATTATCAAGGATAGTAGTTTCTCTGCTGAAATGTCTTCCAGTGTTGATATTACTGCTATGGTACCCTCTAATGTGGTTTTCCACTTGTGACTATGTTACAACTAGTTCAATTGCTTTGGATTTTAAGTCAGTAAAGAAGGGGGCAGGAAAAAAGAAGATAAAGAGAAGAAGAACTGAGTGACAGAGGACCTTGACAATAATAATAACAACAACAACAATAATAATAATATTGTCAAAGGGCAGCTAGATATCACAGTGGATAGAATGCTGGACCTGGAGTCAGAAAGACTCATCTTCCTGAATTCAAATCTGTCCTCAAATACTTACAAGCTGTGTGATCCTGGGCAAGTCACTTCACCCTATTTACCTCAGTTTCCTAACTGTAAAATGAGCTGTGGAAGGAAAAGGCAATCCACTCCAGTTTCTTTGCCAAGAAAACCCCATATGGGGTCATGAAGAGTTGGACATGACTGTAAAACAGCTGAACAACAACAAATATTATCATATAGCACTTTAATGTTTGCAAGCATCTTACAAATATTATTTCAAATATTATCTAAGGTTCTTTGATCCAGTGGATAAGAAAAAAGGTTGCATGGGAGGCTAGTGTTAACAACATGTCTAGAAAGTCTAGAGACAGGACGAAGAGGAGAAACACAGTAGAGAAGGCCAGAAGTGGGGGTGGGGGAGAGCTATCCAATAGAAGAATTTTTTTAAGAATAGGAAAAGAAGTAAAAAGATTACATTTATGAATATAGATTTCTAACATACATTAACACATGCAAGTATACTTTTCTTAACGAAAATTAGGGACAGCTAGGTGGCGCAGTGGATAAATCACCAGCCCTGGATTCAGGAGGACCTGAGTTCAAATCCAACCTCAGACACTTGACACTTACTAGCTATGTGACCCTGGGCAAGTCACTTAACCCTCATTGCCCTGCAAAAAAAAAAAAATTAAAATTAAATTTTAATTTTAAAAATTAACTTATATTGCTGTTCCTATTGGTTGAACAGTCTATTAAAGTAAAGGGCACCCCTCATATAGGGCAGCTAGGTGGAACAGTGGATAGAGTGCTGGACCTGGAGTCAAGACTCCTCTTCCTGAGTTCAGATCAAGCCTCAGAGAGTTATTAGCTGTGTGACCCTAAGCAAGTCATTTAAACCCATTTGCCTCAGTTTCCTCATCTGTAAAATGAACTGGAGAAGGAAAATGGCAAATGATTCCAGTATCTTTGCCAAGAAGACCCCAAATGGGGTCATGAAGAATCAGATACAACTGAAACAACACAATAGAAACAACCTGGTATAGGAACAAGAGGGAGGACTTGATTGGTACTCGGAAATACTGGGTTTGAATCCTAACTATTTCACTTGAGACCCTGGGTAAATCATCCTACCTCTCTGGGCCTCAGTTTCCTCATCTGTAAAATGAGGGAGTTAGACTAATTGGAATTTTGGAGTCTCTTACAACTCTAAGTCCTAAATCCATTGTCTGGCAATGATCAATACGACTAACATCCTTTCTTAGAATCATTGGATGTTAGAACTGAAAGAGATGGGGCAGCTAGATGGCTCAGTGGATAGAGCACTGGCCCTGGAGTCAGGAGTACCTGAGTTCAAATCCGGCCTCAGACACTTAACACTTACTAGCTGTGTGACCCTGGGCAAGTCACTTAACCCCAATTGCCTCACTAAAAAAAAAAAAAAGAACTGAAAGAGAACTTAGTGATTATCTGATAGGATTTTACAAATTTTACAAATGAGTCTAGAGGAGCTAGATGATTTGGCCAAGGTCACACAAGTGGTAGTTAGCTGAGTTGGGATTTGAACTCAGATTCTCTGACTCCAAAGTGAGTGTTCTTTCCATCATACACACCACACTGTGATTTGAGAGATGTTAGTACAAGAATTTGAGGAGATCAGAAATTCAAACTTGGGCTCCTGATGAGGACGTTGAAGTTGTTAAAATTGTTAAGCAAAGTAGAAGCCTGAATGGTATCATGTACTTCCGAACAGTTTGTTTTTAATTAGGAGAAATTGTGATGAATCAGGAAGTTAACTTGCCCCCAAGACAAAGAACTGGTGTTGGCAGTCAAAAAAAAAAAAAAAAAAAGGTCCAGCATTGCAACAAGTCCTCTCTGGTTGCATTTAAACATCTGCTGAAAAAAATTGTTTTGAATGATTTGCGTGTGTGTGTATGTGTGTAATGTGTGTGTGTGTGTTTAGCAGAGTCACATGCTAACTTGTGATCTGATCATCTGATGAGCAGGAAAATCTTCCAATATTTAATTTTCCCATGGGGAGTCTAATGATAAAAAGGAAGTCCATGTTAAGCAAATAAGTCTCTGACTTACCCATTCTCTTTTTCTTCCAAGTGCTGAGCTTGTTGGAAGACATTTTTCTTTTCTTAGGATTTCATAATAGTGGAGCCTATGGTCACATCAGGCACTTGGCCTGGATTTAGCAATCTTTGGAGAGGGATCAAGTCAAACCCCCTAACCCAAAACCTTTCCCTGGGCTGTCTCAAATCACACAGATATTTCTTTCCCTTCTTTCCTCCCCCCTTTATGTTTTCCTCCTTTCCAGACCTAACTCATCTACTCACTGAGTAGTAATAACAATATTAATTAGGATGAGATAGATAGCATTTATATAGTGCTTTAAGATTTGCAAAGAACTTTATAAATATTCTCTTTTTTGTCCTTGTGACAGCCCTGAGGGGTAGGTACTATTATTTTTTTTTCAGGCAATGGGGGTTAAGTGACTTGACCAGGGTCACACAGCTAGTAAGTGTCAAGTATCCGAGGCCATATTTGAACTCAGGTACTTCTGAATAAAGGGCCAGTGCTTTAACCACTGTGCCATCTAGCTGCCCCCGGTACTATTATTAACAAGTGAGATAATATTTGTAAAGCCCTTTGCAAACCTCAAAGTACTATATAAAATGTTGGCTATTATTATTAATTATCATCCCTTTTTTACAAATAAGAAAATGGAGGCAGTGAGAGGTTAAGTGATTTGCCCAAAGTCACACAGCTAGTAAGTTCCTGAGGCTAAATTTACCTCAATGTGTTAAAAAGAACACTGGACTGAGTAGTAGGAGACCTGGGTTTCATTCTGCCTCCCACTCATCCTGTTCTGTCTCTTACTTCCTGTGTGACCTTGGGAAAATCATTTAATCTCTGTGGACCTTCATTTTCTCACCTATAAAATAGAGGGGATTGTGCTAGATAACTTATAAGATATAGGACAAATCGCTTAAGCACTTTGGGACTCCATATCTTCATGGGTAAAATGAGAAGAATTAATTAGATGATCTCCAAGTTCACTTTCAAATCCAAACCTCCAAGATGTCTGTCTTTTTGTGGCTTATGTGATTATGTCAAATGGTGTATGAGCACTATATAGCATATGAGACTTAGGATTCCTGGGTTTGGGAGGGGGGCACAGAACAAACATTTATTAAGTACCTATTATGTTCCAGGCACTGTTCTGAGTGCTTTATGAATATAATCTCATCTGATCCTCACAACAACCCTGGGACATAAGTGTTATAATTATCCCCATCCAAAACAATTTTTATGGCCAGTACTTCTGATAAAGGCCTCATTTCTAAAATATATAGGGAACTAAATCAAATTTATAAGAATCCAAGTCATTCCCCAATTGAGAAATGGTCAAAGGATATGAACAGGCAGTTTTCTGATGAAGAAATCAAAGCTATCTATTCCCATATGAAAAAATGCTCTAAATCATTAATGATTAGAGAGATGCAAATTAAAACAACTCTGAGGTACCACCTGACACCTATCAGATTGGCTAAAATGACAAAAAAGGAAAATAATAAATGTTGGAGAAGTTGTGGAAAAATTGGAACACTAATGCATTGTTGGTGGAGCTGTGAACTGATCCAACCATTCTGGAGAGCAATTTGGAATTATGCCCAAAGGGCTATAAAGCTGTGCATACCCTTTGACCTAGCAATTCCACTTTTGGGTCTTTTTCCCAAAGAGATCATGGAAAAGGGAAAAGGACCCACATGTACAAAAATATTTATAGCTGCTCTTTATGTGGTGGCAAGGAATTGGAAGTTGAGGGGATGCCCATCAACTGGGGAATGGCTGGACAAGTTGTGGTATATGAATGTAATATACTATTATAATACTATTATTATTTTTTTTTAGTGAGGCAATTGGGGTTAAGTGACTTGCCCAGGGTCACACAGCTGGTAAGTGTTAAGTGTCTGAGGCTGGATTTGAACTCAGGTCCTCCTGACTCCAGGGCCGGTGCTCTATCCACTGCGCCACCGAGCTGCCCCTATAATACTATTATAATATTAATACTATTGTGCTGTAAGAAATGATGAGCAGGAGGTGTTCAGAGAAACCTGGAGTGTCTTGCGTGGGCTGATGATGAGTGAGATGAGCAGAACCAGAAGAACATTGTACACAGTATCATCAACATTGTGTGTTGATCTACTGTGATGGACTAGATTCTTCTCACCAATGCAATGGTACAGAAGAGTTCCAGGGACTCATGATGGAAGAGGATCTCCAAATCCAGGGAAAAAAAAAAAAAAAGAACTGTGCAGTATAGATGCTGATTGAACCATACTATTTCTTGGGTTTGGTGCTGTTGTTTTTCTATTTTGAGGTTTTTCCTCATTGCTCTGATTTTTCTCTTATAACATGACTAATGCAGAAATATGTTTAATGTTATTATATGTATATCTATATATATATATATATATATATATATATATAACCTATATTAGATTACCTGCTGTCTAGGGAGGGAGGGAGGGAGGGGAGGGAGGGAGAAAAATCTGAAATTGGAAAGCTTGTATGAACAAAAGTTGAGAATTATCTTTACATGTAACTGGAAAAAGATAAAATACTTTATTAAAAATAATAATAATAAAATAATTATGCCCATCTTACATTTGAGCAAATTGAGGCAAACAAAGGTTAAGTGATTTACCCAGGGTCACACAGCTAGTAAGTGTCTGAAGCAAATTTGAACTCAGATCTTTCCTAAAGCCAAGCCTAGCCCTCTATCTACTGTGTCACCTAACTTTGCCATTAACTCCTTACGTAACCTTTGGAAAGACTCCAAATCTCTGGTACTCAGTTTTCTCGCGTGTTAAATAAGGGGGATGGACTTAATGATCTCTAAGATCTCTTGCAGTTCTAATGTTTTATGATCCCATAGCTCAGATGTGTCATTCACTCCTCATTAACTTTCCCAAGTTATTGTGCTGGGTATCAGTAACCTCAAGAAAACTTCCATCTAAGTCTAGGTGCAAGGCAGGATTAGTGGTGATGTGGTCTCCAGGCATTCCACACCAGGTTTAGCAGCTAGTCCTTTGTAAGGACAACTAAAAGAAAACCTATGAAACAATTGCCGGTTTGTATTCCTTTTGCCTCCATAGAAGTCCTGTTCAGATGTCTCATCCTGGTTTAAATTGACCTCGTTTCTCAAAGGCTCATGCCAATGGACACAAGCTCTGGCAAGTTCCACCAAGCTGGAAAGGCACAGAGACAGACTGTGCAAGAATTAGCCAAAGGATCAAGAGGTTCCTAACCAAGCAGCTTGGCCATTAGGTGATGACTTCTTTGGCCACCACTATCCATTAGACAAAAATTCAAAATGGCCCTTGCTCATGTACAGCTTGCCCGTTAATGGTAGTAGAGACAGACAAAGAGACAGAAGGTGCTAGAAATCACAGTTTTCAACCCTTATGCAAATGCTAATATAACTATTGGCCTAAGTATGAGAGCTTTATTCCAAGTGGAACTATGTTTGTTTTCACGTACAAGCTTCATGTCTGTGTTAAGGTCATAGAAGATGGCCTGAAACAACTCTGATAACTTTGTTCAAACATTGATATTTATCCAGTCATAGAACAGAGAGACATAGTCTTGCTATGTCTTGCCAATAGTGTTTACCACTGTCACAAAGAATGTCCTATAGACAGCAAGGGTTCTTCTTCAAAGCATTTTTTTTAAGTGAGGTAATTGGGGTTAAGTGACTTGCCCAGGGTCACACAGCTAGTAAGTGTCAAGGGTCTGAGGCTGGATTTGAACTCAGGTCCTCCTGAATCCAGGGCCGGTGTTCTATCCACTGCACCACCTAGCTGCCCCTTCAAAGCATTTATTAAGCATCTACTTGTGCCTGGAACTGTGATAAATGTTGGAGATACACAGAAAAGCAAAAAGTAGTTCCTGACCTCAAGGAGTTGACATGGGCCTAAAATAAATCAGAAGGCGTTTTTCCTACAAGAAACAAAATATTCTTCTATAAGTTATCCCCCACAACCCCCACACCACCCCCACTGCCCGCCCCTAAGAAAACTGGTTGTATTAAAATTCTCTTCTTCAGTTCAGGGTCAGCGAGAAAAAATGGTACCTCCCATGAATGTCTCCCTGCTCATCAAGGTGGGACGGTATTCGGCCCTGCTCTTGGGTGTAGTCTATGGAACGAAGAGCTATGCTTACCTAAAGCCCCGGGCAGAAAAAGAACAGAAGCTAGCAGCCTGAGCAGAAAAAGAAGAAGAAATGAGGAGGGTTCAGCAGCAATTGGAGGATGCCCGAGGCAACATCATATTGAAATAAAAGATTTGCTGTTTTCTTCTGCAAGAGTTACGGTCTAATAAAGCTTTCTATAATGTAAAAAAAAATTCTCTTCTTCAAAACAGACTTAAGGTGTTTCTGAGTCAGTTTTTTGTTTTTTTGGTTTTTAGTGAGGCAATTGGGGTTAAGTGACTTGCCCAGGGTCACACAGCTAGTAAGTGATAAGTGTCTGAGGCCAGATTTGAACTCAGGTACTCCTGACTCCAGGGCTGGTGCTCTATCCACTGCGCCATCTAGCTGCCCCTCTGAGTCAGTTTTAAAGTACATAACTAATAGCAGACAGATGATAAAGCCAGATGCTTATACACTTTAGTTGTTTAGAATATAAAAAGGACTAGAATTTCCAGGTTAAATGGTTTAAACTTTATACCTGCATATCACTATAGTAACCCAGATATTGCAACATTAAACTAAGGGATGAAGATCCAATACTGTGTTCATGCTGATCACATGACATGATTATAGGAATTTGCCATGAAAGAAAAGGGACAAAGCTCTCAGGGAAGTTCCCTAAACTACATGTCCACTCCAGGCAGAAGTTGTATAGATAGCCAATTGCAGTGGGCCAGGCTTAAAATCAGTCAAGTGGGATAGTTTCCATTCCATGTGTCATATTGGGGAAATTGAGTCAGGAGACTCCTGCCTCAGCCTTTACTAAAAGTCATTCTCCTAGCCTTTCCCATGACAGTTCTACCAGCTGCAATTCATGTATGTGAAACCCCTTAGGGTTGCTGACACCATGGCTCATTGGCTCAGTAGTATTCCTCCATGATCATACCTGGAGTCAGACTCAGAATAATGACGGTTAACAGAGTTTACATTTTAATGGGAGAGACAACATGCAGACATGAGTTATACACTCGAGTTATACACGAGTTAATCAACTGAGGGAAGATACTAGAAGAAGGAAGATCAGGAAAGGCTTTCTATAGAAGGTGAGATTTTAGCTGGTACTTGAAGGAAGTCAGGAAATAGAAATGAGGAAGCATGGGGGACAGCCAATGAAAATGCCTGGCACTTCCGGATGGAATTTCTTATGTGAGGTCAGTGTCACTGAATCACAGAGTACATGGCGGGGGTAAGGTAGAAGACGACTGGGGGCCAGGTTGTGAAGGGCTCCAATTATGCTTTATCCTGGAGGTTATGGGAAACTACTAGAGTTATTGAATGGGGAAGGTGGGGTATCATGGTCAGACTTGTGCTTTAGGAAGATTGCTCTGATAGGTTGATCATTTAGAGTGGAAAGAGATGAGGTTGGGAGACCAACCAGAAAGCTATTGAAATAGACTAAATATGAAAGATGAGGAAATTGAGGTACAGAGAGGTTAATTGGCTTGATTGGGGTCACACACCAAATGCCATGGATAAGAAATTATGAACATGATGAATTGAGATTTGTATGAACTAATACAGAGCTTAAAAAAAAACAAGAAATCATATATAGAATTACTAAATGAAATGAAAACACTAAAAGATAGCTAAACTCAGATTAAAGGCAACGACCAATACTGGTTCTTGAGAGTAAATAATGAAATATACCTTCCTTTTGTGAGGAAGGAGGTAGAATATTATAGGCACCAAAAGCATATACTCAGTTTGTTTTGCTTAATTTTTTTTCCTTTGTGAGAAGAATAGTAAGTTCTATGTGGGGGGAGGGGGAGAGGAGGAATGGATACCGGGAAATGTTTATGTTGTAAAAAACAAAAGGTATCAATGAAAGTTTTTAAAAAGATAGACAGTACCTGGTTGCTACCAGCATTGTGTTTGCTAACGACAAAGATGATATTTACTCAAGAGGATTGTAGAAAACAAAGAAATAACACTGCTCTGGTTTAAAAAAAAAAGTAGGGACATGAACCACTAGAAAAGATGGCAGGTCAGTTATGAAGTGAGAATAAGGTTAAAAGAGATGGACAAGGGGGCAGTTAGGTGGCACAGTGGATAAAGCACAGGCCCTGGATTCAGGAGGACCTGAGTTCAAATTCAGCCTCAGACACTTGACACTTACTAGCTGTGTGACCTTGGGCAAGTCACTTAACCCTCATTGGCCAACAAAAAAACAAAAACAAAAAAACAGATGGACAGCCTAAGTAATCCACTGATATCTACAAAATATTACAAGATCGAAAGGTAGGCCTCTGGCATGTTGGGTAGCCCATCTCTCTCTCTCTCTCTCTCTCTCTCTCTCTCTCTCTCTCTCTCTCTCTCTCTCTCTATATATATATATATATATATATATATATATATATGTGTGTGTGTATATATATATATATATATATATATATATATATATATTTGCTGAGGCTATTGGGGTTGACTTGCCCAGGGTCACACAGCTAGTAAGTATTAAGTGTCTGAGGCCAGATTTGAACTCAGGTCCTCCTGAATCCAGGGCTAGTGCTTTATCCACTGCGCCACCTAGCTGCCCCTCTATATATTTTTAAGGAAGGAAGTGAAGGAGAAGCATAAAAGCCAAGAAGATATGAATGGTCTGAATTGCCTCCATGAAAGGGATGGCCACATTGCTGAGGAGCCATCAAAGTATGATACAGAGCTTAGCAGAGTTACTGACATTTTAGAAGCAGTTAGGACTCAAGTTTAGAATGGAAGTAAGTCACTACATGTGTTGCAAATGTATGGTGGGGACCTTCTCTGATCTGGACAATTTAATTGATAGAAAGACAGAAATAAGAAAAGTTATAAGAGAAACACAGAGAAAGCTGCCCATAGGAAAACAACACTCATTCAGAGGAAAGATGGCAGAAGGGTGCTATTTTCCACTAATTTGCATATGACTAATAGAAAGACTTGAGATTTATAGCTGAGAAACCCTGATACCTAGAACCATTTGTTATCTATAGAACAAATGCAAATTACCTAGTTGTGTCTTGGCTGGAAGAAATGTGAGTTTTGCATTTTTTTACTAGGAGATGAAAGTGTCATTTGACACAAGACTCTACTTTGAAGTAATCGGTCCACTTGGTCAAGACTAGTCCTACAAGTGAGTCAGAATAGATTTGAATCCTCAGAAGTTGCACCAGGAAAGACCTCCAATCAGGTGTGGGAAATGACCTCATAGCCTACACAGCCACTTGCTTCTCTGAAGAGTTTAACCAAAGAAAGAAAAAAGCTTGTGACCTGCTCCTGGGGCCTAAACCAAGCTTCAGGCACAGCAAAGGTTACATTTAGAAGCTGAGGTGAGTAGACCTGAGCTCAGGGTTTAGAGAAGAGCAGTGTTGAAAATTCAGAAGAGTTCCTTTGGTCAGGTGTGGACACAGACCTCAGAACTTGCACTGCCACCTGCTGCTTATCAAGTGGAAAACCCTTAGAGCTCAGCCAAAGCAGCCAATCTGGAAAACCTTGGCACTTCCCAGGCTAAAGGTGTCTGCTTGGCAGAAAGAATTTAACCATGCCTCCAGAACCCAGAAAAGAAGCGTCCCAAGTGTCATAGGCAGCAGAGCAGAGGCACTATGCACCAGGGAACTACTATGCAGAATTGCTGTCCCCAAAGGGGACAAAGAACATCAAAGCATGAAGTCTAGAGTTGTAAATTGCCTTGGACACAGGTGTATCTTTTCCTTGTGTGTCTCCTTGCTATTGTTCTATAAATCTGAACCCACTATTCCCATAGACACTCTATGTTCAGGTGGGAGAGTCCCCTAGGTTGATGGATAAAATATTATGTGATAATTATTATTCCCTTATCTTCTTTTTTTTCCTTTTTTTTGGGGGGAGGGTGAGGCAATTGGGGTTAAGTAACTTGCCCAGGGTCACACAGCTAGTAAGTGTCAAGTGTCTGAGGCTGGATTTGAACTCAGGTCTTCCTGAATCCAGGACCAGTGTTCTATCCACTGCGCCACCTAGCTGCCCCCTTATTTACCCTTATCTTCTGATTAGTAAGTACTTCTGTTTAAGAGTTAAAAGAATCATCTTGGCATGTCCACGGGGTCTCAGGAGCTACAGTAGTTGGTAATAGAAGTGTAGCTCCCTCCACCATCACTTACTCCCACAACCTTGAGTATGAGTTGTAGCAGCATGACAGCCCTCTTTGGGAAACCTCTGATGTGCCAGCACAAGTAGAGATTGGGTAAGTGAGCCAACCCCCTGAAGGAAGATTTGGGATTATTGCCCTCACTCCACAGACATAGCCTCTCTTATGACCCAGCATTATAATTTACTGTACAGTCTCTCTGATGCTTTATGGCAAATCCCAAAGGTATGTGTGGCCTTGGACAACATGGCCATTTTCATCTGTTGCTATTGTTTATAGAATAGTTCTTTTCTATTGTTATGGATAAAACACTGAATTTGGAGTCAGACTACAGGGGTTAAGATTCTAGCTCTTCTACTTACTAGTCTAGTCTTCTAACTTTTCTGAGCCTCAATTTCATCTTTAAAAGAAGAATAGGAGACAGCTAGGTGGCGCAGTGGATAAAGCACTGGCCCTGCATTCAGGAGGACCTGAGTTCAAATGTGACCTCAGACACTTGACACTTACTAGCTGTGTGACCCTGGGCAAATTGTTTAACCCTCAAACCTTCATTGCCCTGAAAAAAGAAAAAGAATAATATCTACACCATACCTCAAAGGATTATTATGAGGATGCACGGAGATAATATATATAAAGTACTTTGTAAACTATAAAGTACTATATAAATGGCAACATTATAATATTATTTCTTCCAGAAGTCAATAGAAGGATACATAACAGGTATATGAGGACCTGTCAAAGGAATTAGGAATGTTTAGACTAAAGAAAAAAAGTGCTGGGAGATGTGTTCGTTCTCCTAACACGTTTGGAAGGCCATGTGGAAGAAGGATTAAGATTTTTCTGCTTGGTCCCAGCAAGGAGAATTGTCTCCTTAAAAAGAGTGGACTAAAGTTGTATTTGCTTCAAATTTTGGCCCAATCTAAAGAAAATTTCCTAATAATTTTGTTGTTGTTCAGAGCTAAGATTCGTGACCTGTCCCATTTGGCTCTAAATTCACGATCCCATAGTCTTATAGACGGTTTCTTTCAAGACCTGCAGCTTCCGTTGGCTTGTAGGTTGGAGGCTGTAATCACATTATCTCCAGAAGCCAGATCCTGGTGAAAATCTTGGAGAGTGTTTCTGAGACAACTTCATTTCCCAGGCTTTAGTTTCATCGTCAGTAAACCAAGGAAGGGCAGCTAGGTGTTGCAGTGAATAAAGCATTCGGCCTATGATCAGGAAGACCTAAGTTCAAATTTGGCCTCACTAGCTCTTTAACCCTGGGCAAGTCACTTAACCTTGTTTGTCTCAGTTTCCTCATCTGTAAAATGAGCTGAAGGAAATGGCAAACTCCTCCAGTACCTCTGCCAAGAAAACCCCAAATGAGTCCAACACAACTGAAACAACTGAACAAAAAAACTGAAGTAAACTTAAATGATTTCTGTGCACTCTTTCTGCTCTAAAATTAGGCAGGGCAAAAATTTAAAGTTTGCTGTAAGTGTACTTCTCCACCTCTACCCCCCATATTATCACTCCACTTTCTGGGATCCAGTGTCCTCTCAACAGTTCTTTCTTTCTCTGGCATCTATTCCCACCCTCTTCTAATGTAAGTTTCTTATAACTTAGTGAGCATTTATGTGACCTCTCATAGAAGAATTTATTTTCAGCCTTTTCTTTTCAACTGGGGGATGGCTGAACAAGTCGTGGTATATGGTCATGGTGAAATACCACTGTGCTATCAGAAATGATGAGCTAGATGATTTTAGAAAAACATGAATAGACTTACACAAAATAGTGAAGATCAAAATGAGCAGAAGCAAGAGAATATTGTATACAGTAACAAGAATATTATTTTAAGAACAACTTGAAGCAACTAAGTCATTTTGACTACTATAAGTGCCCAAATTAACTCCAAATGACCCATGACAGAAGACACTATCTGCATCCAGAGAATGCACTGATAAATAGGTTTTACATATATACGTATACATATTTATACACATATACTTACTCCCACAAACTTGAGTATGAGTTGTAGCAGCATGACAGTCCCCCTTGGGGGACCTCTGACATTGTTTCTAGTGGTAGCCATCTCTAGGGCAGGGTGGGAGGGGAAAAAAGGGAAAAGAAAGTTACATGATAACTTTATTATGTATTTAAAAGGAATAGTAAGTTGTACATAATAGATTTGCAGTTTCATGTGCAACCATCTTTTTTTCTATTCTACTATGTTATAGAAATTCTTGTTTTAAGTTCAGAATAAAATAAATTTTTTAAAAATTTTGAGCTTTTTTTTTTGAACTGTGAAATTTAACTGGATACTTCCAGGTTTAATTGAGTTTTGAGTGACTGGAAGGTAGCATATGTTGCAGGAGAAAGGATCCTGACTCTGGAATGAGAAGACCTGTGTTCAAATCCTGCCTCCGATGCTTGCTCTATACCTGATTTTGGCCTAACATTTAACTTGTTTGCATCTTTTATTTTCCTTATCAGTAAAAAGAGGTAGCTAACGAAATGGCTTCTGAAGTACCTGCCAATTCTCCCAAGACCCTTTTGTACTTCCAAAGTGAAAAAAAGAGGACTATGGAGGAAGGCAAGACAGAAAAGAATTAATTTTCATTGTTTGAGGGGGAACATTGCCAGCACCCCTAAAATTACATCCCATAATCACCCATTGAGGGTCAGCCTTGTCAGAGTAGGCAATCGGGAGAAAAGTGGTTAGAGAAGTCCAAGATAAGAAGACAGATAAGGGTAGGGGTATTGCATGAAGTAAGGAGACAGATTGGAGAAGAATCAGAAGCAGAAAGCATTCTGGTTAGGGAGGTTGCCCAGTAGAGCTTTCTTTATCTTCAAGTGTGGAATGTTAAGGCATTTGGGGGGAGGGGAGGAAAGAACGGGTCTGATAGGAGCACAGCTGAGAATTATCAGGGAGGAGAGGTGTTGTAAGGAGGAAGCTTTGTTTTAACAGCTTCTTAGAGAGAACAAAGGGGAGGAGAGAGTCAAGAGGTGCTGCAATCCCTCCTTGGCAACAGATATGCTTTCCGCTCCACTTCAACTAGGCTTGGCCCTAGTTTCTTCAGCTCAGTGAGAATTTCAGAATCTATCACCTTTAAGTGGATCTGAAAGCTTTTCCCATTCATTTTCTAGCTCCCACTGAGAAAGGTAAGTGTGATTTTCCTCACTTATTTTGTAAGGAAATGGATATCTTCAGGTGCCCTTGGGGTGGTTCCTCCTCCCCACTTTGATCTCTAAAGCCCTTTCTTGTTATTTCTTGTTATTGAGTCAGGAAAACCAGAGTTCAGATCTGATCTTATACACTTACTAGCTGAGTAAGTACCCTGAGCAAGTCACTTAACAGCTCTCTTCCTCAGTTTTCTCCTCTGGAAAATGGGGATTCTAATAGCACCTACTTCCCAGGGTTGTTATGAGAATAAAATAATATTTGTGCAATGCTTTGTGCATTTTAAAATCACAGTATAAGTACTAACTATTGTTATTATTATTGAGGCCCAGACAATGAGAAACCTCTCTTCAATGGACCTAGGAGTTTATCATTATGGATATTCCTAATGTACAGAGCAAAGCACTGGCATGGTTTATTCTTGTCCCGGCCCTTCCACAGAGCTTCTATAGAGAGTACCCCAAAATGGGAAAAAGTAGAAGAGGAAGAATGCTCATAGCCCTTTGAACCTGGCAGATTGTTCTTGTTTCATTGTTTCGGTCTCTCATGACCCAGTTTGGGGTTTTTCTTGACAAAGATACTGGAGTGGTTTTCCTTTTCCTTCTCCATCTCATTTTACAGATGAAGAAACTAAGGCAAACAAGGTTAAGTGACTTGCTCAGGGTCACACAGCTAATAATAAGGGTCTGAGGCCACATTAGAACTCATGAAGACAAGTCTTCCTGACCACAGGCCCAGCACTCTATCCACTGTCCCACCCAGCTGCCCATATAATAATAATAGATAGTATTTACATAGCACTCACTATGTACCCAATACTGTGCTGAGCACTTTACAAATATTATCTCTTTTGATCCTCACAGCAATCCTGGGAGGTAGTACTAGTATTAATGCTCATTTTACAGTTGAGGAAACTGAGACAGAGGTTGAAATGACTTTGCCAGAACACACAACTAGTAAGCATCTGAAACTAGATTTGAATTTAGGTCTTCCTGATTCCAATGTGTCACCTAGTTGTTGTTGTTTTTTTTTTTATATTTCAATAACTATATTTAGATGTAATTAGTTTCCTTGGTAATCTTATGTGTTTTATTTTATACATTTAAAAACAATGTTCTAAGAAGGGGTCCATAGTCTTCACCAAACTGTAAAATGAATCCATGTCATTTTGGTCCCCTTTGAGAATGAAGGACAGCAACCAAAATGAATCCATGATTCAAAAATAATTTAAGAACTCCTGTACTCCACTATGGTCTTTGCTCCTAGAAATGTTACCCAAAACAAACAAGTCAATGAAATTTTCTTCAATTTAAAAAAAGACTGAAAAATGGATGACACGTTTCCTTAACTCAGACTTTTAGCACATCTATATTTAGTCATGGCCTTAATAGGCCCCTACTAGAGTTTTGTTGAGAGATACAAAAGAGACAGGCCGGGGCAGCTGGGTGGCACAGTGGATAGAGCACCGGCTCTGGATTCGGGAGGACTTGAGTTCAAATCCGGCCTCAGACACTTAACACTTACTAGCTGTGTGACTCTGGGCAGGTCACTTAACCCCAATTGCCTCACCAAAAAAAGAGAGAGAGAGATAGGCCCTTGTTCTAGAGAACAAGTTTATGGCCTAAGTGGGAAGACCAAACACGAATCATGAATACAAGAAACAAGAATATGCCTAGCTATCTCCTGCAAGCCTAAAATGTTCTCTGACTTTCTAGGCATAGGGGACAGCTAGAGAATATTGTGCTGTGGGAGACAAAGTTAGGAAGTAATCAAGTGGGAAAGAAATTAGGCTTCTTAGAGGAAGTTAATATTAAGTCAACTCTAGTTTAGAGGAAGTAGGAGGCCGTTACAAAGAGCAGTGATGAAGACTGACTTGACTTAGAGTACAATCAGTGACAGCATGGTAAAAGGACCAGACTTGGGTTAGGAGGTTTGGGCTTGAGTTCCAGATCTACCATTTATTCTCAATGTCCTGGCACAAGTGTCTTAAATTTGGAATCTTGGTTTTTCTCATCTACAATGTGGGGATATAATACTTGTACTATGTAGCTCCCAGGGTTGTTATAAAGATCATAAAAGATCATATACATAATGGGTTTTTATCACTATAGCACAGGATCTAAGATTTGGATTGGACCTCAGAGGTCATTAGACCAATCAGTACCTGAATGTAAATGTCAATTGATAAACATTTATTAACCATCTATGTGCCAGGTACTGTGCTAAGCACTGGAAAAAAATTTTTAAATGTAAAAGATAGTCCCTGCCCTCAAGGAGCTCTTAATCTAATGGGGAAGACAACAAGCAAACACATACATACAAACAAGCCACATATAGGATAAATAAGAAATGACTCACAGAGGGAAAGCACTAGAATTAAGAGAGGTCAGAGAAGGCATCCTGTAGTAGATGGGATTTTAGTTGGGATTCAAAGGAAGCCAGGGAAGGCAGCAAGCAGGTAGAGATGAGGAGAGAGAACACTCTAGGTATGGGGGATACCTAGAGAAAATGTCCAGTCAAGAGATGATGTGTCTTTTTTGAAGAACAGTAAAGTCAATATGACTGGATAGACAAGTACTATATTAAGGTGTAAGAAGACTGGAAAGGTAGGAGGGGCTAGGTTATGAGAGGTTTTGAACACCAAACAGAGCATTTTGTATTTGATCCTGGAGGCAATAGGGAGCCACTGAAGTTTGTGGGGGAGGGGTAACATGGTTGAACCCAAACTTTAGGAAAATCATAATGGTGGCCAAAAGGCAGATTGATTGGAATGAGGAGAGACTCAAGGCAGGCAGACCCAGCAAAAGGCTATGTAAGAGTCCAGGTGTGAGATGATGAGGGTCTGCACTAGGGTGGTGACAGTGTCAGAAGAGAAAGGGACTTACTCTAGGTGAAATCAACAGGTCTTGGTAAGAGATTGGATATGAAGAGTGAGAGAGAGTAAGGAGTTGAGAATAACACCTAGGGGGCAGCTAGGTGGCGCAATGGATAAGGCACTAGCCTTGGATTCAGGAGGACCTGAGTTCAAACCCAGCCTCAGACACTTACTAGCTGTGTGACCCTGGGCAAGTCACTGAAACCCTATTGCCCTGCAAAAAAAAAAAAAAAAAAAGGACTCAAGTCCAGGTTTTCTGAGAATAACACCTAGATTGGAGTCTTGGGGACTAGGAGGGTGGTATTATCCTCAACAGCGACAGAGAAGGAGGTGTGGGGAGGAGTGTTTAGGTAGAAAGATGACTTTAGTTTTTGACAGGTTGAGTTCAAGTTGTCTACTGGACATCCAGTTGCAGATGTCTGAAAGGCAGTTGGAGATGCAAGATTAGATGTCAGTCAACAAGCATTTATTAAGTCCCTACTATGTGCCAGGTACTGTGCTAAGCTATTATTGAATAATAATACAAAGAGGAAGAGTTGGAAAGGAAGACTGGAGGAGGGGAGAGGTCCATTGAAGATTTTTTTTAATGTTAGGCTAAAGAACTCACTTATGTTTGATCGGATAACTGATAGGAAATGAAACTGGTTGGTACCTGTATAAATTGCATTGAAGTCAAAGGACTGAGATAAACATCTAGTTTTAACTAGACCACAAGTGTAATGATTTGTTCTTCTGTTGTCTATATTCATTCAACAAATATTAAGCATCAACCCTATGCAAGGAGAAAAGTAACATGGCTGTGGCCCAGGGAATAGATCTCTGGTCATGAAGTCGGGAAACTTGGATTCAAGTTCTCCCTTTGACATATAATAGTTTTATGCCTATATGTCTATAGGCAAATCATATATCCTCTCAGAGTTCCAGGTAATTCTCTAAGATAGTAACATCAGATGAGTTATCCACTTGTATTGGTAAAGAGAATTTTCATACTGGGAGTTCCCTATACTGATGAAGTCATAAGTCTAGACCAAAATTTTTTTTTTAATGTGTAAGGCACTAGATGTGATGGAGACACAAAGATGAAAAAAAAAACAAAAACTCCCTGTCCTAAATCAAATTACTGACACCTCTGTAACTTACATTCTGAAATTAAAACATTATATAATTTCTCGAGTTGAAAGTGAAGAATGTTTTTCTTCAAAATGCAACATATTTTTGTATACTTAAAAAATAGTCCCATAAACCCATAAAAGCAAAATACTTCCAGCTTGCTCCAAATTATGGGTTTCCAACTCCCAATAAATCAACTAGCAAAAGCAAGAAAGAGCAAATGGTTCAATTCAATTCAGGGAGTAATTGGGCATGCAGTTATGTGTCTCATGTATTTGAAGGATGGCAAAAATGAGGTCCCATTTAACACATCTCAACTAGAATCCATCTTTTACAGGAAACCTTTCCCAATCTCTCTTAATGTTGGTGCTTTCCCTTTCTGTTAATTATTTCTGATTTATGCTGTATATGGTTTGTTTTATATATGGCATATTTGTTTGTTTGTTGGGGGGAGGGGACAATGAGGATTAAGTGACTTGCCCAGGGCCAACACAGCTAGTAAGTGTCAAGTGTCTGAGGCCGGATTTGAACTCAGGTCCTCCTGAATCCAGGGCTAGTGTTTTATCCATTGCACCACCTAGCTTCCCCCTGTATATGCCATATTTGTGACCGTAAGCTCCTTGAGGTCAGAGAATGTATTTTGCTTTTTTTTTTCTATCCCCAGCAATTAGCCCTGTATTTGGCACATAGTAGGAGCTTAATAAATGCTTACTGATTGATCAAGGAGCCCAATTATCTGCTGAAATCAGTGGCAAGGAAAGATAAGTGCTTATATGGGGTTTTGTCTCATTTTGGTACATATTCCGAGCACAGACATCTTTTTGGAGGTTTCTCAGGTTGCCTACAAGCACAGGAAGTGAAACACAGAGATCAGCTGTTTCTCGGGGGAGGGGATTATTTCTCATAAGTCAGCTGGAACCAGAGGTTTGAATTAGTGCCTAGTGTAGCTTGCAAGTTCAAACCGCAGTCATAACCAACACCTATTTAAGCATTCACAGGAAGGGCTGGCGGTGAGCTTTCCAGTAAAAACTGTGCTGCAGTCAAGATTAGAAACAGACAAAGGCCAGCGATTAGAAGACCTTTTCTGCTGAGGTGTGGGTCCTGATCTGCTAGGAGACAACACACACACACACACACAGAGCCAGCTCAGAAACCTGGCATCTAGCTTAGAAGGATTGCTCATCAGAATTCCATTTTCCAGATCAGAGATCGGTTGTCTGGAAAAACAGCCCACGGTCCAAGTCATGGGATTAAAAGCTAGAAATGAGCTCAGAAGTCATCTATTTCACTTCTTTCTTTCTACAGATGAGTAAACTGAGGCCTAGAAAGGGGGGGGGGCGGAGATTTGCTCAAAGTTACCATGCAGTAAATAGAGAACTGGACTGAAGTCAGAGGCTCTGAACCCAGAGCTTCTGATGCCAAATCCAACATTCTTTCCATTGCCTCTTAAATCAATCTACTGAAGTGTCCCACATGTCATATGTAGTAAACTGGCCCAAATTAGCAGGAGCTTGGGCCGGGCAGGAAACTAGCCCTAACAAGAAAGAAGGCACCTTAGAAACAGGGTACTTTATCCTAGAAGCCAAGTAAATGGGAAAGGGGTTCTCTGAGAGGAGTACTTAGCATTCTCTTGATCCATTCTTGTGCTACCACAGCCCCCTGGCCCACACCACAGGAAGGACCCAGTCTGCTTCCAGAAGCATCAAGAGATAGAGGGAATAGTCACCCCCCAGTGTCAGGATACCACAATGAATGGCTGTTTACCCAGCCTTCAAATGAAGGCCTGCAGTGATGAGGAGGAAATAATCCCCAAGGGTGCCTGCTCTACTTCAAAGCTGCCCTAATTTGGGGGAGTTTTTTGTGTGTTGTCCTCACCTACATTCACTCCTCCCCAGAGTATTAGACTCTCCTTGGGACCTCCCTGAGCTTTGTTAGGCCAGCTTTGGCTTGGCTCTAGGCCTCCACAGCAGTCCTGTGTCACCTCCACTGAGACCATGAACTCCATTCCTTCCTCCGTGGAACACTGGGCTCCACCTCTGGAACCATCTTCCATGTAATAGAGAGGAGAAGGGAATAAGAATTTCTGTAGTACCTACTATGTGCCAGGCACAACTGTGCTAAGTGCTTTACAAATATCTCATTGATTCTCACAACCACCCTAGGAAGTAGATATCATTATTATGCCCATTTCACAGATGGGGAAATTGAGGCATGGAGCAGTTAAGTGGTTTGCTCAAGGTTGCACAGCTAGTGTCTGAGGCTGAATTTGAACTCGGGTCTTTCTGACTCCAGGCCTAGTCTTCCTTGCACCACCTAGCTGCCTAGGACAAGCATACAACAAATTTAGCCTTATCTTGCTGGGTTCCAGGTTTCCACAGGACTTCCCAGGCATCTCCAGCCATACTACCTGCCTGTATACCCTTTTACCTACCTTTTCTGGCTCCCCTTCATGTTTTGTCTTCCCCTATTAGAATGTAAGCTTCTTGAGGGCAGGGACTACATTTCCCAGAGAGTACCAGAGTGCCTAACATTTAATAAATGTTTTATATAAGAAGAAAGAGGCACTGAAAAAGAAAGCCACAGGCACTTCAGGTTAGCAGCCAAAGTGATGGCAAAAGGAGATTCAGGGGGCAGCTAGGTGGTGCAGTGGATAGAGCACTGGCCCTGGATTCAGGAGGTCCTGAGTTCAAATCTGGCCTTGGACACTTCACACTTACTAGCTGTGTGACCCCGGGCAAGTCACTTAACCCCAACTGCCTCACCAAAAAAAAAAAAAAAAAAAAAGGAGATTCAGACAGGAACACTTGGTATTTTCTTCTCCTACCTGGCCATATAGGACCAAAAAGTCCAAAAAGTCTGAGCTGCAGGACACAGCAGTAGAATGAGCACAGGCTCCAAAGTCAGAGCCCCTGGGTTCAAATCCTACCTTTGCTGTTTACCATCTGTGTAGACTTTGGCATTACTCCATCTGCCCAGGCCTCAGTTTCTGCATCTGTAAAATAAGGGGGTTGGGCTGGATAGCCTCTGAGGCCTCTTCCAGCTCAAAATTTATGACCCGTGAGCTAGCTCTGAATCTACTTAAATGTACCTTAATCTAATTTACTCTGTAATAAGCCCAAAAGGAGAGACTGGAGCCAAATTGTGAAGGACCTTCAGCACCAATCAGGCATTTGTATTTTATTTTAAAGGTAACAGAGGGGGCAGCTAGGTGGCAAAGTGGATAGAGCACCGGCCCTGGATTCAGGAGGACCTGAGTTCAAATCCGGCCTCAGACACTTCACACTTACTAGCTGTGTGACCGTGGCCAAGTCACTTAACCCCAAATGCCTCACCAAAAAAAAAAAAAAAAAGATAACAGCTCCCACATTTGCTTGGCATTTGCTTGTCCATTTGCTTGGCAGCTCTATTCAAGATGGATTAGAGAAACAGAGAAAATAGATGCAGGGAGGTCAACTGCTATTGCAATAGTCTACATGATGTGGGCCTGGACTAGGTTTTGAAAAGAATATTAAATGTGAAGGATGTTGAGGAAATGGGCTCAATGAGAATTGGCAACTCATTGGAAATGGAAGATGAATGAATATGGAAACCAAGGATGACCCCTAAATTGCAGAATGATGTCAAATTTGAATAGAAATGGGGGAGGAGGCATTAATTAGTACCTAAAGACCCTTGCTATGGACATCTTGAATTTAAGATGCTTATGGGACACAAAGGTAGAGATGTTAAACAAGCCATTGGAAATGCAAGATAAGTTCAGTAGAGAGATGACTGAATATTTAGATGTGGGAGTCAACTGCTTAGAAATGCTAATTGAATCTATAGGAGCTGGTGAGGTCACCAGGAGAGAGGGACATAAGTCCCAGGACAGAGCCCTGGCATACACCCCCACACACATGTTAAGAGCAAATATGGTAGGCAGATTCATAATGTAAAGGAAAAGAATTCTAGAAGGCAGCTGAACTCTGATTAATTGACCAATCCTAATACCTGAGCCCAGATGATGAGCCTCCTCCCTCTTTTTGCTGAAAAGGTGGAAGACTATGAGTGTGAAGCATTGAATACTTGTCAGATACACTCCCTGTGTCCATTGGTTTTGCCTAATTGTTTTTCTTTGAGGGAGGAGGGGGAAACAAATAAAAAAGGTGAGAGGGTCAATGGTGGAGGTGGAGAATATTGGCAAATGAATGATGTTACGACTAAAAAGCATAAGTAAAACATTTTTTTAAAGAAGAAAAGAATGCCAGGAGAGAGATAATGTTTCTCCACAGACATAGATTAATAGCTACTAGAAGTAGATTTAGAAACATAAATATATTCATTTTTTTTTTTTTAGTGAGGCAATGGGGGTTAAGTGACTTGCCCAGGGTCACACAGCTAGTAAGTGTTAAGTGTCTGAGGCCAGATTTGAACCCAGGTACTCCTGACTCCAGGGCCGGTGCTCTATCCACTGCGCCACCTAGCTGCCCCCAACATAAATATATTCTGCAAAAATAATACATCATCAGGGAAACTGCTACAAAAAATTGCAAAGTGGATAGTTAGCCCTACTGAAAATATAATCTCTATTTCCTCCTTTGCTCTACCATTAACTAGCTGTGGGATATCAAACAAGTTGTGGTATATGGGGTATTCAAGGAGGACTAGTACCTCTCCTGTAAGGGCCTTCCGAACCCTTTTCAGAACTGCTCATCCACTTTGGTGTCTACCTGACGCTCAACTCTCACCTGTGGCTCCAAGAAGCAGTAGCATGTGTATCAGATGGGCCTCAAACCTGTCGATGATTTGGGGATGTCTACCCCAAGCACGTGAAGACTCCCCCTAGTGGAAAAAGAGAACAATTTGCTCCATGAGCCATTAAGGTGCCTAAAGCAGACCCGGTGGAGTGTTTAGAGTTTGGTCAAACATTGAAGACACCAAGCTCATCCACTGTATCCCAGGCCATCCCCAGTTGTTGTGACTTTTGTCTCGCCACTGGACTTTGGTGACTCTGGAAGAGAAAGTGAAGCTGATGACTGTCGGTCCTCTTCAAAAAGAAAGGACAAACAGGAACAACATGGAGCAAGTCACTTAACTTGGAGGCAGAAATGTGCTGGGACCAGCTCTGACAAGTCAGTCTGAGCATTTATGCCTCAGAAATAAAAAATGATACAAATTAGGGTTTGATTTATTGTTTTGTTGTTTGTCCAGTACAGTGGTGACAGACTCAAATAGGAACTAGATTATTAATCCATACTTAAAAATCTCTACAGGTCACATATTGACTTAGTTTTAAAATGCAATGTTATCTATATTTTATTGTACGTTTGTTTATTTTGTTAACTATTTCCTAATTGCATTTTTTTAAGTGAGGCAATTGGGGTTAAGTGACTTGCCCAGGGTCACATAGCTAGTAAGTGTTAAGTGTCTGAGGCCGGATTTGAACTCAGGTCCTCCTGAATCCAGGGCCAGTGCTCTATCCACTGCACCACCTAGCTGCCCCCACCTAATTGCATTTTAATCTGCTTCAAGTTGGACTCCATGGTATTGGGCCCCCACAGGCCAAGTGGTTGATATTTCTAGTCTAGACTTAAAATAGCTATGGAAAACATGATCATTTCACAGATTAAACTTAAAAGTGTGTCCTGCTTTAAAAAAAAAAAAAAGTGTGTTTTTTTTCCCTGGAGAGTCAGTTTACTAAACATTTGTCAGCACACCCCTTCTTAGAGACCACTTATTACCTCATCCTTACAATGAGGCAAGATTGAATTTAAATGATCTCTTTTATGTCTTCTAGCTTTAACATTCTTTGAGATTTTATAATCTATTAGTTGTCAAAAGCGTGTCTGGGGGCAGCTAGGTGGGGCAGTGGATAAAGCACTGGCCCTGGATTCAGGAGGACCTGAGTTCAAATCCGGCCTCAGACACTTAACACTTACTAGCTGTGTGACCCTGGGCAAGTCACTTAACCCCCATTGCCCCGCAAAAAAACAAAACCAAAACCAAAAACAAAAGCATGTCTGTTTGGACCCCATAGGGGGTCTCTCTATAGGAGACTCACTGGCTGTGAGTTTCTTCCTCCTGGCTTTCTGTTTCTATAGGTTCATTGTTGAGGTGGGGGTAAGAGTGGCTTTCTCAGTCTCTAGGGACAGACACTTCCCCTGCCCCTGCCCCAGCTGCAGCAGCCATCAGTATGGCTCTCTCTGTGATTCCTTCATTTCCCCTCTACCAATTCTGTGCAGGAAGAAGAATCAGTTCCCATCTAATGATCTGGTCACCCTGTAGTCTAAGACTCCCCTCTGACCCTCTTCCAGACTCTAGGAATCTGTCTTGACTGTTCTGGGGCTACTTCTGCTTAGTGATGCCCAATCCCTGCTAGAGGCAGATGAGTTGTGTGAACTTCTTTCTACCCCTAGGAAGTTCATGCCTCTGCCTAGGGACTCCAGTCAGGTATAGCCAGGTCAGGGGGCAAAAAATCAACTAGACATTTTCTTCCTCTTTGACTGTTCAGACCACTTTGTTTTACATGGCTCTGCTGATAATATATGGTCCTGGTGCTCTGGTTGGTATGGAAAAGAAAGGCAAAAAAGTTAAAATTTTAAGTTTCTAAAGGATGTCATCAGTCCTTAAATTCTACCACTAGGCCTTAATGGCAAACTACAGGATTGGGGGAAATAGTCCTGTTTAGAAAGATGGTTTTTTTAGTCAAGAAGATAAAGCTGATAATATTATTTTGTACTTTAGCATTAAAGGAAGAGTTTGATTTAAAGGAGCCCTTTGCAAAGTTTGTGGGTTTTTAAAAAAATTGTAATGGAGTACACACCCCTTGGAGTATGCATGGTTGTGGTATGAGAGTCCTGACACATAGGCTGGGCCAGCATTTCATTTAAAAAATTATGGAAACTGTCCTCAAGACTTAATTGACTCAGGAAACTAAGACTTGGGCCCTTGATATAGCTTCCTGGTAGACTAAGTACAAAAAAAGCCAGGGCATGAAGAGTGTCCTGCTCTAGCCTCAGGCTTCTTGACTCCAGCATGACTAACACCAAGTCAGGCAAACTATCCCCAATTGAAACAATGTGGTATCCTCTCTGAATAGCCTATCTCTGCTCTGGCTAAGTAAATATCCTTTTGTAAACTTTTATACCTATGTGTGTCTCATTACTTTTTAAATTTGTTTATTTAGCATTTTATTTCCCCCTATTACATGTAAAAACAATTTTCAACATCCATTTTAAAAATTTTGTGTTCCAAATTCTCTCCCTTCCTTCCTCCCCACCCCCACCCTCTTTGAGAAGGCAAGCAATTCAGTATAAGTCATATATGTGTAGTCATGCAAAACATTTCCATATTAGCCATGCTGTGAAAGAAAATGTACAAAAAAAAAAAAACAAGAAAAATACAGTTAAAAAAATATGCTTCAATCTGTATTCAGATATGTGTATCTCATTTCATTCCAATTTCAACCATGAACTACCAAACTGGTTTGAGTCAGCTCTGGTCTTCTACAGTGGGAGCTAGCCTATAATGGCTTGAGTTTCCCCTTTTAGAGACTCATGAACAAGAGTGGCACAATGCTGAAGGAATTGTGTTTTGAAATGACCAACCAATCCTCTTTTGTCCATTTAATAGGTAGTGAATCTTAAAAAGGGAGTGACTCCTGTTGGTGGAGTTGTAAACTGATTCAACCATTCTGTAGAGCAATTTGAAACTATGCCCAAAGAGTTCTAGGGCTGTGCATATCCTTTGACCCAGTAATACCACTACTGGGTCTGTATCCCAAAGAGAACATAAAAAGGGAAAAGGGCCCACCTGTACAAAAATATTTGTAGCATCTCTCTTTGTGGTGGCAAAGAATTGGAAATTGAGGGAATGCCCATCAATTGGGGAATGGCTAAACATGTTATGGTATATGAATGTAATGGAATACTATTGTGCTATAAGAAATGATAAGTGGGATGCTTTCAGAAACACCTGATAAGACCAACATGAGCTGATGCAAAGTGAATTGTACTGTGTACAAAGTAACAGCAATATTGTAAGATGATCAGCTGTGAATGACTTAGCTCTTCTCGGCAATACAATGATCCAATACCATGAAACTCTGAGGGACTTATGATGAATAATACTATCCATCTCCAGAGAAAGAACAGATGATGTCTGAATACAGATTGAAGCATAACTATTCTTTTACTTTATTTTTCTTGAGTTTTTGTCTGTTTTCTTTTACAACATGACTAATATAAAAATGTTTTGCATGACTACACATGTATAACCTTTATCAAATTGCTTGCCTTCTCAAAGGGGAAGATGGGAAGGCAGAGAATTTGGAACTCAAAGTTGTTTTTTGGTTTGATTTTTGGGTTTTTGCGGGGCAATGAGGGTTAAGTGACTTACCCAGAGTCACACAGTGTCAAGTGTCTGAGGCCAGATTTGAACTCAGGTACTCCTGAATCCAGGACCAGTGGTTTATCCACTGTGCCACCTAGCTGCCCCTGGAACTCAAAGTGTTTTAAATGGATATTAAAACTGTTTTTACATGTAATTGGGGGAAAATAGGATAATAAAGAAAAAAATTAAAAGTGACTCACCCTCTTCCACTCTCTTCTCTTCCTATTTGAATCTTTCCCAGGAGCATTGTAGGAAGGGTCTTTTGTCCCATGATGTCTGCATGGGCATGGATATTTAGGTACATGTCCTGCCTGAGCAAGCCTGGCCCTGTATTTCAGACCCCTAGCTACCTCTTCTGCTTTCTGCTTTGGCATTGTTTGTTTGCTTTACCTGATCAAAGGTACCCAAGCACCAGTCCTGAGATGGCTTTTTTCTAACCATGGAAGCTATCTTGTAAGTTGAAGAGATCTGGAGATCCTGGGTCCTCAGTTTGTAAAAGGTACCCTCTCTATATCTACTCTAGTACTTGTAGGAAAAGGCAACTTCTGACTGGTAGATGAGCATAAACCCTGGCCTGGCTTGTCAGAAGACGTGGACGTGGAGGGAATTGTTTAGACAGGGCAGAGCTGAAATGAAATGTAAAATACCTTATTCAGCAGTCTCATAAACTGTATCATGTCTCATAATTTAAGTACCACCCTCCTAGGAGAGTACAGCAATAATTATACATTATTCTTGCCGCCTGCTTTTCTGTCAGTCTGGGGTTGTGAATATTTTGCGTTTAGCATTTTTTTAAATCGAGAAAATAAATAGCTGTCCTATGAATGAGCTACATTGTACACTGAATACCTTTTCACTTCCCCTCTGCCCTTTTTGGGAAAGACACTAGACATGGACCAAAATTAGCTTTCTAGTAATTTTCCCAGGGGAGGTGTAAAGAGGCCAACATGACAAAACTAAAAGATCCTCACCATTCTGTTGAGTGGTTAAGCTCCTCCAGGCCTAAACTCAATCTACAAGTTCTTGAGTCCAGACCAGAGGGACACCTTAATGGAGAAGAAAGGGAAGGGTACCCTACCACACACACATATATACACCCAGCAGGGGTCATTATTGTTATAAAAGTAAATGTTACTAAGTTTTTATCTTAATTTAGTATGGTGAGTAAAGATAATATCCTTTATGATTAAATATTCAGTAAATGTTTACCTTTTAAAAAATAAAAAATAAAATTCCCTGGGTACAGTCTCTAATGAGATTTTCCCTGCATACATCCAGTCAGGTGTGAAGGTATGGGTCAGCTCCTTTCTCACTGAGCTCTCCCAAGGGAGAGAAGAAACCAGACAGCTCAAGGAATCACTAATGTCTGACTTGAGACATTCATTAACTCTCTGTAGATGAAAGAATTCAACTTTTTAATCTGGAATAATAGTGCCCTTTTCCAGAATATGAGCCTTGCCTACCTACCTATCCCTCCCCCAACCAAGATTGCAGTAACAGCTTTAAAATTATAACGACCCCAAGGAGCAGCTTCCCCAGCCTGAAGAAGTCCCTGGGAAGTTCAAAATTTCCCCACCTATGAGGAGTTTGAATATCAACTAGCTGCCAATTCCAATTCACCTCTTATCCCACCAATAACATGAATCAGCACCAATCCCTAGATCCAGGCTTCTCACTCCCTTCCCTCATTTCCTGGTCCTGCAAGATCCACATAAGAACTCTATTTGAAAGGGCAGTTAGGTGGTGCAGTGGATAGAGCACCAGCCCTGGATTCAGGAGGACCTGAGTTCAAAAATCCAGCCTCAGACACTTAATACTTACTAGCTGTGTGAGCCTGGGCAAGTCACTTAACCCCGATTGCCTCACTAAAAAAAATAATAATAATAACTTTATTGAAACCTACAGGACTTTCTGAGTTCAAGGTGCCCCATTCCCTCTGGCCCTAGTGAAGCACACCCCAACTTTACTTTGGAAGCCCAGCCAACCTAATCTGCTTCCACCATTCTCACTGATTACCCTTCATATTGTAAGGATGTCTCCTCATATTCTAAGTACATCCAGTCAAGGTTAGCTTTACTGCCTTGTATGCTCCATATTTCCTTGTACTGGATTCTAAATATTCTAAACCCACCTGAGTCTGAATTAAGGCAAAAGTGCTACAGAAATGTGTACATATAAAATAATTTTTTAATAACAATCTTGTAAGGTAGCTAGTTTAAATATTATCCCTCCATTTTACACATGAGAAAACTGGCTCACAAGTTAAATGACTTGGCTGTGGCTAGTAAGAATTGGAAAAAGGACTCAGATCAGGTCTCCTGACCTGAATTCCAAGATTCTTTCTACCATACTTGGCTAGGCTGAGAGGTGGCCTAGCCAAATATTCTAGCCTGTCCTTCTTGTCCAACTCGGTAGGACTGACTAGAGCTTACACCCTTCTGGTGTGGCTTTTGAAAAACCCAAGTCATTTATTTCCATGTTAGGATGAGGCATTAGGTTAGGATATCATGATAATAATACTTTGAAATTTGCACAATACTTCCCATATGGTATCTCACCAGATCTTCAAAACAACTCTGTGAAGTAGGTACTTTTATTACCACTGCACTCAATCTCATCTTTGTGGATGGGCAATTTTCAAGTCCTTGTTTTGTAAGTGCAGGAAGCTCATTCTATTTTTAAAAAAGGAGCCCTCAGGGAATGTGGGCTATTTTGTGAATTAGTCCCAAACCAGTTACTAGTTGGAGAGTTAGGGTGGAAACAGGAGTTCCCATAGAGGGATGAGCTGGCGGCAATAAGATCTTTACTGGGTCAAATAACAAGGGGGTCATCTGATTGTTTTCTTCTGTGGTTCTCATTCTTAATGAGGCTCAAGTGGCCTGGCTAATTCCTTTCAAACTGTTTCTTTATAGGTCTTTCAACACTCTTTTTACAAAAGTGGAGTCATGCTCAATTTTGGTGAGAAAGGGTAGTAATTGGATCCTTCGAATCTGGGGATGAATTGCAGGCCAGAGTGTAGGATTTTTACCACTGAATTGAAAGCAATCTATTGTGGCCTCATCAAAAAGGAACTTCATGTTAATTCTGAGGAGGTTTTCCTGAAAGTGGCCAGAGAGGCTACAAGGAATAATTTGTTTTCTGGATCTTTTATTCTTGCCAAAGTGGGCCACTGGTTGAAAAAGTTGGAAAATCCCCTTGATTCTTTGACCTTTGTAGGGCTAACAGAAAATTCTCTGAATGTCACCAAAGTATAGGTTTTAAGGAATTGGGGTTCATCCCTTGGACAAGAACATTCAAGTACAATGAGATAATTTGGAAACTATCAGATCATCATAAATTTAGACCTGGAAGTAACTCAGAGGCCAGCTCCTTCATTGAGGAAACTGAGGCTGAATGAGGTTAAGTGACTTACCTCAAGGTCATTACCTCAAGTAACTGTCTGAGTCAGGTATGGATCTACAATTTATCAGAGTCCTCAGACTTAAGAGTCAGTTTTCTTTGCACTGTACAGACTTCTGTTGGGATGTTCACTTAGTAATTAGTTACATTAACATTTCAGTTATTGAAACAAACAGCATAAAGAATATGGGGTGAGGCAGCTAGGTGGCGCAGTGGATAGAGCACCGGCCCTGGAGTCAGGAGTACCTGAGTTCAAATCCGGCCTCAGACACTTAACACTTACTAGCTGTGTGACCCTGGGCAAGTCACTTAACCCCAATTGCCTCACTAAAAAAAAAAAAAAAAAGAATATGGGGTGCTACAAATACATAATCTGAAAGAGGAAAAGAAAAGAAGGAAGAGACTTGGAGATTTTTGACTACAGTGGTCGTCAAAGAAATGTCTCAGAAACATTTATAAAATGGCCAAACATTTAGCTATACCACAAGAGGGCAGCCTCGCCTCAAGATCTGATGGGAACAATGCCGTAGCTTTGGAAGAGAGTTATAATTATTGGTTTGTCCTACAGAGTCTCTCTGACCATGCTAAAAATCCTTCTCTATACTACAAAGTTCACCCCCAACAAAGCAGACTAAGAACCTTTGCAAACAAAGTATTTAGATTGTTACTTTTTCTGTCAATAAGTAAAGTTGGATATAACAGCACAAGATTTGTGGAGGGTATACAACCCCGTATGAGCATGACCCCGGGTGTCTAGAAGGATAAGATGCACGTGATCCCTCACCACTGGGAGCCTAAAATCTAACTGAGTGAAAGACACATGAGACAATTACAGAGCAATAGGCTAGGGAATAGGGTCAGGACCTATGATTTTATTAGTAGAAAGAACTCCTAGATAAAGAAGCTATACTAATGCAGGTTGGCACCTTCTCTGAAACTTTTATACTCTCAGAGAGCTTTCTAGATCACTGTGAGGTTAAATGACTTTTTCAAGGTCATACAGCCAGTATGTGTCAAAGGTTTTTGAAGGATAGATAGAATTCTGTTAGAAAGAGAAGAGGTGTGATGAGGGGGAAATAGCATGCTGTGGGGTTTTGGTTGTTTTTTTTTTAAGCCCACTAGATTTTGAATTTTGCCAAGTATTAACTGTACTGTAACCTTGACTCAGTCACTTAATCTGATGGACTATGAAGGACCTAGGTGCATGGGGTAGAATGTGGTATTTCTCTCATTTGTTGTTTCTTTCCAAAAAACAAACAAAAACTGGGAATTTCATTATATGGCTGACTATCAGATTCTCCTGCAAACATGTGGGTCAATTAAGCAAAATATGGAGAGATAAAAAAAATTTTATCAGTAAAATAAAATAAATAGAAATCATGACAGAACTTTCTGAAAATATCAACCTGCCAATGAGCAGCCTTAAGTAAATCACTCAACTTCATTTGGTCTCAGTCTCCTCATCTGTTAAAATAAAGGGGGGGAGGGAGTTGAACAAGATTTGCCCTAAGTTACTTTCTAGCTCTATGGAAGAATCCTTATGAATCCTTCTCCTGAGATCTCTATAGCTTTAGTCACTTACAATTATGAGCTAGGTAGGAATCCCAGATGGCAATCAGTGGAAATACCAGGCATGATCTGACATGTGCCCTAGATTCTGGATGAGAATATTTCAGAATAGATAGTATCCCATGACCTACAATTCTACAGAGTAAGCCCAGGAGGAACAGAAGACTCCCATTATTAAAATTCTGATGACAGAGAAATAATACTGAGGAGGAAATAAAGTTGGAATTATCTAAAGATCAAGGTAAAACTATAGAGATCTTGACAAGTTTAAAAATATATACAAAATATAGAAGCAAAGAAGATGGATGGATAGAGGCCTATGAAAATGGTGCCTGGAAAAAGAGAGTTCCAAATGAAGAGAGGCTAGTGAGGAAAGCTAAGTAAGGATAACAAAAAGGGATTTTCTTTTAGTCGTATTAATAACAATAGCTATATATAGCTTTAAAGTTTGCAAAATACCTCATATATTTAATCTTCACAAACAACCTTGTGAGGTAAGTGGGGTTGTTATCTCCATCCAATTTACATTTGAGGAAACTGAGGCAGAGGTAAGTAACTTGCCCAAGATCACATGACTGGTAAATGTCTGAGGTGGGATTTGGACTCAGATCTTTCTAACATCAAGTCCAATGTTCCATCCACTATGCCAAGGGAGAGTACCATTGTTCAGGGTGAATATGACTATCACTAATAATGGGCAGAGACACAACTTTTTTTTTTCTTTTGATTTTCTATTTCAACAAGAATAACCTGTGACCTGAAAATAACATGACAAATGTAGTTAATGGGTAATTCATAGAAGCCTAGGTTTAAAGTTAGAAGGGATCCAAACTTTTGATTTTACAAATGAAGGAACTAAGGCCCATATTCAGATAGTAAGTGATAAAGTCAAGAGTTGAACCCGTGACCTCTGGTTCCAGATCCAACATGATCCAGGAGAGATGGTAAGAGGACATAGTTACCCATCACAAGTTTCTAACTTAGCAGAGATGAACTCCTTCCCAAGTTGCAGAAAGAATTAACTAGAATGATTTATCTAAGCCACTGTTAATGATCTTTGAAAGATCATTGAGAAGGAAAGAGGTATTTCAGAACTGGAGAAGGGCAAATATCCCAACTTTCAAAAAAAAGAGAAAACAGTAATCTGCAGCTATAGGCCAATGAATTGTATTATTAAAGGAATGGTTAGTGAATATCTAAAAAAGGAAGCAATGATCACAAAGAACAGCATGGTTTGATTGTGTGAGAACCCACCTTTTTCAGGAACCTTTTCCTGCTTCCTTCCCCCTTATTGCTAATGCCTTCCTTCCCTCTGAGGTTAACTCCAATTTACCCCATATATATTATACATGGGGTAAATTGAAATTTACCTTAGAGGGAAAGCATTAGCATATATGTGTGTGTGTGTGTGTGTGTGTGTGTATACACACATTTATTTTTTTTAATTTTTAATTTTTAGTGAGGCAGTTGGGGTTCAGTGACTTGCCCAAGGTCACACAGCTAGTAAGTGTTAAGTGTCTGAGGCCAGATTTGAACTCAGGTCCTCCTGACTCCAGGGCCAGTGCTCTATCCACTGCGCCACCTAGCCGCCCCTTACACATTTATTCATTTATGTTTATTTGTGTGTGTGTAGACATTTTTTCCCCTCATTAGAATGAGTTCCCACTAGCCCTGGATTCAAGAGGACCTGAGTTCAAATTTGGCCTCAGATACTTGACACTTACTAGCTGTGTGATCCTGGGCAAGTCACTTAACCCTCATTGCCCTGAAAAAAAATTAAATTAAATATATAGAGAGATAGAGATAGAATGTGAGCTCTTTGAGGGCAGGGACTGTTTTTGCATTTCTTTGTATCTGAAGAACTTAATACAGTTTCTGTCACTTGATAAGTATTTAATAACTGCTTTTTGTTGTTGCCCAGACCTTTAGACACCAGGCAATGATTTTTCTTCAGCCATAGCAATTCATGAAACTATCTACTAAGACATGAAAAGTTGCAGTTTCTTATTAGTGGGAGGAATGCCCATGATGATAAAACAATGGATCTTTTGGGGTCAATTCCCAATAATGGAACTACTGAGTCACGGGGTAATAATATGCTTTACGAAAAACTTAGCAAGGGATCTCAGATTCTCCAAGTAGCATTCCTTTGAATATAAGGTAGTATGATCCCTCTTCCACTCATTTGAAAGAGTTTTCCATTAATTCTAGCAGATTCTTGGCTTGTCTCTTATAATCTGTCTTGACTTCAGTCAATGAAAATGATGGATTTGGTCTTTCCTCCAGTTACTCTTTCTGGAGCAATAGTAAATGCAGAACAGCTATCCATCAGGGGTTCACATGTTTTCTCTTCACCAAGCAAATGACCTCTTTGAGGTTCTTCAGGTGAACTACAGGCCATTCTCCCAAGAAGCTATTCACCATGAGCAGTGTTATAGGTGGAGCAGAGCAACAGTGAGGTAGATGTGATTTATGGATGGAGAAATTTAGGTTTCAAATTTGGCATCGCATCTATGATTCAACCCATCTCCAAACACTTTGTTACATAATGTAGTTGGTACGTTATAACAAATTGATAGACATGACAAGCCTACCAGCACAGATCATCCTAAGAGCCTGACATCTGGGAGATGGTTAGAATGTTCCTGTAAGTTTGAATTAGTCATTCAAACCTCCCTCTCAAAAAAAAAAAAGCAATATTTCTAAGAACATTTCATGTATACCTTAATCATTGGCAGCTCATTGTACATTATGTACATAGTACATAGTGCTAATGTGGTTTGTCAGTATTGTTTTTCTTGGTCTAATATTAGGTCACCTTGGTGACACTCTGGCATCCTAAAAGAACTACATTTATAATCTAGCAAGAAAGCATCTGGGGAAAAGAAGTATAAAATTAAGAAAATGAATTCTCATTGAAATTGATTATAAAAGGAACTGCAGCCACTACTGGAGAGAAATTGTTATTGATAAAGGGCCTACCATCCTCTTTACCAATACTGACCAACTGCCAGCAACCAGCAGAAGGCCTGGGATAGCAGTGGGACTTGTGGGAGAGTTGATGCACCCCAGACGACAGGTCCTGCTTCCAGCCCAGTCCTTTCATCTAGCACTTGAGGAAGCAGCTCCTGTAGAGAAGGGGCCAGCCATATCCACCAATGGCCAATAAATTGCTACCCAGTGGACACTCAAGCCACCCTAGCTGAATCAGTAAGACACCCTGAAGGAGAGACAGGTGGCAGGCAACATGCAAGTCAAACCACCACCATCTTATTTTGACTACCATCTCCCCTCAGAGTCAGATGGAGACATCCCAAGAGTCATTGGAAAAGCCCTGCTTCCAGACCAGTGTCCACAGCCATTAGTCCAGGAATTAATCTCTGTGGAGATGCAACCTGGCAACTGTCCTTGCAGGTGCTACAGCCATGTCTATGGAAGACCCCAAAAGAAAGTCCTTGTCAGGCAGCTAGGTGGCACAGTGGATAAAGCCCTGGATTCAGGAAGATGAGTTCAAATGTGGCCTCAGACACTTGACACTTACTAGCTGTATGACCTTGGGCAACTCACTTAACCCTTATTGCCCCACAAATAATAAATAAATAAATGAAAATTTTTTAAAAAATAATTCTTGTCACCAAAGTCCTTGGCATTGTCAAATGGTTCAATATCAGAAACTGATATGATTTTTCCCCCATGGAAACGACATTAAGGAAACAGCATTACTGTCTGATTTACCACTGCATCCTAAGGAACATATATCCCTCCCATCTGACTTACAGCTGAAACCTTCCCCATGTCCCTTCTATTAGAATTTCAGCTCCTGGAGAACAGAGTATTTTGCTTTTCTAGTTTGTATCCCCAGCATGGAATACAGTGTTCTGCATCCCCTCAATTTCCAGTTCTTTACCAATACAAAAAGAGCTGCTGTCAATATTTTTGTGCATACAGGTCCTTTTTCTTTTTATTTGATCTCCTTAGGATACAGACCTAGTAGTGGTATTGCTGGATTAAATTATGCAGTTTTATAGACCTTTGGGCATAGCTTCAAATTGTTTTCCAGAATGTTTGGACCAGTTAACAACTCCACCAACAGTGCATTAGTGTTTCAGTTTTTCCACATCTCCTCCAGCATCTGTCATTTTTCTTTTCTGCCATATTAGCCAATCTGCTAATTTGCATTTCTCTAATCAACAGTGATTTAGAATAGATGTAGAAAAAAATAATAAAATTTACCTGGAAGAATGAAAGCTCAAGAATATCAAGGGAATCAGTGAAAAAATGCAAAAGAAGGTGGTCTAGCTGTACTAGATCTCAAACTGTATTATAAAGTGGTAATTATCAAAACAATCTGGTACTGGCTATGAAACAGAGTGGTGGATCAGTGGAATAGAATAGGTATGAATTTCACTATATTAAATGACTATAGTAACCTAGTATATGATAAACCCCAAAAGCCAAGCTTTTGGAACAAAAACTATCATTTGACAAAAACTAGACAACAGTAAGGAAGAAACTAGGTATAGTTTCTCACACCACATACTAAAATAAGGTCAAAATTCCAAAAGACTCATGATGGAAAATGTTTTCTACATCCAGAAAAAGAACTATGGAGTCTGAATACAAATCAAAGCATATTAGTTTTACTTTTTTGTTGTTTTTTCTTTCTTGTGGCTTTTCCCTTTTGTTCTTATTCTTCTCTCACAATGTGACTAATGAAGAAATATGTTTAACATCAATATAATGTATAACCTATATCAGATTGCTTGCTGGCTTCAGGAGTGGAGAGGGAAGGGAGGAAGAAAAAATTGGAACTCAAAATCTTACAATAATAAATATTGAAAACTATCTTCACATGTAATTGGAAAAATACTATTAAAAATTAAAATAAGGTCAACATGGGTACATGATCTACATATAAAGGGTAGCAAATTAAGACAGCATGGAATAGTTTATCTGTCAGACTTATGGACAGGGGAAGAATTTAGGTCCAAAGAAGATATAGATAGTATTCCAAAATGTAAAAGAGATAATTCTGATTATATAAAATTAAAAAGCTTTTGTACAAACCAAACCAATACAACCAAAATTATAAGGAAAAACAAAAACAAACAAAACTTTTTAATTTCAGGTAACAAAAATTATCCACTATCCTTCCTGCGATCCTCTCTATCTCTTGTTTGGTCATAAACTCTTCCTTATCCATCCAATAGGTAACGTTTTCCACACTGGACTAATTTGCTTATGATATCAGCCTTTATGTTTAAATCATGTGCCCATTTTGACTTTATCTTAGTATACAGTGTAAGATGTTGGTCTATGCTTAGTTTCTTCCAAAAGGCTTATTAGTTTCCCCAGCAATTTTGTCAAATAGTGAGTTCTTGCCCTTAAGACTTGGATCTTTAGGTTTATCACTATGAAGTAAAGTCATGGGTAAAGCCAACAGGCTTTTTTCAAGCTGTGCCTTAAAAGGGTGGTTATAGCTTGTTGGGGTAACTATTGTCCAGGGTTTAATCCTTACATCTTGAAGGTTTCACAACTTCATTTTGAGGGGTGAGTAGGCACAGGGAGCTAGATTCAAGTTAACCAAACCAAAGGTGGTCCAGCAGCAATCAGTAGGGCATCCGAAGGATTTGAATTAACAGAAGGATTTGCCAGAGGATTTGAATTGAGAGAGAATAATATTCTTGTGAATAATATATCCATGGGCCTCACTAAAACAGATGATATGTAAAAGGATGAGCTTGGACTAGAAGGCCCCCAGATTTCCTTCCAATTCTAGATCTGTGATTCTGGAAAAATGAAGAAATAGAGTCTAGATGATGGTATGCTTCTTCTTGTTGTTTGTCCTTCATATGCAAAGAGGACCATAATTGATTAATTGGATTTAAGTGAGGAAGAGCTGCTCAAAGTCACCAACCTTACTCTCTCCTCCAGAGCCATCTGGGTGCAGTGGCAAGATATACATCAGAATGACTGGAAATGGCCCCAGATGTTTGAGGCAATCAGGGTTAAGTGACTTGCCCAGAGTCACACAGCTAGCAAGTGTCAAGTGTCTGAGGTTGGATTTACACTCACATCCTCCCCCCCAGTACTCTATCCACTGCCCTACCTATGGTATGGCCCCAATGGTATGCTTAGATAGATTCAGAAGTTAGTTGAATGGCAGGATCCAAAGAATCTGCAGGATGTCTGGCAGAATGCCTTAGGGGTTTTTCTTTGTCCCTGTTCTGTTCCACATGTCACAAAAATGAAGGCATACATGGTGTACTTTTCACATTTGGAGTTCACATGAACCTGAGTTAGGTAATGGATGATAAATTTGGAATTCATTAAGATTTCAGGTGAAAATGATGAAATGAGCCTAATAAAATGAAATTTAATAGAAATACATGTAATGTCTAACAAAAGTAAACAAACCACTGTATAAGTATAGACAAGGAAATATGATTTACAATAATTCATATAAAACTAATATGGGGGGGTAGCTGTCTGGTAGCCTAATTTGAGTCAACAGTATGAAATGGAATCCATCCATGCTAATAGATTAGGCTGCATTGTGTCCAGAGTAAAGGAAGATATAGAACCCCTGTAATCTGCCCTGGTCATATCACATTTATTCTTGGTGCTATACTTGAGAAAGGACATTGACAAACTAGAATGGGATCAGAAGAGAGTTACTGAGAGAGTTAGGAGCCTTGAAACTATATCTATGTCTATAGATATAGTTTTATAAAACTAAAATAAGAGTGGTGAATACAGTATGGATTTAACTAGGTGAGATCAGGAAAAAAAGCCTGAAGGGTTAAAACATCCAGAAAAACAGGATTATAAAATAAAGGTGAATATCCAGAGATATGTGGCTCCAAGTCACTAAAACTGTTTTTGACAATTACCCAGGTGACTCTAGAGGTGAGCATGGTGGCTCAATGGATAGAGCACTGGGCCTAGAGTCAGGACCTAAATTAAAATCTGACCAGGGACACTTACTAACTGTGCAACTCTGGACAAGTCATTTAATCTCTGTTTGCCTTAATACACTGGAAGAGGAAATGGCAAACCACTCCAGTATCTTTGCCAAGAAAACTCCATGGACAGCATTGGTGTGCTATGGTCCATGAAGCCATGAAGAGTTGGAAAAGACTGAATGACTTGAACAACAAGAAGTGACTCTGCAGCTGGGATGTCATATAACATTTGGCTATAAAAGTAATTACCATGGTGTGTATCTGCTTGTGTGTATGTATGCATGTACAAACATGCTAAGCAGAGTTGTTTCCATTCTGACTTGGTTAGACTCTCACCATTCCCAGGAGCTGCTATGTCTGTGAGAGATCACTAGAGGGATTGGGAAACCACTATACGACATAAGACCACAACTGTCATCCATCCTCTTTCTTTCATGGATCCTTAATTCATAATGTTCTTATAGCCTTTGATGATCTTAGCAAAGATATAAATTAGCACTATTGGATTCTGAGGGTCCATTCATTATCAGATGAGAACCTAAGACCCTTCATGGAAATTTCAGATGATAAAACTTTGGATGATAGAGCAAAAGATCTTGGCAAGAAAGCCCATTAGGCAACAACAGTACAAAAAAGTTTGAGTTTTACACTTGGATTTTAAAAAATATCAAATTTTCATGTACTAGAGAAAAACATGGTTAGGCAATAGTTTATCTGAAAAATAATGTGGGAGTTTTAGTAGTCTCCAAACTCAATGAGTCAACAGCGTGATACAGTAGCTAAGAAAGTTTAAGGAGGTCTTAAATTTCCTTAAGAATCATAGCTTTCGAACAAAGTTGTGGTATATGAAAGTAATGGAATGCCATTGTGCTATAAGAAATGATGAGCAAGGCCCGTTGCCCCGGAAGGGTGATGTGGCTGGGGGTATCAGAGGTCTCACTATGTCTGCCATTTTCAACTTTCAGAGCCTACTGACAGTAATCTTGCTGCTTATATGTACCTGTGCCTATATCCGATCCTTGGCTCCTAGCCTCTTGGACAAAAATAAAACTGGACTGTTGGGTATATTTTGGAAGTGTGCCAGAATCGGTGAACGAAAGAGTCCCTATGTAGCAGTATGCTGTATAGTAATGGCTTTCAGCATCTTGTTCATCCAATAGCTAGAAAAAGCCAGAATTTAATTGCTGTCAAATTTCTATAGATAAAGGACTTGCCTACAGAAAACAATAGGAAGAGTGATTGTTGACCCTTTCAGCTGTGTACCTGGACTGAAAGATTCCTGGCTGCTGTTCTCAATTACATGTGTTAATGGACCAAGGTTGTTCTCTATAAATAGCTAAGATGCAACTGTTAATACCAGAATAGATTGATATCTGCATAACGATCAACCTTATTTATAGTTCTGCCGCTACAAATTCTGTAAATGTCATTCTTTTATGTCACCTGTTGATCTACAGGAGGTATTTCTATTGCATATGGTAGAAAGCAAACTTGGTCAATGACTGCTCAAGTTCCTTTCTATATGATTCGTGGGAAAATTGTATCCTTGTATGAGACATTTCTATAAAGAACATTTTATTTGAGAAAAATAGTTGGATATTATGCAAGTGTTCATAAAACTTGCATTTGTTTCTAATAATGCTTTAAACATGTTATCCCTGGCCAACTCAATTTGTACTGAGTTTTATCTGTAGCTTACTCTATTTTCCAACTTTATGAAGTCATTCTATGCAGTACATATATGGAGAAATTGCTAAGATTGTATGTAAGAGTGTTACAAGAAAAGTATTGTTTTCAGTTCCCATTACAAAAAAAAATGAATTCTTATAGATTTTCTCAGTTAAAGCAAAGAACTATCAGGACAGTTTATTAGGGCATTTCCCCATGAAATCTGGATCGACATATGTCTTAAGCATTTATTCAAATACCTGCTGCTAAAGAAAAAAATAACATTTGAAAGATGAAGTGAACTAATTAGAACAGTTGTGAAATGATGGTTCCTATGTGTGTCATTGATTTGGATCTCAATTCTTTAATAATAAAACAGTTGTTTTCATTGCCAGAAATTCACTGTTTAAAAAAAAAAAAGGACCTTGAAAATAGATCAATTGATCCATACAAATGATTTTTTTTTTCTGGACAGCTTGATCTCTTGTCTTTTAGATGTCTAAAGATATATAACTAGTAAATGCAGGTACTGATCTGTATCAAATCCATTAACTTAGTAATCTCTGTTCTTAAAAATATTTGATACAGGGGCAGCTAGGTGGCACAGTGGATAAAGCACCAGCCCTGGATTCAGGAGGACCTGAGTTCAAATCCAGCCTCAGACACTTGACATTTACTAGCTGTGTGACCCTGGGCAAGTCACTTAACCCTCATTGCCCCACCCCCCCAAAATTTTTTTTAAAAAATTGATACAAATTGCTCTCAGCTTGAACAAAAGAATTACATCAATAACTTTTAAAACAACAAATTATATAAGTGCAATTTATGTACTCTAGAAGAGTGCAGATATTTTTATGGGTCTTCAAGGAGAAAGCAAAAGGGAAATGTTCATGATTGGGTACACTTAAAATTTCTTTGTTTCAATGGAAATTTGGTCAGTTTCAAAGTAGAGTTCAAAACTTGTGAAACATTTAATTATTTTAAATGGTTTTCTTATGTTGGCAGATTGTAGACCAATTTAATAAAACTTTTTCAAAAATACTGGTATGAACATATGCATAAATGGATTCATTGGTCATTAATTAGCTTCCACTATTTGAGACCTTTATTGCTCAGTTATTTGATCCAGATCTGTACTGTGTCCAATGGGATCCAACCTTTTGAGAGAAATAGTAAATTTCAAATCTGAGAAGGGCTATAGAAAGCAAAGTATTTTCTTTCTTATTTATGACTTAAAAATTGGTAAAAATTGTATCAGAATACTTCTACTAAATTAAAAATTGTCCTCTAAAGAAAATCTTAGTCACTCTTTTCAGTCATACTACTTAACAAAAAGTGAAAAAAACTCGTGTGGGGTTTTTTTGATACATCCAGAAACAGTCTTGAAAATTTCTCATTTGTAGAACATTATTTTGTTTTGTTTTCCATTTTAAAAGTTAATTTTCAAGGGAGAAGAAAGTCATGGAAATAAAATCTTTTATAAAAAATTAAAAAAAAAAAGAAATGATGAGCAGGAAGATTTCAGAAAAACCTGATAAGACATATGAACTGATGCAGTGAAGTAAACAGAACCAGAACATTGTACATAGTAACAACAATATGGTGCAACAATCAACTATAGAGGACTTGGCTTTTCTCAGCAATGTGTGTGATCTAAGACAATTCCAAAAGACTCAAGACAGAAAATGCTTTCCACATCCAGAGAGAGAAATCTGGATCCTGAATACAGATCAAGGCATACTATTTTCACTTTTTGGTTTTTTCTTTCTCATGGTTTTTTTCTCTTGTTCTGATTTTTCTTTTACAACATGACTAATGTAAAAATATGTTTAACATGATTATACATATATAACCTATGATGGATTGCTTTCTGTATTGGGGAGGGGAGTGTGAGGGAAGGAAGGAGAAAAATTTGGAACTCAAAATCTTACAAAAATGAATGTTGAAAAAAATACTATTAAGGCCAAAAAATAAGATAAACTCAACCTATAGTCAGTGTTCACTACAAAATGTGTTCAAATGTTTACCAACAATGGGGAAAAAAACTTTCATTTTTATTGTGACATGTAGGAAAAATAGTAACTATGTAAATCAACATTGATGCTATACTAAAATATATCTGTAGGGGGCGGCTAGGTGGCACAGTGGATAAAACACTGGCCCTGGATTCAGGAGTACCTGAGTTCAAATCTGGCCTCAGACACTTAACACTTACTAGCTGTGTGACCCTGGTCAAGTCACTTAACCCCCATTGCCCCACCAAAAAAAAAAAAAAAGCTGTTTACTATGCTTCCAAATGCAAAATCCTACAAATTTCACAAGTAAATAAAAATCTGTAAAGATTTACTAAAAATACAATAACAATTTAAAAAATTCATAGCTTGCAGTTTAAAGGTGATAATTCTACTATAATCTACCCCAGTCAAACTATAGTTAGTAATAATATAGTTAGGAATAACATTTATAGAGTGCCTACTATGTGCCAGGCATTATACTAAATGCTTTACAAATATTGTCTTGTTTGATCCTCACAATTCTGAGATGTAAGTGCTATTATTACCATCCTCATTTTACAGATCTAGAAATGGAGGCCAAAGGTTAAGTGACTTGCCCAGGTTCACACAGCTAGTAAGGGTCCAGAGGCAGATCTGAACTCAGATCTTCTAACTCCAAGAACAGCACTCTATCCACTGCCACTAGTTGGCTGTAGTACTCCAAAAATATTATAGTAGTGGAAAATATATTCCACATCTGGAATACGGTGTTCAATTCTGAAAATATTTTAAGGAAATTGGTAAACAGGAGAGCATCCACAAGAGGACAATCAGGATATGGAAAGACTCAGGGAAGTTTAGACTAGGGAAGAAATAGGGGAAGCTGTTTTCAAGTATATGAAAGGAAGACAAATGGAAGAAGGATTAAATTTGTTCTGTGTGGCGATAGAGAACAGCACCACAAGTAATGGGTAGAATATTAAGGGACAACTTGAAGCTCAATGTAACAAAATTTGCTAGTGATCATACCTATTCCCCATGTCTGTTATTACTGTTCTTTGATTTCATTATAGAAATGATAGCAATGGCAACAAATCAAGAGAAAGAAATTAAAGGCATAAATACAGGCAAAGAGGAAACAAAACTATTACCACTTGTTGGTTTGCTTAGAATATACTAGAGAATCAGCAAAGAAACTGGCTGCGACAATACTTTCAGCAAAGTAGGATACAAAATAAATCCACAAAAATCAACAGGATTTCTGTAGAGCAAGATCAAAATCCAGCAGGAAATAAATGCAGGGATAAAGCACTGGCCCTGGATTCAGGAGGACCTGAGTTCAAATCTGAACTCAAATACTTGACACTTACTAGCTGTGTGACCCTGGGCAAGTCACTTAACCCTCATTGCCCCACCAAAAAAACCAAAACAAACCAAAACAAAAAAAGAACTACAAGGCATACTTAAGACTTTATATATATTATATATATATATATTTATATATATATATATAAAGATTTATATAAAAACAGTTACAATGTGTCCCTTAAAGAAATTATATGATCAAATAACTGAAGGGATATTTAGTACTGAGAGATGGGCTATTCCGATGTAAGAAAAATTATATTACTTAAATTAATATGAATACCAAACTACCAAGGGGATACTTTATAGAAGCAGGTAAAATAATAAATTTCCTTTAGAGGAACAAAAGATGTAGAATCTCAAGGGAAATTATGAAAATGGGAATAAAGGGGAAATAACACTTCCAGACCTCAAATTATAACAAAGTAGTAATTATAAAAATTATTTGGTACTGATTTTAAAAATTGAAAAGTAGAATAGATTAAATAAAGAAGAATCAAACAATTGGACTCAACCCAGTGTTCAAAAATATTTAAGAATATTTGAGGAAGTACTTCCTATTTGATAAGAATTGTCAAGATAACTAGTCATTTGGCAGAAATTAGGTTTAGACCACACCCTACACCATAAACCATAATAATATCAAAATGGACATGTGACCTGAACATTAAAGATCATACCATTAAAAAAAAATTTAGAAGAGGATTGAGTTAGGCATTTTTCTAAGTCATGCCCCCCAGGAAGAATTCTTAACTAATGGAAGAATAGAGATGATTACAAAAGGTTCAGGTAGGGGCAGCTAGATGGCTCAGTGGTTAAGACTGGCCCTGGATTCAGGAGGACCTGAGTTCAAATACGGCCTCAGACACTTGACACTTACTAGCTGTGACTAGCTGGGCAAGTCACTTAACCCCCACTGCCAGCAAAAAAAAAAAAAAAAAAAGGTTCAGGTAGATAATCTTGATTACAGAAACTTTGAAAAGCTTTTCTAACTAGCAAATCAATGTTTCTGGGGTAAGAGAAATAGTCATTTACAGGGGAACCTTTGCATCTAATTATCTCTGATAAGCAGTAACCACAACAAATATTTAGAAGAGCACTTTTTGTAGTAGCAAAGAACTGGAAACAAAGTAGATGCTTATCAACTGGGTAAACACATTGTGATATACATGGTTATGATGTAATGTTACTGTGCAGCAAGAAACAATGACTGATGAATATAGAGTAACCTGATTAGAAAAATAAACTGCTGCCAAGTGAAATAAACGAACTAGGAAAACAATAATGACTATATCAGTAGAAATGGAAAGAATGACAACAATGGAAACTGAATGTTGCAAAATTATAAGGACCAAGCTTGGCCCCAAATGAGATAATATGGCTTCTCCCCCTTCCTTTCTTTAAGGAGTTGGGTAAATTCAGGTGTGGAACACTGCATACAATGTCACACTTTTTCCTTATTTGAAGTTAATTGGACTAAACTTTTATTTTTCTCTTTGTTCTTTATTATATAGGAAATTTCTCTGAGAAGGGGAAGGGAGAGGCATAAACAGGTAGGCATCGGGGTTAAAAATAAAAGCTATTAACAAAAAAAACAGGTCAATCCAAAAGTGCAGTTAGGTTCCTTGAGAAATAATGGTTTTCCTCTCACTTGAGAACTTTGATCAAAGACTGAACCACCATTTCCTGGCTGCCCAACTCAACCTACTTTCATTGTCCCATGTTCTCCAGTTCTTTCCCATTTACTCCTACCTCTTGGGCAACAGGAACACAATGATGGATAACACTTTGGAGGCTAGTCTGGTGCCATATCTTCCCTAAGTCTCTTCCTCAAGCTAGCAAAATAACCAAATTGCTGGGCTTTGCTCAGGGACTTTACTTGCAAAGGCATCCCAGAAATAACTCTGGTCCTTCATGCCAGAAACATCTTTAACATAGGGGCTACATGTTTTATGCAAAAATATCCTCTTTCCAAAATAGTACTAAACCTGAAGGTGGAAATTTAAATATGAGATCTTAAGCATCACTTATTTATTATGGAGGGGCAGCTAAGTGGATAAAGCACTGGCCCTGGATTCAGGAGGACCTGAGTTTAGGTCCAGCCTCAGACACCTGACACATACTAGCTATGTGACCATGGGCAACTCATTTAACCCTCATTGCTCTGGCAAAAAAAAAAAAAATATGGAACTACCCAGGGCCATATCGTGGCTGTCTTTAACATTTTATATTATACTATACTATATTATATTGTTATATACACACACATGTATATACACATATACAATATCTACTATATATGTATGTGTGTGTGTATATGCACATATTTGTACTTAGTGATTACCTTGTGAGATATTGTGGTGAAGCTAGTGGAAATAGGACCTCCTGGCTGGGTATAATTAGGTGATAACAGGGGATTAAGTTGTGAAGAGATGATAATCTTTTTCAGTAAGACAAAATTTATGGACAGTGGAAAGCAAGAGAGTGAATGGAGAATGATATTCAGAACAAAGGAACTGAAAAAAAAAAACAAAAACAAAAACAATACAAAAAACCCTGTCAGGTCTTAAGAACAAATAGTGAAAATGGGCAGGAAAGCACTTACGGGAATTAGGTGCCAGCACATACTAATACATTCTAGGCTGAGATGAAAGGTTTAATCCAGGAAAACTGAGTAAGGAGTAGACTTACTCATGCAGAAGGCTAAGAAATTTCCTGTGGGCACTGCCTCACTAAGCAGTAGCTTTAACCTAAAGCCAAAGGGACCTGGGACCCAGAAGGGAAAAGGTCTTACTTCTCTAGGAATTTAGGGAGGCTAGAAGAGTTTAACCCTAGATCTGGGAGTGGAAGTCATGTGAAGTATCACTTGACCATTTCCCCGAGGCAAGGAGCATGTCTAAGAGTTAGCAAGCCTGATATTGGTTACATAAAACAAAATTGGCATAGAAGCACCATAAATGGTGGAACATTGGTGGAGAGGAATGAAAATTATTTAGGTAGGCAATAGGGAGGTGGTAATGTTTTGAGGAAAATGTTTCTGGCAGCTTTGTGTAGATGGGTTAAATTGGAGTGGGGACAGATTGCAGGGAGGACAACCTCAGTCCCACAAAGGATTCATGGATAGATTTTAAATCTATGAACTGGGAACCTTTAATATTTTGATAACTGTTCTAACATCATTGATTTATTTTACAGTCCTATAGGTTTTATGTACTTAAAACCACTATTTTGAGACCACAGACTTTACCTGACTTTCAATGGGAATCATAAGCCAAAAAAGTTTATGACAATGGGGCAGCTAGGTGGCGCAGTGGATAAAGCACCGGCCCTGGATTCAGGAGTACCTGAGTTCAAGTCCGGCCTCAGACACTTAACACTTACTAGCTGTGTGACCCTGGGCAAGTCACTTAACCCCAATTGCCTCACTAAAAAAAAAAAAAAAAGTTTATGACAAGATCTTTGGCAAAGGTGGTTGTAATTCAAAGAGGGAGGAAATAGTTGATCAAGAGACATAGTCAACAAGCATTCATTAAGCATCTACTACGTGCTAAGTGCTTGCGCTTATAAAGGCAAGACAGTTCCAACTCTGAAGGAACTCACAGACTAAAAGAAGAGAACATGAAAATAACTATGCACAAATAAAATATATACAGGATAAATTCAAGATCAACAGAGGAAAGCGCTAGCATTAAGGGGGATTGAGAAAAGTTTCTTGTAGATGGGATTTTGAAGAAGGTCAGGAGGCAGATAAGGAAGGAGAGAATTCCAGACAAAGCCAACAGCCAGTGAAAATACCAGGGAGTGATTGAGAATGTCATTAAACAGTGAGGAGGCCAGTGTCACTAGATCAGAGTATATGGGGGTGAGAAATAAGACAGGAAAGGTAGAGAGAAACCAGGTTATGAAGGGCTTTGAATGACCTCCCAAAAAAAGGGACTTACATTTGATCTTGGAGGTGATAGGTGGACAGTGGAATTTATTGAATGGAGGGGCAGATGACATGGTCAGACCTGTGCTTTAGGAATATTAATTTGACAGCCGAATAGAAGATAGACTGGGGTGAGGAAGAGATTTGAGGCAGGGAGACCACCCAGGAGGTTACTGTAATAATCCTGTTTTGAGATGATGAGGGTCTATACCAGGGTGTTAGCAGTGTCAGAGAAGAAAAAGTATATAGGACAAATATTGCAAACGTAAAATCAACACAGAGCCTGCTAACAGATTGGACATGGGAGGTGAGAGATGGGGGAGTTAAAGATAACAGCCAGGTTGCAGCCTAGGTAACTGGGAGGATGGTGATGTCCTCTACAGTAAAAGAGAAGTTTGGTAGGTTTTGGCCACATTGAGTTTGATACCTACAAGATACTGAGTTTGAGACTCCCAACAAGCAGTCGGAGATTACGGACCTTAAGGCTGAATAAAAAGATCTGAGAGTCATCAGCATAGAAATAATTGAATCCATGAGAACTGATAATATCACTGAGCGATAAAGCATAGAGGGAAAAGAATAAAAGAAGTAGTAGAGGCCTTGGTGAACAAATGTGGGAAAAAATGGGTATGGCTCATGGTAATAAAGAAATTAGGAAAGCGTAAATGGGATCGCAGGATCAGAAAGAACTGGAAAGACCCTTAAGAGATATTCTTCTTTCCCTTCATTGTACAAATAAGAAGACTGAGGCCCAGAGAAAGACTCACCTAAGGTCTTAAAAGAAGGTGAGCAGCAGAGCTGAGATTTAAACCCAGGTCCCTTAATGCCAAATTCAATGCTTTTTACTGCATTCTGCTACCATTTGAACCATCTGAAACCTAAATACTCTGGATATTCTCTTGGCTGAATTATTCTTATTATTTTTAAATAGTGATTTACTGCAGTCCTACGTTGGTGCCTCATCATGACATGGAGATGCTTTGGGGTTCTCATGGTCTAGATCAGAAGAACAAAATTTCTGGCAAGTCCTATATAAAGCTTAAAAGGCTTAAGAATGTGGGCCCAGTGATAGATAGACTTATACATTCACTGGCTGAAGACCAGCCCAGACAATTTTGGGGAGGCTCACCATCAGGCTCAGTCAGCAAAGTTATGAACTTTTCAGTCACAGCAACTCTACTGTCAGTTATGGAGAAGCAGCAATATCTGCAACAGTTTTGTGTTTTATATAATATGTACATTTAATCTAGTTTAAATTACAAATTTCAATAAAGCCTAACAATTATTTTTTAAGTGACAAGGTAAATTGACTTATGTCAACACAAGACTTCTTGCGGTAAGAACATTTTCCTTTAACTCTTTCAGATCAAAATAATTTAAAATCATCAGTAAAATTTTGGTCCTGTAAGCCAGAACAGATTCTGCTGTACATTTCACTGCAACAGTCAATCACTAAGTAGTGAAACAGGAACCATTTTTTGATGGCCATGTTTTATTCATCCTTTTCTTTAAACAGGTTAACCAAAGATACAGACAGTATTCAGTAAAATAAAATAGGTGAAATGAATTTTCAAGAGACTGAGATGCCACATGCTACAATTAACCTAATTTTATTCATGCTTGCTTTGGGATGGGGAATAGATCATTCAGTAAAAACATACAGTAAAAACAAAATATGTCTTACCATATACAACTTTTAACCTACAATAATGATGTACCTTAATTACGTCCATGCACACAAGTCTAACATTACAATTTTTTTTTAAAAAATAAACACAATTAAGACTTCTAGGAGCATTTTATAATAAAGTAATTCCTAATTTTTCTTTGTAGATAGATCAAGCACCTCCAAAATACAAATTCCTATACACAGTGAGCGCTTTACTTAAAATGAACACTTAAGTAAATTGAGTACGTGGACAGCCTCAGAACAAGCTGACATTATAATATTCAGCTAGGTAGGCAACAAACCATAGTGCCAAATGAAAAAACTTTATTTGCAAATAAATTTCAAAAAAACTAAGTTAACTTTCTATAATTAAATACAGAAAATATACTGATTTGATAAAATAAATAAGATGTGGTGTATTAACACTTCACTATAAAGAATGCATACCAGAACACTTAATAAACAGTGAATGATTCTTATTAAGAAGTTACTATAATAACGCTGGCTAAATAGAAGTGCATATTGTGAAGCACTATGGGTGGTACATGTTTTGCCACATACTTCTGTTACCTTGAGGTAGATAACACATGTGTACCAAATTCGGCATTCATTTTCAGTTGCTGCTGGTATCATGTGTTTTAAGAAATGTGTACAGTATGAAAAACTTGAAAATACTCATGAATGAAAAATGTTTTAGGAAAAAAATAGATATTTTCATGCAATTATGTACAGTCTCACTGTGTAAATTTCAAGGCAAGATTTTTTTTTCCTGTAAAACAGATCACTGTTTTACTGAGAGAATGTTTTTACTTGGCTTAGTGCATTTCTTTTGTCTCCTCCTGCATTGCATTATTTTGCTCTATTCTTTAATTTTGTGTGCAAACGACATGCCAGTTTAAAATGAAAACTATTTCATGTATAGAAAGTAATTCTGGATTTTAAAAACCAAGAACTAATGAAATCCATACTAAAATGACACCATCTGATTCAAGTAAAAAATGACTTATACTAGTAATAAAAAAGACAAAACACATTTCATGAATACAAAAAGAACTGTCTGCTGAGTGTTTTAGTTCAGATGTTTCAGAATGCTGCTGTATGTTTTATGGGGAATCTGGGGGGAAGATTTCATAGCAGAAGGTGTTAATGTGGCCTGTATTGACTTAAGTGGTGAACCAACTGGACTATGAAACTGTGGGATGCCTATAGACTCAAGCTGCTTGTTAAAGAGGAACTCCCCACTATTGTTAAGAAAACCCTCCTCATTTTCTCTTTCCCCAAACTTGCCATCCTCTACTGGCTCAGTTTCTAGCATTTCAGTATCTTCCTTCCTGCTAAAAAACTTGTCCAAGTAACTGGTGTAAGTGTTTTCCTTCTCAATTTGTTCATCCTTTCTTACTTCACAACAAAACTGATCTATGAGAAAACATTCCTCCCCACCACCTACAAACTGGCTATCCCAAGAAGATTGGTACAAAGCTTCTAACTGAGCCAAATTTGCCATTCCTTTTTCCTGTTTTTCCCGGCTTACTGACTTTGATATCAAACTTTTCAATTCTAGTTGGGACACTGAGCTATTCAAGTCATTTAATTTATCAACAACATCAGTAGACTCATGTTGTGAACTAAGTTGAATAGTTCCTGCAATAAAGGAATCAAAGTCAAATCCTTGATTCTTCTCCCTTTCTTTTTCAACCAGTTGCTGTGATGCTTCCTCAAGAGCTATTTGAGCTTTAACCAATCCATTCCTTTCACATTTTGACTTGCCTTTCTTATCAGATTTTTCTTTGCTTTGTTCTTTCCAATTAGAAAGATCTATAATAAGTTTGGGTTCATAGTAATGGTTAACTTCACTCTCTCTCCAAACTAAGTTATCTAGATATGATGACGACCTCATTTTGTAGTTACAAGTGTGGCTGCATTCCAGATCACAATACTTATTTTCATGATGATCTGGATACTGCCAACAAGGCTCAGTAGAGAAATGGGTATCAAAGGCAGGATCCTTCAGATACTTTTCACGATCTCCATCCAAATATTTTCGAGGATCTACTTGTACTTCCTCTTCATCAGTGACATCAGAAAGAGCCCTTGGGTCACGCTGAACTTCTTCAATATCAAAATTATTGTGTATAGGCCAGTCATGTTCTGAAAATTGACAATCATGGTATCTGAAATAAATTAATATCACAGTCAGTCTATATCTAGATATCATCATTAAATATGTGAATACACATTATATTAAAATTTTATTATATTATAATTTATATTATATTAAAATGTTTGGCTCTCTAAAAGGTACAAAAGTCAGGATTTTCTGTCCTCTAGTAATTTACAATCTGGTTAGGGAGGTAAGACCTGTCCATGTAGAAAGAAATACAAGACAATATATGTCAAATGAATGTATATTTTGACTAAAGGCTTGCAGATTTGCATTTTTTAAAATAATATCATTCACCAGTCACCACCAGATAGGCTCTCCTTAACTAATTCCTCTCTGTTCTCAACCCACCAAAACTACTAGATAAAGAATGAACATCTAATTCAGGCCAATAATTTTGCTAATTTGTAGAGCACTTATCACAAATGGAACTAAGCAAGACATAGCCAGAAAGGACATTCAAGACAGTTAAGTACATACAATTCCATAACTTTATAGAAAGGAAATAATGGGACTCTAGAGAGTTAAGTCATTTGCCCAAGGTCACATAGTTAATGGCAGAGCTAGAAAGAGAACCCTATAAACTTAGTGATAACACAACCCCGCCCCCAACCAATGTTTTAAAAAATGATATAACTTCAGTACATTATTGTACTTTACGATTAGGGAAAAAATAAAGTAAAAATCATATGGCTGGGAAGTTTCTTGGTCACTGTTCCCTCGTTAGGGAAGGATCATGCTATAACCATCTATAAAGATCTATAAGAATTTTAGAAAGATATTCTATAAACTTTCATTTCCAGTTGTCTGAAAATTCCCCTAATAATTAATTTAAACTAGCATTAAAAATATGAGTCAAGAAAAAAATTCTAGATATATAGAATTCTAATATTAAATGGATCTGGATATATATGCCACAGGAAAAATAATTTATCCCCTAATATATATATGAATATGTGTGTGTGTGTGTGTGTATATATGCATGGATGTATATATAATAGCTTAATGATTAGCCTACAAGGCAGATGTCTTTTTAACCTCAATACATTATATATATTTGCTGTACTGTGGAATCTTTAAGCTATGTGCATCCCTTTGTCATTTCCCCTGCTTCCCCATGCCCAACCCACTTCTTCACTTTAAAAGGGCAACAAAACCATTCAAAGGACTATTAACAAAGCATGAAAAAAACACTTTGAGAAAGTACAAAATAATAGAATTTAATTTTTTTCATTCTATAAAGTTGTTTCAGAAAAATATTTTAATAAACATTTTAAATGGTATGTTATGGTAACACAAATAGTATATGTTTAAAGAGAAATAATTTACTAGGAGTGTAAAATTAAGAAGAAACACAGATAAAGACATGGTACCTTTACTCACGCAACTTTTGCATTGATATATCATACAAAAACTCATGAACAAAAATGCCATCATGTTGTGGTTCATAGAAATAAAGGCTAATTATTAAATAATTTAATATAAAATCAACTTTACCTCTCCCAATTATAAATGTGACTATGAGTTTCATCCATGAGCAAAATATCATCAACTTCATCTTCAATGTGAAAAGGATGGCTTGAAATTGGTTCATCCATTGGAAAGGAATAAATGCTCATATAAGGATGGGACAGAGCTTCTTCTGCTGTCAATCGATCCATGGGACTAAATGTCAAAATCTGCTCCAGGAAGTCCAGTGCTACAGAGATAAAGTAGGAATATTTTAAGAGAAATACTTTTCTAAAAGAAAAACAAATCCAGTAATTCACCAACCATATATTAAACACTTACTATATATAAGATACTATGTTACAAAGATAAAAAATGATAATCCCTATCCTCAAGGAACTCACATTTTACTGGGTGTGGGAGGGAACTGGAAAAATATGACACGTATGACAAAGTAGGAAGGAAAGAAGAGCTCCAAACAAAATTCTCTAGATACTTTCAATTCAGGCGTTATTAGGGAAGATGATTTCTAGGCTAAGATTTCAAAGAAAAGGAGGATTCTTTAATGCCAGAGTATATACCTCTGGCTGATGACAGTTAACTGTGATACCCTTTATTACTTCATGTTACACAACAGGAATAGGGAACTTTCTTTGCACAATGACTACGACAAATTATAGGCAAAAGCTAACAAGGGTGCCATATCTAATAAAAATTAACTTACTTTTGTCTATAACTTTTAATATTTTTCCCCTCCTTCAAAAGAACTTGCCTAATTTTTAATTTTAAAAAAATTATACAAAAATTTATTTAATAAAAACAAATACTTTAAAATACTTCAATTCCACATTATGGTAAATTAAGGAAGGTAATGGGAGAAAGAAAAAGGCATCCTTTTCTTATCAATAAATCAAATTAATAGAACAGTCACAAGCTGATAGTTATTCCATATCAACACACCAGTATGTCTGAAAATGTCATAGACCTCACCCATAGTTCTGTTTGAGTTGGTGCATTTCTTCTCTAAATAAGACCACCTTTCTTATCATTTCTCCCAATCTAATCATTAATTGGTTTTCAACTAATCCATTAGCTGACTCACAGCTATGCTAGAATCCCTACTCAGGTTCAACTGCATGGTTAGTCATCTTAATAATAGTGCCCTCCCCACTGTCCTAGTCCCTCCCTCTCTTACCCATGACCTCCCACCATGACTACCTGCCCAACCCCCCATTTGCTTTCTCTGTTCTTAGGTCATGCAGCATAACTCTAGAAAAATGATTAAACATGAGGACTTGGACTGTGACAAATGACTACTGGACCATTTCAATTATTGGTCCATGTTCAGTAATCTTTTTATTATTTTCTTGCTGCTGTCCTAGTAAGCTCCCCATAACATTTGTATAGCTAGACTGTGGCCTGTTTAAATGAAGCAAACAGATTTATGACAAAGTGTAGGATAATAAAGTACTATCCTTATACCAAAAGTACTTTATTTAAAAAAGGCCATTTAGGGCAGCTGGGTGGAGCAGTGGATAGGTCACTGGCCCTGGAGTCAGGAGGACCTGAGTTCAAATTCTGTCTCAGACACTTGACACTTACCAGCTGTGTGACCCTGGGTAAGTCACTTAACCCCAACTGCCTCACCCCACCCCCCAAAAAAGACCATTTATCACACTTCTTCAGGTTCAAATCTGAAATACATTTTACTGGAAAGCTTATTACTATCTAGTGCAAATTCCCACATTTTCTCTCATCCCTACAACTTAAATTTGTCTCATTCTTCTTACCTCTTGCTGGAGAGGAGAAGTGTTACTCTTCTCTAAAGCAAATCATCCCACCAGTACCCTAGAGCTCATTTCTTTCTCGATTCCTGAGGTATCTTATTTTCATTTCTTTTCCCTCGCTAAGCCTTTTAACTCTGTGTACTCAGAGGTCCCCTAGACCTTAAAATAGCCTTTCCTTTAATTTGCTTCCCCTTATAACTACAGTTATATTTCTTTTATCCTGCTTCCTTTCACTAGCAAATATTTCTGGATTTCAATGTTTCCTTTAGTTTTTTGAAGCTATTAGCAGACAACCAAACAACATGACAAAAGAAGCCTAAGTATACATGAGCAGAGTTTGATAATAGCAAAAACAAATGAAAACACAATCTGATCTATGACACATAGAGATATTCCAATGCTTCATCAAGGCACAAAGGTAACCCTGAGATTTCAAAGACCGTATCAGCAGTCTGGAAACCATACATAGCAAGTTCTGCCACTTTGGAAAGGATTGGAGTATTATGTCAGCAATGGACTATGTCTGATTTCTAAGGATAAGCATAGCTGAGTAGGGAGAGACTCATCACCATAGGGTGGCTACTTCATGAATTCTTTGGCAGTGACAACTCAGAAATTAACAAAAATATAAAACAATTTTCAGTCCAGATTCTGCACTCATAGTGGCAGGGTGGTTGAAAAAGCCAGAGGGTTCTAAGATGCCTAGTTGGCATTCTAAATGTGAAATCCTTGTATAGTGACCAACCAGGAGACTTAATTCTAGAGGTACTAATCCTCTCAATCTTCACATTCTTGCTTTATAGAAATAATTAGTAATTTCAATCACGTCTGACTATTTGTGACCCCTTTTGGAGTTTTCTTGGCAAAGATACTGGAGTGGTTTGCTATTTCCTTCTCTAGCTCACTTTACAGATGAAGAAACAGAGGCAAACAGGGTGAAGTGACATGCCCAGGGTCACATAGCTAGTAAGTGTCTGAGGCCAGATCTGAACTCAGGTCTTCCTGACTCCAGGCCCATAGCTCCATCCACTGTACTATCTAGTTGCCCATATAGAAATAACAAAAGACAAAAGGATGTTGCAGCCAAATGAAAGGCTGGTTCACAGATTCTTCCCTTGGAGAGGCAAATAAAGAGGCTGGCAGAATTGTTTTTATTGTGTGCCCCAAGGCAACAAAAGAAACACCTTCATATAAGATCATCTCATCTTTTTTTTTAGTGAGGCAATTGGGGTTAAGTGACTTGCCCAGGGTCACACAGCTAGTAAGTGTTAAGTGTCTGAGGCCGGATTTGAACTCAGGTACTCCTGACTCCAGGGCCGGTGCTCTATCCACTGCGCCACCTAGCTGCCCGATCATCTCATCTTTTAATGGTTATGATGAAGATATGAAAAAAAGGCAACTGGGAAGAAAATTGTAGCTTGTGTGCCAACATCTACTTCAGAGTAGAAGGTAGACAAATTTTATGAAAACTTCAATGAGAAGTGCCAAATTAAATTAACATACACTTTAATATTTGTTGACTTCAATGCAAAAGTAGGACTAGGGAAGACAGTGAAATATGTTGTAAAAATCAATGTTTAAGGAATACTAGATGAGAGGGCTAAAGGCTTATAGACTATACAGAATTTACCAAGCTAAGCATCACAAATACTTTATGAATCAGGTGGCTGGCAGCTAGGTGGCACAGTGGATAAAGCACCAGTCCTGGAATCAGGAGGATCTGAGTTCAAATTTGGCCTCAGACACTTGACACTTGACTTAGGGCTGTCATTAACCTCAATTGCCTCACTTAAAAAAAAAAAATCAGGTGGCACTGGACATGAGTATTAAATAACATTTTTTAAAAAAGAAAACTGATAATGATCCAAGACAATTCAAAAGGACTCATGATGGAAAATGCTCTACATATCCAGAAAAAAGATCTATGGAATCTGAATAAAGATTGAACCATATTATTTCTCCTTTTTTTTTCCTTTTTTGAGGTTTTCCCCCTTTGTTCTGATGCTTCTTTCACAACATGACTAATGCAGAAATAGGTTTAATGTGATTGTACATATATAACCTATATCAGATTGCTTTCTGTCTTGGAGAGGGGGAGGGAAGGGAGGGAGAGAGAAAATTTTGGAAACTCAAAATCTTATAAAAACAAATGTTGAAAACCATCATTACATGTAAAATAAATACTATTAAGATTTTTTTTTTAAAGAAAATTGATTATATCCTTAAGGGAAAATAACTGGTTTGAAGTAATTTTCAATCAGCTCTCTTGTCAAACCATCAACTTGTTAGAACAAGGACCAAATCAATAACAAATTACAATAAAAATAAGAAGATATAGTGTGTATTTCAGGCAACTTCAATCTGACCTATGTAAAAAAGTAGTTTGATGATGAAAAATGGAAAACAAAAGAACACACATTAATAGATATAACCATTTCTAAAGGAAGTTGGACTAATGTAAATCAATTGCCATAAAAAGACCAAAGGAATACAGATACTGCCTCAACCAGAAAACTACTTGATCTCCTTGCCAAACAGAGAAATGGCAGCCAACAGCCATACTGGTTCAGACTCTAAGCTCATAAGGTCTCACTGAGGATGACAGTGGAAGATTTTGAGCAGTATCACCTCATAAAACAGTGGGAAGCAAAAAAAAGAAAAACAAATTTACAGAAAGCTTGTTCAGTTAAGCCAGATCATCCCAAGAGCTATACAAATGAAACGAAAGGACAACAAGCATGAAAAATGGAAAAGATCTACAAAGATGTGTACAACAAATTCTTTTCACCATCAAAGGTAGTGGAGCCACCACATTTGGACTCTAATATCACAGTTCTGGATGTGCTTCCTGAGGAAGTGGAAATGGCACTGAAGAAAACAAAGATGGAAAAAGAAGCTGGACTCATCCAAGCACACATAAAGGTGGTCCGTGCTGGAGGCGACACAAGTTTGTGGGTGTGGAGGTATCCATTCTCAAGGTATCTGAAAAAGGGGAAGATACCAAAGGTATCTCAGACCTTATTACCACCAAAAAAAAAAAAAGTGACTTAGAATAAACTTGTAACTACTGACCCATATGCCTACAGGGAGTAGTCATATGAATGATTTGACTACCTCAATAACCTTTTCCAAAGTAACTCCTTTTCCTTACTTTTTTCCCCTCCCCTTTCCCATCTTCACTTCCCCCACAATATTTTTAGGGCTGTCATTAAAGAATTGGATGAAAAATAGAAAAGAAAGCACATAAAGGTATTGGGTATTTTGAGGGGATTATGTGTCAGCCTGAATTTTCCTGATTTAAGATGATGGAAACCATGTGGTATTGGGTACAATGGAAAAGAGGCTTTGGACTCAGAATACAACTTTAAATACTGACCCTGCTACCTTCTTATCTAAGGACATAACCTTAATTTGTACAAGTCACTTAGCTTCTCTGGAACTCAGTTTCCTCATCTCTAAAATGAGGGAGTTGGACTGGCTAGCCTTGCCTTCCTACTCTAAATCTATGATACTAATAACCTTATGTTAGGGGTTAGAAAGATTGGAACTGATTCTTCAGCAATATGGATAGAGTACAGGGAGCAGCTAGATGGCACAATGGATAAAGCACCAGCCCTGGATTCAGGAGGACCTGAGTTCAAATCCGACCTCAGACACTTGACACTTACTAGCTGTCTGGGCAAGTCACTTAACCCTCATTGCCCTGGGGATATATATATATATGGGTAGAGTACCAAAACCAACTATCAAGGTGAATCCTAAAGGCTGAGAATGAGCCTGGGATGAGGCAACTGCCAAATGCGCAATTCCACTCAGTTAGATAATTAGTGTTCTGGTAAGGAAGACAATCTTTCTCTAAAGACCAGGATGTTTTGGAATGTACCCATATCAATAAGGCCACAGATCCATGGAAGAAACTAAGCATGATATGCACAGTTTATGCATACACACACACACACATATATATATGTATGTATGGTTATAGTATATTCTCCTTTTCCCATTCTCTTCATCTCAAAACCCTCTGAACACTATCCACCACTCTCCCTTTCCCCAGTCTCTGATATGCACTGGCTCTATTTGCCACTGATTGATCCCATCCCCTCCCATCTTGTCAAGCATAATGAATTCTCAATAATCAACCCTGTCCCATCTTCAACTCCTATCTACTGGTTCCTTTCCTACTACTTTCAGGGATGATGAAGTCTTTTCCCCACCATCCTTTAGAAAAAGCTTTCATTAGACTCTACAATCCCCATCATGGTATCATGCTCTATCCTTCCTCCTTTTTCACTGCCAAACTCCTCAAAAAGGCTGTCTATACTTTGTAACGATTGGAATGAGGCCACCTGCTGGAGACTTACTGTAGAAAAGCTGCACCATGAGGTGAACGTCTCTGAGGGCAAGACCATGAGTCTTTTCTTTGGTGTCAGGAAGTTACGTTTGCTGGTGGGAGGAAGAAAGGGGAGCCTGGCGCTCTGACTCGGGGCTCTTTCCTGAGGACGCTGGTGGAGAAGGGAGCGAGAAATGTGTTCTCCCTTTAATAGATAGATGAATTTAGGCCTTTCTCTCTCTCTTTACCAAATTCTTATTCTCCTTAATAAATGCTTAAAAGTCTAACTCTTGCTAAAGCTTGTAATTTATTGGTGACCACTCATTAGATATTTTAAACAGACTAGCTAGAATTTTAGCCCTTAACAACTTGCAGCTTCTACTTCCTTTCTTTTCATTCCTCAGTCCTTTTTTAATATGGCTTCTGACCTTATTCAACTGCAACTGCTCTCTTTAGTTACCAATAATCTCTTACTGCCAAACCTGACAGTCTTCATCCTTCTCAACCTATCTGCTCCCACGGACACCACTAATCACCCATTTCTCTTAAAATATTCTCTTCTTGGGGCAGCCAGATGGCGCAGTGGATAGAGCACCAGCCCTGGATCCAGGAGGACCTGAGTTCAAATCCAGCCTCAGACACTTCACACTTACTAGCTGTGTGACCCTGGATAAGTCACTTAACCCTCACTGTCCCGCCACACACACACACACAAATATATATATATATATATATATATATATATATATATATATATATTTTCTCTTCTTTCTAGGGTTTTGTGACTGCTCTCTCCTGGTTCTCCTCCTACCTCTCTGCTCCTTTTTAAATCTCCTTTGCTAATTCCTTATCAATAACATGCCCCCTAATTATGAATGGTCCCCAAGACTCTGTCCTAGGCCCTCTTCTCTATCAGTAACTCACTAGCTCCCATGGATTTAATTATCACCTCTAATATGGATGATACAACCAAAGTTTCTCCCCATGATCTTCGGTATCAAGTTATGAACCATTTAGTGGGTATTTCATACTGGATAAAGTGAAGATATCAACAGACCCCAAAATGAACTCATCTTTTCCTCTCCTCAAACTCTCCCTTCTTCAAAACCTTCCCTATTTATGAAGAATTCCAGGTTTCTAACCTTGGAATTTTTGTTAACTCTTTACTCCCTGCCCCCCAACATATCCAATCAGTTCCTAAATCTTGCCATTTCTAGTGCCAAAAGATCTCAAGTCTAACTCTTCATATCTCTACTCATACAACTGTGATCTTAGTTAAGTTAAGGTTCTTATTACCTCTTACCTAGATTATTACAGGAGCCTTACTAGGCCTGTCTGCTCATCCATAAAATGTGGCAGTTGGATTAAGGGATCTCTAAGTACCTTCTGACAATCCAATTCAACAAATATTTGGGTAAACCTATGACCCTAAAGTGTGACAAGCTATCAAGTTAAAACTCATTTACTGAGAAAGACCAATTTAATAAATATCCACACAAAAACCTATGTAGAGAGAACACACCACCCAATTACCAATCACTCCAAAAACCTCCACCTGGTCTTCATCCTTTGTAACCCCTTGATTTTGTATAGAAAAATGTAAAATTTTCTTTATATTAGACTTATGCAAATTAAGAAACCATATTCATCTAGATATGTAGTCAAGAATATTCTAACTTACCATGCTAAAATCAGGAATATCAAGAAATACTTAGTGCTCCACATCTAGTTTTGAGCAGATTCTAACTTGTACTCCCTACAGACATCAATGAATCATCAAATATTTGAAGATAGGTAAGGAGTGCCCATGACAAATGCCATTCTTTTATTACATGCTGCTGCTACTTCTCAATTTGACAAACAGCCTTTGGATGGTAGTCATCCCTAGCTCTCCTAAGTATATGGTTCTTGATGAGAGGTTAAGATACCTCCCATCTAAACTTCCCTGCTAATCTAACAATGAATATTTCAAGTTTTGTCTTTAGTTGGGTACTTCCAAGATTTCACCAGGAAATTACACATTAATTTTTTTTTGGTTTTAAAACATTTGAATGAATGTGCCTTGATTTCTGGCTTGCTCAAAGAATTTTTTCAAAAGCTAATAAGGCTTTGGGGCAGCTAGGTAGCAAAGTGGATAGAGCCCTGGAGTCAGGAAGACCTGAGTTCAAATCCTGCCTCAGACACTTGACATGTACTAGCTGTGTGACCCTGGGCAAGTCACTTAACCCTAATTGCCTCACCATTAAAAAAAAATTTAAAAATTAACCCCAATTGCCTCACTAAAAAACAAAAAACAAAACAAAACCAAAAAAAAAAAAAAAAAAAGCTAAGGCTTTAAGCCTTGACACTAGTTTTCTATTCTGCTCTAAATAGCAAGAAACAATGAATGCTTTATTAAATTAGTGCCTCCTCATTTTGATCTCAGGAAGAATAATTCCATTCTTAAATGCATCTTGTATGTACATACTTGAAAATCAACTTAGAGGACTAAGATTTTTGTGGACTGACAGTCATTAATTCTCTCATGGGCTATAAAAAATAGCACAGGGGTGGCTAGGTGGCGCAGCGGATAAAGCACCAGCCCTGGATTCAGGAGGACCTGAGTTCAAATCTGGCCTCAGATACTTGACACTTACTAGCTGTGTGATCCTGGTCCAGCCAAAAAAAACCCCAAAAAAACCCCAAAGCTAGTTAGCATTCATGCACATCAAAAGATGTCACACTTCAGCTGGGCCACTAAATAAGGTGTTACCTTGGGCAAATGATAAAAGGGATGATTGTTTCATTTTCTATGCTACTTATTTCTGTTCCTACCTCCTTAAAAAAAAAAAATCTGCTGAAATTTCCTTTGAATAACTGTTTTGTTCCTTCTCTAGTTCCTTTAGATTTAAGTTTATTTTCTTCCTTTTTTCTTATTAATGAAAACACTTGGTGATATAAATTGGCTTCTAAGTAAAGCACTGGCTGCACCCCATATATTTTAACATGACATTGTTATTACTATCTTTTAAATATTATTTTTCTGATTTCTTTACCCCAATCACTGTTTGATAAATTGTTTTCAGTTTCAAATTAGTTTTATAACTTTTGCTCATTGTTATTTAATTCTATTTTATTGCAGTATGGTCTAAAAACATAGTAGACACACACAAATACATATTAAAGGCACATATATGCACACATTTTTTCTGTCCCTTTGAATTTATTTATCTCTGACCTAAACTGTAATGAAATCAAGCTTTGTGAGTGTTTCCTGTGCCCTTGAAAAGGTGTTTTCCCCATGCTTCTCTCATTTAGTTCTTTCCATTATCTGTTAATTCCAACTTAATAAAAAGTAAACAGTTTACATAGTAACACTGTTAATCTTTTCATTTGATTTGTCACATACTGATAAATGAGATGTTGAAGTTCCTTGCTATATTTTTGTTTATTTATTCTTTTATTGCTGATAGGTAGGGTTCAATGAATAGAACACTTTACCTGGAATCAGGAAGACGAGTTCAAATCCAGATTCAGGCACTCATTAGCTGTGTGACCCTGGGCAGGTCATTTAACCTCTATCTGCCTAATTTTTGTCATATGAAAAAGGGAATAATTAATAATAGCACCTCTCCCAGGGCTGAGGATAAAATGAGACAATATTTTTAAAGCACCTTGCAAACTTTAAAGTGCTATATAAATGGTAGCTATTATCACTTTTAATGAATTTAATGAACTTTTGAATTCATTATTGTTACATTATTTTCCATTTATTTTTCCTTTCATTATTATGTCATTCTTTTATTTTGTCTCAATTTCTTTTCTGACTTAAATTCTACTTTATGAGATATATTGTTACTGACAGCCCAGGGCAACAGGAATGCTTTCTAGATTGGGTATTTAACTGCTGATCAATCTCATAAGTATAAGAAACACCAGGATATATGAAGTAGTAGTCATAATTGTAGTTGTTATAGTTGTAATAGTACTACTCACTAGCATTTATATAGCATTTTTTGTTTGGTTTGGTTTTTGGGATTTTTTTGGTGAGGCAATTGGGGTTAAGTGACTTGCCCAGGGTCACACAGCTAGTGTTAAGTGCCTGGGGCAGGATTTCAACTCAGGTCCTCCTGATTCCAGGGCCAGTGCTCTATCCACTGCGCCACCCAGCTGCCCCCATTTTTAAGATTTTCAAAGCACTTTACAAATATAATTCATTTGCTCCTCTCATCAGCCCTCGGAGGTAGGTGCCATTATTATCCATTTTACAGTTGAGGAAACTGAAGCAGATTATCTAAGTGACTTGTTCGGAGTTATAAAGCTAGTTAAGTGTTTGAGATGGGATTTGAACTCAGGTCTTCCTGACTCTAGGCCCAACCCTTGATCTATTATTACACCTAGCTGCTGAACAAAAGTCCTGAGATAAATGTTATTCAGTTTTAAAAGTCTGCTTTAAAAACTGGGGGGGGGGGGGGGGGGGGGGGTTTGCGCAGCTAGGTGGCGCAGTGGATAAAGCACCAGCCCTGGATTCAGGAGTACCTGAGTTCAAATCTTACTAGCTGTGTGAACCCAGGCAAGTCGCTTAACCCTCACTGCCCCACAAAAACAAAACCAAACAAAAAAAACAAAACTGGGGAGGGAGAGTTGTCACATAAATGGACATTTTAATGATACTTTGGAGTTTTTTGTTGTCTGCTTATTTGTTTTCTTCCTGAGTTGTATGTGACCTTCTCTCCTAGGCTTCCTATTCAAAGTGTACATCCATACCCCACACATAACCACTTCTATTAAAAGATGAGTCAGAAACTAAGCTTACAAACAAATACTGGTAGAGATTGCTGAAATAGACCAATAGATTCCTTATAAAGCATTATACCAATAAACTAGAAAAACACTTTGGATTGTATATATTTTCTCTCTCTCTTTCTCTGTGCACAATATATATGCAACAGATGCAGAAAAAGCCTTCAATAAAACCCAACATTCGTTCATATTGCTACATTCTACTCTACTTTTGCTAATTATGTCCGGATAGAAGTTTGGTCCAGCCTGAGCTTAGGAGGCCCTCCCACTCTCCAGCAACAACAAATCCAGAGAACAATGGTGTCAAACTTGAATATAAACAGGGGCCATTAAACTTGTATATAAGGATCCCATTGAGCCACATATAGATTTAGTTTTAAAATGTGAATTATTTATGTTTTAGTGTATTTTTACTTACTCAGTTAAATATTTCCCAATTACATTTTAATCTGGATCAGGTCATATTTGGGGGTATTGTGGTCCATGTGTTTCTGACACCTCTGATCTGGAGGATTCTTCCTGCTTGCTGCCTCGGGCCAGTGAGTCTCTTCAAATATTCTCAAGTAGAAAGTTGGGAATGGAGCTAACAGATAAAAATTTGTCTCCCTGCCAAACAAAATACTAGTCTAAAGGAAGATCAGAAATTAGGGAAAACTATTAGGAATGTCATAGCCAAAATGGGGTAAATGGGATTTCCCCATTATAAAAAGCAATCCTCCCACTTCTTTCTTTCTGGAACTTCATCCCAGATGTTTACATCAGTGGAACCATCAGTGAGACAAAGTAGGCTTTGAAGAACACATAGCCAACTAGAAGTTTCCAGAGGCCTCAATCAGCAGCTTTAGTCCTGTGACCCTATCAAATATAGCCCAAAATATCATTCCTATTTTAAACATGACTTAACATACGTTATGTTTTATGGGTTGTCCAATTCATCTTTCTGGCAAGGCTAATGCCTTACCATAAAAATCAGACGTCTATTTAGAAACATCTGATACTAAATGGTAGGGAAAATGGAAAAAAGATCACTTCTGATCTACTGCTTCCAGTAAACTCCTTTACCTGACCCCCTCCCAAATCTCATATCAATATACTTGTTTTCTGAACTTTCAGTTACATGTTTTACAGAAACTCTATTTTAAACTAGCTCTTTTTTTTGCATTGAATGTATTTTTTTACAAGCAACACATTGATGGGTTTTATTCTTGATCCATTTATAAGTAATACATTCAATTTTGATCATTTTCTTATTGTTCTTGCAGTCTAGAGGCAGTAGAATCTGTCAATCTTCTTTAAGTATTTTAATTATTAAAGCTATTACATAAAACACACCTAAATCCCTGCCCAACTCTAAACCTCTGCTCACTCTTATTCTTTTGTCCCCTTGTGCAGACCCTTACTGGGACCACTAGATACTAAATGATTCTTTTACCTTCAAAGATGTCTCAGTAAAATCAACTGTCAATTTTTTACAAGATGAGGAACCATAAACAACTTTATCAGTTAACTAAAGCTGCCCAACCTTATACTAGTTTTAAAAGCTCCTCTGTCCAAATACCTTCACTGATGAAACCCACTCTGACCACAAGCATTTAAAGGTTCTCTGACCACAAGCATTCTGCTGGGCTTACTAGTAGGAGCTTCCTTCTAAAAGAACCCCAGGCATCAGAAACTGAATAGGTCTTCCACAAATATGGGCCATGAGAAAATACCTGTTGCTTGTGAAAGAGAATGGAAGCCACACCTTTGGAAAGGGCATTTATATATCCAGACCTGGAAGGATGATTCACTACTTACTGCACTCACTCCCAGCACCCACTTTGTTGACTCATGAGAAGAACAAGAAACCTCAGGACACAGCTTAAATATTAAATGAATAATCTGTAACTTGATTGTGCATGTCTGGGTGATTTGCTTAGGCAATGACCATAGTCAATTGCTTTAACTAGGCATCCAAAACACAGACTCCTAGCCTGAGACACCCCTGGAAACTGTAGCAAAATGTTTTAAGCTGGTCATAAAACAACCCAAACAGAACTAACCCCTGTCAGATAAATACCCTTCACCAGACCATTAATAACTGATACCTTCTCCTTCATTAGAGAATGGGGTGCACACAATGGCCACTTCTGAACTCAAAACATCTATCTGGTCTTAATAAAGGTCCTCCATATTAACCTCACAGAATGATGGGTAACAAGCTCTCCCCTTAAAAGTCTTCAAAGATGAGGGCAGCTAGGTGGCACAGTGGATAAAGCACTGGCTCTGGATTCAGGAGGACCTGAGTTCAAATCTGACCTCAGACACTCGACACTTACTAGCTGTGTGACCCTGGGCAACTCACTTAACCCTCATTGCCCTGCAAAAAACAAAACAAACAAAAAAGCCTTCAAAGATAATTTGACAAACGAAAGGTCCACAACCAACTAGATAAGACAAATGAACAACTACATGAAAAAAAATATAGGAGGCATTCATTTGTTCCTCTTCCACCCCTAGAAACTTAACACTAGAATCAAATCACTACACTATGCAAAACTGGGTAAGAGACTTCCTGAACCATGTAGTTTTGAACCAGCAAAATGGTTTTAATGATGGATGGATCAGAAAGAACGAAACCAAAAATATATGTCCATTATAAGACATCTACCAGTTACTCTAAAGTCCTATAAGAGACAACTCTTCAAAGTACATAATTACCCATTAAACACATAACCATGAATTTTAAGGTCCCAGAATCACAGACTCATGCATTGAGAGCTGGAAGGAACCTTAAAGGTCTTTGGGTCCACCCTTTGATCCATCTTATACATGAGAAAACTGAATCCTGAAGAGATTAAGTGACTTGTCCAGATCTCTGGAGGGATTTTAACTCAGACCTTTCTGACTCCAAGTCCACCATCCTACCCCCTACATTATAGTACATCTCTCATCTCCCTTCCGTACTACATACAGGAATGAACATATATATCTTCATCCCTCCCTGCCCTGAAATGTGCAGATCAGGTCATTCAGACCTCAGGCCTCCCTCTTTGAACATCTGACTCCCAACCATGAGTCAGATTCCAGGGCTTCTAGTCACTATTCCAGGGCTTCTTACATTACACTATGCTTTGAATAAAGGCCAAAACTTTATTATGTGACCTCTAATCAATCGAAGCTTAAAAAGACAAATCTATTTTTAGGTATCCCAACTTTACTCCCCAGATGATATCCAATCCCCCCTCTGTTTCCCCCCAACACTAAGTACATCTCCAATAGGACGTCTCATATCCCAGTGACACTTATACTAAGTGCTTTTGATAGTATTTTTTCATAAGACTGGTAAGATTATGACAAATTACCATTGGACAAAGAAGTTAGTTTAAAATGTTTTTCCTTTCATACTGCTTAATTAAAACATGTAGCATTGGTGTAGTTTGATTTACTAGTAGGCATATACCCCAAAGGGATCAAAAACAGTATACACCAAAATATTCAAAATAGTACTTTTTATAGAAACAAAATTGATACTCATCAATTGCAGAATGGCTAAACAAATTGTGACTCATGAATGTAATGGAAAATTAATGCAATGTAAAAAAAATGATTACAAAGAAGCAAAAGATGTACATGAACTGATGCAGAATGTAGAAATAACCAGGAAAACAAGATACAAAAAGACAATATAAACAGAAACCAACAAATAAATCTGTAATAATAATAACCAAATTGGCCTGGGAAAAAACATGAGATATCATGTCTCCCTTCTTTTCAAAGACAGTAGGCTACAAGAGAGGAATACTACATATATTAGGCTCAGTTACTGAATTGATTTGTTTACTGCCTCCCCCTCCCTTTTTTCCTTTGTTACAAAGGATAGCTCTCTGAGTAGCAGACTGGAAGAGACATATGTTGTCAAAAATGAAGGTAACATCAAAAAAAATCTATAAACATTTTTAAAAGAAAAAGTGCTCATGTTTTATTTTATCTTGTTTTTACAAACAAATATAACTAATAAACAAGCTTACTTATTTAGCACCTATACATGTACACATATCCTAATACCTATATTATTAAGTTCACTTATTTCCAATGACTATCTTTAACTGTAATACAAAAGCCTGGGGTAAATACATTGGTACTGCTTCCTGGCAAAATCAATTTCCCTCAAAGTGAGAGAATTCCATTTACTGTGGTCATGCTATAGGGTAAATGATCCGAAGTGAAAATAGGTACATTACATCTAAAGAACTGATAAGGGATAAAAAGCTTTTATATTATCTAAATATCAAAATCTAAGTCTGTATTATATCAAATGAAGTGTAGATACATGTATTCCTTTGATGTTTATGGATGAGAATGGAGAAAGGAACTGACAATACAAATAGATATTGTTTGTTTTCAATATTTCATAATATTGTTGCTGCCATTTGTACAATCAACCTCTCTATCTTCAGAGATGTAAAGCTGTAGATTTTGAAATGAGAATTGATCAGCAGTTCTATGAGTCACAGTTTAATTACTAGAGACTTCTGATAGGCTGCCATTTTTATGTTTTGATGAGAGTCAAGGCCATGAACTTTCAAATCAGCCAAAGCTATCAGTGTCTCTGTCATACTTTCTATGCTAATTTTGGCATCCCTCTTTTTCCACCATTCCTTCCTACTATCCTAGAGGGGTAATCTCCTTTTAAAGGCTTAATATTTGCAATTTCAAAAGACTCTAGAAAATGGATATCTATCTTGATGAGAACAAGCACATCCTACATTTGAAATCCAGAAATATATGCTAACACAAAATCAAACAGCTTCTGTCTGGGTAGTTACATCTTTAGCTACTTTAGAGGTCCTGATTTCTACAGTCCTTGATTTTAGGTTAAACTAGACCTCAAGTTCCAAGTATTCTAGAACGGTATGAATATTTCATTTAGTTGTCTTAATGGGATATATCTATTGACAAGTACTTTATTCAATCTTTGACACCTGACAAGTCCCTGGACAAGGGAGAAAAACAGGCCTCTTGTGAATCCTCCTTCATTGCCAGCATTTACATAGCACTTACTATGTACCAGATGGAGGGCTAAGTGCTTTACTAATATTCTCATTTGGTTTTCACAATAACCCTGGAAGGTAAGTGCTATTACTATCCCCATTTTACAGTTGAGGAAACAAAGTAAACAGAGGTTAAGTGATTTGTTCAAGGTCACAGAGATAGTAAATTTCTGAGGTCAAATTTTAAACTCAGGTCTTCCCGACTCCAGGCTCTACTCAACAGGCCACTAGCTGCCTCAATATCCACAGCCACCATTTTAATGCCTGGATCTCTCCCCACCAGAGATCTTTTGATCAACAGTTAATTGTCTGTTTTTCACCCTTGTAGTAGACTCTGATGAGGCATCTCCAGCCTTCATCATGCTCTGTTTCTACCAATCATTCCTTACTGGGGACCTATTCTCTCCCTTTTCTGCTCTCCAATATGAACAAAAGAGTAACTGGAGAGCTTCATTATCCTAAAACAGTAACATACAAAAACTAACATTCATTCATTCAGACAATTATAGACTCATAAAAGGGTCAGTGGCTATTATGCAAAAATCTATAAAAAGCCCAAAATCCACACATGCAAATCCTGCATCAACATTAACAAAGTAGCTTCATTCTTTTTCGACTGATTGAAAAACAAGAATTATCTTAATATCCATTATCATTTTGCCATATAATATTTCTTGGAATGTTTATTCTGTTAGTATTAAGGTGGTAAAACTTACTATTTTTTTTTTACTCACATACATACAATTTAACTTCCAAGCATTTTGTTAAAATGGAGATATTATTTACAACCAGTAAAGAAAGAGAAGCTAGAAGTGGGAGGGCTGGGGAGGGAGAGGAGGTAATGGATACCTCTAACTTTCCAAATTGGCGTAAGAAATGACAGCTCTATAAAAGAAAACAAAACATTTGGTGCCACTATCTGGCAGAACCCTAGAATGAATGGGCCACATGATGGGTTTAAGCAAATTTTTAGGAACATAAACCAAAAATAACTTTCATTACTAATATTTGCCCCTTATAAAAATACTGAGATTACAATTAAAATTGAATGATTAGCATTATAGTTAAAGCCCTTTACATTCTGTTTATATTAGCACTGACCCAAAAAGTGACATAAAACTCATATAAAATTGAAAAGCTTTAGTAGTCAACTAAAGTTTTGCATCTCCTTACTTTTTTCTCTCATCATTCATATTTATACATGCTCTTTTCAGTCTTACTTTTTTGTAAGAGTTGGTATCTGATACAAATCGGCTATCACTCAACACTTACACATTCATACTCACCAGTTCTACTCCAGTCTTGTTCTACCTTCTTCGCCATCCCTCCCTGCCCTGCAGTCTCACTCTGAGCTGCTGACTTAGTCATTCTGCTCCCTTATGCCTTTTCATTCACAGCCACACCTTCATACTTATTCAGAAAAACATGGAGTCACCCTACCCTTGGTATGACTCCCTAGAAATCTGGATACTTAATGACAATAGCCATCTCTGTCTGTTATTGCTAATGGCACTCAAAGACTAAAGAGGCTAGAGAAGGAATAAGGTTTGGAGCCAGAAAGTGACCTCAGAAAGGCAAAGATTCATAAGGGGGATACATGAAGAACAGAATACAAAGTTGGACCTACATGCCCTTAGACATTGAAAAAAAATGGATCATGCATATGTACAAAAAACCCTTTTCTTGGTAAGATTAGACTGTCCTTAGTTTGGCAAAGAAATATAAAGAAAATAATAGTTAGTCCCCATCCAGATTACCTTCACGACTAATTCCTGGAAGCAGCTGAATTAAGGGTTTGTGTGGCTCAGTCATATCATTTTTTATGTAAACTGGGATTACACTGAGAAGCTCCTGACGATCTTCCTCATGTACAACAGGAATAGATTCTAAAATCAGCTGCATCTGTTCAAGTTCATGTGCACCTGAATAAGAAATACCAAGTAAAACATATAAAGACAATGACCCAAGAAGCCAAGACTGCCCCCAAAAAAGCCAAAAATTGTGATCTCTTCCTTTAAATTACTTTGTAGCATATATTTTATCTGTATACATATTTAATTTTCAATAGAATAATAGCTCCCTGCAGGCAGGTACTGTCAAAGAGTCAGATTTAAAAGAGGAAGGAATCATAAAGATCATCATCTAATCTACCTCCTCTTCCCATTCCCCCTTTTCCACAAATGAAGAAATGGAGACCTCGAAAGATTAAGTGCTTGGCTTGATCCCATACACACTGAGTAACACAGTCAGGATTCAAACTGACGTGCTCAGAGCCCAGATGCCAGGTCTACCACCCCATACTGTCTTCTCTGCTATTTTAGTTTTTGCTTTTGTATTCCTAGACCCCAGCATACGCTCTTACACATTACTAAACCATTGAAATACATTTAATTGAACACATTCACTATTATAATTTCCATTATATTTTGTAACTTGTACCAAATAACATTTGTAATTAGCTGAAATGCACATTTTATTAGGTTTATAGACAATTCCTACTTTATAACCACCCATAATGTCATTAATCTCTCATTTGCTAGTCTCCAAAAAAATCTTTATTATTCTTTTGCCCATACTTTATCTTAGTTGATTCATTAGCTGGGACACCATGTCAAGGCAACATGGTATAGTATAAAAACACTGAAACTGAGATTAAGAGACCTGAGTCATAATCTAGTCCTTGCTTAGCTACTAACCAGCTGTACACTTTCAGCCAATTAACTTAAGCTCTGGACCACAGTTTCTATGTAAACAAAATGATAAAATCAATCCTGGTGATCTCCAAGGTCCCTTCCAGCTCTAAAATTCTCTGCTTCTAAACTCTAGTATTTCTACTGGAGAAAAACAATAACTGAATTCTATGCACTAGTTCCTTTTGAAAAAGAACCCATTTCTCATCATTCTGTTTTCTAATATAGTTCCTAGCATAGCACTGCAGTAAACATTAGAAAGTGCCTATACATTAAAATGTTGGTCAGAGATCATAAGACTAGATCTAATTTTCAGCTTCTAGATATTACTCTTACTAACTGAATGACCGAGGTAAGTCACATCTTTCAACAATCTTAGTTTCTACATCTATAAATGAGGGAATTAGACCAAATGATCTCTGACATCCTTTAGAAATAGCTTTCTATAAAGCTAAGAGATAAAAAATGTAAAAGTGCTTTGTAGGGGGCAGCTAGGTGGCACAGTGGATAAAGCACCAGCCCTGGATTCAGGAATACCTGAGTTCAAATACGGCCTCAGACACTTGACACTTACTAGTTGTGTGACCCTGGTCAAGTCACTTAACCCCCACTGCCCCGCGCAAAAAAAAAATAAAATAAAGTGCTTTGTAATCTTAAAAAAAACCACAACACAAATGAAAGCTATAATTGGCAGTCCTCAATTTTCGATGCTTCACTTTCACTGAAGACTGCCTAATATCCGCTATATCTCAATTTCCAACACCTTTCTAGGGTGGTTTACTGATGCACTAGAGTGGCATCTAATAGGAAAAGAGGGAAAGTATGAGTTTTTCTCAAATGAGGTGTAGATACTCTGAACTCAAAGGAATAATTTAGAATGTCTCATCTTACTATAGGAAGAGAGAAGAAAAAGCATCAAGATCACATTTCTCCAGAAATATTTTTCCAAAGTGAACTGGTCCAGAGATCATATCAATAAACTCCTTATAAAATTTGAATAAATTACATGTTTATTATAGCTAGCATCAGCTTTAGGTCAAATCCTTAGTACTATAAGATTTTTATTCCTATGAGTCATATAATGTATATAGTCCATTATATCTATTTTATAGGACTTGGAGAAAAATTTTACTGTTTAAATTATAGATGTTTACGGCTACCATCTTTACTTTATGACAGTATTGGTCTCAACATGTTAGAGCTGGAAGGGACTTTAGAGTCCCATCTATTCCAATATACTTGTCTTACAGATAAGGAAACTGGAGTCCAGAAAGGTGAGGCGATTCATACTATCATCAGTGATAGGGCCTGAACTAGGAATCCCACAACCTACCTCCCCAAACAGAATTCTTCCCTAAGCCTCACCAAGTCCTATAAATAATGATCTGATTCTAAGTGCTCAGTCAGAAACATTCCCCCAATAGAATTTTTAATCCTACAGGGAAAGAGAATATACTTTAACTCTCTACTTTTTGAAGTGATTGGCAGGAATGCTTTCTGATAAGCAACGGGTTCTGCCTGTTATATGGCTCCATTTCTTGGAAATTTAATTTCTCTTAAGTTCCAAAGGTTGTCATGCCGGGGTGGGAGTAGGGATAAACTCCCACTCTCTATAAAATGCTCCAATGGCGTGCGTCTCAAATAGCCTCTGACAACCAAAGCCCAACTCCTGGCCTTCTCGTGGCGGAACTGTTTCCACTAACAGGAGAAGGGGCGATGGTGAGTCACTGGCACCTTAGAACCAGTCGTTTCAGACAGGTGGGGCTCGTCAGCCTTGGTAGGCAACTTGCCTAGGGGAAGGAAAACCCTAATTTTAAAGCTCCGCTGCCCTGCGGCTATACCCATATATGGGAAAAGCTTTGGGAGTTAACCCCGAGGAAAAATCAGGAGTTGGAGTCCCTTAGACAGTTGGATGTTGGACATCACATCCCTCTGGCAACTCCTGTGGTGGCACTGGTGCCAAACTGTACTGGCTCTGCCTTTCCTTTGGATCCACCAATGTCGTGAAGAGGGAAAACCTGCTGCATGGGCAACAGCTTGTTTTCCATATTGATCCGCCCAGGCCAGGGCCCTGGAGAGGACACTCCAGCTACTCCTCATGGGGTAAATATAACACACAGCCACACTGTGGTCTGTGGCTCTTCAGGGGGCTGATCCATGGTGGACTGGTGGAGGCCTACTACTACTACTACTAATTTTTCTTAACTGAAATTTTCTATTATGATCACATTTTATGGATGAACCTTTAGATATTCATCAGGAAAAAGTTATATGGAATCTGAAAATTCCATAAGCAGATTTCTGTAATGAGAACTAATGCTAAAATTTACTTTAAAATAGTATACTTATACTTTCCTTAACATTCATTCTATTCTCATCAAAAGCTAAATTTTCTCTAAAACTGATTTCTTCCCACTCACTTACTGACCTCCCCACAACAGGGTAGAAAATGAGAAAGGAAGGTCTACTCTAAAGATCAAATGTATGGGGCAGCTAGGTGGTACAGTGGATAAAGTACAGGCCCTGGATTCAGGAGGACCTGACTTCAAATCCAGCTTCAGACACTTGACACTTACTAGCTGTGTGACCCTGGGCAAGTCACTTAACCCTCATTACCCTGCCCTACCCCCCAAAAAAAGAAACGCAGTAGGCTGGTCTAAAGAATCACTGGACTCCTTTAAAGATCAAATGTATAACAAAAGAATAAAAAACTTGGATCATCATATCTTTTCCCTCTTCAAAAACCTTGCAAGACTCCTTATTTTCTACTTTATCAAACCTAAACTCTTCATTGGTTTCCGAGATCTTTCATAATCTTGCCCACCCTATTCAAATATTATTTTTCATGAATCTCTAACATGAACTCCAAAACTCTAGTCTGTATGTTTTTCTGATTGTTACATAAAACACACTGTGTTCATTCTTGCTTCAAGCTACTTGTCCTATTTTTTTCCACCTTTACCTAGCCAAATAGCACTAGTCCTACTAGTCGTACCCACACATAAAGCCTTCCCTGACTACTCTAGCCCTCACTGATCTATTATGAAAACTTTATTGCATTTACCTTCAAAATCACGACATTTAGCACTTAATTATACTCTATCTTAGGGGATCTGATGATTACTGTATTAGCCTTATTTTCACAAATAAACTGTTGACAGGGACTATACCATCTTCTACTTACATAGCATCTAGAATAACTGTCTTACAGGTGAGCTGGGCTTGATTAAAATTTTTGAGGTCACCATCATTTCTGCCAGAAGTCCCAACCAAACAATGCTAGCATATAGCAGGCACTCAATAAATACTTCCTTTTAAAATTTTCTGGGGGCAGCTGGGTGGCGCAGTGGATTGAGCACCAGCCCTGGAGTCAGGAGGACCCGAGTTCAAATCTGGTCTCAGACACTAAACACTAGCTGTATGACCCTGGGCAAGTCACTTAACTCCAATTGCCTCACTAAAATAAATAAATGAATAAATAAATAAATAAAGTTTTCTGGAGATACAACCGCCACTGAATTGTAGTCGTTCAAGTGGTAAAGACTATGGGAGGCCAAAGAAATAAACAGCTAGACTTTCAGCAGTTGCAGCAGAAAAGTTAAAAGGCATCACCAGCAAAGACCAAAAGTGGCAAAGCTGCACAGCACAGGTGGCACAAGTAATAACACAGGACTTTATTGGCCTTGGAAATGAACTGCATTTTTTAGGAAATAATCAGCAGACATAATACATAAAAGGATACTGTAAAGTTAAATAAATTCAAGTAAACAGAGGATTTGCACAATAGTGCAACTATATAAAGACTATCAATTTTCTACTACAAAAAAACTACTCATCTTTGAATTTTGAAATTCTTTACTCCATAGTAAATGAGAAACTACTTCTGTATGGGATTAATTTCTACATTGTGCATGTGTATATATCTAAAAAGAAATTCAAACCTGCAAAGAGGGTTTTCCCAGTCAGCATTTCAGCAAAGATGCATCCTGCAGCCCACATGTCAATGGCTTTAGTATAGTTATTAGGAGAAAGTAAAAGTCGTGGAGATCTGTACCATTTAGTAACCAATCCTTCAGAAAGATGACCCTAAAAAAGTGAAAAGCTTACTTTTACAATGTTACTTTAGCAAAAGACAGCAAGTAAATAAGTCTGACCTAAAGAATGTTTAAATCTAAAAAAACCCCAAAAACCAAAAACATGGAATTTTAAAACTATGTCTTTTTTGTAGGGCAATGGATATTTTGGGTATCAATTCTCTTAAGGAGATATCTCTCACTTCCATTTTCATATACGATATGCATGCAAAAATACAGATTTCCTTTGATGTTTACAGATCAAAAATGTTACAGAAATCAGGTATACTAACTAATCCAGTAATTCAAAAATGTTTAAATCCTAAAAGCCTTAGAGAAAAGGGCATATATTAGAATCCTGACCTATGTTTTTAGCAACAAAAGAATATAAAATAATCAATAAATGTAACTTTTTGGTTGCTATGCTTAAATGTGGCTCTATTACACATTCTAAAAGGTTAAGAAGTTGTCCTTCACTTCATGCATCAATTATGTGTCCAAAGTCACTTGCACTGAAATTGAAGCATTTTAGATGCAACAGAGGAACTTGAATTTAAAGGAATCCTATTTTGAATAATTTAACTTCTGTGTAAACTAATATTTTACTATTATTTCACTTAATTTTTCACTATATTTCTATTAATATTTCACTAGATCATGCTTGCTAAAAAAAAAAAGCAAGGTGGACCTGTATATTAAAGAACTACAAAGAAACAAGATACATAAGCTTTCAAGTAGGCAATCAATCATCCTATGCCTTCAGGTAAAACCATACTTATCAAATCAAATATATGAATTAGTAACCTGTTGAAATGGTAATATCCCTTACTATTAAAATTTTGTTTTAACAACTTAACATAAATGACTCAAAGGCCAAAATGGTTAAATAAATCCTACAAAAAGATGACAATCTTCTTAACAAAGGGGATGTTAAATGCTTGTTTATGCCTCTACAGATATGAAGAAACTGACTTTAAGGTAAATGCTTCAGGTGGATAAAAAGAACATATTGGTCATCAGGATGATAAACACTGGGGATAAACAAGCCATTAAGGGATTCTGGGATGTCTCTAGAGTTGAAGACCTTCAAGGATGTACAACGAGGTGTCCTAGACCCTTTAGTTATTCACATGTCTTAAATAAAGGGTACTGGACTTGATGTTACTTGAGATTTTCCCAAGCCATATTATTCTGTATTGAGAGGCAATGTGATATAGTGGATAGAGAGAAGACCTCTATTATTTAGAAGCACTGGGTTGAAGTCCTGCCATTGATGAACACTGGCTGTATGATTCTGAGCAAATCACTTAATCTCCGAGTACCCCAGGCAACTCTTTATATATGGCTAATATGGAAATGTTGTGTACAACTGCACATGTATAATCAATAGCAAGCTGCTTGCATTCTCATGGAGGGGGAGGGGAGAGAATTTGTAACTCAAAAGTTTCAATGTTAAATGAAGGCATTGATTTGTGTTGGTAAAGGGAGTTCCTTATTAGGAGTTCTCTATAGCAATGAAATCACAGAGGAGTAAAAAGAATGTTTCTGTATTACATCTGAAGCCCCCTTTTCTTTTTTGTTCTGTTCAATCGAAATGAACTGGTAACTAAATAGATTTAGTTTAGTGTCACTTATACACTTAGAAAATTTGATTGACACCATTCATTCTCAATTATCCTCAATTGTCCTCCATAAATAATTACTTCTGGATGGGATTAATTCTATATTTGTGTGCATATATGTGTATAATAAAAAGAAATTCAAACTTACAAAGAGGGTTTTTCCCAGTTAGCATTTCAGCAAAAATGTATTCTGTAGCCCACATCAATGTAACAAGAGATAGGGATATCATACATAAATGTAAGGGCCCAAACCTTATTTTTACAACCTTCTTCACCACAACAAAATTAAGTAATGAGCAGATCAGCAGGAATTCCTATTTTTTTAAATTTCTTCTTTTCATCCTTTAGTGAAGCTATTAAAGCAATGAATAAAATGACCAAAATGCCAGTATCTAGAAAGAGAAGCAAAAGGTCAAGGGAAGCCACCTAAACTATACCTGGGATGAAATCAAAAGTTGCCTTGAATCTGTAAAACTCACAATGCAGTTCCCAATGTAAATAGCTTCCATTTCTGCTTCCCTATTAAAAAAATTTGGATACCACTTCACCTACCTACCCAATAGGGCTGTATTATGAATAAAAAGATCTATGGAAGTTGTTTTAAACACATTAGGAAAGAGTGCTAAGGAGAGTAAAGGTTCTCTCCTCAGATTCCAGAAGGCAGGACAGAATCCTTGGATGGATTATCTCTCTCTCTCTCTCTCTCTCACACACACACACACACACACACACACACCAGGTACAAGATTTTCTTGTACATACCTTATGGGAATAATGGGGATCCATGATCCGGGCAAGACCAAAGTCACCTATCTTCAGCACCAAGTCTTCGGTATTAATGAAAAGATTAGCTGGTTTGAGATCTCTGTGCAGTACATTTGCAGAATGAATATACTTGAGCCCACGTAGCAGCTGATACATGAAAAGCCTGGCATGCTCCTCCAGTAAAGGGCCCTGCTCTAGCAGATTAGCCAAGTCTGTCTCCATGTACTCCTGAACAATGTAAACACTGTTCAGTTCTGTCAGAGAGCCCACATCATCTGTTAACTGGCTTCCACTGGGACCAAGAATTTCAAATACTTTTACAATGTTATCATGGTCGAGTCTTCTAATAATTTTGATTTCGCGTAAAGCATGTTTAACACTCTGGGGATCTGTAAGAACAATTTTCTTGACAGCCACTCTTTTGTCACAGTCATTATCGACAGCAGAAAAAACTAAGCCATTGCCACCACAACCCAGTGGTTTTAAGTCCATATACCGAGAGCCCAGATCAAAACCATGAATGTTCATGAGACTTTCAAACTTTTCTGCCATTTTGAAACACTTAATATTATTTTTCCTTTCAAACTGATGAACTTGTGTAAACACGGAAGGAAACTGGCATCAAAAAGAAAGATCTTTCAAAAAGGGAGAAAAATAATTCTGCTTCCACTGCAAGATGGTTTCTTGATACTCATCGCATGTGCCAACCAGGCCTGGTGAGTTCCCTTCAAATATACAGCTTGTAAGCTCTAACTCATACTGAGAATTAGAAAGATTGCAGTATCCATAGCTCAAGATAGGGGCAGCAACTCTGCAGACATTTAAAGAAAACACTCAAGAAACTCAAACGGAATGAAATGACATACTATGCACTCAGCTTTACTGTGCTAAACGAGTTAACATTTAACAAAAAAGTGAATAAATATGCACACAATAGGCTTCTCTGAACATTCTCCTCACAGTGCAGATACATTCAGTGTTGGACTGGTCCTGAGCAGCATCATTTCTAGGGTGCCAGTAAGCACTACCTTAGTTTTATTTCTTTTCCTCCTTTGTTTGTTTACTGTTTATTTGACTAGGAAGCTCTGGCAGCTGTTGGTTTACGGAAGATGTCTTTTGTTAGTGATCAGGTGGCTCCAGCTCACCACAATCACAATCAAAGCTACCATCCATCTTATTCTGTGACAACCTGGAAAGGAAAAGAAAAAAAAAAGAAAGAAATCAGTAAAATTGTACTGTAGGCTATATTTCTTCCCTTCTGCTTCAGCTACAGAATACTTATATCAAAACTGTTGATTTAGACACTTAAAAATGAAAAAACTTTCCTCCATTAAAGGTTCAGTTTCTGAACAATAAGGTAGTCACAGAAGTCTGCCTAACCAACAGTGTCACAGTATCATATGGTGGATCCATCTTTAACACTGTTTCTGGCAGTCTCCATACAGTAGAGGATGCTTCTGACCCTGTCTGCTAGGCTAAGGAACAAACACACAGCCCACCAAATAACCTTTATCCTTGTAAGAGTCACCTTCCAGATGATGCTACCTTCAGTCATCATTTCTAGCTTTCACAAAGACCATACAGGCCCAAGGAAGGTAGCCTCTTACCAGGCTAATAAGCTCATCTAAGGCAAATGACACCTCCAGGAGAACATGTTGATGGTTGAGCTTTAGCCAGAGGTCCTGAGCAGAGCCAGTTCCTTTAAAGGTCTTCTACTCACATTAGCCATCTCCATGATTGCCCTATTATATAATCATCTGTCTAAAAGCTGAGAACTTAGCATAACAAGGCCCTTAAGAAATTACACTGAAATCCCTCCACACACCCCCACTCATAAGTATCTCCCAGAAGAGGCAAGGAAAAGCAAAAATCAGCTTTAAATCAACTGGTACTCTCCCCTAACTTCATGCACTTCACATTTCTCTGTACAGAAAAGAATGTTTGATTCCCCCACATACACATGTACACCACCAAAGACTGCAATGATACTAAAGGCTAGACTAGAAAGAGGCAATTACAGGAACTGAGTTGGCTTGGTTTAGTCTGCTTCTCTAGATCTGATATGGGCTGTTTTTTCTACTATCACCTAGATCTCCTCCTCTCCCCCACCTCACCACTCCCCTCCAAGCAAAGTTCTCTACATAAGTATCTAACTGGAGGCTCTACAGTCCATGCAACTGATATGGCTAGGGCAGAAATGAAAAAGGTAACCCAATTTGCTTATTTCCAAAGGAACTAGGTCTCCCCCCCACCCCCAAGTTACTGGAGAAATCACTTATCTCAGATGTTTAGTCGAGAAATAAATGTATAGCTTTAATTAATATAGTCTGGGTGAAAGTCTTAGCACACTGATTACTTTAGTGGAATTCCCTCCTATCTCCTTTCCATTGATGCAGTCAGATGTATTGTACTGAAACTTGTCATCTGACCTCACTCAGAAAGATTTTATTTTCAGTCCTCCTCCCCTTATATCTCCAGACCTTCTCCACGGAAGCCCCAGGCCCAATTTGGCCATCCAACTTGCCTCTGTGCAAACAAATTCAAGCAAACTTCTGTTCCCATGATGAGCACGGACAGGGACTGGAGATTATAACTGTATATAACCTGAGTGTTAGGCACCTGGTTCACTTGCCATTGCACCTCACCTCAATCCCCTGAGCACCTAAAACTATGGTGGTTCTGGGAGACATTTTTCACTTTGATTCAAACTGATCAATCTCCATAGCAAAAGTCCCCAAAGCTACATTACAAAAGTCTAGATGCTTGACCATGCCTATACTTTGGTTTTAATTATCGGCTAGGAAAGCATTAAGTTTCTATTATGCAGTGCACTAGAGCCCTAAGTCTCAGAAAGAATCAACAATCACCAAATTCAAGAACCTTAGGGGGAGACTCAAGAGCATGTGAGCACACCAGGTCATACACTGGGCCCAAGTAATGCTCAGGACCATCATCATAACTACAACTGCCATTTATATAAGTGATTTAAGTGAGGTGCATTATCTCATTTGATCCTCAAAACAACCCTGTGAAACAGGTACTGTCATCTCTACTTACAAGAGAAGAAAATTGAAGCTCAGAGAGATTAAGTGATCTGCTCATGGTCATAGCTAATGTGTATCAGAGGCAAGATTTGCATCTAGGTCTCTCCAAATTCTTAAATCCATTATTCTGTTCTTTTCACTACAGGAGAACCTGCGGCTCAGTCTCAGAGATAATGCCAATTTTTTTCCCAAGCCCCCTCCACCCCAAACCCTGCTGGAATACTACTGTCTAAATGCTTCTGTAAATGCTAGGTACTATTTGTCACCTATAGTAGATAAAAATATGTTGGTGAGCCTATTTATTACTAAGTACCACTTATTCTGTATCCATATCCATCTTGAATATAAGCATCAAACCTTGAATTGACTAGATAATCTTCTTGTTGAATAAATAGGGTGCTTAATAAATGTTTTATAATGATAATAATGGGACCTACACACTACAGAATTCATTCATTCATTCATTCAACAAACATTCATTAAGCATAAACTGGGTCCAGGCACAGGGATTTAAAGAAAAAAGGAAAGTCCCTCCTATGAAGAAGCTTGGTAAGAAAGGGGAAGAGAACACAAAGATAAGTAAATATAAAATACAGATGAAACAATAAGTATTTATTCAGAACCTACTATTTACCAGGCACTGTGCACTAAGCCCTAAGAATACAAAGACAGAGCTTACATTTGAACAGGGAGGGAGATGCTGATACAGATATATAGGTATCACAAGGTAGACAACAGTAACCTTGGAGGAAGTGCACAGCCAGTGCAAAGGTCCTGTATGTGAGGAATAGCATGTAGGGCACTATGGTTGGTCACATGACCAATACCTTAAGAGGGAGACGACTGGAAGAGTGAGGAAAAAGTCAAATTATGGCAAGATATTCTATTTGATTCTAAAGGTAATAGAGAGCCACTGGAATGTATTAAGTAGTGGATGTAACATGACCAGATCTATACTTTTGTGGCTGTATCAAAGATGGACTGGCATGGTGGAGAAGCCTAAATCAGAGAAAATCAACTAGCAAGATTTTGCAATAGTCCAAATGGAAGGTAATGAAGGTCTGAATCAGCATAGTGGTGGGACATCTGTAAGAGATGTTGTAGAGATACAAACAAGATATGACAACTGATTGTATAGGTGGGGTGAGAGTAAGAGATCAAAGATGACGTCAAGGGGGCAGCTAGGTGGCACAATGGATAAAGCACCGGCCTTAGATTCAGGAGTACCTGAGTTTAAACCAGCCTTAACACTTGACACTTACTAGCTGTGTGACCCTGGGCAAGTCATTTAACCCTCACTGCCTCATGGGGAGGGGGATATATATATATAAAGATTATGTCAAGGCTGCAAATGCAGATAACTAGAAGAAGGCAATCCCTTGCTTTTGTAAGAGAGACAGTTTTAGGGAATACATGAGTTCTGTCTTGGACATGTGTTGAAATGCCTACTAAAAGGAACATCTGGTTTGAAATGTCTAATAGGCAATGATGATGATGCATAATGAGAGCTAAGGAGATTGATTATGGTTGGATAAGTTACATATGAGAGTCATCTGCAATGATATAATAATTGAATTTTATGGGAGCTGATGATATCACCAAGTGAGCTAGTATAGAGGGAAAAAAGAAGAGTGCTCAGGACAAAGCCTTGAGGTGCACTGGCAAGGGACAGGAGTGGGGGATTAGAGAGGAGAAAGGTGCAGATTGGGATAAACTTTGTTTAAGAGGGGACACTTGAGCTAAACTTTGAGGGAAGCTAGTGAGTCTACAGGTAGAAGTGAGGAGGACTACATCCCAGGCATGCTGAATAGTCTGTAGAAAGGTGGGGAGAGGGGCAGCTAGGTGGCACAGTGGATAGAGCACTGGCCCTGGAGTCAGGAGGACCTGAGTTCAAATCCGGCCTCAGACACTTAACACTTACTAGCTGTGTGACCCTGTGTGACCTGTGTAACCCCAATTGCCTCACCAAAACAAAACAAAACAAAAAAAGTAATGTGCAATAATTTTAGAAAGGTAGGATGGAGATAAACAGGGCACTTTGTATTTTACTTTAAGTACCCTGATGGCATAGACTGTCTTGCTTCTGTATATCTATCCTCAATGTTTAGGACACAGTAACTGGTGCTTAATGCAAGCTTGAATAAGACTGATCCTAGAGGTAACTAGGTATCACTAGGTATCACTGGAAATTCTAGAGCAGGGAGTGATGTGGTCAGACCTGTACTTTAGGCTTATCAATGGAAGATAGATGGAAAAGAGGGAGAGAACAGAGGCAAAGAGTACATTTAGTTAGCAGGCTATTATAATAATGCAGGTCAGGTATAATGAAGTTTTTGGGTTTTGGTTTTTTGGGGGGTTTTTTGCAGGGCAATGAGGGTTAAGTGACTTGTCCAGGGTCACACAGCTAATAAGTGTCAAGTATCTGAGGTCGAATTTGAACTCAGGTCCTCCTAATCCAGGGCCAGTGCTCTATCCACTGCGCCACCTAGCTGCCCCATAATGAAGTTTTAATCTGAGTTTTTGTGGTAGGAATGGAGAGGAGATTGATGAAGGATACCGTGGGTGAAGGATCAACACAAGAGTTGAGAAATAACAGCATACCATCTGAAAGCACCTGGTCAGAGACGTTACTTTTTTTTCTCTTAATCACCCCTTCCCTGTGCTCCTCAACTAATCCCTCACTTCTAAACTTGTCTAACCTAGCCTTAAAGAGACAATGGATCCAAGGGACGGGAAAATAAAGGACGTACAGCAATTTCTTTTCCCAATCTCTACTGAATTATCTCTAGAAATACAGCTAGTTTATAAACTGATTCCTCCTTTTCCCATTCATACTTAATTCATTTATAATTCTTCTCACTACTTTATTCCAAGTCTCCCTCTCATAGCTTCACATTCTTAACTTCCCCATCTCTATCCTCCAATCCTTTTACTCATTTCTCCCCTAACCTACCCTACGGCCATTCTCTAAGATGTTATCTTTCCTCTCAAATGGCAGCTCTCCAATTTGGGGAGATTAGGTAAGACTTCTGAATAACAGAGCATTCTATTTGAGGACCGAAAAGAATATATCAGAGAAGACAGATCCTGTCCTCGGGCTGCTTATATTCTAACCATGCTCTTCATCCATCACTGGAAGAAAACAATACAACAACTATTGGCAGCTAAGAGAAATATAGGACAAGAAGTCATTCCCTATTAAGTAAATGGTCACAGATTATGAAAAAATATTCTCCAAAAAAAATCACAAATTATTAATTGGTGGCTGGGGGAAGTTGGATGAGGAGAGGCTCAGGATCTCTCAAGCCATCTCTCTTCCCCTTTCACCACAAAGGGAGCAGCCACACCTAATCTTATCTCCCCAAGGGGTGGGGGAGACTGGAATGAAGGGTGGTGGTCCTGGAGCCAATTCAGTCCGGATCCAGTGCCACTTATCTCTTTAGGTGTATCAGTCCTTTCGTTTAGTTTCTCAAGGAGAAGGTTCTTTGATTTACTCCCAGAAAACTTCTGAGGTACACCCTGGGCCCATAACTACATGAAATGATGCAAAATGAAGTAGTCAGAATCGGGAACACATCATATGTAATTGGCAATAATGTAAATAGAAAGGGCAATAACAACAAATCAACACAATTCTGGGAATTTATATTAGCCAAACTTGGCTCCAAAGAAGTTATGGGAAGGCATCTCCCTACTTCTTTGGGAGTACTGGGGGACTATGAGTGTGTAACAATGCATATCACACTTCTTCCATGTGTTGGTTAGTTTTGCTGAATTGTTTCTTTTATCCTCTCATTTTATTCTTTGTTATAGACTCTCTGGAAGGGAGAGAGAGGAAGAATAAACTGTAAAATATGATGCGAAACCAAAAGATATCAATAAAGTTTCTTAAGGCAATTATGTATCACTTTATCTCTCTATTCTTTTCCTAGCACTCCTGACAAACTTCACTTTAGAAAGTTTTAAAACCAAAGAGTAACTTGGATTTGCTCTGGATGAGTGTAGCTGGTCACATCCAGGGTGATGAACAATCAGATACTCTTGTAGCCTTACTACAACTTGGTCCTGGGGTCCATGCAACAAGCCTGTGTTATGAATGAGAGTGGTATTAAGGAAGCTTTATATAATACAACATTCTGCAATGTCATGTCAATAAGCTCAAAATCAAGATTATGCAAGTTTAAGTTACAGAGCTACCAAAAGGACCTTTCTATTACTGACCACTATTACCAACAGCCTGTCTTAACAGAGTCTAACAGCTTGTGCAACCTGCATAACTTTCAAACTTAAACATCAAAAGCTTACATAACTACTTAATTTGCTGAGCTACACAAGGTGAGAGGGACAGCAAAGTCATGCTGAGCAAGTCCATACAGAACAGCATCTCTGGACTCTCACCCAACAGGTCCTAACATAGCATAGTCAGTCATTCACTAGCTCCAACTTTGAGAACAGCAGAGATTTCTCTAAAGCTTCTTCTTCCCAGAATTTCTGGCCCAGCTAAATCCATAATAAAATACACCTAAAGGGAAAATGTGCAAAAGAATAGAAGCAAGATAGAATAATTGCCAAAGGCAAACCATACAAAGCTGACAATGTTCATGTTCTCCCTCCCCTTCCTAGGTTACTAAATATCCACAGTTAATTACATAAAATCAGAAAGAAAAAAAACACCTTAATCCAACAATATCTTAATTTCACTATTAATAGCAGTAAGGCTTTACCCACATGGGAAAATGAGAAAAGATGTTTCAATAATTATAGTCTTCAAAAGGTGTGTTAAAATTTTGGGGATTATGTCCACATTTTCCCCCCATTTTGCTACTTATTAACCTACCCAAAGAACTGTATCATTTAAAGAAATAAAATTCAAATTCATTAATTTAGATGTGGCAACATATAGACAAAAATGCAAAACAGTATGCATTTGGGCACTGTAATTTGACTAGCCACTCCTTTATAAATAAACAAAGTGCCTAAGTTTGAATCTTTATTCTGTTGTATGACCTTGAACAAGTCACCTCTCCCCTGGCATCAGTGTCCTCATACAGAAACAAGAGTTGGCCTAATTATTTCTTTTTTTTTCCTTTTTTCTTTTTGGTGAGGCAATTAGGGTTAAGTGACTTGCCCAGGGACACACAGCTAGTAAGTATTAAGTGTCTGAGGCCAGATTTGAACTCAGGTCCTCCTGACTCCAGGGCCAGTGCTCTATCCACTGCGCCACCTAGCTGCTCCTGGCCTAATTATTTCTAAGGTGTCTTCCAGCTCCAGATTTATGATTTTATAATCTATTTCAAGTGAAGGAGGAGGAGACAGGAGAATAAGCAAAGCTTCTGGGGATTAAAGGGATGGGTAGGCTCTCTAAAGATGAGAGAGGGGAGGGGAGAGAGAAGAGGCAGCATTCCAGGCACAGAATATAGATAATGGTCTTTTGTCCAAAAGAGTAATGAAAGAATCAGGAGGGCTTTTTTGTCAATGTCCATACCTTTGGGAGGGAAGATAAATCCTCTTCTTACTTGAAATAACCACTGGACCAAATATTCCTTTAGATTTCAAGCTCCCCCACATCCTCTCCATACTATTTGAAGTAAACTATGAAGCACCGGCCCTGGATTCAGGAGGACCTGAGTTCAAATCCAGCTTCAGACACTTGACACCTACTAGCTGTGTGACCCTGGGCAAGTCACTTAACCCTCAATGCCCCGTAAATAAATGAATAAATAGATAAAAATAAATAGATTGTGACATTGACTTAAAACTGGTTACCAAACAGACTCCAAGGCTTGGGGAGGGGGGGTGGGGGGTCGTCACCTTCCTTTTCTTTTTTTTCTTTTTTTTTTTTTTGAGATATTTTATTTTTTCCGTTACATGTAAAGATAGTTCTCAACTTTTGTTTATACATGCTTTACAATTTCAGATTTTTCTCCCTCCCTCCCTCCCCTCCCTCCCCCCTCCCCTAGACAGCAGGTAATCTGATATAGGTTATATCTATATATATCTATACATATACATATAGATATATATATACACACACATATATATACACATAATAACATTAATCCTATTTCTGCATTAATCCTGTTACAAGAGAAAGAATCAGAGCAGTGATGCAAAACCTCAAAATAGAAAAAAAAAACAACAGCACCCAAAACAAAAGAAATAATATGGTTCAATCAGCATCTATACTCCACAGTTCTTTCTTTCTTTTTTTTTCTTGGATTTGGAGATCCTCTTCTATCATGAGTTCCCTGGAACTCTTCTGTACCATTGCATTGGTGAGAAGAATATAGTCCATCACAGTAGGTCAACACTCAATGTTGATGATACTGTGTACAATGTTCTTCTGGTTCTGCTCATCTCACTCATCATCAGCTCACGTAAGACCCTCCAGGTTTCTCTGAACTCTTCCTGCTCATCATTTCTTACAGCACAATAGTATTCCATTGTATTCATATACCACAACTTGTCCAGCCATTCCCCAATTGATGGGCACCCCCTCAACTTCCAATTCCTTGCTACCACGTAAAGAGCAGCTATAAATATTTTTGTACATGTGGGTCCCTTTCCCCCTTCCATGATTTTTTTGGGCAAAAGACCTAAAAGTGGGATTGCTGGGTCAAAGGGTATGCACAGCTTTATCGCCCTTTGGGCATAATTCCAAATTGCTCTCCAGAATGGTTGGATCAGCTCACAGCTCCACCAACAATGCATTAGTGTTCCAATTTTCCCACAGCCTCTCCAACATTTATTATCTTCCTTTTTTGTCATTTTAGCCAATCTGATAGGTGTCAGGTGGTACCTCAGAGTTGTTTTAATTTGCATCTCTCTAATCATTAGAGATTTAGAGGTCACCTTCCTTTTCAAGGAAGAGTAGGGACTGTAAAACCTAGGCCAGTTTTACTGGTTTCTGAAGAAATACATTCTTCTGAGTTAGAATAATGTTAGAATAAAATTTGTTTGAATTTCTTTTGGAAGCTTTCTAAGGGAAGATCTGTTTAAAACAAAACCACCTCTATCACACTCCACAGTGAATATTTATCTAATATATGCTCTATGTTATTAATGAACTAATGAGTTCTGGTTAGATATAGCTCCATAAATAGTAAGGTCTCCTGAAAATCAAACCCAGGTACAATATCATATTCAAATCCTACACACTCAAGAATAATTCCCTAGGAAGTGGAAATAAATTGTATAGTATATTTTAAATGAGGTGGATAACTTTTTGACAGGCTTGTTAATGTATTATTGACAGTTATAAATTCATTTAGCCATTCTGCAAAGGGACTTGAAGCTATGAGTAAAAAAAATCACTTATCTGTGCATTCCCTTTTGGACTTATTGATACCATTAGTCAGCTTATGCCCCAAAGAGATCTACAAAAGAAGAAAAGGATCCACATTCACACCAATATTTGTGGCATCCCTTTTTGTTATAGCAAAGAACTGGAAACTAAGGGAATGTTCATCAATTGGAGAATAAATAATGGCATATGTAGATTTATATATGTATACACATATACACATATATGATGAAATATTATAAGGGAGGTTTTTCAGAGAAACTGAATAGACTTGTATGAACTAATGCAAAGTGAAGTGAGCAAAACTAGGAAAACAATACACAGAATAAAAATATTCTAAAGAATAACTTTTAAAGATTTAAAAATTGTGATTAATACAATGACTAACATTATTCCAGAGGCTTAATGAAGCATTATACACACCTTTTGAAAGAGCTGGATTCAAGATGCAGAATAAGACATATTTTTGGACATGAATTTGTTTTGCTTGCCTATACAAAATGCTATAGAAGATTGGGCCAGCCATAGAAATTCTGAAAAGGGGGGAGAATCAATGAGAGTGGAAATGGGCAGAGAAAGTTCATGGATAAAAGGACTTGAGCAGGACCTTGCTTGATAAGTCATTTAACCTCATGTGCAAAATAGGTTCTGATCTGAATTAATGGAAATAATTTACTATATGTATGAAAACTCAAGTTCAGTCAAAAAGAAAGAAGGGATTTTTGCTGTTGTTCAGTTGTGTCTGACTCTCCATGACCCCATTTGGGATTTTCTTGGCAAAGATACTGAAATGGTTTGCCATTTCCTTCTCCGGTTCATTTTCCAGATGAGAAACCCCGGGGAATCAGGGTTAAGTGACTTGCCCAGGATCGCACATCTGAGGCCACATTTGAACTCAGAAAGAGGAGGCTTCCTGACTCCAGACCTGGTCCTCTATCTACTCTGCCACCTAGTTGCCCCCTTACTGGATGGGGGTAGAATATTAGCCATCTACCTAACCACTAGTATTGCTTCCAGTTGTATAAAAAAGGAATAGTCAGCCTCATAAGAAGTTCCCCTTGAAAGTATCACTAACTGATAACCGATATCAATCAGATTGCTTGCTGTCTTGGGGATGGGGGAGGGAGGAGAGGAAAGGAGAAAAATTTGAAACCAGAAATATTATAAAAACAAATGTTGAAAACTATCTCTACATGTAACTGGAAAATAAGAAAATACTTTTATAGAAAAAAGAAAGTATCACTAACTAATAATGTTCTAAGTTCTTTACAGAGCTCAGAGTAATAAAACAGCTGCAGAACCCCACTTCCGGGTTTTCCCGTTAACTTTAGCAAGACAGCATCACAAGATTTTGACAGAGAACTTGAAACAGTTATAGCAGGAGCCACTCACCCACCTTTCAAGGAAACTAGCTGAGCAGTACTAACAGAAACAGCCGATTGTCAAAGAGTTAAAGGTACTAAGATGTTTCTAAAAACAAAATATACTATGACATAAAAAGAACTTGAAGGTCTAATCAATTTTTTATGTTGATCATTCTTATATTGTATGCACTTTTAACAAATGAATACTGTAAATTCACTTTAAGTATTTAAGCTTAATACAGGTGCTACAAAAACTACAAAAGCAAAACACCTGCGTGTGTGATACAGTTCAAGTTCTAAAAAATCCATCTGCCAATTCATTCAAAAAATCAGACCCAAAAGAAAGTCCACAATATTTTAATGCCCACAATTTAAAATAAATCAATTTTAAAAAAATTTAATATATAAAACAAAGTAAGGGAAGAGGAGACAAAAAAATCATCTGCCTTAAGTCTCAGTGCCAATCTTATTTTAAGCCAACTAGCTAAACACTGTGGGTTTTCAAGTCAGTCAAAGCTGTATCTTATTACCTAACTCCAATCTAAACCCTAATTTTGGAACAGTATACTCAACAAGCCTATCATGAAATTCTGACAGATAAAAAAGAAATGAGTGGCTATCATGCCGATCTATTTAAAATACTATCCATTATGTAAGAAAACAAAAAGCCTACAAATATTTGTCATTATTGTATTTAGCATTGTTATAACAGACTTTCATTAAACTGAAAACCTAATGTTTACAGCTACATTTCTGATTAGTTGTTGGCCCTTTAAAAAAGTTATTTAATTTATTTCTAAGAAAATATTACTAAAGATATGTAAACAGTAAAAACATTAAGCCAGTTTCCATCAGTACATGATAAAAACACTATATACCTTCCATAAATAAACTAATAAATCTCTCAAAATACTACTGGCTGAACCAATTAACCTCCCCAGGAAACCTTTAGGTAAATCTCTTAGAAATCATGTCAAAATCCCACATTTGAGGATCTACTACTTAGAAACAAAAATACGACTTATTTTAACAAAGATTCAAAAACCCATTTCATATTTTAAAATGTGATTAAAAACACAAACCAAACATATAAAATCACTCCATGGACAAAATACTAACTTTCTCTCCTTAGAAAAGGCAACATCACCAGAAATATTATGCATTCTGAACAATTTTAGCCCAATTAAATAAAATACAGTATACTTGGAAAGGGGAGGGGAAAAAAAAAGAGCCACGTTGCAGTCAGTAGTCAGGCTGAGTCATCATGGAACTCATAAAACTTGCTGTTCTTCTAAACTCCCTCCTATACTAACCCCTCATAATAAAAAATGTACACTGAGTCAGCAAATGCTACTTTATCAGCCTATGAAAATTCTCAAAATTAATGCGTATGTAAAAACAATGCAAAACTTTTAAAGGCTGACAGCATCTATAATCTGGTAAATTCATTTTTAAAAAATCAGTATTTCTTCCATTCCAAAAGAAAATTATTTCTTAGTAGATGGATTGGATTGTTTGGAGGTTTGGAGAGAGAAGGGGGACAGTTTATTTTTTTGCAGGGGTGTAATGATCAGAGAAAGAAGTCAAACTATTACAGTTTTGAAGAAAGGGGCAAACTGTTAGTCAAGCCCAGAGGGGAAAGAAATGATCTTTCACAGGACAAAGTTCTGCATATAGTTTATGATTAATAAATGGATGTTCAATTGAAATACAAATTGTAGTCTTCAACACTTCTGCAACTCTTGCACTTCTGAAATCAACAAACTATTATATAAAGCTTTTATTTACATATTTTCATTTTCTAGTTTCTCTTTACAGTAACATATAGAGGACAAAACCATTCTCAAATCTGGCATTATTTCCTAGCCTATTTTAAGACCAGTCTGTGAAAAAAGTACATTTAGAAAAATAAACCAGGGATATTCTGATCTAAAAGGTTTTTTTTACAACCTCTTACTAAACAAATAAGTGTCTTAAGGCTTTTTCATATTAAAGAGGAAAAGAAAACACAAGCAAGTCTAAGAAGTTTCCTTCAAGTGCTCTGCCTGCTCTGGATCCTTCTTTTAGTCAGAAAATTATATCAAAGAATCCTAATGTGAAAACTACACTTGTGACTAATAAACTCTAAAAAAGGAAGATGAAGCAATTCAGAAATTGTTCAAAATAAACAGAAAAAAAGATTAACCAAACAACTTGACAAGTTGTTTGACACTGCAATCTAGTTCAAATGTCTGATGCTACTCTAGTCTCCATTAACTTTTCCCCTTCAAAGAAACTTCTCCCCTAACAGATCACACCAAAACTGAAAATGAACTTTTAAAAAATAAAATCATTTTAGCAGTTCCATAAAACATATCGGTCCTGCTACCATTATTATGTTCCTAAATACAGTTCGCTGTTTCCCCTCATTCAACCTTTTCCAAAGGGTGGGCAATGCTTACCAATTGGAATTAAACGAAGTCAAAACTCCAGTACTTTTCAATGCATCTCAGGGAAGTCATGGGTCAGAGGGTTCAAAAATAAAAAGGTGATACACTAACTCTAGAGTGAATTTCACGATTGACGGAACTAGTTTTTTTCAATTCTGGTCTCTTTAAGAGCTACCACGCTACACAGTTAAGAGAAAAAAGTCTTTGAAATAGACAAGGAAATTGGCAAACAAATACAAAATCGCCTTTTCTGTATCCCGTGCCAGCCTAGATTAGTAACTTGGGGGAAGAATTTCAGACAACTGGTAATGTGGTTTACTGCTACGTATATCAAGTTGAGTCCTTGGGTGCCTCAGCCTAGTAGGAGTCAGTTGAGGCAGTCACTTGAGGGGCGGGGGTTGGAGTGGGGGGAGAGGAAAAGGAGATCCGGGAAACTATTTCGACCAGCAAAATGCCAGGAAGGCGTGAGAGTCCCCCGTCACACTCTTTCACCCGGCACCACAAACTGCTCCTGGGATTTCCCCCTCCCTCCAGGGGCCCACCTACAGGCCCCAAACTATTAAAATCTCCGCCCTTAAGGAGCAAAGGGTGAGAGATCGAACGCCCACCTCTCCCAGAAAAGCAAAAGTGACAGAAAAGCAGAGTCCTCCGGGAAACAAAGGGGATTGGGGGCGGCGCTAAGTTTCCAGGGCAGTGGAGGGGGCTCTGAGTTCCTAGAGCAGTAGGGGCGACCTTAAGTCCCCAGCGTAGGGGAAGGACAGTAAGTTTTTGGGTCAGTGGGGGGCCCTAAGTTTCTGAGGCAGTAGGTGGGCTCAGAGTCTCTGGGGTAGAGTGGGACCATAAATTCCCGGTGAGGGGGCGCTCTAAGTCTCCGGGGCAGTAGAGGGGCTCCGAGCTCCTGGGGCAGGTGGGAACATTAAGTTTCCAAGTCAGGACCATAACTCCGAAGGCAGTGGGGGGCTTAAAGTCCCCGGGGTTGGGGGCAGTGGATTAAGAGTTCCCAGGTGAGAGGGGAGTGGGCTCTAAGTCCCCAGAAATTCCCGGAGCAGTGGAAGTCTGAGACCCCAGGGCTTGGGGGGGGGGGGGCTAAGCTCCTGGAGCAATAAGGGGCTCAGAGTACCTGGGACAGGAGGAGCTCATAAGTTCCCAAGTCTCTAGGTCCGAGGACCTACGGAGTAGGGGGACAAGGACCATAAGTTCCCGGGACAGTAGGAAAATGTAAATACCCGGGGCAGGGGTACAAATCCTTGGGGATGGAGGAGGGGCCTCCACCTGCCAAGGTGGCCCCGCTACGGGGCCACCAAGGAAAGGAGTCAGGACACCCCAATTCCCCAGGAAACCAAGAGAAAGGGGGCGAGGGGCGGGGTACGCCCCCTAGTCGCCAGCCCGTGGCGGCCACCCCCCCCAACCCCGCCCCCCTCCAGCGGTGGGAGGGGCGGGCGGCGCGCCCCACGCCGCGGTATCCGCTTCCCTAGCCCCACCGGAGTGGGGGGGTCGAAGCCCGGCCGCCGCACGCGGATGCCCCCCCTCGGCCCAGGCCGGTCCAGGCCGGTCCGGCTCAGAGAGAGGAAAGGCCATGTCCCCGCTAGAGGGGCCAAGCCGGGCACGGGGGAGAGCTGGAGGAGGGGCGGCGGGAAGGAGACGAAACAAAAGCGTCTTTGTTAAGCAGCGGCGGCCGCTGCCGCCGCCGCCGCCACCGGCGGCGGAGGGAGGGTCACACACAATGGAGGAGGAAGAAGAGGGAAGGAGAGAGGAGGAAGCCGAGCCGGACCCGCGGCCGCCGCCGCCGCCGCCGCCGGGCCCTCCCGTACTCGGTGTCCCGTTTCCCCCCCCTCCGCCGCCGGCCGCTGGTTCTCCCCCCCCCCCCCAACCCCTCCAATGCCAGCGGCCCTCAGCCCCCACCGGCACGCTGAACACACTCACGGGACTTCTCCGACTCATCGAGGCAGTGCAGGGCCCGCGGACAGCCCCTAAGGTCGGCTCCGGTCTCCGGCGGTGTTGGCGGCAGCGGCGTCTCCAAGGCTCTCGCTTTGCCGCAGTCGCCGCCATGTAACCCCGACCCGAGAGAGAGGGCGAGGGAGGGAGGTGGGAGGGGGAGGGGGAGGGTATAGGGGAGGGGCCTTGGTGGGCCACGCCCCCTGGGCTACGTCACAGGCTCTCTAGCCGGGTTCCCAGCCCCGGGCCCTCCACCCAACTCACACCCCACTCCCAAGCCCGCTTCCTTTTCCCCTCTTGGCTGCTTGCCACTGACACGCGCAGGAATTTCAAACGCCGGGAACTGGGGCCTTCGCGCGCTGATGGGTGAGGGCAGGAAAGGCTGAGGGATCGTGCACCTCGTGGTGCTCTCGCTGTACCCGGTGAAGCAGGGTGGAAACAGGGTAGACGGCGAATAAAGGAGGATGCTAGCGAACCTCTTGTACTGTGCTGGCTCGCAGGGCTCGCATGCTCTGGCAAAAACACTTCAAGGTGTTACTATTCTGCATACAACTGTAGACTTGAGTCCTAGGGGCGCTGATGCAGGTCTGTGGAATCTGAGCTTGAGTTAGGGGTATTGGAAATTAGAGAAACGGCAACAGCGCATTTTTAAACCAATAGAAACTGGCATGGGAAAGACCCATCCATCCGAGAAGGGTCAATCAGTTAATCAGTAAACCTTTATTAAGCGTCTCCGGAGAGCCAAGTACCGTGCAAGGTGCGGAGGCTACAAAGAAAGATATAAAAGAGCCTGCTCCCAAAGAGCTCCTAGTCTAATGGAGGTGACTATATATAAACAATTATGTACTAATAAACCAAGTACAGAATAAACTAGAAACAACAGAGGAAAGGCGCTGAAATTAAGGAGGGATAAGGAAAGTTTTCCTGTAGAAGGTGGGATTTTAACTGGAACTTGAAAGAAGCCAGGGAAGCAAAGGAGATGGAAATGAGGAGGGAGAAGATTTTGGCTGAAGTTCCATGACAGGATGTCTGGTTTAGGGGTTCTTAATCTGGAGTTCTTGAACTTAAAAAAAAAAATTGACAAACGCATTTCAATATACTTGATTTCTTTTGTAATCCTAAGTATTATTTGCATTCAAAAACGTTATTCAGAGAAGAGGCCAAAAGCTACACCCCAGCTCTAATATTATATTTTAGACCCCAGCTCTACCACTTGCTATCTTTGTGACCTTGGCCAAATCATTTTCTGGGCCCTTAGGTTCCTCTATAAAATGACATCTTTTTTTTTCTTATACCCCTACGGAGCAGCAGACTGCCAAAGGGATATATGGAAACCCTCCTAAGAGTCTAAACTAAACCTCTCTACATCCCTTGGGAGCATAATCTAGTAGGTCACGTTCTGTATCTCCTACTCAGGTTCTTATAAGGTGTTTGTTTGTCTTTCCTTGTACCCCCAGTCTTTAGAACGGTGCTTAATAAATGCTTGTTCACTGACTCATAAGCTTTGCACCCACGACTGCCAGCCAACCTCTACAATGTTACAAAATGTTTGAAAAGTTATCACGTGGAGGAAGGAAGGAAGAACTTATTTTGATCTACAGAACAAAACTTGGACTGTCCACGTGGGTGAATTACAGAAAGAGGCCAATTTTGGTTCAATATGAAGAATTTTCTTTTAATCAAAGTTAACCCACAAAGGAGTGGGATGCCTTGTTTGCAGTAGCACCTTAGTAAAGCATTAAGAGCACTAGATTTTGAGTCAGAGGTCCTGGTTTCAAACCTGTTTTACTATTTGCTATCTTTGTGACCTTGCATAAGTCATTTCCCCAGACCTTAGGTTCCTCCTCGATAAGATGACATCTACTCATACCTTTTGTCACCAAATGAAAGACCCTACCAAGCTTCAGGTAGCAGAAAGTATTCTAAAGTAGAATAGCTCAAAGCCTTCCCTTTTGTGGCCAAGCATATTTGCATGAGAAAGGCAGGAAATTGGAACAAAGGATTTGAGGTGAAAGACGTTGGCTTTTGGAGGACTTTCTCCTTTTGTATTTATTGTGTATTGATAAACCCAGAAGAGCTAGTGGGGCCAAAGTCCCCTACACCCTTTGGATTGTGTTGGAATGTAGCCCTCCTGGAATGGTTTACATCCAAATGAAAGTTGACAGTCATTAATTATAAGCCTAAATCAAGCTCCCCACTGCCACTTCTTTGGAGCAAAGCAGATAGGAATAGTGAGTTTGCCCACAGCTTTTTCTGCCAAGCCCTGAGGAGATCTGAGATGAATGGAGTCCAGAAAATAGACTTTCCCTCCTTGTGAAATGGCAGCATCAAGGGCAGTGGTCAAGTATCAAAGTTCTTTGTTTAATACAAAACAACCCCCCTTCCCTCCCGCCAAATGTGCCAGAAGCCAATGTGCTTGCTTGAGAGGTGAACTCAGAATTAACTTCTGTAGACCCTCTGAATAATTTACTACTTCCCAGCTGCTTCCATCTCTTAAGACTGGGGCAGGGCTGTAGGGGGTGGAAGTAATGAAGTTCCCTTTAAGTTTTAAGGAATTTATTTTAGATGAAAAGCTCTAAATTCAGTCACAATTAAGTCAAGCCCCCAGTTACAAAAAATGTTTGGGCTCTTTGCCTAACTTTATATCTTTTTCTAGTGTGGTTGAGGCAAAATTCAATTTACTGGAATCATTTGGGTAATGTAATATTATTGTTCCTGTAGATAGAAAGCCACCAGAAAGGGAAGTTGGAGAAAGAGATGACTTTTTCCTGGAACTTAGTCCCCTCAGCCCAAGTTTTTGGCTCTGAGATGCCTATAGAGAAATTCATCCTTTCCTATATCTATCTTCCTTTCATAGCTCAGGCCCTACCTCTGCCCCTCAGAGGCATGCTGGAAAGCCAAATCCAGTCAAGGCAACAAATGTTTATTAAGCACCTATTATTTGTCAGGCACTGTGCTCAGTGTTGGGGAAACAAAGAAAAGCAAAAAACAGCCCCAGCTCTCCAGGAACTGTATCATAGTCTAATGGAAGAAATAACATGCAGACAACTGGGTAATTTATTGTTCCTGGAGTCAGGAGACTTGAGTTCAAAATCCAGCCTGGTACCCTTACTAGCTTTGTGACCCTGGGCAAGTTGCTTAACCTCTTATCTGCCTCAGGATTAAATGAGATAATACAGGATGTACTGAAAGTTTTAGTGCCGTTTTAAGCTATTAAAGCTGAGAGAATGGTGGTGCCTATGACAGGAGTAGGGAAGTTATAAAGAAGGTAATGATTGACTCCCAACAAATTTGGACCTGCTGAGTTTTAGATGTCTTTGAGACACCTACTTTGAAATGTCCAATAGGCATTTAGAAACTGGTGAGTAAAGGTGCTGAAAGAGATTAGGACTCGACAAGTAGATCCGAGAATCCTCTTTATAGAAATGGCATTTGAATCTATGAGATCAGCTAAGATTCTCCAAGTGAAATAGTATAGAAGGAGAAGAAGGTTTAGGTCAAAGCCTTGGGAACACCCATGGTTAGTTGGGTGTATCATGGATAAAGATCCAGCAAAGCAAACTGAGAAGGAGCAGTCAGACAAGTAGGAGAACTAGAAAAGGGCAGTATCGATTCACAACGAACTGGCTCCAGCCTCTAAGCTTCCAAAACTTCTTCCTCTAGTATAAATTCCTTAGGACATGATGGAGTCTCTCAGGAAGTGGTTTTGATAATTCAAGGAGGTGAACAAATCCTGTTCAAAATTGATTTTGATTGATTGGGTCAATCAAAAAGTATTTTTACCTTACAAAGGTAATAATTTGGGGGGGGGGCAGGGCAATGAGGGTTAAGTGACTTGCCCAGGGTCACACAGCTAGTAAGTGTCAAATGTCTGAGGCCAGATTTGAACTCAGGACCTCCTGAATCCAGGGCCAGTGCTTTATCCACTGCCCCACCTAGCTGCCCCTCCAAAGGTAATACTTTTTAAGTGGGCAAAATCATAAATGGAATCCTACCCCATAAACTTGGAAAGCCCCAAATTAAACTCTCATGTGCCACTGTTCTCAAGCCAGGAATGGGGTTCTTGAGGATAAGAGACAAAAAGAGCAATAAGCTTAACTACTTGTGATATTAAAGTAAGTTTCTGAAAAACATTTTGCCAACTTTTTGAGTTATCATATAAAACAGACACTTAGCTGTACTAGAGGAATGCCTATTTGAAACATTTTGTAAAGTCAAAATGTAATACAGTCACTCCAAATTTGCTTCCTTTTGCAAATAGGATTTTCTTTAAATGGGACAAATTTGAAGATGGGTAGATTTAAATAAATAATCAAAGCTATTGTTAAAGGAGTCATTTTTATCCTTTTAACAAAAGAATAAAAGTATCTCCTGGCTTCAAGGAAATTCAGTTCAGGTTTTGCCTTTTGCTTTGGCAAGCTGCCCTGATTTGTGCTCCTATCTTGACAGCTCTGCTAGCCTAGGAAGAACAGATGTACCAAATTTCTGGATGCAGTCCCTGTGTTTTAACCTTGAGGCCCTCAAAACTGCAGTATTTCCATAGCTATGACTGATCCTAGTGAATAAATTAGGAGAAAGAGCGCACCTGAATGTTTCCAACAGTAACCCCTACCCCCAGTGAGGTATGAGCATATTGAACTTGGGGACAATTTTGCAACTCAGGTCATTTGCCCTTCTTCGAAGCACCTCAGGGTCCAAGTCTATACACTCATTTCTGGAAGGTCATGACAATAGCTCAATAAACATGAAGTGTAGAAAGGTTCAGGAATAATAAACTTTCCTAATACAGGACTGCTTCTATAGCAAAGAGGATCCAGTGGGCAGGACCCAGATAAACAGCTATTTAATGAGATAAAGGACAGTTTTTTAGTAGCAGTTGTTTCACTTTAACACTCTTCTGATGGTCTGGAGGAGGTTACCTCTCCAGTTCTTTAGCGCTACAGATCCAGACACTTGGTTGCCACTGCTGTAAAGTGATTGATCTATAGGAGTCACTTGTAAAAAACCAAAACCTCATGGGAGGGGCTTGCACTATATACCATTATGAAAAATTACCAGAACCATAAATATCAAAGTATTTAAAATCAGTAATACATATCTATGCAGCTTTGTATTCCGTAGCAATGATGCTAAGGAATATTTTATCACATAGCAGGGGTGACTTCATTTTGACAACCTGAGAACTTTAGGCATTTATTCCAAAGCTCCCTTACTCCCTTAATGATTCTTACTAATTCATATGCTTAAGATCTTTTTGTTCAAGAGGGAGCATGGCCTAATAAATGGAGGAACACCCATGAAGTCACGAAGACCTGGGTTCCAGTTCTAACTCTGATGTGTATTCACCGATTTACCATGGGCAAGTCATGGCCTCTCAGTGCCCATTGGCAACTCTGAGACTATAAATGACAGAGGAGTTGCTTCTCTGGATGGTAGGAAGAATTTCCATACCTGAAGTTCTTCACACTGTTGAAGATTAGACTGTTCCAAACAAACCCCTCCCCTCCTTCCAAAAAAACAAAACAAAACAAAACACCAAGGCCTTTTATTTTTCTGAACTTTTCTTGAACCTATTTGTTATATATTTTTTAACCTTTGCCACATGTCAAGGTAAAGAATGCCTTGATGATCTTATCGATTTCAATGATCACGGCATATCTCAAGTCTTACTCTGATGCCTCATCATGGCATGGAGATGAATGTTGTTGTTGTTTATCCTATGTTTTCCAAGAGGACCAATGATAGGGTGATGTCATGAGCATGAATTGGATTTAAGAAAGGCAGAGTTGTACAAAGCCTTACTCTTCTCTCCTAGAGTCATCAGAAGTTCAGTGGCCAGACAAAAGCCAGGATGACTGGTGATGGCCTGGGATGCATTGGGATGACTCCGGGCTATGCCAATAGAGTGTAAATTCTAGAAGGTCTTTCTATGAGTATTACTCTGGTAGCAAAGCAAACTTGTTTTTTGAGAACCAACCTAGATTATTGCAGAGAGGGGTATGACTAGCAGTCTGGCTACCCGGTGGCAGTTTTTTTGGTCATGGCAACCCATGAAACAAAAAATTTTTAATGGGCCTCAGTCTTATGTGCCCCTTTCTGTTTCTTCAGTGACATTGGCAGGAAAGAGGACAGAGGACTCTTAAGAATTTAGTTTTTAGACTGTTAATAAACTTCACTTGTACTGTTGGTACTCTAAATCTGAGATCCTTGTCCAGTGACCAACAATTGGACATACTGCCAGAGGGGTTGAACTCTAGATCTGGACATTCTTGTTAAAACCAAAACGAGAAGGAAGAAAAAAAAATGAGAAGAAAGAAGGAAGTTGTGGCTAAGTGAAAGGATGACTCAGGTACTTCTGGAGAAGCAATAAAAGGAGTTAGTAAAATGAGTTTTATCCTATGCCCCAAGCAACTAGAATTATTTCATGGGACATTTGGTAATCATGTATTGCATTAGTAATGGTAAATGTTTGCAGAAAGACATGCAGGAAAATAATTGCAGCATATATACCAACATTGCTTTCTGAGGATGAACTGGTAAAGAAATTCTATTAAGAACTTGATAAGACCCTCCCCGTCTAATCAGCATACCCACTATTACTTAGTGACTTTAATGCAAAGGTCAAAGTGACTGCCTCTTCTGGCCTACTATTTCAGAACATCCCAGACATATTTCACTTCACTCCCTACTCGCTGCTCATCTCTTCGAGTACCTTGCTTCTGCAGGTATACCCTGGCCTTTCTACATTCCACACCCCTAACTCCTTTCTCCAGTTCTTAAACCATAATCAAATCAAGTCCATTTCTCCTGGATAGGGTACTGTCCTCTCCTTTGGCCCCACTTTCTATAACCTAACTTTTAGGACCAAAGTACCTCCCCTCTGGTCACCATTCCCCTTTCTGTGTAGGGGTCTCAGCATTCAAATGGCTTTTAGATTTGTATCACAAGCACTTAGCATAGCAAGTATTTAATAGATTCTTTTTTTTTTCATTCATTAATTCTTTTATTCAAATGTCAGAAAAGGTGAAGATGGGAAGAAATACATGGAACTGCATCAATCAACAAAAAGAAAAAAGACTTGTAGAACCTCCATTTTAAGGAGACCTAGGCCAAAGAGACTTCATCTCTCTTCAGGTTTCTCTGCTGACTCATCTCCACAGGACATTCTCAATCATGTCCCCCTCCCCCTCCATTTCAGCTCCTTTTTAGGTGCTATCTTCCCCTCCTCTTCCCCCACCCCCATGAGAATGTAAGCTTCTTCAGATCAGGGACTAACTTTCTGCTTCTATTTGTATTCCCAGCACTTAGCCCAGTGCCTGGCACCAAGTAAGCACTTAATAAATGCTTGTTGACAGATTATTGTTGACTGGCTTGTAGATGATACAGAAATTTTATGGTTCTGTATTGTGAACCTTTTTTTTTTTTAAAGAATTATTAAGTCCCGGATATGGTGATCACCAAATTATCTCCATAAAGGATTAAGTTGAATTTATTTTAAAAGACAAAAGAAAGACTTGTTATTGATGTGGGATTTTATCCTGAACAATCAGACTAATGCCTTGTCAGAGTTATGATTGAACTTTTTAAAAAAATAAATTCATTTATATATGCACTTATAATCTGTTCCTCACAGTTCCCCCTGAGAGAACAACAACAAAAAATAAAGAAGGAGGATATAGAGCAAAATTAAAACATTTGAGCTCTGAATTATATAAATAATTCAAAATTTTTAAATGAGAAATCAACAACAGAACTAATAACAATACTAGCTAAAATAATTTCATATAGAGGTTTATTACTGTTAATTGTCATAACAAAGATAATAAAAGGGCCCAGAAAGCACTTTAACCAGCAAACATCATGGCTACAAAGGACAATATTTGGTTATAACATAAACTAAACTGTAAAATCTCATGAAGAAGGATGATGGATAATTAAGGTCAGCATCAGCTCATAAAAACAAAGGGAAGCAATGGGTTGTAAAACCAGTTAATGGAAATATAGCAAGATATCCAACTAAATAAAGTTACTTCCAGAGCATGTAAGTATAAAAATGAGAGGGCTACAAACAGAAGAAAAATGGATAAGATTTGCAGAAGACATTTTTTAAGTGTTTTCTCCAGTGATAATGAAACTACCATATTTGAACCCTAACATCATATCCAACAAGGTGCTTATAGAAGTGGGATAAATGGTATTAAAGAGAAAAAAGATGACAATACACTGAACGAAGGACAAACAACAACTAAAATCTATAGCATAAAGCTCCCATAAGTGAATTTTTTTTTTTTTAGTGAGGCAATTGGGGTAAAGTGACTTGCCCAGGGTCACACAGCTAGTAAGTGTTAAGTGTCTGAGGCCGAATTTGAACTCAGGTACTCCTGAATCCAGGGCCGGTGCTCTATCCACTGCGCCACCTCTAGTGAATTTTTAATAATCAGCCAATAGTCACAGCTCAAAGAAAAGGTATTTACTAAGATAACATAGAAACAACAGCATAAAATATTATCCCCATAAATCTGGGGCACACTTTGCCACTGTGTGGAACATATGGTCCCTGTGGCAAGGGTAGGAATTGACATAGTGTACACCAGTATTTATTTATTTTTTTTTTTTTTTGGTGAGGCAATTGGAGTTAAGTGACTTGCCCAGGGTCACACAGCTAGTAAGTATTAAGTGTCTGAAGTCATATTTGAACTCAGGTACTCCTGAATCCAGGGCCAGTGCTTTATCCACTGCACCACCTAGCTGCCCCAGCGTACACCAGTATTAAGACACACAATTAGGAAACATGTAACCAAGGCAATTCATATTTCCAGTACAGTAAGTTCCCAGTGCCCTTTTTATTCTCTCAGCGTCTTTTTATACGAAGCCCCTCCGGCCATACATAGCCCCACTTATCATTAGAGGTGGAAGTACTTAACATATTCCATATATCATTTTATATTTTACCTTGGCTCTTTGCTATCCTTCAAGGTCCTTATCTTTTACCAAGCTAGGCTAGGATTTGGGTCCACTTTCTTTTTGGTGAATGTCTTCTCCAAGAGCATTGGAGTAGTTGCCATGGATTCTTCCCCAAGTCTCCAAGTCAATCGCAACCCAAAAAACCCAGGACCTCTAGACCTCTTGAATTCCTAAGGTTACCTCCAAGCCTAGACTTATTGATCTCCGGATATATGTTTGTTCATCTAAGATCAGGAGAGAACAAACACGAAATACTCAACCCAAACCCAGTCTCAGTCTCTCCTAGACAAAAATATGTTTTATCTGCCATGTATTCATGGCAACCACAGTGGGAAATAGGGCAAATTGCCCCTCCTCAACATTTCCAGCCTTTGAAACAGTTCTGTCCGAATCTGAAGCCAAAAGGAAAGATTGCACCCCAAGGGTGGGGCCACTCACTCATAAAACACCCATTGAGTCATCTGTCTTTCCTGCTCAGTAGCCAATAAGAGTTTTGTCATCTCAAGTCCCCAAGCACTTTCAGCTCTTGAGCTGCTATTTGGCCAGAAGCAAGCCAGGAAGTTTGTTATCCCCAAAGGGCCCAAGCACTGAGTCACTATGACTCTGAAATCTCCCTAAGTTTCCAGGGGAGCCTAGGTACACATTCCCTGGAATGTTCTCTCTAGGCCAATTCAACTGTCATTACAAAAAGAAAAAACAGTCCCTGTCCTCAGTGAGCAAACACTTCTATCAGGGACAAAACATATATACAAATAGGTACATATAAGATTCATAAAGAATAAAATTCCAGCCAAGATAACTGCCTAAGTGGAACTACCCAGCTTCCACATACCTACTTCAAAAAACCCTTAAGTTCCCACCATACCAGATAATGATCAAGAAATCCAATGAGAAACTATAGTAAGTGACTTCATCTCAAAAATACACACGTGGTAAGCAAGAAACATAAGAACAAGAGAAAAGAATAACTTCTTTTAAGGTATCTTTAGATTTGGGATAATTGTTCGAACCTAGTTACTATTTTCTTTGATTTACTCAAATTGAAGCTGTGTACCAGGCTCAGACTCAACCCCCTACTTTAATTTTAGTTAGGGTCCTTGGCCTTGCTTAGGGTTTTGTCCTGGGATACCTGAGATGATTTCCACCTCTCAGGACAGAGTCCTGCTGGATCTAGTTCAAGTACTGAAGTTTCAGGACTTTCACTAGCATCTCAAAGCAGTACAAAGGGGACCTTTGAGTCCCTATTTACATACATACATGCATACATAGTTATTTTGTATACAGTACATTTCTTTCTGCTTCAGTTCATGTGGGTCTTTCTAGATTTTTCTGATAGCATCTTGTTCATCATAACTTTTATATAGTACATTAAACTTGACAAAGAATTTTCTTCACAATAGCCCAGCAGAGTAGGTACCATACTTTTAAAACTATTTCCCTCCAACCTATTCCCTTCCAATGATATTTACTCTATTTTCTATGTTATTTTGCTCTATTCCTCCTCAAAAGTGTTTTACTACTGACTGCCCCCTCCCCTGCTTTACCCTCCCTTCATTTGCCCTTCCCTCCTTATCCTCTTTCCCTCCTACTTTCCTGTAGGGTTAAATAGATTACTCCTCCCAACTGGGTGTGAATGCAGAACATCTTCACCTTCCTGAAAGTGTTTTGCTTTTTACAGCTCCCTCCCCAAAACTTCCCTTCCCTCCTTCCCCTCTTCTCCCTGTCCCCCCCCCCATCTCCTTCCCCTCTCACTTTTCCTCAGGGCAAAAATATATTACTATACATGTTATAAAATACACATGTTATTCCCTCTTTGAGCCAATTCTGATGACAGTAAGGTTCACTCACCGCCCCCCCCCACTCCTTTCCCCTCTTCCCCTACCCTCCATAAGCTTTTTTCTTTTTTCCTTCATGTGACCTACCTCTCCCCTTTCCCCTCCCCCAGTCTATTCCTCCTACCCCTCAACCCTATTTTAAAGATGTCATTGTGGGTTAGCTAGGTGGCAAAGTGGACAAAGCACCAGCCCTGGGACCAGGAGGTCCAGAGCCCAAATCTGGCCCCAGACATAAGACAACCCCCCCGTTTTCTCCACAAAGAACAAGGGTGCACACAAAAAAATGAATGCTTTACAAATACCATCCCTTCATATAAACATAAATCTAGAGGAACCTAGAAAGGCGAATTTATGTGAACAGTTATGTGACAGAACTATATGATAATGTAGTGCTAATATTGTATTGAAAGGAGAAGAAACAAATCACTTTAGAACTTTAATGGTTTCAAAGAGTATTGAGGGAATTAAATATGGAAGAGGGCATGGTCATGTGTGGGTTCTGTTCTTGGGATTTGTAGAAGGGGATGAGAAGGGAGGGTAAAAGGAATATATTGTAGAAAGAAGGAAGAAGAAAGAAGAACTTGCTAGTTCTCATGAATGGAATATATGAGAAGAAGAATATACAAACATGGAGGAAGGAGTGCAGGAAATAGGTATTATATGAGCCTTACTAAACTTAAGTGGAAGAAGAGGTAAACATAGATACATATACAAAGATACACATGAGAGTTTAATGTAGAAATACATTAAACTCAGGATGAAGCAGAATATGGATGCTGAGAGGGAAGATAATACCAGAGAAGGAATAGCTGAAAGCAAAACAAAATTCCTGATCCTGAAGTGGGGAATAAAAGGGAAAAAATAAAAAAGAATTAGAATCTAAGGGAGTACCTTCAGTTTTCTCTTAGACAATTAAAGAATGACTGAACAAATTATGGTATGTGAATGTAATATAATATTATTATGTAAGAAATGATTGACCCTGGGCAAGTCACTTAACCCTCATTGCCCCGCAAAAAGAAAAAAAAAAGAAAAGAAAAGAAAAAGAAAAAAACGACAAAAGAGACAATTGCAAAGCAATGAAAAAAACTTATTTATCCTCATACAAGGCATATCTCTTGTATGTGGGGCAGCTAGGTAGCACAGTTGATAGAACTCTGACTCTGGAGTCAAGAGGATCTGAATTTAAATCTCACTTTAGACACTTACTAATTGTGTGACCTTGGGCAAATCACTTAACCCCAATTGCTTCAGATATCCAGGGCCATCTCCAGTCATCCTTATATATATCCTGCCACTGGACCCAGATGTCTCTGGAGGAGTGAGGTTGGTGGCCCTTGCACAGCCCTCCCTCACTTAAATCCAATTCAGTGCAAGTCATGACATCACCCCCGTGTCATGGTCCTTGTCAAGAATGAAGGACAAACAATAACAGCAACAGTCTCTTGTATGTACATATATGCAATACAGTAAATATGATACCCTGCAAAACACCTACCTAACTTTCCATATTATTGTTTCTATGGTACTCTTCATAAGATTATTCTATTGTCCCCCACCTTTCTTACAGTTATGACCTATCTTTTTTTTTTTTTTGCACAGAAATTTGAACAGTGGAAGTAGAAATGATTTCATTTATTATTGGTCTTTAGTGCCTAGTTCTCATTATTTTTTTTCCAAAGTAGGGCATTATCAAAAATCTAGGCCATTTTGTCATGCTTCTCAACTTTTCTCTCTAGTGGAACAGCGGAATCACTTGACTGTAAGTCCTTCAGCTGAGGAATAGGTCATATTATTCCATTATGTCCTTCCCTCAGCCCCAGCACAGTATTCTGCACCCAGTAGATATTCAGTGGATGCTTTCAACTAATTCATTCCTCTAGCTTGCTTAATTTTCCTAATCAACATCTTTTTTCCCTGAGCTATCGCAGATGTTGTTGCTGTTATCATGGCCCTAGAGTTCTATGCCCACAAGGCTATGAATATTGTCTTTTGGGGTGCTAGTTTTGTTTTTCTGTGCTTTTTCTTGGTGAGCAAACCTTTAGAGAAACTTCTATCCACTGGAGTTAATGTGTTCATCAATTTATTTTACACTGTGTAACTTAAAGGAACATTCAGTTATTCTTTTTAAAAACAATTTTATTTGTGTGTAACATATTTCTGTAATAAGTATGAATGAAAATGAAAATATCTTTGTTTATAATACTTGCATGTAACATTTTGTCTGTTCCACCTCAAATTGTATGCTTAAGGTATCAAAGATGTCATTGCATGAATTAAAATATTTTGTAGACTGGACTGGAGCATCTTTAAGTATTCCTAATCCTATCCTATCATTAGGCAGCCAGGTGGTACAGTGGTTAGAGTGCCAGGCTAGAAGTTAAAATTTGACTTCAGGTACTTATCAAATCACTTTACCCTGTTTGCCTTGTTTTCCTCATCTGTAAAATGAGCAGGAGAAGGAAATGACAAACCATTCTAATTTGTCAAGAAAACCCCAAATGGGGTCCTGAAGAGTAGAAAATGACTGACCAACAGTAAATCCTATCACTTTTTCACAGAACCTTAATATTTTACTATTGTAATCACTCTTTCATCTTTGTCCAGACCTTTGATTTCATCTTTTAGGAGGGGAACCAGTGAGAGCAGAGGCACTAAAGCTAATAGAGGTGGATATTCTGAAAGGAAGAAGGTGTTCTGCAATGTCAGTCTCTGCCCAGAGGTCAAGAAACGTGAGTTCTAAGAAAAGATCACTGGATTTAGTAGTTAGATCACTGGGATCTTTAGAGCAGGAGTCTATAATCTGAGGTTGTAACTGTTTAGATCAGTGGTGCAGTTGATAGAATGCTGGGTCTGGAGTCAGGAAGACCTGAGTTCAAATCCAGCCTCAGACACTTACTATTTGACTCTGGCAAGTCACTTAACCCAACCCAGTTTCTTCATCTGTAAAGTAGGGATAAAATTAGCACCTACCTCTTAGGGTTATTGTGAGGATTAAATGCAATATTTGTAAAATGCTTTGTGAATTAGATTTAGGTGAGGCAGAGTTGCACAAAGTCAGAGGCCTCACTCTCTCTTCCAGTCATCAAAGTCCAGTAGTAGAACAAAAGTCAAGATGACTGAAGATGGCCCAGGATACAGTGGATGACCCTGGCGTCTTAGATGTCTGGCTAAGCTCTATGTGCTCTACAATGCCTGCTTCAGCTCCCTTCATAGACTGTGGAATAAATTGTTCCCATCTACCCATTCTGCTGGGGCAAGTATATTTGGGGTAGATATCCCCCTAACTCACTGGTGGGTTTGAGGCCTGTGAGTTACCTTCAACTTGGTTTAGCCTGTCTGCTGAGATGTGACTGCTGCACATGCTACAGCTTCTTGGAGCCACAGGTGAGTATTTATATATACGTGTACATATATCTTCCACTACAGTCATTACACTACATTAATAACTCATTGTGGCAGGGGCAGCTAGGTGGTGCAGTGGATAAAGCACCAGCCCTGGATTCAGAAGGACCTGAGTTCAAATCTGGCCTCATACACTTGACACTTACTAGCTGTGTGACTCTGGGCAAGTCACTTAACCCTCATTGCCCCACCATAAAAAAACCCAACTCATTGTGACAAAAAGATGACTATGTCCCTAAAAGCAGGCTCTTATATGTCTTACCAAGCCAAAAAGAGATTTAATACAGGCCTAGTGATAGGTCATGTGATGTGTCATCAGAGGAGTTTGAAAAGATGCATCACCAGAGGATTAACTACTAAGTAGTAAAATTCTTGACCTCAATAACTCACTATCTAATGAAGCACGGAGGGGTTACCACCTGTGTGCTTGGAGGGAGTGCCCACATTGCTTAAATCATGATCTTAAGCATGTATTGATAAATTATATATACTTGTGTGTGTGCATACCTAAACATACTAATTATAATAAGTGATGGGTAGTACTTTAAGATTTATAAAATGACCTACAGTTCTGTGAGGTAGATATGGTAGATATTAGTGCCACCATTTGCTGATGAGATAAAGTAATTTGCCCATGGTCACAGGCCCAGCAAGTGTCAGGCAGGATTCAAGCCTAAGTCTCTTCTTTTTCCCTTTTCCCCAGGCAATGGGGGTTAAGTGACTTGCCCAGGGTCACACAGCTAGTAAGCGTCAAGTGTCTGAGGCCGGATTTGAACTCAAGTACTCCTGAATCCAGGGCCAGTGCTTTAACCACTGCGCCATCTAGCTGCCCCCCCTAAGTCTCTTCTAACTCAAACTACTCTCCAAATCCACCTTGTGATAGAATGTTTATGTCAAGAACCACCGCCTACTCGAGACTTAACCAGATCCCTCCAGTTGACAGTGACCTTCCCTGAGAAATTGCTTAGTATTTACTTCATATATATTTTATATTTATTTACCTATGTACACATTATTCACTCCCCAGTAAAACGCAGTTCTTTTGAGGGAAGGAGCTGTTGAATTTTTGTTTCCTGTGTGCCTAGAACAGTCAAAAAAATCATTTATGGCATGATTATTTTGTGCCAGGAACTGTGCTAAACTGGGAATACAAATATAAACAGAAAGAAAAACAATCCTTGCCTTCAAGGGAGCTTACATTCTAAAGGAGAAAGACAACACAAAAGAAACATAGCAAGTGCTTAATAAAAGTTTATTTAACTGAACAAATATTTATCCCATTCCCTTGGTTGGATTGCAAACTCCTTGAGGGCAGAGAGTGTAATTTTTCTTCCTTGTATCGTCAATATTTGGTACAGTGTTCTTTGCCTTACACATACTAGACATATTTTGTTGAACTGAATTGAATATATGAAGGTTTTGATAAATGAATAAACATTGTCAGAAATTTTCTATAAAAAGTATTTTAATTCCTACCCAAAGTTTGGGAACACATATTTATCTGGTTCCTTCTGTTCTTCATTTTTAGTGAAGGAAACCCTCAACTTAATGCTCTGGAGATTGAGAAATATCACTGGTTATGTCATTAGATCATGGGGTTATAGTGTAGCAGGAACTGGTTCCTTCCTGGAGGAGTGTTGGGATTACACCATGGGACAGATCTCTATGGGCCCATCCCTACACATGCTCTACAAACAAAAGGGAAAGTTAGGGCTTCAAGATCCCATGGGCAACACACCTCTCATGAGAAATTCCAAAAAAAAGAGATAGTTTCCTGCCACATGTTCTACCTTAAAGGAAACTCAAGATATGAATGGTGGAATCACTCCTTTGAAAATCTACTGAGTAGGCCACTCTTCCTGGTTCAGTAGATAATAAAATCTGAATGTAGCTTTGATAAAGTTTCCACTCTCCCACCCTGCCTCATTGGCATAATGTTGGGGTGTTGTTTTTTTCTCTTTGGGTTGCAGCTTCTCCCTACATAGTTCTTGAATGTCATTGGACTTTTTGGGTATTCCTTTTCATACTTTTTTTCTCCTATCTTTTTCTTTTCTTTTCTTTTCGCTGAGGCAATTGGGGTTAAGTGACTTGCTCAGGGTCACACAGCTAGTAAGTGTCAAGGGTCTGAGGTTGGGTTTGAACTCAGGTCCTCCTGAATCCAGGGCTGGTGCTCTATCCGCTGTGCCACCTAGCTGCCCCCATCTCCTATCTTTTTCTATAATCCATACTGGTTAGGATCATTCTCCACTACTTTCTTTTCCTCTTCACCTCTTTTGCTTATGATTTTCGTTTCTCTCCTCCCCTTTTCTTCCTTACTCTCTGTGGACTCTTTGTTTTTCCCTGCTATCTGCAGTTCATAGAATCAACGAAATCTGAAGAGCTGAAAGTGATTTTAGAAGGCTTCTGGTCTAACCCCTTCATTTTCCATTCTAAAACCAGAAGTAAAGTGATGCTTTATATAGTCAGCCAACTCTTCCCTAACAGCCACAGCCACACCCACAAACACAGCTTTCTTTGATTCTTCTCTTCCAATTTTCGAAGGAGTTGTTTGTCTTTGCCTCCTTTAAATAGAGTTAAGTAGCTTAGCCAAGCCTACTGAAGCTTCCTGAAGGGGAAAGATTACATGTAACTCATAAGCTTTAGGAAGCTGAGAAAGTTTTTCTGGGAAGCTAATTCCTATGTGTGTATGTATATGTATATGAATATGTATGTATACATGTATATGAATATATATATAAAAAAAAGTTTCAAAAGAATCGTTTCCTCCCAAAATGGTTTTTGATTTGCTTGCTTTCCTCTGTGTCTTTTTGCTATATAGAACTATAAACACTTACATGAGGTGTGCTGGAATAGGATATTGAATCCCTGTTTGTTCCTTTGAACTTTTCATTGCTTGGATTACTTGGCTATTTCTCTGCTCTGAGCCTACACGGAATCCTGGAAAAATCTGTATAATAGGAATAGCCCAACTCCACCCTTGCAAGCATGTTAACCCCAACATATCAGAAGCAGCATAATAACATGGAAAGGAAAACAAAGAAAAAAACCCCACAAATGATTTAATGTAACCTCCCAAACCCACATAAGCCTCAAACAAGGGAGTGCCTTGAAGAGTCTTGATCTCAGTGCTGACAATCTGCTTCCAACTGAGGAGCCTTATCAGGATGCAGCTACTCTTGAGTCTTCTGGACTGACTAGGGCTTCTCGTGTGCTATTCCTGCGTCAGGCCTTGGTCTGAAATTTAGACTCTCTCTTGCTTTTTTTTTTTTTTTGGTCAACCTCCTCTTGTTTATTTATCCTCTTTCTAGTAATTATCCCTTCCTGATTCCAAAGATCATAGTTTTAGAACTAGATGGGATGGTAGATGTCATTTATTCCAACCTATTCACCTTATAGATGAGAAAAGTAAGGCTCAGAAAAGTGAAATGATTTGCCCAGTGTCACATAGGCAGTAAGTGGAAGAACTGGGGTTCACATGTGGTATCTCTGACTCCAAATTCATCACTCTTTCTATTATTATTATTATTATTATTATTATTATTATTATTATTATTATTATTATTTTGCCCAGGCACCAGGAAACTCACAGAACAGTCTACCATCCAGGACTACAGCAGTAGAAATGAAGCCCAACCAGGAATCCAGGGTATCCTAGATATGTGTGGTATCCTCTGGGTGTGCCCCTGTCATTTTGAAAAATTGAATAGGAACTCAATCAGGGTCTTGGGGACCTGACTCAGGATACTTATTGACCCAGAAATCTGATCTGACCTAACTGCTGCCTCCATTCCCAAATCCTGAGTAAGAGAGAACAGGCTCATGTAGCTGTTTAGGTGCCTTAATCAACTAGTATTCTTCCTATCCCCTTACACCTTTCTATGTTCAGCAAACTCTGGCCTCCTCCTCCTCCTCCCCTAATCCCTGTCAAGTAGACTCAACATCTTCCAAGGCAAAAAGCCCTTGTGAAAGACCTGTCCAGATATGAGTCTTCCCTGAGGTTTGCTATCTCTTATGATTCCAAAATGCTTGAGATAGCTGATGACAACTGTAGGAGCTGGATCCTGGGGTTGTTCTAAACACATGGTTGTTGCCAACTCTAGAGCCTGATCACAAGACATCAGGCAGTGAGGCACATCTAGAAGATACCTTACACATGGAAGAAATACTCAGTTCCCAAATTAAGTGCCCAGAAGCCTGTGCTCCTTATGTTTTTTGCCCTAAGGCTTAGGATCTCCCATCAAGCCGCTCAGGATCTCAAATGGATCACAGGATTTTAAAATTAGAACTCAAAGCGCCCTAGAAGCCATTTACTCCAATTCTTTCATTTTATAGATGAGGAAACTGAGTCTCAGAGAAATTTAAGTGACTTGTTTAAGGTTGCAAGGGGAAGAGCAGTGATTTGAATACAAAATCCTAATCTAGCTCCCTTTCTTTTCTTTCTTTTTTTTTTTTTTTTTAGTGAGGCAATTGGGGTTAAGTGACTTGCCCAGGGTCACACAGCTAGTAAGTGTTAAGTGTCTGAGGCCGGATTTGAACTCAGGTACTGACTCCAGGGCCGATGCTCTATCCACTGAGCCACATAGCTGCCCCTTTTCTTTTTTTTAAATAAAATTTCTTGTTTGCTTGTTTTTTGGGGGGCAGTGAAGCAATGAGTGACTTGCCCAGGGTCACACAGCTAGTAAGTGTCAAGTATCTGAGGCTGAATTTGAACTCAGGTCCTCCTGAATCCAAGGCCAGTGCTTTATCCACTGCGCCATCTAGCTGCCCTCCCCAAAATAAAATTTTTTGATGTCTCTTTTTACATCCCCATAATTTTCCCTCAGCATCCCTCCCCTTCCCCCTTCCAGAGAGTCATCTCATATAACAAACAGTATAGATACCCCCACCTCCACCATGAAAAAAGAAGGAAAATAAGCATAACTGATCAACACTTGGAAAAAATACTTAAAATTTGTGCAACGTACAATACTTGTGGACCTCCCACATCTGTAAAGAGATGGGGCGTCCTGTCATATCTCTTCTTTTGAATGATGTCGTCTTTATACTTTTGTAACATTCACTTTAGATTTTTGCATGAGGTTGTTCTTTCCATTTACATTGTTGTAGTCACTATAGATTGTTTTCTTGACTCTGCTTACTTCACTTTACATCAGTTCATGTAGATCTTTCCAAGCTTCTCTGCATTCATTACATTCATAATTTCTTACAACACAGTAATATTCTGTTACATTCATGTGCCATAATTTGGTTAGCCGTTCTCTACTTTGTTCCCAATTCTTTGCTTCCCCCACAAAATACTGTTATAATTAGTTTGATATATTGGGACAACACCCACTGTAAGGTTCCCAAATCCCTTTACAGACTATTTCTCTTCCCCCATGGGAGCGTTATCAGTGGTACCCCCTCTCACCACTGAAATGACATAACCCTTTCTTTATCCCTATTTTAATCCTTCCCTTTGTCTCCTTACTCCTTCTCTACTTGAAGACTCTTTTCTTCCTAAGAGACCACAGGAGTTACTTTCCATTCCACTCTTTCTTCTTTTTCTTCTTACTTTCATCTCCCCTTTTGTATGCCCTCCCATTCTATAATTTAGTCCCATTAAACATTGATTTACCTGTAGATAGGATGTTATGATGTTTCAGGCATATTTCTTCACCATCACTTTTATTTGCCTTCTACTTTCAGTTATGTTTCTGTGTACTTTTTTTTTGGAGGGGGGGATGAGGCAATTGGGGTTAAGTGACTTGCCCAGGGTCATACAACCAGTAAGTGTTAAGTATCTGAGGCTGGATTTGAAATCAGGTCCTCCTGAATCCAAGACCAGTGCTTTATCCACTGCGCCACCTAGCTGCCCCTCTCTGTGTACTTTTATTTTATTTTATTTTATTTATTTTTAATTTTTTTAGTGAGGCAATTGGGGTTAAGTGACTTGCCCAGGGTCACACAGCCAGTAAGTATTAAGTATCTGAGGCTGGATTTGAAATCAGGTCCTCCTGAATCCAAGACCAGTGCTTTATCCACTGCACCACCTAGCTGCCCCTCTCTGTGTACTTTTATTTTATTTTTATTTTTTTAGTGAGGCAATTGGGGTTAAGTGACTTGCCCAGGGTCACACAGCTAGTAAGTGTTAAGTGTCTGAGGCCAGATTTGAATTCAGGTACTCCTGACTCCAGGGCCGGTGGTCTATCCACTGTACCACCTAGCTGCCCCTCTCTGTGTACCTTTTTTTTTTTTTAATAGCAATCAATCTATTTATTTATTTATTTTATTTTTGGGTGAGGCAATTGGGGTTAAGTGATTTGCCCAAGGTCACATAGCCAGTAAATGTTAAGTGTCTGAGGCCGGATTTGAACTCAGGTACTCCTGAATCCAGGGCTGGTGCCCTATCCACTATGCCACCTAGCCGCCCCCTCTGTGTACTTTTAAAAAGAAATTTCTTAATCTTGTTCTTGATTGCTTATCTGCTTATCTGTCAAGTATTTCAGTTGTTTGAAAAATGAATAATTTATTCAAGTATGGTTTTGTTTCTGGGAATGCTTTAAACACCCCATTTTTTGTTGAATATCCATCTTTTTCCATTCATGGTTAGGCTCAGGTTTGCAGCGGTAGGTCACTTTGGGCTGCATTTGGTGTCCAAAGAAGACATTATTCCATTCTATTCTGAGGTTTCTAGTGGTTGCAGATATCTTGTTATCCAATTTTTCTTTATATTTGAAGGTCATTTTCCTGGTTGTTTGTCAATGGAATTGTTTAATTTAGTTACTCTATGTCTTGGAGTTTGCAGGATAGGGGTTCTCTTTCTCTTTTTCTGCAGATGATCTATGGATTTTTTTTGGATTGGCATTTTTTATTTAGGTTCAGAAGTTCTGGGTTTTTAAATTATTATTTCTTGTATGATAAAATAATGGGATTTGGCAGATACTCAAAGGCTTACCTGGAGATTAATCTAAACTGATTGAATTAAGTGAGAGTGATTGACTGCTGATTATGCCTACTTCAAGTTAACTAGATTGTAAACACACCTGGCTGGCCCTTAAGAAGTTATTGTTCTCGGGGGCAGCTAGGTGGCGCAGTGGATAAAGCACCGGCCCTGGATTCGGGAAGACCTGAGTTCAAATCCAGACTCCGACACTTGACACTCACTAGCTGTGTGACCCTGGGCAAGTCACTTAACCCCCATTGCCCTGCAAAAAAAAAAAAAAAACAAAAACAAAAACAAAACAACAACAACAAAAAGAAGTTATTGTTCTCAGAAGACTGTGAACTTAACTTGAGACCACCTTCAAGTTCAGTGAATCAATGGATTTGGATGATGCTAACCAATCAGCTTAAAGCAATGTGTAGGGACCGCCTATGCTCCAGACCTATAAAAAGCTTCCACACTCAGTTTGCTAGGGAGTTCATGACTGAAGCAGGCTCTTGGCAGAAGACTTGAGGAAGAACCAGACCAGGTTGGAAGTCTAGGCTAGGTAGGCCTTTTCTTAACTTTCTGAACTCCACATGAGTACCTGGTATGGTTTAATAAATGCTTAATGCCCAAAGACTGGTGCTAAAGCTTCTAATTTAAGGTGATCACACATTAGATTTTCAACAACACACTTGAATTATGGTGTTAATATTTTTTTTTGGCTTGTGTTCTTCTGGAGAACCTGTGATCCTTAAATTGTCTCTATGCATCCAGTCTTGAAGATAAATATATTGTGCTTGTAAGGAGATCATATTTTCTTTCATTGTTATTCATTTTTTCTTCTGTATATTTGTATTCCCAATTTATTATTCTCTTTTGTGTCTTTAGTGAGACTTGCCATGAAGAATAATAGTTTTTTATTCTGCCAATTTGTTTTGCTGTTCAGGTCATAAATTCTGCTTTCACAATTCTTATTTCTCTTTTAAATCATTCAGAAATGTCCAACTGCAGTTCAGTGATTTACTGGGAATCCACTCTTGGAGGTGAGTATGAATAATCAGGTTAGGAGTTAGGGATTAATCTCTACTATTAGTTCATTGGATTTTTACCTCATTGAAGTTCTTGGTATCTTAGATCATGGAGACAGCAAAAATTGCTTTATCTCTTGTACACAATTCCTATCTTGGAGAGGTTTGTGAGGACATGAGGTTCAAAGAAAATGTCTATTATACCATCTTTTTGGTGATGTGACCCAGAAGTTCTACCTCTCTTTCTATTGCATCTCCTGGTACAGGCCCTCTAATTTTTCTCCCTCCCTGAGGCTCCAGAACTTAAATGAAGGTAAGTCTACTTTGGTATAAACCTTCTCCTGCCTAACTATCATCCTCTCAGTCATCCAAGTTCACAACTTTGGCATCAGCTTTTACTTTTGTCTTTAGCTTCCCCCCTCCCCACCTATCCAGTTAGTGGCTGTTTTGTTGATTCTAATACCACAACATTTCTTGAATCTGATCCTTTTTCTCCACTCAGGTGGCTATTATCAAAGTTCAGGACCTCATTACCTCTCTCCTATACTATTTTTTTTTTTTTTGCCGGGCAGTAAGGGTTAAGTGACTTGCCCAGTGTCAAGTGTCTGAGGCCTTATTTGAACTCAGATCCTTCTGAATCCAGGGCTGGTGCTTTATCCACCTCGCCACCTAGCTGCCCTTCTCCTATACTATTAAAGTGCTTCCTATTGATCTTCCAGCTTCCATTCTCTCTCCTCTTCAATTTGTCCTTCATTGAACTACTATAGTAGTATTCCCAAGCTATAGATCTGTCCACATCACTCTCAGCAAAAATTGTAGTGGTCCTCTATTGTCTCTTGGGTAGCATTCAAACTCCTCTGCCTGGTATTCACAGCCTTCCACATTTCTGGCTGGCTCAACTCTTTCTTCCCAGGCTCAATTTACATTCCTAACCACATCATGTACTCCACCAAACCGGAACTGCTCCAGACACAGTTCATGTCTTGCCTTCATGCCTTTTCTCACACTCTTCCCCTTGCCTGCACCTTTCTCTTTCCTTCATCCATTCAATTCACACCCATGCTTTGATACCCAACTCAAATGCCATCTCCTTTATGTAGCCTTCCTTCACTGTTATATAAGATCATTACTCCTCAGACTTCACATGACATTTTATTTTGTAATTCTCTATTGTATTTATTATATGATATTGTATGATAGAGCATCACAGAATCTCAGAGCTAGAAGTGATAAGAGATCTATCTCAGAGGACATCTAGTTCAACCTGCATTGAAATGAAATCCCTCTAAGAATATACACAATAAGTGGTCAAGCAATCCCTCTTGGAAAACCTCTAATAAGTGGGAACCTGGGACTCTGATAAATATTTTTTTGTGTGTGAGGCAATTGGGGTTAAGTGACTTGCCTAGGGTCACACAGCTAGTAATTGTTAAGTATCTGAGGTCGGATTTGAACTCAGGTCCTCCTGAATCCAGGGCTGGTGCTCTATCCACTGCACCACCTAGCTGCCCCTTCTGGTAAATATTTAACAACCAGTCCTGGGGGGAATGTACACAGGACACATTTTAAGTTTAATCTGCATTGTTAACATTTTCTCCATAGCTTTCTTAGGTCTAGACAATCAATATAGCAATAAATCAAGTCTTGCTTTGTATTGCTGAGGTAAATAAATGCCCACACTAAAAATTTAACAGTTGGTTCTCTGGTAAGAGCTGTTTCCAGTATGTCTCTAGTAGAAAGAAACCCACTATCTTCCAAAGCAGCCAATTCCACTTTTAAGTAGCTCTAGTGAGGGCATTTTCCCTTACATTTAGATGAATTTCTGCAACTTCTAAACATTACTCCTAGTTTTGCCCTCAAGGAATTATCTGCAATCTGCTATCTGCAATTGTGTCTTATCCCCCATGAGAATGCATATCCATACGCTCAGGGGCAGTGCATTTAAATTTCATGTTACCTCTGTGGTCCCCCCCAAATTCTAACAGGCAACACTCCTAGCCCTTCTAGCAATGTTCAGTTTATTAGGGAGCTGGGCAATCCCCAAGCCACTGGAGCCAAGACTCTACTCTTCAGTCAAAGACCCCTCTGCTTTGACTCCAGCCTTTTTTATTGACATTGAGAGACTGCTAAAAATAGAATGAAGTGGTACAATTTATGATTGGTCAGTGCCAGAAAGGAGGTGGAGAGGAATCTTATGATTGGCTAAAAGAGATATTCATCAAACACCAGTGTTTAGTTAGGGTTTAGTAGAGGGGACTCTGGGACTTTCCACAAACAGTTATAACATTAGGTGAAAAAGAACAGAGAAGTATAGGGATTATGGGTTTTAGAGCATAGCTCTCACAGTACATTCATAAGAGTGAGGGGGTGTTAATATAACATCTCTATCTCTAACACAAGTCAATATGGCCCTAAAAAAGTATAAATCTATAGCTAAGAAAATACAAACCTATCCTATAAATCAGATAGAAATAACATAATCATCAATACATGGTAGATTAATTCTAACCACACACAGCTCCTATTCCAAAAGTGTTAACTAACTCAATTCTGTTCTATTTAACTTGCCCAGGGTCACACGGCAAGTAAGTGTCAAGTGTCTGAAAATGAGATTTGAACTCCAGTCCTCCTGACTCCAGAGCCGGTTCTTTATCCACTGCCCCACCTAGCTGCCCCCATCTATTTACAACTAAAACAATGATTGATACTTAGTAAAACACAATGAACTGAGTAAATACTGACCAAATTGAGTAGGGGTATCAAAATGATTTTTACACCTCCACTGCCTAATATGGAACTCTGTCCACAGTAGGCACTTAATATTTTCTGAACAAATGGATTTCTGGTATGAATAAAAAATATACTTATGACGTTCCTCATTTATGTCTCATCAAAGTGATGTTTTCTTCCTATTAATTCTGATTTTTAAAATAATGGCAAATAGAAGCATATGGATTAAATATTATAAGTTATTTTATTTTGAGTAATAAGTACATCTCCAAAAATTTGGGAATTGCAATACTATTCTAACCTAACCATAACATGTCATGTTTAAATATCTGTAAACATATGTATATAATATATATGCATAAAATATATCAATATAATACAGGTATAAGCATACATTTGTAATATATACACAATAGTTTATGTATCCATATATTGTATATATTATGCATATAATATACATATTGTATTGTGCAGCACTTAGCACTTACTATGTGATGGGTACTGTGCTATGTGAATGTTAGTTATTGTTATTATTTTTATCTATATATAAAGAACTTGAAAAATTATACAAATAGAATCATATTCCTAATTTATCTGTTATAAATTTAGATTTAATTATCTTAAGAACTGGGACACATCAATTCTCTGATTAGAGATCCCTGTACTCACTATTTTTTCCTGGAAATTTTAATGAGCTGAATTGAATTTTTGGTGTATATTGTACTCCAGAACTATTTATATAGCAATTAAAACATAATTTGTGCTAGAGACTTTCATATATGACATGAAAGCTTGGGATCCATTTTGGAAGATTTCTCTCTTCTCTGGCTGATTTTCTACACCTTCCCAAAATAATATGGGAGCGTCACTAGCTGGCACCTCCCAGGTTTTGTCACCGTTATAAGTACTTGTTGCTAGATTGGTAAGCAGATATCAGATAGTAATCACTTTACTTTCTTTCTTTCCCACTTGTCCTAGCACCCAATAAAATTCAATTCAATAAACATTTATTAATCACCTCTACTATATGGCAGGCACTGTGCTAAGGGCTGATGATACAAAAGAGGCAAAAGGCAGTTCCAGGCCTCAAGGAGCTTACAGTCTAGCAGGGGAGACAAGATACCAAGAAATATATACAAAGTAAGCTATATATAGATAGGAAATAATTATAATATGTAATCTTAATTAATAAGTAATTAATATAGGTAAGGCACTGGAATTAAGAGGGATTGGGGAAGGCTTTCTTTAGGAGGTGGGATTTTAGTTGGGACTTAAAGGAAGCCAGGGAGGTCAGGTCCAAGTGGAGGAGGGAGGGAATGCCAGGCAGCCAGAGGGGAGAGATGGAGTGTCTTGGTAATTGAACAGCCAAAAGGCCAGTGTCACTGAATCGAAGAGTACATGGCAAAGCATAAGGTGTAAGAAGACTGAAAAGGTAGGAGGTGGTTAGGTTATAAAGGTATTTGAAAGACAAACAGAGCATTTGGTATTTTCTCTTAGAGGCAATAAGAAGCCACTGGAGTTTATTGAGTGTGTGGGGGGGGGGTGACATGATCAGACTTGCATTTTAGAAAAATCACTTTAGTGACTAAATACCACCTTTCTTGTGGACAGGCTATTCCTTCATTGAGGCCTGACTTTTTCACTTATTTCCTTAGCCTCCTCTCCTCTGGATGAATGATTTTCTTCCCAATTAGGCCATGGGTAATGGTGGATGCTTGACTCAATGGCAGCCAGTTAGCTTCCCACACCCCTATTCATTCTGGTGCTCAAGAGAAACCATGGTGAATACATTCTTTTTACTCTGGAAAGTCATTAAAACAAACCTATTAGAATAAAACTCTCTTTCTTTCTTTTGTGAATACAAATCCCCAGGCAGAAATCTTGCACTGGCAGATATGGCAGTCTTAAATCTTTCTCTCCTGACAGGTTGTTCCAAATTATCTCCCTCAATGCTGTGCTCAAGCAATCAGAGAGAGATTAGCTGTTCCTCAGATCAGCAGCTTTCTCACATTTGTTGGTTTAAGAAAACAAAGTAAACTTTTAAACACAAAGGTAAATGCTATAGGGAAGCATGAGGTTTAAAGTTTGGCCATTTGGCCCATTTGGAAAAAAGGGGAAAGAGATGGGGAAAATTAAAAGTTACTGACCCCAACATTCAGTGAAGTTTCCCAGTGTAAGATCCACCTTGAAGTAGTTCTTAAATGTTTTGTCCACACCACAGTGGCCCGTTGGCAACCTTATGGCTTTTCTTCATGATGACATCCCCTTAGCTTCTGGCTCCTGGGCTCCTGTCACTTCTTGCTTCCACAAGTTTGAAGGTAAAAGGCCAAAATTACTCAGGGGATCAGAGGAGAATGCTGGGAGATTTGTACCCAAATAATGCTCAAAGATATCATTCTTCAGCATCCCTGATCTCCTTGGCTATTCAGCAGTTCCCCTTCAGAACTTTCACAAAGCCAGATGAACGAACAGGTTTATTTACAAGTAAAAGAAGACAAATAGTTCTCCTGCAGATCTTGTAGAAAATAAAAATAAATTGATTGTGGGCAACTCTTTCCCTCCCCCCACCCCACCCCCAACCTGTACAACAGTATTCATTTTCATTCATTGAGTAGCTTCCCAACTGGATTTTTCTCCAATGTGGCTCCTCAGTAGGTATTCTTCTACAAAAGCTCCTTGCGCATCATTACTTGTCACCTTTCTTGTAGTTCCCTGCAGCTCTCTGCAGATGTCAGGCATGGTTGTTTTTCATTCCTCCTTCTTCTTATTCTTCTTCTGCTATTTTGTGTGGCATTATTCTGCCTGTGGTTTTCTAGGAAGATAGCGATGGTTCTCTTCTGCTGCTCTTAGCCTGTGGTGGCTCAGTCAGAGGCCACACCCACAGCTAAGAGGAATATTCCAGAACTCTTTTATCTTGACTTGACAGAGACATTGGGCTTCCCTATCTGCCACTCTTAATGCGGTACTGAAGAGGGGGCTCCACTTCAGAGATCTCCTTTTGGGTATAGTTCTGGGAGTCCCCATTTCCTTTTCCTTCCAGTTCTGTTCAAGCCTAGTGAATCTCTCTGATGTCCTCAGGGTGGGGTTACTAAAGTGACCTCTTTCTCTTAACAGCAGGGGGAAATAAGACTGGTAACCAATACCTCATCCTAAGGGGAGGAGTTTTATCAGCTCAGTAAACTCATTCTAACACTTTTGTGTTATTAGATCCTCATCTGCTGGCTCAAGAATCAATCCCTTAGGGATTTAAGTCTATCTTGTGAATCTCTCTGATGCCTCTCAGCTTGAACTCTTATTTTATTTAATTGGAAATCTGTGTTTTTGTTAGCATTGGGTTAGCATATTTCTATTCTGATTGGAAGGCTGGAGCCTTCCTTTATAGAGGGCAGAAATCGAACTTTTAGCTCACTCCACTTTCAGTCCACAGCTTTGCTTGGTTTCAACTCCATGGAACAAGATGGTCCCCTCAACCTGTATCCCCTGGTTTCTTCCCCCTTTTCAGTTTCCTTTTATATATTGTCTACCTCCGTTAGATTGGTAAAGTCCTTGTGGGCAGGGACTGTCTTTCTTTTTCTTACTTGTATTCCTAGCACTTAGTACAGTGTTGGCACATAGTAGGTGCTTAATAAATGTTTGTTGAATTGAAATCCTCTGCCAGTGCAGATTGCAGATCATCTATGATTAGATTAAACTCTAGTTGTCTGAGTATGAGGGTTTTAAGTGACTTGCTCACAACCATGAAACTAGTATGAGCAATAGGATTTGAAGGGGGAAGGTATCTTTTTAACTCTAAGACCAACATTCTATCTACTATACGTCTTCTTTTTTAAATTTAGCATTTTATTTTTCCCCAGCTACATGTTAAACAATTTTTAATATCTACTTTTAAAACTTTGAGTTCCAAATTCTCTCTCTTACTCTCCCTCCCCCTGCCCCCCCACTCGACTTTGAGAAGGCAAGCAATTGGATATAGGTTATACATGTGTTATCTACTCTACTTCAACATTACTCTTGTTTGAGTCATTGTCTGGAAGTTTCTTCTGACTCCTATCATACTCTGCATCACTGGGCTGGGTTCTTGCAAATCATTCCAGTACTTAAGCTTTGCAAAACTACAAAGGAGCTACATGGAATTGTGGTGAGGAGATTCTTTTATATCTTCATCATGCCAAGTGCCATCCATGCAAATCACATCTGGGCAAGTCTGAAAAGAGTTATGTGGGACTGGTAAAGCTGGTGACCTTTGTCCTACTTCCCTCCAAAAATGGAATCTCTGTGTTCCTGTACTCATCTATGGCCTGTTTCAATCAATAGGTTCCCCAATTACTTAATTTATGCAGTTAGAGCTATTTCATCCAAAGAGCCTTTACTGAATTACCTTGCTTCATATTGATATTGCTCTTTTTTTCTTTGGTCCTTTCATAATGGGGACCTTTGCATACCTAGAATGCCTGAGATAGCATCTCCGTGTAAGGCTAGGGAGAAGATAGCATCCCTCCACATGGAAGATGCTGGAGAATGGCTTCCCAATGAATCTTGTTACATATAAGGGAAGTACCTTGGGAGGACTGGTGCACATGTTGTTTCTGGTTGGCCTAGCATGCAGTTGGGAACAGCGTTTTCCCATTGGTTGGATAGACAGAAGTATTTGTATCTTCAAAAGGGCCTGAGAAGTCAGCTACACCTGACTCTTTGCCTTGATGCCCTTGAGAGAGCTCAGAAACTGGTGAAGAAAGTAGGGCCTATGACCGTATGAGTTTGAAAGATCCAGAGGATTCCTTGCCAGAGTTCAGGTTTGTGGTCAGTTCAGCATTGAAGCTCCCCTAACAGAGAAAGAGATTGCAGCTTTCCCCTACATGCTGCTGAGTCCAGGTTTTGGAGTCAGTCCAACATTGAGTGCCAGGCCTGAAGTTTGAATGTGGCCTCAGACACTTACTAGCTGTGTGGCTCTGGGCAAGGGGCAAGTCACTTTGTTTCAGTTTCTTCATCTGTAAAATGAGCTGGGAGAAGGAAATGGCAAACCACTCCAGCATCTTTGCTGAGAAAACCTCAGATGGGGTCAGGAAGAGAGACACAACTCAACAACATTGTTGCTTTAAGAAGCAAGGAGAGACCTTTGGGAGTGACTTTCAGGACCACAGCTCAGCTGTAGGAGAGACAGACACAGGCTTATCCAGTAGTCCTATCACAATCTGAATACAAACTTACTGACACCAATGCTATGAAAGAACTGAGATAAGGGTTCAGTCTACCAAAAGAGTATGCCTCAGAGGTATTATAGGAAGATGTTTGTCTGTTTATTCTTGCTATATCTTTGAAGATCTTTGGAAAAAGCTAATTGATATTAAGTTGTTGTAAATTCTTCTGGCGTAGTGACGGGAATGCTTAAGGGCAATTGTTGACATATTAACCATGCTGCCTGTAGGCATAGCCAAGGAGATCAGGATGCTGGAGAATTTCCAACATTCTCCTCTTCAACTCCCAGTGGAATTTTGACCTGTTACCTTTGAAATAGTAGGAACAAGAAGGAGGAGAAGGGACAGGAGTCAGGGAGCCAGAAACTGAGGAGCTATCATTGTGAAGAGCAGATAGGTTGCCAGTCCCTGGCCATTGCTTTAGCCACAGACACCTAACAAATGGGAGAACTTTGAGGGGAGAGCTATAATAGGTCTTGTTTTGGGAATAGGGTTTAATAGAATGTGAGTGACATTTTAGTTGTTATATATTTAATTGAGTAAAGCTATTATTTTCCCTTAAGAACCTTAAGTAACGAAAAAAAATACAACACCCCCCCCTGTTACTTTGTATTCATATTTTGTTACTTATTTTGGTTGTTATTTAATCAGACTTTTAATATTTTATAATATAAGCTTGTTATATTACAGTTTTTAAAAATCTGTGTAACAGTATGCCCTGTTGATTTAGCAAAGAGAAAGGTCCAAAGGGGCAAAACCAGATAATTGTATAATAAATAATAATAACAACATAACTGATATAGATAATAATATAATAAACAATAATATGATACATAATATAAATGATACTATAATAAATAATGTAAATAACAATATAATAAAATAATATAAAGGTGAGTCCTTTGGACTCAAAATAACCATTTCAGAGACTTTAATAGCTCAAAAGCAAAGACAATGAACTTACCTCTAGATCATAGGCTACATTAGCCCCTTTTCCCTCTAGCTGCTCATCTGCTTGAGATTCCAAGAAGAGTCCCAGAAGGAGGAATGACTGGATTGGGACCTCTCACCTGAGGCCTCAGAACCGTCCCTTGGCAGAGACTGACCCTGAGGTAGGAACGACTATTTAGCTGGAGAACAGACCTCTCCAATCTCTGATCTGAGATTCTGAGGGAGTTAAAGAGGAGAGCCTTCTACCAATCCAGGGGGAAGGGTCATAGTCCTAGCAGAAAGAGCATGGGAGTGCATCCATGAGCAAGCCTGGAGGGGGTGTCAGCCGGTCCAGCAGCTCAGTGAGCAGCACCGCCCATTCTGAGTGGCCTTCCTGGCACAGCCCAGAAGCAGCTGCCAACTGACCTGTACAGCCCAGCCCATCTGAATGGCCTGATGAGTCAATCTGCTGCAGGCTGGCTCAGGTGTGTTGCTTGGGTAGAAGCTGGCTCCTGCTTAGGCTTGGCTGCTGCTGCGCATATGTGTGGATACATACCCAAGTACACATTTATGCATATTTACATGAACACATATGCACATACATGAAAATGCATGATGTCCTATACATATATACACATGTGCCCAAATACATTGTGTATTTACATATACACAGCACATATATACAAAACAAGTATATATTTATTATGTATACACGTATCCAGTCACATATATAAAGTCATACATACAAGCATGCACAAAACACATTTTATATTATTTTATATTATATACATACTTGCATATAGAACATATATTTATTATTCTATATAGGCATACATACACGCCAAAGTACACATGTGTGCACTCACACACAAACATCTCGGTACATAAAGCAAATTTTATATTTATTATTCTATAACACACATGCCCAAATATACATTGTGTATTTACATATATAAACATATTTAAACAGAAGTCAGTTGATATTTATATACCTATATAATAACCAGTTAATATATGTATAAAGTCACACATGCATATAAATAACTCGTATTATTTATATTTATAATTTACAATTATAGATATAACAAATTATTTCTATATCTATAAATTTTTGTTGATTAATTATACACATAGACTTACTCTTTTTTGATCCTCATCAACACCCTGTGAGGTAAATGCATTTCCTAAAAAAGTTATTTTAACATTTTATCTGGAATGTTAATTTAAAAAAATGTTGAGTTTCAAATTCATTCTCTTTAGCCTTTCCTTTACCCATTGAGAAGGCAAGTAATATGATATCAACTATACATACAAAGTCATGCAAAACACACCATCTCCATTTTGAGGCGGCTAGATGACAGTATATAGAACTCTGAGCCTGGAGTCAGGAAGACCTCAGTCCAAATATTGTCTCAGATGCTTGCTGGCTGTTTGACCCTAGGCAAATTAACTGACCTCTCAGCCTCCATTTCACCATCCATAAAGTGGGGATAAAAATAGCACCTAGCTTTCTGGGTTGTTGTAAGGATCAAAAGAGATACTAGTAAAGTATCTTACAAACCTTATGAAGATGATAGCTATTATTTTGAAGATGAGGAAACTAAGGTTGAAAGGGGTCAATTGACTTGCCATCTCTGTCATTTGTAAAATGATAGGATTTCATTAGATGAGGAAGAAGGTCTTTTTAGCTCTAAATATATGATCCCTGTTAGAAAGAAGAGATATTAAATGACATGTCCACAGTCACCCAGGTAAATAGGTATTTTAAAGATATCTTTTAATATTATAATTAAAAAATAATAACCTAATTAGCAAGTTTTTAAAAAAATCTTAAGCAGTTCTTAATTTCTTCCATTAGAGAGGCTGTATTAAAGACATATGGGAGCCCTAAAAGCACATATCCCATCTTCAAGGTCTAAGTTCAGTGAATGAAAAAAAAAATTCAATAGAAGTTTTAAATGCTAATTTTGATTTCAGACATTCAACAAGGATTTATCAATTGCTAAGTGACATATACTGTGCTAAGCATGGAGATACAAAGACTCAAGAAGCTCACATGAGACAAGGTACAAATTAGAAATCTATTCGAGGGGGCAGCTAGGTGGCACAGTGGATAAAGCACTGGCCCTGGATTCAGGAGTATCTGAGTTCAAATCTGGACTCAGACACTTGACACTTATTAGCTGTATGACCCTGGGCAAGTCACTTAACCCCCATTGCCATCCAAAAAAAATATTACTCTACAGAATGGTTGAGGATCCAGAAATCTATTCGATACATAGTTCAAGAATGAGATGATGAGAACTTGAACCAGGGTGATGGCTGTTTAAGTAGAGATAATAGAAAGTTATAGGAGATACGGTGTGAATCACTTACCATCTCTGGACCTCAGTCTCCTATAAAAGGAAGGTGTTGAATTAGATGACACTTAAGGTCCTTTCCACCTCAAGAATTCTATGATCTATTCAGTAGTTGAAAGAAAAAGCTTAGGCTGGGGAGAGGAGACAAAGAAATTTAAAAATCAGCTATTAAAGTCCACTGCTAATTGTAGACACATCATAAGTATGGATCAACTATTTCTAAAACTATAACACAAATTAATGGGAAAACAATTTATTAACATTTGATTTATGCACTTTACAAGGCTAACAGTACACATGTGGGCATGTATAAATGTGCATATGTGAAATGGACATTATGGTTTAGTGAAAAGATAGCTGGATTTGGATTCAGAGGATCAGGCTCTGGTTGGTCATCTGTTTTTGCCTTTGTTATCTCCTGTATTTTGCCCTGTCTGGCTCAGATGACCTTAATAAATGCTTGATAACTGGCTGTCTTGGTGTGTGTGACTTTTGGGCATTTAACCTATTGGTGTCTTGATTTCCCCATTTGTAAATAGAGGGAGTTGAAAAACAATGGTCTGAGAGGTCTCTTTCAGCACTAAATCTATAATCTCATGAAATGTTTACATTACATATGAAAATCTCCCTGGAATACCATAAAGCATGAATTTTTCCTTAGTCTTATGATCATCAATTTTAACCTCTTTTAACCAATTCATCTTATAACCTTGGGAAGCCATCTAGTTATCGTTAGGGACGACTCCCTTGTCCATGGGACAGGCCAGAACTGTTGGACCGTCTCATCAACTCACCAAGGCAAGAACCGTTAGGAAAATAATCATTTTGTATTTTTTGAGCAGTCAGAAAAAACCAGTCAGCCCGACTCCTCCTCTTCCCACACTGGAATTTGCCCCACATCTCCAGACTAAAATCTGGCAAGCCTAATTGGCATATGCAGGATGCTCCGCCCATCCTTGCCCTTAATTGCTCCCCGAACTAACCAAATGAGCTAAAAGTCTCAAATCAAATATAGTAATTTTTAAAAAATTAGCTTTTATAAAGACCTTACAAGTTATTAACGTTCTAAATCAGAAATGTAGTAGACTATCAGAGCAATACTAAGTTTTTTCTAGGAGGAAAGAAAAACCCAATAAAACAAGAAACAAAGGATTTTCAACTTGGCATTGTGTCACCGTGACCTCGTTTGTTCCCCCAGCTCTGGCCAACTAGGGCAGCCCATTCCGCATAGCTCCTCCCACCGCAGAAGTCCCACCCCCTCACGCCAGTCCCTCCCACTTCTTCCTCTCCTTCCATTCCCGGACACTCGGGGCGGAGCTGGCGCTGAAGGCGGATCAAGGGGGCGGAGAGGAGATGCTTTATTTATTTATTTATTTGCTCAGGTTTGTTTTTTGCGACAGTGTCGTGAGACACGCCGGTTCCTTGCCGTAAAGAAAACTAGGCACCGGCTGCTGGGGCTTAAGGATGGCGGACATGGAGGATCTGTTTGGGAGCGACGTGGAAAGCGACATCGAACGCAAAGGTCGGGCCGGAACTGTAGCTTCGGGGGTTGAGGAGCGTGGGGGTAGGCGGGGAGGGCTTGAGCGGCAGCACGGCGTGGGGAAGGGGGAGAGCCCCTGGGCTGTCGGGGCCTGTTCCCCTAATGCTCCGTCTCTGGACCCTCCAGCCGGAGCCTTCCCGTGGCCTCTGGTGGCCGGGGCGCAGCCCGAGCCGATGAGGCCGGAGGTGGAGGCTTCCCTTCTCGGTCCGGTCCGGCCCGGTCGCTCACACGCTATCCCTAGCGGCCCTGCCTCGGCTCCTAACGGTGGGGGGAGGGGCTCAGCGAGTGCGTGGGGGTGGGGGGACGAGGGGGGGGGTAGGGGAAGAACAGAGCCAGAGAGGAGAGCTCGCCGGTGTTTCCAGGCTAGGTCTGTTTGGGAACACCTGCGGTGGGAAGCCCGGGATATGAAGGCGGGGGAGGGAGTTCTGTCCCTAATATTGTGGGGTTATATAGGGGAAATGGTGAGGGGCTCTCGCCATGCGCTTGAAGAGATCGGGATGAAGGGTATTTGATGTTGGGCTGACTGCTTAAGCATGGAGGAAATAGAGGATGGAGGGGGCTTTGGAGATTGGGGTTGGGAGAAAGAAACGAGGGATGCCTGGAGGAGATTTGTAGGAGAAAGAAGGGGGATGGCTGGGGAGTATTTGTAGGAGGCAGAGACGGGGGATGTATAGAGAATATTTGAGGTTTAGGGGCATGTGTAGGAAGGTGTCTCACCTTTCTGTTTGTTCTTCTGTTCAGGATCTCATCACTTCTCCCTGGGGCAATTGAAGGAGCTTCCTACTTGGTCTCCTTGCCTCTACTCTCCTCCCTCTCCAATCAGTCCTCCACATAGCTGCCAGATTCATATGTCTAAAACATGGGTTTGGCCATGGTACTCCTTCCTCTGCTTAAAAAGTTCCAGGACCTCTTCTTGATTGCTTATAGGATAAAACAGCACTAATTTGTTTTGACATTTAAAGCCTCGAAAAGTTTGGCTCCATCCTACCTTTTTCTTCTATTGAAGGAGCACGTATTAAATATCCGCTAAGCACTGGGAAGGCAGACACTTTAGCTTAATAGTCTTCGCTTTCAGGAAAAGGGCTGAGATTCTTTTTATTGAGACAACATTTTAGTGGGAGTAAAGAATTGGAGATGTAGAACTGTGGCAGAAGTCTTCCTCTGACTCTTTGTGGTGGTGTTGAGATGTCCCTGGGATCTTAATTCCAGCTGGATCTTTCCAAACTTATTAAGTTTCTCCCCTCCATGAGCTACCTGGCTCAACTGGGCTCCTTGTTACTCAGTCATGTTGTTCCATTTTCCATTTCTTTGTTTCTGCAGTCTGTTCCTCATGCCTAGAATTCAGCCCCCTTCGTCTAAGCTTCATAGAATCTCTCAGCTTCCTTCAAAGATCAGCTCAAGTTGCATCTCCAGGATGTTTTTTTCTGATCATATGAGTTGCTAGTGTTTCTCCACCCACCTTCCCTTCACCCCCAATTAGGAAGCATTTATTTTGTACTATTTAGATTGGTTGTATCCTTGAGACCAGGGCCTGTATTGTTTGTTTGTTTTTTTTGTGGGGCAGTTTTGGTTAAGTGACTTGCTCAGGATCACACAGCTAGTAAGTGTCAAGTGTCTGAGGTCAAATTTGAACTCAGGTCCTCCTGAATCCAGGGCTGGTGCTTTATCCACTGCGCCACCTAGCTGCTGCCTATATATATATATATGTTTTGTTTTGTTTTTTGGTTTTGTTTTTGTTTTGTTTTTTGCAGGGCAGTGAGGGTTAAGTGACTTGCCCAGGGTCACGCAGCTAGTGTCAAGTGTCTGAGGCTGGATTTGAACTCAGGTCCTCCTGAATCCAAGACCAGTGCTTTATCCACTGCGCCATCTAGCTTCCTGCCTGTATTGTTTTTATGGTCCCCTAGCATGTTGCTTAATAAATGTTGATTGATTGCCTGTGTCAGTGGAGTCTGTATTAGGTAGCTTTCTTTTTGAAAGAGCTGTGCTTGGGTGGGAGGACAAGTGGTTGATAGGATAAAGGGTGTATTGAAAATAGGTTGAAACACCAACCCAGATAAAAGTGTGTAGAGGTAGGGAGAGGGTTGCTCTTGTGAGGTGACCTGTTGTTCTTTCTGCAGCATTTGATACTTTTGACTACTCCTTTCTTCTAAAGACTTTCCTTTAGCTTGTGTCACACTTGGCTTCTACAACTTGATTCTTGGTTCTTATCCTATTTGTCTTTTCTTTCTCTATCGCCTTTGCTGGATCATTTCCTTATTCTTGCCCCCTCAATTCAGGTTCTTTCCCCCCCCCCCCCTTTGGTGCCCTTCTGATTTTTCTTTCCACTGCTTTGGTAATCTTAATTACTTTTTGGCTTCAATTGTCCTTTTTATGCAAATGATTTCTGAATCTTTATCACAGAATCATAGAATCTCAGAAATTATCTAGTCTTAACACATGCCTGAATAAGAATCCTTTGTATAACATGGTTGGTTGTTGTCCTTCAACAGCTCCAAGAGAACCAAAGTGACATCACTATGTTGGAGTCAGGGTACAGTGTGTCTGACTGTGACTGATCAGATAAATATAAATTCTGAAGGATCTACCATAAGTTGGGCGCACACAGTCCACCTGAATTACCTGGAGTGGAGCTGTCTCTAGATTTGACCATCTAATGCTTCTTTTGAGCTACTGCAATTCTGCTTTGCCCATAGAGCACAGCATCTTTTTTTTTTTTTTTTTTGATGCAGGCATGCCATGCTGGGCTTTCCTGTGCAAGATGAAGAGTCGATTCCAAAGTTCTTCAGAGAGTCCTTGTACCACTTCTTGTGATCTCTCTGTGCTTGATTGCCTTGTGTGAGTTCTCTGTACAATAGTCTTTTAGGCAAATGAACATTGGGCATTCAAACAATGTATCCAGCCCACTGAAGTTGCTCTCTGCAGTAGAGTTTGAATGCCTGGCGGTTCAATTTGATAAAGGACCTTAGTGCCCAGTACCTTATCTTGCCAGGTGATCTTCAGAATCTTACTAAGATGATTCAAAGGGAAGCAATTCAGTTTCTTGGCGTGCTGTCCAAGTTTCTCAGGCATACAACAAGGTCAGTACAGTGGCCCCGTAGATCTTCAGTTTAGTAGGCAGTCTAATACATCTTCTCTCCCATAATTTCCTTTGGAGCCTCTTAGAATGTGTGTTAACCTCATTATGTATGTGGACATCCCTGGAAAGTATACTGCCAAGGTAAGTGAATTTATCCACAGCATTCAAAATTTCTCCATTTGCTGTAACCAGTGTTAAGCACTTATACATGGATGGTGTGCTGCTGGCTGGTGGAGAACCTGTATTTTCTTGGAGTTAATTTTGGACCAAAATTAGTACACGCAGCAGAAAATCGATCCATATTTTGTTGCATCTCAGCTTCAGTGGCTGCATTGAGTGCATAATCATCTGCTAATAAAAATAATCGTACACCAACTCTCCTATTGTACAACATGTTCGACCAGTGGTTATCTAGATCTCTGCTTCAAGATCTCTAGTGAGAGTGAACCTACCATCTACTGAGGCCACCCATTCCACTTTTGAATAGCTCCCGTTATTAGAAAGTTTTTCCTTATGTCAAATCTAAATTTGATTTTTCCTTTTGGGGTGAAGCAGAACAGTTCTAATCCTTATTCCAAAGGAAAGCCCTTCCCCCCAAAGTCTTTTATTCTCGAGGCTAAACATATTTAGTTCTTTGGCTGACCCATCTTCGTGGCATTACCTTCGGCCATTCAGTATGTTCCTTTGAATATCCTCCAATGTCATTCATAAAATGTGGGACCTAGAAGTGAAAACAATAAACACAAGGGAAGGCAGAGGGAGGTACAGTGGTATTATTATCTTCCTAGTCCTGGACATCGCATTAGCCTTTTTCCAGTGACATGACTTTGTTGACTAACTTTGAGCTTGCAGTCCAATAAAACTTCTAGATATTTTTCAGATGAACTGTTGCTGAATAGACATATGTTCCCCATCTCCTATCTTAACTTGTATCTTATACTTCTGAAGTTGATACATTTATTCTTATGAAATTGGCCTGTTCTTTTCTGTTCAGTATTCTAGTCTACTAACATCCTTTTGGATCCTGATTGTCTTCCATTGTGTTAACTGTACCTTGTGATGTTTGCAGATTTGACAAACATGGCTTCAGTGCCTTTATTCAAGTAATTGATAGAAATATTAAGCAACACTGGGCCAGGCACAGGTCCCTGAGCCATTGGACTAGAAACCTCCTTCTAAGTTGACATTGAACTGTTAGTGACTATGGGTCAAGAGGCCATTCAAACTGTTCTGGAATGGCTTAACTGTACTATTGTTTAGCCCAGAACTCCTTAACTTATCCATAGGAATAGCATGTGATACTGTCAAAATCTAGGCAAAATGTATCTTTGGCATTGCCCTCTTCTGCTTAATGCCTTGTCAAAAAACATAATGAGATTACTATAATGTGATCTGGTTTTTGGTAAATATTATTTTTGTTTATATTTTTTGTCTTCATAGCACCTCCCCGCTCCCTGGCCAGGAAGCTATTTGTTGTTGTTCAGTCTTTCAGTTGTCTGACTCTTTATGACCCCATAGGCCATAGTCTGCTAGGCCCATCTATCTTCTACCATCTCCTAAGGTCTGTCCAAGTTCATGTTCATTGTTTCTATGATGCTATCCATCCATCCTATCCTCTGCTATCCTCTTTTCCTTTTGTCTTTCATCATTCCCAACATCAGGGTCCATTGAGTCCCATCTTTCCATTGTGTGGCCAGAGTATAGAAGCTCCAGCTTCGGTATTTGACCTTCAGTGAATAGCCTGACTTGATTTCTTTAAGTAGTGACTGATTTGGTCTCCTTGCTCTCAGAAAGGGATTCTCAAGTCTTTTCCAGAACTACAATTAGAAAATGTTGATTCTGTGGCACTCAGCTTTCCTTATAGTCCAACTCTCACAGCCATACATTGCTACTGGAAAAACCATAGTTTTGACTGTGGACCTTTGTCGGCAAGGTGACATCCTGCTTTTTAAGCGGGAAAAGCAATTGAACACATTAATTTTGCAGGACCTATTCTTGATGAAGCCATGTTGGCCCTTTGTGGTCACCAATTCACTTTCTAGATGTTTGATAACCATATTTTATTAACGTTTTAGGATTTCATCTAAAGTTAAAGTCAAGCTTACCAGCCAGTAGGTTTTAAGTCCATTTTCACCCTTTTTGACTGTTGGGGCAACTTATCTTTTTCCAGTCTTTTAGCACCTCTCTTTTCCAAAATCTTTCAAGATCAGTCTGCAGGATTTTTTAGCAATTTCATCAGCCAGGTCTTTTGGTACCCTCTCAGCTTATAGTTCATCTGGGTTTGGTGACATGAATTCATCAAAGATAGCTGGATATTCTTTTTTTTTTTTTTTTTTTTGTGAGGCAATTGGGGTTAAATGACTTGCCCAGGGTCATACACCTAGTAAGTGTCAAGTGTCTGAGGCCGGATTTGGACTTAGGTCCTCCTGAATCCAGGGCTGGTGCTCTATCCACTGTGCCACCTAGCTGCCCCTGGATATTCTTTTAATGGCTTCCTTATTATCTTGGATATGAACAACATTCTTTCTTTTCTAGTCCAAAGATCAGATTGAGATTGGGAAGGAAAGAAAGTGAAGACACAGTGATATACTCTGATATTTGGTTACTTCAGTTTAAAAATATATAAAGGGGAGAATAGCAAAAATAATAATTTATTAGACTAAAAATCTCATAGATTACCTAGAAACCTAATGCCTTTATATCTTTAATATTTTCCTCAAGAAGAGAGTTGAAGGGGGGCAGCTAGGTGGCGCAGTGGATAGAGCACCGGCCCTGGATTCAGGAGTACCTGAGTTCAAATCCGGCCTCAGACACTTGACACTTACTAGCTGTGTGACCCTGGGCAAGTCACTTAACCCCAATTGCCTCACTTAAAAAAAAAAAAAGAAGAGAGTTGAAGGGTGTTAAGCAGTATCACAAAAATGAAATTGACTCTCTTGACCAGAAATGATTGATTATTCATGTGGGAGATATCTGAATCAGTTGGCTATGTGCAGTCAAGTCATCTAGTTTGGTGTTAATTTTTGCCTTTGCTGAAAGGAAGGATAAAAATGAGAAAATGATAGCCTGAGTGCAATGACAACAACTCTGAAATGACTTACCTAACTGGTCTGTTAGGCTTTCTCTCAAAAATAGGAAATGAATAAAGAATAACTGCTATTATCACCCCTTCTTGTGGAAGTTAAACCAGTTCAAAGTGATCATCCCAACAGAGTCTGAAAGAGTACAGAAACAGCTTCATTTAGCCAATATCACTTCACTCTTCATTTCCCTACCCCTAAATCTAATCAGAAGCCAAGTCTTACTGATTTTACCTCCTCAACATCTCTTGTTCATTTCTTTCTCTCCAGTCGCAGTCACCACCTTAGGCTCAGGCCTTTAGTAGCCCTTGCCTGAACTACTACAATAGCATACCAGATGATTTCCCTTCCCTCTTTCCACTCCATCCTCTTAAGTTAGAGTTCTGGGCATTAAGTCAAGAAGACTGGAGTTCAAATCTGGCCTCAGACACTTATTAGCAGTGTGATCCAGGCCAAATCACTTAATTTTGTTTGCCTCAGTTTCCTCATTTGTAAAATGAGCTGGAGAAGCAAATGACAAACCCCTTCAGTATCTTTGCCAAGAAAATCCCAGATGGGGTCACAGAGAGTTGGACACGACTAAAAACAACTGAATAACAACAACATGTCACTTGCCTGCTCAAGAAGTTTCATTGGTTCCCCATTGACTTTAGAATAAATTTAAGTTCCTCTGTTTAGCATTTAAAGCCCTGACTCAGTATTTGGCTCCAACCTATCTTTATAGACAGATTACTCCCCTTCACATACTCTGTGTTCTAACCAAATTAGTCTAAAAAGGTGGTCCCCATACACGCTATGTTATTTGCTATTTCTATACCTTTCCACAGTTCTGCCCCCATTCCTGGAATGACTTCCCCTCTTTCCTCTGCCTCTTGAAATGACTAGAGCACTGCAAGAGTCCCATTAAATACTACCCACAAAATGCCTTTCCTAATCCCTATGGCAATTAATGCTCCTTTGCACACATCAAGAAGTTACTTTGTATTTATCCTGTATATGTTTTACATGGATTTATTTGTGTAAATAGTTTTCCCTTTCCCCCAACAGAATGTAAGCTCCTTGAGAGCAGGAACTATTTCACTTTTGTCTTTGTATCTCCAGTTGCTTGGCACAAAGTGAGTACTTGATAAATGTTTATTAGTTGATTGACTAAACTGAACATTTGCCAAACAGAATGCCATTCCAGGCAAGGGCAGAGTGGTATAAAATACAAGCTCATTCACAAAACAGTACCCAGGAGAATGACAGAAAGTTCAAAGAATTGCCTCAGAACAACAAAAAAGAGTCAATAGGGTAAGGAGTCTGCAGAAAAACTTGCACGAGACTAAAGGTTATCCCAAGATCATTTATAGATGAACCTGGAAGAACAGATTGATTCAAGATGGAAAATTTTTGGAAGTATTTTTATAACAATCCATTCTTATTAACAACCCTCCACTCTAACAGCTCTGTATGCTATATGAGGAAGTAGAAATGGCAACTCATGGAAAATGAGAGAAGCAGATGGACCTAGCCAAGTGCATTCAGAAGAAATCTGTGCCAGATAAGTTTTTAAAAGGCACTCAAGGATATATTTTCAAGATCTAAAAGAGGGAAACATTTTAAAAGAATGGAAAAGGTAATGGATAGTACTACAGTTGATCAATTAATCAGTAAGCCTTTATTGAGTGCCAGCTATGAGCTGGAGAGTACAAATACAAATGTGGGAAAGCCTCCGCCATCAGGGAGCTCATTCTTTACTGAGAGAGATGATGAAGACAAAGCATGTTCACCAAGAAGTACACAGGAAATATATTCAAAGTAATTTGCTTAGTGGGCACTAACAACTCGGGGGATCAGGAAGAACTTTCTAAAGGAGGTGACGCTTCAGCTGAGTCCTGAAGGGAGCCAGGAGTGCCAAAAGGCAGAGGTAAGGAAAGAAAGCCTGCGCAGAGCCAGCCAGCAGCTGAAATGATCTGGGCACACAATAGCAAGTAGGCCAGTTTTGCTGGAGGACTGAGTGTCTGAGGAAGAGTAATATGTACTGAGTCTAGAAAGATAGGCTGAAGCCAGAGTATGAAGTAATAGAAACTACAGACCCAGGTGCTTACTTTCTCATCTACATAAAATGATTAATGAATATTTTAATTTTAAAATTTTTTGTGGGGCAGTGAGGGTTAAGTGACTTGCCCAGGGACACACAGCTAATAAATGTCAAGTGTTTGAGGCCGGATTTGAACTCAGTTCCTCCTTTCTCAAGGGCCAGTGCTTTATCCATTGTACCACCTAGCTGCCCCCTATGGTTAATGAATATTAATCATGAGGTTATTAATATAGAAAAAAAAAGGGAGAAAATAACTACAGACCAGTTGAGTTTAAGGTATGGGTGAGCCATCCTCAAGACTGTTCTCTGCAGCAGTGGTATCAAACTCAGATGGAAACAGGGCCACTAACCCATCTGTCAGGATCCCTGTAACTACATGGTGACTTAATTTTAAAATGCAGTATCTATATTTTATTGTATTTTAATTTATTTTGGTAAATATTTCCCAATTAAATTTTTTTGGGGGGTGAGGCATTTGGGGTTAAGTGACTTGCCCAAGGTCACACAGCTAGTAAGTGTCAAGTGTCTGAGGCTGGATTTGAACTCAGGTCCTCCTGACTCCAGGGCCAGTGCTCTATTCACTGTGCCACCTAGCTGCCCCCCCAATTACATTTTAATCTGCTTTAGGCTACACTTGTCTGCATGGGACCTGAAGGTCTGGTGGTTGACACCTCTGCTCTGAAGTTACAGCTTTTTTTTTTTTTTTTTTTGGTGAGGCAATTGGGGTTAAGTGACTTGCCTAGGGTCACAAGTGTTAAGTGTCTGAGGCTGGATTTGAACTCGGGTCCTCCTGACTCCAGGGCAGTGCTCTATCCACTGTACCACCTAGCTGCCCCAAGTTACAGCTACTGCATGCTTTCTGCTCCCTTGGATTCATATATCGCTACTTCTTTTCGCTTTTCTAACTGTTCCTTTGATATTTTTTTGCCTGGCTTCTCACCACTACTTAGTGTAGTTACTCCTTAAGGGTTTATTTGGCCTTTCTCTGCACTCTAGCAAACTCATTGATACCCAAGGCTTCCATGACCATATCTATACAGGTGACTTGCAAATCTACATCTGATATTCATTTCTTTTCTGAACTCCAGATATGATTCCTAACTGCAGATAGAAAGTCTTTATCTGGATAGCACACTGGCACTTGAACCTTAACATGTAAAACTGAACTTATCATCTCTTTGCCTAAATCTGTTTTTCTTTCTGACTTCACTATTTCTATTCATGCACCACCATCTTTCAAGTTTGAAACAAGGGTTATCACTGATTCTTCCCTCTTGTATTTCACCAATTCTTAAGTCTTTTTGATTCCATATATAATAGTTTTACAAAGTGAGAGTTAGTGTGATATTGTAGAAGTAGCCTGGAATTTAGAATCAGGAGTTTATGATCTCTGTAACTTGCTGCCTTTTGATTTTGGACAAGTCACTTAAATTCTCTAGGCCTGTGTTTCCTTTTCTGTCAAATGACAGGGTTGGACTAGACCAGTGGTATCAAAAATAGAAAAACATCTCTGTTGGCTGCAAATGGAAGTAGAAAATCATAAAATAACATCTATGTTGTGTTGCATATTTATTTTTATTTTTATTATTTATTTATTTATTTTTGGTCAGGCAGTTGGGGTTAAGTGACTTGCCCAGGGTCACACAGCTAGTAAGTGTCAAGTGTCTGAGGCTGGATTTGAACAATTAATTTTGTTAAACCTTCCCTATTACATTTTTTGGGGAGTCAGTTGGAGTTAAGTGACTTGCCTAGGGTCACACAGCTAGTAAGTGTTTGAGGCTGGATTTGAATATAGGTCTTCCTGACTCTAGGGCCCATTGCTCTATCCACCTAGCTACCCCTCCCAATTACATTTTTTTTTTGTTTTGTTTTGTTTTGTTTTGTAAGGCAATTGGGGTTAAGTGACTTGCCCAGGGTCACATAGCTTAGTAAGTGTTAAGTGTCTGAGGTCGGATTTGAACTCAGGTACTCCTGAATCCAGGGCCAGTGCTCTATCCCTGTGCCACCTAGCTGCCCCTCTCCCAATTACATTTTAATCTGGTTTGTGAAGCGCTAAGGAATTTTGTGGGCTAAAGCATTTGACACCTCTGCTAGTAAGTGATAAGTGTCTGAGACCTGATTTGAACTCAGGTACTCCTGACTCCAGGGCCAGTGCTCTATCCACTGCGCCACCTAGCTGCCCCCAATTGCACTTATTTTCAGAGTTAATAAATGTTACCTTGGATAGTTTAGTTAACTGTTTTCCCATTGGTAAAATGAATGTGGACTAGGTTGTTTTTGGAATTCTATGATTCTGAGAAGGGAATTTGAAAAATTTGAAAAAAAGACAAATGAAGAAAGGAAGGGAAAAGAAATTCACATTATAGGGTAGAATGTCACCAATATATAATATTAGTACTGTTTTGTGATATCAGTGTCATAGGTTGCCTGTTCTGGCTTTAGATTGGACTTTGGACCCCTTTATTAGTCTTGGTGAAGCCTATAGACTTCCTAGAATAATGTTTTTGAATGTATAAAATAAAATACTTGGTATTACCAAGAAGACTGTTTATACTGAAATACAGGGTAATAAGATTTTTTTTTGTTTGTTTTGGCATTTATTTATTTATTTTTTGCGGGGCAATGAGGATTAAATGACTTGCCCAGGGTCACACAGCTAGTAAGTGTCAAATGTCTGAGGCTGGATTTGAACCCAGGTCCTCCTGAAACCAGGGCTGGTGCTCTATCCACTGTGCCACCTGGCTGCCCCCCTATAAGATATTTTAAAAACAAGTTCATGGATCCTGGGTTAAGAACTCTTGCCATAGATCCTTCTTGGATCTAACAGTCTTCGGGGTAGAAGAATGAGTGGGAAAACACAATCTAAAGAATTTGAGGGAATTGAGTTTATTATTCCCAGTTGTGTGCATCTGGCCTTTTCTATTCAATCTTTTTTAAAAAGTGTTTTTTCCCCAGTTACATGTAAAGATAGTTTTCAACATTCATTTTTGTAAGATTTTGAGTTCCAAATTTTTCTTCCCCCCCTCCTGAAGCCAGCAAGCAATCTGATATGGGTTATACATTAGAATCATGTTAAACATATTTCCATATTAGTCATGTTGTGAGAGAAGAATCAGAACAAAAGGGAAAAACCACAGGAAAGAACAAACAAAAATAGCAAAAGTGAAAATAGTATCTGCATTCAGACTCCATAGTTCTTTTTCTGGATGTGGAGAGCATTTTCCATTATGAGTCTTTTGTCATTATCTTGGATCATTGTATTGCTGAGAAGAGCTAAGCATATCACAGTTGATCATCACATAGTGTTGCTGTTACTTTATACAATGTTCTCTTGGTTCTGCTCACTTCATTCAGCATCAATTTATGTAAGTCTTTCCAGGTTTTTCTGAAATCTGTAGCCTTTTCTATTCTCAATCAAATCACTCATTCTTGGGGAAATGGAAATAATACACGTTAATGCTATTACCTGTCCCCTAAGATTATTTATAGTATGTCCTAACTATGTAGTTGTTTTCCATGTTATCTCCTCTATTGGACTGTGAGTTCCTTGAATTCAAGGACTGTCTTTGCTTATCTTTATATCCTTATCACTTAGCAGTGTCTGGTACATACTAGGCATTTAATAAAATGCTTGTTGATGTTACCATATGAGGAACAATTAAAGTAACTATAAATGTTTAGCGTAGAGAATAGAAAACTTAGGAAGACATGAGTCATCTTTAGATAGTTGAAGAGTTGTTATATTGAAGAAGTATTTAACTTAATCTGCTTGACTCTAAAGGGCAAAAAACTAGGAGCAATGGATTGAAGATTTGGACTTGGAAAAGCTTCGTAACTGTTAGAGCTATCTAGACATGGAATGGAAAGCCTTAGACAGTAGTGACTTCCCCTAGACATCTTCAAGTTGAAGCTGGATAATTTACTGGGGATTTTGTAGAGGAGTTTTCCGTTTTAACTCCTATGAGTATTTGTTGTGATGATCAAATGAGATCATATGTGTAAAGTTTTGCAAACTTCAGATGGAAGCAATTATTATTCTTGGCCTCCTATTCACAGTACTTCTTCCTGCTGCAAAACTCTTTATCTAGAAGTGTGAGATTAAAATTGGATATTAGATCATAAATCTACCCTACTTAACCTTTCCCTTAATTTATCTCCCAGACTAGTAAATGGAAGAAGCTTCTGGTTTTCTAGATAGAGCTTTTATTGTATGGTAGTCACAAGGTGATGTTGATTAGAAGGATAGGAAAGTAGAAATATAATACAAATCGTCTTAAGTCTAGGCTTAGTCTATATTCCGTATAAAACTCACCAAAAGCGGAAGGCCACCTTTGGGGCGAGAGACCGAGTCAAGCGCATGCTGTTAACCGAGAGCCGGGCCGAGTCAAACTCCAGTCTGCGTCTGTCTGTGCAGCACAGCCAGGAGACCAGCGGAGTAGGAAAAAGGCCCCACTTCCGTTCTCTCCTTGCCTTTTAAGCTTGCACCCCGGAAGTCGAGTGCTCAGCAGGCAATCTGGCGTGCGTTGCAGGCGGACTGGTGTGCGTAGCTCATGCTGTTGGTCTCCTCCCCAAAAGGGTGGTCCTAAAAAAAAACAGGCGTCTCTCCATTATCTAACCTACTGTTAAAACTTTTTACCACATTCCCCCCTTTTGTTCCTCAAGAAACAAAATATTTCTTTGATGGAACAGTAAAAAGAATATAATAAATATTGCTAACTAATAATATGTGAACAACAATATAGAAAAGGAAGAGAGGAAAGTTTCGTCCAGAGGGGTGATTTTTTTTGTCCTCATGAACCGACGCTTTGACATTAGTCTTGCAAAGGGAGAGCCTCTGCAGAGAGTACATGTTACAGATAGTGTATATTATAACAGAAAGGAGATAGTAAAAACTAATAAAGCAAAACAGTTCATATAAAGTCTCTGAGTTCTCTTGTCTTCTTTAAGTGGTAAGATGGCATCAGGAGGAAACTGGATTCTGGTCTGGAAAACTGGATTCTGGACTCTGGTCCGGAAAGCTGGATTCTCTTCTTTAACTGTTTGAATTGCTGTATTTTTACTAAACCTTAGCATAGCATTGTTAATGATCAAATTAATAAATTCCATTACAGAAGATTATGGGTAGAGATGGGATGCAGTGGGGAGAGTCATCGGTCGCCACCCCTTGGGTCAGACTGCTATTGATTCTCTTTGTTTCCAAAGCTCCTGAGCTGTACTGACCCTAGAGAAATAGCTGTTCATTCTGGTTAGTAGGTATGCAGGTTCTACTTTCCACCAGAATCTCATAACAGTGTTTGGCTAAATCTTAGGCACTTAGATGGGTAGGCTGCCTAAAGTTCCTTCCAGTTTTAGAAGTCCAAAGTAATAAAGAGAGGCAGCATGATTTAGTGGAAATATTGCTGGCATTGGAGCCAGGAGTGCCTGGGTCCAAGTTCTGTCTTTGACGCATATTGGTGTTGTGACCCTAGGCAAGATGCTCAGTGCTCTAGGCCAGAGGTGCCAGAGTCCAGTACCTGCCCTGAGTTGACCTCAGTCAAATTCAAATGTAATTGGGAAATGTTTAACAAAATGAATAAAAATGCAGGACAGCATAGAAAACATTAGTTTTTGGTTTTCTAAGTTATGTGGCCTATAGGGATTGTTTTCTATTTGGGTTTGACATCACTGGTTTAGGCAACTCTCTGAGACTTCCTAAGTTGTAGTGAAGGTTCAGACCTCCATTGGTAGAGGTAGTTTCCTCACATGAGAGCTCCCTCTACCAATGAAATCACAGGTCCAGTTCTTATGCTTCTCTCTTGAAATAAAATTATAATTTATGTTGTATTTCCTGTACACTGGGGACTGTAAGATCTATGGTCATGTAATTTATTGCATATTATCTTTATTTTTGTTATTCTTAGTCATTTTTTTCAATATGCAAAAATCCACCTTCTCTCCTTTCAGTCCTTCCCCTGTTGAAAAATGAAAAGGAAAACCTATGTTACAAACATGTATAGTCAAACAAACAAATTCTCATATTGTCCATGTCCTAAAAAGGTCTTATTCTGCGCTCTTGAGTCTTTCACTTTTACCAGGAGGTGGGTAGCATGTTTTATCATTAGGCCCCTGGAATCATGGTTGGCCATTCTGTTGATTAGGTGTTTCAAAGCTGTTTGTTTACTGGTTCTTCTGGTCCTGCTCACTGTGACAGTTCCTATAAGCCTTCCTAGTTAGTTTCTCTGAATCTGTCCTCTTCATAATTTCCTATAGCACAATATTATTCTATCATGTTTATGTACCATAACTTGTTCAGCCACTTCCCAGTTAATTATCACTCCATCAGTTTCCAATTCTTTGCTACCTAAAAAACCGCAACAACTATTTTTTTCTTTTTTCTTTTTCTTTTTTTTTGGTGGGGCAATGGGGGTTAAGTGGCTTGCCCAGGGTCACACAGGTAGTAAGTGTCAAGTGTCTGAGGCTGCATTTGAACTCAGGTACTCCTGAATCCAGGGCCGATGCTTCATCCACTGCGCCACCTAGCTACCCCTATTTATATACACTTTTATCTGTGTACTGGAGATAATTTTGCCTAACCTTTCTCTCCGTTTTCTTTCTTCCTTACTCCCCCATCTGCTCATTCCCTTTTCCTACCCCTAACCCTTTTCCATTCTTATAAGACTATTAAGCCATAACAGAACCACTTCTGGCCTTCTGCCTATTTAGATTCCCTCTGACCTCATATGATGTTATGGTTCAGAGGGGACACATATTACTTTCTATATTGGTTGGTTGTTGTCCTTTGTACTCAAAGAGGACCAGAATGACATCACTGTGTTAGGGTCAAGGTACAGTGTCTGATTGTGACTGATTAGACCAGCTCAGAAGGCTCAACCCCAGGTCAGGCACAAATGGTCCATTTGAACATTTGGAGTGGAGTTATCTCTAAGTTTGTGCATCTTACATTTCTTTTGAGCTACTGCAATTCTGCATTGCTCATAGAATACAGCACTTTCTTTGATGCAGGCACACCATGCTGAGAGGTCCTGTGCCAGTGTCTCCCATGTCTCACAATCAATTCTGAAGTTCCTCAGAGAGACTGTGAGAGTGTCCTTGTATTGCTCCTTCTGACCTCCATGTGAGCATCTGCCTTCTGTGATTTCTCTGTAAAATAATCTTTTAGGCATATGAACATTTGACATTTAAACAGTGTGCCTAGCCCATTGGAGTTGCTCTCTCTGCAGTTCAGCTTGAGAAAGGACCTCAGTGTCTGGTACCTTATCTTGCTAGGTGATCTTCACAATTTCCTAAAACAATTCAGAGAGGTAGGTTACAGCAAATGGAGAAGTTTTGAATACTGTGGGGTAAGTTCACTTACCTTGGCAGTATTCTTTCCAGGGATGTACACATTGATAATGAGGTTGATCCAAGCATTGCCAGAACTACCTTAAGTGTTTTGGAGGCTCTGAAGGAAAGTGTGGGAGAGAAGGGCTACAGAGCTATTGTATGCCCATGAAACCTGGACAATATACTAATGCCATACCAGAAACTGAATTGTTTCTCTCCATATTAGAATGTAAACACTTTATTATGATTGTATTTACCTTTTTTATGTTTCTCTTGACTATTGTGTTTTTACTTCAGAGTTTCTATTGAGCGCTGGTCTTTTCATCAGGAATATTTGGAATGTCCTATATTTTCATTTAAAAGTCCCCTTTTTCCTGTGGCAGCTTATACTTAGTTTTATTGGATAATTTAGTCTTAGCTGTAAGCCAAGCTATTGTAATACCTTTTGAAATATCATGTTCCAAGCTTGCTGTCCCTTTGTTGTGGTGGCTGCTAAAATGTATGAGCCTGGCTGTATGTGGTTCATTGAAATCTTTGTTCCTGACTACTTGAAGTATTTTTTCTTTGACCTGAAAAGTCTGGATTTTGGCTAATGTTTCTGGGAGTTTTCATTTTGGGATTTCTTTGAGAAAGTGACTGGTGGATTCATTCTGTTTTACTTTACCTTCTGGTTTTTAGAGATCTACGAATTCTTGGAATGTGATATATAGGTCCTTTTTTTAGTCATGATTTTCAGATGGTCCAATGATTCTTAAATTTTCTCTTCTAGATATTTTTTCAGATCATTTGTTTATATTATGAGATACGTTAGTACTCAACTTTTGTGGAGGTAATGGTCCTAGAAAATGGATGTCAAAAAACACCTGTGTTGGGGCAGCTAAGTGGCGCAGTGGATAAAGCACTGGCCCTGGATTCAGGAGGACCTGAGTTCAAATCCGGCCTCCAACATTTGACACTTACTTGCTGTGTGACCCTGGGCAAGTCACTTAACCCCCATTGCCCTGCAAAAAAACCCCCAAAACAAAAAAACCCCCACCTGTGTTGATATGTTGAACCTATGGGATATAGAGGTTAGGTTCCCACAACCAACATAAACTATAATATTTTGCTAGAGATTGCTGAAAATACACTTTTCTGCATACATTTCTTAGAAGTTTCTTTTTTTTTCTTTTTTTTGGTGGGGCGATGAGGGTTAAGTGACTTGCCCAAGGTCATACAGCTAGTAAGTGTCAAGTGTCTGAGGCTGGATCTGAACTCAGGTCCTCCTGAATCCAGGGCCAGTGCTTTATCCACTGTGCCACCTAGCTGCCCCTTTGCATACAGTTCTCTATAACAAAACATTAATTTTGATAATATGCACTTTTCCTTACACAGTAAAATATTTTTCTTGCTAGTAATTCCCTAGAATTCTGTGATCTTTTGTGCTAACATCTTAATTTTTAAAAAATTGATTTCAGACAATATTCACTTTTCATAACCCCTGAAATCTATAGTACCATAAATATTGTATAGCAAAAAAAATTCTTAAGACAAAAACATTTTGTAACCTGAATCTTACCTTCCACTGTGTCAGATGGTGTGTGAAGCCACTTTACTATATACTATACTGCTATAAACCTCTCCACCTTGGTTGCCCTCTGAAAACCAAGGGAGAGATTTCTAGGATTATAGTGGACTTGGAAAATGCCCTTGACGTCTTCTCTGATACTCTGTCCTTCTTGGCTGGTGTTGGAGATTGTGAAGGATGCACTAGTGTGAAATAATCCATCTTTGACATCTGCTTTGTGAGCCATTTGAAATTCTTAAGTATCTTGGAGTATGGGAGTTTAGCAGAGGTGGGTTGGTGTTTAACCTTGAGGCTTCTATTGATGATGGGATCAACAGTGAAAATATGCATAGAGTTAATGGGGAGTTCCTTATAATAATAGGGTGATCAGCTGCTCCACAAACTTGTATTCACTGGGCCTCTCATTTTTGGAGGCCTCTACCATACATAGCCAATACTAAAGTGAAAATGAAATTGCTAATAGAACTACGTAAATGCCCTGTCAGGAAAGTTAAATGTGGGAATGTTGAGGATTAACTGTACCTTACATTTTCTTTTATTTTTTTCAGTCTTTTGGTTTTTTTTCATAATTCTTGTATCATGGAGTCTTTAGCTTCTGTTTGTTTCATTCTAATTTTCAGTGAGTTTGTTAGTTGGGCGAGCTTTTGTACGTCATATGCTGAGCTGCTAATCATGTTTCTAATTCTTTATTCCATAGCTCTTATTTCTTTTCCATTTTTTTCTTCTAGTGCTTTCATTTCATTTATTTAAAAAAAATTAAAAACTTAAAAAAATTATTGATGCATTTCCTTATTTGTGTTTTACTTTGAGGTTTTGTTTGTAGATGTTTTAGAGTTATTCTCTTCTTTTGGGTTTGTGTCTTGAGTCCCTATCACCATAATAGCCTTTTATGGTGGGATTCTTTTTTTTGTTCACTTGCTTATTTTCCCAGCCCACTTCCTGACTTTGGACTTTATATTAGGGCCAAGTTTTATGCAGTTCCGAAGGGGATATCTGGCTGGGCCTGCTGCTGTTTTCTTTTCTTGGGGTATCGAATATTGTGTTACAACAGGATTTCAGGGACAACTCAGGCTGGGGACTCACAGTCATTTCTTTCTAGGCTTTTCAAATTCTTGTTCTGGGTTTGGATCTGAGCAAAAGGCCTATGGGCTTGTCAAGTTTGGGGTTTTGGTAGATTGCTGCTGGACTCGAATAGTCACTGTCAGCCAGCTGGAAAGCTCTTCTGTTTCAGAATAACAAAGCTTTAGGCTTCCCTTTGGTGCTGGGATTCCTGCCCTAGTTATTCTTTTTCAGGCTTTGTACTAGGCTAGGAGCTGAAACTTAGACTCAGTCTGCTTCTGACATCCAAGCCACACAGCCACAGCTTATTTTTGAACTTGCTACTTCCTTGGTTCACAACCTAGATCCCATGACTGCTACTCATACCGGACCCTAACACCTCATTGTATGTCCCCTCAATTTGCCCTGGATCTGTAACCCAGAGCTGGGGAATAAGTGACAGAGCTGTCAGTTGACACATGTTCCCGCACCCTACACAAGTTTCTGTTTTGGGTTTGGGACCTTTTCCTACCCTATTGCACAGTTTTTCCCTGAGCTGGAATGCTCTGCTCTTGCCACAAGCCCAACCTCAGTTTCCTCAGACTTCTCTGCCTCCCTATGTTGCCCTGAAATGAAAAAGATAACTCACTCTAACCTTTTTTTTCTTGGATTTCCCAATCAAGGTTTGGTCTGGTCTGTTTTCTAGATATTTGGAGAAGTTTTTCTTTGGAGATGGGTTGGAGCTCACTGTACCTTTTTTCCCTGCTATTTCTTCTTGGCTCTGGTCCAACAAGTCATGTATGTTTTGGTACTTATAATAAGAGGAAAAGGTATTTGAATGAATATTGATATTTAGATTTGCTTGTTTGCTGGCACACACACATATATATATATATATAAAATTTCTTTATGTTTTAGATTCTGATTCTGAATCTGGATCTGATTCTGATCATGAGAATGCTGCCTCTGGTAGTAATCCCTCTGGAAGTGACAGTGAAGGGGATGATAGAGAAGATTCAGTAAAGCCAAGTAACAAGGAACTGTTTGGAGATGACAGTGAAGATGAGGGACTTTCTCATCATAGTGGGAGTGATAATCACTCTGAAAGATCAGATAATCGATCAGAGGTTTCTGAGCATTCTGACCATGAAGAAAATGACCAGTCAGATATTGATCAACACAGTGGATCAGAAGCTCCTCATGAGGATGAAGATGGAGAGCATCGATCAGATGGAGGAAGCCACCAGTCAGAGGCTGAAGGTTCTGAAAAAGCACATTCAGATGATGAAAAGTGGGACAGAGAAGATAAAAGTGATCAGTCAGATGATGAGAAAATACAAAACTCTGATGATGAGAGACCACAAATATCTGATGAAGATAAACTGCAGAATTCTGATGATGATGAGAAAATGCAGAACACAGATGATGATGAGAGGCCTCAGATTTCAGATGATGAGAGACTACAGCTCTCTGAAGAAGAGAAGATGGCCAATTCTGATGATGAACGACCAGCAGCCTCTGACAATGATGAGGAGAAGCTACAGAATTCGGATGATGAAGAAAGGCCACAGGTCTCAGATGAGGAGAAAATGCAAAATTCTGATGATGAAAGGCCACAGGTTTCTGATGAAGAGCGTAGGCGGTCAGATGACGAAGAGGAACAAGACCACAAGTCAGGTGTGTACATTATTTGTGATGTGGAGAATGTTAATTAGAAGTAGAGTAATGTACATTGTGACCTTCCTTGCCAAGCCTGGTTTTTCTTCTTGGATTTTTTATCCCGTGTTCTCTTCTCTAAGGTAGCTTTCTTCTTTTTTCTGCTAGTACCTTTTAATACTTCATTCTTTTTTCCCCATTTGTTAATGATATAGTAAAAAGAAGTCTTTAGGATAAGTAAGTGTTGGAAGGAGATTTTTTTTTTTTTGGTGAGGCAATTGGGGTTAAGTGACTTGCCCAGGGTCACACAGCTAGTAAGTGTTAAGTGTCTGAGGCCATATTTGAACTCAGGTCCTCCTGAATCCAGGGCTGGTGCTCTATCCACTGCGCCACCTAGCTGCCCCGGAAGGAGATTTTTAACAGGGAAGTAGTTGTGAAGTAGTATTTGTTCCATTTCCATAGATGAACATATAAGATTGCAGTAAGACAGGGTTGAAAGAGATAATCATAGGGGGCGGCTAGGTGGCGCAGTGGATAAATCACCAGCCCTGGATTCAGGAGTACCTGAGTTCAAATCCAGCCTCAGACACTTGACACTTACTAGCTGTGTGACCCTGGGCAAGTCACTTAACCCCCATTGCCCTGCAAAAAACAAAAAAAGAGAGATAATCATAAAGCCATCTAAGTTAGCTAATAGTGTTCATTGAAGAGAATGCTTATCCAGTAAATATTGACTAAATGTGTTCTAGGGCAAGTTGACTAATGCCATGAAGAACATCATTAAAAGGTGCTAGGTACCTTCTTGATCTGAAAGTGAGAATAATAATTGAAGGACAATACTTTAAATAAGATACTATTTTCTTCATTCAGTACTATTTGTTAATTGAGGATATAGTATGCTTTATAAGGCCTATTTTAAACACTCTATTATAAAGAAATGACGTCAAGGAATTAAACATTTATTATATGCCAGGCACTGTAGTAAGTGATTTACAACTATGATGCCATTTTATCCTCACCACTTCCCTGAGTGGTAGGTGCCATTTTTATTACCCTTTTAGCAGTGAGAAGACTGAGGCAGACAGGTTAAGTGACTTGTCCAGAGTCATACAGCTAGTAAGTGGCTGAGCTTGGATTTGAACTCAGGTTTTCCTGATTTCAGGTCCAACATGGTATCCATTGCCACTGAACTATTGGTAAGTATTCTGTAACTATAGTGAATAAGCCTTCGTGAAAAGGAATTTCTTTGGTTTTTGTTCAAGGAAAAGTTTTTTTAAAAGAAGAAAATTATCTGATTTTGTGGTAGTTGCATTTTAGATAAGAAGGAAGATAAGCTTTAATTGAATTATTTACAGTTCTTTGTCTGACCATCAGGCAGCAGTTGACCTTAAATGCCTCAAATTGCCACTAGTAAAAAGCAACCCTAACACTCAAATTGTCCTCCAAAGCAAAATTTCCACTGGGAAAAGATTCAGGAGATGAGAGAAGAAAGGCAGTGGTATATGGTTTAATACCTACTGGCTATTGCCTTTATGTCCAAGATGCTTCGTTTAACTCTCACAGATAGGGATTATAATTTATGATAATAAATTCATTCTACTATGAACATTATTCTACCATAAGCATCATTCTACTATTCCAATGCTTTTGATCTAATGCAAATACTTAAGAATATTTATACAAACGTAAACAGATGTGAAAAGAAAGTATTACATATCTTAAATTTTTATTTTGCTGTTTTGTTTTTATACCACCATTTCTCTAGTTGTCTTTCCCTTCCCTCCTTCCAGAGAGCCTTAAAGATATTTTTTTTAAAAGAAAAAAAAATTCAGCAAAACTAACCAATCCACCAGTTGAGTCCAACATTATATATGATGTTCTACATTTATAATTTCCTGCCTTTGCAGATAAAGGAGAGGGAGGTCTGTTCTCATGGATCTTTCCTGGGCCCAAGCCTGGTCATGATAATTTCACAGTATTCAGTTTTGATTGTTTGTTGTTCCTTTCATTTACATTATTGTAGTTATGTCTGTTGTTTTCTCAGTCTTGCTTACTTCACTTTGTATCCATTTGTGTACATTCTCCTGTTTTACTTTATCATATTTACATATTTTTAAATCATGCAGTAACATTCCATTATATACCTGCTTAACCATTTCCTAATTGGTGGTCATGTACTTTGTTTCCATTCTTTGCCACCATGGAAGTGCTGCTATAACTTTGTGGCTTTGTTTGAGGGTCTTTTCTTTTTTCCCATTGGCTTAATTGGGTGGGTGGAGTGAACAGTTCACATATATCAGAAAGTAGCCATCAGGAAAAGGAGCATTTTATTGTTATGCTATTTGTACTAAAAAGTTTTCATCATAAATTTCACATAGATAAAACATCTTAACACTAGAAGAACTAGGTATGTCAGTTTTGGTATGATTTTTATTTTGAAATAAAAAAATTTCATCCTACTATCTCTTTTCTTTACCTTATGGACATTAACACTGAGCACACTAACATAGTATAGTCCTTTTAAATTTTGGTCCTTCTGGCATTAAAATTGACTTATTAATAGCAAACTTTTTCCATCAGAGAAAACAATAAATGAAAAGATCCTTCTAAAGTCTTACTCTTATGAGATTGGGGTTGGTATTTTTGTGTGTGTGTGGGTGACCCTGATTTCTCAAAGGCCAGAGCATAAGCTCTGACAGGTCCAACCAAGACAAAGAAGTTTTATTTGTGGGCCCGATGAAGGTCTGTCATCTTTCAGCCTTGCTATGCCTGAAAGGGACTCTTCCATCAAAGATTTAGCCCCTTGAAGTTCATGAAACAACCATAAATGGTGTATCTTCATTGATTGAAACATAGACATTAAATCACATATTGTGTGAAGGATAGAAGTACTCTTCTACCATAAATAAAGAGCTCTGGGAAAGTGGTATTAGAATGAAGTTTAACCTCTTGTATCACCTTGCTCATAACTAGGAGTAGTCATCATTTTTCTTCCCTTAAATTTCATCCTAATTCAAATACTAATCTAAGTGGTTTTTTAAATTCCTTAGCTTAAAACTGAGAAGTTATTTTTATGGCAAAATCCTAACTGTACTTTCTTGTAGAATCTGCAAGAGGCAGTGATAGTGAGGATGAAGTTTTACGGATGAAGCGAAAGAAAGCAATAGCCTCTGATTCAGAAGCGGATAGTGATAATGAAGAAGGACAAAAAGGTAAACTTGGTTTTTGTTTTAAAAACAGTAATGTTCTCTCAATGCTTTACTCGGCATGTCAAACTAACACTAAAAAATAAATAAAAATTAAAAAAAAAAGGGGGGCAGCTAGGTGGCGCAGTGGATAAATCACCAGCCCTGGATTCAGGAGTACCTGAGTTCAAATCTGGCCTCAGACACTTGACACTTACTAGCTGTGTGACCCTGGGCAAGTCACTTAACCCCAATTGCCCTGCAAAAAACCCCAAAAAACTAACACTAAAGAATTTTGATTGCTATGTTAGTTGACATAATTTAAGAAGCTAGTCTTACTCTGGACACCCCTTCTGCTTCCAAAACTACCCTGTATTAATTTTCTGTATATTCTTTATAAGTGTGGAAAGTATGTGCAGGTCTCCCTCCTTAGAATGTAAGCCTTTTGGGGGAAGGTACGTTTCACTTTTGGTTTTTTGTTCCTAGTGCTTAGGCTAGTACTTGGCACATGGTAAACTCTTAAATGTTTGTTGATTGAGTGACTGAAGGTTCAACTGCTCTAACATCACCAGTTGAAGGAGTGTGAAGCAATTTTTTAGCATGCAATGAGACTATGAACTTATAGCCCTTAATTAGGAGTGGATCCGGCAGCATACAGCATGGTATAATGGAAGGAGCTTGGGACAAAGGGTCACAAGACTTTGTCAAAAGTACTGGTTCCCCCACTTACTAGTCTTGTTACTTCTCCTTTTGAAAAATAGGAATGATATCTGCCATATCCAACTCAAAGAGTTGTTGTAAAGACTACATGAGATGATAAATGTGGTCATATAGGTGAGTATAGGCAAATCATAACTTCACTGAGCCTCAGTTTTTTCATCTGTAAATTGTGGAGCTAATACTAGTACCATCTATTTTGTAGGACTATTTTGAATTAAGTGCTTTGTTATGTTCAAAGCTCTTTACAAATATGGGTTGTTATTACTTTGCAATTTTTGTTTCCCACCTGACTGGCCTTTCTTTTTATTGAGGCTGAATATGACTATAATTAAACTCCTGTCAGGTCCTTTGATATCTCCCTTGAATGGTGAGAGCCTGGATATATCTTGGTTGTACATAGTTTTTGCCAGTTATCTCTTCCCCCATTAGACTGTGAGCTCTTTGAGAGTAGGCATCATTTTTTTTCACCTTTCTTTGTATTCCCATTTATTAGCACAGTGTCTGACACAGAGTAGGTACTTAATAGATGTATGTTGATTTGACTGAATAAACCACCTTTAGAAAGCTGGCTCCATGACAACTTCTATAAAAATCTTGGGGATCCTTCATGTGGTTTGGACACAGTTTTGTGTATATCTGGGGGCATTTTATGACACATATGCATATGTTCACATAAGCTGTGTTCCATAAAACTTCAGTTACAGGAAAAATAATGTATTTTTTTCCCCACTTATTGAAGATAATAATGAAGCCATGGATCTATTTGGAGGTGCAGATGACATTTCTTCAGGGAGTGATGGGGAAGACAAACCACCCACTCCAGGACAGCCCATTGTGAGTAAAGACCTATCTTGAACTGCAACCATTATTAAATTTTTTTTTTTTTTTGGTGAGGCAATTGGAATTAAGTGACTTGCCCGGCGTCACACAGCTAGTAAGTGTTAAGTATCTGAGGCCAGATTTGAACTCAGGTCCTCCTGACTCCAGGGCTGGTGTTCTATCCACTGTGCCACCTAGCTCCCCACCGCCCCCCATTATTATTTTTTTTAATTAAAAAAGTTTTTTTTGGTGGGGCAATGAGGGTTAAGTGACTTTCCCAAGGTTACACAGCTAGCAAGTGTCAAGTGTCTGAGGCCGGATTTGAACTCAGGTCCTCCTGAATCCAAGGCCAGTGCTTTATCCACTGTGCCACCTAGCTGCCCCCGCTTCCCCCCATTATTAAAAATAAAGGTCATGGATAATAAACCTCAGAGTCTTCTCTTCTGTTTTTGATCATAGAACCACTGCCTCGCCTTCAGGATTTCTGTTGAGTGTTTTTAATATTAGGTGGTTCTGGTCCTACTGCCAAGTGTATGGCAAATGGTGCTAAATTTAGAGGCCAGGACTGTGTGGATTGTAGTTTAGAGATTAGGATGTTTTACACCTCAGGCACAGAGAGGCTTTTGTGTTCCTTACCAATTACTGTTTAAAAGTGGAAAATGATTTTAGCTCTATGAAGAATATAAATTTTTTTTTTTTTTGGTGAGGCAGTTGGGGTTAAGTGACTTGCCCAGGGTCACACAGCTAGTAAGTGTCAAGTGTCTGAGGCCAGATTTGAACTCAGGTCCTCCTAAATCCAGGGCTGGTGCTTTATCCACTGGGCCACCTAGCTGCCCCAAGAATATGAATCTTTATAAAGGATTCTATGTTAGGAATTCTACCATGGTTCACCAAGTTTGCCATGAGCCCTGAGTCAGTTGTTTGCCTCCTATCATCTTTTCTATTCTTCTGGTAGAAGCAAAGATTCATCACAGACTCATAGTAACAGTAGGAGACCAGCTGGAGGAGAGATTGGAGGTTTTCTCATACTTGATCCTCTGGGTCTCCTGGCTTCTGCCAGGAGAATGACACAGCTGGGTGGCACAGTGGATAGAATGCTGAATCTGAATTCAGTTGAGTTTAAATCTCTCCTCAGACACTTATTAGCTGTGTGGCACTGGCCAAGTCTGTAAAGTGGGGGGATAACAATAATGCTTATTTCTCAGTTTTGTTGTCAGGATCAGATAAAATCGTATTTATAAAGCAGTTTGCAATCATTTAAGTGCTATATACATATAAATGCCAGCTACTATTGTTGTTATTTTGTCTTACATAGGAAAAGCTTACAGGATGCCTATACAAACAGTAACCTAGTGAGCAAATTATTTCTTTGACTTGGGGCAGTTTGATCAAGTATATTCTCTAATTGTTTTTTTTTTTAAACAAGTGGGAATTGGGGCATTGTGAAGTTTGTTCTCATGCTACATTTTGTTTATAGACACTTTATTCTTGTATTGAAGGTGTCATTCATTTCAGCAGTATTAACTAGATGCCTTTTAAAAGAAACAAGAATACAGATAAGATGTATGTGTTAAAAGCAGGGGGTGGGGCAGCTAGGTGGTGCAGTGGATAAAGCACTGGCCCTGGATTCAGGAGGACCTGAGTTCAAATCCAGCCTCAGACCCTTAACACTTACTAGCTGTGTGACCCTGGGCAGTCACTTAACCCCAATTGCCCTGCAAAAAAAAAAAAAAAGGCAAGGGGATTTTGTTTGCACAAGGAGAAACATTCAGAGAGGAAAAAGAGCTTGATATTCTGGAATGAAGCTCGTCTAGCATTGTAGAGCTATTCTGTCAGCATTGTATTGCTATAATGCAGACAGATAGGGTAGATCTAAAAGGCTGCTGCATATCTCTGAATGACTTGGAGTCAGGCCAACCTGCATTTGAATATTGTCTTACTTGCTACAAACCTTGGAATGCTAGAAGTCCTATCACCTCACTGAGCCCTGGCTTCCTCTTCAGTAAAATGAGGATAACACTGTGCCTGGCTTTCTTGGTTTGTTTATTTATTTGTTTTATTTTTTGCTGGGCAATGAGGGTTAAGTGACTTGCCCAGGGTCACACAGCTAGTCAGTGTCAAGTGTCTGAGGCCGGATTTGAACTCAGGTCCTCCTGAATCCAGGGCTGGTGCTTTATCTACTCTGCCACCTAGCTACCCCTGCTTCCTTGGTTTTTGTTGTGAGGATCGAATGAGATAATGTTTGTCAAGTACATTGCCAGCTTCAAAGTGATACCTGACTGTTTCCTATCATTTTTCTAGTCCAGATCTGAACTCTCGGTTTGTGTGTTGTTTATTACAGCTGATTTTTAATTAGGGTTCATTAAAATAATGATTTGTTGATTTTTCAAATTTGAGTATTTTATGCAAGATAAGTAAAATTTTTTTTAAAGCAGCTGATCTTCACTGTTCTTAAGTTTCTTACAGACAAACAAACAAGGCACCAAAAAATTATTGTCTTTGGTTTCTTTTCACTGTATCATCCCTAAAGTGTATATTTGCCTTTTCTCCCACATACATCTGAACAATGTAGTCGGACTAGATGATCTTAGATGTCCTTTTTAGTCCTTCAGTTCTGTAATTTATTTACTAGGATGAAAATGGATTGCCTCAGGAGCAGCAGGAAGAAGAACCTATTCCGGAGACCAGAATAGAAGTGGAAATACCCAAAGTAAACACTGATTTAGGAAATGACTTGTATTTTGTCAAACTGCCCAACTTTCTCAGTGTGGAACCCAGGTAATGTCCTGAATTGTAGATTTTCTAACAGTGGAGCAGCACTTTTGAGATGCTGATATATTTTCTCATTTTATATTTTGTGGAGGAATTTCTGTTACCTTGTAGCTAATAATTAAGTTGCCTCACCACATTAGTAAAAATAATTTATAATTTTGGAGTCTTGACTATTTTTTTTATTGGTGAGGCAATTGGGGTTAAGTAACTTGCCCAGGGTCACACAGCTAGTATGTGACAAGTGTCTGAGGTCGGATTTGAACTCAGGTCCTCCTGACTCCAGGGCTGGTGCTCTATCCACTGCACCACCTAGCTGCCCCTGAAGTCTTGACTATTTATAGGAGATTTTAGGAATTCTAGTTTACCTAGGCTTATAATTAGGTGTCATCCTCAACTCCTGACTTTGACCCCTCTCCCCGCCATGTCCATTCTCTTGCCAAGGGCTGTCAATTCTGCCTTTATAACATCTCTCTCATTTGCCCTCTTCTCTAACACTGCTACCACCCTGCTAGTAGGTTTGCCTGCCACAGGTCTCTCCCAACTGTATTCCATCCTCTACCTGCTTGTCAGTGGTCTTCCTAAAGCACAGGTCTGACTGTGTTACCCCTCTACTCAAGAAACTCCTTTGACATTCAAAACCCTTTCTAACCTGCCTCTTCTCCCCCTTCCCTCCCCACACTGCCTGTGTTTCCAGTCTTATACTCTACCACATATTCCTTGATCCAATGACACTGGCCTTGTTACTTGAATAAGGTACTTCATATTCTGACTGAACATTTTTTGCTGGCTGCCCCCATCCCTGGAATGGTCTCCTTCACCACCTCTGCCTTCTGGCTTTCCTGGCTTCCTTCAAGCCCCACCTAATACAGGAGGCCTTTCTCAATCCCTCTTAATTCTGATGCCTTCCCTCTTTTCACTGTTTACGGTTTAACCATTATATAGTTTGTATGTGTATGTTGTCTCCCCCATTAGGTTGTGACCTCCTAGTGCAAGTTCTCATTTGCCTTCCTTGTTTATCCCCACATTGCCTGGCACATAGTAGCTGCTTATTAAATGTTTATTGACTGACTTTTTAAAGGGTATTTGAAGATATGATACAATTTAATTACTCAGGGGTGCTCTTTTAGAATTTATTTTTCCAGTGGCTTTTAGCAATTTATTCATAATCTGTTAGTACTCCCCCTTGTGACCAATGGCAGGCATTTTCCAGCCTGTGATCATAGAAGAAAGTGAAACTAATTTTCCTTATTAATAACCCTGTTCTAACCATCTAAACCAACCAGCCTTGGAGTGGGGGGGGAGTGTGTATGTGAAGCTTTTTCAAATTTTCAGGGAAATTGTTGCATAATTTCTTTTTGACAAGGATTTATACTTTTAAATTGGGTTTTGAGTTTTAACTTCAATCTTTCCTCTTAGTAAAGAGCTAGTCAAAGGAAAATTATTTCAGGAATCATCCTGAAATAGTTTAGGCTGAATGATGAAGTTGTGAAAAGAAGGGCAAATGAATCCATTTTCCCCATCTAAACTTGAATGAAAGTGACGTCATTTAAAACAAAATGGGAAAAAATGAGATAAGAGTCTGTGTGAGTTCCTTTTTAAAGTTTTATTTTCAGAATAAACCTTTTAGAGTAGGAATAGTATTTTTTGTACCATATGTAATTAAATGCACTTGTTAAAAATACCTACTATATTTTTATAATTAGAATATAAAATATTCTTTTAAAGATTTATTTAGGAAATTTTAAGATGAAACCATATCATTCATTAGGTAGGCATAGGATAAAATTCTATAAATATATAACTATTTACTAGTTTATATATTTGCATTTTCAGTTTTGTTCCAGGCATGTTTTTTCTTATGCTGTCTGAGCTATTCCAAGTTTCTCTCTAATACCCAAATGAGTTTTATAATCTTCTCACTGCTAGGAATGCTGATTGATGAGCTAGTATATCCTTTGCCATGTTCCATTAAAGTTTCCTCTCTCTAACTCGTAGTGCTTTTAGCCAAGATAAGAGTGGGACTGTACAATTAGGGGAATATGTATCAATGGTGACCATATAAAAGTTTTTTGAGTTATCCCTTTTGCCCTCTGCCACATAAGTCAGATGTGACTGTTGAGAAGACTGATTTTTTAGCAGGTCAACTTTTTTTAAGCTTATCTTTTAATTTTGGTTAAATGGCAGTTCTAAAACTTGAGTATTTCTCAGCCTTTTGCATTGGAGGCTCTAAAGTTCATGGGAGTGTCTTTTAATAAAATAATATCTCTTACCATCTTTAAAGGTTTATTTTAGTTTGAAAAAGCTACATGGAAGGTAGTGCCCTTTTCCCCCTTCACTTCATTTGCTTGTCTAAAATTTAATCAGTGAAAGTGTTTAACAAGGAGATATGTGATGACATGCGATGTTTGCTATTGTCAGGGAAGATACCTTGCTTAAAGTTCAAAAGAAAAATTGTCTAATAATCATGAGCTTTTCCAAATATTCTATTTGTTGATAACTTTATTCTACACTTGAAAATCTCCTCAGTGGAAATCTATAGACCTAAAAAAAGATGAATTGTTCTGATATTCCATATTATAAAAACAAGATAAATGAAATAATGCATCTTGCTCAGACCTCTGACTTGTGGGCAGAGTGCAGACTATCTAGTTCTTCCATACGCATATCTTGGACAGGCTCTCCAGAGGTCTAGGATTAGAGAGAAGCTGGGTCACTTTTTGAAAATTGCATGGTGCTTCCAGTGAGCCCAAACTGCATGTTTCCACAAAAGCTATACAAGGAATAAGTTCTTTAATACTTCTCTTCTTGAAGCAGCTAGATGGCGAAGTGAATAGAGCACTGGCCCTGGAGTCAGGAGTACCTGAGTTCAAATCCGGCCTCAGACACTTATCACTTACTAGCTGTGTGACCCTGGGCAAGTCACTTAACTCCAATTGCCTCACTTTAAAAAAAAAAGAAAAAGAAAAAAAATACCTCTCTTCTTTTGGTGGTTCTATTTTAGTTAGTAACTTGGAATAGCTTGATGTCAGAAGAATTAAAATTACAAATAACTCACAGGCTGGTGGAAAAAAGTTTGGTGAACATAACCAGACCATAGCTTGTTACTAGCTATCCATATGTAAGAACTGACATAACTGTCATTACCAAGAAATGTACAAGCACAAAAGAAGGTGGGCATCCTTTAATAAGATCCAGCAGTTAGACATCTTGGACAGTCCATTAGAATTAAAAAAAAATAAAAGAGGAAGACTTAATTTATTGTATACTAGAATCTGATGAGATGCAAAAATATAAAGAGCCTACGGTTTACAGTACCTAATATATAGTAAGTGCTTAATAAATGCTTATTGATTGATTGTATCAGTGGAGACGATGTGCATATCTATGAAATCATAGATCAACAAGTTAATAAGAAAGCATTTAAATTTGAGTCAGGTGATCTTGAATTATCTTCCGGTTTAAAAATATTTACAGGCGGGGGCAGCTAGGTGGCACAGTGGATAGAGCACTGGCCCTGGAGTCAGGAGTACCTGAGTTCAAATCCGGCCTCAGACACTTAACACTTACTAGCTGTGTGACCCTAGGCAAGTCACTTAACCCCAATTGCCTCACTGAAAAAAAAAATTACAGGCAAAAGTAGTAATATAATTATATTTTAAAAGTTTTTCTTTTTGTTCCCCTTATTAATAAAACAGCTAAGCATAGTAATTATTTAAAAGGAAGAGTTGTGTCTGTACATGTGTGGTTTTATTTGGCAGTATAGATCACATTGTATCTCCTTACAGTTTTTATCATTTCAGTAAGAATCTTACTGTAATGAAAGTATTTTGAAGTCCCACCTAATTGCCCCTAGAAGTAATGCTTTGTAGATCTTATAGTTAAAATTTATTGTAGTATAGTACAAAGGAAAATGGTTTTCTAGTTTTTATGTATAAAAATTGTTATAAGGAAAAATAACAACTGATGCTGTGGAGTAGCATGAGTCCAAGGAGTTAGCAATCAGGACTGACTTGTAGCCAGAAATTTGACATGGCTAACATTGAATACTATAAACACTATGACCTTTCCTCATAATGGAATAGAAATAGAAGTCAGGGATGAAGGCAATAGTGAAAGGATTGATTGCATATCATTTCTTTTATGTTCACGTTCTTGAAGAGTAGAAGAATATGTACAAAAAGGATCCTAGAACCAAAATAAAAGGAAGACAGCTGGTGCTTTCTACGGTACCATTACCATAGCGTTATTTCCCTTTTTGCTTTCAAGGAGTTTGTGTGATCTCTAAAACATTCTGGCATCGGGCAAAAATGGAGATTTTTTTCAGGTATACTGAGATGTGATCATTTTCCAGTAGGCCTTTTAAATGTTATTTGTATTGATATATTTTGGTTTTATGTCACCTTAAATTTCCAAATATGGCCTTTCCCCCTCCCCCTCCACTAAGTCAATCTTTGTAATAAAAAAAAGAAAAAAAGTAGTTTAATAAGATTAAACAACACGTTTACTGTATTTGACAGTACATGAAATATTTCTCACCTACTTCTCCAGCGAAGTGTAGAAGACACGTTTTCTTATCTCTTCTTTAGATCCAAGCTTGGTAAAATATCAATTACCAAGCATTTATTTCATGAAGTACTTACTATATCCCAGCCAATCTGCTAAGTACTAGAAACATAATGAAAAAAGTAAAACAGTCCCTGCCCTTATTCAATTTACATTTTGAAGGGGGATATAACAGGCACCTCTATACGTATGTGTACAAGACACATACAAAGTAGATACTAGGTAACTTTGGAGGAGACAGTACTAGCAGAGAGGGGAACCAAGAAAGACCAGTCTTCCAGTTTGTTTTGATGATAGTCCAAATTCTGGGGTTTTTAATTGACTCAAATAATCTGTCGTGAATCCTAGGTTCCTTCTCTGTTTCTTACCTGGTACATCATTTTATATAATTATTTTCCCTCAGATACATTACCTCACACTTAGCTATGTTGCTAAATTCAATCAGTTCTGTAGCTGTTTGACTCTTAACTATTTTCATTCTATTTCACTTCATATTTTCATTATATAAAACATCTGTACAGAATAAAAATGTTGCAGTGAATATTTCTCAGCCATACCAATCTTTTTTTTTTTTTTTTTTGGTAAGGCAATTGGGGTTAAGTGACTTGCCCAGGGTCACATAGCTAGTAAATGTTAAGTGTCTGAGGCCAGATTTGAACTCAGGTACTCCTGAATCCAGGGCCGGTGCTTTATCCACTGCGCCACCTAGCTGCCCCAGCCATACCAATCTTAAGAAAGAAGATAAGGTAGACATAAAATGATCCATTAACACAACTGAGTTCTGTGGTTCATTTAATAGTCAGCATGGATGAAACACTGGCAAAAATGGGCATAATTCCATTGGAAAAATCTAATGCAGGACTCAAGTATATGATGTGCTAAAATTTTAATATACTATTATTTCAAATAATAATTTACCAATTTCTTTATGAATTAGATGTTAAAACTTATTGAAAGTATTAATGACAAGTACAAGGCCTAAAGGAGAAATAAAAAGGATTAGGGTAGTTCACTAGATTAAAAAAAGAAAAAACAAAACTTTAGAAACTTAAATTCAGTTCTCTAATTTTTGGGTCACTAAACAGTATTCATGAATATTATTTAAAAATAAGCAAAACCTGGGGGCAGCTAGGTGGTGCAGTGGATAAAGCACCAGCCCTGGATTCAGGAGGACCTGAGTTCAAATCCGGCCTCAGACACTTGACACTTTCTAGCTGTGCGACCCTCATTGCCCTGTAAGAAATAAATGAATGAATGAATGAATTAAGCAAAACCCAAACTCCGGGCAGTTCATTATGACTGATTTTCTCCAATTTAGTACATTATTAAATTATTGCTATCTGTGGTTTGTATGGTGGAAGGCATAGGAGAAAAAGAATATTTAGGAAAAAAAAATATTCTGAATCAGTAATATCTGTAACAATGAAATTCCAATGTAGTACAATAATCTAGTGAAATTATTTTTTGAAGGTACTTGCCCTGTGTAAGTTTAATATATATATGTATGTGTTTATGTATGTATATATTATTGAAGAATTCTCCTGTAATACTGATCACATACCAAATATGACTAAAATTGAAATGATTATATTTTTGTCCATTTGCAGACCTTTTGATCCACAGTATTATGAGGATGAATTTGAAGATGAAGAGATGCTTGATGAAGAAGGTAGAACCAGGTTAAAGCTTAAGGTATCATCACATATTCCCCTATATTAGTTTTTTTAATCCTTTTCATTAAGTAGGACATGGAATAACTGGAGACTTTCTTTTTAAGTTGAGCTTCTGTTTCCTATTCTGTCAGCAGGTAATCAGTAGAATCAATAATAGTTTGCCTTTTTCAAAATATTTCTTTTTATAGAAGATGTATAATTTTTCTGTTCCAGTATTACATTCATTATACTTATTTGCAGTAATACTTTCTTAACTTCTCTTATAGATTAGTTGATAGACATTTTCCTCAATACTTGTTCCCAGGAAGTGTATTCTAGCTATCTTCCTAAAATAGGTAAATCTTGTGTTGTCATATAGCATCTAATACACTTTCTTATGCATTGTAGATGCTCAGAGTTTGCTACTAAATTAAATTTGATTCTGTGGATAACACATAGTTTTGTTCAAAGACATACTTGCTCCCTATATACAGTACTTTGGGTAGTTGCCATGTTTCTAAAGCCCTTCCTTTTCTAAGTACCTTTGGTAAGTTTGTTTGTTTTTTGCTTACACAATGAAAGAGCCTCTATTCCGTTCTTAATTCTTATTTACACCTAATATCACACAGAGTGTCCCAGAAGTCTTAGTGTTGTTTTAAGCTATAGAGTTTAAGGCTAAGTTTAAACTATAGAGCTTAAAACAGTGCTAAGACTTGAGACACCCTGTGTGGCTTGGATAATCTTCACTTAAAAAAGTGCTGATGAGCTTTTTAGCACAGAAGACTGCATCAGACATTAAGTCTGTGAGGCTAGAGTGGCAGTAGATAGCAGGAGACTTTTAAGCTCAGTTGACAGGTTAGACCCAGATACTTGAAACTATACCCCTGTAATCTGTAGTGTTTCCCATACATACTACTTTTTAAAAGACTCTACATTTTGTAAATTATCTTAAGCTGATTTGGAATATGAGCAGATATGAATTTGACCACTTTTAGGTTTCAGGTTAAACCCTGGGGTGCCATCAATAGAAAGGGTGCTGGATGTAGAGTCAGAAGATCTAGGTTTGAATCCTGGTTCTGTTATTTACTTGTTGAGATCTCAAATCAATCATTTAATCTCTTTTAGACCTCAGTTTCCTTAACTGTAAACTAAAGGCATTGTACTATGTCATCTTTAAGGTTCCTTTTTCTACTATGTGCAGGGTCCTGGGGTTAACTAAAGACAAAATGAAAAAGAGTCCCTGGAGCTTACTTACATTCTACTGGTAGGATATAGTATATACACAGATAAGTAAATAAAAAATAACTTAAGAAGTGAGAAAGCATTAACAACTGGGGAAATCAAGGATGTTCACAGAGGAGGTGACAGCTGAGTTGAGCTGAGCTGAAATTTGAGGAGGGTTCTACGAGGTAGAGAATGACAGAAGTGAAATAATCCCTGTTGTTAAGGAATGTTACATTCTATCAAGGAAGACAACATGTACCTATACATGTAGACACATTGACTAAATAGAAAACAACTGCAAGGTTGTTTAGGAAGGGAGGACACTAATTCCACCTTGGGGAGGATTAGAAGTTTGTCATAGAAAGTAGTGTTTAACTTGAGTCTTTTAAAAAATATTTTTAATAGTATTTTATTGTTTCCAATTATTTGGAAAGCATTATCAACATTTATTTTTTGTAAGATTTTGAGTTCCAAATTTTTCTGCCTCTCTCCCCTCCCCTTCCCCAAGACAGCAGGCAGTCTGATATAATTTATAGATGTGTGGTCATGTTAAACATATTTCCACATCAGTCATGTTGTGAAGGAATAATCAGAACAAAAGGGAAAAACCATGAGAAAGAAAAAAGTTTTTAAAAAACCCTGTGAAAATAGTATGCTTTAATCTGCATTTAGAGACAGCCATTGCTCTTTCTCTGAATGTGGGGAGCATTTTCTATCATGAGTCTTTTGGAATTGTCTTGTATCATTTTATTGCTGAGAAGCACTGAATCTATCATAGTTGATCATCAACACATGTTGCTGTTACTGTGTACAGTGTTCTCCTGGTTCTGCTCACTTCACTCAGTATCAGTTCATAGAAGTCTTTACATGCTTTTCTGAAATCTTCCTGCTCATCATTTCTTATAAAACAGGAATTAATGTTCCTTTACATTCATATACCACAGTTCGTTCAGCCATTCCCCAGTTGATGGGCATTTGCCACCACAAAAAGAGCTGTTATAAATATTTTTGCACATGTAGGTCGTTTTCCCTTTTTTATGATCTCTTCGAGAAATAGACCTACTTACTAGTGGTATTGCTGGGATCAAAGGGTTATACACAGTTTGATTGACCTTTGGCCATAATTCCAAATTGCTCTCCAGAATGATTGGATCAGTTCACAATTCCACCAATAATACATTAGTGTCCCAATTTTCCTACATCTTTTCTAACATTTATCATTTTTCTTTTCTTTGACCTGAGTCTTGAAGGAAGTGAGAGGTATGGGGGTTAGTACAAAGTGTGTACAGAATTGCAAGAAGACCATTTTGAGTAACTACAGAGGGTAGAAAGGGGAGTAATACATATATGTATGTATATGTATATATGTGTGTGTGTGTGTGTGTGTGTGTGTGTGTATATATATATATATATATATATATATAAATAAAATGAGGTTGGAAAGGGAGGTGGGGGCCAAGTTATGAAATATTTTAAAAGCCAGATAAAGGAATTGGTATTTTACCTCAGAGGTAGTAGAGAACCACTGGAGTTTATTGAGCAGGGGACTAACATGGTCATATCTGTGCTTGAAGAGAATCATTTTGGCAGCTATTTGAAGGGTAGTCGGAGTGGAAATCAGCTCCATTTGGTCTTCTTTGGGGAGAGATTGCACAAATGCATAGTTGAGTTCCAGGAAAACACTCATAATGCAGTTTGGTTGTAATGTAGAGTACGTGAAGGAAAGTCCTGTGAAAGCTTAGGCTGGGTGGAGCCCAGCTGATGCGTGTGTATTTCATCCCAGAGATCAGGAGCCAGTGCCAAGAAATATTCAAATAGGGAGAGACTGTAAACAGGGAGATGTATTAGCATAAGCAGAGGTAAGAAGGGCCTGGTTAGTCTGCCTGTCATGTTAGGAGAGAGCAGGGGATACACAGAGTTATTGTGGAGGTAGAATTGGCAAAATTAGGCACCTTCCTTGTTACAAGCAGAATCCATTATGGGGTATAGTTGTCCAGAATATTGCTTAAATTCTTTCTTGACTCTTGGCCTTTTTTTTTTTCTTTGAGAATATACATCTTCCTGTTAGCAATGAATGTTTTTATGTTTGGCCATAATGTTAATTTTCTGATTTATAAAATATTAATGATATTTCTTTGGTGTCTTGATTCTCTTTCCTTATCACCTTTATTTTTTTCAACTCTTCACATTTTTTCATAGCTATTCTTTTTTTATTGCCTTTTATCTACTTTAATAGGTTCATGATGTTTCTTAATTGTGTGCTTTTGGTTTGTTAGACCATAAAACCTCAGAGACACTCTTTTTTGAAATTAAAGACATTATTCTCAAATTTATTTCATCCCAAATCTTGGTACCTTCTTTAATCTTGACCACCTGTGTGTAACTCAGAATTTTTAAAGCTTCAAAACTTTGGTATGTCATTAAAAAATAAGAAACTTTGATATTTTTCTCCGACATCAAAAAGTAGATCAATCAAATTTAGGTTGACATAAGAACTCAGGTACTATCTCCTGGTAATATAGTTAACTGATTAATGAATAAGGTACATTGTGTGCAGGTTCTGATTGAACAGTTAACAGCAACAGCTTCAGCAACAACTTCTAACTTGGTGCACATATGGGAACATTTTTAAAGGGCTACAATCTTTGTCTTCAAATAGAGTAATAGTACATGCAGATCTAGTACCATTAATGAAGAAAGAATTCAGTTTAGTTGCATCATTGTTGTATGTGAAAGCCTGCACTAATTCATTTTGTAATTTCATAGAGCACTTTTCACAGTGATAATATGTCAATTTTGTTCATTTATTGTATTGTTATATGCATATGTTCCAAGTTTTTTGTGTGGGGAGGGAAGACAGGATTGACCACTACTACTGACATTCTTTTCAATTGCCTGACTGCAATGATTTTTGAGGGGAGATAAAAAGAAGTGAGGAGAAGACCTAAAAGAAGGACTAGTAGAACTTGAATTGTAAAGGCAGTGGCTTGTTAAACAGAGCATCCCAGAGAGGCTGCTGTGTTACATCTTGGTAGTGGTAGGAACACCTACCTCAAACAAAGCAGTCTTTATGTTTGATATTGGAAGCTCTTATTTAGATGATTGTTTATTAGTGATTGGTTTTAAACTAGTGACTGAGCATTAGGGAACATGGTTTTGCCTCCTCAACCAGCCAGCTTAGGTAGAAATTATTTGCCACCTGCTAGTTGATAGGGTAAATGGGAATTTGCTGTTTTCTACCAGTATGGATGATAACAAATTTATATAACTACTTAAGGTTCACAGAGAGCTTTGCCCCACAGTAAACCTGTGCAGTACATTATGGCAGCATTATCCTCTTTTTTTGCAAATGAGAAAAGGTAAAGAGATACTAAATGACTTACCTCAGGTCACTTAACCATAATTAGTATGTGGTAGAAGTGTGTTTCCTGACACAAAGACCCATGTGTTCTTTACACTTGACTATACAGTCTCCTGTTCTTGCTTTGTGATTATGCTTTTCTTTGGTAGGTGGTGGGACAAGGAGAAGAAATATAATGATTTTAAACAATCTGGCTTTCTTATGAATGTATTTCTTTTATATAGGTAGAGAACACTATACGGTGGCGAATGAGGAGGGATGAAGAAGGAAATGATATTCGTGAAAGTAATGCTCGCATAGTCAAGTGGTCAGATGGAAGGTTAGTTGAAGTGAACATTCTAGTTTTCATAAAATGAAAGAAAAGTTTTGAAATATGCAGGGGTGGGACTGAAAGGATTGAAATATTAGATGGATTAGAACCTTTGAATGGGGACTTTAGGCAAATTTAATCAAGAGACTGTTCACCCCCTGGGTCTCTAGCTTTTCTTAGGACATTACAAAAATAAATGGAGAGGAGGGTGAGTTTGTGATACATCTCCAATAAAGATGGCAATAAAAGGTGTGATACATCTCTAATTATGATGTCATCTTCCCTATTATCTATAGCAGATAAAGATGGAGGAAATGATCACCTACTGATATAACACTAATTGGAGCTTAATGGTTTTAGAAACTGTTGATATTGCTATATTAACAGTCTTAGAAAAATCTCAGCTCAATTGTGTTCTGATTAAAAGGACAGATTTTATTTTAGCTTTGTACATTTCACTGCAAAAGGTCAATTTGTTTCTTTAAAAGATCTTTATGAGTTGCCTGTTGTCTTTGTATCACATTCATTTATGAATATACCCCCAAAAACCAGTTCAGTAAAACCAACACATTAGCTGAGTCTGACAGAATATTCAGTACCCCATGTCTCCTACCTGTAAAGTGAAGGAAGGTTAATTATTTCTAGCATCAGTTACTTTGTTTTAAATGAAGAAATGAGAGGGAAGAAAGTTGTATGACTCATTAAATATCTACATTGCTAACATGCTAAGTTTTTTTTCCTTCTTAAGCATGTCACTTCATTTAGGCAATGAAGTTTTTGATGTCTACAAAGCACCATTACAAGGGGATCACAATCATCTGTTTATAAGACAAGGCACTGGTCTTCAGGGACAAGCTGTTTTCAAGACAAAATTAACCTTCAGGTAAATATTAATATATTACCAGTGATCTCTAAACCGCCAAATTAGATGGTCTTTTCTCAGTCTTAATCCTTCTTGACCAATACTGTTGACCACCCTTTCCTGGATGCTCTTTCCCCTCTAAGTTCTCATGACATGATTTCTTCCTATCTCCTTGACCAGTCCTCAGTATCCTTTGCTAGCTCCTTATCCGTATCACTTCCCCGAACTGTGGGTCTTCCCCAATGTTTTCCAAGGTTCTTTTCTTCCTCTACACTCATGGTAACCTGTCAACTCCCATGAGATTACCTCTGTCTCTATGTAGTTGATTCACAGATGTATATGTCCAGTACTGTTCTCTCTTTTGAGTTTCAGTACTACATCACCCACCAATGGCCTGTTGGACATTTCCTACTTGAATGTCCCAGAGATATCTCAAATTCAAACTGAGCTCATTATCTTTCCCCATCAACACTCTTCTTTGCTGAAGGACCTCAGCCTTTCCGTCTCCCCTCCGGGGAAGGAAGAATGTTGCCTGACTCATTAAATATCCAGATTACTTAAAACTCTAATCTTTGTAACCTTGGGAGTTTCTTTTACTCCCCACTCTGCCTCATCTTAACTATCCAGTCAGTTTCCAAATCTTACTGTTTCTGTCTCTACAGTATCTCTACCACCTCAGTCCTTCTCCTTGTTCACATAGCTACCACCTTAGCTCAGTAATGTCTTGCCTAGATTATTGCAATACCTTTCTGATGATTGGTCTCCGTGCTTCAAGAGTCTCCCTGTTTCAACCATTGTGTGTGTGTAGCTGCAAAAGTGATTTTGCTCCCAGCTGACTGTGTGACTATCTCTACTCAGGCAACTACAGTGGCTCCTTATTGCCTCCAGCACGCTGCTGATTAGCTTTAAATTCCTTCAAAACCTGGCCCCCAAATATCTTTCCAGCCTTCCTGACATTACTCCCCCTCCCACAGTCTGTGATTACACCAAGCTGGCCTTCTTAATGTTGACATTCATCTCTTTGTACTGGTCATGCCCCAGACCAAGGATGGACTTTTATTCCTTTGAAAGGCAGCTCAAGAACCACTTTCCATTTGATTGGGGGGGGGGCAGTGAGGGTTAAGTGACTTGCCCTGGGTCACACCGCTAGTAAGTGTCAAGTGTTTGAGGCTGGATTTGAACTCAAGTCCTCCTGAATCCAGGGCCACTTTTCTATGTGAAAGCCCTTCGACCACTATTCTTCTTCCTCTCCAACTACCTTTTATTTAACTACATTATACTTAATTACTTTGTTCTCTTCATATTTATTCTATATATACACTTATGTATATATACACACACTTATGTCTCTATGATATGTATACATATTTATGTATGTGTATATATAGATATATGTATATTCTTTTGTCCATTTGTCTGTATGTTTTATGTAGGGGCAGCTAGGTGGCGCAGGGGATAAAGCACTGGCCCTGGATTCAGGAAGACCTGAGTTCAAATCCAGTCTCAGACAGTGACACTTACTATCTGTGTGACTCTGGGCAAGTCACTTAATCCTCATTGCCCTTCCAAAAAAAAAAAGGTATATGTTTTATGTATTTATGCTTCCCCATTTCCTTTATTCCCCATATAAAAATAGAGATGATTTCATTTATTATATTTTTATCTCCAGTGCCTAGCATGGTGCCCAGGACATAGCAAGCATTTAATAAATACACGTTGAGCGATTAATATATTTAACCAAACTTTGCCTCCCAGAATCTTTCATCCCTTGCTCCTAATTTAGTTTTCTGTAGCTCTGTTATGATGCTTTAAATTGTTTTTATTACTTCTTTATTTTAAACATTCTTTTCTTTAAAAAAAATTTTTTTTAAGTGAGGCAATTGGGGTTAAGTGACTTGCCCAGAGTCACACAGCCAGTAAGTGTTGTGTCTGAGGCCGGATTTGAACTCAGGTCCTCCTGACTCCAGGGCTCGTGCTCTATCCACTGCGCCATCTAGATGCCCCTTTCTTTTTAAATTTTGAATTCCAAATTCTCTTCCTCCCTCGCCACACTTAGAAGGCAAGCAATATGATATGAGTTATATATGTGAAGTCATGCAAAACATTCCCATATTAGCCATTTTGCAAAAAAAAATAAAGTGAGGATGACTTTTCAATGTGCACTCAGAATTAATCAGTTCTTTCCCTCTAGAGGTGGGCAGCATTTTTTATCATGAGTTATTTGTAATTGTTTTGGATCATTATATTTATCAGAGTAGCCAAGTCTTTCACAGTTAATTATTACAACATTGCTGTTACTATGCACAATGATCTCCCCATTCTTTTCACTTCACTTTGCATCAGTTCTTATAAGGTTTTGCCATGTTTTTCTGAAAGCACTACCCTTATCATTTCTTTTTTCCATTTAACTGTAATTTAATTTTTTTCTCAATTACATGTAAACAAAAAATTTTAACATTCCTTTAAAAAAATTTTGAGTTCCATATTCTCTCCCTCCCTTCTTTCCCCCTTCCTTGAGAAGGCAAGGAATTTAATATAGATTGTTAGCTATGAGGCAAAAAAAAAAAAAAAAGAAATAGACCAAAAAACCCAAGAATAATAAAGTTTAAAAAGTATTCTTTAATGTGCATTCACACTCCCATTTCTTTTTTTTTTTTTTTTGGTGAGGCAGTTGGGGTCAAGTGACTTGCCCAGGGTCACACAGATAGTACATGTCAAGTATCTGGCTGGATTTGAACTCAGATCCTCCTGAATCCAGGTCTGGTGCTTTATCCACTGTGCCACCTAGCTACCCCTCTCCACCATTTCTTTTTCTGGAGGTGGATGGCATTTTTCATCAGAAGTCATTAGGAATTGTTTTGGATCTTTGTAGTGCTGAGAATAGCTAAGTCATTCACAGTTGATCACTATATAATATTGCCAATACTGGTTCTGCTCATTTTGCTTTGTATTATTTCATGTAAGTCTTTTCAGGTTTCTGAAAGAATCTTGCTCATTATTTCTTATTGCAATAGTATTCCATCACAATCATATGCCGCAGCTTATTTAGCTATTCACTGATTGTATGCTCCATTGGACTCCTCTCCTGTGGACATCTTAAATTTCCCTTAGGCCTGAAAAAAAAAGTCTCACCCCAACCATTTGTTGGCTCTACCGTTCCAAAATTTGATCTGAGGCTTTATTTTCAAGTTGTTTGGAGGGGAATGTTGAGCAAATTCAGATGGGTTGCTGCCTCTGATCAGCCATCTTGGCTCCACCCTTGGGAAGTCCTGTAATAATGTGTACTCCCTGATTTAGTCCTGCAGCTAGCTGTCTGAAGCGAGCTTTTTTAGGCCTCCTAAGCTTCACTTTTCCAAGCTAAACATCTTTATTTTATTTAGTTGTCCTTAATATGACATTTTCTACATCCTTCTCCACTTTATTGACACCTCCTTCAAAAGTATCACCTCCAAAGGAATAGAATACTCTGGATGTACTATGGAAAGTATGGAATATAATAGAAAAATGACTTCTCATATTTTGTATATTATACCTCTCATATTGAGTTGGCAATCCACACAGACCACCCAGGTCTTTTTCATGCATCAGTAATCTGATGACCTTTCCTCAGTCTTTATCCTTCTTACCTCTCTGCAGCATTTGACACTGAACCCACAGGTTTCACACCATAGGACACAGGATGATGCTGTATATTTATTTGCAAGAGTAGATTTGGTCCATGAATGTATGTTTAGAGGATGAAAGTTGTCACGCATATATATTCTCTTTTTTTGGGCCGCAGATCTTTTTCTACAAGTTTTGTGTCATTTGTTCCTGCTTAGATACATGAAATACATTTTCCATGGAAGAGGCACATTGGTTATGTGTAAATTGTATCCAATGCTGACTAAAACAATTAGGATTCTTTTTTTTTTTTTTTTTTAGTGAGGCAATCGGGGTTAAGTGACTTGCCCAGGGTCACACAGCTAGAAAGGTTAAGTGTCTGAGACTGGATTTGAACTCAGATCCTCCTGACTCCAGGGCCGGTGCTCTATCCACTGCACCACCTAGCTGCTCCCAGGATTCTTGCTAAATTAGTGAATTAGACAGATATTTTCTTTTAATACAGTTTTGCTCATAAACCAAAATATTTCCAGTATATAGTTAGCTTTTTATGATTCTCCCTCCAGCCCCTTCTCCTTCCCCTCCCCCTTGCCATGTTTGTTTTCCATCCATCTACATGGGTACCACATGTCTGTCCCTGGCCTCTCTACATTGCTTGTCCTTTTCTGTCTTTGTCTCCAGCCCCCAGTGTGTTCTACCTTTCACCTCTGCCCAAGCCTTCCACATGGCTGGCCCTGACCTCATCTTATTCCTCCTCCTTCTCTGTCCCCATCCCCCGCATGTCCCTGAATTGTGTGTCTGCCACCAGCCCCCTCCTTCCACGGATATATGGACCCCTTCCTGCCCCTCTCCCTCCTTTCCTTTCCTATAGCCTTCTTACATAAATATCATTTTACCTAGGTCTGTGGCTGTACTCTTTAAGTCTGAAGTGTCATATAGCTGTCCATTTGAAAGTGTTTGTGTGTTATGTTTAGACTACTACTGAAATTGACAGTTTTGGAACATTTCCCAAGGTAGCAGTGGTTTCCAATGGAGGGGTTAAGTGTCCCTAATAGTGCTGACAGTCACTGTCCTCTGCCTCAGAAGACCCTGATTGGTGTCTTTTCTGTCTCTGTGATATTGGTCCAGTGGCTTTCTTGGATAGAGAATAGCAGCAAGGGAGAAACCTTTCTCAGAGACTGCTAGAGCTTTGCAGAAATAGAACCCACTCCCACCCCTCTTCCTTGCCATATACGCACATAATATTCAAGTAATGCCAGTAAAGTGACATTCGCTTGGGCAGCAGGCATATGTGCATGAACATCTTTACACAAATGCAAGCCATTCAAATTAGCGTATGCCTGAGGCTTAAAATAAATTAGGGCAGCCCTAAAGATAGGAAAAAGTTTTGTGAATCCTGCCTCTCCTTTTCATTAACTTTTCATTTTGTTTTGAATTTATTTATAAGGCAGAATTTATATCTCTATATTCAGTGAGCTTCTTTTACAAAATGTACCCACTAAATATATATTCAGGTCCTTTATATAGCTCAGTCCTTATCCTGGCAGAAGGCCCATAGCAGCAGCAGACTGCTGACCCAGTTACATTGTTACATAATCAATAATACTGTTCAAAGATGCTTTCTTTGGTTGCTGTCTGTCTAACATTTGATCTCCAATAAAATAACTTGATTATTATTTACATTGTAGTTAGTGAGGGGAGAGCTGTGCTAAAAGCTGAGCTCTAGTTTTTTCCTTTGACAACTGGAGTATTTACCCATCACCTCCACTCATCCTGCTATGCCTTAGCCACCTGAACAAAATATACCTCATGCTTCAATTCATAAACCATACACAATAATCCTTAATAAGAGAAAAGGAAAGAGGGAAGAGAGGATATGTATGTATAATGTAGCGTGTTCCTTCTTCCCCTACTTGCTTTAGAAAATATCTTTTTGTTCTATGGATGCAGAGAATTACCTATTTTTCAAGTCTAGGAATGTGATTTTTAGCAGTGCATTGATTTTTTTAAAAACAATATTCCATTATAGTAAAATAATTTGGAGAAACTTGGGTGTTTATTGTGAGATTTTTGCCTATAGTTTCTTTTACCTAACAATCCATTTTCTTTCTTTCTTTTTTAAGTAATAAACATTTTTATTTATAGTTTTGGGTTTCAATTTTTATCCCTCCTTTCCCTTTCCCCTCCTTGAGACAATAAGCAATCAGATGTAGGTTATACATGTATGATTTATGTAAACAATCCATTTTCTTAAAATTAATTTTGTTTATATTGTTGATTTCTAACATAGCTTTTAATTTTTTTCTCCATTGAATTGTTTAAATTTAAGTATATGTATGTATATTTCATATATACTTATACATATTTGTTATTAAGTAATGGTTATGGTACATTTTTTGGCAGTTTTTTTTTATGATGGTTACCAGACAGAGATTTTTGAGTCTATTATCTGATGAATGTAATTCTTCTACCATCCTCATAAGCTTACAATGAGAATCAAATGAGATATACTTATAAACGCACTTAGCAATAGTTTGTACTATTACTATTTTACTATTATTGCTATTAATTGTTATTATTGTTATACTATTACTGGCATAAAGTAAGTACTGTATAAATGCTTATTCTCTATCATCTCTTAAGCATTAGGAACGAAGGGATATGGTTAGGAGAAGGAAGGGTAGAATTAAGAAACATGGGTAGTGAGAGAAAAGAAAGATGGGCAGAGGTACTACTGCAGATTATAGAGGAAGATAAAATTTTTTATAGCTTAAGATCTGTCGAATGTGGCAGCAGATTCATTAGCCATGGTCTTTCTTTGGGGCTCCAACAAAGAATGATATGTTCTTGGGGGCAGCTAGATGGTACAGTGGATAAAGCACCAGCCTTGGATTCAGGAGGACCTGAGTTCAATTTGGCCTCAGACACTTGACACTTACTAGCTGTGTGACCCTGGGCAAATCACTTAACCCTCATTGATTGCCCCACCAAAAAAAAAAAAAAAAGATTTTTGTGTCCTCCTGCAAATAAGAAATTATTGAATGTTGAATTCCTAAAGATCATTCAGTTCATTTGAGAAACAATGTGGAGCCAAGATGGTGGAGAGGAAGCAGCAAGCTGCCTGAGCTCTCCTTCTGTTCCCTCAAAACGAACATTAAATCAAGCCTCTGGATGGATTCTGAAACTACAGAACCTGCAAAGAGACAGAGGGACACAGTCCTCCAACCAGAGATAATTTAGAAGACTTCAGGAAAAGGTCGGTCTGACTCGGGCAAAAGGGAGGCCCAGCGCAGGGCAGCAACCCAGCGCCGAGGGGGTCGGGGCAAGTCAGCAGGAGCTGCGGGCCACAGCCGAACAACGGAGGCCCCCGGAACCTGGTTCAAAAATCTGGTGGCCAAGAAGGACAGTGGAAAAACCTACCTGCACCGGCCGAGAGGGCCACGAATGGCGGGATCAGACGCCGGGGTCTGGCGCCAGACGCCGGGGTCTGGCGCCTGGCTGGCCGAGCACAATCAGACAGGAAGTGCAGGGCGGGGGATCTCCACACACCATAAAGGCCTCAGAGTAAAAACCCGGTCACACAGCACCTATACCCCTGCACAAGAAGCCCAAAACAGGGACCCTGGTGCCCCCAGAGCAGACCTCAACTTAAAGAATAAATAAATAAGCTGCAATAATGAGTGAGAAGCAAAAAAGAGCCCTCTCCATTGAGAGTTTCTGTATCAATAGGGAAGAAGCCAACACAAACTCAGATGAGGACAATAGCTTCAAATTGCCTACATCTGAAGCCTCACGAGGGAAGGTGAATTGGTCTCAAGAACAAAAAGCCTTCCTGGAAGAGCTCAAAAAGGATTTTAAAAATCAATTGCAAGAGGTAGAAGAAAAAATGGGGAGAGAAATGAAAGCAAAACAAGAAAACTATGAAAAAAGAATCAGCAGCTTGGAAAAGGAAGCACATAAGTTCACTGAAGAAAACAAAGCCTTAAAAAATTCATTTGGCCAAATGGAAAAAAAGATGCATAATCTCACTGAAGAAAACAATACCTTAAAAAATTCACTTGGCCAAATGGGAAAAAAGGTGCATAATCTCACTGAAGAAAACAATGCCTTAAAAATTAAAGTGGGACAGTTGGAAGATAAGGAATCCATGAGACACCAGGAATCAGTCAAGCAGAATAAAAAAAATGAAAAAATAGAAGAAAATGTGAAATACCTCATTGGAAAGACAACTGATCTGGAAAACAGATCGAGGAGAGACAATTTGAGAATCATTGGACTGCCTGAAAGCCATGACCAGAAAAAGAATCTAGACACCATATTCCAGGAAATTATTAAGGAGAACTGCCCTGATATCATAGAATCAGAGGATAAAATCATCATTGAAAGAATCCACAGATCACCTCCTGAAAGAGACCCCAAAAAGAAAACTCCAAGGAATATTGTAGCCAAATTCCAGAATTATCAGGTGAAGGAGAAAATACTCCAAGCAGCCAGAAAGAAGCAATTTAAATATCATGGAGCCACAGTTAGGATTGCTCAGGACCTGGCAGCTTCAACATTAGAGAAACAATGTGGTATCATATTGGATAGAGAGAATCAGCCCCAAAGCTGAGAAGGCCCAGGTTCAAACCCTGCCTCTTTTTTTTGGCGGGGCAATGGGGGTTAAGTGACTTGCCCCGGGTCACACAGCTAGTGTCAAGTGTCTGAGGCTGGATTTGAACTCAGGTCCTCCTGACTCCAGGGCCAGTGCTTTATCCACTGTGCCACCTAGCTGCCCCACCAAGCCCTGCCTCTTATAGATAGATGATTGTGTGGGACCCTGTGAAAGTACTTAAACTCCCAGTGCTGTAGGCCAGTGATGTCAAATTCAATTGGGTTTCATGTGTATTTTTTTTTTTGGTTGTTGTTAAATATTTTCCACTTACATTTTAAACTGGCTGGTGCTGACACCTCTGCTCCAGGCAGTTTTCCAAGACTGTAAAAATTCCAGAGAAGGTGCTAACTTGTATTGGGGAAAGTTCTCTATTTCTTTGAAATCACAGGTCCTATACCTGTCCCTAAATCTTAATGTTCAGTTATGTTAGTTGTAACATCAAGTTGCCTGACAGGACTATGAAATGGTAAAATATGTTAAGAAAAGGAATTTCTTGTGGCATTAATAACTAATGTTTATTATAAGCAATGTAAGGTATGTAGATGTCTGTTTGGCTCGCATAGAAAGAGAACGTAATACTTGGCATAATATTTCTTATCCTTTGTGTTGACTTACTCAAATATAGTAAGTATGAAGACCTCATTTCTGTATCCTGGCAAACAAGTATGCCTAGGTCATAAAATAGTATGAAAGATGATAGAATATTAATAAACCTGGTAGATGTAATAAAGTCCAGCTCCGTCATATTCTTTCTTCTATGGGAGTTTATCTTTTTAATCATCTACCCACTTCCCACAAACATACTTTTAGGTATTTTCTGTCATTTTTAAGTATTTCCTCTGTCATCCCTTCAAATGATTGTCTTGTACCTTGCTTCTCCTTTATTTCTTTCCTTTTTTTTTTTTTTTTTTTTGGTGTGTGTGTGGGTCAATGAGGGTTAAATGATTTGCCCAGGGTCACATAGCTATTAAGTGTCAAGTGTCTGAGGTTGGATTTGAACTCGGGTCCTCCTGAATCCAGGGCCGGTGTTTTATCCACTGCACCACCTAGCAGCCCTCTCTTCTCTTTTATCTCTGGATCCCTGCTGGCCCATATTGACTTAGAAAACCACAAATTAACATTATCTGTGTTGTATTTTTATTTATTTTGTTAAACATTTTCCAGTGTTAAGTTTGACACCTCTATTCTATGCTATCTTACTTCCTTTGTCCTAAATTGCTTCCCTTCTGGCTTTGAATCTCACTATATTACTGAAAGCATTCTATCCAAGGTCACTTATGACCTAATTGCCAAATCCAAGGATCCTTTCTTAGACCTCATCCTCTTGGGCATTTCTGTAGTTTTTGACACTATTGACCACTTCAGCCTTCTAAAAACTCAATTGACTTAGCTCTCCTGGTTTTTCTCTCATTTTTTTTCTTTTTCTTTTTTGTCTTCCACTTTAAATATTTTATTTTTTCCAGTGACATAGAAAAGATTTTTTGTTTTTCTTTAAATCTTTTATTTTTTCCCAATCACATGTATAAACAGTTTTTAACATTCGTTTTTTAAAATTTTGAGTTCCAAATTCTCTTTCTCCTTTCCTACCTACCCCCTTTGCAAAGGCAAGCAATTTGAAATACTTTATATAAGTACAGTCAAGCAAAACCTATTCCCATATTAGTCATATTGAGAAAGAAAACACAATCCCAAAAAAAACCACCTTGCAAAAAAACAAAAATAAAGTTTTTTTAAAAAGTATGTTTCAATCTGCATTCAGACTCCATCAGTTCTCTCTTTGGAGGTGGATGGCATTTTTCATCAAAAGTTCTTTGGAATAGTTTTGCATTTTTGTATTGCTGAAAAGAACTAATTCATTCACAGTTGGCCATCATACAATATTGCTATTACTGTGTATAGTGTTCTCCTCGTTCTGCTCATTTCACTTTGCAGCAGTTCATGTAAGTCCAGGTTTTTCTGAGAGCATCTTGCTTGTCATTTCTTTCTTTCTTTCTTTCTTTTTTTTTGCAGGGCAATTGAGGTTAAGTGACTTGCCCAAGGTCACACAGCTAGTAAATGTTAAGTATCTGAGGTCGGATTTGAACTCAGGTCCTCCTGAATCCAGGGCCCAGTGCTCTATCCACTGCGACACCTAGCTGCTCCCGCTTGTCATTTCTTATAGCACAATAGTATTCCATCACAATTATATGCTCTATCTTGTTTAACCGTTCCCCAGTTGATGGACATCCCCTCTATTTCCAGTTCTTTTCCACCATAAAAAGAGCTGTTATAAATGTTTTTGTACCTATAGATCATTTCCCTTTTGTTTTCTCTCTCTTTGGCATACAGGCTTAGTAATGGAATTCCTGGGTCAAAAGGTATGCATGGTTTTATAATCCTTTGGGCATAGATCCAATGTACTCTTCCAGGATGATTGAATCAGTTCACAATTCCACCAGCAATGCATTAGTGTCTCCGTTTTCCCACATCTTTTCCAACATTTGTCATTTTCCTTTTCTGTCAATCTGAGTTGTTTTAATTTGCATTTTTCTAATCAGTAGTGATTTAAAGCATTTTTTTTATATGACTGTACATAGCTTTGATTACTTTATCTGAAAACTGCCTGTTCACATTCTTTGATTATTTATTAATTGGGGAATGACTTGTATTCTTATAAATTTGATTCAGTTCTCTATGTATTTAAGAAAAGAGGACTTTATTAGAGAAAATGTGCTGTAAAAATTTTCCCGTTTTCTACTTTTCTTCTAATCTTGGCTGTGTTGGTTTTGTTTGTACAAAATCCTTTTTATTTAATGTAATAAAAATGATTGATTTTACATCCTGTAATGCTCTCTCTCTCTCTTGTTTCGTCACAAATTCTTCCCTCCTCCATAGATCTGACAGGTAAACTATTCCATGCTCCCCTAATTTGCTTATGGTATCACTCTTTACGTTTAAATCATGTTCCCATTTTTGTTGTTTTTTCTCCCATTTAGCTGATTTCTTTCACTGGATCTTTGTTATCTTCTATCCCTGAAAGTGCTTTCCTGGGCTTACTTTCGTACTTGTTTTCTATTCTTTCCCTTGCTGATCTTATTTATTCTCATGGTTTCAGTTCTTACTTCTATAAGGACGACTCCCAAACCCTACTGTTCATTCTGACTCTTATATTCAGCCTTAGTTTCTGTACCTGAATTCTAGTCCTACATCTCCTAGATGCCTTTTGGACATCTCCATGTTGATGTTCTACTGATAACTTGAACTCTGAATTAAATCCCAAACTGAATTCTTCTTGACTCCCAGAGTGACCCCGTCTCCTAAATTACTAAAATTAACACTTAGTAGTCATGCGATCATAGGCAAGTCACTGTATGTTTCCGAGTCTGTTTCCTCATTAAACTGGGATAATAATATGGCACCTACGTCAGGCTTGGCATGGGGAATCAAAGGATATCATGTGCTTAAGCGTTCTAAAAACATTAAAATGTTATATAAATGTCAGCTTTTATTGTTATTGATTTATTTATTTACTCCAGATCTGCGACTTCATTGATATAGGAAATTCCTACTTAAGGAACTTCCTCCTCTACTATAGATGTACAACTTATCTCTAACGTAATTCTTTTTATGTAGCCAGTTTGCATCAGAGGAAGAACCTAGGTCTTCCTGGCTGTAAGACCTGGCTCTCTGTCCACTCCATCTGGCAGCCAGTATTATTGTCATCATGTTATTAATCTACTAATCATTACCTAATTTAGTCTTTGACTTTTTTCTCTCCCTTAGTCCTTTTCATCTGATAAGTTGCCAAGTCTCATGAAGCCTATATATTGGAATATATTCTCCTTGATGGTTGGGTCTGCCATTTTTTATCTTTCTATACTAAGTCCCTAACATAGTATGTGCCACATGGTAGGAATTCAACAAGTTGTTGTTGAATTTTTGAATGGGCAGTTAAGCCTCAGAAAGTGAAGTGGGTTACCCATGGTTGTCACACAAGTTAGTGTGCAGCTGCAATTCCATCTGAGGTTACTGATTCCCACACTGGTGTTCTTTCCACCATATCATGTTGTCTTAATAAGACCATCTTCATTAACTTTACAACTAATTTCTCAAGACTTCTGAAATAAACTAATTAAATTAATGTAGATTGCAGGCATAGTCTATACTTCTTTTTTTTTTTTAATATAGTTTTCTTTATCTCTTTTTTTTTGGGGGGGGGTGCAGAGCAATGAGGGTTAAGTGACTTGCCCAGGGTCACACAGCTAGCAAGTGTCAAGTGTCTGAGGCTGGATTTGAACTCAGGTACTCCTGACTCCAAGGCCGGTGCTCTATCCACTGCGCCACCTAGCTGCCCCAGTTTCACACACTTTTAAAAAAACTTGACTTCTCTATGTTTCCTTTTCCATGAATCCCTCCACTTTACTTCCTCTAATCAATGGTCTTTAGGGAATATAGAACAAAAGTCTTTCCTCTCTCTTTGCCCACTGTAAGGGTCACAACAGATTGAGAAATTTATGAGTATACTAGACAATAAAAAAAGTCTTAGAAATAACTTCTTTATTCAAACTTGTAAAATATAATGCATGCTGTTGCTTGTTGGTTTTTATATATATATGTAAATGTGTCATACGTATTAGGATTAGCTTTCAAAGGTATTTGTGAAACAGTAATATATTCTTGTTCATTTTTTGACAGACCTCACTCCACAGACAGTGCCACACATAGGAAGATGACTTTGTCACTTGCTGATAGATGTTCAAAGACACAGAAAATTAGAATCCTGCCCATGGCTGGTCGTGATCCAGAATGCCAGCGCACAGAAATGATTAAGGTATTTTTTGACTTAGGTTTTTCCTATGATTTTGTTCATTAAATAGTAGTATTTTTTGTTAACCTAATCTTTAGTTGGCTGGTATAATAATTATTATACTCAAGATCAGAAATTCCTAAGCATGGGATGAGACTAAAGGGTGGTGATAGTGACAACTTTGGTAATGGTAATGAAGTAGAATTCAGGGCACTTATTCATTTATTTTCCCTGGGCAATGAGGGTTAAGTGACTTGCCCAGGGTCACACAGCTAGTAAGTGTCAAATCTCTGATTCCAGGGCCTGTGCTCTATCCACTGTGCCACCTAGTGGCCCCCGAAATTCAGGGTACTTTAAAAAAAACCTTTTGATTTGGGTTTTTGCCTGGACATTTCAGCAGTTACTCAGTTGTATGTTTTAAGCTGTGGCTGAAAAGACATTTCAATAACCATCTAAATGGATTTAGTTTAGAACTGGATTATAAAGTCAATTGAAACGAGATATTCCTAGAGAAAAATTGGGAAATGCTCTTTTCTTTGCAGAATGGAAACTGGGTTTGAAATATTGCCTATTCTCTTAGAGATGGGCTACTATGAGGCGGGGTGGAATATGTCATATATTATCACATTGTTGTTATTGATTGGTTTTGATGAACTACTTTTTAAAAATCTTTTTTATTTATTTGTGACTAGGTATGACTTACTGGTTGTGAGTGGGGGTGTGTATGAGAGAGGTGTTTGGAAATGGTGATATAAAATCAAAAGATGCTAATAAATTTTTTGAAATGGTAGGGAGTCTCTCAGCAGGTATAGGATGAGATAGAATTGAGACTATGGGGTGGAATGATAACTACATCAGGATAAGAATTGAACTTACTAGTTGGTGGTTGGAATTCATTAGGTTAAGTTATGATGGTATGCTTGTCAGAATGCCAAGTTTATAGAATTCATAAATGAGGACACAGATTGTCTGGCAAGTTACCTCAGAGACAGTTACATGGTATTGTGCTTCTAACTTATCTTTCCTGATAAACGGAATACAGTGTTACAAATATTCATGTTTTGAAGTCTTCCTTCTTACTCCCTGCTTCTGACAAGTGTGTTTATCATTCATTTCTAAGCCATGTTTCCTGTATAGCTTATTTCTCTTTTTTTGGAAAGGTTGTTGCAGGAGGAAGAAGAGGGGGAGGGGTCAACAGGTGCTATTGCGCCCTGACTCCAGCCTCCTTGTCAGCTTAGTCTCCCTCTGCCAAGCCTGTCATTTTACTCTCTGGAAACCTGCCTTCTCGTCCTCAGAAGCAGGTTCAGCCAAGCTAGGTATGGCTGTAGTAGCACTGTGAAATCAGCACATCAACCTCTGGTGTTTTCTTATCTGGATTTGGCCATAAAATCCTGAGTTGTTCTCTGTAAGCTTCTGAGGGGAGCACAGAAATTGCAGGCATGATGGAAAGTCCAGTGGGGAAGCTCCTTAAAAGTGAGTGGTATAGTATTGTCTTGGCAGTTTCTTTCCCTTAGTTTTCAGAGAAGTTTCAGTGGAGATTTTTTAACTGGGCTTTGGCTAGTCTTGCCCCAGCTCATGAAGTTGGGATATAATTTTTTAAAATAGTTTTTAGTACAACTACTGTTTGCTAAATTAAAAAAAATTGCATAGACTTTAGTGTTCTGAACTTCTACTTACATAAAATGGATCACACTGAAGGGAGAAAGGTAGGGAAATGCTATGGAAAAACCAACACAGTTCTCAGGAATTCAACCACTGCAGCTATTAATGAAGTGAAATGAAGGCTCTCTATTGTAGTTTAGTACCTCCCTGTGTTTCCCATTCCCAGTGGTCCTTAGCTCTGATGAGGTCTGTGACTTGAAGGACTCAGATGGAACTCTCCTAAGACTTTTGGTCAGTTTGTAGTTTCTAGAGAGATAAATCTCATATCAGTGTATCTGATGCCCCAGGGTAGCCAAAATTGACCTTCCTTTCCTGCTCCAAGGGGTAAGTTTAGGGAATCTTTTGTATGTGGGTGTTTTCAGTATTTGTGGCCATAACTTGGGATACGACTAGAAGTTCCAATGGAATCTGTACCTGTTAAAGAAATCCTGAAGAATATTGCTCTGTAGTTTCTTTCCAGTCTAGCTAAGGGACATATTTCATCTTATTTCTTTGAGATGTTTTACTTATTTCCATAACTAAAGAAAAATAACCTTGGTATTTGGCTTAGTGAATAGAAAAATGTCTTAATAATCTGAAGAAAAAAGGACTTTTAGGAATTCAGAAATAAGTAAAGTAAATGTTTGATTTCCTTGACAGAAAGAGGAGGAACGGCTAAGAGCTTCCATTCGTAGAGAATCTCAGCAGCGCAGAATGCGAGAGAAACAGCATCAGCGAGGACTTAGTGCAAACTATTTAGAACCAGATCGTTATGATGAAGAGGATGAAGGGGAAGAGTCAATTAGCCTGGCAGCTATTAAAAATAGATATAAAGGTGGCATAAGAGGTAAGTTTTTATTTTCTAGATGAAACTAAATGGATTAAAATCTTAACTTTAATTAAATTTTTAATTGAAATTAAATTTTGACATTTTAACTCACATATTATATAATCTGAACCCTATGTCACTGAAAACCATATCTCTCTGAAGGATTAATGAACAGTTTTTCTTGAGGTCCGGAACATTCTACAGAGAACTAGCCACAGCCAGACTTTCCAATGATCAACCTGTAGGATAATCAGAAGCTGGGGTTTTTTTAATGGCAGCAACTTCTCTCAATACATACTTCAGTAAGTATTCAGTAAGTCTGCCAAATACCAGGAACTATGCTAGACACTGGGAAGAGTCTTTGTTCTCAAGGAGTTTTTCATTCTATTGGAGGAAAAGACATGTCCACTGATAAGTAAATACACAGTAATTTTGTGAGGAGTCAGAGGGATTCATCAACTGGGGATTCAGCTATGTCTGTGAGGAAGATTCACACATCTATTTGCCCTAATGTCTCTCCTGACCTCTAGTTTTGTATTTCTTTCTTTCTTTCTTTTCGTTTTTTGTTTTTGTTTTTGTTTTTTTTGTGGGGCAATGGGGGTTAAGTGATTTGTCCAGGGTCACACAGCTAGTAAGTGTCAAGTGTCTGAGGCTGCATTTGAACTCAGGTCCTCCTGAATCCAGGGCCAGTGCTTTATCCACTGCGCCACCTAGCTGCCCCCAGTTTTGTATTTCTAACTGCCATTTGGACATCTTGAACCACATGTCCCATAAAAATCTTAAATTTAACGTATACAAAACTGAACTCATTTTCCTTCCTTATCAAGAATACCACCATCCCCCTAGTCACCCAGGCTTCCAATTTAGGTATCATCCTAAACTACTTTCACTCTCCTTATTCAATCAGTTGCCAAGTTTTGTTTCTTGTTTCTACTTTCATAACATATCTCATATACTTCCCTTTTTTCCATCTCACACTACCCTTATGAGAGATTGTGATAAGGACCCCATCACCTTATGCCCAGGCTGATGCAGTAGTCTTCTGGTTGGTCTCCTTGTCTCAGTTCTCTCTGCATTCCAGTCTACAACCCTTCACTCAGCTGTCAAGGTGATCTTCCTAAAACACAGGTCTGACCATGTCACTCCCCTAATCAGTAAACTCTAGTGGTGCCTTATCACCTCCAGGATCAAATATAAGATCCTGGTTGGCTTTTAAAGCCCTTTGTAACATAGCACCTTCCTACATTTCCAACATTCTTAGAACTTATCCCCTTCCATTTACTCTGTGATCCATTGACTCTTGGCATGCTTGTTAGTCCTCAAGTCAGACACCCCACCTCCCAATGAAGGGTTTTCTCACATGCCTTCCATTGCTGGAATGTTCTCCCTCACCTTCACTTGGCTTCTTCTGCAGCCGCTAAAGTCACACCTTCTGTAAGAAGCCTTTCCTGAGAAAGGATCCTCCACTGGATCCTGTCTCGCTTTTGTTTGTACATGGCAGTTAGGGAGCTCCTGAAGAGGAGGGAATAGTTTTTGCCATTCTTTAGCACAGGGCCTGGCATGCAGGAGCTTTAATAAATACTTGTTGACTAGGCAGGTCAAAGTATGGTCCCTTTTACTTTTTTTTATGGGCTAGGTAATTCCATTTTGAAAAATAATGATCCTTCTTCCTCACTCTTTTGTTATTTGTAGTTCCCCTTTTTATAAAATCACTGTTCATATCCATGGACTTTTCCCCTATTTTCCCCCTGCCTACATATAGCAATTCTGATGTGCTCAGCTCTTAGCCATAACCCTTCATGTTACTTTCCTTGGGCCACCTGCTTTTGCTTTGTTGAGCTGTGCCTCTTATCTTAAAAAAATATACATACATATATATATATCAGTGTAGTTGTTCACTTTGGGCTGTGGAGTAGGGACCCCTTTTTCCCTCTGTAAAGTGAAATATAGTAAATGTAGTGGAATAAAGTAAAAAGCAATTATTTGTGATTTTTAGAGAGAAAAATAGCTGGCCTATTTTTAAGTTAATTTAAAGAATATAAAACCTAATGCATCTAGCTAATTCTAAAAAATGTAGATTAAGAGAACTCAATTCTATATTGTGGTCACTTAAGAGAAAAGGGAAGCAGAAAGGAACAAGAGAAAGAATGGAAAATTTAATAGCCTTTTTTTTTCCCCACATATGTCACCATTCGCTTGGCCAAGGGCATCAAGAATGTTATTGGCTGCTTCTACTGGCCTTTAAAATACTGAGAAATTTAGAAATAGAATATTATTAGGAAGCAGCTTTCTATTTATCTCCATTTTTTTTCTTTTTATTTCATTTTAAAGCACAGCCTTTATTTTTCTTTTTCAGTTTTATGTTCTCTTTAGTTAGCTGGAACTACTATCCGCCAAGGAAGTCTTTCCCACTTTTGGATAGCAGTCATGGTTAGGAAATGTTTTGTTTGTTTGTTTTTGCAGGGCAATGAGGGTTAAGTGATTTGCCCAGGGTCACATAGCTAGTAAATGTGAAGTGTCTGAGGTTGGATTTGAACTCAGGTCCTCCTGAATCCAAGGCTAGTGCTTTATCCACTGCGCCACCTAGCTGCCCCGGTTTGGAAATGTTTTATTTATATCAAGCCTAAATTTGTGTCTTTGGAACTCCCCACAAGCAACTCATTTCCTTGGCCATCAGGTCAAGCAAAACAACTCTTAATACACCTTACGTGTTATGTCTCTTCAGTTGGAAAGCAACCATGTCCTACTTAATTCTTTTCTCTAAGGTAAATTCTTCAGTGGATACTCTGTGCCACCACTTGAAGCTTCTTCACCATGGTGGTCACAGTCCTTTGCATGCTCTCCAGTTTTATCATTGTCCTTCCTAAAATGGTGTGCTTAGAACTGAATAACACATTATGGATATGGTCTGGCCAAGGCAGAGTAGAGTGGCTCATTCCTCTTTGTTCCTAAAAGCTATGCTTCTTAATGTAGTCCAAGGTTTCATTAGCTTTTTTGGGATACCTGTTACGTTATTGGGACCTGCTGACCCATCTATGAGAGTCAGAGTGATTTGGGGTTATGGGATGGTCCATAATAAACTCTAGGCCCTAAACCCCTAAACATCTTGTGAAGCTTAAGCAATCAAAACTTCTATTCCTTTGAGCACAACACCCACAGGTAAGGGTATGCTTTCCTATATGGACAGAGGAAGGAGAGGGAGCAGGAGGTGTATTGCCCAACTGAAGCTCACCAGTTGGGTCCCCATTGGGGCAGTTCTTACTCATAGAATGTTGGTGGTTGTTTGTCCTTCATTCTTGAAGAGGACCATGACATTGGGAGGTGATGACCAAGCCTCATCAGCCATTGTTTGGCTTCTTAATGGCTCTGAGTGAGAGTAAATAGCAATTGTTTCTGCTTTGGCTAGAATCCCGGAAGGCCTTCCCCTCCTTCCTTCATTCTGTTTTGGCTAGGTAAAGGAAGCCATTCTCTGCCTCATTCCTTACCTAGCCTTCATCACTGAATGGGTGTTGCCTCAAACAGACTGAGACCTGGGAAAGGCCATGGTCTCCCACTGCATCCCAGGGCCATTTCTAGTTGTCCTAATGTCTGTCTTGCCGCTGGACCCAGATGGCTCTGGAGGAGAGTGAGGCTGGTGACTTCACACAGCCCTGCCTCACTTCCCTCACATAAATCCAATTCAGTGCAAAGTCGTGACATGCTGGATATCATGATCCTCTTTGAGAATGAAGGACAGACAACAACAATCACATGATCAACTAAAAATGCCAGATCTTTCTCAGTTGGACTGTTTCTAGCTTTCCCTTCCAAGATAAATTATGTGTTTTAAATGACGTCACTTATGTTTTCAGAGGAACGAGCTAGGATCTATTCTTCTGATAGTGATGAGGGATCAGATGATGACAGAGCACAACGATTGCTGAAAGCAAAGAAACTGACCAGCGATGAGGTAAGATGTGTGTTCACCTTGTTCATTTGTTGGCAGTGGTAGCTGAGGATTTGTTCTGGATTAATATTGGAAGTGATGGGGCAGCTAGGTGGCTCAGTGGATAGAGCACCGGCCCTGGAGTCAGGAGTACCTGAGTTCAAATCCGGCCTCAGACACTTAACACTTACTAGCTGTGTGACCCTGGGCAAGTCACTTAACCCCAACTGCCTCACTAAAAAAAAAAAAAAAAGAAAAAAATACTGGAAGTGAGAGGCAACCTGGTGTGGTGGATAGACGCCTTGTCATCAGAAAAGCTCTGGGGCCAGGGACAAGTCATTTAATTTCTCATTGCCTCAGGCACCACCACAAGTCATAGGAGTTCTTTTTTTTTTTTTGGTGGGGCAGTGAGGGTTAAGTGACTTGCCCAGGGTCACACAGCTAGTAAGTGTCCAGTGTCTGAGGCCAGATTTGAACTCAGGTATTCCTGAATCCAGGGCCAGTGCTTTATCCACTGTGCCACCTAGCTGCCCCCTACAGGAGTTCTTAATGCTGATGAAATCACAGTTTCAGACCAAAACAAATTCATAGAAGTAGTTTTAATTTTTATTACCTGATCAGTTGGCTGATTATAATATAACAGACACAGATTTTAAAAGCTCAGTTGTTCCAGTGAAATATATATACTTTGGTGAACAAAGCAGGTTGTATTTTTCACAAGTTTCAGATAATTTAAACGTTTGCTTCACAAATAGGCAGATAGGTGGCACAGTGGATGGAGCACTGGGCCTAGAGTCAGGAAGATTATATCATTCAAACTGGCTTAGATATTTTCATAGCTGTGTAACCCTGGGCAAGTCACTTAACCTCTACTTGCCTCCATTTCTTCAAGTGTAACGGGGATAATAACAGTACTTCTCAGGGTTGTTATGAGGATTAAATGAGAATATAAAGTGTTTATCAAACTGTCTGGCACATAGTAGTTGCTAAATAAACACTTATTCACTTCTCCCTCTTCCCTCCTTTCCCCCCTAGACCTCTTTCAAAATGTGATAACTTTTTTTTTTTATTAAAGTTCATGGGCTATAGCTACCATGAAATGTAATTTACACAGCAGAAAGAACTTTCAGATACTGCAAGTGCATCACTCACATATCACAAAAAAGCACAATAACATTACTGTTATGTGACTGCTAATGAAAAATATCAAACCTTGGTATTCCTTTATTTCTTAAATTCTTTATGCTGTATTTTGGGCACTTCTGAGTGTCTTGAGGTTATTTTCTTACGAATTTTAAATGATTTCCAGGCATGTTTCCTCTGTCTTGCTGCTCATATAATACTACCTTTCTAGTTGAACGATGATTCGCTACACATGGGCTAAAAGCTGATACAGGAAGGGAAGGGAATAAATATTTATATAGTGCCTACTATGTGCTAAGCCCCTTTTCACAGATATTATCTCATTTGAGATAAGACGGGTTTAGAGGCAGATGGTTTGGTAGGATGGAAAGAGCATTGGACTAGGAGTCCAGGGCCTTCATTTCAAGGCACAAATCACTTAATCAGTCTGAACTGTTTACTCATCTGTAAAGTGGGGATAATAGCACCACGTAAGATTATCATTAGGACCAGATGAGATAGTATGTGAACATGCTTTTAGAACTATCAAGGCACAGTGTAAGTGTAAGCATCTATTGTGTTTTTTTTTCTACAGTACACATTTGAGTGCTGTTCTGATATAAGAAATGTGCCTATTTAGTTTACCCAGTTCATGTTCCCATCTTTCTTTTCCTTTCTTATTTTTAATTTTAAAATGTGAACAGCTTGGCCCTCAGTTAAATGTGCTTTGGGAGATTTCCTATGTGGTGGAGAATTTCCACAGCCTGCCTATTTTTAGGGTATGAATTTGTAGAATTTAATGTTTCCAAAGAACTAAGAAGTGACGTCTTGGCAGAAAGTGATGGATTGGCTTGGAACAGATTTGTTTTTCATCAGGATGAGGAAATATCCTAATGGCACATTTACAGTGTGCTGAACAGTTGGCAAACAGGGCACTCATCATCTAGACAGATGCTATTTGGTTGATGACAGTCAAAGACTGTGAATTAAAATCAAAAGGTAGCTTATGGCCAAGCCACCTTACTCCTAGGGCATTAGAAATCACCAGTTGGGCATTTTGTTTTATTTTGTAAGACAAAATAAAAATCTAAGGGAAAAACAGCTTAAACATTAATTAAATCATTCTTTTTCTACTCAAATTTAAGGGCCTATATTCTCTAGGTATGTATATTTTGTAGCCATACTCTCTTTAACAAGCTTATGTTTACCTCAGCAACTGTACCTTCAGTGCTACTTAGTGAATTTAGTTGGCATGTAAGTTTCAATAATATGTGCAATAGACCCAAACTCCCTAAAGTAGGAGGGTTTCTTCTGAAGGAGTTCAACTTCTCTTGGAGTTCAAGTTACTACTGGGCAACTGTGCTGCTCTAAGGATGTGGCTCTTATAGGCAAGTTTAAGGTACTGTGAGCAAGTGAGGAATCAGTCCCGACAGGGGTAAACCGGCAGAGCCCAGCCCAGCACCTTGCCCAGAACAGAAGTGTCAGGATTGGCCATTGCCGGGCGCTCCAGGGTTAACTTCTGTACAAATGGCATCCGTGTAAAGCTTCATTGCCTCTTAGATCCTACCTTTGCAACCATGATGTTTTCAGAACAGGTCGTACTTAGACCAAGGACTGGCATACTTTCAGAATTAGCATGCCAAGTCTGATTTAAAGTTGCGTGCGCCAGAAACCATTTAGAGTTTTGGGAGAATTTTAGTGCTATAAGGGACACCTGCATTTTAACATTTAAAAGATTTTGAAATTAAATTATAGTATGTAAAGGATACAAGGTTTGGAGAATTATTTCAACTTCATCCAAACTAAAATGCCACCGTAGCATTTTAGAGGTGGTTCCTGTCCTGGATCTGAAGGAAACAATGGCAGGTGGGAAATGAGTCATATAGCTGCACTCAGGAGAGTGCCAGCAAACCCTTCTTTCCTTTCCCCAAACTGCATCTTCCAGGCCAGCATGCAAACAGGCAGCCACCTGGCAGGGTGCTCTTGGGTAGCTTTCCATTGCCACCATCTGGGAGGTCAGGGAGGATGTCTTTTTGGGGAGATTGGACCCCCAAATTCAGCTTTACCTTTCCCTGTTGTTCCCTCCCTGCAGTGCCTGCTGTACAAATAGTCACATATAAAAATACAACTACTTTATTACATTGAGAGTCTTGGGGAACAAACTGTCTGTGTAATAGCTAACTTATAGATTTCTTTCGATATGCATGTCAATCTTTTAATAGGAGGCAGAGCTATTTCTTTCAGTGCCACAGACCCACATCCTTCCTGCAGGTTGAAACTTAAACTGTTTTCTTTAGCAATATTTGAAACCTAGTTCAGCAGAGCAAATGTGGCCTGTCCACAGAAGTTCTCTACTCTTCTTTTCCTGGATGGTAGATGGTTATTATGGTAGGGGACATTGTAAACAAGTGTGCAGCTTTTAGAGAATAATTGGAAGTTGTGGTATCTCAAGGCTAGTAGGTAGGAAAGGGGAGGAGGAAGCTATGAAAGGAATCTTCCTCTGGAGATGCTCAGCAAAGGGGAAGTTTAAGGTGGGAAAAATTAACAACTGATTCATCCTGAGTTTGCTTCACAATTCCTGTGACTCAGCCTGCTCCTTTCTTGCCTAAAACACCCAAAGCAATACTTGTGTTCATGATGGGAGGATGGAAAGAACCTAGCAGAAACTCAGATGATCTCAGATGAGACTCAGAATTATTGATCGAAAATATGAACATACAGCCTATTCTCAGCCTCCCTTTGCCCACTTCATTTTACATTGATCATCAGGGGGCTCATAACAGGAGGAGGATCCAATTTAGGAAGGTTTTCAAGTATTGATACTGATACAAGATATACTATTGCCCCATCTTAAGTTGTTGTGCAATACAGTGTTAATAATTCTAACAATTGTGTCTATCATTGATAGATAGGTATAGAAGGTTTGCAAAGCGCTTTTACAAATAGCTCATTTGAGCCTCATAAGTAGGTGCCATTATTCCCACTTTATAGATGAAGAGACTTGGGCCGACAGATGTTAAGTGACTTGCCCAGTGCTACGAAGCTAATAAATTTCTGAGGTGGGATTTTTAACTTGGGGTTTCCTGAATTCAGATCGAGCATTCTATCCACTGTACCATTTAGCTGCCTCATTCTTTGGGCAGAAGCCTAAGGTTTGTCCCTTAGAGACCCAGAGGACCAAGTATGAGAAAAGCACACTCTTCTCCAGCCAGTCTCCTGTTCCTGGGAATTTGGGAGAAATTCCTGCTTCTACTAGGCAAACAACAGAGTTAGTATATGTGGTAGAATCCCTAACAGAACCCGTTATGTGGCTTCACATTCTTCATAGGGTTAAAATCAAAAATGATTCCCCACTTTTAAACAATATTTGTTAAGATGCAGCACCCTGGCTACATCTTTTTTCTTTAAGGTGTAGAACATCCTGTTCTCTAGGCCAGGGTTCACGTAGTCCTGGCCCCTGTGTTGGGCACCACTTGCCTCCCAGTTGGCTGTAAAGCCAGGTCTACCTAATATCCAAGAACAGTCAACCAAAGCCTAAAGGGTAGTTATTCATGGTCTTACCAAGGCTCTCCATTTGTTCTATGATCATAAGACAGGAATGGAAGACTGGAGATTTTTCGTGCTTCCCTCCCCCCCCCCTCCCCTTTGGAGCTTATGTTTTTATTTTAAGATGCACTATTGTACAATTTAAAAAAACACAATATTTTATTTTTCCCCAGTTACATATAAAGACAATTTTTAATATTCATTTAAAAAATTATTTGTTCCAAAGTTCCTCCCTCCCTGAGACAGTAAGCAATTTGATATAGATTAAACATGTTCAGCCATGCAAAGTCATTTTTCATGACTAATAGCTAAACCCTGGCTTGAGTCACTTGAATTCCTGCTGTGTAGTAATTCAAAATGATGGCAAGTACTCTTACTGGTAGAAAGCAAGGAGTCTAATCATAAAATAGTTGTTGGACATTTCTTGGACTATCTTTTACTTGGCTAGAGTGGTGACAGGGCTTAGAAAATATATGTGAATGGCAAAACCAAAGAGGGAAGAGGCTGCGGGGAGATAGGCATGGGGAAAATAGGAAGGTGCAATGAAGCCATTGCACAACATAAAAATATTACTCACCCCTTGTCCCCTTTACAGAAAGGGTTGTATGGGAGCAGTTTCCTTTCCCCATTCATTTTCTTGGTGAAAAATCCTGCTTTTGGAGTGTGGAAAGAGAGCTGAAAGGAAGAGTCTCATCTCTGTACCTATTAAGTATTTATTGTTGGAATTTTGGCCAGCCAGAAAGGTAGCTCTCCTTTTTATTTACACTGCTAATGTGTCCCTTAAATTAATTTTGTTAGGGGCATGCTTAAGGATATTAGATGAGGGTGGGGGGATAACACCAAATATGATTTTCCTTTTCAGGATAAGTAGATGACAAAAGACCTTTTCCTCATAACATTTTAGCCTGTTAATTGGACCAGTCCTATGATTCCCTTTTAGAATCATCTTGTATATGGTGAGTTTGTAGGATTTTGAATTGGAAGGTAATAGAATCTGGGCCAGCCCCTTCATTGAATAAGTGGGAAAACTGAAAGCCAGATTGGTTAAGTGCTTGGCGCCCTGCTCATCCAGGGCTATTTATTTATTTACTTGATTTGTTCATTTATTTATTTATTCATTCATTCATTTTGGCTGGCCAATGAGGGTTAAGTGACTTGCCCAGGGTCACACAGCTAGTAAGTGTCAAGTGTCTGAGGCCAGATTTGAACTCAGGTCCTCTTGAATCCAAGGCCTGTGTTTTATCCACTGTACCACCTAGCTGCCTCTTATCCAGGGCTTTTTGTGGTACCATGCTTTTTCCACCTCTGGCCTAGGCATCTGACTGCACTATCCAGTAAAAAGAAGTACAACTATACGGTTTAGCACTTCAGAACTTAAACACCCCCCATGCTCCTTTGATCCTTATGCTAGTCCTTGGAGACTGGAATTGCAGGTATTATGCTTATTTCACAGAGGAGGCTCAGAGAGTTTGTGACTTGATTAATCTGTGGTCACATATGTTCAGGGTTAGAGTGGAACAAAGGGCTCACCTTACTAGACTATGCTTCGTTGCCTCTGCCTGGTCTTGGCCCCACACCTGGTCTGCCTTCATTTCCTGTTCTACAACTAATTCAGTTTGGCTCGTTCGTGGAGCTTGTAAAGGGATGTACCTTAAGATTTCTGTTGGAAATATGAGAGAGGAGGATTATCAGGTGGCATTTACTTTCTTAGGACATAGTTCTGAACATGAAGGATTCAACATTATGATTTAGATTTAGCTATGTCTGAAGTAAAGACATTGATCCTGAGCGTGCTGAGAGGGAAGGCCTCTACTGCTGCTGTCATGTTTGAAGATGGGCACAGGGGCAATCTATATTTTAGGCATTTTTATTTAAGTCAATGAATTGTATTTAATTTTTGTCCTTTCAGGGCCTAGCACAATGTCTTATGCATAGGTGATAGAAAGTTTGTTGAATTAAAAATTCGAGCTTAGAATTGGAGCAGAAACTAAAAGGCATCAAATTATACCCAGCACTACACACCCCTTTTTTATGTTTGTCTCCTATTTAAACATTACTAGGCATGGACTTGTCCTTCCCATAGCTTTCTGTTCTTGCCTAACAATAGAAATTTCTACCTGTAGATGGAAGTTTCTTTTGGGTAATGTTTTTCCAAGTTTCTTCTAAATTATTAAAGTAATGGGTGTGCATAAGAATAAAATTGTTTTTACATATATGTAAGCAATTAATTGGATAGCACATAGCATTTCCCCAATCACACTGCATTGTTTGTAACTGCAAAAACCTATACAATGAAACAATTTATCAATATATTCAGAAATATTCTGAATATGCTAGAGAGGCTTTGAAATCTCTTTTTTTAATTAAAAAAAAAATGTTGGGGCAGCTAGGTGGCACAGTAGATAAAGCACTGGCCCTGGATTCAGGAGGACCTGAGTTTAAATCTGGCCTCAGACACTTGACACTAGCTGGAGGACCCTGGGCAAGTCACTTAATCTGCATTGCCCTGCAAAACAAAACAAACAAACAAACAAAAATAAAACAAAACAAAAATGTTAAGGAAGCATAGGCAACAGATTTTTAATCTGGTAATTCTCTATTTGCCTTTGGGACCTTTATAATAATTCATAATTACCTCTCAAAAAGTACCTTTGCTTCTTTTATACTTGAAGATTTTCCAAATTGACACTGACCCTTTTCATTTTTTTAGTGGCCAGGGGACCAGTATACCCTTCAAAAAATAATTTTAATTGATGCATATTATTTTCATGTTACATACATTTCCAGAATTGGCAATTCCTTACAACAAAGAATTTTTTTTAAAAGGGGAAAAAATAAAGAGGAAAAACATTGTTCAGTGGAGCTAATAAAAAATGGTATAAAGTTTGCAGAGTTCCACACCTTCGTACCTTTGGAGCCACACTTGGTCATTATAATTTCAGAGTATGCCTCTATAAAAAATGTTAAATATTAAAATAAAACTTTCATTTCAGTATGCAAAGGGGGAAGTGGCATGCATACTCTTAGTGGCTAGCAACCCAGCCTTGTTCTCAGAAGACCAGCAAATCATTTAATCTCTCAGTGCATCAGGGCAGTTGAGAGTTATAATCCATGGATGAGCTGCCAGTCCGAATTGGTGGAGGTTAGAGTCACACATGGGGAGTTCCTCAAACTAATGAAATCCTAGGTCTGGGCCAAAACAACAAAGGGGGGTGCTTGCCAGAAATAAGTTTATGATTGAGCTTTAAATTTATTTTACTTGTGTTCCTTTAGGAAGGTGAAACTTCTGGAAAAAGGAAAGCAGAGGATGACGATAAAGCTAATAAAAAACACAAGAAGTATGTGATTAGTGATGAAGAAGAGGAAGATGATGACTGAATTTCATAAAGTGGAAGTGCATTTTCTATGGATTGTACAGTTATTTTATAAAAGATGTAACATGATGAAGTTATTTTGATTAAAATGAATTGACATGCTTTTTGTGTAATTTTAGTGTGAATAAAATTTGTAAAAGTAAAGTTCTCTGGCTTAAGAAACAAGCTAGTAGTGCCACTCTGTTCCCTCCTTTCATCCTATTGCTTAGACTTCCATACACAGATTTTCCCCACTATATTTCTGCTTATCAAAAATATTTTCATATAAGGTCCACATCAGTTAGCACTTTTCTTAGGATGCCTTCCCTGAAAATGACCTTTTCCTCTTGAAATTCTTTTCTTTTTCTCAAATTCAAGTTCTTTTAATACTTTTTCTGGCTCTCTCCTTGGCCCTTATCAGTTTGCTTTTTACCATAGTTGTGTATGTGTTCTGTTATTGAATAGTCCCTGCTCCCAATGGGTTTGTGGTGTTTTTCACCTTTGTGTCTCTGGTGCTTGCATATCATACTTAGTTTGTTGAATTTAATTGGAAAATGGAAAGACTCACAATTTAATGAGTTTTCTACTACTAGAAGAATTCAAATAGAGGCTGGATGACAACTGGGTGATACTTTAGAGAAAGTAAGACAGCAGGAAGGAGTCAGTCAGTAAACATTAAGCAACATTCTGTGCCAAGCACTTGGGATACAAAAAGATGCCCTTAGAGGAGCTCACAATCTAATGGAACAAACAAGTAAACAAATACATACAAACTAGTGATACAGAGGATAAATAGGAAATAATTGAGAAAGACTTCCTATAGAAGATGGTATTTTAATTGAAACTTAAAGGAATCCATAGAAGCCAGTAGGTGGAGATGAGTAAGGACAACATTCAAAGCATGGGGGACAGCCAGAGAAAATACCTGGAGCTGAGAGATGGAGTGTCTTATTTGTGGAACAGCAGAGACCAGTGCCATTTGGTCAAAGAGCACATATCAGGGAGTAAGGTATAAGAAGACTGGAAAGCTAGGAGGAAACTGGGTTTTAAGGGTTTTGAATAACAGAAGAGACTTTGAGTGGAGACAGAGAGAAAGACACAGAGAGAGAGAGAAAGTATGTGTGTGATCTTTTCCAATGCCTCGATTCTTGTTCTATCCATTTTACTTATTTACAATTATCGGACAGTATTCTGAGATCTCAACAGTTACGGTGTCACCATAGCAAAAGATTTAAATGGTCAGACCTTTTTAAGGTTCAGGGTAGGTCACATTTTAAAGGTCTCGGATTATGAAAAATTACCATGTTAGTGGTGAGCTTTGAAAATAGAAATATTTTCAAACTTTAATTGTGGTTATAGGTTAAATCTAACAGTTTTTTACAAGTCCTGGGCTTTGTGTCCATGCTAATTTTGAATAAGGATAATCAACTGGCAGTGTGGAAATACTTGCTTCATAAAATTAGCCAAAAAAGAAGCTAGTTCATTAAAGCCAATTTTTGTATATATCTGGAAGGAAAAGCCAAGATGGCAGAAAAGCAGAACTGATCTCTCCCTAATAAGGATCTAAAAAATGTACAGAGTTTTGACTGGGAAGTCCCCCCAAAAGTCACAGTGATTTATTTTCCAACTTAGGTTAGCATAGGGACACAAGTAGGTCTGTGCACTCTGCAAGGGATAAGAAGGGGTGTCTAATCAGGAATGGCTGTGTAAAGCATTTATGCAGTGAGACCGAAAGAGGGCTGAGGCTGTGCACCAGGGCAAGGAGAGGTCCCAGACCCACAGAGAAGGCCTGACCACATACAGGGTGCTGTAACAGGTGCCAGCTGACATCTCTCAAGAACCACAGACCCAAAAACCTTACAAGAATGAATGTTGAAAACAACATGTAAATTGGGAAATAAAATACTACCAAGAAAAAAGATAACCACAGATCCAGAATGGACTAAGGATGGGACCTGGGCCTATGGCTGGCACTCCAGGATGAATAAAGGTCAGAAGAGTGCAGAGGAGGGGAGGAGGAAAGAGAGAGAGAGAGAGAGAGAGAGAGAGAGTGTGTGTGTGTGTGTGTGTGTGTTCTAGTCCAATCTGAAGCCTGCATCAGAATAATAAAGGCAGGAAACCCCAGAACAAAATTCTGAACAAGCTGGCTGAATTCAGCAGCAGTCTACTGAAACTCCAAACAGAGCAAGCCCACAGGCCTATTGCTCAGATCCAAAACCAGGTCAAGAATGTGCAGAGTCCATGCTAGGGAGGCAATGATCAGATTTTACCCTGGCTCACATCATTTTGGAAACTGAAAGCTTTGGAAGGTCCTCAGCCCATAACATTTTTGTTTGTTTGTTTGTTTTTTGTGGGGCAATGAGGGTTAAGTGACTTGCCCAGGGTCACACAGCTAGTAAGTGTCAAGTGTCTGAGGCTGGATTTGAACTCGGGTCCTCCTGAATTCAAGGCCAGTGGTTTATCCACTGAGCCACCTAGCTGCCCTGCTTCAGCCCACAACATTTAACCCCAAGAAAGCAGTAGCCAGATCCAAGGAGACATAAGCTCAGTCTGGACAATACCTCCAGAAGTGCAGAGAGGCAGGAAGCAGGCTGGAAACAAAGTAAGAATCCCACATAAAGAGCTATTATGGTGACAGAAGAAAAGCTACTCAAACATTTCAAGTGAAACCTCAAAGTAAAACAGCTTGGGCACAATGTCAACTAGAATTCCTAGAACAAAGCAAGGAGTTTGGTGTGTGGATTTTTTTTTAAGAGTTAAAAGTATTGGGGGCAGGGGCAGCTAGGTGGCGCAGTGGATAGAGAACCGGCCCTGGAGTCAGGAGTACCTGAGTTCAAATCTGGCCTCAGACACCTAACACTTACTAGCTGTGTGACCCTGGGCAAGTCACTTAACCCCAATTGCCTCACTAAAAAAAAAAAAATATTGGGGGCAGCTAGGTGGCACAGTGGATAAAGCACTGGCCCTGGATTCAGGAGGACCTGAGTTCAAATCTGGCCTCAGACACTTGACATTCACTAGCTGTGTGACCCTGGGCAAGTCACTTAACCCTCATTGTCCTGCAAAAACAAACGAAAAAGAGTTAAAAGTATTTTTGTAAATGAAATGAGAATAAGAGGAAAATAACTGGAAAATATATGAAAGCTACGAAAGAATTAAACAGAATTATCTTGGTACAACAGTACAAAACCTTACTCAAAGGAAAAAACTACTTGAAAATATAAAACTATTAAAACCAAAAGACTGAAAAAACAATAGAAGAAAATGTAAAGTATCTTAGAACTGGAAGTCAGATTAAAGAGAATTTAAGAATCATTAGAAAATTATTTTCGTCCTTGTGCAAGCTGCAGCCAAAATAAAACAAAACAAAACATGAAAGAAAACTTCCCAGAACTGTTAGAAACATAGGGCAAAATAGAAATTGAAAGAATACACTGATCACCTCCTGAAAGAAACCCCTAAAATAAAACTCTGGGGAACATTATAGCCAAAACCCAGGACTTCTAGGTCAAACATAAAAAGAATTCAATTACTGAGGAATCATAGGATTATATACAATTTAGCAGCCATCTCTATCTTGAAAGATATATGTATAAAGGATATGGGCTTACAACCAAGAATAACTTACCTAGCAAAATGGAGTATTATCCTTCAGGGAGAAAAATGGATCTTTAATGAAATAGAGGATTTCTAAGCACTCCTGAAGAAAAGGCCCGAGTGACAAACTTTGGAATACAAACAGGAGTCAAGATGAACATAAAAAGGTAAATATGAGTGATCATAAGGGATTAAACAAGAATAAACTTTACATTTTAATAATGGAAAATGATACCTACCCATCTCCCCTCTGAAGTATCATCTGGGGTCACAGAGGGAGTATTGATAAAACAGAGGGCTTAGTAGTGATTTGCTATTTTAAAAGAATGGAAATGGGGGGGGGGAGGGATACATTGGGTGAGGGAGGCAGAGGAAGGGTAGGGGAGATTATTTAACATAATCGGGATGTTGGGGCAGCTAGGTGGCGCAGTGGATAAAGCACCAGGCCTGGAGTCAGGAGTACCTGAGTTCAAATTCGGCCTCAGACACTTAACACTTACTAGCTGTGTGACCCTGAGCAAGTCACTTAACCCCAATTGCCTCACTAAAAAAAAAAAAAAAAAAACATAATCGGGATGTGCAAGTAGAAGACTATACAAACAAGGGAGAAAGGATGGGGAAAGTTACTGAACTAATACCCGAAACCTACTTTCATCTGGTCAAAGGAAAGAAAAAAACACAGTTGGGTATAGAAATACATTTCACTTCAATGAGAAACAGAAGGGTAAGAGAAGAAAGAGGGGAGAACAAGAGAGAGGGTAGATAATGGGAGGGATTAGTTTTCCCCAAGACAAATTCTTAAGGAAGGGGAATCTGAAAAAAAGAATTAAAAGAAAAGAAAGGATAAGAGCCTGTGACTGGGCCCTGTGTGAGGGAAAGAGAAGAAGGGGAGAAGAGGCAGCCTGCAGCAAACAGGTGCCAACGTAGGTGTATACTTTTCTCACTACCCTCTTTATAAAAAGGGGTTGGGAAACAAAAGGAAAACCATAAGATAAGGAGGGAGGGAAATACACAATTAATGATCACAATTGAATCAGATGAATTTACTCAAAATGGATTAGCAGAATCCAAAAACATGTTAACATGACACAACCCTTGAAAAATATAGGTTGACAAAGAATAAACCATTGGAACAAAATCTATTTATGCTTCAGATGAAGTAAAGACTAAGAACTTGATCAATTGAGTGATCCACTGCAATTCTAGGGGCCCATCTGACAGAGATGATGGACCAAGGGTGTAGAATGAAATATACATTTTTGGATAAGGAAAACACGAGAATTTCTTTGGTTTGCCTATGCATATGTATTACAAGAGGGTTTTAAAAAATTTTCTGTGGTAAGAGGGAGGAGAGAAAATTAATGTTTAACTGAAAAAAAGTAAAATAAAAAGTTAACATAAAAAAATCAAGCCTTGTTTCTTTCCATATGACAAATCTAGTTCTTTTGGAGGTCAAACATTTAATTAAAGTGGAATAGGACAAAATAACTCAAGGCCACAGCAATTCTTAATATACAAAGAAGAGAACATGAGATTGCTTTTTAAAGAATCCAGAACTCAAAGAACCATTTTATAAACTTTATTGAATTCCTTTAAAAAACATAATATGATTGTTCCGAATACCTGCAGTACTTATTCCATGTTTCCTCAAATTTAACTGAGCTCTTAAGTATCAGTGTTGTGAAGCCCATACACACTCTTCTTTTCAGAAGCAAAATAATTTTCATTTTGGATTTAAGACTGTTTTGTAGACATTTGCATTTAATGTGACACAGACCCAGGTGTTTAAAAAATAGTATTTTAAAAATCCAGACATGATTATGTCCTCCCTAAAGGTCTATTGCAGACTGCAAAAGCATAAACAGGCCATATTTTGGTTTTTTGTTTTTTTTTTTTTACAAAGTATTATTAGCGATAAGCCCAGGTATGCTTCTTTATATCCCAAGTTCTAAGTCTTAAATCTCAGAACTTGGAATCAATGAATTAGAATCATTTTTCTTTCCATTGGAAATTGAGGTGAATTTTAAAACTCATTAAAATTGCTGGCCATCCCTACTGTAAAGGCAGCTTTGATGTAAATTTTTATACACTGCCCTGTTGGTATGTCCTAATGTGGATTGATAGCTTTTCATGAGAAGGAAATTCAGTGCCAATTAGGAAACATCACATGGAAGACCTAAATTAACAGACTGATTGAGAGGTATAGAGAATTCCAGATTATAATCAATGACTTGGTTAAAACTAGAGTATATATGCATAAGGATTCACAAAGATCTTGACAGGCTAGAACAGGTGAAATTTATTAAGAGATAAATGTTATGACTCACATTTGAGTTAAAAAAAATTTGCTTAAATGTAAGATGAAGGAATTATGACCAGATGATAATTCCTTTGAAAAGAGACTTTGAGGTCCATGGTCTCAATATAAGTCAATCATGTGCCTACAGCCGCCAAAAAATCCGACGCAATTTTAGACTGTATTAACTGAAGTACAACGTTAAGCAGTGGGGTGGTGGGCAGTGGTTTACTTCACTTTATAGTGGTGAAATCCCAGATAGAATACTAAGGATATTGACAATCTAGATAGGGCAAGGTTACCAGGAAGATGAGGGAGCCAAAAGCCATGCTATGCATGCTTAGCCTGGAGAAGACTCAGATTTAGGGCTGGAAAGGACCTTGGAGATCAATCATCTAGTCCAACTCTCTCATTTTACAGATGAGCAAACTGAGGTCAAGGAAGGCTATTAAACAACTTGTCCAGATCACATGGGTAGTAGTAGAGCAATGATTTGAACCTAGGGTCTTTGACTCTAAATCCAGTATGCTTTCTACTATACCACAGAGAGGACAAGATTGTTGTCCCTTAAGAACTGTTCTCATAGAAGTTAGATTTCCTTTGATTAGCCTCGGAGGGCAGAATTAGGCAAAGAGGTAGAAATGCAGATTTGGCATAAGGTAAAATGTCATAACAATTAGAGCTCTCCAAAAAGTATAGCATGTTGCCTCAGGAGATAGTTCTCCAAATACTGGAAGTCTTCAAGCAGAGAGTAGATTCTGATTTGTTTCCTCCTTTCCACTTTGGGACTTTTTTTCTTCACTGAGTACTAAGTTCTGTCACCTGAATTACCACAAATTCCCATCAAGTGAAATCCAAATGAATGAGATTTTATAGAAACTTTTATTATAAACCCTCAAGTTTTCTAATTTTCATAGAATTAGAATGGTTTTTATGTTATTTCACTTAACAGATACAGAAAATCATTCCTAGCATAGAAAAGTTTCAGATTCAAAACTGAATCTCGAGCATACAAAATCGGAGGCAATGTGATTATTTGCAGTAGAGAGTAAAAAACAACAACACTATATAAAAGAATTCAAATAAAGTTCCTTTAACTTTCTCATTAGGAGTCTCTTAATGACAGAGCTCTGATTGTTTTGACAAATCAGAAGAACAAATTAGTGACTGAGTCAGCTTGATAGCTATTGGAGAAGACAAAGTTAAGGTGAAGTTTTAAACTTCAGCACTCAAAAATAAACATTAGAGAAGTAATAAGAGTTGCTTCTGACACTTTATTGTTCTCTCCCTTTTTGGCTGACCCTGTGTTAGGAGTTAACTCATAGAGTACTCAAAAAAGAGGCACTAGAAAGGATCAGAAAACACACCTTTCTAAGTTTCAAGGTAAGGTCCTCATAGTACTGAGTCTACAAGGAATAGAAAAGGAAATCTATAAGGAAAAGATGCCACTTGTAGCTATTTTCAAGTGAGCAATTTTGGCAAGGGAGACCTCAAAATAGCCAAAGTTCAAAATGAAAGGTTCTCTAGAGCGTTTTGGGTTGTCTCACCTGCAGTTTTTACCATAAAACAGCAGGAGTAAAATTTATATAAGATTACGGCATTATTATCAGAAAAATTTTTTTCCCGTTTAGGTGTCCTTTTAAAAATATGTAGTCCCCCCGCCCTGTTTGTTGGAACACATGACCAAAATTCAAGTATCAAACCAATGGGAAAATATAATTTGATTTATAAATATATACATTTATAAGCAACTTTTCCAGAAATGCACCTATTACATAATACAAAGTATGTCTGTAGTCTGAATTAGATTATAAGAATTTGCAAATCTTTTGATGACAAAAAGATAACTTTTTCTCAAAAAAATTTTTGCTATTTGGTCTTTTAAATGATAGGCACTCAATAAACATGAAGTTTTACTTAGATAACTTTACAAAATAGCTAAGTCAAACTTTGGACACATCTATATAGCACCAAAACCCATTTTTATACTCATACTAGCCATTATTCGTGGTTTTTAAAAATATATATATAATTAATTACATGCAGATATATTGGAAAAATTATTTTAGGTTGAGAAAGGTTATCTGTTTATTTTTTTTTTAATAAAAGCTCTAAAAGACGTTAACCCACAGACAAAAAAGATGACCACATTGAAGTTTTTGGTAGGACTATAAAACTTACAGTCTTAGAAAAGAAAATCTTTGATGTGGCAATGGAGTATCTGGTCAATTAAGCCAATATAAATTTCAGAGCATGCGGGAATTGCTGAAATGTATTCAAAGTCTGCTCATGGGGGTGATTATTTTTAGAAAGCAAGCAAGCATCAGTTTCCTCCCTTAAGATGGACACATTCTTTTATGGAAGGCAGTCTACATTCAAAGAGATACACTTTTATCTTTGAAGAGACTTCAAGAGAAATCATTTGTTTTTTTTCCCCCAAATTAAAATGATGAAACAGTATGGCACTGGAATGGTATTGACAAAATGCACAAGACAGTAATACTCTAAATAAATAGAACGTGTGAAAAAGACATTTCTGTAAGTATGACACAAAAATCCAGGTAGGATCAATGTATACTACCTACCTATATATTTTTTTTTTTTTTTGCAGGGCAATGAGGATTTAAGTGACTTGCCCAGGATCACACAGCTAGTAAGTGTCATGTGTCTGAGGCTGGATTTGAATGAACTCAGGGTCTTCCTGAATCCAGGGCTGGTGCTCTATCCACTGTATCACTTAGCTGTCCTCAAAATTTTTAAACCTTAGTGAAAGTGGAGGTGTGGAGGGAGAACCTACACATTCAAAAATAACTTTAGTGAGGAAGGCTTGCTTTAAAAAGGCATTAGGTATAACCCACCAATACCTTTCAGTGCAGTATTCTTCTATTTCTTGCCTGACTTCCAATCTTGTTATTGTGCAGTCTTTTAAATACATAGTGCAATACAAAAACTGACTAGTTATTCAAAGAACAGCCTGGCTAACCTAAAAAGTAATTAAAAGGCCTATGAACATAAATAACTAATAGTCAAAATGACTATTAGCCACCATTCTAGATTTTGTAAAATCCTGGACAAAGGAAAATATCACAATTATGTTGGGAGAAGCCTTAGTCCATAAATTAATAGGATTATTCCTGGACTATTAGGTAGTCCAGAGCAAACACAAGGAGCAAAAGATATAATTCAACACCAAAGTTTAAAAGACAAAACACTAAAAACTCAATTTTCTCCATTGGAAACTCTCCCTAAAAATGCTATAGCTCTCAATTATGAAGTAGGGGTTACCGAGACTCATTACTTCCTAAACTTCTTTCAACTGTCTATATGTTTGGCCACTTCACTTTTAAGCGCAGCCCAGAGATGAGTGAACCAAAAGCAAATTCTCCTGTGTGGGTCTTGATTCTTGGGTCTCCTAGCAATCAGATCATCTAAGCAAGTGGCTTCCTCTCTTCCTTGGAGCACTTTTATAGCAACTAGAAAACTTTTCATTTGTGGAGTTCTTTTTACACAGTATGAATACAAAATAGGAATAGAAAAATAAATATAAAAACTAGACAGTTACCAAAAAGAACATTAATTCTTACTGACAAAATTACAGTGTTGAGTAAATACTGTTTGCACAGTTATACATGGCTAGCCTGACATTTCCTACCACACTGTATGATATCTAAAGTAATTCACAAAACCGCCTTTACATGGAAACATTAATAGGTCCTATTATTTAAATGGGAGGTACCAAATAATAAGGAATTCTTGTTATTCTGAATAACCAAAAATAAGTTAATAAGTTGGATATGTTTTTACAGAGGAACCTGTAAAATGAGTTCCTATGCAGATGTTCCTAGCACTCATTCACTGAGAGAAGTGTCTTTACATAAAGTATGTCTACCACACTCTATCTGGAAGAAAAACTACAATTAACTTGGATTTGCCTGTATTTTTGAATAGTTAGGTAACGTGAAAAGTCTGACAGCCTTTTTGAAATACATTTGAATGCGTACTATTTTAAACATTAAAGATCAGAGAACTAGTTATTCTCTGGAATATATCAAAAACATTTTTTATTTTCCTAGAAGGTTTTGCTCTCAAAAGAATATATTTTAAGTAATGTGTTTCTAAATTCTGGCATTCTCTCTTGAAAGAGAGAACCAGCTTATTGCAGGCACACATTCTAAAAATGGAGACATTTTAATATTAATCATATGAAAGCTTAAGTGCCAGGTGTCTAAAAAAAGTAACGGCAAGTGTAATGACTGCACATGTATTATGCAGTGTCCCTTTTCAATAAAAAATTATTCTAAAAAATAATTAATTTTTCCACTTATTGACTTTCCCAACCATTGGGTAACATTTTAATTGGATTTCTCTTTACCCAATGATCCTTACAAGTAAGCACTTTTAAACTAAACTAAAACTGATCAAAGCAGAAAGCAGAAAAAAAATGTTCCAAAATATTAAAAAAAAGATTATCTACTACTGATTTTACAGAATTTGTTGCTAATAACATCTCACTGGAGAAAAAATGATGTATACAGTATATATAAAAAAAGGAATGAAGTTTCCAGTCTTTTCCCTTCTACCTAGGCAAATATTAAATCTGAAATCAACACGTTGGCCTTGATGACCTTTTGAAAGTCTTCCAAAGTTGGTATCCTGGTAAATTTACTGGTGGTCTCCTTCAACTCGTCTCTTGCGAACTGTAAGAATAATTTAAGAATGTATTTCAGAATCGTTTTCATTAAGCTTTTTGAAAATAAACAAGTTACTGTCAATTTAGTTTTTAATGTTTTCAATTCTAAATATTTGCACTAAAATTTAAGTATTTGCATTACTTACCTTTCTAATTTACATATTGAGCAGACAAGAGTATTCAAACAATGTTTTTACTTTATTTTATAGACCCTTTGCTCTAATATGTATATGTTTATTGAAGAAACTTTAGAAATCTAAAAATAAAATCAGTCAATAATTTTTAGGCTAATATGTGTAATTTTGTATGAGTCCATGTTTCCTACCTTATTTTTACTGTCAAAGGTTTGAATCTTGAACATACAATTTGTTAAACATGCAATATGTTCCTTAAAGGATTATTAACCATTTTTTAAAAACTTGCTTGTTAGTGGACAGTAACTATCTTAAAACAATCAAGTAAATATGACACTCAGGCAGATGAAACTAAGGAGTAGTCACATGTTCTTTTTTTTTTTTTTTAGTGAGGCAATTGGGGTTAAGTGACTTGCCCAGGGTCACACAGCTAATAAGTGTTAAGTGTCTGAGGTCAGATTTGAACTCAGGTCCTCCTGACTCCAGGGCCGGTGCTCTATCCACTGCGCCACCTAGCTGCCCACACATGCTCTTTTGTTAAAAAATTTTTTTATGTTGTTTTTTTTTTCCAGGGCAATGAAGGTTAAGTGACTTGCCCAGGATCACACAGCTAGTAAGTATCAAGTGTCTGAGGTCACATCTGAACTCAGGTCCTCCTGAATCCAGAGCCTCTGCTTTATCCACTGCACCACCTAGTTGCCCCCATATGCTCTTTTGATTGGAGTACAATAACAGAACAGGAATACACCATAGATGTACATTCTATCTTTATAGATACAACTTGTCATTGCTTTCCGTTTTCTTTCCTCTGTGTCTCTTTCATATCAAATGAATTAGTTTAAAATTACAAAAGAGCTAAAATAATTTAAGACCTCTTCTCAGTTTATGGATCTTGCAATTTCAAGTTCACTTTTGGCTGCCAATTGGACTCTACAAACCAGCACAGTTGCTGACACCAGAAGGGTCTAACAAAGAACCCTGGATTGGGTTATACCACTAAACCAGCAGGATGATCTTGGTTAAAAAACAAAAAAACCCCAAAACCAAAACCCTACAACAAGCATTTATGAAGTGCCTATTATATACCCAGGCACTCTGCTGGATAGGAAGGATACAAAGACAGTAATGAAAGAGTTGTTCAACTTTTCTCGACTTTCTTCATCTGTAAAATTAAGGGTTTGTATTAGATGATCACAAAGGTCCTATCTACCATTCTAATATCTTCTCTCCTAACAGCATCAAGACTTTCCAATGTGGCAATGCATAAATGATGTGAGAACAAGCTGAGGAATTCAGGAAAGCAGAAGTCATTCAGTCTGTCTGTCTCTCTCAGAGGGGAGAGCTCAGAACTTTATTGTCTTAAGGCAAAAATCTTTATATATTGCTGTAATAGAAAAATAAAGGTCCCAGCCTCCTGGTCAGTAATGCTTTTAGTTTTAAGATTCACTTATCAAATTATTTTAAGGGTTATCTTTTCATTCTTAAATTAGTAAATTCTTGTGTTAAACTAGCCTGTTAGTTTTGTCTTTAATTTTTCACTCTTCCCTCCAAATGGAAGCACAGACTATTTACAGAGAGAGCCAAAGGATGATTTATCTTGTTCAAATAAGGAAAGCAAGCAGAGTAAATGGCTGTCTTGTGCCTTATTTGCTTCTCTTCAAATGGTTTTCCCAAAGATTGAAGAAAAGCCAATATATGTAGCTGATCTTCTGGTCAGGACAAAGGTTCTGTTTTTTTTACTTAATGTCACATGAAGTAATGCCTTTTTCTTCCCTACTGTTGGGTTCAGGGATAAGATCAAGTGATTCTAACAGAGGTATTATCAGACTATCAACTAGGAAAATAAAAATTAGAAGAACTAATAAAGTTCCTTGTAGGGGCAGCTAGGTGGTGCAGTGGATAGAGCACCGGCCCTGGATTCAGGAGGTCCTGAATTCAAACCTGGCCTCAGACACTTGACACTTACTAGCTGTGTGACCCTGGGCAAGTCAATTAGCCCCAACTGCCTCACAAAAAAAAGAAAAAAAAAAGCAAAGTTCCTTGTATTCAGCAAGCAATCAATAAAAACTACTGTGGGAAGATATATATTTCATATTTTGCTCTTAATGAAAATGAATCAATTTCTGTTCCTGATTCTAATTTCTTTTTTGGGGGGGAGCAAGGCAATGAGGGTTAAGTGACTTGCCCAGGGTCACACAGCTAGCAAGTGTCAAGTGTCTGAGGCTGGATTTGAACTCAGGTCCTCCTGAATCCATGGCCACTGCTTTATCCACTGTGCCACCTAGCTGCTCCCTTGATCCTAATTTCTTAATTTGAACGATTACTAAAAGTTAGATTATGTAATAACTGTGCTATTATGGAAAACCAAAAGATTTTAGAATGCTCAAAATAAAAAATAGCTTCATGATCTCAGAAAAGGACAGAAATATTTAAAAAGCAAACTACAGGTTAGTTATCTCATTTTAGAGTCCAACTTTTGTACTCTTACGAAATAACTGAAGATTGAAGAATTGGTTCAGGTGCAATGATAGTAGTACTTTAGTCTAACCCTATATTTTAAAACATGTGGCTAAGATTCATGTAAACAGGAAAAGGTGAGAAACAGAAATAAAGTGCAGCAAAACAAAATATGTGAGTAACTGATGACAAAGACAGTATATCAAGAAATGAGTATAAAAACAGAGACAAGAAATCAGAGTTGGTGGCCATTTGGGTGACCTCCATAACCTTTTTGTCGCTGAAGCCCTGAAACTTCTTGGCTGGAGAGATGAAAAAAAACACACAGGAATATTTCTGAGCACTTCAGACTAAAAAACTGGGAGGAAAAAAAAACATATCAAAATCAGGTAACTGAAAAAGACATCCCCCCATTTTTCAGATTTAAAGCTAAAGTAGAAAAGAAATTTGACAATTAAAAATCAAAGTGTGTAACTTGTGACTATTTTTTAACTCTTAGGACTTTTGTTTAAATTACAAAACCTCTTCCCACCCTGTGATTTTAAGGCAAAAATGAGTGTGTGGGATTGGGAACCAGAACTAAGAACTGATAGTAAAACCCTACTGATTCTGAGGAAAAGACAAAACCAGGTAGAAGAAATGAACTGTAATCCTTCTTCCACCTTTTGATGGAGTTGGCCCTCAACTGCTCCTTTCCTGGTAATCTCCAATCCATCATCAAATTCTACCAAGTTTTCCTTCACTATATTGCTTGGATCTACTTCTCATTTCTTTTGCCAATGACTACCCTGGTTCTAAGTTCTAATCATCTATTTTAATTCTCTCCTGCCCAGCTCCACATTCCCTTTGAATTATACTAATGCAGAAGCATTATTTTGATGATATATACCTTTTCTCCAGTTCAGAATGACTCTCAACTGCCTTGAAAAAAAAAAAAAGATTCCTATATTCCTATTCAGGCAGCAGGGTAAAGGAAGCTGATTTTCGAGTGAAGAGTTCTTGACTCTAACACATATTAGTGAAGTGACCATAAACAAATCACTTTACCTCCCTAAGCTGTAGTTTCCTCATCTTGATGACCTTGAAGCTTTCTTCCATCTCTAAATATAGGATACTACAATCTTACTTCAAGGCCTTCCATTGATTGACTTTCCCAACCTTCTACCATCCTTTTTTATTCTTCAGCTGAGACTGTTAACTTGCTGAGATGTTTGGGCCATAATTTACAGCCAAGAATTTAGGGAAAGTGAAGATGGAGAGGGGAAGAGAAGAGAGGGAGAGAGAATGAGAGTGTGTGGTTGGGAGGGGTTAAGATGAACTAGGGTCACTTTAGAATTAAGTTGCTTATGTTTATAGCTGAGCTCATATTCTGATACTCTCTGCTCACACTGTAGAACAATGAATGGAATGTCAAATACCCACTTGTGCTTGAAAGGCCCACTATAGTAAAGTAGCTACTCTGTCTGAAGCATTAATAAGGAAATTCCTGGAGCTCAGAGATTCTGATGTGGGTTTTTTGGTTTGCTTTTTTGGCTGGGGTGGGAGTGGGGGTGGGGAAAAAGGACCATAACAAGTTGGGTCTAGTGTGTCCAGGGGAGAAAAGGAGAGTTTCAAATCAGATCCTGAATGCTGATTTTCCCAAAACATGAATTTAATTTCAGTTATTGTAAAATGATGGGAATATCTTAGTACTCTCTTTTCTAATTTAATTTGGGCATGAGGGCATGTAATACTTAGTGCCATAAATTTATACGTGGGATTTCTTAGATATAGGCATAATATAAATATGTAACTTACCACTAACATACAGTAGTGGTAACTGTTTCATATTTTACTTAGGATGATCTAGAAAGCAAAGAGCACCATGAGGAGGCAAGAGAGGAGCTAGTCAAATAGCACTAAGACAATTATCAGAATGTTTAGTTTAAAAATTAAACATGAGAGCTGCTACAATCTCTCTCTCTCTCTTTCTTTAACATAAAGATACCAAACTTCTCTACTTGCAGCTTTAAACAGTACTGTCAAGCCAGGCTCCCATATTTTTGACTTACTTCTGACAGGGTCCTGACTTAAAGGAATTAATTTTTATTTTCCTGTTCCAGAACCCAACAATTTGAGAACGCTAAGAATTTCACCCCCTCTGAGACATATTGCTCTTTAAGGAAAGTTATTTTTTTCCCTAAAATATTTACCATCATCAATCCTTTAAAAAAAAAAAACTTCAAATACAAGTACCATTACAGGATACCACAGTCTTTTTTCTAGAACACGTCTTACCCAAGTCATTGTTTTTTGTTATAGCATTGGCTGCCCTGGTTCGTGGTCCCTGTTGTGTAAACTGATATCCAAATTTAAGAATCTTTGTGTTTTCCTCAAGCATCTTGGCCATTTCCAATTCAACAGCTGTTCCCAACTGCTGCCTCTAGAATGTAGTTACAAACAGAATATTATTAACAAACTTGAATAAATTACTTCCCACAGAAAGTGACGCCTAAAACAGTCAGAAGCATGTGAATGTGTGCTGTTTTGAGTTTTTCTCTTCAAATTTATCCCAAAATATATAAGAAAAATGAACAAGTTTTAAAAGCTTAGTTCTCTATTTAAAAGATGTGAAATAGCTATAGTTTAAATTAGGAATCTGTGTTACATGTTTTTGAAGTACAGATCTTTCTCTTTTCTGTGAAAAGATAACCTTTCTAGGTAGTACAAAAAGAGATCACTCTAAATTTGTTACCTCTGAAGAAATGACAAGAGATCAAATTCTTTTGAGTTTGCAAAGGTATTCTGTTGGCATACAATGCAAGCCTTCAAAAATCATATACAGTTAACACTTCATTTTTCATCAGAAAAATGTGCTGTCCCTACATGGTAAATTTTTAAGATAACTGAAGCTTTCCTTAATTTTGCAGGGGGATCATTAAAAAATATACTTTCTTGTCTTACAGTGTACTAGACATAAGTTAGCTTTTTCTTGATAACTCAAGGTCTGAATGTTAATTATTATACTGTGCTATAACAGTGATGTGCTGAACAATTTTTCCACTTACTAAATGGGTTCGGGTAACCATGCTTTTTAAGGTTTTGTCCTTTGTATGCTATTTTTTGTCTCTTTCCTCACTTTTAGGAAGTCAGCTGAAACCACATCAGTCTCTAAGAGGTCCCCCACCCCCCCTTATTACTTCTTGTAACATGTAAATTGTTGCAACCAGGGTAAATACTAAGTTCAGAATTGCAGAGTACTCCCATGAGTAAAGGGCATATGCTTTAATAAACTAGCATTGTGACATTGACTTTGGCATCTCAGAGGCCTTCTTTGCTTCCTTCTTGATCTTTGGGGTTTTTTTTTAGATATCTAAAACTGACAGATAAGTAACCCCTAAACAAAATTGTTGTACCTGAATTATTAATAGTAATATTCAAAATAGTTTGTGGAGTGCATGGAACTGAACGTAATCAAGAAATACAGAAAATTAGAGGCCCTTCTCCCATGTGCTTATGTAGAACAATATGTCAGTGCTTTTTGACCTGGGTGGTTCCAACTTCCTAGCCCTAGGATTTCAAATGGTGAGCTACAGTGCCCATGTGGGAAAGGAATAGCTAGAGTCAAACAGTCATAAAGGAAAGCAGAATGGGGTGGATACCCCAAATTATCCCAATTATTGAGGAAACTAGCTGGATAGGGACAAGAGTTCCAGGGGACTTGGTAATTCTTTAATACTAGCTAAACTGCAATTGTTTTTCACTAGAGGAAAAAAAGAAAGGGCAGTAAAGAAATTAGTGAAGAAGCTGCTTATTACTTCCACCTGAGGCTCTAGAGAGGGTCAGTTATAAATAACAGTCATCACTAGAGCTCCTGGTTTGGTACCACCAGTGAAATCTGACAATCTATATATGAGCTCTTGAGTGACCCTACCTTCAGACTTTAAAATGAATAAAAATTCCCTTCACACGTGCAATCTAGCTTTATAGTTGAGGGAAAAAAGCCATCGACCCCTTCTGTGGAGGGTACCAGTTTCTCCTGTGAGGATGTGCCAGGGCAATTTGACTATGAAATCTAAGCTAAGGTCCTGAGATAATCATTAAGGGTCATTTCCATTTAGGTCATTCAAAAGCCAATAGATCAGCCTCTCCAAGGGCCAGTTGAGCTCTGGCACAGTAATTACAAGTATCCTTCCATCCCAGGTAGTGTTGAAGTTGAAAATGAGAGTTCATTCCTTTACATGTCCCTTTTTTTTTTTTTTTGGCAATTTTTTCTAATAAAACACCCATTAAATTGGTGGTTTGGGATGATATCTTACTCACTATTTTTCTAAGTGGAAATTAATTTTTTTTTTATTATCAGCACCCGAGTCAAATGCTTACACTCTTTTCTAGGGCCATTTCAAAGGATTTGGGTTCCACATGACTTCTATAATCAGTGCTTATCTTGGGGGCATTGGAAAGAAAAGAATATATAGAATGCTATTCTGTATTTATTCAGGAGAAATGGAAACTACTGAAACACAAAATTTCATAATGGACTGGCTGGCATGCCCTCATACAGATTCACATTCCCACCTCTTTCTTCACCTCTGACTTGAATGAACAATGAGGGTATCTGAATATATTAGGAGATGGATAGGTCCAGCCTGAAGGAAAAGCAGTAGCAGTCTTACTTTGCAGTGGGACATTGCTAAAATGCAAAGCTGAGCCACTACCTGCATGGTATCCTATGGTGACTGCAAAACCCATTATTACTGCTCATGAAAAGAAGCAAAAGCAATTCAACTGTTTTTTAAAGTTCTGCATTAGACCTTTAGCTAAGATTAATAATACGTGTATGCCCTTGACAACTTCCTGATTATGCAAAGGCTTAATGAGAATTTTAATAAGCATCCCTCTGCAGCCTACTGCCTATCCAGAAAGCCCTTCCCATGGATCCTACAGACTCTGACCTTTCCTATTCTTGACCTCTAAAGCACTGCAGGAGCTGCTCTGGGCTATAATTAGATGCTAATATATTATTACTATATCTAATTAACCTGGTTATCAATCTTGATTTCAGCCAGGGTTTCATTTTCTTTTAAGGCATCAATCAGTGCTTGAATACCAGCTCCTGTAATAAAATTGGACTCCAAATTTAAGCTCTTCAATGTTTTATTCACTTTCAGCATGTCTGCAAATGCCTAAAAATGAAAACAAAAATCAAAATTAATTTAATAGACAAGATTAAAAAGATACTGTTAATACTTTAAAATATATCTAGATTTATTATTATGTTTACCTGATAATTCTTATTGAACTACATGACATTATCTTTTTTTTACATGATATTATCTTAGCTCTACTCTACCTATATAGTTTAATCCCCCTATCTCCATTCTGAGATAATTAGGACACCTAAATCTTTTAATTCCCTTGGTCTCCAAGAACAGAGAAGACAAAATTTATTCTTCTATGAATATGCATATGATAGCCTCAGAAAGTCAAGAATTATTGGTCATGGAATCTTCATAGACATTTTTTTTTTTAAAGTGAGGCAGTTGGGGTTAAGTGACTTGCCCAGGGTCACACAGCTAGTAAGTGTTAAGTGTCTGAGGACGGATTTGAACTCAGGTACTCCTGACTCCAGGGCCAGTGCTCTATCCACTGCGCCACCTAGCTGCCCCCATAGACATTTTAAAATGGCTAATTCCCCAATTTATAAAAATATTGACATATCTAGCTAAAGCCAGGTCTTTATTTTTAGCGCAAGGCCTAGACCTGTGATTTCATTGGTATAGGGAACTCCCAGATGAGGAAATTGCCTCTACTGATGCATGTTGGCACCTTCTGCATGATCATAGCTAACATTTACATAGAACTTTGAGGTTCACAAAACACTTTACAAATATCATCTTATTTGAGTTTCACAACAACCCTAGAGGTAGGTGCTATGATTAACCCCAGTTTATATTCACTGGCAGTCTTTCAGAGACTTAAAGATCATGTCTATCACCAAATCTTTTTTTCTTCAGACTCTTCATTCTTAAATGGCATGACCTTGAGGTCAACCCTCGCCATCCTGGTCACTTTTCTCTGGCTGTTCTCCAGTTTATCAACGTTCTTCCTAAAACTTGGTATCCAGAACTTTCACCCTCTCATTTTGAACACTTTATCTCTCTTAAGGCAGCCTAAAATTACATGTTTTTTTGGCTGCTATATCACAACTACTGACTCATAATGAGCTTAGACTCCCCTGAAATCCCAACATATCTTTCAGATGAACTGTTATCTGACTATGCTCCTCTCCATTTGTACTTGCAAAGTTATTTTTAAAAACCCAAGTATCGGGGCAGCTAGGTGGCACAGTGGATAAAGCACTGGCCCTGGATTTAGGAGGACCTGAGTTCAAATCCGGCCTCAGACACTTGACACTTACTAACTGTATGACTTTGGGCAAGTCACTTAACCCTCATTCTCTCCCCACCCCACCCCCCACCATAAAAAAAAACAAAAAACCAAGTATTTGAGACTTTACATTTGTCGCTATAAGCTTTCATTCATTCAATCATTTATTCCTTTATTCATTCATTCATTTTTTGGGGGGGGCGGGGCAATGAGGGTTAAGTGATTTGCACAGGTTCACACAGCTAGTAAGTGTCAAGTGTCTGAGACTGGATTTGAACTCAGGTCCTGAATCCAGGGCTGGTGCTTTATCCACTGCACCACCAAGCTCTGCCCCCATCCCATAAGTTTTCTTTTTTTGGGGGCGGGACAATGGGGGTTAAGTGTTTGCCCAGGATTACAGAGCTAGTAAGTGTCAAGTGTCTGAGACTGGATTTGAATTCAGGTCCTCCTGAATCCAGGGCCTGTGTTTTATCCACTGCACCACCCAGCTGTCCCTATCCTATAAGTTTTATCTGTTATATTTGACTCAAAATTCTAGCTTGTTGAAATCTTGACTTTCTCAGCTAGCATATTATTTATTATTCTCAGCTTTATGCCATCTGCAAATTTGATAATCATATCTATGACTTTAAGTCATTGATCAAAATTTTAGAGAACACAGGGCCAAGCATCCCTGGGCATTCTTCTAGAGTTTTTCTGCCAAGCTGCCAACTTCATTAATGATTATTTTGCGGATCCAGTAATTTGAATAGTTTTGAGTCCCCATAAATTATGCAACTGCCTAGGCTACACTGCTTCATCTTCTCAAAAAAAGTGTTAAAAGATTTTGCCAAATGTTTTGTTAAAATCTAGATAAACTTAATCTATAGCATTTCCTAATCTACTAGTCTATTAGTCCTGTTATGAAAATGAAATAAAGTTAATCTGGCATAACTTTTTCTTTTCTTTTTTTTTAGTGAGGCAATTGGGATTAAATGACTTGCCCAGGGTCACACAGCTAGTAAGTGTTAAGTGTCTGAGGCCGGATTTGAACTCAGGTACTCCTGACTCCAGGGCCGGTGCTCTATCCACTGCGCCACCTAGCTGCCCCTGGCATAACTTTTTATTAATGAAGCTATGTTGGTTCTTTATGATAATCATTTCCTTCTCTAGATATTTACTCTTTACCCCTTGAAAATTATTTTAGAATTTTGTCAACTGACCCCATTCTCTTCTCTTTTTTTGCAAATTAAGAAAGTATATGCCCTTTTCCAGTCCTGTGGTTCCTTGACCATTCTCCAGAAAACAAATCAGTATGTTCTTTCAATACTGTGGGATTCTGAGTCTGGTGACTTGAACTTATCAAACTAGCCCTATGCTAATCATGCTAATCTTGGGGTTTAATTTTCTATAAGTCATTTTTGCTCATTTTTTTTTCCAATCCAAAGGTCACTGCCCTTAATAAGTATTTGTTGACTGATTGAAATGGTGAGGAGATTGTTTCTGGAAATAACAGAATAAAGGTCAGAAGATCTCATGCTATGAACAGAGAACAGGACTAAAACCTTTGTCAGAATGATCAGACAGAGAGTAGGACCAAGTTGGGGTAGGAGAAAGAAACAGGCCTCAATCCAAGGATGTGGAGTATAAGACTAAGAATGAATAGTTTTCCTATCTTTTTGTCTGTCTTATTTATTTATTTATCTATTTATTTATGTATTTTTTTACTTACTTATTTTTTGGTGGGGCAATTGGGGTTAAGTGACTTGCCCAGGGTCACACAGCTAATAAGTGTCAAGTGTCTGAAGCTGGATTTGAAAAAATTATTTAGTATTTTATTTTTCCCCAATCATATGTAGAAACAATTTTTCACATTCGTTTTTAAAACTCTGAGTTCCAAATTCTCTCTCTTCTTCCCTCCTTACCAGTCTCATTGAGAAGGCAAGCAGTTTGATATAAGTTATACATGTGTAGTCATGCAAAACAGATGTCCATATTAGTTATGTTGTGAAAGAAAACATGGACTAAAAAACCCCTCAAGAAAAATTTAAAAAATGAAAAGTATGTTTCAATCTGTATTCAGACACCATCAGTTCTTTTCTGGGGATAGATAGTATTTTTCAACATAAGTCCTTCAGAGTTGTCTTGGATCAATGTATTGCTGAAAAGAACTAAGTCACAGTTGATCATTTTACAATATTGCTGTTATTTTGTACGCAGTACATTTCACTTTACATCGGCTCATGTAAGTCTCTCCAGGTTTTTCTGAGAGTATCCTGCTCAACATTTCTTATAGCACAATAGTATTCCATCATAATGACATACCAAAATTTATTCAACCATTCCCCAATTTTAAATTCTTTGCCATTAGAAAAGAGATGCTATAAATATTTTTTACATATAGGTCCTTTTCCTTCTTTTTTTTTTTAAATCTCTTTCTGGATACTGACCTAGTAGTGGTATTATAAGATCAAAGGGTATGCCTGGTTTTGTAGCCCTTGGGGCATAGTTGCAAATTGGAATGGTTGAATTAGTTCACAACTCTGCCAACAGTTAAGCATATATAGTTGAAGAGAAAGCAATGAACTACAGAGGAAAGAAAACTAGATTAGGAATCAGGAGACCTGATTCAGGAGGCACCATGACCTCAGGCAATGCACCTAACCTCATGCAGCTTCAGTGCCTTCATCTTTAATGTGAAGAAGCTGGATTAGATGAGGTCCTTTGGCATTCTAAGATTCAATAATTCTAAAATATTAGTTAACATTTAGATAGTATTTATGGGCAGCTAGGTGGCACATTGGATAGAGCACCCTGAGTTCAGATCCGATCTCAGACACTTGACACTTACTAGCTGTGTGACCTTGGGCAAGTCACTTAACCCTCACTGCTCAACCAAAAAAAAAAATATAGATAGTATTTATTATGTGCCAGATACTGTACAAAGCAGTCTGCAAATATCTTATTTGATTCTCACAACCACCCTGGGAGGTAGGTGCTCTTATTATCCATTTTACAGATGAGGAAACTGAGGCAGACAGTGATTAAGTGATTTGCTTAGTGTCATACACCTAAGAAGTGTCTGAGGCCAAATATAAACTCAGATCTTCCTGATACCAAGCCCAGTGTGCTTATCTACTGAGTCACCTAACCACCTAAAATGCATGGTTATGCAAGGTGCATTTTGACAGAATACAGAATTAATCATAAGTAATAAGCATTATCTGAGCATCTACTCTGGTTGGTCCTGCACTAAGTGTTAAGGGGTACAAAAGTTATACAAAGCAGAGGAAAACTACAATCCAGTCGGGGAGACAAGGCATATACAACAAAGAAATAATTAGTGATTAGGAGAGGATCTATCAAAGAACTAAACTGTGTAGTACAAACAATTAGAGAGGAGGTCAGTAAATGTGATTTACAGGCTACAGTTTGGAGCCACCTCCCCCTTTACTCCCCCATATGTGGCCTTATGTATTACCAGCAGAAGCTTACTTACAACAGCAACAGGGTCATTGCTCCGGGTGGCTGCAAGACTGAAGCACGTCACATGTGTGTTGTCTTCCAAAGCTTTTGCAAATTCCTTGAGGGTTGGAATAGGAATATTCTTGGAAAAAAGAATTTGAAAAAAAATTTTAAATTTAATTTTTCAAAAGGAATCATCTATTATCAATTGAATCCTCATAGGATATACTTGGTAATGTAAAAGCCAGTTCACTGAAAGAATCTGCATATTAATACAACTACTGATCTACAAATGAAAATAAACAATCCTCTCCATATCTAAGTCGATGCCTATGGGTTCTACATACTTATAAATCCACAAACTGTAGCCTCAGGGTGTGATTTTACCATCTCTCAGAAATTTAGAGAAATGGGTAACTACCTAGGAAATCCTTTTCAACTCACAAATGAGTGATGCTGATTTTGAATATTTTTAATATAAAGCAAGCATCTAGGTGGTACAGTGGATAGAGAGGTGATCCTGAAGTCATGAAGACCTGAGTTCAAATCCAGCCTCAGATACTTTTTAACTGTGTGACCCTAGGCAAGTCACTTAACCCTGTCTACTTCAGTTTCCGCATCTGTAAAATGAGCAGGATGAGGAAATGGCAAACCATTTCAGTATCTTTGCCAAGAAAACTCCCACAAAGAGTTGGACATGACTGAAAAATAACTAAATAATAATATAGAGTGAAAATCCAATTCGGTTCAAAGTATTTAAAATCTGTTAAAAATTACAATCACTAAATTTCGCAAATGGAAAGGACCTTAGTAAACCATCTAGCCCAATTCCCTAATCGTACAGATGAAAATACTATTTCTGAGCCAGCTCTCTTCAAAGTTATTTTTGTTCTGGGGTAATAAAAACATCTTATTATTGGCCTAAAGTAAAACAAAATGTCTCTACTACAAAACAAAACCAAAGAATTTCAAAGTGAGTTGTCTGATTATGAATGACAAAGCTATTCTCCATTAATCAGTAGTTTGGCATGTCTGAGGTATCATAGTTGTATACAGTGGCTCTAGTTCATTGCCTTGAGGAGTACTGGACCCATTCTAGGAAGTATTAAGGAATGAGAAGTCTTTTCCCTGAAACAATCAGGAAAGGTATGTTTATGTCATGTCCTAATCTCTATAGCAGTATGTAACTTGATCTCACCTGGCTGTCTCTGATTATGAGAAAGAATGCATAGGAATGAATAAATTCAAGATGTCTTTAAACTACATTCCCATAAATAACAAGGGTGGCCTGAATTCTGTGTAGCTACTCAATGGCAAGGATGAAAAGCCACCAAAAGGACTCCAACTCCAGGTGATTACTTAGTTTCTTAAAATTTGTGGATGACCTCATTTCTTATTTTAGAAAGAAGGCAAAAAGCCAGAAATGAGCAATAAATTTAAACTACTATTACACTTGCTGCAGAGAATCAATCTATAATAATTTGCTCCTCAAAAGCAGTACCTAGACTAAATTATTTAATTTTACTTTTGTGTAATTAATAAAAAACAAAAATGGGAAATAAACATCAAGTGCAATTCCAAAAGCCCTTTCAGACAACCTTTCCCAGTATTTTCCCGGAAGCTACAATGGTTAAATCCGACTGTGATCTAGAGGATAAGGTAGTAAGTATTACAGTGGAGGCAAGCATGACTAACCCTGCTGAGAAGGACCATACTTGACAATTCCATGTGTTGCTATAGCAAATACTAGCTGATTCTAGAGAGGTGCCGTAGTTTTAAATTATTCAAAGTAACTGAGAAAAGAGAGGGAAAGTAAACTACAATTAAGCATAGAATTTAAGGCAGATTTATTATTTTTTTTTAAGAAATTTTAGGTGGTAGGTAGAAAGAGAATTCAGGACCAACAAATAAGCTGAACTGGTAATTCTCTACGCCTTCCAGGAACAGACCTAGCCCAGGCAAAATAAGAGGTCAATGCGGTTGTTCACCCCAATTCATAAGACTATCTATTCAACTTTTCTCTCAAGGATTTTTCCCTTTACGAGACAACGCAGGAAATAATTTGTATAGTATACAGTTCCTAGGTAAAATCCTATTTTTAAGTAATAACCAGAAATAACTATACTAATTAAAACCCAGCCAACTCTTATCCTAAGTTCTGCTGGATAAAAGATATGCAATATGATCTTATTAAAATCTTAAGAACATATCTATATATTCATATAAAACTGGTGATGGTTCTCTGTTCTTATGATAAGTTAATGTACAGAGAATGTAGAGGCTGATGCATTCAAATTTAGATACTTCTTAGATTCAACCAGACAAAAACAATAAAATAGTCTTATTAATTCTTAAGAACTTACCTGGGTGGCAGCTAGGTGGCGCAGTCGATAGAGCACCGGCCCTGGATTCTGGAGGACTTGAGTTCAAATCTGGCCTCAGACACTTAACACTTACTAGCTCTGTGACCCTGGGCAAGTCACTTAACCCCAATTGCCTCACCAAAAAAAAAAAAAAAAAGAACTTACCTTTATGTTATTCAAGTTTACTTCAATAAGACGAGAATCATTTTCTTTAATTCTCCGTAAGCTCTCCTCAACATTTGTAGGATTTGGTGGCTCATCAAATACTGGTAGGATTTTTTCACCCTTCACTACATCTATAACATAAATGAATCAAGAACATTAACCTCATTGACTGCCTCACTGGTTACCAGTACTCACATGCATATTATGGATACAGAATCACTGAATTTATTATCTATTTTATTTCTCACAATTACTTACATACTCTAAACTTTAACATGGCTGAACATTTTTAGACAGTTGAATGAAGAAATGTTATCTTAGCTTTAAAGTACTAAGTACACCCAGTTCAGTGAACAGATATGGTAGTATTTCTAAAGAAAGGGCAAAAATTTCACAAGCCAAAGAGGAAGGAGTGAGGGCCTTCCTAATACCAGGGACAGTATGAATCAACATAGCCTTGACAGTAGAGTAGGGAACAAAAAGTACTAATGAAAAAGAGTGGGAGGAAGCAAGGTGGGGGAAGAGTGTCTCTGTGGTTGATGACAAGATTAATATGAACCACAGCTTGACAGGGTTAATAAAGAACCCGGTACCATCTTGTGCTGCATTAATGGTGGTGTGGAGACAGTACAAGGTGGATAAGAGTTTTAATGTCAGGTAGCATATTGAGAGAAACTCACAAAGTAATATGTCCAAGGGGCAGCTAGGTGGTGCAGTGGATAGAGCACTGGCCCTGGATTCAGGAGGACCTGAGTTCAAATCCGGCCTCAGATACTTGACACTTACTAGCTGTGTGACCCTGGGCAAATCACTTAACCCCAACTGCCTCACCATAAAAAAAAAAAAAGGTAATATGTCCAAAGACAGATCAAAAAGAGGGACAAGGGGGGCAGCAGATGGTGCAGTGGATAGAGCACCGGCCCTGGAGTCAGGAGTACCTGAGTTCAAATCCGGCCTCAGACACTTAACACAAGCTGTGTGACCCTGGGCAAGTCATTTAACCCCAATTGCCTCACTAAAAAAAAAACAAAAAAAGAAGGACAAGGGGTCCAAAAACTGTGCCATTTGAATGCATTTAACCTGGAGAAGGAAGACAAAAGGAGACAAGATTACCAGCTTCAGGGCTATCACACAGGAAATAGATTTTGTTCTGTGTTGCCCCTAAAGGAACAATGTGAGCTAGGAAACAGTATTACAAAGAGGAAGACATGATGTGAGGTCTACATAGGCTCTAATGGAGGACAGGGAGCCCTCCTATGCTTGAAGCTCTACAAAGGAGCTGACCGCTCACTGTGTAGAATGGTGCTGAAGGGTTTACCAAGAGTGTAAGGTTAAACTACATGCCCTCTTAGATTTCTGCCAATTCTAAATCCTTTGATTCTATGAATCCAGAATAATTATAATGATACATAAATTTGATATATATTTGTATATAACATTTAGAACGTTTCCAGAAGGTACACAGGCACATGCTGGTTCAGAAGCTATACTGTGTCAAGATAATGGAATGTGATAGATGAGATTTTGCAGATACTCAGGAGCCCACTTGGAGATTAATTTAAAGTGACTGAATTGGATAAGGCCACTGACTGCTGAATGGATTACTGGCTGACTTCTAGTTAAGAACATCTGGCTGGTACTTAATGGTACTTAAGAAAGTAATTGTTCTCAGAAGCTAACAACTTTGAACTTTGACCACCTTCAGGCCCAGTGAACCAATGAATTTGAATGACACTAGCCAATCAGCTTGAGGAACCTCCCATTTCTGGGAGGGGAACAGGAAGCTGATGCTGTCGAGGGAGCTTGGCCTCTTGGGCTTCAAGACATAGGCGTGGTGGCAGGGAACTTCACAGGGGAGTTTAGGAAGGTGAGGATTTCAGGCTATAAGAAATCTGTTCTCAATCTTTCTCTTTTACTATCTTTCAATAAACCCTTAAAAAACCTAAACTCGTTTATCAGTGATTTTAGTCAGTTTCCCCCAAAAACGGGGGTGGGGGGGTGTGGAGACAGATTAGAACCCACATTTAGAATTTTAAATTACACAATACACACATTTCTAATTTCTCCTGAATCAGAGCTTTACAATATGTTTTCATTATTCTATTTGAATTGTTTTAAGGCACCAGAACAAAGATTCTCATATTAAGGTGTCTGTGTAAAAACTTAAGTGATTGTTGGATTATGTGCCACTTTGTTTTATTTCTTGGACTCTTTTACTATAGACAATCTAATTTCCAATTATGGTGGGGGTGGTGGTTTTTACCCTTTGGAATAAACTTTTAGCCAAGCAATTAAATATTTAATGCTGCATATTCATGAACTTCCTACATTATTATCAGTAGATTTCATGTTTACTTTCAATATGAAACTTAGTAAGAGTGATAAAATTAACTAAGTGATGTAACAACACACATTAAAAAGGGGTTTAAATGTACAATGGATAATTGGTACTTACTTGAAAAATCATCTTTGCCCACACTGTTGTTACTTCCTACTATATCACAGAATTGGGTGTTGGTTATCAAATTATGCATTCCAAGGATAGCTATAAATATAGAAAAAGGAAAAATTACTTCACATTCTCATATCTTTAGAATACAAATAATTTATTTTTCACCCCCCAAAGTAAACAATTTAAAATAATTTCTTATCAATTTTACTATTGGAAATGTAGTTAAGTCCTCACTTTTCAACCTTCAAATTTTGCTGAGCTTTAATATCACTGGATTAATTCCTTCCCTACTCTAATGTGTTTATTCATCAGTTCCTCCTTTTGTAGTATCTTCTGCATCATCCCAAACACTACCACCCTCTTCTGGCAAAAAAGGGTAACTACAAGTTTATCTACTTTTCAGAGATTGGTGTAGACTGGTTACTTCATTAGTCTACAGCACTAATACTATAGTATTAAACAGTTACCTGGGGCAGTGAGAGGCTAAATGATTGCTCAGGGTCACAGAGCTAGTGTCTGAGGCAGAACTCAACACACGTCTTTTTGACTCTGAGGCCAACTGGAATTTGAACCAAGTCTTCCTATGAGACCTACTCTTTATTAACTAAAGACTACTAGCACTGCTACTACTACTACTACTACTACTACTGCCTATCGTCTTGATTATGAGGCTAAAATATTAATATTTTGAAGTTCTGCTTTCCAAACCAGTTTTTAGGATTGAGATGCAGTGAATAGCAAGAACTGACTGTATGTCACAAAATTTCTTGTACTGTTCTTCCCTCATTTTTTGTTTTAGGTTGGTCAACTTCACCATCATCATCAATAAACATCTGACTTACTATTAGGTATATAAAAACATCATGTTATCATGTGTACAGAATGTTTAAGTTATAATTACACTATTCAAAAGTGCCACTTTGGAGGGGAAATTTATTTCATTACCTTTTACAAAAATTAGGCTCCAAGTGTAAATTGTGTAAAATGCTTTTTGGTACATTCCATTCTGATGAATGCATCATTTAGTGATTTCAAGAGGGTATCATCCTCAAGTCTATCTTATAAAATACTATGGAAGGTAAGCAGGCCTTTATATCAGCATTTACTGTAGATATCAAATACATACATAGAACAGGTAAATGGGGATCAGCTATGACTCTGTCCATCTGACTAATGAGGAATCAACCCTAACTATGCCCCCATGTATTGTTATTATTGTTTTTTTTCGGGGCAATGAAGGTTAAGTGACTTGCCCAGGGTCACACAGCTAGTCAGTATGTATTAGTCTTTATCACTGTTTTTTTGTTTTTGTTTTCCCCATGAAGACCGTTTCCATCCAGGGAGAGAGAAAGAGAACTGGGTACTACAAAAGCCTATGTTCTGTGCCCAGCCCAGGGGAGTGTCCTATTTGAAAGCAGCCCTGATGGCTTGGGTTCTTGCCCTGACCACTTCTGGAAAATAAGAAGGATAATAAGTATGATCAAACAACAGCAACCACTCTGCTACCTGCCAGTCACTACTGCCCAGATACCTGAATCATGTGCTTGCACAAGGCAAAACTTAGCACTGGTTTAAAAAAAGCCTCCTTCTACTGCCCAGATATTTGGGTGACACCCAGCCCCTCCCTTCCTATGGGAAACCTGCCAACTGGGAAAATATTTTTACAAAGATTTCTGTGTTTGGTTTGCAACTGTCAACTTGGGACAAGTTAAAAGTAAAACAAACCTTATCAATATAAAAATTGCACTATAAGAATTAGGGGAAACCTTTTCTCTGAGACTGACAGTGCCAAAGACAAAAATCCAACATATTTTCAGAGCACCAATGAGATAATAGTCAATCTTCTATGAGGTAAGAAGGCATATCTATTTACATATACATGTATTAGTGGAGATAGAACAGTAGAATGAAAAGAACACCAGAATAAGATTCAAAGCCCTTGGCTTAAAGCTCAACTCTCCCACTAACTCAAGTGGGAAACCTTCAGAGAGGTAATGATTTGACCTCTCTGGACCTCAGCTTTCTTGAGATGCTCAGACAAGGTGGTCTCCTTCTATTTTAAAAAAAACAAAAAACCATCAATCCATAAGTCTTTATTAAGTACATACTACGTAGCAGCACCATGCTATACACTGGGATACAAAGACAAAACAGAAACATTCCTTGTCCCCGAGGAGCTTGTTCAATTCTACTGGGTGTGGGGGAAGAAACAAAATGTATGTATGAGATTTGTGGGACACCCTGTATGTAAAATGTATGCCAAATACATATAAAGTAATTTGGGGCGGGGGAAGGGACTAGCAGATGAGAGAATCAAAAAAAGCTTCATGTAGGAGTTGGTGTTAGGAGCTGAGTTTTGAATTAAACCAGAGATTCGAGGAGGAAAAGATGGGAAGGGAACAAACACATTCCATGCATGAGAGATAGCCAGTGCAAAGGAAGAGACAGGAGATGATGTATCATTAGAGGAGCATATTGGTGTAGAGATCTAGGAATCATCTGAAGAGTGATGTTAACTGAATCTATGTGAGCTGATGAGGTCACCAGGTTACCAAGAATATAGAAAGAAGTTCCAGGACAGAGCACTGGGGACATCCATATTTAGGGGTTATGACACGGATGATGATCCAGGAAAGGAGACTGACAAGGAGCATTCAGAAAGGAAAAGGAGAACAATAAATACCGAGGAAATCCAGAGAGGAAAGACTGAGTGGAGAGGATGGTCAGTGTCAAATGTTACAGGAGGATGAGGCTACAGAAAGGCCATTAGACCTGGAAATTAAAAGATCACTAGTAACTCTGGAGACAGCTGTTTCATTTAAGTGATAAAGTAAGAAGCCAGACCCCAGAGGGCCAAGAAGTGAGTGAGATGAGGGAATGAGTGTACACAGCATTTCTAGGGCTTTGGCTGTGAAAGAGAGGAAAGACATAAGAGTAGCAGCTTCAGAGGATGGTAGGATATATTGAAGGTTTTTGTTTTTTTTTTAAATATAAGGGAGTCTGGGTACTTTTGTAGGAAACAGGGAAGGAACCAGTAGAGAGGGAGAAATTGAAACCTAGAGGCCAGGGAATCATTTTGGGAACAATTAGCTAGAGAATACAGGGTACACATGTAAAGAAGTTGGCCTTAGTAAGAAGGAAGATCATCTCTTAATCAGAGACTAGAGTAAAAAGGAAACACTAGAAATAATATCAAAGGTTTTGACATGTATAGATGGAAAGAAGAAGGAGCAATTTTGGTAAAGCAATTTTATAATTTTTGATTGGGGAAGTAATATTTTGTATTGAGATTAAAGGTTTAAACTTTCCTATATATACCTAGGGTGGTATACCAATATATTATGGGGTGTGAGAGAAAATGCAGCAGGGATGCTGAAAAGGGTAGTCAATGACACAGTATCACCTGGGAGATGCCAGGTCTCTGTGAATGCAATAACATGGAAGAAGGTTTAAAATGAAGGGAATTTCATTCATTAGGAAATGGGAATTCCAGGGGGCACAAGGGGAGGTAATGGTAGTACTAAAGGAGGATACTGGAAGGGCAGGGGCACTTGATGATCATGGCAAGAAATGATAGGTTCCTCCTGAGGCATAGTTCTAATGATCTATGAATATCTACAAATACACAGACACAGACACACACAGAGTTTTAAAAGAAATACTTAGGGGGGCAGTTAGGTGTCACAGAAGATAAAGCACTGCCCCTGGATTCAGGAGGACTTGAGTTCAAATCCGGCTTCAGACAATTGACACTTACTAGCTGAGTGACCTTGGGCAAGTCATTTGACCCTTATTGCCCTGCTCAAAAAAAAAAAAAAAAAAAAAAGATACTTACCTGCAAGGTCACACAATTCTGTATCAGAAGCACTTGTCAAAGCCTCTTCTAATTCTGGATCAAGGGATACTTTTTCTTCTGTATAAGATTGTATGGGCTTCTGTTTAGGGATAAATATTTTCCCTGTAAAATAAAATAACCTATTAATTCTCTTGACTTGCCATCATAGAGTTTATTTTATACTTACCTATATGTGTTTGTAGCTGAAAAAAGGCAGTATTGAAGTAATTAAAAACCTTTCTAAATAGATAAGCATCTCTAATAATTTAATATGATTCTTAGATATGTAAAAATGAACATATTTTGGAAATATGATAGTAATAGTACAATGAATGAAAGAGGTAAGAATAATCACTTGGGAAGTTTTCTAATCACTAGATACCAAATTACTCTTCTTCTATGACTATGCTATCTAACCTTAAAAGGTTCAGTATTAAGATGTTAATTTTTAAAAAAATTATCATGCCTAAATAATAAATATGGCTGGTATCTCTTTAAAGCTGACTCAGATCGTGGTAGTTCAGGAACACAAAATCCTAATTTCAACAAGTTCTAAATATCCAGAAGTCTGTGGTAAAATTTCTAATCATTGTTCCATCGGTTTCACATATTTGGTTTCAGAGTCTGTGTCAGTGGTACCGCCCTCTCAATAAGTTCAACTTTTAAAAGCTGGTTATTAATAATAAGCACAGGTCTCAACTTTTATAGGAAAATGAATCAACATACTCTAACCACTTCAAATTTGTAACCAGTAATTTGACAAACATTAATAATAATGAATGAGTAAAAACTAATATTATGATTCAATTATACCTTAAGGTGATCCAGAAACAAGAGGCTTATATATGGGTCAGGAGAGGCTATCACAAAGTGTTTTCTGGCTTCTTCCTAACTGAATTCATTTCAGAAGTCCCATTTTCAAGAAATAATAGTATATGTATGGTCTACTGTATGCAGCTGAAATAAAGGATAAGGTACTGTCTGTACTTATAACTGTACTAGGGGATGCAAGACAGGTAACCAGATATATTACCTTTGTATCTGGTATATTCTTCAATGAACCTATGATATATATAATGTGATTGCTATTGCATGATAATGAATCATGTACCTGCACACAAGTATTCAGGGCAGTATTAGGGGCTGCCAATTCTATTACTAGGGTTGAAGGAAGGAACAAAATAAGCAGCTCTGAAAGGAGCAAAGGTGCCCCTTTCCCTGTTATCATAAACCTAAGGCTAAAGAAATTTAAATGGCTTTGAAGGAAGCCAAGCAGTCTTTACCCATGAGGACTGGCGGCCTGAGGTACATGAGCAAGAAGAGCCATCCAGTTTTCTGGGACAGGATCCAGAAGACAGAGAGGTGGTGGCATCAGCATTGGACACACTGGGCAGGAAAGCATCAAAGAGTTCCTGAGATAAACTAGGGCAGGTCCCAGGATAACCATGAGGCTACATTGACAGGTGGTGGCAGTAGCCAGATGTCAGCCAATGGGATAAAAGCGGGAGATGCTGGTTCTATTTCCACACAGAAGCAGGTGAGCAGAAAGAGTTTAGACCTCAAAGAGAAGGAGGGCAGCTGATAGTGGATCTGTCCCAGGATTCGCAAAGCAGCACATGAAGTGGGGGACTTGATTAACTGTTGCAAAAAGCTTTTAATATCTATAATTGCTCCTTTATGTTTCTGTTCTTTACATGCCTTTTATTAAATCTCCAGTGTATTTAAATGCTTTTGTTAACTGAGAGTGGCTGGGCAAGGGTGGGGAACAAAAAGGCAGATTATTTCTGGGTTTCCTTGGGTGGAGGCAAAATAAACTGTAGAATTATTTCTGAAAAGCCTGCAAGGGTAAACCCTTGGCATGGCATGGCTATACATTCTCACAGCCTGGGAAAATGGAAAGACACTCCTAAAAACAACAAAACATTGTTGAGGGGAAAGAATCAGCAGGATTTGATGATGGGACTATAAAAAAAAAAACAAGGAGAAAAGGAGACAAAAATGATTACAAAACCTTGAGTTCAGAGACAATGAGATTAGGGGTTGAAAGACAATGGAAAAGTATGGAATGAGTGAATCATTACTGGTGATGAATTCTATTATTCACAAATTAAACTTTAGCCATAACAGACCATCCCAATTGGAAATATTATGTAGGCAGCTAGAAATACCGTGCTGGAGGGAGGATGGGAGAAAAGGGCTCAAAATGTACATTTAGGCCTCATGAACAGTCAATTTTCAATTCTACATACATAAATTATCTACTTTCTGGATTATCACAGCAAAAGTTTTATCTCTACTTATGTCACCCTAACACTTTACTGAGGTACTTCCCTCGGTGTTCAGTTGATAGGTATCCAAAAGATTCAAGCTAACTTTAAAATATTTAAAATTTCTTGAGTAATTTTAGTATCTATAAAATCTTCAATTTCTTCCTAATAACTGTTCCCTTCCTTGTCACCTACAAATATGCCTAAGTCTTCTCCATCTTTGAATTCCCTAACAACCTTTCTATCTTTAAGGGTTAGAAACCACTATGGAAACATGGAACATCTTCCAAAAGCTTAGAAATAAAACCATCCTAACTTATAAAATATTGCAAACAGGGTATGAATTATTAAACTAATTTCATACAAATTACATTAGTACTGTTTCTAAATGATCATCCCAACCCCTGAAATCATGAACAGTAACATGATCATGATCTAAGACATTCCTTTCTTTAAAAAATTTAATAAACATTGTTATTTAAAGTTTTGAGTTCCAAATTCCATTCCTCCTTCCCTCTATCCCTTTCCCCCTCCCAATAAGGACAGGATGAATGAGTTAGCCAGATAGCTAACACAGAAATGTCTGAATTATCTGACCAGTGAACAAACTAATTTATAATGTCCCAGGGCTAATGGGTGAAGTTTCCATTCACATAGGGGTGGGCACTCACTGGCACAGTACCATACACTGCCTCCAAGAAAGGACTATTCACAGATAATATTATATATATGGTCTACTGTATTCTAATCTACTGTCTTCTAATCTTGTTTAAAGAAAAAGTATGCTCTACTAGGTTAATGTCTATTAATAGATCTGCCCAGTTACTAAACAGTGTTGGTCTTGGCAGCATCCGTCAACCTTCATCACTCATTGATTTTACACATTTTCCCATTGCTTCCTCTCCTAGCATCATAGTCTTTTCAAGATTCATCCTGTACCTGGCCTCTAGATTTTCCCTATCCATACTGTCTACCTTTTTTTGAAACCTGCATCCCATTCTATATGGATGATTAATGTATTGCATGGCATTTTAGGCATCTGCTCTGCAAAAGCAATTGACAAAACAGAATCTATGCACCCCTTTCTTCACTTTATCTAGACCCATTATGATTTTCTTTGTCACCACTTCTGCCATTGTTCATAAATCTCTTCCATGGTTTTATAAAATGAAAGGTTTCCTTTCCTTTCCATAGAGCTTTTCTTCATTAACCTCTTTTGATTTTTCTTGTCATCCCACAAGTTCTGCTCACAGTGCTGGCTAAAATGCACATAGGAGTCACTGTTGAGCTTGCCCAGAAGCCCACCCAACATGGCAGGGGTGCTGGGTCTGAGCAGTCCCTCACTCTGGAAAAGCTCTCATTAGACATATTATTCCTTCAAGCTGTCATCCTGTATATCTCCTTCCTTTCATAGCCAAACTACTTGAAAAAGCTTTTCATGCATTGGCCTTCAAATCATCCCCTTTTGTTCTCTTCTAAATTCTAAGTAATCTGGTTTCTGACTTCACTTAACTCAACTTCTTGTCTTCTGTGTTACCAATTATCTCTTAATTGCCAAATCGAATGACCTCCCTTCTTGACCTCTTTATAGCACCCAACACTGATGAATGTACTCTCCATCTGGATACCTTCACCTCAGAATTTCCTGACTGCTTTTCCTTGTTCTCCTCCTACCTATCTGCTCCTTCTCCATCTCCTTTTCTGACTCATCACCTATGTCATCATACTCCCTGTTGGTGTTATAGCCTCTCCACTCCCCCAAAGCCCTGTCTTGTCTTCTCTATATATACTCTTTTTTTTTTTTAAGTGAGGCAATTGAGGTTAAGTGACTTGCCCAGGGTCACATAGATAGTAAGTGTTAAGTATCTGAGGCCAGATTTGAACTCAGGTACTCCTGAATCCAGGGCCAGTGCTCTATCCACTGCGCCACCTAGCTGCCCTTCTATATATACTCTTACATTTGTGAAAAGAGCCTACAAGACATCTAATTCCAATGGTGAATAGGCAGGTGTGTTATGTGACTGTAGCTGGAAAGTTTCAACTAATCAGTAAACATTTATTAAGTGCCTACTATGTGCCAGGCACTGTGCTAAGTGCCAGGAATCATCTATATAGATGATACTTTAAACGATTTAGTGGTTTCCACATCAAAAGAGTAGAGGGTTTGAAATATGATATTTCAGAAGGCAAAGGAGCTAGGATTACAATCAAGTATAACCTACTCAGCAAAACTGAATGCAATTCTTCCGGGGGAAAATAGATATTTAATGAAAAGATCAGAGCTTAATAGAAAATCTGACATTCAAATAGAAGACTCAAAAGAAACAATAAAAAGGTAAACATGAGTTAAAATAAAAGGCTGGGGGGCAGCTAGGTGGTGCAGTGGATAGAGCACTGGGCAAGTCACTTAACCCCAATTGCCTCACTAAAACAAATAAACAAACAAATAGATAAATAAAAGGCTGGAGCAGAATCTAATATATTTCAGCTGAAGTAAAAAAAAAAAGGCAGGGGTAAAAACAAACAACAACAAAAAAAGCCAGGGTAGCAATCATGGTCTCAGACAAAGTGAAAGCAAAAACAAACCTAATTAAAAGAGATAAGCAGGGGCAGCTAGGTGGCGCAGTGGATAGAGCACTGGCCTTGGAGTCGGGAGTACCTGAGTTCAAATCCAGCCTCAAACACTTAACACTTACTAGCTGTGTGACCCTGGGCAAGTCACTTAACCCCAATTGCCTCACTTAAAAAAAAAAAAAAAGAGAGAGAGATAAGCAGATACATTTTTCTGGAAAGTACTATAGATAATAAATATTTTTAAAATTACAGTAAGTTTCTCTGATAATGGCTTCATTTCCCAAATATATACGAAGTACAGAACTGAACCAAACAAAGAAATAAGAGCCATTCTCCAAACGATAAATGGTCAAAGGATAAAAAGAAGCAGTTTTCAGAAGAAATCAAAGCTACCTATGAAAAAATGCTCTAAGTCATTACTGATTAGAGATATGCAAATTAAAACAACCCTGGAAGTACCACCTCATACCTATCAGAAACTACAAATGCTGGAGAGGATAAGGGAGAAAGAGGTACACTGATGAACTATTGGTGAAGTAGCAAACCGGTCTAGCCATTCTGGAGAACAATTTGGAACTAGGCCCAAAGGGCTATAAAACTATGCATATCCTTTGACCCAACAATACCACTACTGGACCTATATCCCGTAGATCAAAGAAAAAGGACCCTATATGCACAAAAATATTTATAGTAGTTCTTTTTGTGGTGGCAAAAAATTGGAAATTGAGGGGACATTCATCAATTGGAGAATGGATGAACAAGTTGTGGAATATGATTGTGGAGTACTATTTTGTAAGAAATAATAAAGGGCAGGTAACTTCAGGAAAAAAACACAACATGGCAAGACCTATATGAACTGATGCAAAATGAAGTGAGAAGAACTGGGAGATCACTGTGCACAGTAACAGCAATGTTGTATTGATCGACTGTGAAAGACTTGGCTACTCTGATCAACACAATGATCTGAGACAATTCCAAAGGACTCATTATGAAAAAATGCTAGACACTTCCAGAGAGAGAACTGATGAACTCTGAATGCAAATTGAAGTATAATTTTTTCACTTTCCTTATTTTTCCTACTTTTAAGAAAATACAGCTAAAATGGAAATGTTTTATGATTTCACATCTATAATTGATGTCATATTGCTTGTCTTCTCATTGGGTGATGGAGGAGTGAGAGGGAGGGAGAGAATCTGGAAATCAAAATTTTAAAAGAATGCTAAACATAAATAATAAAAGAAAAAAGAAAACTATAACAAGAGAATTTTATTCAGTGATCCTCTTATTATTAGCTCAGAAATGAACAAGAAAGTTGGCTGGATTGTATCCAGGAAATACAACAGTGTTTTTATGATTCCAGGCTTCTCCTGGAAACAAAAATAAAATCCCATCTTCTAACACGAATAATCTGGTGGTATTGTATGACTGGAATAACAGGATACCACTATCTCTAAAGAGTCAAAATTGCAAGTCACCTAACTGACCTACACCTAAAAGAAGAGGGACATGGTAGGTGTGAATAGATCGGGTTGATATCTATATGATGTAAAGAGATCTGGAGGAGGACTCCTAGTACATTACGAGGATTTATGGCAGGACAAAGACAAAAGTTGCATAAGATTAAAAAAGTATGAATGAGTTCTGATCTGCTCTGTTGGAGAAAGTGACATAACTGAGCTGTAGACCTATCAAGAGTATTAATGAAGTAACAACTGGGCTAAGTGGAGAGGGGTGAGATAAGAGATAAAGTAACCTACATTCTTTCTTTTTTCATTATTTCTTTAAGTTGAGTATTTAAAAAATAAGAATGAGGATCAAAAGTACTGTATGTGTGTGTATATATATGCATACATATGCATATATAAGATGAGCCAAAGGTCACAAAGGGGTCTGATGTTTTAATAACTTTTTGAAAATCACTTTCAAATAATTTATATTATTTATGAGATTTGATTTTTCACACTAATGTAAATTCATCTCCTATTTATACTGTATATGATGCTATGGTATTATAAACTAAAAACAAAAAAATAAAGCGACTTTTGTCCCACCCTGCATATACACACACACATATATTACAAATATATCCATGTGAATCATCCCAGCCTGGTAAGTTTCTCCTCATTTAATATTTGTGCTAGGTTTATGATGATTAGTAAAAAAGATGAGTTAATAGAAGATAAGAAAACTGATGTAATTTTAGGCTGCATTAAAAAAGGGCATAGTGTCCAGAATGAACATTCTGCCCTGATCAGACATCTAGAGTGTTACATTTAGTTCTGGTCACAAAATTTTAGGGAAAACACATAAATTGGAGCATGTCCAGAAGAACAACCAGAATGGTCCATTTCACTGTACGAGAACACGGAGAACAAGAATATTTAACCTGGGAAAGACTTTGGTGGTGAAGTGGGGGCAAGGGAAGGAGACACTATCTCATGTAAAAGAAGACTCCCACTTTGCCCCAGAGGGCAGAACTAGGGGCAATGGGTGTAAGTTACAAAGATGCAAGTTTAGGGTTGATAGGGAGGGAGTAGGGTCACAACTTGTCAAACATAGAAGGGGCTATCTTAGGAGGTGGTGAGTTTTTCCACAGTAAAAGTCTTCAAAGCAAAGGCAAATGACCCCTTGTCAAGTATGTTTTAGAAAGGTTTCTTATTCAATTATGAAATGGACTAGCCAGTCTCTGAGGTCCTTCCAACTCTAAGATGCTGTGATTCTTCTTTGAGGACAAAATAGAAACCTAGTATTGGTTCCCCAAAATGTTCTAATCTGCCCTTCAAGCCTTATTTCACATTACTTCCCTTTTTATACACATGATGTCTAGCCAAACAATACTACTACTAGCTGTTTCTCAATTCAACATTCCTGCTGCTGTGTGTGCAGAGCGTCTGTTTCTCATGAGGATGCATTGCTTCCTCATCTCTGCCCTTCAGAATCCTTCCTCTTCCTTCAAGACACAGATGAGAAATCACACCTGATATGGAGTCTTCCCTAAGTCCCCAGTGGGAAGTGTTCTCTCTTCAAATTTTCCTACTTTAAGGAGAAGTCTCCTTCAACTCCATCACTTTCCCTCTTGTGACTGTTACTACCCCTCTACCACTCAGAGCAGAAAATCAAGTTCTTCATGGACAAGGACTATCTTGTTTTTCATCTGTGTCCCTACTGTCTTGCATGTAATAGGCTCTTTTTTAATTTTGTTTTTATTCTGAATCTTTCAAACAAAAGTGTACATTTTCATCTACAAACAGGGGATTGGATAAGAAATAATGAATTTCTATGACAGTTTTCTTTCTTTTTATTTTAAAGGTATGTAATAAATTCAACACAGTGCTTTAAAAACAGTAATGTGTGTTTGTACTTCTTCTGGTCTCTTTTTTTTTTTACATTAAAAATGTTTCAATGGCTTTTTTCTTCTTGGCATCCCTATTGTTAGCTCCTTTCTCACCAACACCCCCCCCCCAATTCAAAATAGGAAAAACCCTAAACAACAAATAAGCATAGTCATGTAAAACAAATCCACATACTAACTGTCCAAAAATGTGATTCGCCACATTGAGTCCATCACCTCTCAGTCAAGAAGCAGGTAACTTACTTCATCATAAGTCCACTGGAGTCACTGCTTTAATAAGAAGTAGTTAAAGTTTTTAAAGATGTTTTTCTTTACAACATTATTATCCTCATATAAATTGTCCTCCTGGCTTTTACTCACTTCACTCTGCCTCAGTATATACAAGTAATCCCAGGATTTTCTGAAGTTGTTTTGCTTATGACTTCAGTATTAACCTCCTTCTATAACTTCATCCAATTTCCCAGTTGAGTTTGATTATATTTATACTTAACTCTTTGTGTATAAATATGTGGCGTGGTATGTATGTGGTGTGTGTCCGTGTGTGTCATGTGTACGTGTTTGTGTTCAATCCTCTCATTTCAGAGTTGACACTCAACACAAGTATTTTTTATCAGGAATGCTTAAAAGTCCTTTATTCCATTAAAGATCTATTTTTCTTTCTGTATAGAATTAAACTTTGCTTTGCAGGGTAAGTTATTCTTGGCTATAAACCTGTATATCTTGCATCTTTCAGAGCTTTATATCCCCAAAATGTCAGATCTGAGGCAATTCTGCCGGTCACTCCTTTGTACTTGAATAGATTTTTTTCCCTAGGATTTGAAGTATTTTTCTATGACCTAGCAGCTCTGGATTTTAACCATGACACTCCTGAGACTTCTCCTTTTGGGATTTCTTTTAGGAAGTCATTAGTGGAGTCTTTCTATTTTTACTTTGCTCTCTGGTCCTAACAAACAAAGGCAGGTTTAATTTGATTTCATAGAATATAGTTTACAGATCTTTTTAAAATCATGGTTTTCAGGGAACCTGGTAATTCTTAAATTAACTCTCTGTTTTGGTCCATTTTCCTGGTTAGCTGTTTTGGGTGGCATATATATATATATATATATATATATATATATTTTTTTTTTTTTTTGTGAGGCAATTGGGGTCAAGTGACTTGCCCAGGGTCACACAGCTAGTAAGTGTCAAGTGTCTGAGGTCGGATTTGAACTCAGGTACTCCTGAATCCAGGGCCGGTGCTCTATCCACTGCGCCACCTAGCTGCCCCGCATATATGTTTTATTATGGTCTATTTTTCAATCTTTTAATTTTTTTCTAATGTTTCTCATCTTGTAAAACAACAATACTTGGCAGTCTGCAGGAAGTGAAAGTCCCTGCCCTCAAGGAGCTTACATTCTAATGGAAAAGATTTAAATCATAACATATAATTACAGAGGAAAGTAACCTTAAAGGAGATGGTACTAGCAGCTGGAGAGATCAGGAAAGGCCTTCTGAGTCTTAAAACAAGCCAAGTATTCTTTTTTTTTTAAAAGTTTTTATTTTATTTTATTTTTTGGTGGGGCAATGAGGGTTAAGTGACTTGCCCAGGGTCACACAGCTAGTAAGTGTCAAGGGTGTGAGGCCGGATTTGAACTCAGGTCCTCCTGAATCTAGGGCAGGTGCTTTATCTACTGTGCCATCTAGCTTCCCCCCCAAGTATTCTATTACATAGTTTTTGGTTTGGTTTTGGTTTGGTTTTTCGGGCAATGAGAGTTAAGTGACTTGCCCAGGGTTACACAGCTAGTAAATATCAAGTGTCTGAGGCTGGATTTGAACTCAGACCCTCCTGAATCCAGGGCTGGTGCTTTACCCACTGTGCCACCTAGCTTTCCCCGAAGCCAAGTATTCTAACAGTTGAAAGTCGAGAGGGAGAGTACTCCATACTCTGGGAATAGCCAGTCCAAAGGAACTGACTGGGATAGAAGATGGAGTGTTGTTTTCCTGAACTGGATCTGTGACAAGACCAAATCCCTCCCCCAGATGCATTTTTGAGTGGGGTTGTTAGCCCTACTCAGTCTCAGCCCTTGGTCACCTGGGTTCTTGTATTGACTTCTACCTCCTAGGATGTCTGTCCTAGGAGGGTGGGAGGTTTTAGGGCTCGAAGGATTTGGCGGGGGATGAGAGGAGGGGAATTTTTCCAAAGTGATGGCTCTTCAGAATACAGTATATTTCTCAGGAAAAAGTACTAAAGACCTTGAAATCCTCTGGGCTTAAGCTCCATCCTACTCATATGTACCACTGCCAATCCTTCCTTCCTTCCATGCTGTAGGTTTATGACTATTCTGAGGCTTTCTTGTGAGACTTGCTGACTCCAGATAATCTTCTACACATCTTTTGTCCTACATAGGAAGGCTTGCATGTTGTTTATCCATACTGGTTGTTTTTTCTGGCCCTTTCCTATTGCCTTGGGGCTACAGGCTAACTTTTTGTGCAGTCAAGATGCTTGAAGTCATTCCTATTGGATTTCTCCATCATTATTGTTGTGCCTTGTTTTTTTCCCCTGGAGAGATATATGGGAGCTGAGCTGCCTACTTCCATTCAAGGGCTATCTTAACTAGATGTCACAAAGTTTACTCTGAATAAATGCTTCTTGAATTTACTAAATAGATCACATTTTATGAAAAGTAAGAGCCAAGAAAACTATGACACATAGCACTATTTTTAAAAGTTTACTGCAGGGGGGCAGTTAGGTGGGGCAGTGGATAGAACACCAGCCCTGAAGTCAGGAGCACCTGAGTTCAAATCCCGCCTCAGACACTTGACACTTGCTAGCTGTGTGACCCTGGGCAAGTCACTTAACCCCAACTGCCTCAAATACCCCCCCCCAAAGTTTACTGTATCTGTAAAATGGGGATAATAATAGCACTTATCTCTCATAGTCGCTGAGAGGATCAACTGAGATAATCATTGGAAAACATTTAGCAAAGTGTCTGGCACAAAGTAAACATATAGATATTAGTAGTAGTTTGGATGTATGAACAATGAATTCATGCTTCTCAAAATATAACTATAACAAACTGATATCATCCAGTTATTTTATAAGGTGACTCTATTGGTATTTTTAAAGAAAGCTCATAAAATCATCAGATTATAGAATTATAGGATTATAGATTTCTTTAATTTACATGCTTCCAAAAACTACACGTTTTCTGAATTCTGTAAAAATTCGAGACACCATACACTCCAAATTATGTGATAATGAGCTATATTTAAGCAGTAATGTCAAATTCAAATTCCCTGTGGGTCTCATACTAACTTAGAAAAACACAAATTAACATTATGTTATATTGTATTTTTACTTATTTTGTTAAACATTTCCCAGAAACATTTTAATCTGGTTTGGGCCCACTTGGGAGACACTGGCCCAAAGTCAAGTCTGATACTTCACTTTTAGAGGGTATTGTACAGGGATTCTTAACATTTTTTGTATCATGGACCCCTGTGGCAGATGGGTGAAGCTTACAGACCCCTTCCTAGAATAATGTTTTTATTTTTATTTATTATTATTTTTTTTTTAGTGAGGCAGCTGGGGTTAAGTGACTTGCCCAGGGTCACACAGCTAGTAAGTGTTAAGTGTCTGAGGCCAGATTTGAACTCAGGTTACTCCTGACTCCAGGGCCAGTGCTCTATCCACTGCGCCACCTAGCTGCCCCCCTAGAATGTTTTTAAATGCATAAAATAAAATACATGGAATTATAAAGAAAACCAGTTATATTGAAATTCAGTTATAAGGATATTTAAAAAAATTAATTTCCTGGGTAAAGAACCCTCAGACAAGTGGACTTTCACTAAAATTAGGCTGAAAGAGTAGCCTGTAAGTAGACAAGAATATGTTCTTAAGTGTATTACTAAGGTCCCTGATTTTAAAGCAACAAAGTGAAAATCTGTATTCCTAAGGTGACAGATGAGAGCTACTTACATTTCCCTCCAGCCCTTCTAAAATTTCTACCTCTGAATTTAATTCTCCCAACCAGTTTTGTCGATACATACAAAAGCTTTCACTGGTTTACAAGTAAGGGAGCTATTTGAGGAGCTCAGGTTTTAAAAGGACATGTGCAAAAGAAGGTATCACTCATGCATAACCAAACAAATACAAAAAGTGACATAATCTTGTGAGAACAGTGTCAGGAAAATTTAAGGTAAAAGGTATAGTAGGGAAGAGAAGGTAAAGATAGCAAAAAAATTTAAATAAAATTTTTAAAGAGACAAAAAGATTTTTAATGATTTCTGGTCTTCCTTATCTACCAAGCTTCACTCTACCTTAATTCATCCTCCAGTGATTAATCCAATACGCTACCAGATCACTCTTCCTGAAACACTGCTTTCATTGTTATTTATGCTGAAAAGCCTTTAGTGGTTCTTTAAGTGTTGTCTGTGTGACCTTGGACAAGCCACCCCCAACTTTCTAGTCCTTACTATTCTTATTTGTAAAGGAATAAATGGAACTCTGTGATCTTTTTAGTCCTGTTCTGCCCTAACATTCAATGACTTTGACTGAAATTTTCTATTATTTTAGATGAAATTTAGCTTACTTTTCAGCTACCTTGTTCCTCTGAGTCTTATTCTAACTTTTGGTCGAGTTTTTTTCCCCCTCTTAATAGTATTTATTTATTTATAAGACTTTTTTTTTTTCCTTTTGGGGCAATGAGGATTAAGTGACTTGCCCAGGGTCACATAGCTAGTAAGTGTCAAGTGTTTGAGGTAAGATTTGAACTCAGGTCCTCCTGAATCCAGGGCCAGTGCTTTATCCACTGCGCCACCTAGCTTCCCCCTCTTAATAGTATTTTTTACCAATTACATGTAAAGATAGTTTTCAACATTCATTTTTGTAAGAGTTTGAATTCCAAATTTTTCTCCCTCCTTCCCTTCCCTCCCCCACTCCCCAAGACAACAAGCAATCTGATATAGGTTCTATTTGTACCATCGTATTAAACATATTTCCACATTAGTCATGTTATAAAAGAATGAGAACAAAAAGGAAAATTTGGTTTTCTACCTTGAAAAACATCTAGCTCCCTAAAAATTCCTTCTTCTCATAATTCTTCTCTTTTTTTCTATTACCTGGATATCTTCTGTACATTACGCTACTGAAGTTATGATTTTTCATCTAACAAATAATAAACACTTCTCTGTGAAAAGCACTTGGCAATTTATAAACAAGTATTAGATGGACTGGACACTTGAGGACTAAAAGAATTTATAGTGACATAAAAAGATGCTTATGGACTAAGGTTAGTTTGGGAAACTTCAAATGGAGATTAATCACATCAACTTTATGGACTGGATTTTGATGTAAAAACTACCAGAGATGAGGGCTAAATCCCCAGAGGGCTGATGGTACTTTTGCCACAGGGTACAGAATACAAAGCTTTCCCTTCTACCCCACTGCATCATAGCCAACTCTTGGTGACCCCTTTTGGGGGTTTCTTGGCAAAGATACCGGAGTGGTTTGCAATTTCATTTTACAGATGAGAAAACTGAGACAAACAGGGTTAAGTGACTTGCCCAGGAACACAGAGCTATTAAGTGTCTGAGGTCAGATTTGAACTCAGGAAGATGAATCTTCCTGACACTCTACCCACTGTGTCACCTAGTTGCCCCTTAAATATAATAGAATTCGTATACTTGAGTTGGCCTTGGGCCAATGTTTTGAAATATGGGGACATCCCAGGAAGATATATAAAAGGGAAGCATAGACATAGGCAGATAGAGAGTACCATTTAATGAAGATTACATCCCAATATACAACAGTGTTGAGAACAGATTACCTCACAAAGCTGCATTTCTTTTTTCCCTCACTATCCTAATGCCCAAAGCTAGGATGTCATTTCTGCAGATTTCTTTTTGGAAGACATGGCCCCCTAACTCCTTCTCTGCTGTAGTATTAGATTAGAAGAGTCTTTTGCCTATACGGAGTTGAAACAACTAAGAATCATCCCAATTTCTTTTTTTTCATTAATCCATCTGGTTTACAACTTATATTATGCAAAGGAAAGATAATTTTAAGTATCATTCAATAATAAATATTTGTGGTAGCACCAGCCTCGTGTCAGCACAATGAGATGTGGCAGTGAAGAAGAGAAGTTGCTTAACCTCTCCAGGTTCTCATTTCTATAGTGAGTTGAACTATATGATCTTTAAGGTCTCTTCCAACTCTAAGTGCTTATTTCAAAAGTACCTGGGTCAAAAATTGTTAACCTGATTCATATCAGATAGTGATTTGAATAAATAGTCAGTACCCTGGCACACTGCACTTACTCTCTGGCACAAACTTAGGTTTGGATTTTTACCATACATTTAAATGAGCTACTATACAAACAACAATGCTGGCTTCTTCTACTGGTTGCTCTTTTATGTTGCAGAAACACTAGTGAAGTATTTTCAGTTTTTAGCAGGTGTCATAGTTTTGTTTTTCTTTCATTTCTTGTTGTACACACTGCCCAAACTTTTTTTCCCCCTAACCAGTTATTACTTTTTTTCTGCCCCAAATACAAAGGTGTAATTTCAATGCATTAAAGTTTTTCTTTATATAACCTGTTTCCTGATATATGAAATATATTTCCAATTACTTCTATCTTTCTTTCTTTTGTACCTCTTCTTCTTTTCAACATCTCACCTTCTCTCTTTTTTAAACATTATCCCTTTTGAAGTATACCTGGAACACAAGCCATAGGAATAGGTTAGTCATTACATCTTTTATGTATGAAGATGATATTGAAGGTAAATCATCATTCTTTCTATGTTCTAGATCTAACTGTCCAGAGTAATATGTAATAATTCACTTTTCTAGACTGAATACACATAAAAACAATGATTCTTTGGTATATGGCTATAGCATTATTTAAAACCCTGCCTCTCTATGGAGGCTCTTTTTAAAAAGTGTCATACCATCTCTGATGATAGAATGCCAAGCTGGTCTTGTGGTTTCCCAACCACACAAAACTACGCCAGATTGTAGAGGTTATTGAATGCTACTAACAAGGATCAGATTTTGGGGGTTAGTGAGACAACGAGACAACCTACTTTCAGAAATGCTTTTCCCAGGTCACAGTCTCTTCTATACCACACTGCAATATTTTGATTGAGAAATACAATAAGGTGGAATTTGTAATCTGGAGATTTTAATAATTGCTTCAATGGCTTTTCAGTTTGTAACTTAAATTACAAGTTGTAACTTTTCATTAACTTTTTCATTAACTTTTCATTCAAGTACTTGAATGAAAGCTGATTATAGTACCTGAAAAGCCAGAGTTAAGACCCAAAAGAAAAATTTAAAGGAAGCTAGAACCTGAAAGTCTTAGCTGACTTCATGTACAAGGATAACTATCATATGGAAGATAGCATCTGTTCTCCATCTCTAATAAGGACAAAACAAAATGAAATTAAATAGGCTTAAAGTACGATATGTGGGATTCAGAAGAAAACTTCCTGAAATTATCATCAAATGTGAAACTAGGTTACGCAGAAAGTTGATAAATCTTCCAGGGAAGTCTTGAACAAAGAAACAAACACTAGTTTAGAATGTCTTTGTAGCAGGACTGGATGTAAGAATAAATCTTTTACATTCCAAGGCAATCAATTTGTAAATCTGCTTTGACACAAATAAATTGCTACAAGCAGAAATAGGAAGCACAAATAAAATGTAAATAATGATACTTGTACTACATATTGTAAAAAAAAATTATATCTAATCTAACCTGGAAAAATTTATATAATTGGATTTATGAAAAATTATAACTATATGAAAAATTATAAGTTTAGAGAAATTATAATTGGGCCATAAGTCCTGCCGAGGTCGCCATTCAAATGTGAAAATATTTTATTAACTAGCCTAATTTGGGGGGCTAATCTGACTGGAGAATTAATCTGGGGACTTTTGACTATTTGGCTATCAAGACTGCTATTAATTTAATGTGGGCTATTTATAAAGTTCCACCACACTGTGCCACTCCCAAATTGATAAGCAAAGGATAAAGAAGCCTCTTAACTAAATAATCAAAGCAGAGTTTATTTATGAGATACTATTTAAAATTAAAAATACAGGGAAATAAAATGTACAACCTGACTGCATTGCAGTGTCTCTCTTTCCACTGTATCTCTTTACCACCTGCTGGGCCTGGATCTTCTTTAATAAAATAAGGGCCTTAGCCACCTCTTGCCTTAGGGCACTCAGGTCCTTTATTCTAACTCTGAGCCCCTTTCATTTTGTAAATCCCCCTGCTTCTAACTTTCCTCTCCTTACTGCCACCGCTGAACCCCTGTGTTTCTCTCTCACTGACCTTCCGTCTGTCTGTCTGTCTGTCTGCTCTGTCAGTCTCCCTTAGGCCTCTCTTTTCTCTGCTCCTAGACCTTCTTGTCTTCTCCTGTGTCCTTGTAGCCCCGTCTGTCTTCTCCAACCTTTGCTATCTTGTCAGCCGCTCCTTGACTTCTTCTCCCCCTCCTGTCTCCTTGTCCCACCCCCTGCTGTCTAACTCCCAGGTCTATATATATATATATATAGCTAATCCACCAAGCTAATCCACCAGCCAGGGCTGGGGGGATGCTTGAGCATCCCATGCCTCAGCACAGGCTATCCAGGATCTTTCGGATAGCTCCACTCAGGTCGGAGGGAGCTGGGGGCTTTTTTTCCCCCCACCTGTCTGACCTGGTGTCTTATACAGCCCACAAGGCTTTTTGGCTCAGCTGAAGCTGAGGGGGAGGGGCACCAGCACCTCCCACACAGAAGAGACCCTGAGGGCCTAAGGTTTTCTAATCTCAGCCTAAAGGTAGGGTCCCCAAATCAAAATAAATTTCCACAATATCTCACATAGTTGTGAGGATCAGGTGATATCTATCTATATCATATAAAGACCTCTGTAACTATAAAGCCCTATACAAATGTTTGTTGGTGGTATTATTCAGTCATTTTAGTCATGTCTGACTCTTGGTGACCCCTTTTGGGATCTTCTTGGCAAAGATACTGGAGTGGTTTGCCATTTCTTTCTCTAGCTCATTTTACAGATGAGGAAACTAGGGCAAACAGGGTTAAGTGACTTGTCCAGGATCACAAAGCTAGTAAGTGTTTGAGGCTGAATTTGAACTCAGTTCTTCCTGACTCCAGGCCCAGAACCACCTAACTGCATATGGTATTATAAGAGATTTTAAATATTGTCTAGTCTAACTATCCACTTCTTTATGAGGCCAAGAGAGGCAAACTAACTTATCCAAGTTTACTTAAGTACCAAACGGGCAAAAGTACAGATGCAAACTCAGGTCCTTTTAATTCCAGATACCAAGTTATTTCCACTAAGCATTCATTTATTTTGTCATCACAATCCTGTGGGATAAAAGAATAGTACAAGTACTACTGTCCCCATTTTATATATGAGAAAACTGAAGCTCAATAAAGTTAAGTGACCTCTTTAAGGTCACATAGTTATTATATGTAGGAGTTACAATCTGGACCCGGGCTTTCAAGTTTAGTGCTCTTTCTCCTACACTGTGTTGACTCACAAAACCATGAGGCAAACAATTATTATAGTGCAATAAAATCTCATTTAACAAACTAATTAGTACAAATTTATTTACCAAATTGGTGAAAAATCTGTTACTGGGTTAAAAAATCCCAATGAATTTTCAAAACAACTATAAAAACTTAATTAAAGCAACTTATCTATTTATTTTGTAGGCAAAAGACTTTATTTAGATGTTTTTTCAGAGTGCATCAGACTTATGAAAATTAGTACATTTAGTTAAGCAATTCAGGAAGTCTGAGGCATAGGAAATAGCTGGAAGGAATCCAAACAGTAATGAAATAGCAAATTCTTAAAATAAGGTTATAATAGAAATATATTTACAAAAGAACAATATATATTTTGTGAAGGCTTTTGGAATTTTGAAATACCTTTAAGGAAGCATTGACTTTGTTTCTTGTGGGATGGACAATTTTTTATATATATATATATATATATATATTTTCATTGTAGCTTTAGCCCCTAGTACAGTGCACACAGAAAGCAAGCATGTGAGGCAGGATTTGAACTCAGTTCTTCCTGACTCCAGGACAAGCATTCTATAGATAATGTTGTAGTAGGAGCTTTAAACATTTGGTGAATTTAATTGGCTTGTTAATCCTCAATTAGATGCCAGTGTCTTTTTTTTTCCTTGCAACAAACATTTATTTTATTTTCTCCAGTTACATGTAAAGGTAGTTTTCAACATTCATTTTCATAAGATTTAGAGTTCCAAATTTTTCTCCCTCCCTCCCTTTCCCCCGTCTGCAAGACAGCAACCAATCTGATATAGGTTATATATGTACAATCCGTAAGTGCTTTTTTTTTTTTTAAAGTCTGTTGAATTAATATCATTTCTTTCTCTGGGAGTGGACAGTATGCTTCATCATTGGTCCCTTGGGATTGTCTTGCATCATTGTATTGCTGAGAGTAGTTAAGTCATTCACAATTGTTCATAGAACAATACTGCTGTCACTATGCACAATGTCCTCCCAGTTCTGCTCACTTCACTATATATCAGTTCATGTGAGTCTTTCCAGGTTTTTCTGGAATCATTTCTTATAGCACAATAATATTCCACTACAATCATGTACCACAGCTTCTTCAGTCATTCCCCAATTGATGGGCATTCCTTTGATTTCCAATTCTTAGCCACCACAAAGAGTTGCTATAAATATTTTGGGTACAATTTTCCCCTTTTTTTCTTTTTCACATTACAATTAACTGTTTCCCTCCATCTTATTCCCTTCCCCATGATATTTACTCTATCTATCTTGTTTTACCCTATCCCTCTTCAAAAGAGATTTGCTTCTGTCTGTCCCCTCCCCCAAACTGCCCTCTCCTTTTGCCCCTCTCTCTTTATCCTCTTCACCTCCTATTTTTTTGGGGGGGTTTGTTTTTTTTTTTTTTAGTGAGGCAATTGGGGTTAAGTGACTTGCCCAGGGTCACACAGCTAGTAAGTGTTAAGTGTCTGAGACCGGATTTGAACAAAGGTACTCCTGACTCCAGGGCCGGGTGCTTTATCCACTGTGCCACCTAGCTGCCCCTTCACCTCCTATTTTTATGCAGAGTTAGATAGATTACTCCACCCAATTGAGTGTATATGTTAATCCCTCCTTACGCCAATTCTGATGAGTGTTAGGCTCATTTACCGCCCAGTTTAAATTGTTTACTCCACCCATTTGGGTGTGTGGCAACCAATTAATTTAACTCTAAAAGTCTAAATTCCTCCATATCTACCCAAAAAAAGTTTCATCAAAGAAATAATTCTAATAGTCTGGATTTACCTTTTTTTTCTCCAGTGAAGGGTACAAAGTCTTCTCTGTCTTTGTGCTCCAATGCTTCCTTCTCCAAGTATGAAAGCAGATGTTCTCTGTCAAAAGGTCCTGTGGCATTCTTAGTAGTCTGATTTTTTTGCCGGAAGCCTGCAGGTAGAAGTGCATTCTACCCCCCAAATAAAAAAGAACTATTACAATGGCAAGTTACATTTAAACCACACATAAATCAGACTATTTTGTTTATGTAAAAATATCTTTCATTATAAACAAGTACTATGTGAACTTAATGACTGTATAAATTTAAATGAATATATCACATAAATAGAAACAGAAGGCATGACATAGCAATATCATAGCATCAACATTAAGTGTTCTATTATTATGAACTATGTGAACACATTTTAAAGTTCTTCAACTAAAACTAAAACAAAAGTTTAGGTAGACAGAATTCATTTTATTAATCACTCATTCATATTTTCATAGAACATGTTTTAGTGATTTAAAATATCAGGCTTTAGTTTCATATCCTTTTGACATTAAGCAAAATGAATTTTCTTGATGTCTAAAATGATTTTGAAGACTATTTTAAACATTTCAGAGATCTATTATTTCCCCAATGTGGGTACTTCTATACTTAATGAATAACAAACTCTTTACATTTTGGTAGAATCTTCAAGAGCAGGAATGGTTGTAAAAGTTGACTATTCTGCAAGTCGATGTAATAGTGAACCTCTCCAAACTTGGCAAGGCTGATCCTTGGATGATAGGCAGAATCCATACCTACACCTGACACCTTTACAAGGTAGAAGCTTCCAGAGCTTGAACTTTTTCCCCCCACTAGTAAGAATTTTATTTTTCCCCAATTACATGTAAAAACAAAATTTAACATCGATTTTTCAAATTTTTGTGTTCCAAATTCTCTTCCTCCCTTTCTCCCCATCCCCACTTAAGAACTGAAGCAATTCAATATAAATTATACATATGTAGTCATGCAAAATATTTCTACATTAGTCAGGTTGTGAAAGAAAAGAGATGAAAAAAACTTTAGAAAAAGGAACTAACAAAAAATTATGCTTCAATCTGTATAGAGCTTGAACTTTGTTTTTTGTTTTTAGTGAGGCAATTAGGATTAAGTGACTTGCCCATGGTCACACAGCTAGTAAGTGTTAAGTGTCTGAGGCCAGATTTGAACTCAGGTACTCCTGACTCCAGGGCCGGTGCCCTATCCACTGCCCCGAGCTTGAACTTTCAATGAAAACCTTGAAGCACCTAGGATTCATCTCCACTCCATGATGAGGTATTGGAAGAAGATCTTATAGTACTTATATTTTTTAACATGCACAAAAGCAATGCCATAATATATGCAAAATTCTTTTTTTTTTTTTTTTTGCGGGGCAGTGGGGGTTAAGTGACTTGCCCAGGGTCACACAGCTAGTAAGTGTCAAGCGTCCGTGGCCAGATTTGAACTCAGGTATTCCTGAATCCAGGGCCGATGCTTTATCCACTGCGCCACCTAGCTGCCCCCATATGCAAAATTCTTGTCAAGAAGAACTTTGTTTTTATTGCTATAAGTTTTTGTTGAAAAATACTTAAATTACACATCAAACCATTTGGTTTTGTTTTGAACAAATGTACTATTGTACATAGACAACAGGGTCCAAAAAATCTCAACAGGTAAGAACAATGGGTGCTTGAATGCAGATAAATGTGAACTCCTGCACTTAAGTTAGAAAAATCAACTATAGCAAATTAAGAATGGGAAGCTGCCTCCAACTTCAATGTGAGCCAAAAGTGTGGTTTTGATTTCCAATAAAGCTAATACAATTTAAAACTACCATTTAGAGAACTCCAGAACAAAACAAGTAACAATATCACTAGTATCTGTACTGGTCAGATCACTTCTGAATTCTCTTTTGACCACTACATTTAAAAGGCACACTGAAACTGAAAGACTGAAATACATTCAGAGGAGAGAGACCAAGATGGGGAGAAGGCCCAAACTAAAGGAAATACTGAAGGCTTTGAATAGGAAAACTTGGAAACACGATGAATTAGGAAGAACGTGATGGCTCTCTCTAAATATGTGAAGGGCTGTCTTGTAGAAAAGTAATTAGTCACATTCTAGGTCCAGTGGAAAGACTAGGGTGGAAGTTATTTAGGAAAGTTTAATGTAAGACAGTACTTCCTAACAATTAGGACATTCTGAAAATGGAATGGATGTATCCAGGTGTTCAAATAAAAGGCAGATGAGTGTACTTGTGGACAGAGCACTGGACCTGTAGTCTGGAAATTCAAATCTAGCCTTTGATGCTTACTAGCTGTATCAATGCACAAGATTAATTCTTTTAACTTCTCTCTGTACTTTGGTTTCCTCTTCTGTAAAACAGGGATAATGATAGCATCTCCCTCTCAGAGTTATTGTGAAAATCAAATGAGATCATATTTATTAAAAATAAAACAACAATTTTAGTTTTGGAGCAGGTAGGGGCACCACTGTGCTCACGGGCCTGGAGTCAGGAAGACCTGAGTTCAAATACAGCCTCAGACACTTACTAGCTACGTGACCCTGGACAAATCACTTAACCCTGTTTGTCTCAGTTTCCTCATATATAAAATAAGCTGGAGAAGGAAATGGCAAACCACTCCAGTACCTCTGTCAAGAATACCCCAGGGGCGGCTAGGTGGCGCAGTGGATAAAGCACTGGCCCTGGATTCAGGAGTACCTGAGTTCAAATCCGGCCTCAGACATTTGACACTTACTAGCTGTGTGACCCTGGGCAAGTCACTTAACCCCCATTGCCCCACCAAAAAAAAAAAAAAAAAAAAGAATACCCTAGATGGGGTCGAGGAAGAGCAAATATGACTGAAATGACTGAACAATTTATAAAGCACTTTGCAAATCTTATAGCACTATATAAATGCTAGGTGTTATTATTACACTTTAGAGGGCATTCATACTTTGGAGCAGATGATCACTATGAAAAATCTAAGTTTCTATGACTCTATTGCTGATTGTTGTAGATTTCATAGGTGGATTGACAACTCCTCAATTAATTTATGGCTACTGTATAAATACATTAGAACTTTCCTAAGGAGTCCATAATAGGGGGTTTTATGTATTAGGTTCCATACATGACAACACAATGTTATAAAAGGGAATGGAACTGCTGGAGGCAAGGAGGGCAGGAGGTAATAGTTTGAGACTTGCCATCTGCTTTCCACACACTGTATTTTTATCAGTATAGCCCAAGAATAGTCAGAAATGGTAAGCATTATGAATTGTGCTCTCAAATGACAACAGAATAAACTGTCTTTCTAGGATCTCACCAGTACATAATAGAGATAGCCAGAAGTAGTATATATACATCCTTTTTAGAAAATACAAAGGCCAAACACGTGTGGTTATCTCCTGTTTCTAGGAACTCTTGTGTTGTATTAGAGATGACAGAATCTGTTCAAGAAGCAAAGGGCAAGACTGATGCTTTGTTTTTCAACACTCAGGTAATCTGTTTAGATAAACATTGTAGATAAAATCCTTCCATGATGCATTATATGATAAATAAAAAATCATAATAAAAGAAATATATCCTGTTCTAGAGGATTATGCTATAGTAATAATGTTGTGTTCATTTTGTTGCCCTGAAATTCTCTACTTGGAATAATCCAGTATGAGGAATCTGTCATCCCAGTACAGTGCTGTGGAAAGAATGCTTCATCAGAGGACCTGCTTTTCATTATACCTCAATGACAGTGATAATACTGGTCCCCATGGATCCTACCAGGTAATGGTTATTTTCTCATTTAAAAAAAGTCATTTTTAAAGAAAATGGCTGATAGGAAAAAAACCACCCCAAAACATTTATTGCACTGGATAACTCACTGTAGAGAATTCTGTAGTCCCAATGGGCCATCTGCAGGGATCCATAATTAATTGCATTTATGTTGTAATGGTACTTGTTATACAGTTTGTCTCATTTATGGGGAAAAGTTTTAAAGTCATTTCCTGATACTGCATTGGGTATGTTTTTTTCCAACTCTAATTTTCCACTGGAATTTTGAAAACAAGAGGAGAGGGCTGCTGCCCTTACCATTAAGAATGTAACTGGAGACATGTAACATATGCACATGAAAACGATTTTGGAATGCTTTCAAAGCAAATTAATAAAATGTGCCATCATTCACATATGAAGATATTACAGAAGGACATGTATTTTAAGTTGTTTTTTGCAAAACTACCAATATACTTGCATGGATTTCATCAGTACTTTCTTGTCAGGTTGTTCCCTTTGTGAAACACAGTCATTAAATGGCTGGTTAGAATTCTAGTTTACATCTGTGAGTCTGAATCATGAAAGAAATCATAGCTAACTGGCTCACATGGGATATAAGCCCTAAGCAACATGCTCTAATTAACCAATCTAATCATAAATAAAAGTTAAGAAGCAGGTTAACTCTCATTAAGATGGAATTCCTGGGAATTAAAATATCCTTTTTTCTCATTCCTTGTTAGTTATGACATATAAGCTCATGTACAAACATTCTGTGTTTGTGGTATAACTACTCTGAAATAGGCAATGAATTAGTACATTTAAAATGGCAGGGAAGAGGAAGAGAAACTCCCATATTACAAAGAGCTGTCTTGTACAATCTTTCTTACCCCACCCATCTTCCATTTTTTCCCCCTACCTCATGGATTCCTGCCTAGGGGCAAGTGAAGTTGGTTGGAACTTTAATGTTTTTCTGGCTAAGGCAACTGAGTCTGCTATTATTCTACCTAGGAGCACTGAATTGCTTCAAATGTCTTTCCCTATGAAAAAAACAAACAAGTCACAGGAATCTGGCATTCCTTTTCTTGTTTAACTTTCACATGACAATGCCAGTTAATAACTTCAGAATCCAATTCCCACTGTAGTGAAGGAAGAGATTGGGACAGAGGGAGGGCAAAGAGGAATCCGCCCTAACTTGTAAAAATGGGATAGCACCCTTTCTTTGCTAAATGTCATAGAATAAATCATGCTCTTCAAAGACTCAACAAGCAACATCTGGAAGTGGGGAAGTCTGAAAAAAATGCTGTGTACAGAGGTTGAGTCAAATCTTTCTATCTGAGAAGTAGAATGTAAATTATTAGCAAATAAGGCATATGAGTATCCATTTGGTATAAAAAACTATTCTACTACAGTGTGAATTAGAACTGGAAGGAAGGTCCTCTAATCCAACCTTCTAATTTGATAGATGAAGAACCAAGATCCAGAGAGGTTAACAAAATTTGCCAAAGGCCACACAGGTAGTGATAGAGCCAGGGAGTAAACCCAGGTCCTCTGATGAAGCATTCTTTCCACAGCACTGTACTGGGATGACAGATTCCTCATACTGGATTATTCCAAGTAGAGAATTTCAGGGCAACAAAATGAACACAACATTATTACTATAGCATAATCCTCTAGAACAGGATATATTTCTGTTATTATGATTTTTTATTTATCATATAATGCATCATGGAAGGATTTTATCTACAATGTTTATCTAAACAGATTACCTGAGTGTTGAAAAACAAAGCATCAGTCTCAGTAAAAATACAAAAACAAGTTAGTTATACCCAAAGGAATATACATGTGGTAGTGATAGTAGAAAATTACTTTTAATACCAAAGAAAGTTTTATGAAGAAAAAGCCAAAATTTATCCTAAATAAGCACTTATAATTACTGTCCCAGCATACAGTTATCAAGTAATATTTAGCAAAGTAAAACAACTTAGAATGGAATAGGATGTAATTTAGCAAAGAGTCATCATTTCCTCAAGTATATCACTCAACTCTAAGGAAGTTCTGAAAAGTATAAATCTAAATCAAGGTCAACACAGTGGTTTTTACTTTAGCCACAGGTCACTTTTTTTTTGGGGGGGGGGCGGGGCAATGAGGGTTAAGTGACTTGCCCAGGGTCACACAGCTAGTAAGTGTCAAATGTCTGAGGTCAGATTTGAACTCAGGTCCTCCTGAATCCAGGGCCAGTGCTTTATCCACTGCGCCACCTAGCTGCCCTGGCCACAGGTCACTTCTAACCTAAAAGAACCTATGGAGAGACTCAGTCAGCTTCTGGTCAAATGACAGATGAGTGAACTTTGGATATTGCTAAGGATCTAGTTCACTTGGAGCCCTAGGGCTACCTGAGGCCCATTCAAAAGACGACTTAAAATTAATCACTCTGTCCAGCACTCTTCAGACTTATAGATGTCCTACTGTAGGGCCAAGTAGGATCTGTCAAATATTCTCTGGGAGGCAATAAACCTAGAAGCAAAATAGCTTTTAAGAACTGGATAGAAAAATAGCTTTTGTGCATTTTCATCTTACTACATTCCAAGTCACACTCAACCTTCTATTTAGTCAACAAACACTTCATAGGGAACATGGCATTTCAAGAGGCTCTGAAGACAGGGAATTAGGGAGATCATTTTGGATATAAATAGCAATGTTAATAAAGATAAGAATAAAGCCTGTAGTGGAAAATAGTGAAAGCACATTGATTTCTACATAGAAGAGGAAAAAGCTGGAAAGAAAGATGGGACTAAAAAATGTATTTGGATGAAAATCAAGACACTTTTCATCCTTTCTCTCAGTAATACCCACCTCAGGGTCAAGGTCATCAAGAACAGTTTCCAGCTGTTTTAGTTCAGTCTCTGAAAGTTTACCAAGGAGCTCATCTTCATCAAGATCCTTGTACTTCTCCAAGTCCTTTCGGAAGGGGAGTGCCATGATTTGTGGAGTAGAATGTCACTCAATTTTGGCCACCTTTCTAAATCAGTTATGATTGCTTTTTGTTAAGCTGTGGAAAAAGTAACAGTGTTATTATTAATAGTATCTTCTTAAATCCAACAAAATCTAGATGATATTTTTAGAAGTTTGAAAGTAAAATATTTCTTATTCATACATACGTGTGTGTGTGAGTATGTGTGTTCAGATTTAGGTCAAAATATACATCTAATCTATTATGAATCCCAAAATATCACTGTCTTTGTGGTAGTTAAGTTTTGCTAACAAAGAGTATCATCAATTATTTAGCACCTGATTATCCTGTTTATGTATTATCAAGCTCTTTGTACACTTCTGCTCTCCTGCCATCTAACTGGGATATTTCTCATTTCTATTTCCATCACAAAGTAGATAAAGAAAAGCAGAACTTGGCAGTTATTTTAGCTACATTTTAGATGTTCTAATAGGTTTGGAGAACAGAATACTACATATATGAATAGAATATTTACGATGCAATTTCATGTAAGCACATACTATGTGTAGGAACAGTGCAAGGTCCTGGAGAAAAAAGACAAGTTTCCTGCACTCAAAGAATTTACAATCTAGTAATCTATGTAGTTTTGACTATTGTAAGAGAAATCCCTTACTTGGCAAAACTGATATATTTCCACAACGTTTCCCTTAAAGTATATTTCTGCTAAGTAAAAACTCTTTTTCCACTTTCATTATGAAATGAGTCATGTGGAAGAACAATCTGGTCCCAGGTCACACTTAATAACAACACTTAACCTAATTGTTTTTTGAATGTTTTTTGAAATTGCATATTTATAACAAAAATGGAAAATATTGGATGTTGGAGATGTGGGAAATCTGGGACACTAATCTACTGTTGGTGGAGTTGTGAAAAGATCCAACCATTCTGGAGAACAATTTGGAACTATTCCCAAAGAGCTATAGAACTGTGCATAACCTTTGATTTAGAAATACCATTGGTAGGTTTACATCTCAAAGACATCCCCCAAAAGAGAAAAAGACCTATTTGTAAAGAAATATTTATAGCAGCTCTTTTTGTGGTGGCTAAGAATTGGAAATCAAGGGAATGCCCATCAATTGGGGAATGGATAAACAAGCTGTGGTATATGATGGTGATGGAATATTACTGTGCTATAAGAAATGACAAGCAGGATGATTTCAGAAAGGCCTGGAAAGACTTGTATGAACTGATGTATGGTGAAGTGAGCAGAATCAAGAGAACATTGTGCATAGAGACAGCAAAACTCTTTGATAAAGAACTGTGAAAGACTTAACGATTCTCAACAATACAATGATCCAAGACAATCCCAAAGGACTATTTATGAAACATACTATCCACCTACAAAGAAGGAACTGATATTGATGGAACACAGACTGAAGCAAGTGATTTTTCACTTTCTTTCATTTTTTTCTTTTACTCAAGTTTTCATAGCAAAATGACTAATATGGTAATATTTTACATAATCATACATGTATAACCTATATCTGATTGCTTACTGCCTCAGGGAGGGGTGAGGGGAGGGAGGGAAGGAGGGGTAAAAATTGGAACCCCAAACTATAAATAAAAATGTTTATTACTTTAAAAAAAAAGAAACTGCATATTTAAAATGAAACAAATTTCTGACAGAATCAGAAATACTTAAAATGTTACATATTTATATTGTAAGTCAAAGCATTAGCAGTTTCTCCAGCTCTCATTTGTACCATTCTGCTTTTCATAAAGGGAAAAATTATAGTACAATGGAACAGCTAGTCTAGCTGGTGAATCAAAGACATGGATTTTAGCCCCAGCTCTGCTAACATTTGTATGAACAAGTCACTTCACTTCTTGGGCTTAGACTTCTCACCAAAAAAGGGGACTGGCTTCATGATCTTTATGGTCTCTTACAGGTCTAAAATTCTATGATTTTGTTATTCATTCTAAAAGTATAATGACAATAACAAGAAGAAGATACAAGTAGGAATTTCCTTTTTTTTTTTTTTTGCGGGGCAATGGGGGTTAAGTGACTTGCCCAGGGTCACACAGCTAGTAAATATCAAGTGTCTGAGGCTGGATTTGAACTCAGGTCCTCCTGAATCCAGGGCTGGTGCTTTATCCACTGTGCCACCTAGCTGCCCCCAAGTAGGAATTTCTAAAGCTTCACTGATTTGTTTAGATTTTTCACAATTTTAAAGTGCTTCATCTAAGATTAAATTCTATTGCCTTTTTTTGTACTTATATATCATTTGAACTTAGTGGCCTCCTTCTGCACACAGCATAATATCTATCAAGTTTGTTATAGCATCCTTGGTTGGTAGAAGATGTTACATAAAGCCAAAGACTCAAATGTCTAAATTTTGTTTAGCAAGTGAAGCTCGCTATGACATCTACTTAGAATATTGTGTCAAGGCAAACAAAACTTCTGTTAGAAAGCTTTCCATAATGTTTGGTCCCTGTAGTCATATACCCCCTTCTTGTTATGTGTATGTAGTTTTGCTTTTTATAAGCTTATAACTTCAAATGCTATCCTTCACTCCAAGGACATGCATGCAGACACATATTTATACATAGTCATGAATAAGTAAGGTTGTTCTCCCCTGTTAGATCTTTGTGTATTAGAAGTTTATTCCATCTACCCTGAGTTGGTATTTCACACATAGAATTCCAAAGCAGGGTGGGAACCATAAGGAACTCTATAAAGCCTTTAATTCCTCACTTGAAGAAAACCCAAGGCCATTTTCCTAGCACTTGACAGATAATTGGCATGAATTCTGTAAGTGTTCACTGTCCTTTGTTTTTTGCTTTCACTCTTAAAACCAGTGGAAACTTCCCCTCTTTTCCCTAAAATAGGGGAAAGAGACTAGACCTGTAATTTCATTGTGAATTCCCAGATAGGAAACTGCTTCTACCAATGCAGTCCAGCCCCTTTTCTATAACTTCTAGTTTATGTCCAAATCGGAACTTGAACCCAGCTCTTTCTGACTCAGAGTTCAGCTCTATCCACTATGCAGAGCTGCTAATAATAAGACTACAAGAGACCATTTGGGCTCAGATGGACCCACAGCAACTGTCATTATAGATAAGACCCTCCACATCACTTTTGTTAGGTAATCTCGGGTAAATTAGGAAACATTCCAGTCCCATATTCTCATCTCTCAACCAATTACTGTACCCAAAGATCCAAAAGTATAGATTTGGAAACAGAGGTAGCAGATAACACCTTGTTCCCTACCAGTCACCATCCTGGAATCTCCCAAATGGAAGGAGCATCTCTAACATATGTCAGAGATGAGACTTTCATATACAAAAAAAGAAAGCCGGGAAGTCATCTCTAAGGCTGTGACACCCCTCCTATCTTGGTAACTACCATACTTATCACCCCAAACTAGACACAGATTTGGAAATATGAAGCATCCCTTCCCCATCTTCCATTTACTGTAAAGAATATCCTTTATTACATCTCATTGGGATACATAAGTTTTGTGCATGGGTTTCTTTTTTCTGCTACCTAATGTTCATGCTTAGGTTACCATGTAGTCATGCATTTGCTACCAAATGAAAGAACTGAAATGGATAGGAAAAATTAATCAATTCTCCCCCCTTTTTTTTTTTAATTCAGGGAATTCTCAACCCAAATGCTGCAATGAGGGGTCATAATTTCGATATAAACTGGTTTTGGAAAGGCATGGTTGTAATTATGTATCAAAGTGAATATATGTCAACTAGATGATAAAAGGTTCATTTAAACACTTACCATATGTAATATAGCCTACTAATCTCTGGGAGATATATAAAGATATTTATAAAACATACCCTCCAGAAATTCAATCTTATAATTAGTCTATTTAAAATACTGCAACAGTGGTCCCTCATAACTGTCTGGCAACCAGCTAATGTCCAATAATAGCAAAAAAAAAAAAAAGTAGATTGTTCCCATATTTGTATCATTATACCTAAATGGTTTTTTATAACAGAGGATTAGCACATTAACATTTGATAAATATTGGTCCACCTTTCTAACAAAACACAAAGGAGAAGAAACCAGGAAGTTCACCAGACAGTACAAAGGGGACCCTGATGTCAGGATCAAGATCTATATCCTTGAGATCATCTACTTATCATTGGACATTAAAATAAAGAAAATGTTGTTATGCTGTTTTAATTATTTATTTGAAAAGCAGTTGAAGTTGCTTTTTCCCCTTTAAGGCAGTAGGACGGCATTTGCTTTTCGAGTAATACAAACAGAATATAGTGTTATTATTTATTTATTTTTTGGTGAGGCAATTGGGGTTAAGTGACTTACCCAGGGTCATACAGCTAATAAGTGTCAAGTGTCTGAGGCAGGATTTGAACTCAGGTCCTCCTGAATCCAGGGCCAGTGCTTTAGCCACTGCGCCACCTAGCTGCCCCTATAGTGTTATTTTTTAAAGCTATTTTAAACTTAAATTTTAGTGACTTTGTCAAACAGGTTTTATTATGTGATAAGCAACTTTGTCTCAATTTCCTCAACATTTGATTCTCAATTTATCTCTTCTAACATCACCTTTATTTATTTACCACTATCTCTATATTGTATCAACTTCTCTCCCCTAACAATTCCTTTCTACAATTTCTTTGGGCCTAACTTATCAATCTGATTATATACAGAAGGGTTCCAATTTTAGCATGCACAGGGACCAGAGGTATACACTAAAATATGATAATTTATACTATGCAGAAATCTGCCATAATAGATTAGAAAAGTTTAAGGAATAAACTCAATGTATATTTTCAGAAGACTCACGTGATACAATATGGTCAGCAGGCAAAAATATATTACAATACAAGAAATGTTTCCCAGCTCTCTGTATCCTGCTGAAGCATAAGAAACAATTGGTGCTTCTCTTGCCTAATGCTTTCTGAACAATTATCAATTCTTCTTGGTTTCTGCATCCTTTGATCAACCCCTCCTCCTTCATACTATCTTCTCTTTAGATTTATGGGACATCCTCTCTTCTGGTTCTCCTCCTATCAATTTGACCACCTTTTCTCTATCTACTTTGCTGGATTTTCATACTTCTCATGCCTGCTAACATCAGAGGTTCCCCAAGGCTCTCTCCTAGGTACTCTTTTCTCCCTCTACACTATACTTGGTGATTATCAACTCCTATGATTTTAATGAAGATGACTCAGATCTACTTGTCTAGTTTACCTTTAATTTTGCATCTCCAGGGCAGCTAGGTGGCGCAGTGGATAGAGCACCGGCCCTGGAGTCAGGAGTACCTGAGTTCAAATACGGTCTCAGACACCTAACACTTACTAGCTCTGTGACCCTGGGCAAGTCACTTAACCCCAATTGCCTCACTTAAAAAAAAAAATTTGCATCTCCAACTGCCTTTTAGACATCTCAAACTAGAATGTCCTGGGGACACTTCAAATTCAACATGTCCAAAATGGGAATTAATTTTCTTTTCCCCACACCCGCCCCTCTTCTAAATTTCCCTATTACTGTCAAGGGTTTCACCATCAAAAGTCAGGCTCTTAATCCAGAAGTCATCATCAACTCCTTACTCTTTCTCAGCTAAAATCTCACCTTCTGCAAAAATCCTTTCCCAGTCCTTCTTAATCTTAATGCTTTTGCTCTGTGATTACCTCCAATGTATCCTGCATATAAATTGTTTGTACACAGTTGTTTGCATGTCATCTCCTTCATTGGACTGTGACCTCCTTGAAAGCAGGGATTGCCCCCTCCCCCTTTGTATCTGCAGTGCCTGGAACAGAGAAGCTTAATAAATGCTAGCTGACTGATTGGATAACTGTTGCTCTGTCTCCTCCACATTGTTTTTATGGCAATTTTCCTTTTGCTCTAAGAAATTATATAAAACCTCTCTATTAAGGGACCTCAGAGGTTAACCATTAATCTAAACTATATCTGGGCCAGAATCCTTCTATAACAACCTTCAACAAGCAGTCATCTAGCATATCCTTGAAGACTTTCAGTGACAAATTCAACTCCCTCCAAGGGTGGCCCATTCCACTCTTGAATAGCTCTAATTATTGAGTTTTTTCTTATATGATACCAAAAACCACTTTGCTTCTCTGCAATTTCTACCTACTGATCTAATTCTTTTTTTTTTAAAGCAACAAACATTTATTTTTTCCAGTTACATGTAAGGGTAGTTTTCAACATTCATTTTCATAAGATTTAGAGTTCCAAATTTTTCTCCCTCCCTCCCTTTCCTCCCCCCAACACAAGATTGCAACCAGGTTATATATGTACAATCCACAAGTGTTCTTTTTATCAGTTCTTTCTATGGGGGTGGATAGTAAGCTTCCTCATTATACCCTTTGGATTGTCTTGGATCATTGCACTGCGGAGAGTAGTTAAAGTCATTCACAATCGCTCACTAAACAATACTGCTGTCACTATGCACAATGTCCTCCCAGCTCTGCTCACTTCACTATACATCAGTTCATGAGTCTTTCCAGGTTTTTCTGGGATCATCTTGTTTGTCATTTCCTATAGCACAATACCATTCCACCACAATCATATAGCACAGCTTCTTCCATCATTCCTCAATTGATGGACATTCCCTTGATTCTCAATTCTTAGCTACCACAGAGTTGCTATAAATATTTTTTGTACAATTTTCCCCCCTTTTCTCTTTTTCATGATTACTATTGTTAACTGTTTCCCTTCCATCCTATTCCCTTCCCCATGATATTTGTTCTATTATCCATACTGATCTAATTCTTTCTGGGACCAAGTAATACACATAAAATCCCTCTTCCATAAAAGAGTGCGCCTTCAGAAAAGAACATTAAGGGTAATCTAGTTCAATTCCTTTACTTGACAAATTCACAGATTTGATGTTCAGAGAAGTGAACTTACTCATGATTCAAAAACATGTTCCCCCCCCCCCCAAAAAAACCAAACAGTACTATTTTTACTACCCCCTGCTACCTCTCCAACTACTGATGACAACAATCAATCGTGTTCCCTCAACTCCAAGCCTTCTCTTCTCCATGTTAAAAATCTCCAGTTCCTTCAAATGATCCCAATATGGCATATTTTCCATTCCTCTCAACATCATGGTCCACCCTCTTCTGAATAGTTTCTAGTTTGCCAATGTCCTGCCTAAAATGTGTGCCTGGAACTTAACACAATACTAGGAATATAGTGTAAACAGAGCAGAGTACCATGGAACTATGGCCCTCTTCACCATGAACAACATACCTCTACCTAATGCAACCTAAGGTCATATCTGGGGCAACGCTTTCAATGAAATGTTTTCGAGTATGACTGATGTTGTTTTAATTATATTTTTAACAATAAGCTTGTTTTTCGGTCATCTTGGAAGAGGTCTTCATGATATTATGTCTAATTCTAATAACAATGACAAAATAAGTACACGTCAATTTTGGAACCCAATTCTACTGATTCTTAATTCAGTGATATGATTTAGAAAGAAGGTTTTTCTGGTTTTAAAAAAAAAGGTTCTATATGTATAAATACAGAGGGGTGAAGAAGGAAGGGGTAATAGAAATGGAAGGGGCAAGAAAAAATAACAAGCTGTTGTGGGTATATTATTCTAACTATAAACTGCTATAAATGTGTTTGGTTTTGTTTTTTAAAATTAAATGCATAATATTTTTTCACATATCCTTCCCCAACTTCTTTCTCTCTGGTACTACTACCATCTCAGTGATACAACTCTGAAACTTTCTAGTCATCTATGATTCATCCTTCTCCATTTCCTAGATATAGCTTCTGTTATTCCAGTCGCATCCACCTCTTTGTAATCTTGTTTGGGATTTTCTTGCAAAGATTCTGGAGTGGTTTGCCATTCATTTCCTTTTCCTGCTCATTTTACAGATGCAAACCAAGGCAAACAGGGTTAATTGAGTTGTCCAGGGTCACACAGCAAGCATCTAAGTCTGAATTTGAAATCATGATGATGGGTCTTCCTGATTTCAAGCCCAGTGTTCTACAACTGTGACACCTACCTGCCCTGATATAGCTTCCACTAGACCTAATATTCTATGTTTTGTGAAAATGTCAGTAGTATTCATCCTCATCATTAATGGAGCTCATGTAGTGGGTGGCATTATCTGATAACTGGTCTTATCTGATGACAATAAAAAACCATAACTGAAAAATAAACTATAAAGAATAGTTTTATAGTAATAAAGTACAGATGCTTTTTGATGGTAACATCAAAATTCAGAAAATGACTTTAAAAAGAAAAATTTAGAAATATATTTAACTTATAGACAATTTAAAAAGTAGGGGGTGGCTAGGTGGCACAGTGGATAAAGCACCAGCCCTGGATTCAGGAGTACCTGAGTTCAAATCTGGCCTCAGACACTTGACACTTACTAGCTGTGTGACCCTGGGCAAGTCACTTAACCCCCATTGCCCTGAAAAAAAAAATTAAAATTAAATTAAGGGGGCAGCTAGATGGCGCAGTGGTTAGGGCACTGGCCCTGGATTCAGGAGTACCTGAGTTCAAATCCAGCCTCAGACACTTAACACTTACTAGCTGTGTGACCCTGGGCAAGTCACTTGACCCCCATTGCCCCGCAAAAAAAAAAAACAAAAAAAACCAAAAAAATTAAATTAAAAAGTAACAATTGGGGCAGCTAGGTGGTGTGGTGGATAGAGTACTGGCCCTGGATTCAGGAGTACCTGAGTTCAAATCTGGCTTCAGACACTTGATACTTACTAGCTGTGTGACCCTGAGCAAGTCACTTAACCCCCATTGCCCACACACACACACACACACAAAGTAATAATTACCATCTCTAATTTATTCTTCCTACAACATTTCTAATATACAATACCGGAATCAATCTGTAATTGATAACAAGTTTGTTCTGACATGAAAGTCCAAAAATGATCGCTGTATAACTGCAATTTCAATAAATGTCAGGGCTAATGGTACACTAATCAATAGATGAACTTGCTAATGAAATTTTACAGAAATTTATTCCTATTACCTTAAACACTGGATTTCAGTGGATGAACTCTGAGGTATATTTCAGTTCTAAAATCCTATGACTTCACCTTGTTAAATCATATGGTTTAAACACATGGAAGCTATTAGGAACGTATGGAGCAGAAGAAATATTTATGATCAATCTATTGAACTAGAGAAGCCCCAATATCTGTTGAAATGGAAAGGATTCTTTCATTTTCCAATGACTTCATAAGTATCTGCTTCAATTTGCTTTGGTAAAAAAAAAAGATAACCAAATCATCATCCAATTTTCTCATGGTTGCAAAGCTTATCTAAAAAACTAGCAAGAATAAATAACATACAGGATTCATGATTTGCGTAGGTATTGGACTAAATCCCTCTTTAAGTTTCTTTCTTAGAAATCTAAGCTTATTGGGGCAGCTAGGTGGCAAAGTGGATAAAGCACCATCCCTGGATTCAGGAGGACCTGAGTTCAAATCTGGCCTCAGACACTTGACACTTACTAACTGTGTGGCCCTGGGCAAGTCACTTAACCCTTACTGCCCCACAAAAAATAAAAATAAATTTTTTTAAAATCTAAGTTTATGATTCTAAAACAAAATATGAAATATTGACTGCTGGCTAATGAAAGGTATTATGTACAATATTATTCAAAAAGCACAAGGTGCCCTTTCAAAATGAAACCTGTATGTCCATCATTATAATAAGAAGAATATACTTTTTTGTAGGAAAAAATATTGATTACAGGACTAACAGTAATAAAAATAAAATTTAACCTTGTATAAAGTTGTTTGCCTATTGTTTCATAAAGATTCCTTAAATATAACTTCTCTTAAGCAAAGACTATCAAAATGGAATAGCCAGGATGGGAAGGCTGGTCCAAAGGCAAGAGCATGTAGACAAGATATTTAACATAATGAGAAGAGATCGAAGTTAGAAACGCTCACTGAAACTCTATTTAACTGTTCCCTTCTTTTCTTGGTGTTCAGTTCTACCAACTTCTTTTCTCTCTCTTCTACCCCTGTAAACTTTTCCTTTTCCTTTCTACTCCAAAACATGAGTCCCCCTTTCTAAAGATTTTTTACAAGAGGAAAAAAGGGATATACAAATTCACAAATAATATACCAAGGAAATATAGTGGAAAACAGGCATAAAGAAATCCAGTCTCAGATTGAGAAGACAAACTCTAACCTAATCCTTACCTAAAATTCCCTAGGCCTAGTTTGACCTGTCTTTGTTCAGACCTGGAACCCAAAGCTGCAGCATCCAACTCCCTTGTGTTCTCAGGAGAATGGCCTCCTCCTCGACCACCATGAAGAGGATGCGGGGACTTTCTCACCTGGATAGTTATATCACTCTTCTCAGCCAATCAGGAAGCATCCTGACTATATGACTAGCTTTAGGTGCTACACCCAAATAACTATATAATCTCCCAGCTAACTAACTTCCCTTTCCTCCCTACCAAAGATATAAATAAGGAAATACAATGGGTAAATACCATATGGTTGCCATCACCTCAAAAATCAGAAAAACTCCAAGTTAATATACAGAATGTACATCCCCCAAACAAGCAACAACTTTTTAAAAAATATATTCTTTTCTCTCTCTCCCCATTTTGCCCCATCCATTCCTTCCTTGATTAATGTCCTGGAAAAGGTGTCTGGAAGGTAAGAAAGGATGAAAGAAGTTTACTTGGGAGGAGGTTATTGAGATAATCAAATCATTTACATGGATCTTTCATGAAAAAAAGTCCTCACTCTTTTAAAGCTATGTGTGTGTGTGTGTAGGGCAGAATTAGGGATGAGGATGGAATTCAAACTATAGCAACTCCACTCTCTTAGCTCAGCAGCCAGGCTGCTTCCTGTTTGTCTTCCACCCTTCACCCACAGATGGAACCGCTAAAGAAGACATAGCCACAGTACAGTCATGACCTAAGCCACTCCTAGATGTATGTGGTAAATGCTACAGTGATCACACCATTGGCACAGTTCTCTTTTTCAATAAGCTGTTTTTCTAGAATTTTGCTTAATTGACTGATTAGAGTCAATTGCTTGGAGGAACAGATAGAAAATATTTTCAATATTTAAGAGAGAAATGACAAACACTTTGGGGCTAAGGTGGCTACTGAGTTGTATTTTTTATTTTTATTTTTTAATCTGTTAATTAACTTTAAGAGAGCCTTTCACCAACAAGATTGTGGATAAACCCAAATGTGGGAAGGGCAGTTTTGTATAAAAAACTTATCAGTACTCCACCAACAATCAAAATATTTAATCTATTCCAAATGCATACTGGAGACTAAGAGACTTTTTTCCCCAAACAGGAAGTATCATAATGACTCATTCTTCATCGTACAAAAATTCTCTTAATCAACCAAGTCAATAAATATTGGGCTAAAGGCAAAGAGTCGAAAACAAAACAGTCCAGGCCCAAAAGAAATTATGTCTTGGATAAGCAAATCTTCTCTACTCTAAAGAGAAGAACAAAGAACACCTTTTCTTTGCTTCACTTTTACTTTTTATGATCAAAACCACTCACAGATTCCTAAATTGCTTGTGCTCCAACACAAGATTTAGTTTCATTTTTGAACAACTAGCGCTCTTCTTCCTACACCTTACATCAGAATAAAAGTCCCACCTGCATGAGCTTTCTACATGATTACTTCTCAAACCAGAGTTAAATGGAGTGGGCAACATAATGAATCAAATAGCTACTTGGTAGCTTGTAACTGAAAAACTAACTCAGCTCTTAGTTATCCAATCTCACCTGGGCCCCCACCTTCATTCTTCTGTGACTGATGTTATCATCCTCTGCACCAGGCCCCTTCCATGGGTTGTGACCGCATATGGGGTTGCATAACTGAATGTGGAGGTCACAAAATTCTGGCATCAGTAAAAGGTAATGTATACCTATTTTATACATCTATATACCAGGGGTCATGTAAAAATTCATCAGGCAAAACGGAGTCACGAGTAGAAAAAGTTTAAGAGGCCCTTCTTCCATCTCCCCTTTCAGCAGAGAATATTACCTTCTATTTTACTGAGAACAAAGGCCATCCACTTGAGCTCCCTCTTCTACCCTATTTGCTACCTCAAAATGTCTACATTAACTCTTCTCATTTTCTCCTTGGTGTCAGGCTCTGAAATGGAGGTAGCCCTTCCCTTGACCAAGCCAAACCTTCAGACTGTGCCCTTGATCTTAGATGTGTCCATCTGCTCCAAAAGCTTGACCCTTTGTGATCTCGTGCCTCTTTTTTTTCATCTCTAATCCACCCATTTCTTTCTTGCTGCCTAGAAATATGCTTTTATAACCTTCATCCTCATGCCCTCAAGCAACGGTCCTGTATCTTTTCTCCCATTCACAAGCCAACTCCTAGAAAGTACCATCTTTACTCGTTGCCTCTGCTTCCCACCGCCTTCTCAAACCTTTGTGATTTGGCTTCTGATCCAAAACTCTTCTGAAACTATTCTCTCTAAAGTTATCTCAACTATTCATTGTTCCTCTCTCAGTCCTCAGACTTCCCACAGCACGACAATGACAACTGCCTCTTCTTAGACACATTTTCCTCCCTTCTCTGTCTTGGTTCTCCTTCTACTTGTCTAACAATTCCTTCTCAGTCTCCTCTGACAGATGATTATTCATTCTACTTCCCTCTCTATGTGTTCCCCAAGGCTCTCTACCTTTTTCTCTCTGTACACATATTTGGTGTGCCTATGGGTTCAATTAACATCTCTACGCATGATTCTATCTTTATATCTAGTCCTAATCTCTCTCTACAACTTTAGTCCCATATTTGTTCCACTGGCATCCCTTGACTCAACAAGTTAAAAATGAAACTATCATTTCCCTAAATCCAACCCTCCTCAAAACCTTTCTGTCAAGTGCACCAGCATGCCCTCAGTCACCCAAATTCACAAATTTGAGAGTCATTATTGACTGACTTTTCCCTTTTCATCACTTCCCCCTCCCATATAACCAACTATTGGCCAAGTCTTGCCAAGTCTATCTCCACAGCATCTCTCTCATCTGTGTCCTCTTCTCTCCACTCACAGACTATACCATGGTTCCATATTTCAAGGACTCATCATTTCTAATCTGGACTACTGCAAAAAGGTAGTAGAACAGAAAGAACACTGGATTTGTAGCCACAGGAAGTGGGAACTCTGCAGATGTCACTTATTTTACATAACCTGATACAAATCTTAATCTCCCTGGGTCTCAGTCTCCCCATCTGTTAAATGAGGAGGGTAAACTAAATGACTTCTAAGATTACTTCAAGATCTAAATCTATGATTCCTGTGTCCAGTCTTTACTCTCTCTAATCCATTCTCCAGAGTTACTAACATAATATTCCTAAGGCACAAGTCAGACCATGTCACTCCCTGCTCAAATATTTCAAGCATCTAGAATAAAATACAAACTCCTCAGCCTGGCACGTAAAACCCTCCATAATCTGTCTCCAGCCTACCTCTCCAGACTCTCTATTCAGAAACTTGACATTCCAACCAAACTGGCTTACTAGCTGCTCCCCAACTGCATGAGTCCCACCTCCCATTTCCACATATGAAGCAGTCTGAGGTCCTATGTCTGGAATGCACCTCAACCTCACCTCTATCTCTTAGAATTTCTACCTTCCCTCAAGACTTAGCTCAAATGCTACCTTTTATGATGCCTTCCAGCTCTCCCTAGCTGTTAGTGCTCTTTTCCTCCTAAATTAATAGTCATCTCTATACATGTTGTATTCCCCTATAATACTCTTAAAAGCAAGGGCTGTTTAACCTTTGTCTTGTATCCCTAGAGCTTTGCACATAAGCAGGCTCCAAATAAATATTTATTTAATTCTACTGTTAAAAGAAGCATATATTCTTCTTGACTTAACTTCTGTGAATCTCCACTTCCTGATCTGTGAAACAGGGATGACAACTGCTGACCACTTACAGGGCTATTGTAAAGAAAGCTTTTCACAAAACTTCAAGTGCTATAGAAATGTGAATTAGCATTATTATTATTATTTCCTCAATCTTCAACTGATGTATTATAGATGTGCCACATGTTATATTAACCTAGTACAAGTAATCATCACCTCTCATGGATTTACTGCAATATCTTCCAAAGTGGTCTTCCTGCCTCAAATCTCTCCTCTTTCCAATCCACTTTCCACAAGGCTATCAAAGTGATTTTCCTAAAGTAAAAGTTTCCCCTATTCACTGGCTCCTACTTCCTCTAGGGTCAAATATAAACACATCTTTAAAGTTCTTCCTGGTGCCAATCTAACTTTCCAACCTTTCTATACATTACTGTTGTCCACACTCCATGGCTAGGCCAAATGGCCTTCTTGCTTTTTCTCTTACACGCGCCTCTTTCATCTCCCATTTCGGTACCTTTGCACTGGCTTGGACTGTACTCCTTTCCTATTTCCATCTCCAAGAATCCTTTGTTTTCTTGAAGACTTGGCTCAAGTACCACCTTCTACATGAAGCCTTTCCTAATTCCACCAAGTGTTAGTGTTCTCCCTCATTAAAAAATCAGTTTTCATTTATTTTGTATACACTGATATATGTACATTTTGGGGGGGGGGGGGGTGAGCCAATTGGAGTTAAGTGACTTGCCCAGGATCACACAGCTAGTAAGTGTTAAGTGTCTGAGGCCACATTTGAATTCAAGTCCTCCTGACTGGTGCTCTATCCACTGCGCCACCTCGCTGCCCTAATATATGTACACTTTACCTCCCCCAATAGAAAGTAAGCTTCTCAAGGGGAGGGACTGTTTCATTTTTGTTGTTGTATTGCTAGTACCTAGCACAGTGCCTGACACAGACGAGGAACTTAAATTTACTTGTTGATTGATTTCTTCCAGTTCCTTCTATTTAAAAATAAGAAGATATTAAGGGTCTAATTTTTCTCCCTCATCTAAACATTTCAAAAAGTAGTATCAAGACTCTCAGAGAAAGGAACCAGGTTTTTGAGATTTAGAATAAACAATGTAAAAGAATTTTAGAAGAAGGATCTTGAAATCAGAAAAGGGGACTTTGGCAGGTAAGTTTTTGAATAGTTTTAAGCTTACAGAAGTACATTTTTGAAGAATGGCTTTAGAAGGAACTATGCTGCATAGCCATTCATATCCTTTTCCCAAACTGTACAACTCACTTGTCTTTGCCATTTCTTCCCATCTCTTCATTTTAGAAACAAACTTCCAACTTTCTGTTCTAACATTAAAGCATCTTTTTCATAATGTTCTCGGGCTCATAAAGCTAACATAGTATAACAATAAACAGTGATTTTATGAAGAGATTATTTGGCACAAAAGAGTCTTTGAGGAGGATTTCTGAACTGCCCCCCCAAAAAAAGACTAGCACCAACAGAAAAATTACTTTTTAGTTATGCAATAACAATTTTCCATTTCTGAACTTCTTCAAACAGAACTTCTTTAACTGAATTTTGCAAATGGGAAGATGGACAAAGGACACGATATCAGGACCCTTTCAAGGATCTGAAGAAACTACTTTAAGCCTGTAGAGGTCATGCTTCAAAGTACTGTGTTTCTGGACCCTGCAACCTAAAGGGAAAGGCTGCAGGATATGAGACCTCTACAGCTGGAGGGGAGTGGGAAGAACTACAAACAGCTGGCTTATAAGTGATTTTTTGGTTTGTGGTGGTGTTTTTTTTAAACAAAGCAAGCTCTGCTTAGGCTCCCCTGTGGCCACATAGCAAACTCTAAGCATGCTTCCTAGATTCTAAAGTTATATTTGCTTCCAATTTATACTACAAATATGTTAGACAAATCTTTTTAAAAATGCTTTCAAATTAAATTGCTAAAAATATTTTGTAATTTCCTATCACATTAAATTTAATCTCCTTGCTGATTTCTGGTTTTCAAGGCCCTTAATAATCTAGACCCATCCTACCCTAGCCAACTTTATTTTACACTATTCCCCACTCCACTTTAGTTGGACTTCTCACAAATGCACTATGTGCATTTCATTCCCTGCTTTTCCTTGGTCATGCTGTTTCCTTACCCAGAGTGCCCTTCCCCTTCTATCCAAATTCTACCCAGCTCAAAGTCCCACTTCCACGAAACCATACTTAACTACTCCCTGATCTTTCTCTTCTCAACAAGACTGTAAACTCTGTAAGGGATGGAACTCTACTTTCCACTTTAGTATCCTCCTCCCCCAGCCCTAAAACATACTGCCTGGCTCATAGTAAGCACACAGTATTTGTTGACTGACTGACTGAGCCCCATAGATACTACAGATATAGTTAATGTTGCACCAATCAATCCTAGAATCCTGAGAGTTTGTACCACTAGAATGACAGCATAATTCAACTGAAACAGTATCATCTTCAACATCATTTAATCCTGGGCTTCTTAACCTTGTTTTTGTGCCATGCACCCCTTTGGCAATCTGGTCGGGTTGGCAGATCCTTTCTCAGAAAAATGTTTTTAAATGTATAAAATAAAACTACATATGTTCCAAGTTCACAGGATCCTGGAAATCTTTCCATGGATTCTTTTCTGATCTAGTCTACATCTGTAACTTTATAAATTAAGAACCTGAGGCCTGAAGAGGTAAAACACATAATTAGGTTAGCTATTTCAGCTAATGAGAGGTAGTATGGTATGGTGGATAGAGCTACACTAGGTATTAGGAAAACCTAAATTCAATCCAACCTCTGACACCCAATGAATATGTGCACACATTCTCTCAATGAGCCAGTCAACTGTTTAAGGCTATAAACTGCACAACAGTTGCGATCTGAACTGGTACAAGATACATGGAATCTTCTTAATAGCAGTGCCTTATACCAAGGCACAAGTCATAATGAAAACAATTAGCAAATATGATGGATAAAAAATTGACATCTATAATAAATAAGGAACCATTAAAAAGTTACACTGGTAACACTAGTTCACAATGGTCAAAGGGTATGAATAAACAATTTTCAAAAGAAATTCATCTTAACAACCACTTGAAAAATCCTCAACTTCACTAATAATTAGAGATGAAAATCAAAACAACTTTGAGGTACCACCTCACACCCACCAAACTGGCAAATATAAACAAAAACAATGAAATTCTGTGATGAGAAGGTTGTTTCAAAACAGGTACATTCATTCTCTTCCAGTGGAACTGCAAACTTGCAGATTTTTTCTCAATATGCAATACGAATAAAAATTTAATCATATCCTTGGACCCAATAATTTGTTTGTTAGGGATATGCTCTACAGATTGCACATGCTATTAGATACAGTCAACGTTTTGGTTAGTTTTGTTGGAACTATTCCCCCCCCCTTAAATCTTAGTTACAAAAGAAAAACTTATTGAAATAATGCCCATTTAAAAAAAAAGTCAAAACCAAATCGAGCATACACTTGATCATGTGAGGAAAAGTGAATGAAAATGGACATAAAAATCCTGATGCAAACTTTGGAGATACTGAAATGATGTTTTAATACTTTGTACTGAAATTAATTAATTTAAATGTAAACAATTATGTAGCTGTAGAATTGTTTATATTGATATTTACTCTAGAAAATCTACCTCCCCTCACTAGGGCTGCTCACAAACACTTTCAGAAAATTAGAGGTACTTGGATGAAATGAAAAATACAAACATTGGAATAGGGAACAAATCCTTTGGAAATACAGGAGCTGAGGAAATGCTCAGGACCAGTAGGATAACGCTTGAAAATTACATTTTAGGGGGCAGCTAGGTGGCACAGTGGATAAAGCACCGGCCTTGGATTCAAGAGTACCTGAGTTCAAATCTGGCCTCAGACACTTGACACTTACTAGCTGTGTGACCCTGGGCAAGTCACTTAACCCCCACTGCCCCACAAAAAAAAAAAAAAAAAAAAAGAAAAACAAACATACAAAAAATTACATTTTAGCCAGCATATATCTACTGTTTCAGGTTTCAACCTGGCTCCTACTCTGTTTATAAACATGGCCAGATCTCTATCTTAAAAACAAAACAAACAAAAAACTAACAGCAAAAAACCCCCACCTCCTTTCACTTGAACCTGCCATTCCCTGAAGCTCTATTATCCTTTATCTTTCCTTCCCTTTCACAGCCAGACTCCTAAAAAGCCATCTATATTAGTTCCCTTCATTCTTCTTCACCAATTTGCTCGTCAGTCCCTTGAAAAGTGATTTCTAACCTACTATTCAGTAGAAACCAATCTCCACAAAAGTATCTTTTACTAAATTTGATGACCTTGACTTAGTCCTTAACCTTCCTGACCTATCTGTACTTTTTTTTGACCTATCTGTACTTTCGACACTACCAACCCACCCCAGCCCTTCCTTCCCCTTCCTGCTCTCTTGGTTCTTCCATCTCTGACCTTTCTTTCCCAATCTCCTTGGCTGGACTGCTATCCATTTCTATTTTTCTTATGTGTGGAGGTACTCTAGAGAGCTCTGTTCTTGATCCTCTTGGTGATACCATTATCTTCAGGGTCCAATTATTAGCTTTATGAAAATTAAACCAAAATCTATATCTTCATTCCTGTCCTAAGCTCTACTCTTCTACCACCAAATATCTGCAGAATATCTTCTTCCTGAAGTATCATTGTTATCTTAACTTCAGCTCGTCCAAAACAAAGCTTATTTTCTTTACTTCAAACCTAAATCCTCTTCTTAAGATCCCCTTTATTGGGGCAACTAGGTGGCACAGTGGCTAGAGCACCGGCCCTGGAGTCAGGAGGACCTGAGTTCAAATCCAGCCTCAGACACTTAATACTTATTAGCTGCGTGACCCTGGGCAAGTCACTTAATCCCAATTGCCTCACAAAAAAAAAAAAGAAAAAGAAAAAAAGATCCCCTTTATTAAGCATTCTCCCAGTTACCAAAACTCACAACCTCTAGGATTATCCTCTTGACTCTTTCCCCTCCTTCCCCAACCATAACCTGTTAGTCACCTACTTGTGTCAGTCATACCTTTGGAGCATGTCTGACATCTATCCCCACCCTCCTACTTACAAGGACACAACCCTAATTCAGGCCCTTTCTACCTCTCAATAGACTATTGCAATAGCCTCCCAATTAACCACAGTTCCTTAAAACTCTCCCCTTCTCCAATTTATCATCCACACAGCTGGTAAAAAGATGTTCTTAAAACATATATATGATCATATCACACCCCTGCTCAAAAAGCTTCAGTGGTTCCCTATTACCTCTATGATAAAAGACAAATTCTGTGTTTGACCCTGTCTGTCTTGAGTGGTATCACAAAACTCCACCTTACTCTACATTCTAGTCAAACTAGCCTATTTCCTGCTCCCCATACACAAATGGGGAACCTCCAATGTCTTATGCCTTCAATGTCCTCTCTCCTCTATTCTACCTCTCAAAGATCAAGTGGTACTTTCTACATGAGCCTCATCTGACCCAACCCACCAAATTATTTTGTATTTATGTTGTATATACTTATTTCTATATACTACTTAATAACGCATATATTGCTTGATATTTCAATTGTATGTAATAATTGGCATATGCACCATAGCCTGAGTGAAACGTACTAAAATTATACTGCATATTTGGTATGGCACTGAAAAATCCCATGGCAATTTTATAGCATCTAGATTTTTTATTTAAATCTTACCTTAAATTATATAATACTTCATCCTTCCAACTCATAGGTATTCAAGCCATTCTCATCACTTTAGCATAACAATGTGAATATAATCCAAAGCATGTTTCAGCTTACTCTGGCTTTGGATTCAAGATATACATGACAAGAAGGGTAGTGGGAAGAAAGGAAATAAAGGGAGAGGCAAAAGGCCACATGGCTTCTGGCTCTCCTTATTCCAATCCCAACCTCCCCAAGGTATGTTCAGCTCCCTCTTTAAGCTTTCCCAAAGAATTCTTCCAGACCTTTCTGTAGACTCTCTGTGACACTAATCTGGATCTCTACCTGAAGTTGGAGAAGTGTTGCGGCATATGACCAGAATGCTAGACGAAGTCAGAAACACCTGGGATCATATTTGGGTTAGAATCCCAAGTCATTCAGGCATCTCTTTAAGACACAAACTAATTTCTGGTAGGTTCCAAAGATGGATTTCCCATACTGATGAAATCATAACTCCTTGATTTATTTATCTGAGTTTGGAACTACTTCTTTGTTTTCTTTTGTTTTTCTTGAAAGTTGAAAAATTCACTTGGCTTCTAAGTTTTGGGCCTAGCTCCTAGATTCAAATTGGAGTTGCTTTACTTCCAATTCCTCAAGTGAAAGAATTCACTCCTACCCACTTTTAATAATACTGATCTACTTGGGGTAGATAGGGTTATATTCAAAAGGTTCTTTTTAAAACAGCAACAATGTTAATGTGATTGTACATATATAACTTATATCAGATTGCTTTCTGTCTTGGGGAGGGGTGAGGGAAGGGAGAGAGAAAAATCTGGAATTAAAAATCTTATAAAAACAAATGTTGAAAACTATCTTAACATGTAACTAAAAAATTACTATTAAGATTGAAAAAATAGCAACAATGTTATAATGGACAGTATGTAAAAGTAAGTTTAACTTTGTAAAAACAACAAAGCTGAAACTGCACATTAACAAAGATTTTTTTTTAATAGAGCTAAACTACTTTAAATAACTCTGCTTGCCCTTTCTCACCTGTCCTTCATTTTCACCATTCATTCACTTTCCTAGGTGTTTCCAGGAGCCTGTGACCCACGACAGTACTAGTTGGTTGGGAACAAATGGCTGTTTATGTGTTTCTATTTGTATTCATCTGTATGGTACATACCTGAAGATTAAGACGAAATAGTAGAAAGAAATCCTACAAGAGGTAACCTAGTCCAATTTACAATAAGAACTAAAATGTATATAGTGTTTTAAAAATATTTCATTTTGTCCTCACAACCCCAGAAGGTAGATGCTATTATCATTCTTATTTTAAAAATAAGGAAACTGAACTGGAATGCCCCCTACAACATACCTGTTAGAATCGTCATCCAAACTCTGCTTGAAGACCTCTAGTGAATGGAAAAATCACCACCAGGCATGGAGATGTATATAAGCAAAGACTTAGAATTTCTTGGTTTGAGTTTTAGCTGTGACTTTTACTAGTTGTGTGCTCTAGGCAAGTAATCACTCTGAGAAGAAGTTTCCTAGGATATTCAGACTAGGGTCATTGTGAAGAAAACATTGTATCAACCTCAAAAAATTGTGCAAATGGAACTGTTATTTTGTCTTTGGAACTTTCATTACTTGTCTTTTTCCTGCAAGGAGGACCTATAATCCAGGAGGACTTTTTGGGGAACCATTCAGTCATAGAAATGATAATTGATAGGAGTGGCAGAAAAGCAGAGAGTTTTTCAGCCAACCTCTTAGAACTGAAGAGGTGATGTATGTGATCTATGTAGGCTGATGTGGCTAGAGCATGGGATGGGGCCTGGAGTCAGGAGGATCTAAATTCAAATCTGGCTTCAAACTTATTAAGGGATTTAACCTCTGTTTGCTTGTTTCCTCAACTATAAAACAAGGATCACAACAGCACAGGACTGTGAGGTAAATGCGATATTTATAAAGCACTTAGGATAGTACCAGGTATAAAGGTGCTTGATATTTGTTCCCTTCTCCTCCAAGGACACAAAGGCAAAGACCACCCTGAAGGAACTTATGGAAGAACAACATGTAAATAACTAGGTACAAACAAGATATAATCAAGGTATGTGAAGGTAATCTGAAAGGGGAAGCCATTAGCACCTGGATGGATCAGGAAAGGCCAAAGGAGGGGAGTTTTGAAGCCAGAATATATAAGACAGCAGTACATTTCATTTATGGGAAACGGTTAATGCAAAGGCTGGAGATGAAATATCCTGTTCCAGACACTGCAAGTAGGCCCATTCAACCTTTAAAAAGCTACCTTAATGTTCCTAACTTGTTTTCCCTTGAAGAGTTTTCATAAAACTCTAATTGAATGTGGAGAGAAGTACAGTATAAGACTGGAAAGGCAGAGAAGAGACAGGCTATGAAAAGCTTTAATACAAAAGAGAGGGACCTTATATTTGATACTGGGGGTAACAGAAAACCTCTGAAACTCACAAAGTAGGGGTGATGATATGGTTAGACCTATGCTGTCCAAGGATTCCCAAACATAGCCATAAAAGCTACCTTAATGTTGCTAACTTTTCTTGGATAGAATTTTCTTTTTCTTTTTTTTTTTTTGGTGAGGCAACTGGGGTTAAGTGACTTAACCCAAGGTCACACAGCTAGTAAGTGTCAAGTGTCTGAGACCAAATTTAAACTCAGGTCCTTCTGACTCCAGGGCCGGTGCTCTATTCACTGTGCCACCTGGCTGCCCCTCTTGGGTAGAGTTTTCATAAAAAAGTGATCCTATCTAGGGGCTACTTTTCCTCCTTTATTTTTCAAAGACTCTCCATTGATTGTTATCTTTCCTCATCTCCAACCTAGTTGTTCTTTCTTCAAAGATCTTTCAATCTAGATGTTAGCAATATATAAAGCCAGACAATAATCTGATTATCAATCTATGAAAACCAATAATGAAAAACACTTCCCTTTGCTCAGTAGAGGTAGGAGGGCCTACAGATATAAAAATATGGTATATATTGTCAGACATAGTTACAGGTTTTGCTTAACTGTTTTTCTTTGTTCAAGAAAGGGTTTGGGGGGCAGCTAGGTGGCGCAGTGGATAAAGCACCGGCCTTGGATTCAGGAGTACCTGAGTTCAAATTCGGCCTCAGACACTTGACACTTACTAGCTGTGTGACCCTGGGCAGGTCACTTGACCCCCATTGCCCAGCAAAAAAAAAAAAAAAGGGTTTGATGAGTGAAGGGGCAATTAAGGGGAAATGATTGTGATAGAAAAACAAAAGTCATCAATAAAACTTTTTAAAAAATGATCTCTGAACCAATGAAATGTAAACTCAGAGACCGTTGCAAGGAAAATGGGTATGCAGTGGATCATAAAAGGCTAATAAAAGTATTACATATAGCCAGTGCTTGCTCTAATGCTTTTCAGCTGAACAAGAGATTTCCACCAGGCTGTTGGTAAAACACTAAGGAACATCTGGGGAATGGAGACAGTTCCTCCCTCTTGGGGCTCTGTCTGGAATACCACGACCCTTTCCTCAAAGATTCACTTGAAATAGGAGTCTGGTGATGGGAGAAGGAGGAGGAGAAAAGCAAATTTATCCTATTATCAGGAAGCAAAAGCAACTTTGCAGTTCACTCATGATTGTGTATAGCATTTTTCTATTCAGTTTATTGACAGCAGTTATTCTAATTAAAGACACCCTTTGTGGATATTTTAACTTTCTCTAAGCCCTTAGGAAAGGCCTATGTATAAAAAAATTTATATATGTGTGTGTGTACACATATATACATACACACACTCACATATATAAACATATACATTTTTATTCTGAACCAGACACTTAAAAAACTCATTTCCATTTAAAAAATACAAGAGAAAGAGGACTGTATTTATAAAACTGTGACTATCAATTGCATACAGCCTGCTTTTCTCTCTCTCTTTTTTTTTTTTGTTTTTTTTTGGCGAGGCAATAGGGGTTAAGTGACTCACCCGGGATCACACAGCTAGTAATTGTTAAGTGTCTGAGGCCGGATTTGAACTCAGGTCCTCCTGAATCCAGGGCCGATGCTCTATCTATTGCACCACCTAGCTGCCCCCAGCTTTTCTCTCTCTTTTTTTAAATTAATAAAGTATTTTTTTCCTGTTACATGTAAAGATAGTTCTCATCTTTTGTTTATACAAGCTTTACAATTTCAGATTTTTCTCCCTCCCTCCCCTCCCTTCCCCCTCCCCTAGACAGCAGGTAATCTGATATAGGTTTTATATATATATATATATATATATATATATATAGTAATATATATATAGAGAGAGTAATATATATATATATACATACACACACCTAATAACATTAATCCTATTTATGCATTAGTCATGTTATAAAAGAAAAAATCAGAGCAATGATGAAAAACCTCAAAATAGAAAAAAACAACAGCACCAAAAACAAAAGAAATAGTATGGTTCATTCAGCATCTATACTCCACAGTTCTTTTTTTTTTTTCCTTGGATTTGGAGATCCTCTTCCATCATGAGTTCCCTGGAACTCTTCTGTACCATTGCATTGGTAAGAATATAGTCCATCACAGTAGATCAACACTCAATGTTGATGGTACTGTGTACAATGTTCTTCTGGTTCTGCTCATCTCAATCATCATCAGCTCACGCAAGACCCTCCAGGTTTCTCTGAACTCCTCCTGCTCATCATTTCTTACACCTGCTTTTCTCTTTAAGTATATAAGAGCAACATGTGGCTTTAAAAATTCTCTCCCTTGATTTGTTTCCTTTTGACTTTCCCTCTTTTCTGTGCATTTTAAAAAATGTTTTAACAATCCTCTTTTCTGTCGTTCTTGACAACCCTCTTCCTAGTCTTCCCTCTCTTGCTAACTCCTCCCCCCAAAAAGAAATAGAAAAAATAAAAACAAAACACCCCTAACAAATATGCATAGTCAAGCAAAACAAGCTCCTACAATGGCCAGGTCTGAAAAAACATTGTGCACCTTGATGTAATCACCTCTTTGTCAGGGGGTAGGTAGCATGCTCCATTAGCAGTACTCTGGAATGATGGTGGGTTATTACATTAATCAGAGTCCTTAAATCTTTCAAAGTTATTTCAGGGGGGAAAAAAACCCTTTGAAATACAAATAATTATTTACCATTCCTTTTCTACGAAAAATATAAATGGAAAAAATTTTTGGATCAGCTTCAGTCTATTTCCAGTGTGAAACAGGGGTTCAGAAAGAGCTTACAATTTCGTAAAAAGAATAAGAATTGTCTAGATTAGGGGGTAGCTAGGTGGCACAGTGGATAAAGCACCAGTCCTGGATTTAGGAGCACCTGAGTTCAAATCCAGCCTCACACACTTGACACTTACTAGCTGTGTGATCCTAGGCAAGTCACTTAACCCTCATTGGTCCACAAAAAAAAAAGAAAAAAGAATTGTCTAGATTATAACTACCATGCAACTTGGCTCTAACTCTACTTTTGAAGGAGGCTTCATTTTTTTGTACTTTAAAGTGAATTTCTGGAACTTTAAACATGTTTTCAGATATAATAGCCAAATATAAATTATTTGGGGATCTTCTACTCCCCTACATTATTGTAAGGAATCAAACTGATTACAGATAAATTGTTTCATAAAATATTTATTGGTATATTTCTGCACTTAGAGAGAGGAAGAGCTGGATTTGAAACCTGATTCACACGTTGGCTGTCCATAAGAAAGTCACTTACCTGCTTCTCTAACCTCAGTTTCCTCATCTGTAAGATGGGGCTATTAATACCAATAGTATCTATCTCACATGGTTAGAGTGAGACCAAAATGCTAAAGCACTACATTAAATGCCGGTTACTTTTATCAAAAGAAAATTTAATTCTTCATGTTTTCCTAATATGGTGTTTTGTCATGCTGTGTACAGTGGATCACTAGTGGCTCAAAGAGCTTTCTAGTCGCTCTCATATTTCCCTTCCATTCTGCCTCATGGTGTTGGTGTAAGGAATCTGGATCAAAAAGTGGCAATAAGGTGTGACTAGAGAAGATATAAATCAAGAAGTGACAAGGAAAGTTCTGACAAGAACAGTTTGTTTTCAACTAACACTCATTTCTGAACCTAAGAATCCTTTTGTTGTCCACACTCTCACTCTCATTCCTTCTCCTATTGTCTTTCAGTCTCTTCCTTCCTCTGCCTCTGTTAAATCATGACTGACATTTACCTAACAATTAGGTTTCTAAATGTTTTATAGATATAATAATATCTCATTTGATCTTCATGGCAACCCTGGGAGGAAGCTACTATAGTTATTATTTTTCTAGATGAGGTACCAGGCTTAGAAAACGTGTCTTGCTCACAGCCCACAACTAATGAAGGTGGGATTAGAGTGTGGGTCTCTCTCCTGAATTTAAGTGCAGCATTCTTTCCATTATGCCCAGTTAGTCAGTAAACATTTATTAAGCACCTACTACATGCTAGGCACTGTGCTAAGTGCTGATGATACCAAAAAAAAAAAAGGCAAGAAGATAGTGACTGCCCTTAAGGAGCTCATAATTTAGTGAGGGAGACAAGCATACAAATATATAAAAACAAGTTACATTCAGAATAAATAGGAAATAATTAGTGGAAAGAAGGCACTGGAATTAAGAGGGGCTGGGAAAAGCTTCTGGTAGAAGGTAAAAGTTTTGGCTAGGACTTGAAAGAAGCCAGGAAGAGTCTTTTTCTCCTTTCTCCTCTGTTTCTAATAGTTGGAAAGGACCTCAAAAGTCATTTACTCTGGGGGCAGCTAGGTGGCTCAGTGGATAAAACACTGGCCCTGGATTCAGGAGGACCTGAGTTCAAATCCAGCCTCAGACACTTGACTCTTACTAGCTGTGTGACCCTGGGCAAGTCACTTAACCCTTATTGCCCAGTCCCCCCCAATAATTTATTCCAAACAACCAATGCTCTCTATAACAAGGGCTCTTACCATGGAATCTAGTGACAGATTTCAGGGGGTCCATGAATTCGGATGGGAAAACAAATTGCATCTTTCTTTTCACTAAGCTCTAACAAATTTACCATTTCCTTCGATTATAAATGTAGGCAGCATTGTTCTGAGGTTTCCAAAGGCTTCACCAGATTGTCAAAAGGTCCGTGACACAATCCCTCCTCTATAATAATCCTAACAAGTGAATCACTGAGACTCTGCCTAATGGGAAACTAATTCTTGAGGTGAACCATTCCATTTTTGGAAAGTTCTCAGCTTTCTTCTATTGAACTGAAATTTACTGTCATATCTCCCGTATGTCTTCTCTTCTCCAGGCTAAACAGCCCTAATTACTTAAACTATTCCCTATATGGCATGGTTTCACTTCCCTACCCCACCACAGATGCCCTCCTCTGGACACAATTCAGAGGCATTAAGATAGAAAAGTAATTTCCCCAGGAAAAGGAATATACTCTCTAGTTCTCCTTACCCCAAACCATCAATATTACCTCACCTTAAGGCTAGGGTCTTCTATTATCTCCAATTTATCTTGTACAGATCTTGTTTATACACAATTGTTTGACTGCTGTCTTCATTAGATCATGAGCTCTTTGAGACCAAGCACTAGGTTTTGGTTTTTGTTTTTCTCCCTTTCTTTGTATTCCCAGCACTCAGCATAGTTCCTGGCAAGTAGAAGGCACTTAATAAATGCTTCTTCACAACCTACTATGACCACTCTTCTCTATCTCCCAATCTGAAGGACAGGATTAATCCATGGGGATCATTGAAGAATGTGGGGAGAGAGAGAGAGTGTGCAGGATTTGGAATCAAGAGAGCAAGGTTCAAATTCTAAGTCTGCTACTAATACCTACATGACCTTTAACAATCATTGTTACTTCTCAGTGTTCCCATTTGTAAAACGTGGAGATTTGGACTTGATGTTATGGCTCATTCTAGATCTAAATTTATGATCCTATGATGCAGGCTGTGAGGATGGCAACCAAACTGACCTAATCTTCATTTAGAAAAGGAAATGGATTGATCTTATTGCCTCTTGTGTTTTGACAATCCAGACAAAGTCAAAGGAAAACTCCCTTAAGTCCATCCCCTAGATACCTGCACCTGGATATCCTGATGCTATCTCAAACACAACCTATCCAAACTCATTACCTACCCCGTGTCACAAACTTGCTCCAGGGGAATTTTTTTTTTTGGCGGGGCAATGAGGGTCAAGTGACTTGCCCAGGGTCACACAGCTAGTAACTGTCAAGTGTCTGAGGCTGGATTTGAACTCAGGTCCTCCTGAATCCAGGGCCGGTGCTTTTATCCACTGTGCCACCTAGCTTCCCCCTCTAAGGGAATTTTTAACAACTATTTCATATGGTATTTCCTATCTGAGAAAAGAATGTGATAAAAATGAGTAGTATTTTAGGCATGAAATTATAAATATTCATCTAACGAAGTAGTTCTAAATTCCTGTCATAAATTGAAGGGATAGGTTTATAAACTAAGGGCAGGTAGGTGGCAAAGTGGATAGAGTGCTGGGCCTGGTGTCAGGAAGACATGAGTTCAAATCCAGCCTGACACTTAATAGCTGGGTAAATCACTTAACCCTGTTTGCCTCAGTTTTCTCATCTGTAAAATCAGGTGGAGAAGGAAAGCCATTCCAGTATCTCTGCCAAGAAAACCTCAAATGGGGTCAAAAAGAATCATACATGACTTAACAATAACACAAGACTAAAGGAAAGTAGGCAGGGAAAGGGAGCATGGGATTGTGGGAAAAGCAGTGGATTTAGAGTCAGAAGACATGAATTTTAGTCTTGGTAAGTGTAAGCAAATTATTTCACCTTTATGAGCTTTAGTTCTCCCATCTGTAAAACGGGGAATAGTCCTTGCAGTACTAACAACCTCAGAATCACAGTGTGGAAAGCACTTTGTAACTGCTAGAGTATTTATACTATACAAAAGTTTTAGTGCAATTTTAAACTCTCAAAGCTGGAACCTGCAATGAGATTTTTGAGACTTCCAGTATGTGTGACCTGTTATGAAAGGAAAATAATAGAATCAAAGGCTTCAAAAACAGGAAGGGACCTAAGGTCAGTCCTCTCCCCATGTTACAATTCAATTCAACATGCTTTTATTAATGCATACTGTATACAAGGTACTGTTTTTGATGGCTTGTTTTGCCTTTCTTTATATCTCAGGCAATTAGCACAGGGCATAGAACATACAGTAGGCACTTAATAAATGCTTGCCGATTATAAACAAGAGTAAGGTTAAGATGAAAAACATTTCCTGTCCTCAAGGAGCTTATATTCTACAGGAATGAAGAAAATAAGGCCAAGCAAGTCCAGACAGCAAACCAAAGGAGATTTCAGTTGGCTTTGGTTCTTTGATATTCCCTTTTGCATCAGCTTTCAGTCTGCTGGAAAGGGAATTCTGCAACCTATAATAAATTTAGTCTCTTAGCCTAGTTATAAAGCTAAGAAGGTGCAAGAAGGACTAGCAATGATAAACAAGTGACTCCAAAGTAATTTTTTTTTTCAGGCCAAATTGAACAGGCCTAATAACTAAAACTACTGAAAGCTGATAAATAACTAAATAAAGGTAGAAACACGAACTACACCACCTTCCACTCGAAATTTTTTTTTTGTGGGAGCAAACGGGGAAAAGGTCCATTGTAACCAAGTTATCCAAAAAGCCAAGTCTCTGCATTAATCTCCTATCAACACGCCTATTTCCTGTTGAAGTTATGACCTTCTGGTTTTCGTTTTTTACCGTAGTTTTCATTACCAGATGACTTTTCGCTAAGAAACACCAAGGACAAGTTGGAAAAGTTATCCTTAACAAAACAATAAACCGTGGCAGTTTTGTATTCTACCTGTAAAACAGGATTTATTTTTTACAAAGGAAAACTCCAACTTCTGTAAAGCAAACGCCCCGTGACGTAATCCTGCCTTCCAGATACCTGTACGCAGGGCTGCACAGTGCATGCCCACTTGGGTCAGATGGGAATAAGGAATTTCCTTTCAATGCAAGACGAGAAACTTAAAATGCAACTGCAAAACCCGACGGATAAATCGTCCGTGACAGCTGACTGTCCGGACAACTTTGTGCAGCCTCCTAGAAGGCCAGACGTGCCCAGATAGCCGGAGGTGGGGCGCGCCGGGCTCCGAAGCTCCGAGCAACAGCGCAGGGAGCTGGTAGCCAAAGTCCCGAGCCCCGCACGCCCGCAGGGCCGGGCCGGACGCTGCCTCCCGCGCGCCTCCAGCAGCCGATACCTGCGGCATACAGCGCGCAACCCCCTGGGGGCTCCCCCTGTGCACCGCTCCGAGGCGCGCGGGCAACGCCCAGCCAGCCCCACTTCCCTTCGCGGCCGCCGGATGCGCCCCCCGAAAGCCAGCCGGCTGCTCCCCACAGCCGGCGGCGGACAAGCCTGACAAAAGAGGAGGAAGCCGGGAGCCAAGGCGAAGCAAGGCGAGAGCCGCTCCCTCCTCAGACACTATGGCCGGTCCAACAACCCGGCCCGCATTCTCGGGGCGGACTGACTTCCTGGAAAGTCCTGGAGGAGCGCTTACCTGACGCCCGCGAGGGCTGCCAGTCGCCGCCGCCGCCGCCCACTTCCTGGGTCTCCAGTCCCAGGTGCTCCGCTCAGACCCCACCGCCGGAGCCCGTAGTCAGTAGCTGTACCTACTCTTACCCGGCTATTCTCTAGGACTCGTGCCCCCTCCCGCCGTCCCCGCCAGCGCGTGCGTGTACGTGTTTTCTATTGCGGGGCGTCATGGGAATTGTAGTCCCGTAAAAGACCGGCGAGACCTGTCCCAGGGATCAGAAATATAGAACTTGGAAGAGGTTGTAGAAACAATGTAGTGTACCCCCCCGTCCCCCACGCCCCACCCCCATCTTACAGATGAGGAAACAGACCCAAAGAGGTTAAATGACTCACCCAAGGTCACACAACCAGCCTTGGATCGGAAGTTTAGAAAACTGAAGTTTAGAATTTAGAGAATATGGAGTCCACACCACCAGCCATTTTACAGATGAATAAACTGAGACTTTGTAAGGTTAAATGACTCAGTCTGGGTCACACTGTAAGAGTCGAAGGCGGGATTCTAACCTTGGCCTTCTTAACCCTAACTTGATCCAAGCCACTGCTCCCTAAAAGGTAATTTAGAAATTTAAGTAATAATATATGTTTATATAACACTTTAAGATTTACAAAGCACTTCCCTCATAGCTGACCTTTGAGGTTTGTAACACAAGAAAGGGAAACAAGTTTAGGAGGTGAGTGACTTGAGGAGGGTTATACAGAGCTCCGTTTCAAGCAAATTCAAGGAACTTTTATTAAGAACTTTGCTAGGGCAACTAGATGGTGAAGTGGATAGAGTGCTAGACATGGTATCAGGAAGACCTGAGTACAAAAGTGACCTAAAACACTGTGTGACCCTGGGCAAGACCTTTAATCCGGTTTGCCTCACTTTCCTCATCTGTAAAATGAGTTGGAGAAGGAAATGGCAAACCACTCCAGTATCTTTGCCAAGAAAGCCCCAAATGGAATCAGGAAGAGGAGGGAAAAAAGAACTTTGCTAGTACCACCCTAGTCATTAGGAATTGTTTTGGATTCATTTTGGTCGTGTCTGACTCTTTGTGACCCTATTTGGGGTTTTCTTGGCAAATTTAAGGGAGTTTGCTGTTTCCTTCTCCAGCTCATTTTACGGATGAGAAAACTGAGACAAACAGGGTTAAGTGACCTGCCCAGGGTAACACAGCCAGTAAAGGAGCCATGACTAGGGATACAAACACAAAAAAGAAGTCCAGGATCCCAAGGAGAGGATTACATTTCTTCTGGATTTGAATCCAGGACTTCATTACAGTTCATTGTGAATAACATTTGATATTTACACAGCACTTTACACCTTACAAAACATTTTACAGATATTATCAATCAACAATTGAATGCCTACTATGTGTCCAGGTACTGTGCTTAGAGCTAGATAAAAAAGGACAAAAGAAAAATAGAGGCTGATCTCATGGAGCTCACATTTGATTTGGGGGAAATCATGTATACACACCCTGTAATGGGAAATTGGAGTGAAGGATACTAGCCCATACTTGAGGAGAAAATTCCTTAATGGAAATTACTTTTCTGTCCTAAAACCTTTCTAATATAAACAGCAATTAAAGATGCTTCTTTTTTGTGTGGACTCCAACTTCACCCTGACCTTAGAGAGACTTTAATCTCTAGGGTACATTTCTTTTCATAGTCAGGGGTTATGCCTCCGGTTGCAGCTGCCAAGAAATGATGTCAACTATTTTAAACTTCTTATGGAAATACGTGCAAAAAATTACTCATACCAAAATTAAGGTCTAAACAAGGCTTAAATCTGGTAGGAAATCACTTCTTGGGTGTGGTGTTTCAACTGGTTGCGGTGGGGTATGTACTCAGAGATTATGTGTTAACTCTTTCTCTTCCAGTCTCTTTTTGGTTTCTCCCCACTCTGCTTAATCTACTCCAGCCCAATTTGATTTTTAAATTAAACATAAACTAATATAAAAACATTCACCACCTTAAAGTTTTTTTCATTCAAGATTTTTTTTTTGGTAAAAAGTGTTTCTGTATTTTAAAAATTGAACACCCTTTGTCAGTAAGGTTATACAGATCTCTAGGGAAATACTACTTATTGCTGAGAGTCACTGTTTTCCACGAGTTCTTATAAGAGTCCTATTGTCTTTGACTTGTAAATAATACTTTTATTCTTTGAACTTTATGAAATGTGTGCTTACAAAGGGGTTTGGTAATAGTACAACACTACATAGTATCATTTAGTAAAGTTCCCGGGGTTTTCTGAGTGGAAGCAAAGAGCCAGAGATCTGAGAAATCCTTCAAAATGTGTCCAAGAACTATGCCCAAAGGGCAACCAAACTGTACATACCCTTTGACCCAGCAATACCACTACTAGGTATTTGTATCCCAAACAGATCATAAAAAAAGAAAGAGGATCTGCATGTACAAAAAATATTTATAGCAGCTCTTTTTTTGTGGTGGCAAAGAATTGGAAATTGAGGGGATGCCTGTGATTTGGGGAATGACCGAACAAGTTGTGGTATATGAATGTAATGGAATACTATAGTGCTGTAAGAAATGATGAGCAGGCAGATTTCAGACAGACCTGGAAAGGTTTATGTGAACTGATGCTGAGTGAAGTGAACAGAACCTGGAGAACATGATAGCAACAACGTAGGGTGATGATCAACTGTGATAGACTTAACTCTTCTCAGAAATACAATGATCCAAGGCAATTCCAAAAGACTAATGATGGAAAATGCTCTCCACATCCAGAGAAAGAACTATGGAGTCCGAATATAGATTGAAGCATACTATTTTCACTTTCTTTGTTGGGCTTGTATGTGTGTCCTTCTGATGTTTCTTCTTTCACAATATGACTAATGTGGAAATATGTTTAAACATGATTGTACATGTGTAACCTATATGAGATTAATTTCTGTCTTGGGGAAGGGAGGGAGGGAGAAAAATTTGGAAATAAAAATCTTATAAAAAATGAATGTTGAAAACTATCTTTACATATAATTGGAAAAAATAAAAGACTACTTACATAAAAATATAAAAATGTAATCAGGAAATATTTAACAAAATAAATAAAAATACAATAAAATGGGGGAAAAAAGAACAGTGTGTCTAAGCCTTATGTGTCATGTGAAAGCCTCTGACACAAAGGCTGCTACACTCATTAACCTTTTGCATAATTCAGTTCTTTCTATTGGATCACAATTCTATTATATACCAGAGACTATATAAATCTCACTTTTTGTTTTGTTTTTTTGTTTTGTTTTACGGGGCAGTGAGGGTTAAGTGACTTGGCCAGGGTCACACAGCTACTAAGTGTCAAGTGTCAGGCCAGATTTGAACTCAGGTACTCCTGAATCCAGGGCCGGTGCTTTATCCACTGCGCCACCTAGCCGCCCCTAAATCTCACTTTTTGTTGCATGGGTGCCTGCATCAGAAGGAGTCAGTGACATCTCACCTCCCTTTTTGAGATATTTTGAGAATCCAGTCTAATCTGAATAAATTGGCACACCGAGCATAGGGGAAAGCAGAAGGTGGAGGAGTAATTAGGAACAAAGAAGGATGTTCCTTCTAAACCCCAGTGTGAAGTATAGATATGAGGAAGAGATGCACTGTCCAGATGCTGGAGGTTGGAGGAAATAAGAAATAATGTCTCTGTGAACCCACATGTTATTGGAGACAGGGGATAGCTTGTGATATACACCAAATGTTGTTCTAGTGCTTGGAAAGCCTTCGATGAGTGAGGCATGGGGCTAATGGGACTGTGTGGGTTAAAAACAAAAGGCTTACAGTCTCACGAAGAGGAAGATCAATTCTGAGTAACTGAAAGCCAATAATTGTCCAGGGGATGGTTACTGTATTTACAGACCTTATTTTTGTTTAATTATTTTCTTTTCTTCCAAGGGAGGGGGATATCCGTAAATGAATGTGACGTAAAAATAAAAGACAACAATAAAACTTTGTTTATTTTTACAAAAGAATCAAGGAATTATATCTTTGAACTGTAAATACAACTAATTTTTTTTTTTTTTTTACCATATGGGGCATTGTTAGAGAGCTGGTCCCCTGGATGTCCACCATCCACTGGAGGCAAGTATGAAAAACAGAACTTCAGAGGGCAGGAGGCTCTTTAACAGCAAAATAACCACCTCCTGGGAAATAAAGAAAGCTTCCAGAATAAGAGTGGAAAACTTTAGGAAGGAAAGTTGAAGAGAGCTCTGAGGAGCCCTATGGGAAATGGAGCTGTAGAAAACAAGATGATAGACCAACTACTATTTGATGATTGCTGAGGATAGCTATAGCTTCAGGAAAGAGAACCATGGAGGGGACCAAGAAGGAACAGTGTCAAGGTAACTGCAACTATGTGCTGAGAAATAAGTGAGTGCTCTAAGCAGCAAGCACTTACCTTGCAGACAGAGGGGAATACCAATTTACCCTCTTTCTTGTCCAGGGCAATGTTATAAATTGTACATTTTATTTATTTGTTTTTTTGGTGAGGCAATTGAGGTTAAGTGACTTGCCCAGGGTCCCACAGCTAGTAAATGTCGTGTCTGAGGCCAAATTTGAACTCAGGTCCTCCTGACTCCAGGGCTGGTGCTCTATCCACTGTGCCACCTAGCTGCTCCTTGTACATTTCTTTAGAGAGAATGTTACTCAATGATGAACATTATTATTTTTTATAGATTCAATTGAATCCTACCTCCAGCATCTTCATTAATTTATAAATAAAACTATTTATGTTCTAGTCTGGGGATTGTAATTGGAACTATCCTTGGAGGAGTGTCAAATACTAAAGTTCCAACATAACCTGGATGTGGGCAACGAGCCAATCAGAGAAATTCAAGGCTGTCTAAATGCACCTGGGCCTCCACATCAGGGGGGCTCTCCTGACACAAGGGTTTCAGTTACGTTGATCCATTTTTCTGGAGTTTGGGGGGGCTAATACTACGATTTTGATAATTAATGGTTTATAATGTGTTTAAATGTCTGATAAAGTAAGTACCTTCTCACTAGTCTTCCCCTCCCCCCAGAATACCTCTTAGTATTCTCTGTTTCTATTGTATTATTTTAACCAGTTGCATAAAGTAGCTCATTAGTATTCTAATTGACCTTGCATCAGATGTATTGAATAATTTGGAATATTATGACATTTTTACTACATTTCTTTGCTCTTATATTTTGGTTTCTCTTCAGACTGCATAAATCTTTCACTTTTTACTATATTCCTTTGCCCTCTCCCTGTGTAAAGGTTTTGTTCTATTAGCTTACTTTTTATTTCTATCCTAATAGCTTTCTAATTATATTTATAAAGTTCTCATGCATATCTTCTTCCTTTTCCAAGCTGCTGATTCTTTTTTCATAATTTTCTTGTGTTGCTTTCATTTCTCTCAATTGATTTTTTTTTTTGGCAGGGCAATGGGGGTTAAGTGACTTGCCCAGGGTCACACAGCTAGTAAGTGTCAAGTGTCTGAGGCTGGATTTGAACTCAGGTACTCCTGAATCCAAGGCCGATGCTTTATCCACTGTGCCACCTAGCTGCCCCTCAATTGATTTTTTAAATCCTTTTTGAGCTCCTCCCAGAAGGGTTTTTGTTCTTGAGATCAATTCATCTTCCCTCTTGAGGCTTCACATGTAGGCAATTTGGGTGTGCTGTCCTCATCTGAATTTGTGTTTGCCTCTTCCCTGTCAACACAGAAGCTCTCAATGGTGAGAGCTCTTTTTTGTTTTTTACTCATAATGCACCTTATTATTATTATTTTTTAAGTTGAGGTCTCCTCTGGGGGCACCAGGGTCCCTGTTTCAAGCTTCTTGTGCTGGGATATAGGGGCTGTGTCACTTGCTCTCTACATTGAGGCCTCTATGGCTTGTAGATTTTTCACTGCCCTGGACTTCCTGTCAGAGTGCGCTGGGATCAGTGGACCTGGCCCTGGACTTCTTGTCTGAGCACCCTGGGATCAGTAGGCCTGTCCTGTGGGTGTCCCTCCAGCTGGCAACCTGCCCTCTCAGCTGGTGCAGGTGGGTTTTGCCACTGTTCTGCTGCACCACCGGCTTGTTGTGCCAGGATCCAAGGGCCTCAGTTGCTCAGCTGTGGCTCACAGCTTCCTGCTGACTTGCCCCACCCTCTTCTGCATGCTCACTGCAGTGAGCTGATCCTCCCTTTTGCCCGAGTGAGACCGACCTTTCCTGAAGTCTTCTAAATTATCTCTGGTTGGAAGACTGTGTCTCTCTGTCTCTTTGCAAGTTCTGTAGTTTCAGAATCCATTTAGAGGCTTGATTTTTTTGAGGGAACAGAAGGAGAGCTCATGCGATCCGCCATCTTGGCTCTACCCTGCCATGCATATCTTCTTAAGTTAATACCAAATATATTTCAGTATTATGATGCTTCAATTGTACAATGATCTCAGTGATGTAGAAGGAAGTGTGGTGGAGACCAGCCAAGATGGCAGAGTAGCAGGAAGAAGTACACATAAACTCTCCTCTCACAAGTATTCAACAAAGGTCTAGAAAACCAGACTAAGTCTTAATTGGGAAATTTAAGAAAAAAAATCACATCAAGTAATTTTTTTTTAGCCCAAGCAAGTATAGGGAAGTAGAGAAGTCTGCAGACACTGGGGACAAAGTCTAGCCAGGAACAGGGAATAACCACAGTTAGCAGACCCCAACAAGACAGTACACTTGGGCAAGAACAAGTCTCAGATCTGGCACAGAGGGGGCAGATCCTGTGTATGAAGGAGGAACAGGTGCCCACTGGCACTCTTTAACCAAAGCTGGGTCACAGATGCAGTATGGACAGAGGAGGGGAACAGCACATAGGGGTGACAAGAGGTCTTGTGCTCTAGTGCAAGGAGCAGTTCCAAGACCTAGGCTTTATACTGAGCAAAGAGCAAATGTAAAAGCAAGCAACTATATGATCTGACCCTGACCCTAATTCTAATACAAAGTCCAAAGTCGAGAAGTAAGTTTGAAAGTACAATCATTAAAAAAAATAATTACACCAAAATGAGCTATTGTGGTAACAAGTACACTCAAGACAAGTATGAGTCTAAAACATCTACAAGCAAAGGCTAAAAAATACATCTTGGGCACAAGTTCATCTAGAATTCCTGGAAGAGATGAAGCAAGAATTTTTTTTTTTTTGGGCAGGGCAATGAACTCAGGTACTCCTGAATCCAGGGCTGGTGCTTTATCCGCTGCGCCACCTAGCTGCCCCAAGATTTTTTTTTTTTTTAGTGAGGCAATTGGGGTTAAGTGACTTGCCCAGGGTCACACAGCTAGTAAGTGTTAAGTGTCTGAGGCTGGATTTGAACTCAGGTACTCCTGACTCTAGGGCCGGTGCTCTATCCACTGCGCCATCTAGCTGCCTCCCCCCCAAGAATTTTTTAAAGAGCTAAAATGATTTTTACAAATGAGAATGCTAGAAGAAATAATTGGAAAAGAAATGAGAGTCATGGAAGAAAGAAGTGAGAATTAATAGTTTGGGGCAAGAGGTACAAAACTTTGCCCAAGCAACAGACTCTTTTTTATTGGGTGAAGCAATGAGGGTTAAGTGACTTGCCCAGGGTCACACAGCTAGTAAATGTCAAGTGTCTTAGGTCAGATTTGAACTCAGGTCCTCCTGAATCCACATCTAGTGCTTTATCCACTGTGCTACCTAGCTGCTCCCCAGACTCTTTGAAAATTAGAGTGGAACAGCTAGAAATTAGTGACTCCATGAGATAACAAGAAATATTAAAACAGAGTAAAAAAAAACCTGAAAAATTAGAAGTTTAATATATCTGTTATAAAAAATAAGCGGCCTGGAAAATCTATCAAAGAGAGATAATTTAAGAATCATGGGAATACCTGAAAGCCCTGACCAAAAAAAAAAAAGAGCCTAGACATAATATTTTTTAAATCATAAAAGAAACCCCCCCTCCCTCCAGATCTCATAGAACTGAGGACAAAATGAAAAATAGGGGAAAAAAAATCTACCAGTCATCTCTGAAAAGTAACACCCAAATAAAACTCTTAGGAACATTTATAGCCAAAATCCAGAGCTTACAAACCAAAAGAAAAATAGTACAAACAGCCATAAAGAAAAAAGCATAAATACCTGGGAGTCATAGTCACACAAGATTTAGCAGCCACTGCTATAAAGAAGCACTGAGTTTTGAGTGCGATAATCTAGAAGGGAATGGGGGTGGGAAGGAGAGGGAATGAATAAGCATTTATTAAATGACTACTCTCTGCCAGGCACTGTGCTAAGCACTTTTTATAAATATTATATAATTTGATTCTCACAGAGTTAGGTGATTTTATTATTTCCATTTTACAGTTGAGGAAAGTGAGACAAACAGATGTTATATGATTTTTTCACGGTTATATAGCTAGTAAGTGTCCAAGTCTGGATTGGAACTTAGATCTTCCTAACTCCAGCCCTAGTCCTCTGTCCACTGTACCACCAGTTGCCTCTAGTGGGAAGAGATATAGGCTTACCACCAAGAATAATTTACCCAGCAAAACAAAATATAATTCTAGAGAGAGAGGGAAAAATCTATAATGAAATAGAGGACTTCCAAGCATTCTGATGAAAAGCCTCGAACTGCATACCAATTTTGAAATACAAACACAGGAGTTGAGAGAAGCCTACAAAAGTAAATATGTGCAAAATAAAAAGGACTAAATAAATTATGAACTGTTCATATTCTAATATGGGGAGATGATACATGTTTCCTTCAGAACCATATCGGGACCTGGGAATAGATTGTTTTTTAATGATAATAAAAGAGGAAAGGGAAGGGAGAGGGGGAAGAATATATTTGGAGGGGAAGGGAGAAGAAGGGTGGAGGAAATTATCTCACATAATCAGGGACAGAAATAGAAGATAAATAAAGAGGAACAGGTGGAAGGAGTGGGTGACACTTAGAACTCTCTTTCACCTGAATTGATCAAAGAGGAAAGAAAACATGCATATAAAATTGGCTGCAGAAATACAAAGACAGGTATAAAAGAAAGGTAAGAAATGATAAAAATTTATGATAGGATGTGGGAGTGAGGGAAAGGGAAGAGGGACAGGAGATCAGAAGCAGATTGTACCCAATCTAGAGTGCTAGTGCTGAACACACTCCTTTCTTGCCACCCTCTTTTTTTTGGGGGGGGGAGGCAGGCAATGGGGGTTAAGTGACTTGCCCAGGGCCACACAGCTAGTAAGTGTCAAGTGTCTGAGGCTGGATTTGAACTCAGGTACTCCTGAATCCAGGGCCAGTGCTCTAACCACTGCGCCATCTAGCTGCCCGGCCACCCTCTTTTTTAAGAAGGGAAGGGTGGAAACAGATCAACATGATGACCAACCACAATTCCAGAGGACTCCTGATAAAATATGCTACCTAATGCCTGACAGAGAGGTAATAGACTCAAAGTGTAGACTGAGTCATATATTTTTTTTCTGGATATGGCCAATGTGGATTTTTTTGTTTGATTATGCATATTTATTGTAAAGACTTTATTTATCTTTTTCAATGTAGAGGGAGAGTTGAGGAGGGGAGTAGATTTTGGGTCCTTGTCAATTGAACAAAAATTTAAAAAAACAACCAGAGGTTAGGTTAAATATAGGTAAAATTAGAAGGGGAACAGTTAACTGAAAAAAATAGTATTTGCAGTAAGTTTCTCTGACAAAAGTCTCTTTCCAAGATTCCAAGAACTGATTCAAATGATTGTCATTAGAATAATAATCAATATGAGCAGGAGGAGTTCAGAGAAACCTGGAGGGTCTTACGTGAGCTGATGATGAGTGAGATGAGCAGAACCAGAAGAACATTGTACACAGTATCATCAACATTGAGTGTTGACCTACTGTGATGGACTATATTCTTCTCACCAATGCAATGGTACAGAAGAGTTCCAGGGAACTCATGATAGATAGAAGAGGATCTCCAAATCCAAGAAAAAAAAAAAAGAACTGTGGAGTATAGATGCTGATTGAACCATACTATTTCTTTTGTTTTGGGTGCTGTTGTTTTTTTTTTTCTATTTTGAGGTTTTGCATCACTGCTCTGATTTTTTCTCTTGTAACAGGATTAATGCAGAAATAGGATTAATGTTATTATGTGTGTATATATATCTATATGTGTATGTATATAGATATATAGATATAACCTATATCAGATTACCTGCTGTCTAGGGGAGGGGGGAGGGAGGGGAGGGAGGGAGAAAAATCTGAAATTGTAAAGCTTGTATAAACAAGAGTTGAGAACTATCTTTACATGTAACGGAAAAAATAAAATACCTTATATGTAAAAAAAAAAAATAATCAATATAACAATAGTCATTCCCCAACTGATAAATGGTATGAGTAAGGAGAAGGGGTAGAAGCATGAAATATTATGGAGGTAGAATTGACTAGACCTGGCCACTGATAGTAGGATGAAGAAGAGGGATCAATCAAGGATATCTCAGACTAGGTTGCAAACCTAGATGACTGGAAGTATGGTGGGGCCCTCATTAGAAATGGAGAAGGATGATTTAGTAGAAAAGATGTCTCCATCCACTAAATGAAGTCAAGTCGTCAGGACTAAAGAACTAACAGATTAGATAATTGATCTTTCATTGGTGATTGTTGAAAGACCTAGAACAGGAAGAAACTATTTGTCTGACTCCCAGGTTAGGATTTAGGCAAATGTTATTCTAATTATCCTTAAAAAAGGGAAGAGAGTATGAACTTTAAGTCAACCAATTTAGCTTCTATTCCTGGAAAAATTTGAGTACATATTGTTAAGGGAATGGTTTGTGGATACTTAAAAAGAGGAAGCAGTGGTCACTAAAAGCCAACATTGCTTTATCAAGAACAAGTCCTGTCAGACTAACCTAATTTCCTTTTTAGACTGTTAGATTGGGGAAATATGGTATAATGGCTAAAGAACTGGCCTTGGAGTCAGGAAGACCTGGGTGTAAGTGCTGTCTGATATATACTGTCTGTGTGACTTAAGAGAAAGCTACTTAACATACCCCAGGCAACTCTTTAAAACATAAGTTGCAGAAGAGGTATAGATCTAAATTGATAAAGGGAATTTCCCCCATTGGTAGTTCCTTCTATCAACAAAATCATATTTGTTTATTTTTTAAATTGAAGAAATTTGTAGATGTCGCATACATGAATCTTAGCAAAGCATTTGACAAAGTCTCATACTATGCATGTGGATAAAATGAAGGGAAATGGATGAATTACTAGACAAATATATTAGTCAGTCCAAGATAACTTGAAAGTGTCCCAGGAGTCTGTCTTTTGACACTCAACATTTTTGTCCATGACTTAGATGAATACCTAGATAGCAAGTTTATCTTATTTGTAGATGATGCACAACTTGAAGGCTAGCTAACACATTGGGTCTCAGGAAGCTAGAATGATGGATTAAAAGTTAATAGGGGGGCAGCTAGGTGGCACAGTGGATAGAGCACTGGCCCTGGAGTCAGGAGTACCTGAGTTCAAATCCGGCCTCAGACACTTAACACTTACTAGCTGTGTGACCTTGGGCAAGTTACTTAACCCCAATTGCCTTGCTAAAAAAAAAAAAATTTTAAAGTTAATAGGGGGGCGGCTAGGTGGCGCAGTGGATAAAGCACCGGCCCTGGATTCAGGAGTACCTGAGTTCAAATCCGGCCTCAGACACTTGACACTTACCAGCTGTGTGACCCTGGGCAAGTCACTTAACCCCCATTGCCCCGAAAAAAAAAAAAAAAAAGTTAATAGGGGGGCAGCTAGGTGGCACAGTGGATAGAGCACTGGCCCTGGAGTCAGGAGTACCTGAGTTCAAATCCGGCCTCAGACACTTAACACTTACTAGCTGTGTGACCTTGGGCAAGTTACTTAACCCCAATTGCCTTGCTAAAAAAAAAAAAATTTTAAAGTTAATAGGGGGGCAGCTAGGTGGCACAGGGGATAGAGCACCAGCCCTGGAATCAGGAGTACCTGAGTTCAAATCCAGCCTTAGACACTTAACACTTACTAGCTATGTGACCCTGGGCAAGTCACTTAACCCCAATTGCCTCACTAAAAAAAAAAAAAAGTTAATAGGGAGGGGCAGCTAGGTGGCACAGTGAATAGAGCAATGGCCCTGGATTCAGGAAGACCTGAGTTCAAATCCAGATTCAGACACTTATTTACTAGCTGTGTGACCCTGGGCAAGTCACTTAACCCCTCATTGCCCTCAAAAAAAAAAGTTAATAGGGATAAATATAAAATTGTACACTTAGATTCCCCAAATCAGTTAATCTCAAGTGAAATTCTATACTTGGGTTCTAAAAATCAACCTCATCAGTATGTGGGAAGTCTCCATCATGTCCCTGTCCCAGATGGCTACTCTAGAGATTTCAATTGCCTCTTGGGTGAGATCTAAACCTCTCTCTTTTGGTTGAACTGAGTTACCTCACCCTCAATAGGAAAACTCCTTCAATCTGTATTGTCTGGTATATATTCTCCTGTATATATCTTCTCTGATTTATTTTTTTCTATGATCTGGATAAATGGATTTCTTTACCATTCATTATGTGTCTTCATTGTGGAACTGGTATTTGGTGGGAAGGGAATCAAGATGTTGAAATAAAGCTTGAGGTCCTTCTTTCCCTCCTAAAATGACATAGCAATTGGATGTTAGATTGAACCCAAACAGATTGCCTAGACTAATAACATTTAGCCCAGTAGCCCTTCTCCCTGAAGAGAGCAGAGTATTCTCCTACCCCAACCTCATACTTTCCCTCACACATTTCCCTATCATTACACAAGTTAGAGCTATCCAGACATGGGATGGCTTGCCTTAGTCATGGGGTCTTCCTTTTGGGAGCTGCTGTAGAAGGGCTTCTTTGTGAAGTACCGATTAGACTAGATGGGTTCTGAAATGCTTTCCAGGTATAAAATTCTGTGATAAGTCATTTCCTATCTGTTTAGATATAGTGAATAGCTTTTAAAAAATGGTTCAGTAATTGTTATGTCTAGTGCTTTACAAGTCTATACTTGAAGAAGGTAGTCATGCTATATAGGTATGAGGCACAGAAGTAGTCTAAGCCTTTTGCCTCTTTTCTTTTTTCTTTTCTTTTCTTTTTTTTTTTTGGTGAGGCAATTGGGGTTAAGTGACTTGCCTAGGGCCACACAGCTAGTAAGTGTTAAGTGTCTGAGGACGGATTTGAACTCAGGTCCTCCTGATTCCAGTGCCAGTGCTCTATCCACTGCTCCACCTAGCTGCATCCTTCCTCTTTTATTTTTTAAACATGAACCATATTTGCCAATAAGATTTCCATCATCCCCTCGATGTTCATCTCATTGAAGTCATGAAGTATCAAGGCATATGTTGACTTGGTTTAGAGCAACTTATCTAAAATATTTATGACTTTATATTTATTCTGTATATATTTTCATATACTTTTAAAATAATTGGGTGGAAATCACCTTGCCCCATTAAGGCCTGATAAAAGTGTAAGGATAGGATCTAAATGACCCTATCCCAGTTAGCCTTGATGCATTTATTTATTTATTTATTTACTTACATACTGTTGTATGTATGTATGTATGTATGTATGTATTTGTTTGTTTGTTTATTTATTTATTTATTGGTGGGGCAATTGGGGTTAAGTGACTTGCCCAGGGTCACACAGCTAGTAAGTGTCTGAGGTAGGATTTGAACTCAGGTACTCCTGACTCCAGGGCCAGTGCTCTATCCACTGCGCCATCTAGCTGCCCCGCCTTGATGCATTTATGAAGCAACAAACAAATCTACATTGTTCACTAGGTGTGAACAGGGCCTGGACACTCTAGGAACAACAGGAACTTTCTTTAGATTGGCAGAGGGACTTGGTCCCTACCTGGATAACTGCCTTGTTGTGGTGGAGGGGCAAGTCCTCAAAGAGATGGAAGTACCAGATCATCTTACTTGTCTCCTGAGGAACCTGTACTAGGACTAAGAAGCAATAGTTAGGGGCAGCTAGGTGGCACAGTGGATAGAGCACTGGCCCTGGAGTCAGGAGTACCTGGGTTCAAATCCGGCCTCAGACACTTAACACTTACTAGCTGTGTGACCCTGGGCAAGTCACTTAACCCCAAATGCCTCACTAAAAAAAAAAAAAAGAAGAAGCAATAGTTAGAACTGAACATAGGACAATTGATTGGTTTAAGATTGGGAAGGAGTATGACAAGGCTGTATATCATCACCTTATTTGTATGACTTATGGGCAGAGTAGATCATGAGAAATGCCAGGCTGGATGAGTCAAAAGCAGGAACTAAGGTTGCTGGGATAAATATCAACAAGCTCAGTGATGCAGATGATACCACTCTGATGGCAGAAAGTGAAGAATGAAGAAGCTTCTTGATGAGGGTGAAAGAGGAGAGTATATCAGTTTCTGACTAATAGAGGGAGAAGAAATGGAAGCAGCGTCAGATTTTATATGCCTGGGCTCAAAGGTCATTGCAGGCAGTGACTACAGCATGACAGCTTACTAAGAAGCAGACACATTACCTTTGAGACAAAGGTTCAGATTAGTCAAAGCTTTGGTCTTTCCAGTAGTGATGTATGGCTTTGAGAGTTGTACTGTAAGGAAAACTGAGTGCTACGGAATGGACACTCTTTAATTGCAGTGCTCAGAGAAGACTTTTGAGAGTCCCCTGGACAGCAAGAAGATCAAATCAATCAATACTCAAAAAAATTGATTCGGGGCAGCTAGGTGGCACACTGGATAGAGCACCGGCCCTGGAGTCAGGAGTACCTGAGTTCAAATCCGGCCTTAGACACTTAACACTTACTAGCTGTGTGACCTTGGGCAAGTCACTTAACCCCAATTGCCTCACTAAAAAAACAAAAAACAAAAATTGATTCAATGTATTCCCTGGAAGGTCAAATACTTTGGCTGAAGCTTAAATGCTTTGGCCACAGGAAAAGAAAATGGGGCTCATTGGAAAAGAATCTGATGTTGGGAAAGATTGAAAGCCAAAGGAAAAGTAAAAGCCTTCCCTAACCCCTCTTAATTCCAGTGCCTTCCCTTTGTTAATTATTCCCTAGCTTGCTTTGTATATATTTACATGTTATCTTCTCCATTAGATAGTAATGAAGGCAAGGACTGTCTTTTTCCAGTGCTTAGCACAGTGCCTGGAACATATTAGGCACTTAATGTTTATTGAATTGAACCTAGATACCAATTCTGTCTCTACTTTTTACTACCTTGGACAAATTACAACCTCCCTGGGTTTCATCTGTAAAATGAGGGGTTTAGACTAGCACATCTAGAGTTATGATCTTATTGGATCCTGTGAGATAGTAAGGGCAGAGAATTCCATTTCCACTCCCTTCCCCACCCCACACACTTATTTTCATTTTGCAGATAAGAAAACTGAAGCTCAGTGAAAGAAAATGACATAGTTCTCCTGCTAGCAAGTGACAGGATTAGAAAGGACCCAGCTGTTCTCTTAGTTCAGTGCTCTTTTCACAAAATCATTCCTGCCCTTGAAGAGCTTATAAGTACAATTAACATACCATTGCACATTTTGTTATATACAAATACAAAAACAAGCTTTTATTTTAATATGGACATTTTATTTGGGGAAAAAAGAATAACATGAAATGATATATACAGAGATTATCCAGACACACTTGGACTTTTGTTTCATTTTTAAAGGATATGTTAGTAACCCTAAATTTTCTTTAAGTTTTTATTTGGAACAAATAAATACAATATTAAACCTTTGATAGCAGAGAGATTTTAACCAATAAGTATTTCATATTCTGTTCAGTATTGGGCCTGGTTAATGCCCTAAGGGGTCACAAAATTGATTACCTTATTTTAATCAATTAGAATCTTTTCAGGATAATTGGCTTTATGGATCTGTTATTTCACTAGCATGGACACTTTCTCCATGCCTCTTATATGGTTCTTATCCATTGTCTTTTCATAAACCCTCTACAGATCGACCCAATGATTTGTTTTATACTTTTTGCATCATATATTTGTTCTCTAACTTTTGTTCAACTTCATTAGCTTTGCAAATAACGGGAAAAATGGCCTTTAACACATTAATGACCAAAATCAGTTGTTTATGTAAAATGGGGCAATCTTATAAATGAGAAAGAAAGTGAGATTCCATGGATTTTCCAAGAGTGAGCTAGCCCAATAAGAATAGGATCACACACTGCTGCTTAAATAACTTCAGACAGTTTATCACGATACCATCTCCTTTGTTCTGGCCAAAGTAATACAGGTTCATGTTGCCATATATTACAAAGCTCCCATCACTGATTATACTATTACAGAGCATCATGCATATATTGATGGGTTAAGATGCTTCATGTTTGTTTCTCTTGATCTGATGAAGTAATTGAAATATAATCAAAGGCTTGATTAAAAATAATTTCAGAAATATTGTTGAAGGTTTTAAAGAAATTCATGCTGAAGGAAATAATTTGAAGTTGGAATAAATATATATTTTTAAATTAAAGATTGTCACTAGCAATATTTGGTTCTAAAACAAAGATTCCTTATAAGTATGTTTCACATGCATTCTATTTTCACTGTATAGTTTACCTAATCTTCTTCCTTATTCCCTTCCCACCATCCCATAATCCTGACTAGCCAATGTATGCTCAGGATTTGTAAGATAATCGATATGAGAGAGATATTTCATGCTATCTTTAATTGTAAAGGAAACTTTTTTTTCCTTTACTTTCCTTTCCTTTTCCTATTGCCATACTATCTCCTAACTTGAAGGAGAAAATAATTATTTTTTCCCCACCCACATGATTTCCTCCTTGGCAGTGTGCTTGTTAGAAATCCCTTCAGAGACTTGGTAAAAGCCACAGAAGAGGGTTAAAAGATCCTTTTCTTACTGAAAGAATTTCTCTTGGCTACTTTTAAAATTTTCTCCTCTTATCAAACTTTCAGAGGCTTCACTAAGAGGGAAATTATGTTGTATTAGCAGATCAGGTTTTTCTGGGTTCTCTTCTATCCAAAGAAGCAGAGCAGCAAGTAATTGAAAATAACCAAATAAGAACTGGAAAGAAGTTTAATTCAATTTTAATTTATTTGACAGGTAAGGGAATCTGAGACCCAGACAAAGGGCTAGTAAGTGGCAAGAATAGGATTAGAATTTATGCTCCCTTAATTATTAACACCCCCCCCCCTCTCTCTCTCATTTATTTTGGGTGAGGCATTTGGGGTTAAGTGACTTGCCCAGGGTCACACAGCTAGTAAGTGTTAAGTGTCTGAGGCCGGATTTGAACCCAGGTACTCCTGAATCCAGGGCCCATGCTTTATCCACTGAGCTATCTAGCTGCCCCTCTCTATATATTAACAAACATTTCTGCTAGGAAAGGAATAAGGGCACCTATGCAAATAAATATGGTAGTGAGGAAGGTAGATTTGTTACAAAAATATAATGCATCTTAACACTAAATACCATACCACCTTGCATTTGTATAGCATTATTTTTTTTTTTTTGTGGGGCAATGGGGGTTAAGTGACCTGCCCAGGGTCACACAGCTAGTAAGTGTAAAGTGTCTGAGGCCAGATTTGAACTCAGGTACTCCTGAATCCAGGGCCGGTGCTTTATCCACTGGCCACCTAGCCGCCCTATAGCATTATTTTTAAAGCATTTTCACATTTATTATCTTATTTAGTGATAAAATATCTACTTAAAGGGGATAAAAGGAATCAGATATCTTGGAAATAACCATGTAAGCTAGGTAGTGTAAGCATTAATATCTTCATTTTATAAGTATGGAAAGAAAAGGTAATGTTTGTATTCTTTTATATTTTGGGTTATCCATGCTACTACTTCTCCATTAGTGTGAATAAATAGTTAATTGTATATGCTGCTAATAGCCAGCATTATTATTGACTGCACTGATGATTTGAACCCCAACTCAGAAGTACCTTTCTTTTCTTTCCCACCTCTTCCATAGAATGGTGATGAAACACAGCTCTTAGTACAGGGCTTTGGGTCATAAAGGTTCCTGGAGGTCTTGGTGGTGGTAGAATACTATCATGACCAATGTTTGGCTGCTGGTGATGATGAGGTGGCTGCTATGATATGGGGAAAAGCTAATCTGACATAAAATGGGTAATTTTTTCCCCTTTAGCACCAGAGCTAGCACCTGTAATGAGGCTGCTGGGTAAAGAGAACTCTCTTGGAGTTTGATAACAAGAGGAGGATAACAGTGAGACATTACAAACTGCCTCCTGTTTTCTGATTCTTCCTTCACCTCATGGCCTTCCTGTTGCACTTCCGAACCCTTGGCCCAGGACCCAAATTCCTGTTTTGGAAGTTTTCTTCCTTCATGTATTAGAATAGGGCTCATTCTAGGCAGATTGATTTTAATACCATATGGGAAACAAAACCAGGTCAAGGATAGAAAAAGGAAGAAATGGAGGAAGAAAATATCTCCTCACTCCATTCACCCCTAGAAACCAATTGTACTTGGGAGGAGTAGACAGGACTGACAGGAGGATCATCAGGTGCACAGTCACATGTAGGCCCTCTCTATGTGGGTTCCTCCCCCCACAATCCTATTCAAAGGGACACAAGTAACTATTAAAAAAATAAAACATCACTGTGTATGTCTTAAAAGACTTCTTGCCCTTGAAAAATAATGGGATCTACTTATAGGCTCAATGTAAAATGAGTAAATTTGCCAATTTCAATTTCCCAAACAAAATCTTGGTCTCAGATGAATTTCTCCTTTGCCAGCCTATCCTTACGTTATTTACCATCAAAGACTGACAAATGCCTGGATGAGGAAGAGGCCCAGCAGGTTGTAGAATAAGAGATCAGAGTTGAAAGAGTTGGAAGCGACCCTACTCCTTATTCTTATCATAAATCCTATCTACATCCCCAAGGACTGAACGTTCAGTTCCTACTTTGAGACCTACCATGATGGGGAATTTGCTGTGACAGCTGACTGATTCCATTTTTGGACAGATTTAATTGTTGGAAAGTGTTTCCTTAGGTTTGAATTGAAATTAGCCTCCCTTTTAAATTCCCACCCATAGCAAAGTCTGTGATCAGGAGCCAAGAGTCTAATTCTTCTTCCACATGACAATCTTTCAGATATCTGAACCCAGCAACCTTGCTAGGCAGTCTTCCCTCCATCTTCCAAGTCTTCTCTTTCCCAAGTTAAATGTCCTCAATTCCTTTAAATAAACCATATTAAGATTTCCTCCAGTCTCACTATTCAGATCATCCACCCCTACATGAAGGGTCAACCTTCACAGTCTTCACGATTTTTGGGTTCAGAATGAAAATGATGGTGAGAAGTTTCAGGTGTTTCCCCCTTTTCCCAATGCCAATGAGTGAGAGTGGGAAAGAGGAGTCTTTTGCATATCTTTGAATGAGAGGTCTCCCTGTAAAGATTTGTGCTTGGGATCAGGTTGCAGATTTAAAGTTTAAGGTTCTTAGTCCCTTTTTTTTACTGATGGTGCAATAATAGCTGTTTGTACAGAAGGCAGGAAATAGCTCAGTGGGGAGTGGAGCTGAGCTGCTATTAGTTTTGCCATTAGGCAATTAGCCTTCAGTTCCTCCTTCTTCCCCTCAAATACCCCCAATCAATTTTCTAAATATCCAAATGACAAAATAAATAGATTCACAGTTGAAGAAAAGGAAAGGAATGGGGGTGGGGGTGGGGAGGGAGATGGCTAACACCTTTATTCTTCAGCAAATGGATTCAAAACATGTCTTTATAGACTTGCCAATTCACTAGCAGGAGGCTTAACTCCTGCTAGGAATAGGATTCCTATGTTCTTTTATCAAGTTTTTCTAAACTTCCCTGGGTACTATCATACCACTGTTTTTCCACTTCTGGCATATTATGAGCTTATTTGTTTTTGTTTTTGTTTTGTTTTGATTTTAGGAGGAAGTAATGGGAATATTTGAGGTAGGAAGGAATATTAAAGGATAATAATGGTTGGGTTTTTTATGGTAGAAGAACCCTTTTATAGGATCTATCTAATTTTAGAAGAGGGAGAGGAAACTATAGTTTTTTTTGTTTTGTTTTTGCAGGGCAATTGGGGTTAAGTGACTTGCCCAGGGTCACACAACTAGTAAGTGTTAAGTGTCTGAGGTCGGATTTGAACTTGGGTCCTCATCCAGGGCTAGTGCTTTATCCACTGTACCACCTAGCTTCCCCTGAAACTATAGGTTTTGCATTTGCAATTAGAATTTAGAAGTTTTACAGAATTTTGATTATTTTCTTCTGTTTTATTGTTATGTGCAGTGGATGGCATAGTTATCAATAAGTGTTTCTTTGCTGTGTTCAACTTTTTTGCTTACTGGTTATTTGTATTTTTAATGATGGTTTTCTAGATGAAGACCATTTTAATCTGTCCTGAGTTGATGTTTTTGCTATAGAAGGGGAAGGAGGGAGGGGAAAGTCTGAGGATAATTGACTATACAGAATTCAACTAGCTTAAACAGCCCACTTTGAGTCTGGTAATTAAAAGATTTCCTGGGGGGGCTCAGAGCTTTATGAATTTTATGAATAATCTATACTTTTAAGCCTCTTAACTTTGCAGTGAAAAAAAAAAGTCATGTGGTACCAGGACCCTTATCATAGGCTAAAACCCTCATGAACTAACTGGGGGGAGGGTTGTGCTGAAAAAGGGGATTTTGGGCTTTTTCCTTCACCACACCTCACCCCACCCTTTGCTCCCCCACACACAGGAGAGAAGGAAGAGGGAATAGAGCCAAGGATCTTGAGTGAAGGTCACAACCTGAGCCAGTGCCAATGGGTGGAGACAGGTGTGGTCAGGAAGAATCAGTTCTATTTACTCCTCCAAAAGGTAGAGGAGGAGAGTACTCTTCAGCTAAACCAATCCTCTATAGTAACACCTGCTGGGTATCAAGTATATCTCTAAATTCGAACTAAAATAAATTCAAAAAAGATATATTAAGCACCCATTGCACTATGGTGGGAGCAATACAGAGTTTAGGTAAGGCACAATCCCTGCCCTCAGTCTAGTAGACCTAAAGTGTTCCAAGCTCACATTTCCCCCACCCCTCCAACCAAAAGACCCACAAGGAAATCCAAAGGTTCATTAAAGACTAAATTGCAAGTTACTTGAGGGTGATATTGAGTATTTCCCACAGTGCCTAGTACATAGTAAATTCAGGCTGATTACCTGAATTTTGTATAAGATCATCACAAAAAATGCATTAGCTCATTGACATAGGGTGCACTGATTATAACTTTTTTTTTACTTCTGGCTGGGGAATAATTGTGTCTTCCTCAATTCTTCACTGATGGAAAGTTGGTCTGAGGTGAAAACTACTTTTTTATTTGTTTGTTTATTTTGTTTTTTGCATGAGAGTAGAACAAGGGTGTCAGCATATACACTGAATAATAATAATAACTGACATGGATACAATGCTTTTAAGGTTTGCAAAATGCTTTACACATGTTATCTCATTTGAGCCTTACACATCCCTGTAAAGTAGATGCTTGTATTAACACCATTCTTTTACAGATAAGGAAACTGAGGCTCAGAGAGGTGACTGGACTTGCCTGGGTTCATAGAAGCTAGTAAGTCTCTTTAGGCCAGATTTATACTTAAAGCTTTCTTACCCAAAGCCTAGTACTCTAGCCCATTAGGCAACACTGACTTTGAGTTTAAAGATGGTGGTAGGCTCAAACATTGGTTTAGTTAGCCTCTATGCTGTAATATTGGATGGCTGGTGAAAGTAGAGGCTGCTGGTTTCAATGGAGGTGTGTTTTCTTTATTCAGTGGCCCTAGGGACTTTGTGATGTCTTGCAGAGTTGCAAAGAAAACATCAGGGTGACTATGAAAATCCCACTAATTTGAAGCACATAGATAAATTTCATTTCATGCTGGAGCTATTGATTTTTTTTTTAAACCTTAAGGGGCCTAAATCCAAGCACCTCATTTAACAGGTGAAAGTGGCTATTGATTCCAGCATATATGCTGACTATAACCCTCACTATATAAATATTCTATAAGAAATACTTTTAAGCTGTTTTGAAGACCCAGATGTAGGTAAGGATAGATAACACAAGTCATAGTGATTAGAAATACTTCATTTTAAAAAAAGACTGTGTATTAAATGTTGATCCAGTATTCTACAAATTAAGAGCTGTAACACAACATATCTGTATTTTCTCATTAACTTTTTTAATGCTACTGAGAAAAACTGTGTCCACATGGCAGAGATAATTGGCCATAGAATTGAAATTCTGAATTTGATCTCTGTGTGTGCCACCTGGTAACACCAGAAGGGCCCAGGTTTAGTTAGGGGATAAGGAAAAATTGGGAAGGAGGGAAGGAAGAAAGGAAGGAGGAGGGAAAAGAAAATTAGGGAGAAAATAGAAGTAAAAGGAGATAGAAAAGAAAAAAGAAATATACATGGAGAGGGGTTGCAGAATGCCTCAGACGCCACTAGGTGGCACCAATGCCCAAGGCGGCCTACCCTTGTGCTATATAGCATGCTTTTCTGTCATTTAGTACTGAACGACTAGGTTAAAAACATTATGCAGATTAAATATCCAGTTAAGTCACTTGTATTCTCATAGGCTATGTCTGCACTATGAGAAACATCTAGATGACAAGTGAAAAATTCAGTCTGTACTGGTATGTTCCCAAATAGTGGGACCCCTCCGTAGTGGGGAGATAAAACGGGTATAATACAGAACTGATCAGATTTTTTCACCTTTCATTCTGTTGTTTTGGCACTATGTAGACAAAGCCACAGAGGTTTATAATTAGTCCAAACAGTGCATCTCAAAAGTGCAGTTAAAAGACAATCTTGATGAGCAGTAGTATGGTGAATTTAAAAGGAAAGCAGAGCTCCAAAACCTTTTGTTAAAATGTTAAAAGCTATGTTTGAAAAATGTGAAAACAGCCTTTCCAATCGTTATCATTGCTTGATAATAAGAAACAATTTATGCTGGACAAGTAGTGAAGGGCGCTTGAATTAATTTCACTACCTGATCTTTTAGCTGGTAAATAATGTATTTGTGGGCTGGTAAATACTTTGTAGTCATTTTCCTAAGGCTGTTAAAGGTAAAGTGATGCTCCTCCATATGATACTACTGGCCCACCACAGGTAGGGTATGTTCTTTCAGTAATTTTCCAGTCCCATGGAATCCATCGATACTCTCACCCAATATAGGGTTGGCAATACTGGCACATGTTTTTTTGTTATGTCAGCAGAATGTCTCTGTAACAATGAGCCTAACTCAAAGCAGTGTATGTAAACAGAGCTAGGGCTTGATAAAAACAACTATACCTAAAATCATATCTTATGTACTAAAATCATTTTTGTGGTTAAAAATGTGGGAAGTAAAAACACAAGCTGGTTACACTGAATAGATTGGGCAAGAAATCCCTATATGAAGGCAGTTAATGTCATTCCTGGTGGTTACCACTCAACTAAAGTCTATATCAATCCACTGTTCACTGTGCATGCCAGAATCACAAATGATGAAAACAAAAAATATGTGAACATTATTCATCTGAGAGAAATAATGTCACACACACACAAATGAAGTTAACATATTAGTGGTGTGAATAAAGAGGGAGCAATTAACGGAAATGAATGACCTTTGCAAAAATGGTCTCGCTGGGGCAAGAGTTTAAGGTTGCGATCTTAACAGCTAGCTGCCTAAGGCAGAGCGGCACTCCTCCGAAGGTTGGGTTATCGCCGGTCGCCTTCCACTCGTTTCTTGCGAACTAGGCCAAAGAGAAATGAAAACAAATGAAAAATAAACTTATGGAGAATATATTTACTACTGGCAACGCATTTCAGACTTTAAGTATTCACACACAAAAGAGCAGTCCCATACAATATCCTCCATACATTTAGATCAGTGATCAGAACTCTCAATTATCTTTGTCGATGGATGGAGGTAGTATCATGTGAAAAAAAAATTTAATTGTCTTGGGAGGCATTTTGGTCTTTACATTTGAATTCTGGCAATGCAGAATGCTTCATACTGTATTTCCATTCAGGAGGTGCCAGAAGAAAGGTCCACCTTCTGTATCCTACTCCCAATTCAACTCCTTTATCTCCACTTCAATACAGGGAAGGGATAGCATATCTCTGACACTATGAGAACAGGAGCAAAGCTGCCCTCTTTTCATTTCAAATTTTTTGTCCAAGCAAGTAATCAAATTTAGTTATTTTGTGTTTCAAAGTGTCCTTTTTCTAATAAGTGATTCTGACCATCCCAGGAAATGTCAACTTTTTTTTTTTTTTAAATCTCCTAACTCTTGCTGGGCTATAGTCATTATGTCAACTAAAGAGTTGTAAACAAAGAGATTCTCTCAGCCCTGGGACCACAGATCAAGGCTAAAACACAATTATGACACCCTACTAGTATAGGATTAAGATAAGCTATATAATGAAAGATCTCTCACCCAGTACAAGCACATTCTGTGCTTATGACATCAGAACGTTTAAATATTAACTATCTAGTCAAATCAGTAAGCATTTATTAAGTACCCACTGTGAGTCAGGCACTATGCTAAGTGCTCGAACGGGGGTTCTTAACCTAGGGTCTGGAAACTAGTTGAATATAATTAATTTCCTTTGTTATCTTATGTATTTTAGGCATTTAAAACTTTATTCAAGGAGTCCATCCATAGGCTTCACCAGGCTACCAAAGGGGCCCATGACATTCCCCGGACAAAAAGCTTAAGAATCCCCGATCTAGATGCTGGTTTTATACAGCTATAATTATGAAGTGGGAAGTGCAAGAGACAAACCAGGATGATATTAACAACTCTTCCCCTTACTGCAGTTACCTAGAACATCTGTCATCAGGCACCAATATTGAGGGTTACATAACAAATTACCATCATATGGCTCTGAATCTTTATTAGTAATTTTCTGAAAATTGAGTTTGATGTTTTCAGAAAACATTTGACTCAATAGAGCAAAATATATCTTTAAAGACTTTCCTCCAACAAGGAATTTCCCATGTATGTATTACATTGTACAAAGGGTTACTTGAGGGACATAACCATAATTTAATTATGTGTATTAAAGAAGGCAAAAACCTGGGCACCAAATATGTCCATCTATAGTGTCAAACTCAAATATAAATATTTGGGGTTAGGAAACCAGAAATTAATATCTATGTTGTATTATATTTTTGTTTATGTTGTTACTTATTGCCCAATTACATTTTAATCTGGTTTGGTGGGATTTGGGAGTCAGATTAGGCCTGAGTCTGTTGTAGAGGGTGTTTTGTACACAATCCACAAAAGGAAGAGAGATTTCCTAGGTGCTGAAGTCCAGCAGGTGATCCTGCTTTCAGATAACACTGGGTTGATTGCATTTAACTTTAGACCATTATATAGTTTCCTGAGTGAAATCTGCAGCTGCTCAGAAGAGATGAGTCTAGTAATCCATACAGGAAAAACCAAGCAGATGAAGCATGTAATAAACTGCTCATACGATTGCTAGCAGATGTGCAGACAGTTCACTGAGTTAGGAAAACAGAACATGTATCTCGGACAGGTACTGAAGATTAACCATAAGTGGGCCGGGATTGATGGAATAAGGGAAGGGCTGCATAGCATATGTTAAACTGCATAGTACTTTTATCTATCTATCTATCTATCTATCTATCTATCTATCTATCTATCTATCTATCTATCTATCTATCTATCTATCTATCTATCTATCTATCTATTTAGCAGGGCAATGAGGGCTAAGTAACTTGCCCAGTGTCACACAGCTAGTAAGCGTCAAGTGTCTGAGGCTGGATTTGAACTCAGGTTCTCCTGAATACAGGACCAATGCGTTTATCCACTGAGCTACCTAGCTGCCCTCTGCATAGTACTTTCATTTTAATTAATTAATTAATCTATTTATCTATCTATTCATTCATTCATTCATTTGCTCATTTACTCATTCATTCATTCATTCATTCATTCATTTAGTACTTTTAAAGATCCCAAGCTGCCGTGATTTTTTGAAAGCATAAAAATCTTTCTTTGCTTCTCTACTGAAATCTGTATCTGCTATGTACCATCCCTAGCAATTTCATATTGCATATAACCTGGCTAATTCAGAGTGTTTACTTTCCACATAGCCACTATTGCCTCTCTAAGTGCTTCATCTACTTTTTGTTCAGGGGAAAATGGAGCATGGGGGTCATATAGTGGTTCCTACCACAGAATGGCTGAATAGCTAGAGTCAGAGAGGAATTGTTAATGGTTCAATGACAACCTAGAAGGTCTTGAGGGGAGTGCTACAGGGATCTGGGTTTGATCCTGTGTTGTTTAACATTTTGATCAATGACTTGGATATGTATATATACAGACATATACATACATACACATACATATACATACATATACATATATATACATATATATATATATATAGTGGGGGGGGCAATGAGGGTTAAGTGACTTGCCCAGGGTCACACAGCTAGTAAGTGTCAAGTGTCTGAGGTCAGATTTGAACTCAGGTCTTCCTGAATCCAGGGCTGGTGCTTTATCCACTACACCACCTAGCTGTCCCCAAGGTATATATTTTCATCAAATTTGCAGATGACACAAAGTTGGGAGGGATAGATAACACACTAGATGACAGGGTTGGGATCCAAAAAGGTCTTGACAAAGCAGATTATTGAACTGAATCTAATAAGATAAAACTCAATAGCAAAAGAATATAAAGTCTTATACTTGGGTTCAAAAAATCAGCTTTATAAGTACATAATGGAAGAAGCCTGATTTAGATAGCACTTTGTCCAAAAAAGTTCTGGGTGTTTTAGTTGACTGTAAACAGTATGATATAGCAGTCAAAAATCTAAAGTGATTTTTGGACTCAATTACAAGAGGTATAACTTCCAGGAATAAGGCGGTGAGAGTCCCTCTATTTTCTACCCTAATGAAGTCACAATATGGAATACTGTGTGCCATTCTAGGCTCCTCAGTTTAAGGACTTTGATAAAGTAGAGAGCATCCAGAGAAGGGAAAACAGTATGGCAAAAGGCCTGTCATTTGAGTACTAGTTGAAGGAACTGGGATTTGTATTAATTTATAGAAGAGAATATACTGGGAGAGGGAGGGCATGATAGTTACTCTTCAAGAATTGGAAGGATGCTACATTAAATTTATTCTGTTTGGTGCAATAGGACAGAATCAGAAGCTAGGAGTGGAAGATCTCCTAACCCCTTCACTGGGGGGGTCTCGAAAGAGAGGTTAAATAACCATTTGTTGTTGCTTAGTCATTTTAGTAATGACTGATTCTTTGTGATGCCATCTGGGTTTTTTTTTTGTTTTTTGTTTTGGCAAAAGATACTAGAGTGGTTTGCCATTTCCTCTTCCAGATGATTTTACAGATGAGAAAACTGAGCCAGAGTTAAATGACTTGCCCACGGTCACACAGCTAGTAAGTGCCTGAGGACATATTTAAACTCAGGAAGAAGAGTCTTTACAAATCCAGGCTTGGTGCTCTATCCATTGCACCACTTAGCTACCTGATGGTTTGTTAACATATATTATAGTGGGGATTCTCTTTAGGTATGGTTTGGACTTGGTGGCCATTGAAGTCTCATCCAACTCTCAAATTCTGTGGTTCTCTGCAGGAATCTTGTATTACTTTCATATGAATGCAAGACATATTGTTGAAGTTAAGGCAACATTTCTGCTCTACCATATCCAATGCTTTTTTAGAGTCAAATGATGAAATCAAATGGGACCTTTCATTCTTTACATTGTTCAGGCAATTGTGTGACTGTAAAGATATGGGGGGCAGCTAGGTGGAGCAGTGGATAAAGCACTGGCCCTGGATTCAGGAGGACCTGAGTTCAGAGCTGACCTCAGACAATTGACACTTACTAGCTGTGTGACCCTGGGCAAGTCACTTAACCCTCATTGCCCTGCAAACAAAACAAAAACAAAACAAAAACAAAAAAAAGATATGGTCTGCTGTAGAATATTGTTTACAAGACTGTTCTCTTTTGATGCCTTCAAGGATGCCATCATTCTGTATGTAGATTATTCTCAGAGATTTTTGTAGAGACAGCAAAACAACATATGAGTTGATAGTGGCTTTCAAATTACTTGGGACAACCAATGATTTCTATATGGTTTCATTTTGTAACAGCAATGGTCATGCAGGGGTCTGGGTCAGGAAGACCTGAGTTCAAATCCAGCCTTGGATGCTTACTAGCTATGTTATCCTAGGCAAGTCACTTACCCTCTGTCTGCCTCAGTTTCCTCAACTGTAAAATGGGAATAATAACACCTACTTCACAAGGTTATTGTGAGGGTCAAGTGGGATAATATTTGTAAAAGTGCTTAGCACAGTGCCTGATACATAGTAGGTACTAATTCTCTTTCCTTCCCCTTCTATAGTTTCATATAAACATCAAGGACTATGAAATTAAAATTCGAACGTGGTAGCAACTTTCCCATTATTACCTTTTAAAAATTATCAGTGAAAATTCAGGGAACTCTGGATTTTATGGTGAACTTAAATGGTTTCAGCTTTTTGATTTTCTAAAATTTTATTGATCAGGAACAAAAGTCATAACCCAATGAACCCTCTTTTTCTTTATTATGACTTACGGACAATATGTTTTCCTTCTAACTTCCTTATGAACTAGACACAGTTTTAAATAACTCTTTTGATTTCTAATTAATTACATTCCATAGACCATCAAGAGATGACTGAGTTTTGAAGTTGCCTCTTTAAAAAAAAACCCTGAATTACCTCATCATTTCAGATGGCTAACAAGATTAAAGGGAAGAAAAAAGAATAGGAATATTTTAACTAATGCTTAGCATCAAAGTAGTGCTATCCATCTGCAGCATTAAATGGAAAACAGAGGAAAGTTAAGTAGGGAGACTGCTTGGAAGATCTCAGTGGTTTTTTAGATACTTCTGAGTTGGGTTTTCACAGTGACTTTATTATTTTGTTTGATATTTTGTGAATTCCTCAAATCAGACATGCCTATATTCAAATGCAAGAACTAATATGAATCCTAAAAGTCAAACGTAAGTGATTTAGGGAATAACTCTCTGTTCCTCTCCATTGGCACAGATAACTAAAGATTATGTATAAATGTTAATGCATATCATTTGATTCAATAACTATTTATTAAATACCTATAAGGTACAGTTAAATAAGATATTGAAAAAAGAAGATAAGATAAAAAACAAAAGCTATTTGGTAAGAGGAGATGAAATTCTTACTTTGATGGAATGGTTTAAGTCAGAGGTTCTTAACCTTTCTTGTTCACTAGACCCCTTTGTTAGTATGGTGAAGCCTACAGACCCCTTCCCCAAATAATGTTTTGAAGTGCATAAAATATACTATACAGGATTGTATGAGGAATCAATAATACTGAAATATAGTAATCAAAATATTAGAGGGAAAAAAACCAAGTTCATGGACCCCAAGCTAAGAACACTTGGTTTAGATGAATCAAAAACATCGAGTATTGGGATGCTCCCATTAGCAATAAATCTGGTGAAGTACTAGATGACTCTGAGGTTAATATAAATGGTTATCTATTAAATTATGTATCTGAAATGTAAAGATGGGATTGTCTAAAAATGGTCACCATACTTTTGTAGTTTTTAATATCCTATCATCCATTAAATGTAAAGCATCAAGAAAGCAACATTAAATTACAGTTAAATTTACAGTATTTTACCTAGATCATTATTCTTTGTGATAGCAGCTGCTACCCTGGTTCTTGGCCCTTGTTTTGTAAACTGGTATCCAAACTTGAGAATCATTGAGTTCTCCTCAAGCATCTGGGCAATTTCCATTTCTACAGCTGTTCCCAACTGCTGTCTCTGGGTTGTGAACAGACATATATAAACATACACAGAGAAAAACACACCAAGAAAGAAGAGAAAACATTTACTTTCATAAGATATAATTTAAATCACTAAGAAGCTTAATGAAAACAAAAGTAGTTATATTTTAGCTTTTAAAATGATAAAGATGGGGGCAGCTAGATGGCGCAGTGGTTAAAGCGCTGGCCCTGGATTCAGGAGTACCTGAGTTCAAATCCAGCCTCAGACACGACACTTACTAGCTGTGTGACCCTGGGCAAGTCACTTAACCCCCATTGCCCCGCAAAAAACAAAAACAAAACAAAACAAAAAACGATAAAGACAAAAAACACTGGTCAATCTGTAACTTAGTCTACCCATCTGAAGAAGATTCTACTTTAGACAATGTCATCAGAATCATTCTCATCTGTAGCAAGTTTAAAAGTGAAGATCGGTCAACTGGTGCCTACCACCTGATCACCTAATCTTTTTGGGTTGAAGAAATTGGGCAAATCATTTATGAAGAAGGAAAAAGAGAAATGGGAAGAAAATTAAAACTGAGGCTAAAACTTGGTGCTTTTTGTTTTCTACTGAATGTTTACAAGGAAGACAGTGTGGTGTAATGGAAGGAGCTATTGGCCTTAGAGACAAGGAGACTTGAGGTCTAATACTTGCCTTGGCACTAATCTAATTATGTGACCCAAAGCAAATTCCTTCACCTTTTGGTAGAATAATGAGGTTGGACCAGATGTTCTCTAAGATCTTTCTATTTTAACATGGGTAAATAATCAAATGGAGTTTAAAAAAATTAAATGACTTTACATTAACTGAATGTTGAATGTAGCTCCCAGGGGTGCAAACCAGAAAATTAATTTACAATATTCAATATTCTGCCAATTGGTGAATTTTACCTCTTCCTAAAGTACAAGTCTGACCATGTTGTCCATAGACTCAGAAATGTTCAGAGGCCCCCTATTACCTCTAGAGAAAAATATGAACTTCTCTGCTTGGCATTTAAACTCATTCCTGATCTAACTTCGCTCTACCTTTTTGTGCTTCTTGAATATTCCTCCCTTTCACATACTCTACATTCCAGTCAGATTAGACTACTTTCCCCAAACTCAGCATTCCAATACCCACCCCTGCCTGTGGCTTCCTCCATGCCCAGAATGCACTGTCGTCTTGCCTTTGTCTTTTAGCTTTCTTCAAGGTTCAACTCAGGTAATAACAATAACAACAATAATAATAAGTAATAAATAGTAATATCAATTTCTCATGTAATCAGCTTCTGATAACAACAACAATAATAATAGCATTTACATGGATGGCACTTTAAGGTTTACAAAGTGCTTTACAAATATCATCTCATTTTATCTTCATGACAACCTTGGAAGGTAGAAGCTATTATTATTGTTATTCTTTTTTAAAAAGTAATAAGCATTTTTATTTATAGTTTAGGGTTCCAATTTTTATCCCTCCTTCCCTCCCTCCCGAGGTGGTAAGCAATCAGATATAGGTTATATGTGTACAATTATGTAAAATTACCATATTGGTGTTTTGTATAAGAAAACATGTATAAAAGAAAAAAAATTAAAGAAAGTGAAAAATAGCATGCTTTAGTCTGTGTTCCATTAATATCAGTTCTTTCTTTGGAGTTGGATAGTATGTTTCATCAATAGTCCTTTGGGATTTTCTTGGATCATTGTATTGTTGAGAATAGTTAAATCTTTCACAATTCTTCATCAAACAATATTGCTGTCTCTGTGCACAATGTTCTCTTGGTTCTGTTCAATTCACTATATATAATTTCATATATGTCTTTCCGGGTATTTCTGAAATCGGCCTGCTTGTCATTTCTTATAGCACTGTTATTATTATTATTCTCATTTTACAGATGAGGAAACTAAGGCAGACAGGTGAAGTGACTCACCCAAGGGCACATAACTAAGTAGTATCTGAGGGAAGATTTGAATTCAGGTGTCCCTGATTCCAGTCCAGCACTCTAAGCTGCCCACTGATTTCATAGTTATTGATGTTTCCCTCAAATGATTTCGTATTTTTCTAGCTATTTACATGTTGTATTTCCTGGTACAACGAAAACTTCTTGAAGGCAGGGATTACTTTACATTTTGTATTTGTAGGCCTAGGACTTCTATGTGTCTTACACAGAGTAGGTCTTTATAAGTGCATTTGGTTTGGATAATACATAAACTGAAGGTCACAATTATAATCTGATTATCTTCTGATTGCTTGTCATGACTCACTGCAAGTCCAAATGAATTACCTAATTGGACTTCACAGTAATTCCTCAACTTTTAAAAAAATCATAAGCATTTTTTGGATTAAATTGAAGGGAAACATTTTTAATATTGAGGCACAAGGTACTTAGTGATGAATTAGAGGGAGGAAGTTAAAAATGGGATTTTTTTTTTACAAAGGCTTTATTTTCTTCTCATGAGAAAGAGGCACCCTAGTGTGCAGCTATTGGGTGCCCCAAAATGGGAATTTTTAAAGAACTAAGGGTAACAAATTACTTTGTAAAAACTGAAACAATAATGAAGGGCCTGCGTCTTGTGTGTGTGTGTGTATGTGTGTGTGACAGATATTGCAACTACATTCCTCTCCTCTAGTAGTCAACAGTTATTTCAACTGTTTAACTTCATACGTTGCTGAGTTTTCCCAACATTGCTAGAAAGAGCTGTAGATGTAGTTTTATAACACACCACAAGATGGGGCCATTACCCTATAAAAAATGACTACTCAATAAAAATGAAAAGACCCCCTCAAAGCTCTCTAGATCTGTAATTTTTTTTTTTTGGGGGGGGTCTTAAAAGGTTTCCCAGCTGTCCCATCAAGGAGTCTATGTATCCACCCTTCCTTTGTAGTATGCTTTTCTAGCAACTTTTTTCAAAGCTTTGTTTGCTTATATTTTTCATCTACATTGTAGGGGTTTTTTTGACAAAGTTGGTGTTAAATAGCATCACTGCTATTCTAGGGAAGTCCACAGCCAATGACCTGAATGTTCCATTTGGACAATATACCACTTATATTATATAGTGCCATACAATTTAATAAACATTTTCACATCCATTATATCATTTGATTTTTGAAACAATCCTGTGGATTAGTCAGGGCAGGTATTATTATTATAAGGAAACTGAGTCTCAGTGTGATCTGGCCAAGATCAAACAGCTAATTAGAGGCTGGGCTGAGACACACATCTAGATTTTCTGACTCCAAGTTCAGGCTGGAGAACACTGCTGCCTCTCATTTACGTAAAAAAATCAAACTACTGGGACTTTCCTATTAAAATTATTTTGTTTGGAAGTCTTTCCAGGGACTATTAAAATGAGATTTTTATCATGGTACATAATCCTTTTTCTCCCCTTGGTTTCATATTCCTAGCTCTGCCATTTAATTGACCTTGGGTAATTAATTTAATCTGATATTCAGTTTCATCTATAAAATGGGGATAATAATACCTGCATTACTTACTTCATAGGGTTAATGGGAATATGGGTTTTTTTGTAAATACAAAAGTGTCATATAAAGGTAAACTCATTTTTTAGAAGAATTACACCTCCTATCATTAAATGTACATTCAAATTATCTTCTGAAATCAGGATAGAGTAATGGGCCTGGAATCAGGAAAACCTGAGTTCAAATCCAGGCTCAGACATTTACTAGCTGGGTAACCCTGGTTAAGTCTCTGTCTCTGTCTCTGTCTCTCTGTCTCTGTCAATCTCTCTGTCAATCTCTCTCTCTCTCTCTCTCTCTCTCTCTCTCTCTCTCTCTCTCTCTCTCTCTCTCTCTCTCTCTCTCTCTCTCTCTCTCTCCCCACCCCTCTTCTCCCCCTCCCATCTGTCTCTTTGCCTCAGTTTCCTCAATTGTAAAATGAGGCTAGTAACAATTACCTCCCAAGGTTGTTGTGAAGATTAAATGAGATAAAATCTGTAAAGTTCATAGCTTAATCAATTAATAAATGAATGTGTTTCTTTTTTTAGAAGATCATCTAGTCTAATAATTTTATTTTACAGGTGAAGAATTGAGGCCCTGAAATGGGTAAGGACTTGACCAAGGGTCATAAGTAGCAGACCTGGGATTCTAGTTCAGGTCTTCTGATTCCAAACCAGAGCTATTTCCACTTATTATATTGTCCACTTGACTAATTTGTTACAATATCCCTTGAATTTTCTATTTTTCATAAGTGATACCTGATGGAATTATAATGAGCAGAACTTTATGGACTTCTCATTTACCTGGTGCCTCATTTGTAAATGGCTCTTGTCCATTACCCACTGGATTCTTAGTAGGCATACACTCCAGTCCCTTTGTCTGCTACTTATGATGCAATTATAGTTTCATATTCTGGATTTCTGTATCCTGTTGACTTAAGCTAAGCCCTTCAGCTAAATCAACAATGCTCTTTCCCTCTTCTTGTCACAAGGAGAGAGAAGTACACCACAGAAGTCAAATAGAAGAATTTGGTAAATCTTTTCCAGAGTGACTTAAGATGAACCATGAGGTTAGTGACTTAAGAGGGATTTGAAGTGACAAATGCAGGCTGCATGTTCATATTTTCAAATATCAAAATTAACTAAAATTGTCAATGGTCTAGATTATTAGGTGGATTTTAAGTGGGAAGTTGGGGGTATGGATTCTGCACTGGGGTTTCAAAATGACCTAAGCCCCCTCCCAAGCAAAAATGTAAATACACTTTGAAATAAGCAGGTCTTAGGTCTCTTAGCAATGTTTTTCCAAAGTTTTGAAACAACTTCTCCTTCAACTTTTCATTACTTCATAATTGTTCTCAGCTTGTTCCATTTAAACATCCGGCTACTCTATCTCTTCCTTACTCTCTTTTTCTTAGTATTCTTGATAGCCCCCTTCCTTACACTTTTGTCCCAGGTACCCAGCAACAGACAAAAAACATGGCAGTGTGTGGGCTAGTGTAGCAATTTATAGGAAAAGTACCCATGGGATGTCCCTAGATCATAGTTCTGAATTTGGTCAGACTGAGTCTGGGAAATTGGTTCCATGGGCATTTTGAAGAAGCAAAGAGGAATTGATCTGGGGGTGAAGGGCCTAATCTCAGTCCTAGAGATGTACAGGTATTCAAGAAGGATGTTTCTGCCTTGCCCATCCTCTTTCCCATCTCTTCCTACATATTGACTTAATGCTAAGCAGTTCAGGAGGAAGTTTAAGGAATAATGAAGTTTGAACTGAACTAGGCTGTCCAAGATTCTGCTGAATTGGGTCCGAAAACTGAGGAATGTTACAGAACCACAACACAGGCATCCCTCTCCTCCTCCTTACCCCTAATGGACCTAGCTGGGGCAGAAGACAGATCCAGCACAAGATATTCAGGAGACTTCTAGATTAGACCTTCAGTTCTACTCCATGGAGCTAGCAACATGGTATCCCATTGTCTCTAGCAGCTTTCCCCCTCTACCATTCCCCCTCTCACTAATCTTTGTTCTCTTCTTGTCTACTGGCTACTTTTCTGCTGCCTACAAACATGCCCATTTCTTCCTCACCCTTAAAAATTTCTGTCCATTCTTGCTAGGGATCATCTTATATATCTCCTCCCTTTTGTGACCAAACTCCCTAATAAGATTATCTATAATTAATTGGTGTCTCTACTTCTCTCACTCTCTTAATGCAGTCTGGCTTCCAGTCTCTGAATTCAACTGAAATTATTCTTAACTGCCAAACCTAATAAACTTTTCTCAGTCTTCATCCTTCTTCACCTCCCTGCAGCCTTTGACATGGCGCTGATCAACTTCTTCTCTCTTGGCTCTCCTACTCCTCAGTGTCCTTTGTTGGAAACCTTCATTTAGGTCCTAGCTTCTTACATTCTTTTTGTTGTTGTTGTTCTTGAGGCAATTGGGGTTAAGTGACTTGCTCAGGGTCACACAGCTAGTAAGTGTCAAGTATCTGAGGTCAAATTTGAACCCAGGTCCTCCTGACTCCAGGGCCGGTACTCTATCCGCTGTGCCACCTAGCTGCCCCTAGGTCCTAGCTTCTTAAACGGTGGGTCTCAACACCATATGGGGGTAATTGAATGTGGTGGTTGTGAAAAATCTGGCAACAGTAAAAAGTTATGTATACCTATTTTATATACTTATATATTCTGGGGTCATGCAAAAATTTCTTGGGAAAAGGGGGTCATGAGTGGAAATAGTTTAAGAAGCCCTGATCTAGGTTCATGCTTGATAACCATAGCTGTCCATTTAGGGCTCTATTTTGGGCCTTTTTCTCTTCTCTTCCTATATTAACTTGCTTGATAATCTCATCAGTTCCCATGGATCCCATGTAGATGATTCTCAGATCTATATTTTTCAGTCTTAACCTTTTTCTTGATTTCCAGTCTCACATCCCCACCTGTCTATTGGACATCTTGAAATGGATATCCTATGGCCATCTCAAACTCTATATGGCCAAAACTGAAATCATCTTTCCTGCCAAACCCTCACCTTTTCCTAAACTCAGTCAGTAAACATTTATTAAGTGAGTAAGAAAGGCAGAAGATAGTCCCTGCTCTCAAGGATCTCACAGTTTAACAAAGGGCAAGGGTAGGGGGACTCAACATGTAAACAACTACATATAAACAAGCTCCACACAGGACAAACTGGAGAGAATCAGCATCCCTATTATGGTCAAAGACACCATCATCCTTCCAGTCAGTCATCCAGGCTAGCAATCTAGGTGGTAATCTTGACTCCTCATTCTCTCTCACCCCCTATATCTGATTGGTGGCCAAGTTTTGGTCCATTTTACCTCTGGACCACACTCTCTTCTCTTTTCTCATATTGCTGCCGCCCTATGCCTGGACTGTTGCAATAACCCGCTGGTTGTCTGTCCTGCCTTGAGTCTTTATCTCTGCTCTTCTCCATCCTCCACTCAGCCACCAAAGTGATCTTCCTAAAGGAAAGGTCTCACCATGTCACCTCCCTCCCCTCCACGTACTAACCCCTATCTACTCAATAAATTCCAATGGATCAAATATAAAGGCTTCTGTCTGGCTTTGAAAGCTCTTTATTTTATTTTTTAAAAAAAATTTATTTAATGTATTTTAATTTATTTATTATGTATTTTTTTGGTGAGGTGGGGTTAAGTGACTTTCCCAGGGTCACACAGCTAGTAAGTGTTAAGTGTCTGGATTTGAACTCAGGTCCTCCTGAATCCAGGGCCAGCACTTTAACCACCATCTAGCTGCTGCCCCCCGCCCCCATGGCCTTTTTTTTTTTTTTTGCGGGGCAATGGGGGTTAAGTGACTTGCCCAGGGTCACACAGCTAGTAAGTGTCAAGTGTCTGAGGCTGGATTTGAACTCAGGTACTCCTGACTCCAGGGCCGGTGCTTTATCCACTGCGCCACCTAGCCGGCACCCCCCCCCCCCCCCCATGGCCTTTTCTTAATCCCCATTCTCCTTCTCTCTTGACACTCCCTCCCTCCTGGAAGCTCTCTTCTCTCTAGCTTTTTGGGACTTCACTCTCCCTTGGTTCTCTGTCAACTTATCTGACCACACCTTCTCAGTCTCCTTTGCCCCGTCTTCATCTATACTCCCTCTAAACTGTAGATGCCTCCACAGGGTTCTGTTCTGGGCTACTTTCTCTTCTGCCTCTATACTACCTTCATTTGGTGATCTCATCATTGTAATGAATCTGCTTACCATCTCTATCTTGATGACTCTCAGATCTATTTTACAATCTCACATTTCCACCAGCTTTTCAGACATCTCAAATGAGATGTCCAGTAGACATCTTAAACACAACATGTCTTTCCCCCTTAACCTTCCCTGCCTCCTAACTTCCTTCTTACTGTAGATGGCAACACTATTCTTCCAATTCCTTAATTATTTCCCATTCATCCTGCACATAGCTTGGCTGTGCACATTTAGTTGCTTATTGTCTCCCCCATTATATTGTGAGCTCCTTGAGGGCAGAGACTGTCTTTTGCCTCTTTTTGTATGCCTGGCCCTTAAATATTCATTGACTGACTGCCTGAACTTAGGAGAGGGACCTTTATGACTATTCTGACTCTGCCTGAACACCCTCCTCCCCTCCTCAAGAAGCAGCAGAAGCTGATTATAGCTAGTCACATGAAGGACAGGAGGAGAGCAGACAGAAGAGCTGGCTGAGGAGTCAGCAAGGGTGACTGCATTAGGCCTGTTGGTCTGCACTTGCTCGCCCTAGAACATGTTGGCAATATTGTATGAGGAAAAAGAACCATTTTAAAAAATGGTACCTGAGTTTCTGGGTGTGGCAATTTTCTTTCCCTTCTTTGATGAGGGTGGGATTGAAGGGACAGGGGAAAGTCAGGGACCGAGGTGGGCTGGGCTAGGCTGGGTCTGGGTTCTAGACTTTAGGAGAAAATGATAATGATGGCTGCCCCCTACTCCAATGTATCAACACCACATGCCTTGTCTCCTCAAATGCTTTCCTAAGCCTAGACTAGTGAGTGTTTTCTCCCCACAGCCTGCATAAGCTTTGGGCCGTCACTCCCTCATTCTCTGCACAGCAGAAGTCCTTGCACTGTTCCAAGAGATGCTTGAGCTTACCTGGTTGTCTATCTTGATCTCTGTCAGGGTCTCGTTTTCTTTCAAGGCATCCACCAGTGCCAGAATGCCAGTTCCAGTGACAAAGTTGGACTCGATATTTAGACTTTTCAATGTCTTGTTTACTTTTAACATATCTGCGAAAGCCTGGACATACAGGGAAGAAGACTCAATGAGTATTTCTGAAAGTTTCTGTGCAGAAATACTCAGCATACTGAACAGAGATGGCATTTGGTAATCATTAATTTAATCAAGAAAAACTTGGGGTTTAAGGTACATTATTTAGGGTATGATGAACAGGATACTATTAGAAAAACCTGGAAAGACCTACATGAACTGAAGCAGAGTGAAATGCACTGTATACAAAATAACAGCAATAGTGTAAAATGAAAAAAAAAAATTAAACAATTCAAGGTCAAAAAAAAAAAAGAAAAACTTGGGTCCTAATAAACTATTCCCCAAATAGGATACTATATTAGTTTCCAGGGCCTTGAGTAGTCTGGAAATGAGAACTTCTTTACAGTAAGGAAGATCAGTTCTCTCTCTTTCTCTCTCTCTTTTTGGTGGGGCAATGGGAGTTAAGTGACTTGCCTAGGGTCACACAGCTAGTTAAGTGTCAAGTATCTAAGGTTGGATTTGAACTCAGGTACTCCTGAATCCAGGGTCAGTGCTTTATCCACTGCACCACCTAGCTGCCCCCAGGAAGATCAATTAAGATTTTTTAGAGCTACCTGCCTTTATCTTCCCTTTTCCCATTCCTTTCAGCTCACTTTTATGTCTTGTCTCTTTATCTATTAGAATAGAAGCTCGCTGAGGACAAGGGATGATCTTCCTGCTTGTATTTGTATCCCAAGTACTTAAATCTGTACCTGACACATAATAAGCACTTAAATGCTTGTTGACTGATTTACTTATGGAACTTACTCCCCATGCTCAGCAAAGTTTCCTTATGATTTGCCTAAATGATTTCTCCTTAGGTGTTTAAAATTTTTGGTTATTTGATCTCTCTCAGTAGTTGAAATCCAGTTAACTCAAATTCCTCCCCCCCTGCCATAAAATCATAACTAATGTGTTTATTTACTGTGAAGAGGATCCCTTATCTTTATGAAGAATATCTAATAGGGGGCAGCTAGGTGGTACAGTGGATAGAGCACCAGTCCTGGAGTCAGGAGGACCTGAGTTCAAATGTAGCCTCAGACACTTACCAGCTGTGTGATCCTTGGGCAAGTCTCTTAACCCTGATTGCCTCCCCACAAAATAAAATAGGAAAAAATAATAGGAAAAAAATGTTATATAGATTGTCCCAAAAGTTTTAGTGCAGTTATAAACGGTAGCTGCTTAAGACTTGCTCTGAGACTCTTGGGACACCCTGTATTTGCTTCCAATGGGTTGGGTTTTTCAGGTTACATTTTCAAGAGTGTTACTTACAATTGCAACAGGGTCATTGCTCCGAGTGGCAGCCAGGCTGAACTTTTTCACATGGGTGTTGGTCTCCAGAGCCTTTGCAAACTCCCTCAGGGTTGGAATGGGAATATTCTGTGATAGGAGGAGATTTAAGGCCATTAGACAGGCATCCTGAATTACAGACTCCTGATTTACAAAAGGTCCCATTCATCTAAGGGGCTAATTTCCAACCTCCCATTTGTCCTCTATTACTCTTCATTTTGGATAGGAACCATATTTTAGCCAGGACAGACTGTACCAACTCTTTGACCTAACGATACCTCCTTTCTATCACATGTCACTTAAACATAGCCTATCACTTCCTTCCTTCTCAATTAGGAAATTCCTACATCTACCACTTCTACTGATCATAGCCCAGATAATTATTGAACTACTGAATTTTAGTATTAGAAAGGACCCCAAGTGGCCAAATACCCTGATCCATTCCTGAAAAATAATTTCCTCTAAAACAATACCTAATAAATGGGCCTTGGCATCTAGCCTTCCTCTACCATGGAGGAATGAACTGTGCCTTTGGATAGTTCTAATTGTTAGGGAGTTTTTCCTTACAGCAAGCTTAAATTTACTTATTTATAACTTCCATACACTGTTCTTATTTTGGTTTTCTGTTATCAGGGAGAACAGGTCTCATCCCTTTTCCTATGGGACAATCCTTCAAATACTTAAATGCAGCTAGAATTTCCCTCCTGAGTCTTCCCTTTTTCAGACTATATATCTCAATTCCCTCAATCAACAAAGGTAGGAATCAAGATGAACTAACTGTCAAATTTAGGAAGAGGTAAGCTATAAAACTGGGAGCTCATATGGCATCCATGTTTCCCATTTCTGGACATACTCCAGCTTATTATTCCCTAGGCAGTAAATTGTGGTGGACAGAAATAAATGTAGAACTCTGGACTTGGTCTTCCCAGGAACAGAATATGGTTGGAGTATCATCTGCTCATTCCTAGAACAGCTAAAAGGATGATGGGATTAAAGTGAAGAATGTGAAAGGGAGTGATAGCAAATATGAGTAGAAAGGTAAGCAGGAGCCAGATGATTTAGATGCAATAGTCTTATTGAAAAGTGATGAGGGGGGCAGCTAGGTGGCGCAGTGGATAAAGCACCTGCCCTGGATTCAGGAGGACCTGAGTTCAAATCTGACCTCAGACACTTAACACTTACTAGCTGTGTGACCCTAGGCAAGTCACTTAACCCCCATTGCCCTGCAAAAAAAAAAAGAAAAAAGAAAAAAAAAGAAAAGTGATGAGGATCTGGACTGGGAGAAGGGCTTCAGAATGGGAGAGGAGGAGGAGGATGGATGGCAGAAATATGATAGAATCAACAAGCCTTGGTGACCTTTTTGATTTAGGCAGAGACATGCTGGAGTTAGTTTAAACCAGAGAATTAAATGTTAAATTTTCAGTTTAAGCATTTAAAACTTGAAACTCAGCAATACTACAAATCAGGGCTTGATTTATTATTGATTGTCTAGAGTGAAAAGTAATGGAAAAAATATTAATAATATAGATTAAATTTAAAAGTATGTCATTCACACTTTTTTTTGGGGGAGACCCTGTTGTTAAACATTTACCAGCACACCACTTGAGTCAGCATGTATTCCCACTCACAGAGTCTCACATTCACACAGAACTCACAGGTTAAGTTCAGGCCTTATTGAATGAAGATTATTGCAATAGTCTCTTTACTGGTCTTCCCTCAAGTCTCTCCCCTTTCCAATCTGTCCTCCACCCAGCTGTCAAATTAATATTTCTTTTCTATTGTTTTTTCTGGAGCAATGAGGGTTAAGTGACTTGCTCAGGGTCACACAGCTAGTAAGTGTCAAGTGTCTGAGGCCGGATTTGAACTCAGGTCCTCCTGAATCCAGGGTCAGTGCTTTATCCACTGCATCACCTAGTTGCCCCCCAAATTAGTATTTCTAAAGCACATATTATTCCATTCCTAAAAAAAAAAATCCAGGAATGTTTAACTTCTTTTGTCATGGATGCTGGTAAAGTCTATGAATCCCCTCTCGGAATAATGCTTTTAATTGTATCAAATTAAAAAGGAAAACAATTCTATTAAATACAGTTACAAATTTAAAAAACAAACAAACCAGGTTCATGGACCCCAGGTTAAGAACTCCTACAGAGGTTTGTTGTTTTTTGGTTTTTTGTCTTTAAGATAAAATAGAAACTCCACTATTTAGAGTTTAACGATCTTTACAATCTAGTTTAACATTATTCTCTTTCAAAAAGTCTACAATCCAGTCAAATTGAGGTATTTGCTATGGGATATTCCATCCGTTTTTTCTATGTCTTGGACACAGGTAGTCTCCCATGCCTGGAATGCATTCTCTCCTAACCTCTGCCTCTTAGAATTCTGGCTTCCTTTACGGGTCAGTTCAGGGGCCACTTCCTACATAAGGCTGATCCTGTTCCCCCTGGTAGTAAGCACCCTCACCCTCTCTCCTTCCCAAATAACTTTAAATTTACCCTTGCATATTTTGTGTTTATAATCATAGCTAGTGTTTATAGAGGACCTTAATGTTTACAAAGTACTTTATCAGCATACTTTGTATGCTGATAATAATTCTGGGAAGTAGGTGCTATTATTCTCATTTTATAGATGAGAAAACTGAGGCAGAGAACAGTTAAGTGACTTGCCTAGGGTCACACAACTAGTTAGTGTCTGGCATAGGATCTGGACTGAGGTCTCCTTGAGTCCCAATCCAGGGTTCTATTCACCAACATGCTTATGACTTTCTAGCATAGTGAATAGAATGCTGGTCTCTGACACATATTGGCTGTTTGACCCTGGGGAAGTCATTTAATTTCTGTGTCCCAGGCAGCTGCCTACAAGTATAAATTATAAAAGTTACTCATCAGCATTGATGAAAGGAATTTCCTTATAGGGAGTTGTCTACACCAAAGAAATTAAATGTTCAGACTTAAAAAAAAAAGATTTTTTGTTTTTACTGAAGTCTGTAAATGCCATTTCCCCACAACAGAATGTATATTCCTTGAAATTAGGGTATGTTTCACTTTTGTCTATGTCTCTCCAGAGTCTAGCACTATCCCAGGGACATAGTTGTTTAACAGGTGTTGATGAATTGACACACATCTAATATATTTATTTGTTATGCTTGACCATACTTAGTTGTTGGGGAAGGGGAATTGGTGGGAAGTGACAATGGATTTTAATGGAGAAAATAAAGCATTAAAAAAAAATGAACTGGGGGCAGCTAGGTGGAGCAGTGGATAAAGCACTGCCCCTGGAATCAGGAGAACCTGAGTTCAAATTCGGCCTCAGACACTTGACACTTACTAGCTGTATGACCCTGGGCAAGTCACTTAACGCCAATTGCCTCACACACACACACACACAAATAAATAAATAAAAATGAACTGAATGAGGAAAAGGATGATTCCAAGGCTGAAAATTAGATGCTTATTGAAAGGATAGTAGTATAGAGTAGTCGAAAGAACACTAACTTGGAAACCAGAGGCTCTGAGTTCAAATCTCACCTCTGCTAAGTTATTCATGGGAAAGTCGTTTAACCTCACTAGGCCTCAGTTTCTTCATCTGTAAAATGAGGGAATTGAACTAGGTGGTCTCAGAGTTCCCTTCCAGCCTTGGTTCTATTACTTCTATGGTGGAAATCTCAACAAAAGCAGGGAAATTCAGGGGAGGGATGGGTTTTGGGGAAAATCAATTCAGCTCCATTTTGGACTTGTTAAGTTTGAGATGTCTGTGGAACATCCTGGTAGAACTGTATATCTGGCAGTTTGAAATGCAGGGTTAGAGGATAGTTGAGTAATTAGGACTGTATATATTGATTTGGTAGTCATTTGTATAAAATCCCAATTCTATCATTTAAAATCCTTCCTTTCCTTCAGGGCCCAAGGGACCCTTTGGATTTGGGGTAAGAGGGATAGATAATTACCTCTGGTCCAGAGTACAATGCTTGAACTCTTTCGGGTCCAAACCTAAAACCCTGGGATTTGACTATCTTTAAATTGGCCTTCCAAAGAGGAAGGATCGGTTCACCATTGTTAATGAGAACACTCACACTGGTGTACTTTGTGCTCTCCTGGATTATGCTCTCTCACTCACTCAGTGGGGATGTTTGGCTTCCCTGGGGTCTATTTTAGCCTTCAACTTTCATGTGAAGCTGAGTAACAGGCTGAGAGCCATCTGCATAAGCACATATTTTAAGTTCCTTCTGTATTTAACTCAAGGACTGAGATTTCTTTCAAGGAACAGTGGGGACAACATCCTCATTTTCTTCATTTTACCAGCACATCTCACAACGCAGTAAAAATAAGAGATATTCTAAGCAGGTGTAAGTTGATAAGCAAGGAGGTAACAAGTTATCTCCAGCACATTTCCAGCCCTTACGGATGCAATCAAGTGACTGCTCCTGTAATTAAATACCTTAATGTTGTTGAGGTTGACTTCCTGAAGGCTGGGATCATTGGCTTTCAGCTGCTGCAAGCTTACTTCCACATTTGTGGGATTGGGTGGTTCCTCAAATATTGGCTTGACCTTTTCACCTTTGACCACATCTAAAACACAAGTTAATATTGTTGTAGAATTCAAGTTCTCTTCTGTTCAATCATGTGTGATAAAATTATTCTCAGAGTCAAAGATGATATCCCAAAGTGTCATTTCCATCATGGATTTCAGAAACTATGAAATCTAATATAAAAAATAGTCAGCTTTATTGGACAAGCAAGTGAACTATATGGCTTTAGTAATGATTAATTAATTCTGCCTGATGCTTATAACTTTAGTAGCTATGTTCAGGATTCAGGTATAGGAAGTGATCAAGGCCCTGGGACCATCACTAAAATAACCACATCAGAACTGCTCAGAAATATTGTGATAGGGCAACCAATTTAGATTTAGGTTCTGTGGTCCACTTTATAACTGCTTATAAATAAACAAATGTGCAGATAGCCATTTGTTATAGTACCTTTCCGAAACAGCACTTCCATATGAAGATGACTGACACATTATTATATAATAATACAGCAAACAGATGTAAATGCATGTGCATATATATAAGTACTATACAGGACAGCATACATAAGTATGTGTGCACACGAATACACATGTGTGTATATGTACATTTACACATATACAAGATAATATATGTATAAGTTACATGTATACACACATATATGCAATTAATTATCAATGTTCCTAGAAAATGGCACAAAAGTAAAAAATGCAATGTTGATACACTGAACCTATCAGAAATCGGGAGTGAAGTTCTCTTGAACACCAAAAGCTGTAATCTTTTGCTAAAGATTGCTAAAAATATACTGTTCTGCATATACTTCTTTATAACAAAATAGTAATTCTGATAATATGCACTTTTCCTAGCATAGTAACCACGAAAAAACTCATAAAATACAGTACACAAAATAAAACTGGTAACATGCAAAACATTTTTTCTTGTAATTCCCTAGAATTCTGTGACCTTTTGTGCTAACATCTCAATTAAAAAAAAATGTTTCAGACAATATTTATCTTTTATAACATCTGAAATCTACAGCAAATAAAATTCTTAAAATGAAAACATTTTTTTTTTTGCAAGGCAATTGGGGTTAAGTGACTTGCCTAGGGTCACACAGCTAGTAAGTGTCAAATATCTGAAGCCAGATTTGAACTTAGGTCCTCCTGAATCCAGGGCTGGTGCTTTATCCACTGCGCCACCTAGCTGCCCTGAAAACATTTTTTAACCTGAATCTTACCTTCCACTGTGTCAGATGGCAGTGTGAGGACATTGTACTGAGTACTATACTACTATAAACCTCTCTACTTTGGTGGCCCTTTGAAAACTAAGGGAGAGTGGTAGCTAGGTGATGCAGTGGATAAAGCACCAGCCCTGGATTCAGGAGGACCTGAGTTCAAATCCGGCCTCAGACACTTGACACTTACTAGCTGTGTGACCTTGGGCAAATCACTTAAGCCTCATTGCTCTGCAAACAAAACAAAACAAAACAAAAAAACAAAAACAAAAACAAAACAAAACTAAGGAAGAGGTTGCTGGGAGTTTAGCTACTGCTGACAGAAGATATCACCTCCAACACTCCGTCCTTCATGGCTGGTAGATGGCACTGGAGATTGTGAATGACACACTCACTTGAAATAATCCAACAGCAATGTCTGCTTTGTGCACAATTTGAGATCCTTAAGGGTCTCAGAGTATGGGAGTACAGAAGAGGAGAGTTGACATTTAACCTTAAAGCTTCGACTGATGATGGGATTGACAACCTCAATGACAACAGTTAGTTGGTCAATTATGGCATGCCACTCTTAAGGGTTGGAAACTGTGGGTGGCACAATCATTTTTCTCTTTATGGTATATAAATATGTGAATATGCATAGTTGCCAACACAAAAGTGAAAATGAGGTTACTAATAAAATCATGTGAGTGCTTGATGTCATGAGAGTTAAATGCTGAGGGTTGAATATAACTGTATACACATAAACACATCCTTACTTATGGCATGCACCTTTATTCATGGCTTATGATGGAAAATGAAATGACATTTATTCTCCTCACTGTTCCACTTTCAATTCCCTCCTCCTTTTCTTTTGGCTCCTGTCTGAAGCTCTGGGGCACAATGGTTAAGAGAAATAATAATGAGGAGGGGGAAATTGGAGGAGTCTTAGGATTTGAGCTATTTGTATCACTTCAGGAATGTGGGTACAGATGAATAAACCCAAAAGAAACCCAATGTTGGCAGAGCTAAAAATGAAAAAAGTATGAGAGACATGGAATTAATTCAATGCGTCATAGGGCATTTTTATTTCTTGATTCACTCATGTCCCTGGTAATGACTTATAAGCTAAACTTTAACACCCACGGGCCTACTGCTTTCCTAAACCAAGCCAGAGTATCCATTCTCCTTGTACCAGTATGGCAAAATCCACTGGCTACTGGTCAATAGCTATGGATTCCCCCATCCCGAGGCAACATTCAAAACACAGGAAATGTTCAAGTAAGCTTAAGCTAATATGCCAAAGTTATAGCAAATACTGAAGAGCTAGGGAAGCAAAAGGGGCAAAGAAAGGCTGAAATGAGGCCTCCTCGTTCATGCTTGGGGATGAGTATGGCACAGTTAGCAGAAATGTAAGAGAAAATGATATTCTAGCCTGCCATATAACTTTCAAAGCTTTCTACTTCTTTATGAAGAAAGAATAGCAAGTTTCTCTGGTTAACTTCCAAACATCCAGATGAATCTTTATTTTGAATGTTTGAAAAGTTTGTGTTCTTTCTCCCTTTCTCTTTCCTCTTTCATTTCCTATTCTTGGCCCTATCTTCAAATATGTCATCTATAAGAATATGACAAAAGAGGATTCTGTGGTTGATTATAGTATGCATTTTAAGTAGTTAGGAAATAGCCAGATTACTTAAAAAAATTTATTTATTTATTCATTCATTCGTTTGTTTATCCATCTATTTATTTATTTATTTTGTGGGGCAATGAGGGTTAAGTGACTTGCCCAGGATCACACAGCTAGTAAGTGTCAAATATCTGAGGCCAGATTTGAACTCAGGTCCTCCTGAATCCAGGGCCAGTGCTCTATCCACTGCACCACCTAGCTGCCCCCAGGTTACTTTTTAAAGCACAGAAACTAAAACTGAATGGAGAAAGTTATACTTACTTTCTGTAAACTATGGTTTAGTATCCTGTTAGCCTGCCAAATTTTAAATTTTCTTCCTTTGTATACTTTTATATCACTCAAACTGTTCACCCTTTACCCATAAAATATACTTTAAGGATTTTATTTTAAAGGAGCAAATGCTGACAGTATGCTTTACCTAAATATTTGGTATGTTCCTATTTGGTCACACAAAGTAGACTCTGCTAAAAAAGTAACTTTTGTGTTGTAAGCATTTGCATGAGTGCTAGTACTTCAAATCCAATTTCAAATTCAGAATTTATAAAGAGGACCAATGAATCTAATTAGCTTAACAAGGGACCAGAAAACCAAAATTTTCAAGTGAAGATTGTAGATTTCAGCTATGAATTTTTAACAGCAAATTTTTTTAAAAATGGAAAAAAATAACTAAATTTATTATTTGCATTTTTGTAAATTACTTGATTATAATAAATCTCATTCACAATACTGGACGTAATAAAGTTTACTTTCATTTTTATAATATTAGCATTTATCTAGTGCCTTAAGGTTTGCAAAGTATTTTACAAATATTATCTCATTTCATCCTCACAACAACCCAGAGAGGTAGGTGCTATTATTATTCCCATTTTACAGATGAAGAAACTGAGGCAGACAACGGTTAAGTAACTCGCCCAAGGTTGTGTGTGTGTGTGTGTGTGTTTTGTGGGGCAACGAGGGTTAAGTGACTTGCCCAGGGTCACACAGCTAGCGTCAAGTGTTTACGGCCAAATTTCAACTCAGGTCCTCCTGAATCCAGGGCTGGTGCTTTATCTACTACACCACCTAGCTGCCTCTCTGCTACAGATTTGAACTCAGATCTTCCAGATTAGGAGGCAGTTAGTTGTTACAGTGGATAGAGTGCCAGGCCTGGAAGTCAGGAAGACCTGAGTTCAAATCTAGCCTCAGACACTTACTAGCTGTGTGAGATTGAGCATGTCACTTAACCCTGTTTTGCCTTTGTTTCCTCATATGTAAAATGAGCTGGAGAAGAAAATGGCAAACCACTTCAGTATCTTTGCCAAGAAAACCCCAAATGGAGTGACTCTTCTCAGGAAGCATTTGATACAGCCGAAAAACGACTAAACAAACTTCCAGACTACAAGTACTGCACTGTGCCACTAGTTTTAAAAAAGATACAGAACTTTTTTTCCTGATTCGTCTTTCTTTCTTTCCACCTTTCCCCCATCACTGACTCTTCTAACAAAACACCTTACACACCACCAAATACCAACCTCTGGGCCTTATATTTATATCTGCAGTCTCCTTTCAATCCTTCTGCAGGGTCTACAGCTTCCCCCAGGCTCTGTCTCAGTGTTCATTACTTTCTTATCTTTCCAGATAATGTTTCCCTTCATCACCGTTTGCTTTTACTGTACTTTGAATTAGAGCTTGCTGTAAGCGGTACATCTGCCCCTAGGCCCAGTTTCTTGAAATAGTAGGTATGATAATTAAAAGAGATCAAAACATTAGACAGAATTTAAAAGTCCCTGTTAATGAAGCTAAACAACATATAAATAGGAACAGGTGTCAAGTTTATGGGGAAAGGGTTTTGGGGGGTAACATATTATTACAATTACAGCATGAAGGTTTTTGACAACCACTTAATACTGAACATTCTGGTACACGCTGTGGAACAGCGGATTAAGAAATCTGAATTTGGGGGCAGCTAGGTGGCGCAGTGGATAAAGCACCACCCCTGGATTCAGGAGGACCTGAGTTCAAATCCGGCCTCAGACACTTGACACTTACTAGCTGTGTAACCCTGGGCAAGTCACTTAACCCCCATTGCCCCACAAAAAAAAAAAAAGAAATCTGAATTTACTAGTAGTCAAGAAGTTTCACAACTTTTACAATTCCCCTTTCTCTCCCTGCCCCCCCCCCCCACTTTACTTACTTCTAGGAGGGCTTTTTCCACTATCGTTACTGGGTACTTCTTCAGTAAACCTTGGGTTATTGACTAAATTGTGAACTCCAAGAACGGCTGAAAAACAAAAAGAAGCAGTTAGCATGATAGATACTATATTTAGGGAAAAATGTGAGAATTCCAAAATTTTATTCTGTTTCTTGAGGAAATAAGTCTTCATGCATTTTATTCCTATGAAACCAGACACTCATTTTCTCTAGTATCACTCAGTAAACATTTATTAAGTGTCTACTATTGTGCTAGGCACTGGGGACACAAAGATCAAAATGAAACAATCCCTGCCCACAGGGAGCTTGTGTTTTGTTGAAAAAGCTTATCTGGATACTTGGCAGGTATTAAATAATAATAACTGACATTTCTATAGTCATTTAATGTTATATACATCAATGCCTCTGATACTCTCAAGAACCCTGTGAAGTAGGTGTCTCATCGTTATCTCCATTTTACAGATGAATAAACTGAGGCTCAGAGACATTAAGTGGCTTCTTCAGGTTTATATAGTTAAGTGTTTGAGGTGGGAAACCTCAGTCTTCCTGAATCCTAAGTTTAGAACTCTATTCACTATACCACAGTGCCTCTCATTCTGCTTATCCCATTCTTGGATCTCACTATGTATTTAACCCTGCCTCTCAGAATTCCTCACCCTCTTCAAGGCTCATCTTAGGTGCCATCTGCTACAGGAAAAGGTGTTCCAGACACCTTTCCCTTCTCAAATTATTTACTGATTTGGGTGTAAGTTATATCCTTTCAGGAGAATATAAATTCCTTGGAGACAACATTCCTCATTATATTTCTATCCATTAATTATCATATCTACCCCTTTAAGAAACTTATTGGACTTAGGGGCAGAAGCAACTCTCTGTATCTCTAAAGCCTGGCACAGTGTCTTACACAGGGTAGGTAGAAACTATCTTGAAGGAACAAGCACATTTTTGCATCAATTGATATATCCGAGTCCTCAAGAGTTCATAAATGTTTGTTCAAATGAAAAGAAAATACCCAATGTGAGGTCCTCTTCTCCAAAAAACCGTATTTCTATAGTACATATGAATTCATGTTAGTAATTAATCATAATAGACTATGTAGTCATAGGCCCACATCAATGATTGCCTGCTTAGGCCCCCTAGAGTCTAGGGAGACCCCAGGTATTTAGCTAAAAAAACCTCTTAACTAGAATAGGGAAACCTCTGATCAATATTAAGGGCTGTAGGAGCCTCTCCTATATTTTCAGAAGGCTCAAAGAATAGAATAAACCTCTGTTTTCCAACATCCAAATTCTATGGAGTTGAGATGAATCAGAAGGGCTCCTCTTACCAGAGCATCTCAAAGTCACGTTTTCTGTGGCAGTAATGGAGAATTTGGTAGGTGCAGGGAATGAGGTCTATTCAAAGATTCCAGAGCTACATAAAGGGTTTCTGAATCCTACATCTCACTCGTTCCTTTGCCCCAGGGGATTGACATTGAGAAATGGGACCAGACTCAGTGATTCTCTCCCTTCCATGTTGCCATCCCCATGGAGGAAAAAGAAATTTAGTGTTCTCTGAAATGTCTAGAAAATTCATGTGGACTATGAGACAGAGTCCTGTCCCTCTGGTGTTTCCTCCAATGTGATACCCATGTAAGGAGCATTCTCCCTCTATGAATGCAGAGAGAAAATCTACATTTTAGTCCCTTTAAAGTTCCTCTAAGTTTTAGTAAATTATTTCTGTGGCTGAAAAAATCCATTTCTTGGAGAGAAACCTTCTAGTGATGATTCTCTCTGAATTTGGCCAGACTGGTTTTTAGATCTATCACAGGACCCATTCTCAATGACTTTCCAGTTGGGTAACACTTAACAAAGCTTGAGTTTTGATGTCACAGACTTCAAGAATCCCAGGTCACCCCTATATCGATATTAAGACTTTGGAGTAAGATTTTAGTACAGGAAAATACATAGCAATAATAATATTAGCTAGCATTTATATAGTGTTTGTTTTGCATTTATATAGTATATGTTTGCAAAACACTTAACAAATATCTCATTTGATGCTCACAACAACCCTGGGAGGTTGCTATTATTATCACTATATTTTATAGATGAGAAAACTTGAGGTAGACAGAAGTTAAGTGACTTGCCCAGGATCACACAGCTAATAAGTGCCTGAAGCTACATTTGAACTCAGGTCTTCCTTCTTCCAGGTCTAGCACTCTGTGGGGGTCATCTCCAGTGGTCTTGATCTATACCTTGCCACTGTACCCAGATGGCTCTGAAGGAGAGAGTGAGACTGTGGCTTTGCACAGCCCTCCTTCACTTAAATCCAATTTACTAGCAAGTCATGATATCAAGTCCCAGGTGTCATGGTCTTCTTTGAGAACAAAGGACAAGCAACAAATGAGCACTCAATCAACAATGCTACCTTGTTGTTAAGGCTTGTTTAGTCGTGTCTGATTCTTTGTGACCCCATTATGGTTAGTTTTTTTTTTATTTAAGATACTGGAGTGGTTTGCCATTACCTTCTCTAATGGATAAAGTTGAATAGACTTTAAGTAACTTATGCAGGGTCACACAGCTAGTAGGTATCAAAGTCTGGATTTGAACTCAGGGCTTTCTGACTCCAGGCCCAGCATTCTATCCACTGAGTTATCTAGCTGCCTCAGTATTGTAATAACAATAATGAAAGTGGGGATAATAATATCTAGAATACTTACCTAACTGGAAAGGCACTGCAGTGGAATGGATAGAGAATCAAGATGGCCTAAGTTCAAGTACTACATCTGCCTATAGAACCCTGGACAACTTAATAGGTGGCTCAGTGGATAAAGACCTGTGTTTGGAGTCAGGAAGACCTGATTTCAAATCCAGCCCCAGGCACTTACTGGCTCTTTGACCCTGCATAAGTCACTTAAAACACTGTTTGCCTCAGTTTCCTGATCTGTAAAATGAGAGGGTCAGCTTCTAAGGTCCCTTTTAGCTCTTAACCTATTATCCCATAAGCAATCATGTACACATTTAACTTAATCTCCAAGCATACCAGGCAAGTCTCTCAGACCAGAAATTGCAGAATAGTTACTGATGTACATGAGCAGAGGGAATTTTCTTACTGGGGAACTCCCTACACTGATGGAATTACAGGTCATAAGTCTGGACTAAAAATAAACAAGCCCTGACACCTCACAGGCTGGTTGTGAGGCTCAAATGAGACAAGATATGTAAATTACTTTGCAAGCTTTAAAGCATTCTGTAAATGTCAGGTGCTATTAAGATACTAAGAGGATATTGACACATTTAACATTAATGTCCACAGCTTATGGTCAAATATGTATAAATATTTTTTATCCAGGTAATTACCCACCTGCAAGATCATAGAGTTCAGTATCAGAGGCACTAGCTAAAGCTTCTTCCAATTCTGGGTCAAGAGTCACTTTTTCTTCCTTACGAGTTTCTTTTAGTTTTTCTTTGGGGATAAAGATCCTTCCTTTGAAACAAACAAACAAACATGCCTGAGAATGATTGCTTTATTAACAAAGGGAACTGATTGACTTGGAGGATGTAGCTTCTACAGCCATATGCTGAAATCACTACTTCATGTCCCCAATTGGAATTTATCCAGTCCACAAGTGATCAGAAGGGCATTTGGAGCAGGGCAAAATGGTGGTGTGGGGAGAGAAGGAAATCTTGCTGGTGTCTCTGTGCCTCAGAGATACCAGGCAACTAGAGCTCTAAAACTATGGGGGGCTGTTTAGATATTCGATATTTAAAATGTCATTTTGTTAAGATGAAGCTGAGGAAATGAAGAATTGGGGAACTCATTAGGAATCCTGCTAGAAGGATGAAATCTAGGTTATATCACATTAAAGAATGATTAATTTATTCCTGTGATTTCTATTTTTTTTTTTACTGTAAAAGAGTATATTGTTTGTGGGTTGTTTTTTTTAGACTGAGTTTCTCTATCTTCTTTTCTCCCCTTATACTGATTCACTTGGTGATCTCATCAGCTTCTATGGATTCAATTATCATCTCTTTGCTAAAGATTCTCAAATCTATTTATTTAGCTCTAACCTTTCTCCTGACCTCCAGTCTTGAACCTAAAATAGATGTAGATGTCTTAAGCTCAACATGTCCAAAAATGAATACATTATCTTTCCCCTGAACTCTCCCTACTTCTAAACTTCCCTATTTCTGTCAAGGGCATCACCAACCTCCCAAGTGACCCAGGCTTGCAAAGTAGACGTCATCCCTGACTCATGGCTCTCTTTTCTTACTTCCCCTATCCAATCTGTTGCCAAAGCCTGTCTATTTTACTTTCTTAACATCTGAATGTCTCCTTTTCTCTTCTGATACTGCCACCACCTCAGTACAGGCCTTCAACACTTAACTCTTGCACTATTGCTATAGTGTGCTGGTTGGTTTCCCTGATAATGTCTCTCCCCACTCCCTACACTCAGCTTGTCAAAGTGATCTTCATAAAGCATAGAGATTACTATGTTACTCCCCACTCAGTAAACTCCAATAGCTTTGATCATATCACCTCTCTCTGTAAGACATAGGGATATTCATCATTGATCCATCATTGACCTATATAGCTGGACTAACATTTTTGTATCTGGATTCAAGCACCAAAGTACCTCTTACATTATCCCCCAACCTGACCTCTTTGTTTTTCTTGTCGGACGTGCTCTTTTATTCCTTGCAACAACCTACCTGGCACAGCTCTACCAAATTATGCTTCATGCTTGGAAAATCTTTCTATTCGTGCCCTTCTCCCCAGGTTCCCTATCTATCCCCGCAAGCTTTCTCTCTATCATTCAGGTAGCTGTTAAAATTCCCACTGCTCCCCAAAGCTTTTCAGAATGGATCTGAAGTGAAATAATTCCCTGAGATATTTGATTAAAACCCTTCCCTTTGATATGTCTCCTGAGATTTTACCATACATGTGAAATCTTTTTTTTTCCTGTTCCCAATTAAGTAAGTCACAGCTACTATGGAAACCAACCAATCTTTCCCCAGCAGTCTCTGCTTATCTGCTCAGTTCTTCACTTCTACTTAATTTTCTTAACAAAATGCCATTCTGAATTTCACTCAAGCCATCAGTTAGCGTGTGAACAATTCTGAGCAATTAAAATCAGAGACAGTTACAGCTACAGGCATGATGGTAGATACAGCCCAGAAGCCTACATGTCAGTGTCTCGGCAAGACTACAACATACTACAGAAGAAGATCACAGACTCCTCTGGCTTCAAGGCTATTAAGTACTTTATCAAAGCAATACCCTTGCCTCTAGTCACTCTGTGGCTAAAGAACTTCCACAGGCTGTTCTCAGCTCTGGGTGGGTGGGGAAATGCATTAGGACTGGTGATAAGGACTCACGGTCAGGTGAGCTTTTCACCTATTGGTTTAGTGTTCTTCCGCGCATATACTGTTGACATGTGAACCAACCTCCAATGTCACTCACTTGAGAAGGTTTGTTGCTTAGGGCTGCTGCAGAGGGTTTAACATGAAATATATCTGGGAGAAAAGGCTTTATGGGAATTCTCTGGCACAACACTAAGAGCCAGCACAAGCCTGAGTGACATAGATCAGAAAGCAGGGGACTTCCAAGAACTACATTTATACTTTTCTGAAATCTCAGAACCCTAGGATCCAGGGGTGTACTGGAGATGGCTCGAACCAGAGAGCTGATTGTTAAATTTTTCAGTGTGAGCATCAACACCTTGGAAATAATGCTACAAATTGGGGCTTGATTTCTTGTCTTGATTGTTCAGAATTTTTCAAAGGGATGGTAACTTAAAAGCATGTCATGGATAAATTATTGGGTGGGGGGGGGAGTTGGAGAGCTGGTTGTTAAACATTTACCAGCACACAATTGTTAGGATTCCCTCCAAAGTACCTCTTTATGTCATCATCTGTGGGTGAACTTTCTGTCAGTAGTAAGCCTCAATGAGAGGCTACATGGGGTAATGGATAAAACAGGATTCTCTGATTCAGAAATACGGGGGTTTAAGTTCCACCATTGATATACACTGGCTGTGGGGCCTGTGGGTAAGTCCTGTAACTCCCAGTCAACTTTCTAAGACAATAAAATACAAAACAAGTTACAGCTCTGCTTTAGTGAAAAGAATTGTCCATATCAATTAAATCACAGGTCCAGTCCCAAAAGAAGAAACTGAAAAAGAAGGGGGAGGTAGTATTATCAGGGTCCATTTTTATGCTCAGTGAACAAATAAAGAAAAGTGGGCCTTTTCCTGCCCTGTTTTCTTTTAGGTCAGACCCCAATCTTGGGCCTGATTGAGTAAGTCAGTAACTAGTTGGTCCCAGGATACACTGGTTGGCTATTCAAACTTCATTTAGGCCTAGACCTTACCTTTCTTTTCTCCAGTGAAGGGGACAAAGTCTTCCCTGTCTTTGTGTTCCAATGCTTCTTTTTCCAAATATGAAAGGAGGTGTTCCCGATCAAAGGGGCCTGTGGCTGCTTTCTGTGTCTGGTCTTTCTGCCGGAAACCTGCTGGTAGGAGCGCGCTCTGCCAAATAATAGGTTTGGTCAGGTGTCAGTGACAAGATAGGTCGTCTGCCTGAGGTTTCATTTGCTATCTCCGTTCCCATTTACCAGCAAGCATATCAGGTAAGCACAGGCCTTCTGTCCAGTTAAGGAAGGTTCTGTTCTCTCCTTAGTAAGTGGAGGAGGAGAGCATCTGTCACCCCTGGCAATCACCATGTGCTCCATTGAAGCTTGCTATGGGACGGTGAAGCCAGCTGGTTGGAACACCCTAATGACTTCTCTGTGGCAAGACGTCCCAACATCCATAAACAGGAGCAGGTGGGTCTATCAGGAATGCTAGGAGACTATTCCTTTGGCTCCATCCCATAGTAGAGGCCATCTCCACCCCAAGCTTGTGGCCTCTCTCAGATGGAGGCTGGATGGGGACTCCCTCCTGAGAGAGGAGAACTTGAAATGCTTTCTGCCTATGCACCTATGGGAAACCCCCCAGAGTTCTATAGGGAAAAGATAACAACTAAAACTGTGGAAATTTATTTTGATTTGGGGACCCTACCTTTGGGCTGAGATTGGAAAGCCTTAGGCCCTCAAGGTCTCTTCTGTGTGGGAGGGGCTGGTGCCCCCCCCCTTCAGCTGAGCCAGAAAGCCCTGAGGGCTGTACAAGACGCGGGATCAGACAGCTGGGGGGAAGAAGCCCCAAGCTCCCTCCAACCTGAGCGGAGCTATCCGAAAGATCCTGGATAGCCTGTGCTGAGGCGCGTGAGGCTGGAGCCCACCACCCCTTCCCCCCCCCCCAGCTGCAGCTCTGGCTGGCAGATTAGCTTGGTCTGTGGGGGTGCAAGAAGCCCCGAGATTTGAGTGGAGAGAAGAAAAGGTATATATAGACTTGGGGGTTAGACTCAGGAGGTTGGACAAGGAGGGACAGGAGGCTGAGAAAAGGTTCGGTCAAGGAGACGGGGGACGAGATGAACAGTAATGCAGGACTAGGAGCAAGGAGGAAAGGCCAGCAGACAAGATTAAGAGAGGTGGACAAGATTAGAGGGGCGGCAAAGGCGGAAGAAGGCAGACTGATGGAGCAGACAGACAGAAGGTTGGTGAGAGAGAAACACAAGGGTTCAGCAGTGGCAGTAAGGAGAGGAAAGTTAGAAGCAGAGGGATTTACAAAGTGTTAGAATAAAGTACCCGAGTGCCCTAAGGCAAGAGGTGGCTAAGGCCCTTATTGTATTCAAGAAGTTCAAAGAGACCCAGTGGAAAGAGAAGTGCCCCTATGCAGTCAGGTTGTACATTTTATTTCCCTGTATTCTTAATTTAAATGGTATTTCATAAATAAACTCTGCTTTGATTATTTAGTTAAGAGGCTTCTTAATATTATGCTTATCAATTTGGGAGTGTGCTGTGTGGTGGAACTTTATAAATGGCCTACATTAAATTAACAGCAGTCAGATAGCCAGTTAGTGAACAGTCCCAGATTAAGTACCCCAGTCAGATTTAGCCCCCCAAAATTAGGCAAATCATTCAAAAATATTTTCACAAAACTAAGGTCCCACCATGTCATTCCCCTTCCCAAAATACTGGCTCCAGTGGCTCCTAATTGTCTCCAGGCCAAAATACAAACTTCATAATCCAATTCCACGTTATATTTCCAAGCTTGGTTCATTGTACTCCTCCTTTATGCCAGAATGATCACTTGCTATGCTTCGTACAAATATTCTGTCTCTCACCTCCATGACTTTGCACAGGAGTCACCTCCAAGCCCAGAATTCATCCTCTCTTTATCTCTTGTCTTCCTTCAAATCTGAGCTCAAGTATCCTCTCCTATATGTGCCTTTCCCTTGATTTATTCAGCTGTTAGTTCCCCCTCACCCCCTATTTATTTTGTTTATATATTTATTTATATGCATACATGCTGCTTCCCCTGGAAGAATGTAAGCTTTTTGAGGGTGGGAGATGTTTCCTTTTTGTCTCTGTGTCCCCTTTGTCTAGTACATTGCCTGTTTGTTGATTGCTTGACAGCTGGGTTTCCTGATCTTTTGAGTTGCAGGAGCCATTCAAGGTTTTCTGTAATTTTCTTGTGGTCTGGTGGCATGGAGCCTGCAGCCTGTCAGAGCCTCCTTCCATAGATCAGGGCTCGAATTTTGAACACTATGGGTCTGGAGTGCTCCCACAGCCATGGTTAAAGACAGGAATTCAGAGTTGCAGAAGGAAACAACTGATACCTTCATTTCATTTCATCTTTATCAATTCTGCCTCTGGTCAAATGATGTTCAGTTGTGTCTGACTCTCCATGACCCCATTTGGGGTTTTCTTGGCAAAGATACTGGAGTGGTTTGACATTTCTTTCTCCAGTTCATTTTACAGTTGAGGAAACCGAGGCAAACAGGATTAAGTGACTTGCTCAGGGTCATACAGCTAGTAAGTGTCTAAGGCTGGATTTGAACTCAGAAAAATAAATGTTCCTAACTCCAGGTCCAGCACTCTATTTACTGTGCCACCTATGCGGATACTAGGTAAATATTAAATGTAGGCCTATGAACCTCATAATGAAAGCTAATAAATGTTCAGTTAATCAAAGTAACAGAGAATTTTAGACCCAGAAGGAACTGCCTGTCCTACACCCTCAGTTTGTTTACTTTATTCCAGGGATGTGTTTATTATAAATATTAATTATTTTCTTGCAAGGTAATTTTGTGGTTCTGGTAGTCACTAAACCCGGTATTCCCTACTCATCATCCTAAAAACTGACAGATGGAATAGTGAGCATATCTCCTTAACCACAGAAAAGCCTTTACTCCATGTTGTGTTGTGGTTTTTGTTATTGCCTCTTTCTTTCTTTCTTTCTTTCTTTCTTTCTTTCTTTCTTTCTTTCTTTCTTTCTTTCTTTCTTTCTTTCTTTCTTTCTTTCTTTCTTTCTTTCTTTCTCTTTCCTTCTTTCTTTCTTTCTTTCTCTTTCCTTCTTTCTTTCTTTCTTTCTTTCTTTCTTTCTTTCCTTCCTTCCTTCCTTCTTTCTTTCTTTCTTTCTCCTTTCTATCTCTCCTTCTTGTTTTCCTCCTTTTCCTTCCTTCTGTCTTTCTTTCCTTCTTTCTGTTTGTCTTCCTTCCTTTCTTCCTCCTTCCTTCCTTCTTTCCTTCCTTTCTTTTTTAAGTTAGAGAAGTAGAGACAATATCCTCATTTTACAGATGAAAAAAAGGATTCCTAGAAAGGTTAGGGGATTTGCCCAAAGTCACACACAAAGGGTTGGATCAAGTCTCCTGACTCCAAGTTTATCACATAGTTACATGCTACTTCACTGAACACTTTTTATTTAAAAAAAAAATCCGTCTACTGGAAAAGTAAAATTAAATGCAGCAGACAAAGCATCAGTCATGCTAGAATAATTTATAAAACATCTTAGATTATAACAGTATCATCGGTTTAGATCCATCTAGTTATATAATTGTGCTGATTTAATCAGGGACTATTTTAAAGCCTAGCTTTGCTCTAAGAATGGCTTTACTGAATAATAAAATTAAGAATGTGAACAAGATTTCAGGGGGGAATAATTAAGCTTTCTGACAGACTTTTAAAGAATCCTCAGAAAAGTTAAAAGCATCTATTTTCCTATAGCATTTGACAGACATTTAACGGTGGCGTCATCAAATAAGGCATCATTCTCAGTTAATCATTACAGTATCTCAGCTACAGACCACCACAAGACAGTTCTTTATTATTAATTTCAAATTCTTTTGTGTACTTGAAAGTAATAAACACTAACAGTTGTCAAATATATTTTACCCACTCAGCCTGGCCATCCCTTATTTAGTCCAAATTAGTGAGGTGTTACTGTTTATACTCCAGGAAATGCAAACAACTATAGCTCCCATATCCTTAAATCAGCCATACGTTAAAAGTGGGCTCTCGAGGGCAGCTAGGTGGCGCAGTGGATAAAGCACCGGCCCTGTATTCAGGACCACCTGAGTTCAAATCTGGCCTCAGACACTTGACACTTACTAGCTGTGTAACCCTGGGCAAGTCACTTAACCCCCTTTGCCCCGCAAAAAAAAAAAAAAAAGTGGGCTCTCTAGCAATTTGGAATTATGCCCAAAGGGCTATAAAGCTGTGCATACCCTTTGACCCAGCAATACCACTTTTGGGTATTTTTCCCAAAGAGATCATGGAAAAGGGAAAAGGACCCACATGTACAAAAATATTTATAGCTGCTCTTTGTGTGGTGGCAAGGAATTGGAAGTTGAGGGGATGCCCAGCAATTGGGGAATGGCTGGACAAGTTGTGGTATATGAATGTAATGGAATACTATTGTGCTGTAAGAAACGATGAGCAGGAGGAGTTTAGAGAAATCTGGAGGGTCTTGCATGGGATGATGATGAGTGAGATGAGCAGAACCAGAAGAACATTGTACACAGTATCATCAACATTGTGTGTTGATCTACTGTGATGGACTAGATTCTTCTCACCAATGCAATGGTACAGAAGAGTTCCAGGGGACTCATGATGGAAGAGGATCTCCAAATCCAAGAAAAAAAAAAAAAGAACTGCGGAGTATAGATGCTGAATGAACCATACTATTTCTTTTGTTTTTGGTGCTGTTGTTTTTTTCTATTTTGAGGTTTTTCATCATTGCTCTGACTTTTTCTCTTATAACATGACTAATGCAGAAATATGTTTGATGTTATTATACATACATACATACATACACACACACACACATATATATATATATATATATATATATATATATATATATATATATAAACCTATATCAGATTACCTGCTGTCTAGGGGAGGGGGGAGGGAGGGAGAAAAATCTGAAATTGGAAAGCTTGTATAAACAAATGTTGAGAACTATCTTTACATGTAACTGGAAAAAAAATCAAATACTTTTATCAGAAAAAAAAAAGAAAAAAAGTGGGCTCTCTAAAGGTGTAGAAAGCCCTTCCAACTCCTCTGGTCCAAAAGCCTCACAATTCAGAGTTGTCATGGGGTTGCATAAAAGTCTACCCTTGAGTCCAGGCCATCCTGAGAGGGAATGTGGAATGCTGCCCTGGTTGAATTCAGGACTCTAGAAAAGTCACTTCTACCAGAAGAATGGAGAAATCAAGTGACTTGCCAATATCATAGAGCTACTTAGGAGGAGACTCAAGCTTGGAATTTAGGGCCACAAGACCTTGTAGTTGGTGGCTCAGGCCACGAAAGTTATCTCACTTAACCACTGTGTTCCATTTTCCCTTCACTCACCTCAGGATCTAGGTCATCGAGAACATTTTCCAATTGTTTTAGTTCCTCTTCTGAGAGTTTACCAAGGAGTTCATCTTCATCAATGTTCTTGTATTTCTCCAGTTCTTTTTGGAAAGGCAGGGCCATGGTTTCTTGTTCAGGGTCTGGACACTTACATAAGCCACCTTTCTGATCTTCAAAAGCCTATTGATGAGAGAGACACAAACAGTGAACCACCCTTTTTGGTAAATCGGGTCTGCTTAGTTATGGTGGTGTTCTATTAGAAGTTTGCCGTCATTCAGTTGTGTCTGACTCCATTTGGGGTTTTCTTGGCAAAGATACTGGAGCAGTCTGCCATTTCCTTCTGCAGTTCGTTTTACAGATGAGGAAACTGAGGCAAACAGGGGTAAGTGACTTGTTTAGGGTCACACAGATAAGTGTTTGAGGCCAGATTTGAATTCAGGAAGTTGAGTCTTCTTCCTGACTGCCCATGTTCTATTCACTGGGACACCTCGCTACCCTGGTAGACTCTACTTACTTTAATTATTCTAGAAAAGAATGATTCAATTCCATTAACTGAAATTGTAAGTTCCTTGAGGGCGGAGGATGATCTCTGATTTAATCCCTTGTCTCCTCCAGGGTCCACAGAGTGCCCTGTACCTGGGAAATGCTTAATACATACACTGCTGAATTGCTGTTGAACTTAATCAAAAGGTGAGACTAGGACTAAAGAAAACCACTTGAAGAACAGTGAGGCAATTTAAATACTGTTTAAAGAAACCTGTGTTATTTATGGGGGCGGGGTTGGGGAGAGACAAAAAAGATGAAAAATAGGATTCATTAAGGATGATGAGTTAGGAGAACCTTGGTGGGGGGGGGGGACACAGGAGATAAGGTAGAACAGATGACATGAAAATGAGGAAAACAGTAAAGAAAGAGTGAAGAAGAGAAGAGAACCCATGAATTTTATAACTGCCAAGCTTCTCTGTAGCCTAGTCTCCAAGAAAACTGTTATATCATAGATTCTGATGTCTAAAAGAAAAACTGTTCTTCTGACATCAGCATCTCAGCTAAATTGTTTCACTTGATTATTGAGGTCACCTTGGGTATGCCTGTGGTTAGGAGCAAAGTATCCAAGAATAGAGGTGAGATAAAGAAAAAGAAAGTGAAAAAACAAACAAACAAACACAAAACAACCCACAGGTGTTCCCTTCTTTCTGAGGACCCAATATAGAAGATCTCAACTTACCGAATAGAAACAGGATCTGGAAGGGTATTTAAAGATTTATCTAATCCAACTCCCTTATTTTACAGGTAAATCAAGAAGTAATTATTTCATCTAAAGAGAATATATATAAATGTTTCTTTGTCCCAAAGGAGTATTCACCCTGGGGTTCTTTTAAGAAAGCAAATTCCCTTGATATTAAAAAAATAATATCACATTTTAAAAATTCCACATACATAAAACTTTTCAGGAATATAACTATTGTGTAAACTTTGATCCATTTATAGCATGTAGGCCAAGAATTATTAGGTTTAACTTCTCTAGAGTTGTATTGGAATAGCAGCTGTTGTATTATAATGCCTACCACTGGGCATATGATGGATAAGATTTGTATCTCCAGGCAAAACATACAGGATGCATGAGCATCAATCAGCTCTCCTCTTTGATATGTTTTGTTTCTAAGCTCTAGACACATCATGGGACCCGACCTCAGACCCAAATGTAAACACCTAGAGGAACAAATATACCATGGGAGCCCCTTGGCTGGCTTTCCCAGGACCAAGGCCATATAAAACACTGAGAAAAGTAGGAAGAAATACTAGGCCACCCCAGCTGAATATCTATTAAGTACCCTAGAGCCTTACCTTGTTTTTAATGCTGTACTCTCTCCCACACCCAACTGTGAACCTCACAAAAGATGGATGACTTAACAATCATATACCTGCACTGATACCTACCTAAGCACTGGCTTTAAAACTTTTTCTTCTTGAAACCAGACAGGATTCAAGTGTTTAGAAATCATTTATTGGTTGTTTTTGAATCTTTCCCACCCTAGAGGCTAACAGTATAAATCTTTGCCTCTTTTATTTCAGTGAGATACTTTCCTAATTTAAGAAGGTTGATCCGGATGAACTAATAAAACACCCGCAATATAGCAAAGCTAAATAGATATTCAGATTGTCGTAAACTTAAAGGTTAGAGGCAGCTAGGCTAGGTGACTCAGTGGATAGAGCCCTGGGCCTGGAGTTAGGAAAACCTGAGTTCAAATGTGACCTCACACACATACTAGCTGTATGACCCTGGGCATGTCACGTAACCGCTGTTTGCCTTAACTCACTGGATAAGGAAATGGCAAATCATTCCAGAATTGACACAACTGAACAAATAATTTTCAGGGAGGTTTTTTTTTTGAAGGGCAGCTGGGTGTCCCAGTGAACACAAAACTGGTCTTAGAATCAGGAAGACTCATCTTTATAAGTTCAAATCCAGCCTCAGACACTTACTAGCTGTGTGACTGTGAGAAAGTCATTTAACTCTGTGTGCCTCAGCTCCTCATCTGTAAAATGTTCTGGATAAGGAAATGACAGTATCTTTCTTTGCCAAGAAAACCCCAAATGAGGTCATGAAGAATTGGACACAACTGAAAAAACAGTGAACAACAAACGCATGATGGATTTAGAGTCAGTCAGATGATCTATACTAAAACCCCAGCTGGGAAACTCATTACATGGGGAACACTGCTTAACCTTTCTGGGGCCTCAGTTTCTCCATCGATAAAATGAAGAGGTTGGAGTGAGTTGACTCTAAGGTCTCTTGCAGCCCTAAATTCTATGATTCTATCATTCTTAAGAGATGGCAGACATAAGCCCAGTGGATTTTAAGTCAACAAGTGATAAACTCTTCTGGGATTAGAAAGAATTTATGGCACGTATTCAATAAGCTAAGTGTGATAATCTTCATGAACCTTGGAATAGGTTTCTTTCTTTTTCCTTTACCGGCTCTATATCCTCCCTTACTTTCTCTCACTTTGTCTCTCTTCCATACTTCCCTCCCTCTCTCCTAAACTCCTTTCCTAATCCCCATATAACCTTCACTTACTATACAGAAAAAATGTTCTGGAAACTGACCATCACAAACATGTGAAATTATTTAGCTGATATGCAAACTTCAGAGGAATATTCCCATCCTTTTGGTGTAAAACTAATCCCTCTCCTTTACCTATACACTTGATCCTACATCCTATTGGCCTTGCTCCAGTAGTCTCTTATGCATCTTTTTTTTTTTTTTTTTTTTTGGTGAGGCAATTGGGGTTAAGTGATTTGCCTAGGGTCACACAGCTAGTAAGTGTTAAGTGTCTGAGGCCGGATTTGAACTCAGGTCCTCCTGACTTCAGGGCTGTTGCTCTATCCACTGCGCCACTCTTCCCCTTTTATGCATCTTTAATCTCTGTGATCGCTGTATATTTCCCATCTGCCTACAAATATTCTCACATTTGTCCATTTTTTTGAAAAGTGTTGTTTTAACCCCTCAATCCCATCCAATGACTATATATATCTCTAGCTGTGATTTCTCTCCTATGATTCAGTCATGGGTCTCCAACTGCTTTCAGGATATCTCCATAGGGCCGTGCATATAAGCAGATGCTTGATACTTGTACATTGCATTGAATACTTTTACATTCTGTCACTATCCCAGTTCAGGTTCTCATTACTACTCATCTAAACTATTATAGGAGCCTTCTAGTTGGTTTCCCTGTCTCAAGTCTCTCCCTGCTCCAATGGATCTTCCACACAGCGATACTGTACTTTTTTCCTCAAGTGAAGGTCCCCCCACCAATTTCATAAATTCTAGCCATGCCCTATTAACTCTAGCAAAAAGTAGAAACTTCTTTGTCATTCTAAGCCCTTCCTAACCTGGCCCTTCCAATCCACCCAGTCTTACACATTACTCATCTCCCTACTCTCCCACTATAGGGCCTATTTGCTATTCCTCACCCATAATACTCCATCTCCTACATTGGTGCCCTCGTACTCAGGCTGTCCCCCATGCTTAGCATGCTCTCCTTTATCTTTGACTCTTAGAATCCACAGGTTCCTTCGAGACTCAGCTCCAGTGCTACCTTCTGTTTCCCTTTTACAAGTGCCTTCCCATCTGTTATATACTTCATATGCACCTATTCCCGTACCTCTCTACCCCATAAGAACATAAGCTCTTTGAGGGCAGAGACCTGTTTCTGTTTTTACTTTGTATCCCCAGCCCTTAGCACAGTGTCTAGCCAAGAACTCAATAAATGCTTGTTGGTTGACTGACTCAACATAGCCACATGCAAGCTCATTTCACTGAGCCCTTCTTTCTCACCAATCATACCTAATCAGTTAATCCTGTGGATTATATTTCTGCATTCCCTTGATTCTACCTCCTCCTCCACATTCCCACAGCCATCACCCTGGTTTAGGCAGGCACTTGTTGTTATTGTTGTTGTTTTGCAGGGCAATGAGGGTTAAGTGACTTGTCCAGGGTCATACAGCCAGTAAGTGTCAAGTATCTGAGGCTGGATTTGAACTCAGGTCCTCCTGAATCCAGGGACAGTGCTTTATCCACTGTGCCAACTAGCTACCCCCAAGGCAGTCATTTGTTGCCACTTACTGATGCAATCATCCTCTTTATAGGTCTTCCAAACTCCATTCCCATATACTGGTACCAGGCTAATCTTTCTTAGATGTAAATTTAGTCATGCCATTCCTCTATTCAAAAATCTTTACTGTTTTCGATATTGGCTAACAATAGAGGTCTAAAGTTCTGTCTGTCATTCAGGGCCCTCCATAGTCTGCTACCACCTTACCTTCCTAGCTTTATGTCATGTTATTCATTTTCCCAAACTCTGTGCTAGAGTCAAAATGGACTACTTATGTCCTCTCACTCTTCCTTCCCTGTACAAAGACATATGTTCTCAGTCCTCTCTGTCTTTGCTAACAATGCTCTCTATTCCTAGAATGCCTTCCCTTCCTTGTCTTTACATGCTGAATTCCTAACCATTCCTTAAAGCCCAACTCAGATCCTCCTTTTCCCATGAAGCCTTCCCTGATCTTCTTTACTAAGTTCCAACTCCGCCCCCCCCCCATACATACTGGTATCCCCCACAGGCATCATATAGCACTTTGTTTTGTAACTCTGTAATGGACTTATCAAACAAATGATGGTATTTTAATATCATGTAATACATGATAACATGCATAGCTGTTAAAATGACAAGTTTGTAGATGATAGTATATATGGAAAAAGTGGCCATGAAATAATGTTGTCATAAAAAAGACACAAAATATTAGGTATACACTGACTCCAATTTCAAAAAAGGAAATTAAGAATTATTAATGATGTAATCTTCAATGATTTTTTTTCATAGTTAAGTTTAAATTTTTAAGGATAAATTATGCATAATCAAAACTTTTATGAAATTTGAACTACATATCTGATTAAAATTTTAGAAGCATGTTCCCATGGAAAAACTTTTATCTAAAAAGTCATATTTGCATGAAAAATCACGCAGATCTTAAAATGTTCATAAAAAGGAAAGGGAAAAATTAGGCCAAAAATGGGGTTTGGGGCCAGGTTGGGGAAGGTTTAGGATACCATTTCAAGAAATTTGGACTTCATTCTATAAAGAATGGGAAGCATAAAAATATATGTATACAAATATACCCTTTCTATTTTAAAAATGTATTTTGCCTTTATATTACTTATATTTCCTATTATATTTCCTCCCTCATTCCTCCAGTAGAGCTATCCTTTATAATAAAGGATGAAAAAAGGAAGCAAGAAAAAAGTTCTGCAAATAAAAGAGCATAACTAAAAACCTGACATTATAAGGAATATCTCATATCCATCAGGAGCCTTTACTTCTGCAAAGAATTGGGGATATACCTTCTGATATTCTTCCTCTGGCATCAAGCTTGGTCATTATAATTTCCTACTATTCCGTTTTGGTTGTTTTGTTGTTCTTTCTATTTATACTGTGTGAGTGAGATTTTCCCCGTCCCTTAGCTATAAGAGATTTACTATAGTTTTAAGTGATTTAATTAAAATAATAATCAATATATTAACAAAAAATAATTGTGATTCATATAGATTGCATAAGGTTAGTAGGTCAAGTCCTTTTTCCATGTTTCTCAATTTTCCTATGACATAGTGTAGTAGATCTTGTGATATCCGCCCTAAGAAATGTCACAGGGTCTGTAGGTGGTCAGTAATACTGTTCACGCCGCTTTACACTGGCCTACCAATGATCCACCCTATTGATATCATAGCGCTGATCCCTTGTTATTACTCAAGACTATGTTCTAATTTTAGAAAATGTCCCCCAGGGTATATAAACCTATGTAGTTTGTACTTCTGGGTCTTTCAGGCCCAAAGCCTGGATGACCGGTTTAGTTGAGGGACTGGCCCTCTCTCAATAAACCTATTTGCTTCAGCCTGGAAACTTTGTTATTTTCATTCTTCCGTCGGACTTAAAATTTTTTCCGCGACAACTGTTGTCTTTGTTTATAAAAGTTTTCCTGGGTCTACTTACTTTGCATATGCCCTTTCATATTTCTCTATATTTATCATATTCATAGTTTCTTACAACACAGTAAAATTCCATTACACTCGTGGACCACAATTTTTAGTTACTCTGTAAACAAAGAGCTTCATCTACTTTATTTCCAGTTGTTTGTTACTACAGAAGTGTTGCTATAAATATTTTTGGGTGTGTGTATATATTTACATGTATATACATAAATACATATATATATATACCTATACATACACACACATAAAATGTGTGTATACCATATAGACATATTTGTACATGTGCATATTTATATATACACTTAGGTACATATATATCCTTTTAACCCTTTCCCCTCTTTTTTTTGTTTTTTGTTTTGTTTTGTTTTGTTTTGTTTTTTCCCGGGGAATGAGGGTTAAGTTATTTGCCCAGGGTCACACAGCTAGTAGGTGTCAAGTGTCTGAGGCCAGATTTAAACTCAGGCCCTCCTGAATCCAGGGCCGGTGCTTTATCCACTATACCACCTAGCTGCCCCTCCCCCTTTTTTGTCACTGACATCTTTGAAGTACATGCCTAGCAGTAGAATCTCTGGGGCAGGACATATTAGTCCTTAATAATGACTGTCATTTCAAATTGCTTTCCAGAATGGTTGTTGCAATTCACAGCTCCAACAATCCATTAGCACACTCTCTTTCCACAACTCTTCCGTTGACTAGTCCCATCTTTGATAATCTTTGCTATTGCCCCTACTAATGCCCACTGATAATTGACAGAGATATTCACAAGTCTGCATGTCCTTTTTTTAGGTCCAGAACTGTGATTTCATGGGGATGGGGAGCTCCTGGTAATAAAACTCCTTCTACCAGTGCAGCTCAGCAACTTATAGTCTCAGCAATTTATAGTCATACCGAGTTGCCTGGGGACCTGAGAAATTGTGACAAGAGGTAGTATGTGTCAAAGGTAGGACTTGAACCTAGGTCTTCCTGGCTTCAAGAGCAATTCTCTTTCCCCAGTATGAAATCTTTCTAGGAATGAATGGTACATACTAGATATTCCCAAGATACATATGAAAACATAAACATGAGGGCAGCTAGGTGTTGAAGTGGATAAAGCACCATCCCTGGATTCAGGAGGGTTCAAATCAGCCTCAGCCACTTGATGAGTACTAGCTGTGTGACCCTGGGCAAGTCACTTAACCCTCATTGCCCCACAAAAAACAAACAACAGCAACAACAAAAACAAACCCCATAAACATGGATGTGGTAGGTAGAGATTTATGCAATTATACATGCCTGAGTACCCATTTAAAATCCAATTAAGGTAAATAACCTTGGGTTCTACAGTAAGGAGCTATTTTCATGCATGTCCCCAAAGAAATGGCCTATGATAATACTTATTTGCTGATTTTGTGAATAGGAATTCTCTTCAAGAGGCATCTATCTACGTGTCCTTCTGCATAAAGCTAGGGGGTCAACATCAGGAAGCACTGAGTTCAAAATATTCCATTAGAAGCTTATTAGCTGTGTGACCTTGGGCAAGTCACTCAATCTTTGGGAGCCTCCCTTTATTCATATGTAAAAGGAAAGGATAGGTGAGAAGCAATGCAGTGTTCTGGGAAGGAGAGTCAGAAAACCTAGATTTGAGTCTTTTACTTACTAGCTGTGTAACTGACCTTGGGCAATCAAGTGAAAACCATTTACTAAGTACCTACTGTGTGCTAGTCTATGGGAATAAAAAAAGTGATGAGATTATCCCTCTCCTCAAAAAATGTACAATCTACACAGGGAGGCAGAATCTTTAATCTGCAAAATATAGGGACTGGTCTAGTTGGTGATTCTTGAATTCTTTTCATGTTATAGACCCCATCTGTAGTGTGATGAAGCCTATGGACTCCTTAGAATAATGTTTCTAAATGTACAAAAGAAATTACACAGGTTTACAAAGGAAATCAATTATATTGAAATAGTTGTCAAATTTTTTTTTTAAATCAAGTTTATAGACCTCAGGTTAGGAACCTTAAGATGATCACTAAGGTGCCTCCACCTCTTGAATCTAGTTTCCATTCCCCTGACACCTTATTACTTTGGCCATGCTCCACCCCTGGTACCTTTCTTTCTGCTGATGATATCCTATCACTCTCCTATCACTTCACTCCCACCAAATAAAGAAAACATAAGATACCAATTTACAAAGATGATTTAAAGGGGGGCAAATGAAACTTATAGCTTGATAATGTTATATCAGTAAGTGAAACAGTATGCTTTGTTCATACCTGGACAGGGAAAAACAGTCTTAAAATCTGAACTGTACAGACTGAGGAAAGCTATTTTTAAACAATAACAACAAAACAACAACAAACATCAGTAACAATTACAAAGAAAACAAAAAACCCACTAAGATGGTGTCCATCTGTCCATTCACAGGTAGATACACCTCTCTGATCCATTATTACAAAAAGCCTTTCTCACCTCTCCAGTTTTCTGAATGAGGATCTTGATGGGGGGAAGCAGGTAATTTGAAAAAAAAAAACAACCAACAAACCAAACCATGTAATGGGCACAAGATGGTGGGCTAAGGAGTTTGGGCAGGGCCAGACTTTAAGCTTGCTAGCAGTAAAGTGCTCTAAATTGCTGATCTGCACTTTTGGCAGTGTTTCTCTCCTTCCCCCATTATATATTAAGTACAACAGCTATCTCTAGCCTTCCTCAGCCTTAATTCTCATGGACCAACAGGGAAAATCTAGAGACGGGAGGGACAGCACAATACTTTTACATCAGTCAGACTGTATTAAGGGCGACAAAGACAGACACTCATTAAGCAGATTGCTTTCAGACATCCTTCGTGGATGCTGAAATTTCCCTAAGAATGACAGCTCAAGTTATGGAGTTGTTATTGTTGTTTTAAATGGCCCTGTTTACTGGGTTTCAGCCCTTGTATTCATGAGCCATGGAGATGTTTAGAGCCCCCCACATTTATTGAACACGTACGATGGACGAAATCTGAACAAAGCAGAGCGTTCAGAAGCCCCAGCCCAGCCCTCCAGCACTGCGGAGGACACGCGGGAGGGGGAAAATCCAACTCGGGCGCTTCCTAGACTGCAGCTAACCCCGGGGCCCGGGAGCTGTTCGTAGCTCAGGGAGCGAGGCGTGGGACCCGAACCCTGAGGACCTCGAGCTCTCCAGTCGCGGATCCGTCCTTTCCCTAGGGAGCTGGATGCACAAGCTCTCCCAGGGCATGGTGGCACCGCGCTGCATTCATTCCCGAGGACCGGGGTGGAGGCAAAGCAAAGAGGCCACCACCCAGCGGGGCGCCCATCACTCGCCCGCCCCAGCTCTGCACTCAGAGCATCCTCCAGCCCGGGCTGCGGGCGGCCCCGACAGGGAGGGAGGGAAGAAGGGTGCGGTGCAGCCGCCGCGGCTGCTGCTGCAGTCCCGGGGACATGTCGAGCAACAGCGCTAGGAACAGCGCCTCTCTCGGCAACCCAGCGGAGACAGAGCTCGGCCGAGTCCCCACCCATCCCGGGAGAAGGGGAGAGCTGCCTTACCCATCAGTGCTTCCATCCCGGAGCCCGCTCTCAGTATGTCAGGACGTCTGTCCGCTGGTCTGCTGGTCGCCCTTTCTCGCCCGAGGCAAGAACTAGGTGGGGAAAAGGTGGGGAGGCAAAAGGGGGGAAATGCTAAGCAGGGCTATCAACAGGCTAGTCAATTAGCCTGGAGGCGGCTGCGCGACCTCGATCCAGCCTTGGAGAGCGAAGCACGCCGGGAATCGTAGTCCAGGACCAAAGGATGCGAGATGCAGGATCAGAGGCGGGACCCGAGGGCATAAATTATCTCTTGCCTTTCACTCTCTTCTATCTTTTTGTTTCTCTCGCTTTCCCCCACCCCGTTCAGGGAATATGTGTTAAAATTATATAACCAAAATGTAGTTTATAAAGATATCACCTTTTGAATTTTAGGGAAGAGCTGAAATTGACCCCTTTGGAAACCACAGGGGCTGTGGATGATGGGGGTGGAGGTTTACCAAAGCTGAGAAGAAATCGATATGAGTGATTCACAACCTTTCCCACCCCAACTGAAGGTATCATAACACGGTGTGTTCAATTCTAGTCCGAGTCCCAAATGTCAACATTAGGCAGTAGAGACATCACCTTTTTGGACTTCAGGGAAGAGCTGAAATGGATCCTTTTAGGAACCACAGGGTTAGATGAATAATGGGGGTGGAGGTTTTTCAAAGCAGTGAAGAAAAATCGAGATGAGTGAGTCAACTCCAAAGGAAGGCATTGTCCGATTTTGGTCTAGGGTCCAAATGTCATCATTTGGCGTTACCGGATAGAATGGGAACTGTTCTTGATGTAGGGGATTTGTTGGATGGGCTGGGGTTTGGGGAAGAGGAGGCAAAAGAAGGAATAGGAGGGACAGTTAAGTCGAGGCTGAGATCAGGTTGTGTATTTAGTTAAGCCTGGCAGAGGGGATTGGGAATAGGGTGGTAGGTAGTTGCTGCCTTGAGGCCAATCTGGATAATTGTTAAACTGGGTTATCTGGGGGTATACTTCATAGTTGGGGTCATAAGATCATAGACTCAACATCTGGAAGGGACCTTAGAGTCAATTGAATCCAACCTCTTCCTTTTTACAGATGAGGAAACTAAGAGAAATAAGTGACTTGGCCCACATCATTATACCACCATACATGAAGAGAGCCTATTTATTTCTGTGGACCTTTTTTTTCCCCTTCCACTCTTCCCCTCCCCTTATTTCATTCTCTCTTGGAGATCATGTATCTGAAAATTAGGGCAGAAAAACCAGGAGAACGTTATACAAAGTAACAACAACCTTGTGAGAAGATCAACTATGATAGACTTAGTTCTTCTCAGCAATACAGTGATCCAAGACAATTCCAACAGACTCATGATGAAAAATGTTCCCCACATCCAGAGAAAGAAATATGGAGTCTGAATGCAGACTGAAGCATACAACTTTCACTTTTTTGTTGTTTTTTCTTTCTCATAGTTTTCCCCTTTTGTTCTGATTTTTCTCTCATAACATGACTAATATGGAACTATATTTAACATGATTGTATTGCATAACCTGTATCAGATTGCTTAATTTCTTGGGAAAGGGGGAGGGAAGGGAAGGAGAGAGAAAAACTCAGAACTCAAAATCTTACAGAAATAAATGTTGAAAACTATCTTTATATGTAATTGGGAAAATAAAATACTAATAAGATAATAAAAAAAGGAAAAAAGGAAAAGGAAAACAATTTTTGTAACAAATATGAATAAAGCAAAACAAATGGCTTAAAAGAGAAAAAAAGAGAAAATTATGGCAGCTCCAACTTGAAATTAGGAAGACTCATCTTTCTGAGTTCAATTCCTGTCTCAGATACTAGCTCTTTGACTCTGGGCAAATCATATAACCCTGATTGCCTCAGTTTCCTCATCTGTAAAATGAGATGGAGAAATGGCAAACCATTCCAGTATCTCTGCCAAGAAAACCCCAAATAGGGCCATGAAGAGTTAGACATGATAAGAAGAATTAGACACAACAACAATATATAACTAATACCTACATAGTACTGTATGTTTTTGTTACTATGTCTGAATATGTAGTCCTATATTAAGGTTGATATTTTTCATGTTTTTGAAATAAGTATTTTGAGTATGTTAAAAAATGGAATTGAAGGGATCATTGTGTCTAATCTGTTTTACAGATGAGGAAACTAAGAGAAATTAAGTAACTTGGCCTATGTCAAATATCTAGTAACTGAGATGGGATTTAAACACACTGTTTTCTTGACTACAAGTTATATGGTTAAGCCCTTTCATTTTATAGAAAAGAAATTAAAATGAAAAGGTTAAGTGACTGGTTCCAAGTCTCACTTTAATAGTGGTGGGGAATTGAACCAGGTGTCCTAGACCCAAGTCTGGTGCTCTTCCCATCATACTATGCTACCTCATAGTACTTTTATCTAGTAGAATATAACTGGTGGCGGGGAAAAGGAAAGGGAATATGCATTTATATGGGACTACTATATGCCAGGAACTTTACAAATATTATTTCATTTTATCCTCATAAAACTGCCAGATTGGTGCTATTATCTAACTCCATTTTACAACTGAGGCAACCAGAAGAGACTTGCCTAGGATCACATAGTTAGTAGTATCAAGCTAAATCTGAATTGCAGTCTTCTTGACAGGTCATTGCATTATCAGATTAAATATGTGTGTGTATTGATTAGAGAAATGCAAATTAAAACAACTCTGAGCTGCCATCTCACACCTATAAGATTGGCTAATATGACAAAAAAGGAAAATAATAAATTTTGGAGAAACTGTGGAAAAATTGGAACACTAATGCATTGTTGGTGGAGCTGTGAACTGATCCAACCATTCTGGAGAGCAATTTGGAAGTATGCCCAAAGGGCTATAAAACTGTGCATACCCTTTGACCCAGCAATACCACTATTAGGTTTTTACCCTAAAGAGATCATAAAAAAGGGAAAATGACCCACATATACAAAAATATTTATAGATGCTCTTTTTGTGGTGGCAAAGAACTGGAAATCAAGGGAATGTCCATCAATTGGGGAATGGCTAAACAAGTTGTGGTGTATGAATGTAATGGAATACTATTGTGCTGTAAGAAACGATGAGCAGGCAGATTTCAGAGACACCTGGAAGGACTTACATGAAATGATGCTGAGTGAGATGAGCAGAACCAGGAGAACATTGTATACAGTATCAACAACATTGTGTGATCGACTGTGATATACTTAACTCTTCTCAGCAATACAATGGTCCAAGATAATTACAAAGGACTCATGATGGAAAATGCTCTCCACATCCAGAAAAAAGAACTGTGGAATCTAGATGCAGATTGCACCATACTATTTCTACTTTTTTTGTTGTTTTTCTTTTTCTTTTTTGAGGTTTTTCCCTTTTATTCTGATTCTTCTTTCACATGACTAATGCAAAAATATGTTTAATGTGATTGTACATATATAACCTAGATCAGATTGCTTGCTGTCTTGGGGAGGGGGCAGGGAAGGGAGGGAGGGAGAAAAATTTGGAACTAGAAATCTTACAAAAACAAATGTTTCTCTACATGTAATTAGAAAATAATAAAATACTTTTATGGTTTAAAAAAGAAAAAGAAAATATGTGTGTATACATACACACACAGGGCTTTGAAAACTGCCTCTGACACTAGCTGTGACTCAGTTTCTTTATTTGTAAAATTACATAACACCTGTAGTTGCTACCTCACAGGGTTTTTGTAAAATTCAAATGAGATAAATGTATGTAAAGCTCTTTGAACACTTCAAACTACCATATAAATTGTTATTGTGAATATTTGTTTTGTGGATTTGTTCCATTCAATCAGCACCTGAGAAAAGTGGTGAAAGAAAGATGATAAATGGGATTAAATGAGGTCAGGTTACAAACTCTATAACAGGAATTTTTTTTTTAAGTGAGGCAATTGGGGTTAAGTGACTTGCCCAGGGTCACACAGCTAGTAAGTGTTAAGTGTCTGAGGCCGGATTTGAACTCAGGTACTCCTGACTCCAGGGCCGGTGCTCTATCCACTGCTCCATCTAGCTGCCCCTATAACAGGAATTCTTAATCTGGGATACATGAATAGTTTTCAGGGGTTCCATGAGACTGGGATGCTACAAATATGTTGGCAACTGTCTTTCATCAAAATGTGTTTCCTGTGTATTCTTGTATGTTTTATTTCATACATTTAAAAAACATTATTCTTAGAAGGGGCTCATAGGTTTCACAAGACAGCCAAAGGATTCCATTCATGACACAGACAAGACTAAGAACTCCCACTCTAGAAGGATGGTGAATTATGTTACCTACCTATTGCTGGAATGATGAGGAACTTATCAAGAATGAGACATGCCCATTTAGACATGCTCAGTATGGGAATTTGTTTTGCTAGACAATTTGTTCTTATTGTTTGAGGTTAAAATAAAAAGTCCTTTTCTATTTCTATTTTTCTTATCATCTTTGCCAATTTTGTGGGCACAAGGTAAAGTTTCAGGGATGTTTTCATTTTTCTCTTATTATTAGTTGATTTGGACCATTTTCCACCATGCAGTTGTTAATAGTTTGCATTTCTTCTTTTGAAAACTGTATCCTGTGGGCATTCATACAATAGGAGCAGTTTTTAAAATTCTGTTCAAAATTTCTGTTTAAATTTGTTATTCTACCACATGTAATCATAATGACAAGCCTGGCCCTGATGAAGAAAGGAGATAATGCTACCCCCTTCCTCTTTTTTTTTTTTTTGAGGCAATTGGGGTTAAGTGACTTGCCCAGGGTCACACAGCTAGTGTCAAATGTCTGAGGCTGGATTTGAACTCAGGTCCTCCTAAATCCACGGCCAGTGCTCTAATCCATTTCACCACCTAGCTGCCACTACCCCCTTCCTTTCTTTGCTGAGGTTGTGGACCATTGTTGTAGAATATTGTATAATGTCAGATTCAGTTGGCTTGTTAGTTTTGCTGAACCACTGTTTTCTCCCTTTCTTTTATTCTTTGTTATAAGGAATGGCTTTCTGGGGAGAGGATAGAAAAAGCTTATAGGTGATGTGAAAACATAAGATTATCAGTAAAAAAAATGTAAATTGCTATTTGAAATGTTCTGTTCTATGCAAGGGATCTATGAAATGATTGCTATGGATTTTCCCTTCAATGCCTTTTCCATCTTCTGTAATTCCTGTCCATGGCCTTTCATAAAACCTCCAGAGAGAATCTGTTCACTGTGCTAGAGCCCTTTCTCTAAGTATTTTAACATTCTCTGGATCTAATACTTGCATGCTTACTTCTAGACTCATATTTATTCCTTACTCTCAATACATAATCATTGTCACTTACTTTTTCTGATGATATATTTTCTTGATGATGTTTTTATTTTAATTCTTGAACCCAAATCATTACTGGAATTATGCTTCTATATATTTACTCCCATAATAATTTTTTTTTCCTCATAAGCAGCTACTATTGTGGGAGATAGGGCTTTGGGCCTAGGGTCAGGAAGCCCTGAGTTCAAATTTGACCTCAGACATTTACTAGAGAGCCTGGCCAAACCACTCAATCTGTTTGCCTCAGTTTTCTTTACTTCAAAATGGGAATGCTATTAGCTTCTATCCTGCAGAGTTGTTGTAATAGCCTGGCATATAGTAGTTTATTTCCTTCTATATTATCCTTTTGGGACACTCACAATTCCCTAGACTTTTCAATTTTGCCTTTGTAACCCTAGTACCTAGCATAGTGCTTTGCATATAGGTTCAGATATCTAGACTTGGAAGCGATCTCAGAGGCCATCTAGTCTAGCCATGGTAGGGACTTCTTCATTGTATTTGTTTGATCTTTGTTCTGAAGAGGACCATGACATCTGGGTGATGTCATGACTTGCAGTGAACTGGATTTAAGTGAGGGAAGGTTGTTCAAAGTCACGCATCTCCCTCTGTCATACAGAGCCATTTAGGTCTAGTGGCAAGATAGCTATCAGGATGACTAGAGATAGCCCTGGGTGTTTAACGCAATTGGGGTTAAGTGAGTTGCCCAGGGTCACACAGATAGTAAGTGTCTGAGGTGAGATTTGAACTCAGGTCCTCTTGACTCCAAGGCCCATGCTTTATCCACAATGCCACCTAGTAGCTCCTGGGATTTGTTTAACTTAATTCTGGAATGCTCCTCCTCCTTACCTCTGCCTCCTAGAGTCCCTAGCTTCCTTTAAAGTTCAGCTCCAACACCACCTCCTATGTGAGACCTTTTAGTGGGAGTACATTAGTGTTAGGTTTGGGGACAAGAAGCAGTTTAGTTTAGGATCATTAAAGGTTCTTGGAAATCTCCCAAATGCAATCTAGGTTCCTTTCCTCCTATTCACTTCTGAACTGAACCCAAAGTCCATCTGCAGTGTCAATCATATATGTGTTTGTGTGTGTGTGTGTGTGTATGTATATGTATATATGTATATATATATGTGTATATATATATGTATATGTATATATGTGTATACTGGTTAATTAAATTAATGGACTGGTTGTTTATCCAATTGCATCTGCATCCCAGGCCATCATGAATTACCTTGATCTTTTTGTCTTGCCAATGGACTTTGATGACTCTGGAAGACAGAAGGAGGCCGAGATGACTGTGTCCAACACTGCTTCACTTAAATCTGATTCACGTGCAAGTCATCACCCTCATGATGTCATTGGTCTTCTTTCAAAATGGAGGATGAACAACAACAACAACAATTGTAAATATAATTTGTTTACTAGGAATTCTTCAGCAATTTGGTTTCTGGGTTGTTAGGCTAGTCCCTTTTGAGTGGTCATTAAGAGATAATAAGAGTGAGAGTTATAAGGCATATGGAGTGTAGGCATATGGTCTCTGTAACTGAAGCACTTCTTGTGTTTGTTGCTAGTAGCAATTGGCTATTAAATCAGTGCCAGTGCAGAAGGATCAAATCAGCAACTCAAACTAGAAAAAGCTGATGGAAAGAGGGGGAAACTGAAAACAGAAGGGCAGAAAAGGGAAACAGATCCTGGGGTTTTAATGCTCTTAGCAGCAAAATAGTCTACATTAGGATTAGAGTTGAAGATATCTGCATAGGGTTGAAAACAGTGGGTCATTATTTCTGAAGCAGTAAATGAAAGAAGTCATAGGAATGATTCCCTAAGCTAAGGTCACTGTAAAACACCAGAGCGACTTTGGGGGACCTTGAACTATATAAAACCCTGAGAAAATGTTGACACCAAGATAAAATGTATGTGTGTGAATTTAAAAAAAGAAATAAAAATCCTAATCAAGGAGTGCATATTATGTTAAGGTTAGGAATTAATGATAGTTAAAGATTTCAGGAGAAAAATACAGATGCACTCCTCATGGCTGAGATGCACAGAGATCATCTCATCCAATCCTCTTATTTTATAGAAACTGAGGTGATCTTAAATGACCTACCCAAAATGACACAAACAGTAACCTGGGGAGGACAGGCCTGAGCTAGACACCACAAGGGGAACTTTGTATGGTTAGAGGGCAATAAGAGGTCCTATGCCAATTTGGGATAGGGGAGAAAGGAAGGCAGAATAAGAGAAGAGGTAAAGAATTTCAGTTTTTATTTATCTTAAAAGCTCAGTTTAACAGCATATACTTTAATACAGTTCTTTTTCTTTTTTTAGTGAGGCAATTGGGGTTAAGTGACTTGCCCAAGGTCACACAGCCAGTAAGTGTTAAGTGTCTGAGGCAGGATTTGAACTCAGGTACTCCTGACTCCAGGGCCGGTGCTCTATCCACTGCTCCATCTAGCTGCCCCCTAATACATTTTTTTTTCCTGATACATTTTTTAATGTTGAAGCTTAGATGTTTGTATAGTTAGCTTTGATTTTTCTTACTGGACCTGTGATTTCATAGATGTAGGAATAGTAGTAATCAGCATTTATATTGCTGATTATATTATTTCATTTTATCCTCACAACAAACCCTGCAAGGCAGGTACTATTGTTATCCCCATTTTCCAGTTGAGGAAACTGAGGCAGACAGAGGTTAAGTGACTTACCCAGGATCACACAGTTAGCAAATGTCTGAAGCTGAAAGTGAATTCAGAGCTTCCTGACTCCAGGCCCATCCACTGCACCAACCAGCAGCCCATAGGTGTACTCCCTCTACCAATGAAGATGGCAGCTGTTCTAAAATTTATAATCCTAAGAGACTTTCCTGGGGAACCTAGAAGTTAGGTGACTTGCCCAGGGTCACAATCTGCATCAGTAAGAGGCAGGATTTGAACCCTTGTCTTCTGTATGCCAGGCCTGCTCATCCACTGCACACTTCTGAATAATGAAAAGTTTTTTTAAAAAAGGTAATTTCCTTAATCAATTCTGCCTGTAGTTTTTACTCTACAGCTTATTCTTTACTTCTTGGACAACAACATTCATAATAGGAAATTGATAACTCAGACTCAGTAATATTAGGGGTTTAAAATTCTCTCCACATAAAATTAAGATCGTTGGATGAGTCACAGAATCCCAGAACTGAAAGGGATCTATCTTATAAGTTATATAATCCAGTGTGAACAAAAAATCCCTCAAATGACTGCTTTCTAAAATCGACTATTTTAGAACCTGAAAAGAAAGAAAATATCTTGACAGGATTCTAAGTAGGAAAAAAGGAACCTGTGTATCGAGTATTCATAGGTAAAACACTGTGTATAATGCCAGTTGCAGCTTTATTAATTTTGAAATTTTGACTGGAAAAGAAAAAAAAAGGAGAAAATTGCTCAATATTAGAAAAGGGAACTAATTACTACAAACTGTGAGTAGTTTATTAGGAGAGGAACAGAAAGGGATGTTTAGAAGAATATGAAACTCACAGGAAACCTAGAGATTATATAAAATAAACATACCTCCTTGGAAGCAACTCTGACATGTTCTACCAAGCACCCTATCCACTGGACACCAACTAAGTGTTCATGCATTCAGATGGGTATAAACAGAGCCATAGTGACAATCCCCTAAAGAGATGAAAGGAGAAATTATAAGAGATGTTTGAGAGTAACAGCTATCACAGTATCTAGCTTGAGGGTGACACCTGCATCTTTCTTTCTTTTGGGGGGGGTGGTGGGCAAAAGGGTTAAGTGACTTGCCCAAGGTCACACAACTCACACAGCTAGTAAGCGTCAAGTGTCTGAGGCTGGATTTGAACTCAGGTTGTCTTGAATCCAGGGCTGGTGCTTTATCCACTGAACCACCTAGCTGCCTCTGGCATCTTTCTTTCTTCACTCCTTCCCAATTTGTAACTAGAGATAGACTCTCTCCCTTGTCCCACAATAGTCAACCTGGTTCATATTTCTGCTTTGTCATCTCACTATCTTGGCAACCATGGGCAAGTTACTTGATCAATCTAGGCCTCTGTTTTCTCATCTGTAAATGATGAGGTAGAGTAGCACATTGGGGAGAGAAGAGAGTTGGTCTAGGATTGATCCCTAAGGGCCCTTCCAGCTTTGCATCTATTATCTCATGATTCTGTACTGCCCTATAGCCTTCCAAAGTCTCCCTTGTGGCACTCAACTCAGATCTGTCCTCCCCTGTATACTTCAAGCTCCAAAATGACTGATTTCTGTTGGCCCATCCATCAAAATGTCCATTTCTTTTGTGCATTTCAGATAAATATTAAGTAACGTATAATTAATAAATCTACAGCAAAGTATGAATAACTGATAGGCTCCCTCCTCAGTTCCCCATGAAGTATCTCTTTAATAATCCAAATAAGTCTTTAATTGGTGAAAACAGGCAGTATGGGGAAGATTTTTGGTTTAATGGGAGTTATCTTTAAGTCTATCAATTTACCTTCTTTGCTTCCATATAAAGATGGCTTTGAATGGCAGTGCTAAGCACTAGGGATATGATGAAATGCAAAAGGAAATCTCATTTCTTAAGGAGCTTGACATTTAATGGTGGAGACAATATGCAAACAGTGATACACACACAAATTTTCTACAGGATAAACTCGAAATAATAAGCAGGTACTTGACTGATAAGTCATCATCAGTTCTAAACAGGGCTAAATTTAATCTCTAACTAATACCATTGACTTCTTTGTGGCTATTGAGGACAGTCCAGGATGCAAGAAGATATTAGCACACAGTGGGTACTCAGAAATATCATAAAGATGGAGAGAAAGAAAGAGAACAAATATTTATTAAGCACCTACTCTGTACCAGGTACTCTGCTAAGTACTTTATAAATATTATCTCATTTGGTCCTCATAACAATCCAGGAAGGTAGGTGCTATTATGATCCTCATTTTTTAGTTGAGAAAACTGAGGCAGACAGAGGGTAAATGACTTGTCCGGGATCATCCAAACTACGATAATAAGTTTCTGAAGCTGGATTTGAACTCAGATCTTCCTAATTCCAGTGCCATCTAGATGGACTGGAGAGTGGTCAAGGTCATCAAAAATAAAGATATCTCAAAGAACTACAGAAAGAGGGATGTTGGATTTGGTCAGTCTCCTTCCTTTTGGTAGAGGGGTGGGATACTCTAAGCAAGGAAAGCTGAACTGATCCTCAACTGGTTTTGTTCAATTATTTTTCTTTATAACAAGGGAGGTCTCTCTTGGAGAATATCTGGAAATGATTATGTATCTATAAGGATAGAGACTGGACCTGTGATTTCACTGGTATAGGAAACTCCTGGGTGAGAAAACTAAAAATTTGGGTCAGCATCTTTTCTGCAATTTATAATTTTATCAAATTGCCTAGAACACTGATATTGCAAATGACATGTCCAGGGTCACAGATCCAGTTTGCATAAGAGATAGCACTGGAACTCAAGTTTTCCAGGCTCCCAGGCCAACTCTCTATCCACTACATAACTTCCTATAAAAAAAAAGAAAGACATTAAAAAAACACACATTTGGTCAGGAAGAGGTAATTGGGTAAATTAATGATTGGACTGATGTCATTTAAGGGGTGGGGGAAGGGAGCCTGACAAAGGGTAGTAAGGGAAATGAGATACTGTTATGACAACTGTAACAATTGAAGAGAGTTCCCATATTGCTGAAATCTCATTTTCATACACCTGTTATTATTAAGGCTCCAACTTATGTGCTCAGCACTTTATAGGGTTGTAAGATTTAGAGCTGGAACAGATCTTAGAGTTCATTAAACCCAAATCTCTCATTATACAAATAAGGCCTTGAATTAAAAGATTTGGCAACAAATGCTTGGTAAAGCACTTTGAATACATGATCTCACTTAGAGTTGTTCCCTAATAATCAGGTAACAAATCAATCAACCTTCCAAAGGGAACTAGGGATACAAAGACGATAAAGAAATCTCTTGCCCTGAAGGAGGTTATAATCTAGCTTGGAGGTGTATCTAATGTGTGGGTAGGCAAATGGATATATACAAAATAAATGATAAGATCACTGGGGGATGAGGGGAAGGGACTGGCAGCTGATAGGATCAGGATAAGGGTAAAGTACAAGGTAGTGCTTGAACTGAGATTTGAAGGAAACTAAGGCATCTAGGTGGCATTGTAGATGGAATGCCTGACATGGGGTCAGGAAGACCTGAGTTCAAATCCAGCCTTCAGACACTTACTAGCTGTGTGATCCTGGGAAAGTCACTTAACCTGGTTTGCTTCAGTTCCTCATGTAAAATGAGCTGGAGAAGGAAATGGCAAACCGCTCCAGTATCTTTGCCAAAAAACACACACACACACAAAAAAGGTCAAATGGAGTCAGGAAGTCAGAAATGCCTAAACAACAAAGGATTATAAAGCAGATGTGATGTGGGAATACATTCCAGGGATTGTGGACAGCCAATGGAGAGGTCTAGAGAGGCTCAATGGAATACACAGTGAGAAAGTATACTGTTTTGTGGTGAAGCCAAGATGGTGGAGGACAGGCAGTGAGCTTTCAAACTCATGACATGGATCGCTCCAAAAAACATCCAAATAATGCCATAGGACAATTCCTGGAACAGCAAAATCCACAGAAGAATGTGCTGAGATAATTTTCCAACCAAGGATGGCTTGGAAGGTCGGAAGGAGGGAGCTGCTGTGCTGAGATAGAAGTGGAGCCCAACCCCACAGTCACCCTGACACAGATCCAGTCCCAGGAAGGCCTTGCCAGAGAAAGAGACCCCTATAGCCTCTGAATCAGCTGCAGTGCCAGTGTCGTCTAGAACTAAGCTCACAGTCTGATGGGCTGAGCCCTTGGCAGGGGGGAGACTACAGGGGTCTATGTTGGTGCTAAGGCAGAACTTGGGGTTTTCACCCCTGCTGAGAACCAGGAGGTAGGCTTGAGTAGCAGTGGCCTAGGTAGGGGAGGGGCACAGGCTCCTCAGAGCTGACAACCACAACACACAAAGCTGGTTGATTAGCAAGTTGGTCTGGGGTCATCTATAGACCAGGGAACAGGTCAGTTGAGTGAAGAACCTGATCCTCCTTAAATCATACCACCTGGGACCTCCTGAAACTTGGGATAATGCAGCCTGGAAACAGTGCCCCACTTAAAGGAGCTAAAAGTCAAGTAAAAGAAAGGCAAGATGAGCAGACAGAGAAAGGTGAGGACCATAGAAAGTTTCTTCAGTGACAAGGAAGATCGAGGTGTACCCTCAGAGGAAGATGTCAACATCAGGGCCCCTATATCTAAAGCTTCCAAAAAAAATATTAATTGATCTCAGGCCATAGAGGCACTCAAAAAGGACTTTGAAGGTAAAGTTAGAGAGGTAGAGGAAAAAATGGGAAGAGAAATGAGGGTGATGCAGGAAAGACATGAGAAAAAAGTCAACAGCTTGAAAAGTCAAATTGGCCAAATGGAAAAGGAGGTACAAAATCTCTCTGATGAAAATAATTGCCTAAGAATTAGGATCGAACAAATGGAAGCTAGTGACTTTATGAGAAACCAAGACACAATAAAGCAAATTCAAATGAATAAAAAAATAGAGGGCAATGTGAAATATCTTCTTGGAAAAACTGCTGACCTGGAAAATAGATCCAGGAAAGATAATCTGAAAATTATTGGTCTACCTGAAAACCATGATCAAGGAAAGAGCTTAGATATCATCTTCTTTTTCTTTTTTCTTTTCTTTTCTTTCTTTCTTTTTTTTTTTTTTTAGTGAGGCAATTGGGGTTAAGTGACTTGCCCAGGGTCACACAGCTAGTAAGTGTTAAGTGTTGTGGTAAAAAAGTTTTTAACAGTCGGTTAGACGCCAGTTTTTGAAGGACCACCCTTTCAGGGAGGAGACCGTGCCGTGTACTCCACCTCCGCCTGCTAGACACTCCACTTCCGGGGTGTGAGCTTAAAAGGCAAGGAGAGCTGAAAAGACCACACTTCCGTTCTCTTTGTCCCCTGACTTGCGCTGCACACACAGAGACGCTGACGGAGGTTGGACTCAGCCTGGCTTGCCGTAACAGCACGTGCTTGACGAGGCTCTCCCCCTCAAAGGTGGCCTTGGGGTTTTGGTGAGTTTTATACGGAATATAGACTAATCTTAGACTTAAGACTATTTGTTTTGTATTTCTACTTTCCTGTCCCTCTAATCAACATCACCTTGTAATTTCCAAACAATAAAAGCTCTAACTAGAGATCAGAAGCTTTCTTCCATTTACCAGTCTGGGGGATAAATAAGGGAAAGGTTAAAAGGGGAGGTTAATGCTCTAGTATCCAATTTTTAAATCTCACAGTGTCTGAGGCCGGATTTGAACTCAGGTACTCCCAACTCCAGGGCCAGTGCTCTATCCACTGAACCACCTAGCTGCCCCTTAGATATCATCTTCTAAGAAATTGTCAGGGAAAATTGCCCTGATATTCTAGAAGCAGAAGGTAAAATAGAAATTGAAAGAATCCACTGATCACCTCCTGAAAGAGATCCCAAAAGGAAAACTCCTGGCAATATTATAGCCAAATTCCAGAGCTCTCAGGTCAAGGAGAAAATATTGCAAGCTGCCAAAAAGAAAGAATTCAAGTACTGTGGAACCCCAGTCAGGATAGCTGCAAGATCTAGCAGCTTCTACATTAAAGCACCAGAGGGCATGGACTATGATATTCCAGAGGGCAAAGGAATTGGGACTACAACCAAGAATCACATATCCAGCAAAACTGAGTATAATCTTTCAGAGAAAAAAATGGGAAAAAAAAGAAAGTATAGTGTTTTTCAGTTGTGTCTGACTTGTGACCCCATTTAAGGTCCCTATTTTTCAGATGAGAAGTCTAAGGCTCAGAAATGTCACCCTGGGTCACACAGCTAGTAAGTGGTAGGGCCTTTGACTCTAAATTCATTGTTCTTTCCACTACTTCATGCTGCCAATATATGTCTTTTTTAGCCTTGTTTGTGTGTGTGTGTGTGTGTGTGTGTGTGTGTGTGAGAGAGAGAGAGAGAGAGAGAGAGAGAGAGAGAGAGAGAGAGAGAGAGAGAATGAGGGTTAAGTGACTTGCCCAGGGTCACATAGCTAGTCAAGTGTCTGAGGCTGGATTTGAACTCTGGTCCTCCTGAATCCATGGCTGGTGCTTTATTCACTCTGCCACCTAGTTGCCCCCTGCCAATATATGTCCAAATTATGTCTCCAATGTTTAGTTTAATGGAAACAGAAAAAAAAAATTTAGATGATGTATTGAGGCAAATTAGGACCAAAAAAAAGTCCTACACCCAAGAAAGAGGCCAGCAAAAGTCCTACACCCAAGTAAAAGGCCAGCTAGCTGGTACCCTCAAAACACTGGTCTTATTGGCATTTTCTAAAAGTGCCATAATGGCCAGGTAAAATGCCTTTAAGGAGGTGGGGCACTGGGAAGAAATGGTCAAATGCCGGAGTTAAATAGGAGGGGCTTGAGGAGCTGCGGGAATCCTGACGTTTATAATGTACATCGTGAATCGGGCTTTGAGGTCATCTGCAGTCAGAGAAGGGTAGGGAAACTGACAGGCCTTCGGAGGGCTAGTGAAGTGAATCGCGTCTTCCACATGAGCCTGTGGGCTAGACAACCAAGAGGGAGGAATGGCAAAGTTCTCCCGCAGTAGCCTGGGCAGAGTTGGTAATATGAGCTCTATAGCCAAGGCTTTGCAGGGCCCATCTCACAGGCCAAAAGGCTCCTGCCATTGGATAGAGTTTTCCCGCAGGCTTAGGATCCTAGGTAGGCTTCTCCATCTTCCCCAGGCCCACAGTCGTTGCCAAAGACGACCTCCACCCCCACCCCCACTCCCACCCCTTTCCTAAAGCACAATAGCTCCACTTCCCCAGGCGGGGGTGGCGCCTTCTTGCGTGCAGCTGCCAGGCAGCCAGGCCCGGTACTTGCCCCTCCCCGGGGTCAGGGACAGCCCCGCTCCGCCGCTAGCTGCCCCACCGTTCCGCTGCGCTCTCCTTCTAGGTACCAGCTTGCTGCCGTGCACGGGGAGCCGCCGAGGAGGGCCTCGGGAGATGTCTGGGTCATGCCTCCGCTGAGCCTCGGACGCCGTCGCCTCCGTCCGTGGCCCCGGTGAAGAGGGGGGCACGAGGCGCCGCCCCTTCACGGAGCGAGGTTCCCGAGCAGGCTGCCCCGGCCTCGGCTCGAGCCATGGCGGACTTCTCTCCCGCGCTGTCCCTGCGGGAAGGTGGCCTCCGCGCGGCCAGGCAGCCGGCCCTGGGTCCGGCGCCCTCCCCGCCTCCACCACGCTCCCGATCGGGCTCGGAGTCGGAGGAGGCCGAGCTGTCCCTGAGCCTGGCCCGCACCAAGACCCGCTCGTACGGCAGCACTGCCAGCGTGCGGGCGCCGCTGGCCGCCGCTGTCTGCGAGCGCCAAGTGCAGCACCGGGTGTGCGCCGGGGACACGCTGCAGGGCATCGCGCTCAAGTACGGAGTCACGGTGGGTGAGAGCCAGGAGCTAGGGGCCGAGCGGGGAGGGAGGGAGTCAGGGCCCGGGGTGAAAATGGAGGGTAGTGGGGGGACCCTGAACCCCGGCCTCCGGTGCCGGGGATCCGAAGAGCTTAGCTCCAGAATGGGAGGGGGAGGGTAAGAGGGGGCCAGCGGGCGGAGAAAAAAACCACGATGGTCGGGTTACCTAGCCTGTGATTACAGAGTTTATTTTAGCTGGCTGGAGCAGCCTGGGATGATGGATGAGCCAAGGTCCTGAACGTAATCACTGAATAGTATTTGTCCGAGTGCCATGCATGTGGGGTGCCATGCTGAAGATACGATCCATGCCCTCTTATCGAATGTAAGCGGAGATGTAAGCATTCCGTTGGCGCTAGTAGGAATGGGTTGGGGGGGGCCACTTGAACCTGATTTTCAGGCGCGGAGGAGGCTGCGGGGCAAAGACGACAATTGGGAAAAGAATTTAGATAGTTATTGTGTGTGCACTTTTTTTTTTAATATAGAAGCAGGGCGTGGCAGTGAGTCAGTGATGGCACAATTGTCCCTGCGGATAATTTGTTTCAATAGACTGTGCTTTTTAATTTAGATGTGAAATTACAGCCCTGGGCTCACTAGCAGCCGTGAATGTGACAGACACCTGTTGCTAAGTAGCAGCCAAGAGCTGTGGTACAGGCGAGCTTAGGGTAGATGTGTTTATTATAAATTTATCACCTGGATGTCTTGAGCATATTACATTTCAACCTTGGAGAGAGAAGAGGGAGACTTCAGGGAATACACTTTTAAGTTAAGAAGTAATTTTTTTTTCAATAGATCGAGTTTCCACTGTTGGTGAAGGGCTTTTTTCCTTCTCAGACCTTTGTGGATCCCTTTTCAGTGTTCTCTCCTGAAATACCTTAGAAGCACGAGAGAAGGAAAGAGTAGATGCTCTTATCTATACTTCACTCTTAAAATGAGACTAGCTCTTCTTTACCAGACGAAAGAACGGAGACAGAGTAATCTGTCTTGCATACTTGTATGGGTATATATTTACCAATATTATCTTTCTATCATTTAAACACATCCTAGTGTATTGTGCATCTAACATGCCGTGAGGATACTTAATCAAATGAACTCATTATTATTGTTGCAGTAGGGATTTCTCTGTGAAGCGACATAAGCGACAGTTATGCTGTCAGGAATCCCCAGGGCTGGTTTTGGGGCCAGGACTAGAAGAAGCTAAGAAATCTGCCAGGTCACCCTAAATTTCTGTATGCTGAAAATGAGTTTGTAGAATGGACTCTTTTTGTGTATGACCACAGTGAAGGCTGAGAAATTCATGGGCATTAAGCAGGTGCAGACCTATGCATCTTGGAGAATTCCAAAGGGTGCCATTAATGAGCATACTCTAACAAACCGGGTGGTCTAAGAACAAGCCCCTTTGGGGGGGGAGTCTGAAAGGTCAAAACCATGTTCATAATAATAATATCTTTAATTCCTAAACGGCATATATAGATATAACCCATATAAACAAAAAGCTCTTGGGGAGGGGTCCTTAATACTTTTTAAAAGTGTAAAGGGGTCCTGAAACCAAAAAGGTTGAGAACTGCTGCTCCAAAGGAAGGCTCTCTGAAATTCCACTGCTGGTAACTACACTAAAGACTGAGTTTTTCCCTTCAAAGATCAAGCCTTTTCGAATAGCCCTTACTATCTATTTCCCTCTTGTGGATTATCCTGATGACACACAAGAAAGCTGTTTAGAATACAGAGTTACTTTACCATAATGAGAGGAATTCTCAGGATATATGCTAGATATGTATGTATATATATATATAATATGTATATATATATATAATATATATATATATGTGTAGGCATAGCACATAGGCTATTTATCCAGCTTGATTCAGCTTAGTACAATGTAATTTTTTTTTGCATCATATCCTAATTCCCTCCTTAGTTTTATCCTCAATCTAAATTAGATCCCTCTTTCTGACTGCTTCTCTAGTCATCAAGGAAAACAGTCTTTCTTCTGTGCTTGTGCATGTGCGAGCATGTGTACAAGTGTGTTTTCAAATCAATAAACATTTAAGGCCTTCTATGTGCAAGACAATAATGGGCCCACACTGGGGATTCAATGCAGAGGTAAAAATGAAGTCAAATCTGCCCTCAAGGAGTTTACAATCTACTTTTTTTCCAGGCCTTACCCTTGATTTTAGGCTGAACTGTGTTGTGAACAGTTAGAGCAATAATAACTCTATGAATATCCCAGTTGGAAATTTTCTCTAAACAAAAATCTTCCTAAACTAGAGTCTGACTGAATCTTTGTCTTGGGCACATTTTCTCAAGTCAGCCACATTCAGCTGTTTCTTACTCTGAAAGCTTTCCTAAACTGATTTGCCTCCCGGAGGATTAATGTATTCCTTACATATTATAAGTTCTTTTATCTCAAATTTCCCAATCTTCATAGCCCTTCTGCAATTCTCTTGTGTTGCAAATCTGGCTCTGTAATTCTCTTTTTTTACTCCAAAGACACCAATCATTATTATGTTCTCTTAACCTTAGCTTTCTTAAAGCTCATATTACACGCCTGAGATCACTTAGAGCTGCAGTAAGAAGAAACAAAAACAAACCAAAAAACTCTAGGTTACAGTAGATTACACAATTAGCTCATAAGTGCAAACCAAGGTTTTTCTACTTTCTGTTTTTTAGAGAGGGTAGAGCCTATACCTGGCAAGACACCATTTATATTTTAAACTGGAAAGGGAAACTTGGTCTTAGTTAATATTTGAAGGTTTTTGCTTGTTTTGCTTTGTTTTGTTTTTTGCTTAGTGGCATAGTTTCTCCTTAAGAAAATTTAGTTGTAAATTGGATTTTAAACATGCTATACATTGGAGATACAAAACCAGAAATGAAAATAGATTTGTCTTTAAGGAACTGAAATTCCACTGAGGGAATAAATTTAAAGTAGGACCTTTTAAGACTTTCTATCAATCAATTCATTTTGTCCCTATCAGAAGCCTACCAGCCGTAATGGAGCTCTGTTACAAAAATAATCAAAACCTTTACAGAATATTCTTTAGGAGAGTAAGAATACTTTCCAAGAAAGTTTCTATCTTGGACTTATCTTTGCTGTTTAAAGAGAGGTATTTTATGTTAGGCCTTATCCCAGGTGAATCTTCTCTGTGCACCTCAGGAGACCTAGCTCTTGCCTGACATACAGGTATTGTTCTTTTATCCAACTGGGGGAATTAGCCTGTGGTTTTTTGAATACACATAAATGATGTTTTTGTGTCATATAGTACTCAGCTTCAGGTCCCACCTATGACCAACTCTTCCTTAGAAAGGAATGTAGCAGGGCAGCTAGGTGGCTCAGTGGATAGAGCACTGGCCCTGGAGTCAGGAGTACCTGAGTTCAAATCCGGCCTCAGACACCTAACACTTACTAGCTGTGTGACCCTGGGCAAGTCACTTAACCCCAATTGCCTCACTAATAAAAAAAAATTTTTTTTAAAAAAAGAAAGGAATGTAGAAATCAGCTTTCATGTACTATTCCTTACTCTTTTTTTTTTTTTGCGGGTCAGTGGGGGTTAAGTGACTTGCCCAGGGTCACACAGCTACTAAGTGTCAAGTGTCTGAGGTCCAGTTTGAACTCAGGTACTCCTGACTCCAGGGCCAGTGCTTTATCCACTACGCCACCTAGCCGCCCCTATTCCTTACTCTTAAGGTATCAGGCATTTTTAAGTTATCTAATACATTGGCTGGTCCATAGAATGCTGACATAATGAACCCTCCAGCCCTGACATTATTTTGAATTACCTTGTAACTTTATAATTCTTTGAACTTCTTTTCAATATTCTTGTAATGTCCTTATTTTTATTCTTTGGGACCACTTCTAAAATAAGGAGGATTCCAGTCTAAAAATATTATAATACATATTAAACATATAAATATCTATCTTTAAAATAGTAATAACAAACTCTTATTTAACAACCAATCATGTTAAACTATTCCATAAATATATAGGCAATACAAATGAACAATTAATAGTTATATGCAATTAATTTGCATCAAATAAAACAAATTAGCTACTGTCATTAATCATTAGCAGCATTATCAGTCACTTTACATCTATGATCATAAGAAAATACCTGTGGCTAGGAAAATAAATATTAAAATGTTAGCTATTAAAAAGTCTGAGACCTAAGCCCACATGTGTAGCAGTATTGTATATTGTATTAGCAACTGCTCCATTCACTGTATATACATAGGCACATCCAAACAAAAACCAAAGTGCTTCCATGTTTGCTAAATTATTGTAGAAATATTTCCCCTTTGTGGTTTCATTGCCTAGATTCATTCTGACCAAGGCAGAGACTTTGAAAGCAGATTACTTAAGGAAATGTTTGCTTTGACAGGTATTAAGAAAGCAAGAACTATACCTTACCACCCTCAACGTGACCCATGACATATTCTATTGAAAACTGATGAATGTGTTAGGAGCCCTGAAGCCTGAACAAAAATTTCATTAGAGCCAACATGTGGAATTTTTTAGTAAATGTGTACAACTCCACTAGAAATAATATCACAGGCTTTGTACTATATTTACTAATGTTTGATCATGAACTACATCTGCCTATTGACTTGAACTTTGGAATCTCAGAGGATAAAAAGCATGCAGTTAATATATTTTGTGATCTGGTTCCATCAGCTCTTTAACATTAAGCTCTTTCTATGTGCCAGATAGAACAAAAAAAAAGAACATATCAGTGTTTACATGTGTAGACATACAAACATACATAAAATGTAAATAGCTGTAGATATATAATTGTGTGTATCTCCTAAAAATGAAACCTGTACTTGTCTCTTTAGTTGTCAAATAAAAATTTATAGAAGTAACTAATAAATTAACCATGGGGTGGGTGTGGGTGGGAGGAATACACACATACACACCCACCTGGGATTGTGATAGGTATTTTTCACCACTGATGTAGGTCTGCCACTCAAATGACTTGTGTTTGTCTCCACTTACACAGCTAGGAAGGAAAATCAGCATTTATTAAGTACCAGGCACTGTGCTAAGCACTTTACAGATATTATTTCATTTAATCCTCACAACAACCCTAGGAAGTAGGTGCTATTATTATCCCCATTTTGCAGATGAAGAAACCGAGGATGAGGGAAGTTAAGCGACTTACCCAGGGTCACACAGCTAGTATCTAAGGCTAGATTTGAATTTATTTTTTCCTGACTTCAGGTCCAGTGTTCTATCCATAGTATCAGCTGACATCTAGTGAAGGTCTTTAAAACTCAGCACTCTATTTTATAGTCTGGAATGAAAGTTTAAGTGACTTGTGCCCACAGTCACATAGCTAGTCTAAGTACCTTGAGCCCAGGTCTTTCTGACTCCAAGGCAATCCCTCTCTTCATTAGACCATTATATCTCCCATCGGATACACATAGGCTTTTACATTTTAAGTGTTCATTTTTTTAAATCAACTTTGTCAATTTGATGGGTGTAAGATGGAAACTCAGGCTTATTTTAATTTTCATTACTTGTATTAGTTATTTGGAGCAATCTTTCAAATGGTTCTTGATTATTTGCAGTTCTTAGAGGGTGTTCATAAGCACTGACCACATCTCTTGAGGAAATGCTCATGGTCTTATGTATTTGTGTCAACATCCTGTAGATTCTAGAATCAGAGTTCTTTATCAGAAATATTTGACTTGAAGACTTCTTTTCCCAGTAGACACTTCCTCCTCTTCTAGCTGCACTGATTTTGTTCCAAGTCACTTCTTCTTACTGAGGCCCAGTAATCAGAGGTACATTAAATGAAAGTGAAACCATTAAGAAACTGGAACAGAAAATAAGAGCCAAAGCTGAGCCTCTGAGCTAAGCTTAGATCAGACATTTCTCTGCAGGCCCACATCTCCTCCATCCAGACCAGAGAAGAGGACAAGTAGTACTCTGTAGATTATTTAGTATAACCTTCATGTTAGAGGTTCTTATAATGACATGGCTTATAATGAAAGGCATGGCTGTATTTGGGGAAAATTGTTCACCTCTGTGGGTCATTGTTTCTACTCAGAAAATCTGGAAACTTCACTGTGTGACATCATCTACAATCTGATCCCCCTTAATGCTAGTGTCTTCCCTCTGAGCTTACCTCAATTTATCCCATATACATCTTGCTTGTGCATGGTTGTTTGCATTTTGTCTCCACTATTAGACTGTAAATTCCTTGAGAGGAGGGACTGTTTCTTGTCTTTCTTTGTAACTCCAGTAGTGAGAGATTTTGCTTTATTCGCAGTGCCTGGCATGTAGTAGGTACTTAATAAATGTTTGTTGGCTGACACCAAAATTATCAGGTTTAGAATTTACACCTAAAATACCTTTTTTAAATGGTTAACTCTTTTGGAAAAAGGAGAAGGAAGGATATTTAAGGGTCTTTACCTTGCCTAGATTGCTTTCATAACACAAGTCGGGTCACATAGTAGTCTCTGAATACACATTGATTGATTGTTAATGTTGAAAACAACATCAGGCACTGTTCCTTGGTGCCAGAAGAGCCCTCCCTCCTAGCTCAGATTCAAGCCTTCCAGGGAAATTACTCTCTGCAGGTAGCTACTGTATTGTTAGAAAAGACAGCTATTTTTTGTTGGAAAACAGTGAAGAGAAATCCAAAGTATAGAAAGGAAGAGAGAAATAATCAGTCCCTTCTCTGAACTAATGTAGCACTTTCTCTGAATCTTGCTACACTTTCACTTTCTATATTGCATTACAGTTTCATTTTGGTGTTCATTGCCTAACCTTTTCTGTTTGACTATTTCATGAGGGCAGAGTCTGGGTCACATTCTTTGTATCTTCTGAACCTTTCCCTCCTTCCTCCCTCTTCCCCTATACTGTGCCGTGTATGTGTATGAGTATGTGTATGTGTATGTGTGTGTAATGTGTATGTATATACATACATACATATATCTATATCTCTCTATAATAATAATTAAGTTTGAGGATAATTATCTCCACATCCAGCATGGAAAACCTGACCAGCCAATGATTCAGATTGTCTTTTTATTAAAAATTCCCTAAGGAGTAAATAGATCCTTATTTTTTTAAAGGTTTTACATAATTGAACATGTATAACCTACATGAGAGAAGATCCAATGTGGTTAAAAGTTTGTAGTTTGTTCTGTGGTTTTGAATATTAGCTTATCTCAAATGTCACACAATAGCCTACCCTGATATACTATCACTCATATGGAAACCTGTATGTAATGAGGATCATTGACTTAAAGCTGGAATAGACTTTAAACATTATCTAGTCCAATCTCCTCATTTTACCACTAAGGAAACAAATTCAGGGGCAGCTAGGTGGAGCAGTGGCTAGAGTTTCAGGCCCAGTCAGAAGGACCTAAGCAGTTCAAATCTGGCCTCAGACATTAGCTGTGTGACCCTGGGTGAGTCACTTAACTTTGCTTGACTCAGTTTCATCATCTTCAAAATGAGCTGGAGAAAGAAATGGCAAACTACTCTAGTATATTTGCCAAGAAGACCCCAGTGGTGTCATGAAGAGTCAGACACACCTGAATAACAACAACAAAACAGACTCAGAGGGAAAGAAGGAAAGAAAGAAAGGAAAAAAGGAAGAAAGGAAGGGAAGAAGAAAGAAACACGTATTTTTTAAGTTCTTGCCATGTTCCAGGAACTGTGCTAAGCCCTGGGGATAAAAGTACAAACAAAAAGATGACAACTCCTGACCTCAGGAAGCTTACATTCTAAAGGGGGAAAGGGAACTGAGAAGCTTGGGGTGGAGATGGGGGAGAAATGAAGGCATCCAGTTTGCAGACATGGTTTTGAAGTTCAGAGGAAGCCAGAAACAATGCCAGGAGGAGGAGGAGGAAGAGGTAATAAGTCATGGATAGTAAGATATAGGCAGTAAGTGATAGAACCATGATTTAGATCTAGGTCTTTTAATTCCACATCCAGAGCTTTTTCCAACACACCACTTTGCTTCCCCCATTCAGAAAGCTGATAGGACTAAATAGCCCCAAAGTTCTCGTGTTCTGTATATTGAAAAAAAAGATGCCTCCCATCTGATGAGAAGTTTTTAGGGCCAGTACTCTATCCACTGTGCCACCTAGCAGCCCCAAAAGTTTTTACTAAAGTAAAAGAGGTTACCATTTTGAAGTCAACTCCTTTTACCTACCAAACTTTTTACTTTCCATCACACATAAACTTTATTTTTACAGTGGAATGGGAAGGGGTGCTAATATAAATTGCTTTGCAGGGTTAACTTTTAGAAAGAATCCAAATTCCTACAGAGATAAAGAGAGAAATTAGAAGATACTAGATCCCCGTAACAATGACATTTTTTTTAATGTTCCAGGCACTGAATCTATGAAGACAAAAATGGAATGGTCCCTGCCCTCAAGGAGCTCATATTTTTTTTTCAGCAATGAGGGTTAAGTGACTTGCCCAGGGTCACACAGCTAGTAAGTGTCAAGTTTCTGAGGCCAGATTTGAACTCAGGTCCTCCTGAATCCAGGGCCAGTGCCACTGTGCCACCTAGCTGCCCCCAAGGAGCTCATATTCTATAAGGGGAGACATTTTGTGTGTACATCAGTAGATGTAAAAAAATAAAAGGTAATTTTGGAGGAAAGACAATCAGTAGCTGATGTGGATCAGGAAAGGCTTCCTATAAAAGGGGGGGGGGGGCGGGATATTCTAGCTGAATTTTAAAGGAAACAAAGGTTTCTAAGAGGCAGGTATGAAGAGGGAATATATTCCAGTCATGGGGAGCAGCCAGTGCAAAGGCATGGATCAAAGAGTTTTTAGACTAGAGATCATCAGATTCATCCTTCCCTTCCCTTCCCTTCCCTTCCCCTTCCCTTTCCCTCCCTCGGTCCCTCCCTCCCTCCCTTGGACTTTACATTTTAAAAAAATTTGAAAGAAATTTGAATGAGGATCCTAAATGAGGATCTGATTGGGATGCTAGCTGCAAAGATTGTAGTAGAAGAAAGGGAAGCTTTGAGACTACGGTCCAACCAAATTAGTTGACAGAAGCATTTCATAGTTTGAATGACTTTTTTTTTTTGTATTGAAAAGATCGATCCAAATACTTTTAAGATTTTTAAAAGTTCAAAGACTAGTTGAAGATAATGTTGCTTGCTATTGTCAGATATACAAGGAAAAATAGAGAGCCACTGTCCAAACATCTCTGGATAGTTTCATTAAAAAAAAAAAGTTGCACTGCCAACTACTAGTGATAAAGGCTAGGTGCAGTGAGTGGAGAAGAGGCATCATATTGCTCATTTATGCTAACATTTTGGTACTTTGCATACTTTATGATTAATTTTATCTTTCATTTAATAATTCTGTTTATTATAATGGTGCAGTGTTCAATATGTCTGCACTTTAGCATATTTAAGACTTGTGTAATGGGGCAGCTAGGTGGCGCAGTGGATAGAGCACCGGCCCTGGAGTCAGGAGTACCTGAGTTCAAATCCGGCCTCAGACACTTAACACTTACTAGCTGGATGGGGCAAATTTGCATTACATACATTACATAAAAATTGCTTTGTGCAGAGGTCTAGGGAATGGTCTATTTATAGAAAGGGAGAATAGTCTGTAATCCAATCCAATAAACATTCATTAAGTGCATACTGTGTTAAGTGCTGGGGTTACAATGAATAAAAAAATAGTCTCTACCTTCAAGGAGCTCACAATCTAATGGGGGGGGGACAACATGCAAACTGAGGCAGGAAAGGACTGCGGAGGGGCTCACTGAATGGATAGTAGAATTCATTTTGAATCCAGGGCTTTTGTTTCCAAAGTCAGTGCTCTTTTCTTGAAATCATACTGACCGGTATGGATACTAGGGGTGAGAGACTGTAGCAGGAAGGGCGTGGACAGGAGAAACCTGTAGAGAAGCTGAAATTTGGTTTATATGGCTCTAAATTAAAGTATGACTTAAAGCTTTGGTTCACTTTATGTTGTTTTTGCTTTTATTTAATACTAATTCCTCCCACTGACTTTTTTTTTTTAGTAAGGCAATTGGGGTTAAGTGACTTGCCCAGGGTCACACAGCTAGTATTAAGTGTCTGAGGCTGGATTTGAACTCAGGTACTCCTGAATCCAGGGCTAGTGCTCTATCCACTGCGCCATCTAGCTGCCCCCCTCCCACTGACTTTTATTTCTTCCCTCCTCCTTCCCCCCCAAAAATATATATGTGCACCTTAATTACTTAATTTCTCTCCCATTCATGCAGACAGAAATGGGAGAGGATATATGAGTAAATGAGATTTTTTTTTAAAAAACGAAAGTAATTTTACTTTGAGAATTTAATGACATCATAATTGGAGAAACCCTAGGTTGTTGGAAAACAGACTGGGAAATACAGATTTAGAGTAGTCACTGCAAATATTTTTTCTCTTTATACCTACTTTACTGAAAATACTAACTTTCCTGAATTTAGGTGTATGTAACTTGCTATTGCTCTTTCTTATATATTCTAGATGGAGCAAATAAAAAGGGCCAATAAACTATTTACCAATGATTGTATTTTTCTGAAGAAAATTCTGAACATCCCGATTATATCAGAAAAACCTTTATTCAATGGACTTAACTCACTCGAGTCTCCTGAAAATGAAACAGTGGACAGCAGCCATCTTTCTCAGGAAGAAGAGACAGTGGACGCCCAAGAAGAGGAGGTCTCTCCTGTTCCTCAGGACTCTGATATCCAGTCCATTCAGCCTGAAGAAGTGTCTGCCAAAGATTTTCTACAGAGACTAGATTTGCAGATCAAGCTGTCAACGCAGGCAGCCAGAAAACTAAAAGACAGCAGGTAATAATCATCTTTCCAATGCCAGAGCCTCAGTAGCCAAAGAATAATCAAGGGTCTTTGCTTATTTAAATCTTTTCTTTTCCTCTTTAAAAATTAAGATGTCCTGTGAGAAGTACATTTGAACATGAATTCTAAATCATGTTACTACATCCAGTTTAAGATTTCCCCTGTCTACACGCTTTGGTCTTTATTTTTTATTGTTTTATGTAAATGAGTCAGGATTAGACTCATTTACATAGAATGGTGGAACAAACCTCCCCCCCCCCCCCAATATTCTGGTGCCAGGAGTCAGGCAAGAAAGCATACCTGCCACTTCTCTCTGGGCCTTAGTTTCTTCTTCTGTAAAATGAGGATTTGACTAGGCTACTGACCTCTAAGGTCCCTTGCAGTTTTTAATCTGTGATCCAAAATGGAGATACTTCACTCACTCTGAATTCAGGAGACCTGGATTCTAGTTCCAGCTCTTCCATCAACTAGCTGTGTGACCCTTGAGACAAATCACCTACTTAACCTCTCTGGCCTTTGTCTTTTGAGGGGATGGGAGTAATTGATCTTTAAGGTTCCTTCTCATTCTAAAATTCTGTAACTTGTAAGTGCTTAGAGCTATTCTGTGGTAAGTATCACCATACCTTTTAGCAAAACAGTTTCCTAGAAGTTGGTGGTGAAATACTATTTTTCATTCTAGGGGAAATGGAAGAGTGGGAATATTTCAGAAAAGTTAGCGTATTAATGGAAAAAACAAGATTTGCAAACCAAATATTTGCAATTCCCTTCAACTTTCTAGAAAGATACAGAATGTCTACATTGAAGACCCCTGCTTTTCCTTGGAAAGTTGATGAGATAGGTCTAGATTTTTGTTATTCAGTTGTTTTAGTCATATCTGACTCTTTGTAGTCCCATTTGGGGTTTTCTTGTCAAAGATACTGAAGAGGTTTGCCATTTCCTTCCCACCTCATTTTACAGATGAGAAAACTGAGGCAAACGGGGTTCAAGTGACTTGTTCAAAGTCACAGATACTTGTTTTCTGATATTTGTCTTTATATGTTCATGGAATAACTAGCATGTGGTTTTGTAGCTTTTCAAATTGTCTATGTCTGTGTTTTTTACTTCCAGAGATGATGACAGTCCCTATGCAACATCCCTCTACCACAGTTAAATAATTAATAGACCAGACTTGGAAGAAGCATTTGGATTTTAAAGAAGAACACTGAAGACTCAGAAGTCTATCTTTTGGATTCCCACTGCAGATTTCTTAAAGTCATGCACTGGTAATTTCACTGACTGTAATTGCACTGAAATGATTTGTCCTTTTTTGCCTTCTATAACTTGATATCCTCATTATGGCATGATAAGTAAACTTATATCCCTGAGCTCACTCTTTTGTAGGATGGCTTGATCTTTAGGCTGACTTTTGTAACTACTTAAAATAAAGCATTAAGGACTACCCAACTTAAATAGTCAAGGCAAAAACAGCATTTATCTTTGGAAAATATAATAGAGAATAATTGCCCTTTTAGTGAGACTGAATTTGCTGTGTGTTTATAATATCTGATGTGAAATATATATATATAGATAGATAGATAGATAGATACATATATTTAGGTATGTATTACAGATACTGTATTATTAAGAAGAACCAAATTTATTCCTCTATTTTGAAAATAAACTGAAAAAGTCTGAATGAGAAAATAAACTATGTTTACTTACTTAAATATTTTATTTTTTTAAACAAAAGGATAACAATAGGCCTGTTAATAATAATATTTTGAAATGCAATGCAATATGAAATGGTGGATAGAGAGGTGGTCTTCTAATCAGAAAAGATCTGGGTTCATATCCTGCCTCTGACACAGACTAGCCTTATGACCATTGGGAAGTCACTTCTCAGTCCTCCAGGCAATACATTACTCATCTGCATTAGTGGAAATTGTTTGCACATTTATATAGTCAGTCAGTCAGTCACTTGCTATTTATTAAATAGTTACTACATGCATACTAGGCACTGTTCTAAGTGCTGGGAGTACAAAGAAAGTCCAAAGGCAATCTGCTCACAAATAGCTCACAGTCTAATGGGAGAGACAACACGTAAATAACTATATACAAATAAGAGACAGACAGGATAAATGGGAGCTAATCAACAGAGGGGAAGCACTAACATTAAGGTGAATCAGGAAAGGTATCTCATAGAAGGAAGAATTTTATCTGGGACTTCAAGGAAGCCAGGGAAACCAGGAGGCAGAGACAAGAAGGGAGATCGTTCCAGGTGTGGGAGAGAGCCAATGAAAGTGCCCAGAGTCAGGAGACGGGATGTCTCATGAGGGGAGCAGCAAGGAGGTCAGTATCACTGGATCCCAGAGTCAGGATGAGAAAGCTGTAGGAAGACTGGAAAGATAGTGGCAGAGGGGTAGAAGACAACGTGCTTTGAGTGCCAAACGGGATTTTACACTTGATTCTGGAGGTGAGAGGGAGCCACTGGAGTATTGAGTAGGAGGGTGATATGGTCAGACCTGTGCTTTAGGAAGATCACTTTGACAACTGAGGGGAGGCTAGACTATACTGGGGAGAGACTTGAGACATTGAAACTTATCAGCAGGTCAAGTGTGAGGTGATGAGGAATAGTAGTCCCAAGATGTTGGCAGTGTTAGAGTAGAGAAGGGGGCATATTCATGGGATGTTTTGAAGGTAAAATCAACAGGACTTGGCATTGGATTGGGTGTAGTGTAAAGAATTAGGTGTTATTTGAGGTTTTTCTGACCCCATCTTTTGGCTAGAATTAAAAAAAAAAATACCTCCGTGTGAGCACTGGTCTGGGGCTCTGGAAACCACACGGTGCTCCACCCACTGGTTGTAGCCATCGCCATGGCGCTGGCACTTCATGTCATCACCACTCGCTGACACCTACATGGGCCTGGCAAAATTATAATGATTGGAAGCCCAGCGAGGGCAGTCATGTGACTGTTAGAGCGGCCAGCCAATTGGCTGGGGGCTGTGTGTGGTCAGCCTGGGGTCTGCTGGGAAGAAGGGAGGTTTGTTCCACCATTCTAGTTTGAAGCTGGAAAGCGACAGGACGCAGCCGTGTGTTCTCAGCTGATCCCTGGGCGGTGGTGTTGTTCAGGTTGTATAATTTCCCTTTCCCCATTTTATTTCCTTTCCCTTAATCCTACTGATCCTGTTTGTGTTTTTTTAAGTTTGTTCTTATTAAATAAATCCTGCTCTGTTTTGAGGGAGGCTGTCGGTCTCCTTCCTTGCCCCAGTATTGCAGCGAGCCACCTAGCTAACACTTCCCAATTAAAAATTGGTCCCTACAGTAGCAAGTTTACAAAGCACTTTCCTTGAGAAGTAGATGGTGCTAGTGTTTTTATCTCTGGTTTACAGATAAGGAAACCAAGCTTCTGTGGAGATAAGTATCTTGCCCAGTGTTAGGACTGAATGTAGATCTACACTCATTTCCCTGTACAATGGGGCTTCTATCATGTGCTAATCAGTTTTTATGTTAATTATAGTGAAGTTTAATTTTTAAATCTTTTTTCTCTTGCAAATTGTCTATTATTCACAGATCTGCAGGATGTCACTAGAGCATAATTTATAAGCAAACAAGTTAGAACACTAGTAACTTTAGAATTATCACATCACCTGAGCTTATTTATATTAGCTCAGGTCCATTGCTCTTCATTAGAGATCAGCCAAGTCTTCCACACTAGAAAATGGGTAAAGCATCTACATTGCCCAGATAATGACAAGCAGTTGGATGAGCAGAGCCCATAGAATTAATCCAGTACACATAACTTGGGCTATTGCTCAAGATTTCTTAGCTTAGAATTGAATAGGAGGAAATTGGTTTAAGTCCTGTTTGGAGGAATGTGCAACATTCATAACAATCTGAAACTCCTTGCAGACACAAAAGCCCTTATGTTTTAACCCTACTATTGTCCTGGTGCTGCTGCATGGCTGCAAGTCAAGGACTATCATAATCTTAAAAAAGTCATTGTGACAGGTGACCTGAGGGACCATGATACACAGTGAATAGAAGCAGGCTGCAGCATGTTAACAAAGATAACCTGTGTTGTTGCATCACCATAATTCCACAATATCTTTCTCCCACTTCCCTACCTAGAAAGCTGTTCTTTAAAACAAAGAACAAAAAAGAAGAAAACAAAGCAGTCCAGTAAAACTATCCAACATAGTAATAAAGTGTGACATTATATGCAGTGATGCATGTCCCAAGTCTCCATCAGTGACAGTGGCCTCCTTCCTGTTCCTTGTACAAGACATCCATCTCCCAACAACTCAGGGTATTTTCACTGGCTGTCTCCCATGCCTGGAATGTTCTTCCTCCTCAATTCCACCTCCTGGTTTTCTTCAAGTCTCAGCTAAAATCACTCTCTCTACAGGAAGTTCTCTTCATTCTAGTGCCTTCCCTTTGAAATTATCTTAAATTTCTCTTCTCTCTCTCTCTCTCTCTCTCTCTCTCTCTCTCTCTCTCTCTCTTTCTCTGTATATAGTTTGCATGTTGTCTCTCCCATTAGACTTTGAGCTCCTTGAGGGCAGAGACTGGTTTTTGCTTTGTATCTCCAGCACTTAGCCTAGTGCCTCGCACATAGTAGGCATTTAATAAATGTTTGACTGACTTCTTTGGAGCCAAAAGGGCTATTTATCTTAATATGGTAAAAATGATGAGGAAATATTGTGTTCTTTTGGCTGTAAATTCTAGGAGAGGTACAGTGTATAGTTATCCCTTCTACATAGAGACTTTCCCCGTTGCAGTTCCAATATAATTTCAATTAAGAAATTAAAAAGGGATTGGGGGGAGTTTTGCAGAAGCTACACATGACATGTGAAAGCCAACAGATGACACAGAAAACATTTAGAAAATCAGAATGCATAAAATATATGTATAGTAGTATATAATATCAACCCCAAACTTACAAGTAGGTACTGTAAAACCCCCATAAAAGAAAAAGAAAAAAAATCAGACTTTTTCTCTGGTACAAAGAGAGAACCAAAAAAAAAAAATTATGTGCACTTTCCAGATCGCAAGGAGACACTGCCCCAAACCCCAGTGATGTGGAAAGGATAGCTGTCGCAAGTATTTTACTACCTGTGTGACCAAGGGCAAGTCCTTTTGCTTCCTTGGGCCTCTTTCCTTATTTGTAAATTAAAGGGGTTGATAGTGGCTCAGATGGATCACAGATCTGGAAGGGATATCTTGGGTCTCTTAGGTTTCTTCTATCTACTTCTACATCTGTGATCCCATGACTGACCTCAGAGATCATCTAATTCAACATATCTCATTTTATAGATGAAAAAAATGGAGGGAGGTTGGTAAGTAGAGGCAGGATTTAAAATCATGTTGTCTGACTCCAGAACCACTGGCCCATATTGTGCCATAAGGACTGTTAGCCAATGGTATGCTGGTAAATGTTTAACAACTGGCTACTTGGGATGGGATGAATGTACACAGGATACACTTTTAAGTTTAATATGCATAATTTACATTTTCTTTTATCTTCTTAGATCTAAATAATCAATAAGACAATACATCAAGTCCTGGTTTGTAGTATTTGCCATTTTCCCAGATGTAAATGCTCACACTGAAAATTTAACATTGGCTCTCCATGAGAGCTGGCTCCAACATATCCTGCTTTCGGCACGTGGTGACAGTGATCCTGCTACTGAAAACACTTGTGTTCCCTCCATGTTATAACAAGTCAAGATTTGTGGGAACCTGTGTGAGTGGTTTGGACAGAAAAGGAAAGGGTGGGGAGGGGAACAAAAGAAAAGAGAAAAGATAAGAAAGAAGAAGAGGAAAAGAAAGGAAAAAGATGGAAAGAGGAAGGATTGTCAAATGAAAAAAGAGAGCCAGGAAATGAGGAACCGGAAACACAAAGAGACTTTGCTAATACTACTCTAAAAGGCAGGGGACTTGAGTTCCAGTTCCCTCTCACTCCCACAGGAATGAGTAAATTCAGTAAATTCAGCAGAGTTGAAATTTGAACCTCAGTTTTTTGATTTCAAATCTCCTGTTCTTGCCATCACATCACAGAAGCCTTCTCTAGATTCATTATTTTTTTTTACATATAAGGTATTTTATTTTTTCTGTTACATGTAAAGATAGTTCTCAACTTTTGTTTATACAAGCTTTACAATTTCAGATTTTTCTCCCTCCCTCCCCTCCCTCCCCCCTCTCCTAGACAGCAGGTAATCTGATATAGGTTATATCTATATATCTATATAGATATAGATATAGATATTTATACACACACATATATATACACATAATAACATTAATCCTATTTCTGCATTAGTCCTGTTATAAGAGAAAAAATCAGAGCAATGATGAAAAACCTCAAAATAGAAAAAAAAACAACAGCACCAAAAACAAAGGAAATAGTATGGTTCATTCAGCTAGATTCATTATTTAAGAAGTTCAAAACACTTAACAAAATTTTAGCAAGCTTGCCTATAAAGCATTTCAGAGAAGTAGAGAGGACAAGCAGTCAGGATTTCACAAAACTGGAAAATGAGATATAGATTAAGATATGATTAAGTGAGTTGGCCAGTGTCATGTCCAGACATAGTTGGAAATGCCAGAAAGAAGTGTTAAATCACCAGACACCTATATGCTGATCCCACTTGCTTACGTGTGCTAAAGTGTAAGGTTCAATCAGTGTTTCTCAATAACCATCAGAAAGAATGTGTGTGTTGAAACATGTAAGAACAAACTCATTCCCTAATAAGTAAATGGTCAAATGAAATTAAGAGAAAGTTTTCAAAAGAAGGCAAATTATCAAGACTCATAATGATAGGGATAGAGATTCGATTGTAATTTCATTGGTGTAAAGAACTCTCTCCCAATGCAAGCTGGTACCTTTTATGAAAACAGTTTTAAAGAGTTTCCTAAAAAATGGAGAGGTTAAATGACTTTTCCAGAATCATATTGTCAATGTGTCAGAGATGGGGTTAAACCCAGATATTTCTGGCTCTTAAGTCAAGTCTCTGTCCACTATGCCTCCTACCCTATGTGCCATTGGACAAAAATGCCATTTCTCTTTGAATACTAGGATCACAAGACAATTCTAAAGGACTTATGATGAAAATGCTATCTACCTCCAGAGATAGATCTGATGAACTCTGAGTACAGATTGAAGCATATATTTTTCTTTTTTTTTCTCTTTCTTTCTTTCTTTTTTTTCCAAAATGGCTAATATGGAAATATTTTTTGCATGACCTCACATGTATAATTGATATCCTATAGCTTGCCTTCTCAATGGGTTGGGAGGGACTAGAGGAAGAAAAAATTGGAACTTGAATTTTTAAAAAATGAATGTTAAAGGGGGCAGCTAGGTGGCACAGTGGATAAAGCACTGGCCCTGGATTTATGAGGACCTGAGTTCAAATTTGGCCTCAGACACTTGACACTTACTAGCTGTGTGACCTTGGGCAAGTCACTTAACCCTCGTTGCCCCGCCCCCCCCAAATGAATGTTAAAAATAAATGCAAAGCAAAACAAAATTTTTTTAAAAGAAAGAACAACAGGATCAGAGAATCCTAGAGAGGTGCCTAGAGTACTTGAAAAGGTTAAATGAGTTTCCCACAGGTACATAGCCAATATGAATTAGAGGCTAGACTTGAACCCAGGTATTTTTGGCTTTGATGCTAAGTGAACAAAATATTTATCACAGCACTCTTTATGGTAACAAAGAACTGAAAGAAAAGTAGAAAACTGTCACTTGAAGAATGGCTAGACAAACTGTGGCACATAAATATTTGCAAGGGAATATTAGAGTGCCATGAGAAACAAAAAATATGAACAATTCAGAGAAGCATGGAAAGACATATGAACTGCTACAGAGCGAAGTGGGCAGAACCAGGCAAACAATATCCACAATGACTACACCTAAACCCTAAAGAACAACAGAAAAGGAAATTAATTTCTTTGTAATTACAATAAGCACATGACCCAAAGAAGAGATGAGAAAGTAGATCTCCCTCCCTTCTTTGCAGAGGTGAGGGAATATGGTTGTGAAACACTGAATATATTAACAGGTTCAATCAATTGGTTAGTTTTGCTGAATTTTTTTTTCTTTTTCTTTCTTTTTTCTTTTTTGCTATAAAGGATGACTTGCTAGGAAGAAGAGAGATACATCAGGGGGATTAAGGAAATATAAAAACAAAAGTTATCAATAAAAATGTTAAACTATACTATGAAAAACCTTTCTTCAGTAATAATAATAGAATAACATTTTAATAATAGAAATATAATAATAATAGTAATAGAAATGCAAAGTAAGATAATTCTAAGACTTCAGCTTATGTCCGTCAGATTGGCAAAGATAACAAGAGGAAAATGGGACATGACACACTAATGAACTGTTAGTGGATTTGTGAACAGATCCAGGTATTTTGAAAACTAATTTGGAATCATGCTTTTTAAAAGTCACTAAGAACACATCCTTTTACCATGTGATATTGCTGATATACTACAAGGAGGACAAAGACAGAGGGAAAGTTTCCACATATACAAAAATATAACAACAGTTTTTGTAGTAGCAAAGAAATAGAAGGGAAGAGGTTGTCCATCAACTGAGAGACTTGAACAGATTGTTGTCACATTGATGTAATATTACAATGTCATAAGAAACCAATATAATGAATTCAGAGAAAATTGGAAATAGATTTATGAACTAGTAAAGAAAGAAGTAAGCAGAAGGAGGAAAAATTTATACAATGACCATGATATCTTAAATGAAAAAAAAAATGTTAAAAATTTCAGAACCCTGACCAGTACAGTGGCCAGTTGTAATTTGAGAAAATCAACAGTTAAGTATGCCTCTTGACTCTTAGCAGAGATAGCAGAGAGATAGTGGATTATATGTTCAGAGTGACACATACATTTCCACACCTGGCCAATGTATCTGTTTTATTTCGCTATACATTTGTCATGAGGTTGGGTTTTATTAGGGGTATAGGCATGGAATCTTAGGAAAGTAATAGTGCATGTGAATAAAGACAGATCTAAACAATTGGAGAAATATTAATTATCCATGGGTAGGCTGAGCCAATATAATAAAAATGACAATACTACCTAAACTTATTTATTTATTCAATGCCACACCAATGAAACTACCAAAAAATTATTTTATAGAGCTAGAAAAAAATAACAAAATTCACCTGGAGAAACAAAAGGTAAGGAATATGAAGGAAATTGATGAAAAAATGTAAAGGAAGGTGACTTAGAAGTACCAGATCTCAAACTATACTACAAAGCAGTAGTCATAAAAAAAACCAAATCTGGAACTGGATAAGAAATAAGAGTAGTTGATCAATGGAATGGATTAGGTATACAAAAGTAAATGACCGAAGCAACTTAGTGTTTGATAAAGCCAAAGATCTAAGCTCAAGGAGCAAAAACCCATAGTGAACAAAAACTGCTGGGAAAACTGGAAAGCAGTCTGGTAGAAACTAACCATAGATTAACATCTCACATTGTATACTAAAATAAGGTCAAAATGTACATGTGATTTAGACATAAAGAATAATATAATAAATAAATTAGGGGAGTATGAGGAAAACACTTGTCAGGTCTATGAATAAGGGATGGTTCATGACCAAACAAGAGATAGAGAGGATCACAGGAGTTAAAATGGATAGTTTTGTGTATCTGAAATTAAAAAGGTTTTGTACAAACAAGACTAATGCAACCAAAATTAGAAGGAAAGCAAGAGGAAAATTTTACAAGTTTCTCTGATAAAGGTATTTTTTTCCAAATATATAGGGAACTGAGCCAAATGTATAAAGAGTCATTTGCCAATTGATAAATGGTCAGAGGATATGAACAGGCAGTTTTCAGAAAAATAAATCAAAGCTATCATTAGTCATAAGAAAAAAATGTTCTAAATCACTAATAATTAGAGAAATGGACATTTTTTTAAAAAAACCTCTGAGCTACCACCTTACACCCTTCAGATTGACTAACACAACAAGATGAAAATCACAGTGCTATAGAGGATATGGAAAAATGGACATTCATGCATTCTTGGTAGAGCTGTGTGTTGTTCTAGCCATTCTGGAGATAAAATTGGAACTATGCTCAAAGGGCTGTGTATACTCTTTGACCAAGCAATACCACTACTAGATCTCTTATCTCAAAGAGATCAAAGAAAAAGAAAAAGGGTACATTTATATAAAAATATTTATAACAACTCTTTTTGTAGTGGAAAAGAATAAGAAACTGAGATGTCCATCAATTGGGAAATGGCTGTCAAGATAGCTGAAATTTCCCACAACTATAATTTCATGGCAGTGCACCAGATTTGTAATGTTCCCCACACTCTCCATCTAATTCCTCCTTCTGCCAAGAAAACATAAATAAGGCTTTTCAGATTTCCTTACATGAGTGCATCTTAATATTCACTGTTTATCTTCATTTTGAATAAGACATGTTCTTTGTGATAAGAATAATATATACTAGGGTCCTTGACATTTAAGATAGATTAACTGTGCCTGTTTTTTTGTTTTTTTTTTCTCTTCCTTCCTCCAAAGGGTAGGGAAGCTGTCCTTGACACTTGATTGGTCCTAGGGGAGGGGGAGGGTGGGAATTCCCATTTCCCTAGGGTATAACACGGCAAGCCTATGAGAAGTCAATGCCCCTTAGACTTGGTTCATGTCTAGATGCTGGGTTATCACCGAAAAGAAAATACAGTGAGATTCAGTGAGTTGTCCAAGGTCCATCACACTCAAAGGCAGGACCAGTAGGAAGGATTCTTCCATCATCAGATTCCCCACATACTGAAACTCCCACTTGTGCATGCTAAGAGCCAGCAGAAATTTCTTCCTATATTTCTCAATAACCATCAAGAATGTGTATGTAAAAAAAAAAAAAAGAATGTGTACATATATATGTGTGGAAAGAGGTTATAAAAGAAAGAGAAGTTTGGATTTCTTTTAAAAACACACCCCCGGGGCAGCTAGATGGCGCAGTGGATAGAGCACCGGCCCTGAAGTCAGGAGTACCTGAGTTCAAATCCGGCCTCAGACACTTAACACTTACTAGCTGTGTGACCCTGGGCAAGTCACTTAACCCCAATTGCCTCACTAAAAAACAAACAAACAAACAAACAAAAAACAAAACAAAACAAAAAAACAAAAACAAACAAAAAAAACACACACCCAAATTTAGAAAACAAATGACTATGGCAGGTTTTACTGCTAAAGAAGGACAAAAGCCAGTATAAGATACCTGCTTCCAGTCCTATATGGGCAACATGTGCATATCTGGGCAACACATACATTATGCACACATCTGGGCAAAAGGCACATATCTGGGTAACATATGAACATATCTTGGCAAAACATGTGCATATGCACATATCTGGGCAATACATGTGCATATCTGGGCAAAACATGTGCATATGTGAATATCTGGGCAATGTATGTGCATATCTGGGCAAAGCATGCACATTTGCATTTATCTGGGCAAAACATAGAATGTTAGAAAAATAAAGTGCCTGTGAAGCAGGGATTGAATAAATATTCAACTGATTTTTTTTCTGTTAGTCAATAAAGAATGATTCCTTTCTGGAAAGTAATATTCAGAGAACAGTGCATATCAAATGAGTTACACTCAGTTATTTTAATTTGCATTTCTCTAATCAATAATGATTTAGAACAGTTATTAATGTAACTATAGATATCTTTGATTTCATCTGAAAACTGCCTGTTCATAACCTTTGACCATTTATCAATTAGGGAATGACTTGTATTCTTATAAATTTGACTCAGTTCTCTAAATATTTGAAAAATAAGGCCATTATCAAAGAAACTTGCTGTAATTTCTCTCCCTTCATTTTCTGCTTTTGTCCTAATGTAAGGGGCTAAAATTCTAGCTAGTTTGTCTAAAATATCTAATGAGTGGCCGCCAATAAATTATAAGCTTTAGCAAGAGTTAGACTTTTAAGCATGTATTAAGGAGAATAAGAATTTGGTGAAGAGAGAGAAAAGGCCTAGATTCATCTATCAAAGGGAGAGCACATCTTTAGCTCCGTTCTCCACTAGAGTCCTCACGAAAGAGATCGAGAGCACCAGCCTCATCCCCTCTTCCTCCCACATGCAAACATCACTTCTTGACACCAATGAAAAGCCACATGTCTTGCCCTCAGGCGCCTTCTCTTCATGGCGGAGCTTTCCTACAGTAAGTCTCCAGTAGGTGGCATCATTCCAATCATTACACTAATCTGGGTTTCTTTGGTTTTGTTTGTGCAAAAACTTTAAAATTTAATGTCATGAACATTACCCATTTTACATCCTGTAATGTTCTCTCTTTTTTGGTCATAACTTGCTGTATTAAAAAGAGAGAAATATTAACTCTTCTTACAAATAGGATATAAGATATCAAAAGCTACACCCATAATTTTATAGGTAGCCTTTGTCACAGGTTTCATGCAGTCTTTTTCATTTTAGTTGCAACTATTTCAATCTCAGCTTCTTGTTTTATCTACTAAAGTAATTTCCTTGATAGTTTTAGTTCCTTTTTATTCAAAATTCTACCTTTCCCTAGGTACACTAATATACTGTTGGTGGAGCTGTGAATTTGTTTAACCCAGTGGTTCTCAAAATTTTATTTTCTCAGAGAATAGTATAATTATTATTATTATTTTTGCTGAGTAATGGAGCATACCATGGGATATTAGGGAGACATGCCTGGACACACATTGCAAGTGTAAGTTCCCTACAATTCTTGGCAGTCTTAGTTGAAGTAGTATGTACTAAGGCTCACCCTTTGAGAGGATCATTAGTAACAGTTCTGGAGAACAAATTGAGAACATGCTAAATAGTGACTCCCTCTTTTCTCTAGAATACAAGAAGAACTTCATTGTTTGGTATTTAATATTTACACAGTCTAGCTCCAGCTTACCTTTATAGGCTTAAATTCCTTATTACTAACTTTTACATGCTCTCTGTTCCATACAAACTGCCCTATTTACTGTTCCCTGTATACCATGGTCCATCTCACATCTCCATGTCTTTGCTCCAGTTGTCCCTCATGCCTGAAAAATACTTACTACCTACTCACCTCCACCTGATGGAAGTCCTAGCTTCCTTCAAGGCTTGTCTCAAGTGCCACTTCCTACAAAAGGCCTCTCCTGAACTCCTCAGTTTCTAGAGCCCTCTTCCCTCATGATTATTTGTTCCATATTTCATAATTGATTATCAATGTAATTTTTCCCCTCAATAGAATGTAAGATCCTTGAGGGTAGGGATGGTCATGCTTTTGGCTTTGTAGCCTTTGTTCATGGCACCCAATAGGTGTTTAATAAATGCTTGACTGAATGAATGGCTCAGACAAATGTAATGATTGGAATGATGCCACCTGCTGGAGACTTACTATAGAAAAGCTCCGCCATGAGGTGAAGGTCTCTGAGGGCAAGACCATGCGTTTTTTCTTTGGCATCAGGAAGTGATGTTTGCTTGTGGGAGGAAGAAGGGGGAGCCTGGTGCTCTGACTCTCTCTCTTTCCTGTGAGCTAGGAATGCTCACTCCCTTTAATAAATAGGAATCTAGGCCTTTCTCTTTCTCTTCACCAAATTCTTATTCTCCTGAATAAATGCTTAAAAGTCTAACTCTTGCTAAAGTTTATAATTTATTGGCGACTACTCATTAGATTTTAGATAGTTTAGCTAGAATTTTAGCCTTTACACAACTCATGCTCTTTGGGCTGCATCCCAGAAGGAACACCCTTCTGCCTCCACAGTTGCTGCACATTGCTCCCCTGAAAAGCTGCTTCTCTCTGCTGGGATGTGTTCTCTACTGAGCTGTCAACTATTGGTTCTTCTCAGAGATGCTGCTGTCATCTTTTTGGGTCCTGCTAAGCATCTATTTATTCTTCACTGAGAGGCAGGTACTTATAACCCTTTTTATGTGTTGGCCCTTAGCCTTACTCCTCTACAGTGGGGAAGAGTAGCTTAGACTCCTACAGATTTCTGAGATTTGGAATTTTTCTACTTTATGGAGGCAAGAAAATATCACTTGGTTTGGGTACTAAGATGAGGAGAGCCCATGACAAAGAAGAGAAGAATATATACACACATAAGACATAGGGTTTCTCCTTGTCAGCCATAAGGATTAATTTAGCTACAGAGGCCATGGAGAAGAGATGCTCTTAGAGCAGGGTTGGGACTTTGAATGGAAAGAAGTTTGGGTGGCAATTTAAACAGCAGCCAAAGATGCTTATTTTCTCCTTTAGGCCTCAGGAAAAAAAGATAAGGTTAATGGGGAGAGTCAAAAAGGTATAGAATACTCTGATGGTGACTGGTCACTGAATGATTCTTATGCCTTCCACCCATTCAGCTGGATGTAACTGGCACCTGTGTTTAAACATTTTCTATTTTCCTTTCATAAACTGAATTTTTTTTAGAACTATCTGTATTCATAAACTTTTGTGGTCAATTTAAGGATGCGAATTATTTCCTTATGTTTCTTTGTTCACTGTAAAGCACAATTCTGGGAGTAATCTTGAGGATAGTCAGGTCATATCCATTGACCTTTCCTAGAGCAGGACTGCATCCCAGCTCCTAGCTCATTGTTAGAGTTTTCTCTAACTGGGGATACAATTATAGGCTATTCAGATGTTTCATAATTATTCTCCTAAGGACAGACTTGATACAAACTTGAACCCTTTCAGTCTGTCACATTGGATTACAAGCCTAGTCTGTTGTTTTGCTGTGTAACTCAGGGGTTTGACTCACAAAGAAATAGGAGCCCCCCCCCCCCCCCCCCCCCCCCCCCCCCCCCCCCCCCCCCCCCCCGCCAATCTGTGGTGATACCCTGAATTACCCTAGGCTATTTTAGCTTTTTTTTGGTGAATCAGACTTGCAATCACAACCAGCCAGCTCAGTCAAAAAGCCCCTTAACTCAAATATGCCTTTTGAAAGACTTTTGCATTTCCTCAAGTTAATTTTTCTTATCTCCATTGCTTTTGTTTCAACCAAAATGAATTTCCTAAAGGAGGTCATCTTAAATGAGATGGCATGGGTGGATAGTGTTGCCAAGGAGAGAATACCCACCTTGTTGAACACACCTGGAAATGAGAACTCTCATTCGTAAAGTACATACTTTCCTCACAGCAACTCTGTGAAACAGTTGCTACAAATTTTAAAAATACTCTTGCCTCAGATAAAGAAGTTAAAGAGAGGTTAATCTACTCATCCCTGGTCATAGGACTTGAGTATGTCAGAGACACAAGTCAAATTCAGGACTTTTGACTATAAGTTTAACACTTCCTCTACTATGTTGCACAATCTTCTCTTTATCAATTATCTGGATTTTCCAGTTTGAGTTTTAAGTCTGGTGATCCCTTGACTCCTACAAGTATTTGGGGAAGGTAGGTGGCATGGTGAATAGAGTGTTAGGCCTGGAGTCAGGAAGACCTGAGTTCAAATCCAGCCCAAGACATTTATTAGTTGTGTGACCCTGGGCAAAACTTAACCTGTTTGGGGCAGCTAGGTGGCGGGTGGATAGAGCACAGGCCCTGGAGTCAGGAGTACCTGAGTTCAAATCCTGTCTCAGACACTTAACACTTACTAGCTGTGTGACCCTGGGCAAGTCACTTAACCCCAATTGCCTCACTAAAAAAACCCAAAAAAACCCCCCAAAAAAACCTTAACCTGTTTGCCTCAGTTTCCTTATTTGTTGAATGAGCTGGAGAAAGAAATGGCAAACCACTCCAGTATCTCTGCCAAGAAAATCCCAAATGGGGTCACAGAGAGTTGGACACAACTGAATAACAATATGACAACTATAGCTCTTCTAAGTATACTTCTAGGTGATGTGTTGGTAATAGAAGAAAAATCAAGATAAAATTTCCCCCAAAGTTTCTTGTTAAGTCAGTACCTCAAGGTCATCAATACTCTTCATCTTTACTATGTGGTAGCATGCTATTATGGGTAGAGAGCTAGTTTCTGAACCGGGAAGAACTGGACTGAAATGTCTCCTCTGATCCATACTGGATGTTGTGTTACACAACAATGGGTGAGTCACTTAACCTCTTCTTGCTTTAGGTCAGAGATCTCAAACAAAATTACCTCAAGCCAACAATGATCCAGAGTGCTGTTCAAATCACATTAAAATGTAATTGGGAAATATAAAACAAAGTAAATAAAAGCACAAGATAGATAATATTACATTTAAAAATTAAGTCAATTTACAGGCCAGCAGGGATCCATATGTATGGATTAGTGGTTCCCCTTTTATTTGAGTCTGACATCATTGATCTAGGCAAGTCTCAAAATTATCTGCTATGGAAGAGGTACCAACCTACATAGAGGGAGTTTCTTTATCTAGGAGTCCCCTGTACCAATCAAATCACTTTTTTTAATAAAACATTTTTATTTAAAGTTTTGAATTACAAATTCTATCCCCCCCTTCCTTCCCTCCCTCTCCCTAAGGTTATAAGCAGATATAGGTCATACATGTGCAATTATGTAAAACATTACCATATTAGTAATTTTGTATAAGAAAACTCAAATAAAAGAAAAAAATGAAAGTGAAAAATAGCATGCTTCAGTCTGTGTTCCATATCAGTTCTTTCTTTGGAGCTGGATAGTATACTTCATCATTAGTGCTTTGGGATTGTCTTGAGAATAGTTGCTGAGAATAGTTAAGTCATTCACAGTTCTTCATCAAACAATATTACTGTCACTGTGCACAAAGTTCTGGTTCTGCTCATTTCCCTATATATCAGTTCATACAAGTCTTTCCTAGCCTTTCTAAAATCATCCTACTTGTCATTTCTTATAGCACAATAATATTCCATTATAATCATGTACCACGGCTTGTTTAGTCATTCCCCAATTGATGGACATTCCTTTGATTTCCAATTCTTAGCCACTATGAAGAGCTACTATAAATATTTCTGTGCAAATAAGTCCTTTTCTTTTTTTTTTTGGGGGGGTGTCTTTAGGATATAAACCAGCAGTGGTATTGCTGGATCAAAGGCTATGCACAGTTTTATAGCTCTTTAGTCATAGTTCCAAATTGCTCTCCAGAATGGTTGGATCAGTTCACAACTCCACCAACAATGGATAAGCATCCCAGTTTTCCCACATCCCCTCCAACATCCAACATTTTCCTTTTTTGTTATATTTGCCATTTGATAGGTGTGAGGTTGTACCTCAGAGTTGTTTTAATTTGCATTTCTCTGATCAATAGTTATCTAGAACATCTTTCATATGACTATAGATAGCTCAATAAAACAACTTTTGACTCCTCTTTCTTCATTCCTTCTATCTTCCCCCAGTATCCTTCCTTCTTGACTCTCCTCTCCTGCCCTTTCATGTTCCTTGAGTGTTATTTATTAGAGATGACCTCAGATAAAATAATGAAGTAACTGAATTTTGTACTTGGCAACATCCCACCTTCCCCTTTTGGATTGTCCCTGTACTACTGGATATTGCTCATGCAGATCAGATTCTTACCCACTAAATAGGGCTTGAGGCAGATGGGATTGGAGTCAATTAGCAGATCCCTAGGGAAAAGTTTGCCTGGGAAAAGAGGGTGGGGTCTCAAGCCTAATTCTGTAGTCCAGTTCACATCCAGATCCTAGAACACAAACAGGAAGCTCAGAAGAATCAAGCCAGAATTAATGGATAATGGAATCCACAGACTGGGGGAAAGGGAGAGTGAGGAAGAGAAAGAAGTTGGTAGCAACAGTCAAAAGCTTAGGAAACCAAAATGTAGTCAGGAAGAAACTAGGAAGGACAGAGGGGACATGACTGGAAGACTCTGCCTAAAGAGTAGCAGCATGGTAGAATAGGAAAAGTATTGGACTTTGGAGTCAGAGGACCAGAGTTCAAATCCTAATCATTGCCACTTACTATCTGTGTGACCTTGGATGGCCTCTCTAGGCTTCAGTTTCCTCATCTATAAAACTAAAGGGGTAGACAAGATGGCCTGCAAGGTATCTACTAGCTCTAAATGTGTGATGACATTCAAGGCGATGGAATGCTATATTCATATACACACCTATTTTGCTCAACTGCGCCCATGATCCCAGACAATGCTACTCAAACCAAAATATGTATTTCACAGCATGCTCATTTGCATTTTAGATAGCTTTAAATGAAAATACCTTGTGGGTTTTTTGTTTTGTTTTGTTTTATTTTTTGCTTAGAAATGAACACTAAATATACAGTTAGCATAAAGTCAATTATTGAGTTTGTTGTTCATTCATGTCTGACTCTCCATGACTCCAGTTAGGGCTTTCTTGGCAAAGATCCTGGAGTAGTTCATCCATTTCCTTCCTGATTTTACAGATTTGTATTAAAATTATGGAGTTTAGCAATTACAAAACAGCTTGTGCACATAGAGTACTAGGCCTCAAGTCAGGAAGACTCCTCTTTCTGAGTTCAAATCTGGCCTCAGACTAGCTGTGTGACCCTGGGCAAGTCCCTTAACCCTCTTTGCCTCAGGTACTCATCTGTAAAATGAACTGGAGAAGGAAATGACAAACCATTCCAGTGTCTCTGCCAAGAAACCCTCAGATGAGGTCACAAAGAGTTGGACACAATTGAAAAATAACCGAATGACTGAAAATTATGGAATGGATGAGAAAACACAACATGCACTGCATTTATTCTGTATATGACTGAAAATTTGAAGTGTTTGGGCAATGGTTTGAGAACAAAGTTATTAATGAAACTGTAGAGGAAGCTCCAAAGTTCATCACTTTCTATATTTGAAAGGTTTAGCAAAGGAAGGAAGGAAGGACACATTTATTAAGTGCCTCCTATGTGACAGGCACTGTGCTAGATGCTTTACAAATGGAACCAGGCTTATCTGTCCTTGCACAGAGCATCTAACATCAAAGCACACTGTTTCTGGGAGAAGACATACCACATCCTCCTACCAAAGGGGTGAGAATTGACTCTTTGGATTGGCCCTATAGCCACAACAGGCTGCAACTTAAAAAAAACACAAACTTACCAGACAGGGGTTCTTTCTCTCCTTCTAGCTGTGTCCCAAAGAGGTGAAGGTCCAAGTGTATCCATAGCATAGCACCATGAACTGTACTGGTGAGGGGAAGCAACTATCTTTTTCATTTTAACCTGTAACCCCAAGAAACAGGTACATCTCTACTTCTAATAGCTTAACACAAAAATAGGGAAAAACCCCAAAGTAATGTACAAGTGACTCAAAAGTGAGAAATCCTTAGCTCCTTAAAGTGATAAGGAAAACAATGGGGGATCATTTTCAATTGTTTATTCATAGAATAAACATTTGTTTTGTCATTTATTCATCATTAGCCCAACAATGCCCTTTGTAAGTACAAAATATAGCATCTTTGGAGAATTTAATAGATAGGACAGCAATATATTCTTATTTAATAAACCATTTTCATCTGGTTGCTCCACAGACATCTGCAATTATAGGAAACTGTTGTCAAGGAGGAATGGCTTACCAAATTAGGGGGAAATAAGAAGCAAGAACAAGGAAGCAGAAAAGCAAGAGACCGTAACCCAATTAGGAAAGAAAACAATGAAATCAAAATGGACTTAGAGAAAGGACTTTGTCCTCATATAAATGCTTTTAAAATTTGCTTGGTTATAATGATCTCCATTTCTACTGGAATACCTCATCGTGGTATACAAGTTACCCTGGGCTCTAAAAGGTTCTGATTATTCGTTGTTGAGTTGTATTTGACTCTTCGTGACCCCATTTGGGGTTTTCTTGGCAAAGAAACTGGAGTGGTTTGCCTTGTCCTTCTGTAGCTCATTTTCCAGATGAGGAACTGAGACGAGCAGGGTTATGGCTTGCCCAGGGTCACACTGTTAGTAAGTGTCTGAGGTCAGATTTGAACTCGGGAAGAGGAAACTTCCTAACTCCAGGCCTTGCATTCTATCCTCTGTATCATCCAGCTTCCCTAAAGGCAGGGGCTGTCAAGCAGGGAATGCTTTTGAACACGGTCTCTGTGACAGATCCTCATGCCATTAGACAATGATATTTTTTTTTGTTCCAGCATCTTATGAAACCACCTATAGTTTTATATATTTTCACAGAAACTCTCCCAGTGCCTACTCTGTCCCAAATGCCCATCATTCCTCCCCACATTCATTGGCCTTGAATTTCTTCCTTGGCTTCCAAATAATAGCACTTAACTCTCTTTTCTGGGCAAGTAGGTGGCGCTGTGGACACAGTGTCCAGACCTGGAGTCAAGAAGCCTCATCTTTTTGAGTTCAAATCTGGCTTTAGACACTTACCAGCTGTATGATCCTGGGCAAGTCACTTAAATCTGCTTTTCCTCATCTATAAAATGAGCCAGAAAAGGAAATGGCAAACCACGCCAGTATCTTTGCCAGGAAAACCCCCAATGGGGGTCACAAAGTGTAGGACATGACTGAAAAATGACTGAACAAGAACAAAAACACTATACTCTAGTAATTAAAGTTTTTCAAAACTACAGAGGAATTTTTCTGCGTCTCTTGCCCCTCTCCCCAATAGATCTGGCATGGCGCCTTGATTTTTATCTCATTTATCAGAACTCTATACATTTCTTAGCTACACACAAAGTACATCTCACTTTATGAGCCATTCCAACTCCTTCCTCCTGTAGGACCCCCCTCCCCTAAACTCTGTCAGATCATCATTATAAGCAAATCTTCATAGACATTTTTTAAGAACCTGGAAAGGGTTCATAGGATCATGCACTTAGAGCTGGGAGGGATCTCAGACACCATTTAATCCAATCTGATCATTTTCCAGATGGCCAAACAGACCTAGGGAAGTTAAGTGATTTGCTCATTGTCCCAAAGGGTATAGGGGGTAAGATTTTAACCCAGGCCCTCTAACTGCCGAGCTCCTTCATTGCGTCCAAAGGTGAAGGTAACTAGATGAAAACAAGCAGAGCTGAGACCTTCTTCAATATAATATACCTGTGGGGCATAGGGTTAAGATGACTTTTCAGCATTGCAGAAGGGTAGGGTGAGTACATTTGAAAATAATGCTGGTACAACTTTGACAAGTTGATTGAAACCTTTTTGGAAGACATATTCTCTGGAGGGCATTCAGGATGTTGAAAGTTAGGTTTCAGATATGTATATGTGGGGTTGGGGGACAGACTGGTGGGAGCAGATCCATGCAGTAGGTAAAAGGAAAGGATATGGTTGACAAATCTCCCTTTGTGAATCTGAACATCCTTTTCTCTAAATATTAAAGACTGTTCTGAATGCTTGTGGGAATTTGAGGCTTTAGTGAGAATTTGTGCAATTCTGAGGCATTTGCAATTAGTCTATATTAATTGAATAGGAGAATTAAGATGGCCTAATACTATAGGAAAGACATGTTGGGGTGGGGAGAGGGAAAGGTAAAATATATTCATTCAATAAACACCTAGGATATACACCTACTATGTACAATGCATATATGCTGAGGGAGGCAATAGATTCTGACCTGAAGAAGCTTATAACCCAGTAGGGGGAAGAAAGGGCATCTACAACCTGAACATCTTTCTGAAGTTATGAAAAACATTTGTCCACCTATTCACGGCAGATACATTTGGGGGTTTTGTTTTGAGGAGGGTTTGGGGGGAGCATTTTATGAGCAGGCACAAGTAGGTTAAGAATATCAAGGAAGGCAAATGAGCAACTTCTCAAGGGCTAAGGAGTTTACTATTTTGCTTTTTGGCCCTTTGAGAGTGAGGATGAAATGCAGCATCAGAGGTATCCCATTCCTGAAAACTCCCTTGGTGACCTATCATTCCATTCAAATTCAATAAGCATCTATTAAGCACCTGCTGTGTGCCAGGTACTATGCTAGTGATTGAAGTTAGAGAGACAAAAAAGAAAACAGCCCCTGCCCTCAGGGAGCTTCCATTCTATTCTCCTCATGAGTATTGACCCAATTAGTTTGCTTCATGAGAATGGCAGAGTTCACTGATGAAAGGAAAGGCTAGGGCATCCAGTTCACATTGGAGTGTGGGGACAGATGTCAACAAAGCCATTTGAGACAATGACAGGTAATATATAAAGCGGTATATTTTTATTTTTAAATGAAAACAGATATAAAACATTTACATTTAATTAATTTACATTGAATAATAAATTTTCAAAGCATGGATTACTATGGGAGCATTAACCTAATAACATTTCATGGAGTTCTCAGGCCATTTATGAGTGATTATTTTAAGCAGCATGTTGGTGGAAAGGGAGTGAGGAAGAGGCTTTGGAAGGACTTTCAGCTCATTAACTTTCCCTTCCTCTAGGGAAGCTGATCTGTCAGCTTTGGTTCAGAATGAGGCAAATGATTTTCATTTCTATCTCATTGCTTGGACCTCTTGGTATTCCCTGTTGGGAAACATTTTTAGCTCTAGGAACACATCCAATTCAGATAACTACTGATTTGACTTAAGACTTTTTCTTGCTCTAAGGTGTACTTGGTGACCTAATTTGGCTTCTTGGGAAGTACACAGGTATCCCTTATTCTAAGTAAATTCAATGATCCAAAACTCACTATTATGGAATTTACAAATTAGGGGATGAATTTATTAATATTGTAGGTGAACCATCAAAAATATACAATTTCCAGATCCCTTTGGTGTGGTGCCCAAAGAGCCTAGCCCATGGTCTAATTCAGAGGCTGTTAAAAATAGCACCTAGAGAAGCAGATGGCTCAATACCTTGTTGTGTTAAAGAGGCTTTGAAAGAAAAAAAAAACAGATTTATTTTAACATCCCAAAGTGAACTGCTGGTGGGAACTACAATTTGCAGTGGATGCATTTCCATTGGGATACTATAGTATCCATCATGCCCTGGGGTAGGAACCTATTTTAATTCCTTCCTTGAAAAAAATTTTAACTCAATTCATTGGAGGATTTTTTTTCCCATAGGAACATGTCTCTGATTTTATAATCTATCAATGAAGGAAGAATTCTGTCTATAACATTTTAATTTACACACATTTTTCCAAAAATGCTACTTTTTAGTGAATCAAGGGATACTAATATACTGTTAGTCTTTATATCAAGAGAGCTACTTTTCATCACTTTAAAATATTCATCACAACGTGAATTCAGCATTTTCTATTAATCCTTAAATGAAAAGAACTCAGATCACAAGACTAGAAGTTGCTTAAAGCTATAGCATGTTTTCCTAAGTGTTCCATAGTTAGGAGAAGTTAGCATTTTTCCTGGATTCCTTGTCTTTTCTACAGGCTGCTATAAATACGTTTGATAGTCTCCGCTTCTTCTTCATCAAGGATGCCTTTATCCACATAAATGTCAGCCTGTTGGTTGATGAAGTCCCTCATTTTTGAAAGGTCATAATCTGGAAAATAAAATTAGTGGAAAGTGAGCAAAGCAAAACCTCTTATAATGAATACCAGAACCACATAGCTATTTCCAAGTGCTAGTGGATAGCCCTAGGAAACAGGACTCTGTTGATCTGATTAAAACAAATTACATACAACAGATACTCTTGTAAACAAAAGCTTCCTTTGGTTCCTGAGTATTAATAGGCACATGATTTGTAAGGATTATTATATTTGGAGTCAGAATAATTTGGGCTTTAATCTGGGCCTGACTAGCTGTGTATGTGAATTAGGGCAAATAGCTTAGTTTTGAGGCAAGTTTTCCAATCGGCAAAATGGAAAAGATCATGTTTTCACTCCCTAAGGTTAATATTAATATTTTATCTAATAAAGTTTAAGTAAAACATGATCTGTAAAAACAGATCATGTACTGTAGAGAAGCATATAAATATAAGTTATCATTATAAAGACAGAGGGATGTAGTGGAAGGGGTGCTGGATTTGGACTCAATAGAGACTAAGGTTCAAATTCTACTGATACTTAACTGGCTCTGTGGGCATGAAATCCCTTAATCTCTCAGAGCCCCACTTTTCTCTTCTTTACAATGGGGATAAGAATAACATTCACCTCACAGGGTTGTGAGGATCCAATGAGATACTCTATGTAAAGTGTTAAAATAAATTGCATCCCATCAGGTAGAATGAAAAATCCTTGAAGGCAGGGATTGTCCCCCCCCCCCTTTTTCCAGGGCAATAAGGGTTAAGTGACTTGCCCAGGGTCACACAGCTAGTAAGTGCCAAATGTCTGAGGCCGCATTTGAACTCAGGTCCTCCTGAATCCAGGGCTGGTGCTTTATCTACTGTGCCAGGGATTGTGCAATTTTTCATCTTTATATCCATAATATCTAATACCATACCTTGCATATATAATGAGTACTTAATGTTTTATTGAACTGAATTGTTATCAGGAAAAGAATAGCTGAGTTATAAGTAAGCTTTTCACATTTTGTTTGGTCTGACATCAATAGTTACTTTCCTTCAGTTCCCACTCCAAACATCCTGGTTACCTAGACCAAATCCAACAAAACTCCAAAACCACCAGGAAGGAGGAAGAGGGAGAGAAACGGAGGGATGGAGGGAAGGAAGGGAGAGCAAAATGTAGAGAGACGGTGAGGGAGGAGGAGAGTGAGGGAAGGAAAGGAAGCAGAAAAAGAAAGGGACAGAGAGGGAGAGGGAGAGAGAAAAAGGGGGAGAGAAAGGGAGGAAGGAAAAGAGTAGAAAGGGGTGGAGAGGGAGGGAGAGGGAGGGAGAGGGAGGGAGGGAAAAGGAGAGGGGAAGAGAGAGGAAGAAAGAGAAGAGATAGGGTGGGGAGATGCTGATTTCAGAACCAAAAAGCAGCCTCTATTCCAAAGTATAACCTCAATCCTCGGGCCCTGAAAGGCACAGAATTATGAATTGTTAGGGATGTACTGCCTAGTCTATTCCTTAGGTATTCTCCAGCAAGATAGCACAAATAACTTATGTTAATATACTATTTAAGTTTTGCAAACAGAAAGCTTGTGAGGGAGGGTCCATGGAATTTCCCAATAGAGAGTTTTTTTCCCCTCTCAACTCATTGAATTCTGCTCTCCCCAAATCTAGGCTGTTCATCAGACTTATCTGGATCTCAATTTCTTATCATGAACCCTATCCTTCAGATGAACAAGCTGAAGGTTTGAGAGGTTAAGATGTGTGCCCAGGGTCACGCAGCCAGTAAGAAGCAGAAATAGTGTCTGAAACCTAGTCTCCTGAAGCCAAGTCCAGTCCTTTGTCTATTTTGGTCCCAGACATCTCGATGCTCTTCTCCAGAACCTTTCTTAGCCATACTTATTGACTACTCAGGTAATCCATTTTGTTAGACACTAGGCTGAAGGTGCAGAGAGAGACATCAGATGGTGGGCAGTTTATTTCATGACTAAGGTGAGGCAAAAGGTGGCCTTTGCTTCCCTTCACTACCAGGAAAGTGTGTTGATTGCATGTTTTAGGGCTGTGAAATAGATGAGCTAACACATATACCTTCTGGGCACTCATGGAGGGCATATGCCGTAGGAGAGGCAGTTTGGTACAGTGGAAAGAGATCCTTTCAATCAGAAAGAAAAGAAACTTGTGTTTGGACAATGTAATTTATGAAAAAGAGTGCTGAGTGATGGTTCTGCTACTGGGGAAGTTTTTTGTTTTTTTTTTTGTTCTGGGCAGGCAGTCACACAAGGGAATAAGCATTTATTAATCACTTTCTATGTGCCAGATACTATGCTAAGCACTTTATAAATATCTTTTTTGATTTTCACAACCCTTGAGAGAGGCACTACTATAATTATCCCCTTTTTATAGTTGAGGAAATTGAGGCAAACAAAGAGAGGGTTATATAGCTAGTGAGTGCTTGAGGTTAGGTTTGAACTCAGGTCTTCCTGACTCCAGGACCAGTTCTTTAGACACTTCACTACCTGAATAGGAGAATTGGGGAGTAAAGTAAAGCCAGTTATAACAATGCCAAAAAAAAAAAAAAAAAAGGAAAAGAAAATGCATGCAAGAGAACAGAAGGAGACTCAGAGGGAACACAAACAAGGAAGACAGCTTTTGAAATGAATGTGCTAAGTTTAGTATATACTAAAAATACACACAAAAAGCTGTTTATAATGAGATTCCTAGTTTTGTATACAATGATCTTTTTTCTGTTCTTTGTATACTGAAATGTTCATGTTTGTTGGTGTTTGTCAAGTTCAGAATAACAAAAAAATTGAAAAACTTGTAAAAATATATCCTTCTGTAGAAAATGCTCTCCACATCCAGAAAAAAAGAACTATGGAATCTGAATGCAGATTGAACCATACTGTTTCTACTTTTTTTTCTTTTTTAAGGTTTTCCCCTTTTGTTCTGATTCTTCTTTCATAACATGACTAATGCAGAAATATATTTAATGTGATTGTACATATATAACCTATGTCAGATTGCTTTCTGTCTTGGGGAGGGGGGAGGAAAGGGAGAGAAAGAGAAAAATTTGGAACTAGAATTTTTTCCTTTTTTTTTTGTGGGGCAATGAGGCTTAAGTGATTTTCCCAGGGTCACACAGCTAGTAATTGTCAGGTGTCTGAGGCTGGATTTGAACTCAGGTACCTCTGACTCCAGGGCCGGTGCTTCATCTACTGTACCACCTAGCTGCCCCGGAACTAGAAATCTTATAAACACAAATGTTGGAAATTATCTCTACATGTAACTGGAAAATAATAAAATACTTTTACAATTAAAAAAAGATATCTTTCTGACATCTATTACCTGCATTCAGAAACAACCATTCTTGCTGCCGCTTTTTATTTTATAGGTTAGTAATCATTCACCAAAGTATCAAGGTTTGAAGGGCTAATGAGATTCACCCATGACAAAGTTCCCACCAACACATGTTGGTGGTGATAATAAGAATTCAAACTTATACTGGGTGTTCCAAAAGTCTTAGAGCAGTTTTAAGCTAGCAAAACTTAATATTGCATTTTAAATACTTTACCTCATTTGATACCCACAACAGATAGGTAGCACAAGTATTATTATCCCAATTTTACAGCTAAGGAAACAGAGACTCAGAGGTTCAGTGATTTTTCTCATAGTTGTATCAGACCATGGTCCAGCTCTCTACTGAGTACATGTCCAGTACTCTTTCCACTGTATCATGGAATCTGGAGGTATGGACAGCAGTTCATTTGGGTAGCATTGATCTTGGAATTAAGAGTCTGAGAATCTAGTTCTTGCTTAATCATTAACAAGCTGACTTTTGGGCAAGTCATTTCATTTCTATGAACCTCAGTTTCCACATCTATAAAAGGAGTGCAGAAGGGAGATGCTTCCATCAGATCAATTTAGAGCTGGAAGGGACTTGGAGCCATTCGGTCCAACATCTTCATTTTATGAACTCCAGGGAAGTTTGGTACCTTGCCAATGTCATACATGTAATGAAAATCAGAGGTGGGATTTGAATTCAGGTCTTCTGACTCAAAAGCCAGTGCCGTTTAAGTGTACAATAGCATTGCTTTCCATCTCTAAAATGTTATGATCTAAGAATTCGTTACCATGCAATAATCCATTCAACTCATCTCATCAGGGGAATTTTTACATAACAAGAATACCTAGCTAGGTAGCATAAAGGTTAGAGCTAGTGTTGGTTGGAAAGACCTGAATTCATATCCCATCTCTCGCCTGTACTAACTGTGAGACCTTGGGAAAGTTACTTAATCTCTGAAGGTTCCAAGAAAGTCCCTAAGACTAGAAATGAAAGATGAGCTGGTGACCTGACTCAGTGGAAGAGGGTTCCAATACTAAGAGTTCCCCTCAATGATGAAATAACATGTAAGTCCCCTTCTCCCAATGGCAGATAGCAGGTTAGAAAAATGATAATTCCATACCTTCTTTATTTCCTTGTTTATCATGTTTCTTCAGCCATTCAATGTTCTTTCTGATGGCTTCCAAATAGGCCTCTGTTTTTCCTATAAAAACCAAGCAAACCAAAATTTTAAACAAATTATCAGAATTGAACGTGTTTTTTTTATTGAAATGCTCCTTTGGCTAAAATAAAACAATACAAAGCAGCAGATAACCACCGACCCAGTCATTGAGAGGACCTGAATTCAAATCCAGCCTCAGACACTTACTAGCTGTGTGCCCCTGGGCAAGTCACCTAATCCCTATTGCCTCCAAAAAATATGAATTGATCAAAAATATTTCTTGAGCATCTATGATGTAAAGTCACTATGTAAGATATAAAAATATGGGAGGCAGGATGGAGCCTAGAGTCAGAGATTTGTTGTTATTCGGTCATTCAGTTGTGTCTGCTTCTTTGTGACCATGTTCATTATACAAACTGTCTGTGGATTTTTCTAGGCAAAGATACTGGAGTGATTTGCCCTTTCCTTCCCCAGTAGATTAAGACAGAGGTAAAGTGTGTCCAGGGACACAGCTACTAGGTATCTGAGGCTGCATTTGAATGCAGGTCTTCCTGACTCCAGGGCTAGCACTCTATACACTGAGCCATCTAGATGCCTCTAGAGTCAGAGAACGTGGGTTCAAATCTTTTTTCTGATTCTCATGCTATCTGTGTGACCTTGAGCAAGTTACCTAACTTCCCTGGGTTTCAGTTTTCTCATCTGTAAAATGAAAGTGTTGGACTAAATGACCTTGAAGGTACCTTCCTATTCTTTTTTTTTTCCCTTTCTGGGCAATGAGGGTTAAGTGACTTGATCAGGCCACACAGCTAGTAAATGTCAAGTATCTGAGGCCACATTTGAACTCAGGTCCTCCTGAATCCAGGGCCAGTGCTTTACCCACTGTGCCACCTAGCTTCCCAGTACCTTCCTATTCTTAATCTAATCATAGCTATATAACACAATAGAAAAAAACAAATGTGGCATTTAACCATGGGCATATTCAAGGGTGGGCAAGGGTTTCCTTAGCTGGTTGATATGCTGAATGAGGCCAGTTCTGGGCAAGGGGTAATTTATCTTAGTTAATGATAATTTTCTAGGCAGGAGCTAAATTTTACTAAAACCAAACCATAAGTAGGGCTTTAATGCCAAGCTGCATAGAGGCAATAGGGAGCTACTGAATATTTTCTTTTGTTAAATGCATACATATAAAGACAGAGAAACAGACACAGAGACAGAAAAAGAGACAGAGATAAAAATAGAGTCAGAGACAAAGAGACAAAGAGAGACAGAGATAGACGGATGTAGAAAGATAAAGGAATTTCAGAGTTCAAGATCATTGTGGTAGCATAATGATATTATGGGAAGATGAGGTAGAATAAGTCATAGGATGTGAAGAGGAGGCTGACCTGGGAGACCATGGTATTTGAGGGAACATCAACAAAGTATATTGAAGACTCCCAGTATGAGGGGAGGGGAGAAGACTGGGATCCAGGTACCAAATTCCTTGAGAACAAAAGAGAAATGACCTGAAAACCAGTAGGTGACAACAGCAAGGATTTGTACTGAGTGATATAGTTGGATGGAGTGACTCTCAAAGGAGAGGTAGCTGAAGGAGCATGGCAAAGGGACAGTTGAAGTGAGGAGCAAGGAGAAAGCCTTCTCTCTCTTGGCCTAGTGTGTCAGAGAGGAGAGGAGAGGGAAGGAGGCATGGTAGGAATGGCACTCAGTATTGGAAAAGGAGTGGTGAGAATTTCACATCTTCTGCAGATTCTGGAAAAAATCAGGTTCTGGAAGTCCAAGAAAATGGCAAGAATATCAGATGAACTGATTAAAAATGAAGGAGCAAGGCGGGCAGCTAGGTGGTGCAGTGATAAAGCACCGACCCTGAATTCAGGAGGACCTGAATTCAAATCCAGTCTCAGACACTTGACACTAGTTGTGTGACCCTGGGCAAGTCACTTAACCCTCAGTGCCCCACAAAAGAAAAACAAAAAATTAAATTAAATTTTAAAAATTAAGGAGCATTTATTAATAGAGCAGGAGTTCCAGAGGGCACAATGCCACAGAAGAGTGGAGGAAGACATGAGTAATGAAGGGTTAGGGCTGAGGTGTTATGCTGTTGCCCTGAACCTTGCCAAATCTGTCTGTTCTATGATCATTTTACCTGGACTGACTTTAGACTGTCTGATTGTTTTCCTACCTCTTTTTTGTTTGTTTGTTTGTTTCGCGGGGCAATGAGGGTTAAGCGACTTGCCCAGAGTCACACAGCTAGTAAGTGTTAAGTGTCTGAGGCCGGATTTGAACTCAGGTTGTCCCAAATCCAGGGCCAGTGCTTTATCCACTGAGCCACCTAGCTGTTCCTTCCTACCTCTTTTGATAACCCCAACCCACCTCAGCTTTCTGGACTCCATGATTACAGAGAGGAGGCTTAGTAAGGTGTAAAGATTTTCATCCCTCAACTTCATATGGAATCAATATATAGATTCTCATTGTCTGTCATCCGAGGCTTGGAAAAGTCAAGTCAATTTAATACAGCAAAAACAGTGTTCGTTGATTCAAATAAATTCAATGGAGAAAGGGACTCTATAGATCATCCAGTTCAATCTTCTTATTTATAGATTGGGGAAACTGAGCCTGAGAGAGAAGTGACTTGGCCACAAGAACCCACAGAGAATAAGTTGCAAAGTCAAAATTTAAACCTGGGTCCTCTGACTATAAGACCAATCAATGCCTTTTCTATTCTTCTACTCTCCAGACTAATGAAAAGTCTAAATTAAACTATATCTTTGAGGAAATATAACTTCCTTACTTTTAAGTACACACAGTAACTAGGATGGGCTATTGTGAGAGTTGGGAGAACTGAATCAATTCAGTTTAGCAGTTCCTTAGTGCCTGCTATGTATGTGCAGAGCACTGGGCTGGACACTGGGAATGCAAAGATGAAATAATAATAAAAGATGAAATGTATACATCTAGATAGCTGCTGGATGCTTTACAGAGAACTTTCCGCATGCCAACCTTGTGAGCTGCACAGTGCACACCCTTATCCACCTATTGTAGGTGAGGAAACAGGTGAGAGAAGTTAAATGATTTGCCCAGCTAATCAGTAAGCTGAGCAGAAATTCACACACCAGTCTCTTGATTCTGAATCTAGTTTTTTCAGGCTGCTAGGTAATGAAGGGGATAAAGCGTTGGTCTGGCAAGAAGGGAAACCAGTGTTCAAATTTGGCCTCGGACACTTAAGAGCAGGGCGATCCTGGCTAAGTCACTTAATCTCTCTTAGCCTTAAGTTTCCCTATCTGTAAAATGGGGATAATGACAGCACCTACCTCCTAGGCTCATTGGGAGGATCAAATGAAAAAATAATTCTAAAGCACTTAGCACAGTGCCTGGCATATAGTGTATCACTGTTAGCTATTCTTAGTAGCAGTAGTGACAGCATAGTCACTGGATCATAGGTTTGGATCTGGAAGAAAATTTAAAAGTCATCTCTCATGACCCCTTCATTTTATAGATGAAGAAATCAAGGGGCAGAGAGGTTAAATCACTTGCCCCTGGAGGTAGGAATTGGAGACAGATTGTTTGACTCTAAATCCATTTCTCTATCCAGTATACCACATAGCCTTTTGAAGAATCTTTGCCGTCAAATAGTTTACAGGCACCTTGGTGGTGCAATGAATAGAGTGTGGGACCTGGAGTTGGGAAACCCTCAGTTCAAGGCTCAAACACTTACAAGTTGTGTGATCCTGGGCAAGTCATTTAACCTGCCTGCCTCAGTTTCCTCAATTGTAAAAATGGTGATAACGGCACCTACCACCCAGTGTCATTGTGAAGATCAGCTGAGATAATATTTGTAAAGTGCTTTGAAAATCAGTTATATAAATGTTAGCTGTTATTATTACAGTATTGTATGGGGGATGGGGGAGATTTAAAAAATCTATATATCGCCATAATACAAGGCAGAATGCAATTACTATGAAGTCTGAGCAAAATGTAAGAAAACTTTCTGTGTGACCTTGGCAAAGTCAATTGGTATCTCTGGAGATCAGTTTCCTCAATCTATCAAATGAGTTCAATTCAACTGACATTTTATTAAGCATCTGCTATGTGTGAGGCACTAGGGATAAAAAAAGACAAAACAAAGCAAAAAAAAAGGTTCCCAACAGGACCTCCTACTGGGGGAAATGAACGATTTGGACTGAATGTACCTCTAAGCCCACTTCCAGCCCTAACATTCTATGATTCTAGAAACTAGGCCAATTAAATCGTGCCCAGTAAAGGTCCTTAGAGAGTCTGTTTAGTGAAGAGATGAGTCATTAGTCATTAGTCATTAGCATTTAGGTTGTTTGTATGTAAATGATGTTTCTAAGTCCCCGAGGGTGCTTGAAAACAGTTTGTTCTCTGAAATATTTTAAACACTGCCCCCACACTGTGTTTATAATATTAACTCTCACTACTTGGGGGGGGGGGCGAGGAGTAAAAGAGCTTCTTTAAACAAAAATAAACCTTAGCTCTGGCCTTGGCATATTAATGAAAATTCTGAATTCCTGGAGTCCAACACGTAAAGACAGTTGAATGATGATGCATTGGGAATGAATGACAAGGCTTTTATTACAATCTTAAGATCTGTTTGTTCCACTTTTTCATCAGGAAGTAGTTACCAATGGAAGGGATGCTAAATGAGTTCCTCAAGGAAATAAGAGTATGGTGATCCTGTCCACTTTGGCGAAACAAACCTAGCATTATATGTATGGATAAATCAATAAAGAGATAGCTCTAGCATTAAGGGGAATTAGGAAAGGCTTTCTGTAGAAGATGGGATTTTATCTAGGAATTGAAGGAAGCCAGGGAAATGAGAAGGAAGCAGGGAGATGAGAAGGAAGCAGGGAGATGAGAAGGGAGAGTATTCTAGACTGCCTGGGGGACAGGCAGTAATAATAATAGCTAGTAATTTATCTAGTACTTCAAGGTTTGAAAAGCATTCTACTAATATTATCTCATTTCATCCTCGTTTATATGAGGAGACTGTGCCAATGGAAGTCCCTGTGGAGATGAGTGTCTGTGCAAGGTACTGCAGGGAAGCCATTGGATCACAAGGTACAGGGAAGGCTGGAAAGCTGGGAGGGGCCAGGTTGTGAAGAACCTGGAGGTGTTAGGGACCTATTGGAGTTTATTGGATGGGGGATGGTGGTGGTGGTGGTGATTACACGGTCAGATCTTCACTTTAGGATTAATTTGACGATTTAGATTAAGAATAGGCTAATGACTGAGAGGAGGATGAACTGGAATGGGGAGATACTTGAGTCGGGGAGGTCAACCAGCAGTCTACTGCAAATAAAGTACAGGTGTAAGGTGATACGGATCTGCACCAAGGTCATATAAGAGGAGAGAAGGGGGTTTATTGGGGAGATGTTACGAAGGTAAGATCTACAGGACTTGGCAACAGATTGGATGTAGGAGATAGAGAGTTGAAGAGGCACTCCATTATGCTTAGTCTCTATTTTCCTTCTGTTTTTTTTTTCATAGTTAAGATAAGATTGTATGTGGCCTTAAAACATGCTGAAACAGAGCGGAAGCATGTCAGAAAATGAATTGTTGTGGGCCCAAAGTCCCCCAGAAGTTCTCTGGAGCACATTGAGGAATCTTCTCCTAGAGAAACTAAACCAGAGGACAGATATGCCTAGAGAGATAAGTGGAACCAAATCGGACTGAGCTATCTTTGGGACCTCCACCCTTCATTCTGATCTCCCTTACCCCTGGGGAGATAACTTTGGGTGTGGCTTCGGCCTTTGAGTCCTGAAGAGAGAGATGGCCATCCCTCACCCAATTCCTCTAGCCACCACCAGTCGGGGATGATCGTCCCTCACTAAAGGAACTTTCCACGATCAAATGGTCACCCCCTCCCCCCATCAGTCCTCTATAAAAGTACCTGCCAGTCTCCTGCTTGAGGAGATTGGTACCTCTGAGCCATGTGGTTTGTGCCTATCTCCCCATGAGAAGTCCAAGGATTTCTTTCATGGTTTCCCTTCCCTCCCCCCTTCCCTTCCCTTGCCCCTAAATAAACTACCATCTTATTCTAACTGCTTTTGTGTGCAAGAGGGTGTAATGCTTTAAAGAGGAATTCCTAAGAACCCCTACCCCTGATCCTACCCCGTACCCCATTTCCCCCACAACAGAATCCTGTGTCATCTCGGTTAGGCAGCCATGTGGGCTTTCAACAGCAGAATTGTTCATTTGTCATGTAGATTTGTTCTGACCCCAATTTGCTCCTCCTGACCCAGGGAAATTGCTTTGTTCTATACTGTGAACACACACGGCAGAAATTCCTATCCTTAAATGACTGGATAAGTGTAATATTGTTTCCAAAATGATATAGAGTAAGGCTTACTCAGAGAAATCATGAAACCAATGGGAAATACAAAGAAATCTAGAAAAGTCTTTATGAAATAATGCAAAGTAAAAAAAAAAACAACTAGAAAATGGGAGCTAACCATAGTCATATGAGGAAAAATGGAGACTTGAAGGGAATGACTGTAATAGTTATATTTATTCATTGAAATTAGTTAACTTAAATGGGAGGGCAGCCCTGACCCACCCTACTGTCCCTATTTAGTTAATGAATTGAATAAATACAAACTTGGGCAGTGAATTCATGTCAAATGTCTTACAGCCCTCAATATACTCGTGTCTTAAAAGAAGAGATTATGAGCCTAATTCTCTTCCCTACCCCACATTGTTCCCCACTCCCCGCTTCCCCCACCCAGGTAAGGCAGGAGGCAATTGCAAATCTATCTCAGACTTGAACAAGTTAGCATATGGTGAAAGACAAAGCAGAAAAACTGGCTCTCACAGTAAGACACCACAGCTCTCAGGGCTATTGGAAAGCTCAGGACTTAGCCTCTTAGTCATGAAAAGGATTGGAGATGAGGATCTTTTTCTACCTGTATTATATTATAACAGTACCCTTGCAAGTGGTATTCTTGCTTGCATTCTCTCTCTGAGCTCCTGCCTCTCTCACATACATTCAATCCTGAGTATTTTTTTTTTACTAGACCATAGTCTTCATCTTTACTGTGAGATATGTTTCTCTATCACTTCATCAAATGACTGATGATGCTCTTGACAGATCTATCTTGTGTCTTCTTCTGCCCCGAGGAGAATGTAGCGATGAGTACTTATATATCCAGTTTTTGCCATAATTGTTTTTATATTATTTAAGAATTTTTTTCTAGTGTGAATCCCTTTAACCTAGATCTTAAGCCAGTTCTATATCTTCCCCTCCCACTCCCCATCATATCACTGTATAAACCATCAAAACCTCATAAAGGTTTGTTGAATGAAAGAGACAGGAAGCCCAGACAACTTTTGTCTCAACCAGAATGGAAGTTTCCATTGTCCTTTCCATTAATGAAAGCTGGATTTACAGATCATTTGGACTAGGAAAACAGACCAGTTTTTTTTTTCACATAAAAGTAAATGAACTAAACATAAATATAGGAACATATTTCTTAGTGACTTTGACTTCTGGAATGTAATCCTATTCATTCAGTAAATGTTAATCTTTGATTCTAGTTCTGGCTAGTCTATTACAACCATCTGTTGTATTATGTGGCAGTAGGGTGGGGCAGAGATAGCAGACAAATAACATAATATATTTTAAAAAAATACAAAAACCCTCCTCCACAAGTATACACACACACACACACACACACACACACACACACACACACACACACACACCTTTTTTTGGCGAGGCAATAAGGATTAAGTGACTTGCCCAGGGTCACACAGCTATTAAGTGTCAAATGTCTGAGGCCAGATTTGAACTCAGGTCCTCCTGAATCCAGGGCCAGTGCTTTATCCACTGTATCACCTAGCTGCCCCTTTTATATTCTTTTTTTTTTTTTTTAAACTCTCCTCCTTTTACCCAACACCTTCAACCTCTATGAAATGTTTCACCATACTTGATAACAATAAAATTCTATGGAAAGAGTTTCACTCTTTTTATCTCCTTTTCTACTTCTAATGGGGCTTCTCATGAGAAGTTAAAGAAATAAGATGATTTTCAATCCTTGAGTAACTCCTGAATAAGTAGTAATCAATAATGTAACTTAAACCTCCCTTTCAAAAAATAACTGCCCTTTCTTTTGCTAAAAAATGACTTACTAGCTGTGTGACCCTGGGCAAGTCACTTAACCCCAATTACCTCACAAAAAAAATGAATAGAATATTTGAAAAACTGAGTAAACCAAGGCTGAGAGGTTAAATGAATTTCCCTGTGCATTATCCACTTCAGCAACTAATTACCTACTTCCTATTCCTTTTGGATAGCCCCAAGGAAGTGACTCTCAGCAAGAAGAAAACTCATATTTTGGAAAAATCTTGACCATAGCATTATTTATGATATATGTGGAGAAAACCTGGAGACAAAATAAGTACCCACTAACTAGAGATTAGCTAGTTCATATCCTGTATGCATATAATGGAATATTATTTTTCCATGAGAAATGATCATAGATCATAGAGCTGAAAGGGACATTAGAAGCCATTGAGGACAATTCCCTAATTTTAAAGGTGACAAAACAGAGGCTGAAAGGTTTAATGATTTTCCTAAGGTTACAGAGCTAGCAAATACCTGAGGCATGATCTGAGCTAGGTGGCACAGTGGATAGAACCCTGGGCCTGGAGTCAGGAAGACCTGAATCCAAATTTGGTCTCAGACACTCACCAGCTGTGTGACCCTGGGCAAGTCTCTTAATCCTGTTTGCTTCAGTTTCTACATCTGTAAAATGAGCTGGAGAAGGAAATGACAAACTATTCCAGTGTCTTTGCCAAGAATGGGGTCATGAAGAGCTGGACACAACTGAAACAACTGAACAACTTCCTGATTCCAAGTCTAACACTTTATCTGATGTACAAATATGAAGAATTCAGAGAAACACAAGAAGATGCAGGTATGAAGATGTAGGTATATAGAGGAAAGAAAGCAGAACCAAAATAACATTGTACACGAGTACCACAATGATGTAAATAAATCCAACACTGAGGAATAACAAAATTCTGGTCTAATACAGCACCAGTATTTGGACTATAGTGTCAAAATCAAAGGCAGATCTTTAGAAATTAGGGTGCCAGGGGTAAATGCAACTGACTGGTAAGGGGGAGGGCATGCAATTTAAAAGTTATGACCACAGGACCACTCATTTGTAGATTGGAGTCAGAGAAGTCATAGGGATGAAGGAGGATTAAAAATTGGAATTGGCACACCAGGGTTTTGTTTTTTGAAGAAAGAAGGGATTATAGTAAAGAAAAAGACTGAGTCAAGTACTTAATTTATCAAAGAAGAGGGAAAACAAGCTGGAAGTCCATAACTGACTGCACTAAGGATCTGGATTAGATTCTTTAAACAAGGAGAGGTTACTCCTCCTTGGGTTTGTAGGGTCTGGGAGGGAGGATCTGAAAGTGGCAGGGGCAAAGACCATGTTAACCCTTCTTCCCGACCCTCTGTGCTAGAGGATGGGAGAAGAGAAGTCAGCCCTGGAGACAGTGCCAAGAGTTGTGTCTTCATGAAAGAGCTAAGTTTTGGTAAGCACCAGAAAATGGAAGGAATGTGAGAGGAACAGATTTAGGATCAAGGGGAGTATTTAAAAAAAATTTGAGGGGCAGCTAGGTGGCACAGTGGATAAAGCACCAGCCCTGGATTCAGGAGGACCTGAGTTCAAATCTGGCCTCAGACACTTGACACTTACTAGCTGTGTGACCCTGGGCAAGTCACTTAACCCTCATTGCCCTGCCCTCCCCCCCCAATTGAACAATCGAGGAGGGTTCTAGGTGTTACTGTGGATTGGGCAGAAGGTTTAGAGCCTGGAGAAGGCTGGGGCTGACCTGGGTGAAGATTACAGTGTGAAGAGAAGCAGCAAGGAAAAGGAGTTTCAAAGTGGGGCAGGATGGGGTGGGGTGACAAAAGAGATAGTCCAGTTGCAAATGCAATTGTGATTGTTCTTGTCCCCCTCTTACTCGAGCCTCCTCTGCTAGGGTCTACCTCCCTTCTCCCAACACCAGGGCTGCTCTGGCTATTGCCATAGAGCAAAAGGCGGGGAGTACCTTTTTCTTTCCCGTATACTCCCAATTTTTGTGGCCAGCAACCCCCTTCCTTCATCCCCTCAGAGCTGGCCTTCTATCTCAACCCCTGGGGGCTGCAGAAGATTAAGAGCCTCATGTGCATTCTTTATGCAATGATAAGGATGAAACAGCTGTGTCCCCTCTCTCCTCCCAATTCCCTAGCCCTGATATATATTTTTAGGAAGGATTGTTTGGGTGTTTGTTGGGAAGTATTTATTGTACCAAAACAAAATGTATTGAATAAAAAATTTTAAATATTGTCACTGATTTAAATATATGCACATACATGTATACAACACACACATGTACCTATACATGTACATACACATATGTGTATAAACATGTATACACATATACATACATATATATATGTGTGTGTATAATGTCACAACATGCAGGGTAGCTTCTCTCACTTGATCTTTTTTTCAGAAGTGTATATGGGTCTTTGTTAATGCAAGATTTATTACTAAGGACAAGTTGTAGACTATGTATGCCACAATCAGCTATGGCATAATAAAAAGAATAGTGCCTTTAGCATCAGAATAATGTTTAATTTCTGTGCCCCCAGCTATGTGATTTTTGGGCAAGTCCCATAACCTCCCTAAGTCTCATTCTCCTCATCTGTAAATTGGGCATAATTATATTTGCATTCTCTTCCTTACAAAGATATTGTGAGGATAGTATTTCATAAATCTTAAGGCACCACATAAAATTTAAGTCATGATAATGACTTGAAAGTATGGGCAGTTGGTGATAGATTGGAGTATGGGAGTGGGCTGCGGAGAATATGAACAGCATAGTACAACCAATAGCCACTAATAGAAATGCAATTTTAAAAGCATGTCTAGTTGCAGGTAACAGTATCACAAGGCTCAGCACACAATGTACTAATTGTCAAGCCTTTCTCTGGTGTGGGGAAATAGCTCAATCTCATCATAAACCAAGGGTAAAGATTCTATACCTTTTGGTTCCTCCTTGGCTTTTTCTGTGTTAGACCCATTTTTGGTGGAATCTTTTTGTGTTCCATATTCCTTTTCCATTTTAGCTGCTTCTTCCTTTGTACTGTCTGCTTCTTCATGACTCTTATCTGAAGAAACCATAAGCAAATATCTACTGTTATAGCTACAATTCAAGACCAGTTATTAACTATTTAAATGATAAAACTGTTTGTTATTATGTGGGATAGTAGAAAGTTGAAATGGAGCAATTTTCTATTAAATTTAATTAATATAGGCAACAAAACTGGGCAAATCAGTCCCTAGGGTGAATTTTGGGTGGGTGGGGGGACCTAAAACCATCCTGTTTGGATGTTTTTAATTAATTGAAAAAGGAGTATAACTCTACTGTATAGACTCAGCCATCCATTCCAAACTGAACGATCCTAGAGAATCAGACCTTCATGTTCTTGAACTTTTAGCAGGCCTTTATTCCTTTTAGCGCTAAATCCTCATTCCTTAATCCCTTCTACATAAGGAATTGGAGGGGAAAATTGGCAGACTAAAAGAGGTCATTCGCTGATGTTCAACATCAGTTGGACCTATTTAAAAATAGATATAAAGTGAGCATACTCTTTCTAGGAGGTTGAAAGAAAAATTCACAACTACCAATACTTGGGAATAGGTCATACACTGGTAATTGTGCAATAAATGCTGTAATAATAGAATCATAGAATCTTGAATTGTAAGGGATTTCAGAGGTCACCTACATGTATGCATTCTCTGTCAGTCAATTTAAATATATCCCTCTTAACTCAAGACTTTCAAAATTACAATCTAGTGGCTGTTCATCATTAAACACAGGCCTTTTTCACTAATCCAAAGGATATTTGTCATTTTAAAGCCATGAAGGAAATAATAAGAAAAATACCTGGAATTAATCTGTTTTTATTGTCAGTGGTATTTTTTTCAAGCTTATTCTTGGTCTGTAGAGCTATTGTTGCATCCAAGTTTTCTGGAAAAAAAAAAGTCCCATTTCAAAATTCCAAGTTTTGAATTTAAAAAACTTAAAAAAATCTTTAAAAAAAGCAAACAAGCAACTTAGCTTAATAAAACTGGATAGGGAAGCAGTCGAGTCTGCACTAGACTGTATTTCATGGCATTATGTAATTCTAGAGTTGAAAAGAACCTTAGAGATCTTCTAGTCTAACTTCCCACCCAATTCTTTTCAGGTATCCTTCTGATAACATCCCAGGAAGATCCTTATCCAGCCCTGCTTGTATAGTAGAAATAGAGGAAGACCATGTCTTATTCTTCTTTTGCATTCATCTAATTCTTTAGCACTGTGCTGGGCACACCATTGGAGTATAATGCCTCATGGTAATACTCACTTGTACTTAAAACTGTTATTGCTCACCAAGACATGAGCACAGATCCACAGAATAACTGAATCAATTACATCATTCTTGCCTTTTTCTTCTTTGCCCAAATAACTAGACCATTGCCTCATTCCGTGAAGAATCTGGCCTCCTGATTGGTCCTTTGTGATCCTGGAGCATCTGATCTATTAATATGGTGGTCTATCTAATACCTATATTTGTTGCTATCCAAACTGTGCAATATCTCTTCCCATAAGAGACTATGTTACACATCTCCTCCCTCCCGGGATGCAAGGCTGGCATGTACCTATAATAAGGCAATAAATCAGGGAGGGGAAGTGTCAGTGGGCCACTACTGGGGTCCAAGGAAGCAGAGTTGAACATGGAAGGAGAACAATTGTAAACGAGGTTTCTGTACAGTGCTGAGATATGGGAAGAGAGAATGATTGTCAGGCAGAGGTCTAAAGCAGGAGGCAGTAAAAGGGTCCATATGTGTTTAAGAAGTCAACATTTGGGGGCAGCTAGGTGGCGCAGTGGATAAAGTATGGGCCCTGGATTCAGGAGGACCTGAGTTCAAATTTGACCTCAGACACTTGACACTTATTAGCTGTGTGACCTTGGACAAGTCACTTAACCCCCATTGTCCTTCAAAAAAAATGTCAACATCCATGGATTTCCAAGAAGATAGCCATTTACCCAACTCAACATGATCCACCAAAACTTCAGGGTTTTTAATGCTGCTGCTGGTATTTTCTGTTTCTGGAAAATGCTGATGACCCAGTATGCTTGTGGGTAGGGTCCACTAAGCCTCCTTATGATTCAGCCAACTCTGCTGGGCTGCAGGCATGTATGTCATCCTCCCCCACCTTCATTCAGACTGGGTGCTAACACAGTGCTAACTGAATAACCCTGGGTCATGTACATTGTGTGTTAGCTCCCATACCCTGTAGGCAAGCCTATACCTCTGCCAGTCTCCTTATAATAATAGCTAATATTTGTATAGTGCTTACTATGTGCCAGACACTGTGCTAAGCACTTTATGATTATTATCTCATGTAATCCTCACAACAACTCTGAGAGGTAGGTGTTATTATTATACCCATTTTATAGATGAGGAAACTGAGGCAAATGGAAGTTGTGATTTTGCCCAGGGTCACATAGCTATAAGTGTTTGAGGCCAAATTTGAACTCTGGTCTTCCTAACTGCAGATCCAAATCTCTATTCCCTTTGCCATCTAACCACTAGGATCTTGAAACACTGAGCTCCATGTCTCAAAGATACCTTGGACAACATATTTTTCTAGCTCAGCCACAATGAAGAGTGGCTGGACAACTCAGAGGGTATAAATTAGTGTTAAGTCGACCAATTATAGCAAAGAATGATAGAGAGTGAGTGGGATGGTTTCAAGTGGCACAGGAAGAGGAAGAGAGTAAGCATTTACATAGTACCTAAGCACTTCTTACAAACATCTCATTTGATCTTCACAACAACCTTGCAAACACAGGTGCTGTTATTCTCATTTTTTACAGTTGAGGAAACTGAGGCAAACAGAGGTTAAGTGATTTGCCTCAGGTCACAAAGCTAGTAAGTGTTTGAATCTGGATTTGGACTCAGGTCTTCCTGACTTACAGGCCCAGTCTACTCTCCACTGTACCACCAGCTGGTTTAAGTTGTAGGCAATTGGGCTTACTACCTAGGGAATGGGAAAAGGACTAAATGCCCTTTCCACCAATTTCTGAAAAACCATATGAGGTGGGACAGCTAGGTGGCACAGTGGATAGAGCACTGGCCTTGGATTCAGGAGGACCTGAGTTCAAATCCAGCCTCAGACACTTGACACTTAACTGGCTGTGTGACCCTGGGCAAGTCACTTAACCCCAATTGCCTCACAAAAACAAAAACAAAACACCAAAAACCAGGCACTATCTATCCTCCAGCCATACAAAGCATTCTCCCCACAGCTTAGTCTGTTAGAATACACCTCTTTGGGGGCAGCTAGGTGGTACAGAGGATTAAGCACTGACCCTGAATTCAGGAGGACCTGAGTTCAAATCCCGCCTCAGACACTTGACACTTACTAGCTGTGTGACCCCGGGCAAGTCACTCAACCCTCATTGCCCTGCCAAAAAAAAAAAAAAGGCACACCCCCCCACTCATTTTGGGGCAGCTAGATGGCGCAGTGGATACAGCACTGGCCCTGGAATCAGGAGTACCTGAGTTCAAAACCGGCCTCAGACACTTAACACTTACTAGCTGTGTAACCCTGGGCAAGTCACTTAACCCCAATTACCTCACTAAAAAAAAAAAGAAAAAGAAATCCAACATTGCTACCGTGGGTGGAGGGGAGTTGGCACAGGTCACAATAAGCTTGATGGACAGTATAGTGTATCCCTGGTTTGGGCCTCAGACTTCAAATAATAACTGTACCTAATGCCCAGTGCTATGGTATAGTTATAGCAACCAGAAGCCACAAGTGGCAGTGGAGAGCCCTGAATGGGGCTCCTATGGCCCACACCAGATCAGTGTGGCAGGAGAAGAGCATTGCTCACCAAGAATCTCAGGAGGTATGTCTAGGCACAATTGGAGAAGCCCTTCCAATCCTTGGGTGTTGACATTATGACTGTTTTGAATGTGAGAAATGGGGCCTGATTGCATTTTGATATGCTTTTGCTTTTACTGGTAGATCAACTCTGAAAGCCCAGATTTACAGAATTGTAGAGTCTTAACATTGGAAAGGAGGTTATTTGATCCAATCCAGGTGTGCCTGAGCAGGAATCATTTCTATAAGATCCTTGAAAAGATGCCTTGCTTGAAGACCTCCAGCGATGCTGCTGCAGTGATCCAGCGATCACTGCTTCTTAAGGGATCATCTTTTTTTGTTTTTTAAACAGATCCAACTTTTAGGAAGATTTTCCTTGTAGTGAGTGAGTGAGCTGAAATCTGTCTCTCTGCCACTTCTGCCTATTTCTTCCCCCCTGGCGCCAAGTAGAACAGGTCTGCTCCCTCTTTCATATAATAGCTCTTCAAACACTTAAAAACAGCAAATTTTTTCCTTCCCAAATCTTCTTGTCTTCAGGCTTGATCATACAGCATCTTGACTATTCCAGGGTCATCAACAGGAACAACAATAAGCATTGTAAACATTCTTTTGTAGAAAAATATAGGTTGGGTGAATAGCTCAGAGTCACTTAGTTAGTAGTGCAGTTGGGTGTAGTTGGATGCAGTTGTACCGGGAGAGGGAGTGGACCATTCTTCTCAATCTCTTCCTTAAATACCTGCTTGGCCACAGCCTGACTTCCAGTTCGCCTGCCCACCTACCACACCTACATGGGGCATGGACTGGAGGAGAACCAGGAAGTGTAGGCCCAGCAGTCCCTGGCCTGCAGAAAGCAAAAAGTATTGGCCCCTCCTGACCTTCCCCCACCAGATAGTTGTAATGAAGACAAAGTCCCACTTGTCTGTCTTAGTTGTGGTTCTGACCAATATTCTGGGTAAAACTGTCAATTAGCTACAAATCCACCTACCTCTAGTGTTAGGTACACACCCTGCTTAGTAGATACAAGTCTATTTTTATAACAAATAACATTCTTACCAAGGTATGAAACAGCTTCTTCTGGAGAAATTGTACCATATTTAACCATCATCTTCACAAAGTCAATCAATGTCTTCATTATAGTAATCAGTGTCTCTTTCTCTTTAGCCTCTTTCTCTATATGAAAAGGACATAAATAATTGTACAAACAATTGAAATGTACTTTCATCCTTGATGACTACTTAAGATTCTTTTAGGGGCAGCTAGGTGGCGCAGTGGATAGAGAACCGGCCCTGGAGTCAGGAGTACCTGAGTTCAAATCTGGCCTCAGACACTTAACACTTACTAGCTGTGTGACCCTGGGCAAGTCACTTAACCCCAATTGCCTAACTAAAAAAAAAAAAAGATTCTCTTATTCATTCACTTATTCATTTAACATATATTTATTATATGCCTATTATGTCTAATGCTCTATGGTTGGTGCTGGGAAAAATACAAAAACATGGTATTAGTCATATTTTCCTCCTAAACTGGGTTACATAAAACTTGAATGTAGCCTATAATGCTATTTTCCAGGATATATTATTTTCCATTCAAAGAGATCTCATTATAAGGGTGGTAGTGGTCTGTAATTGGTCTGTGTTCAGGAGGAATTGAATTCAAATGCGACCTCAGACACACGACACTTATTAGCTGTGTGACCTTGGGCAAGTCACTTAACCCTCATTGCCTCACCAAAAAAAAGAAAGAAAGAAAGAAAAATAAGACATAAGATCATATAATTTACATCTATAAAGAACCTTGGGTCATGTCCAAATCACCTTTCTTCTAGATGATGCCAAGAATGTTAATTGATTTGCCCAATATTATACATGTACAGGTAATAAGTAGTAGAGCTGGAAATTAGAACCCAGTGGGACATGGCTCAATTTAATTCAACAACATCAATTAATTAGTTAATAATTAATGTTTCCATTTGTGTACAATATATTGTGCTTGAAGGTGTGAATTCATTAAAAAAAAAAGAAAAGAAAAAAGAAATAGTCCCAGATCTCAAGAAGCTTACATTCCAGTATAATGTGCTTACAATCTAGTAAGGGGAGCCAAAACATGTATATAGATAAATATAATAAAAGTTACAGCAGAATGTGTGTAAGGTCTATAATATGCTCTGTGATATAGTGTTTTAAAGAAATATTTATGTTATGTTTTATGAATAAAGCTTATTCATTCATTAAGGTAAGAAGTGGGGAAAGGGGAAAGGGAAAAAGCATTTCTAAAGAAACTTCAGAGTCAGGCATGGTGCTAAGTGCTTTACAGATATTGTCTCATTTGAAGATAAGAAAGGCTGTGAACTCCAAGGTTCCACCATTTACTTCTGAATCAAGTCTGGTGTTGAAAATAGATTAGATTGGGGTAGCTAGGTGGCGCAGTGGATAGAGAACCGGCCCTGGAGTCAGGAGGACCTGAGTTCAAATCCGGCCTCAGACACTTAACACTTACTAGCTGTGTGACTCTGGGCAAGTCACTTAACCCCGATTGCCTCACCACCAAAACAAAAAAAAAAAAGAAAGAAAATAGATTAGATTTCTTAAAACTTTAAAAAATTATGTAGACAAAGGTGAATAAGAGAAAGAAGGTAAGGGTCAGGGGATATGGCAGGGGAACAAGGATGTCAGTGACAAACTTTAGCTACCTCATCATTTTGTCTGTAGGTATATCTGCATTGGCACATTTCATATCATTGAAACACAGTCTTGGAGGCTGAAGGAATGACTTTCACTGGCAAGTAGTGACTCACCAGGTAAACAGGGATAGGATTTTCAGCTGCTTCCTAATGGTGCACAATGACTCAGAAATGGGCCAATAAAGGTGAAAACGTCCTGGAGATTGCAGCAAGTCTGACTCAATCTGAGTGGTACCGTTTATATCCCAACCTGGAGGAGGAGGAAAAGGGGTATTCTCTAGAAATGAAACTATGTGCACATGTTCAGAATGAGTTGTTACTGCATCCCTTGGGTTTGTTCACCTGTTTATTACTAAGGAGAGGTCTTAAGGGGTAAGTAGGGGAAGAGTACCTGAAAATCACAGTGGTATGAAAACAAAGCCACTGATCAAACATTTTAAAACAGAAAAAGGGGTCCAAATATTTCACCAGGGAGAAGTAGGGATGCTAGGATATGTTAGGGAGAATCTCCTCCATATGCCTAGTCAGGATAGAATTTATTCAGGTGAAGAATTATATCACATTTAAAGAAGGATAAATGAGGCTGCACGAGTTTTAACACTGTGGTTGGGGTCAGAGTGAAAGGATACAGATAAGGAACTAGGGAATGATTTAGGTAAATCTCTATGGGGAAAGGAAATGATTCGAAGCATTATAGTTTGCTATAGAACAAACAATCTTTAATTGTTATGTGTGATATATTAGTAGTATATTTTCAGTTGATGAGGAAACCTTGACTAATTAAGACCCAACTAACCTGAACTTTTAATTAAATGGATTGAGTTGGTGAGAGGGGGTAAGGTACACTTCCTTTTTAAGAAGAACAAAGTCAAATGATAATAAAATAATCTAAATTGGGTATTTATGAACGAAGCCTATACATTCATAGAAAAGCAATAAACATATTATATAATTATATTCTATAATATTATAATAATTATACAATACAATGTATTACACAATCTAATATAATTGTAATAATATTATAATAATGATATATTATAAATAAATATACTATATTATATATATCATAGGGTATAAAAAATCAGTTCTAGAGCATTCAGTCTAATCTTCTTTCCTTTAACTCTCTCTAACACTATTTTTTTTTAGGGGGGGCAGGGTAGTGAGGGTTAAGTGACTTGCCCAGGGTCACACAGTTAGTAAGTGTCAAGTGTTGGAGGGCAAATTTGAACTCAGGTCCTCCTGAATCCAGGGCCTATGCTTTATCCACTGTGCCACCTAGCTGCCCCCTCTCTAACACTATTAAGATCCCTGAGGTTGATAATGAGTTCATATTGAGTTGAGGAACCCAGTGCCTATGACATAGTGTTGTTGTTCAGTCGTTTCATTCATGCTTCTCTTTGTGACCCCATTTGGGGTTTTCTTGGCAAAGAAACTGGTTTGCCATTTCCTCTCCAGCTCATTTTACATTTGAGGAAACTGAGGCAAACAGCTAGGAAGTGTCTAAAGCCAGATTTGCCAGCTTCCCTAGGACATATGGGTCTACTAAGACCCATAATAAATGTTTGCTTATTAACTGCAAGATCCTGAGTCACCCAGGAAAAAAAATCACCTTCTACTTGAAGTCTTTCCTGATCTCCTAGAGCAAAGCTTCTTAAACTGTGGGTTATGACCCCACATGGGGTCTTGAAAAATTTTCTATGCCTATATACCCCAGGTCACATAAAAATTTCTTGGATGAAAAGGGGCCACAAGTAGAGTTTAAGAAGCCCTGCCCTAGAGACTAGTATCCCCTCTCTGAAAAATTTCCCTTGCATTTATTTTCTATTTATTTTGAATATATTTATTGGTGCACATGTTTTCTCATCCAGTAGACTATAAGATTCACCAGGGCAAGGACTGTTTCATTTTTGTCTTTATCTCCTCAGTTCCCAGCCCAGTGCATGGTACCTAGTAGGAGCTGAATAAATGTTTATAGACTGATTTCATACACCAGGGCAGAGTAAATGCTAGTAGATCTTATGTTCACTCTGAGTCCTCAGTATATCAGCTTCTTAATGGGAAGTGTCTACAAGAAGGCTGAAAGCAAAACAGAACTTTTTAGATTCAGGATTTCCGTCAAATATGGTAATATATCGGAATATTTACCTGAGTCAATGCTTTTTAGTAGTGCATAAAAGTTTGGGAAATACTGCAGGTCATCAAAATTGTCTTCAGCATAAAGTTTGTTTCTTCTTTCCATGGTATTAGGTATGATTTGGGTCTTATGTACCGTATCGTCATTTTCTCCATTACTAAGGCCATCTTGAATGGTTGGTTTTAGAGTCTTCGGTGGCAGTGGGAAATTTCATTAAAACAAACAAAAACAAAATCAAAAACAAAACTTCAGATACATGATGTTAGAATGAATGCAATTGTAACTTGCTTCTCCCTTTGATTTGGGCCTTGAATATGGAGGGAAAAGTTTCTTCTTTTTCAGCACAACTATAATGATCACAACAACAGCTATTTTTTTATGTGGTGCTTTAAGGTTTGTGAAGCATTTTATATATTAGCTCACTTAATCTTCACAACAACCTTGTGAAGTAGTTGCTATTATAATTACCATTTTATAAATAGGGAAATGGGGCTATAGGGAAGTTAAGAGACTGGGGACAGAGTCACACAGCTATAGTAAGTGTGTCTGAGGCAGGATTCAAATGCAGGTCTTTTTGACTCCCAGTCCCGTGTTCTAGCCATTGTGCCACCATGCTTTGGCTCAGACACATTGTGCCTATCTAACAGAATAGACATAATGGACAGATTAAAACATTATATAAAGTGCATATGTCAAAAGTAAGTAAAGGGTTTTGTTTTTAAAGGAAAAGAGCATCAACAAAACATACAAAAATACAAACAAGAAAAAATTCAGAAAGGGACAAAAATAGTAATTTTATTATTACCTTGTTAAAGTTAATAAACACATATTAGGGGGAGGGAACTGAGTCTGTGATTTTATCTATCTACTCTGGTCAATGACTCCAGTCATGGAGTCAGGAAGAACTGAGTTAAAATCTGGCCTCAGACATTTCTTAACTGTGTGACCCTGGGCAAGTCACTTAACCCTGTTTGCCTCAGTTTCCTCATTTGTAAAATGAGTTGGAGAAGAAAATGGCAAACCCTCAAATGGGGTCACAAAGAGTTGAACACTACTGAACAGCAACAATGATGGTGATGACAACAACAACAATAGGAAATTCCCACTGAGGCAGATCGTCATTTGCCCTGCAATTTAGAGTACCAGAGAGTGGCCTGAGTAGAGCACTGAGAATGGAGGTGATTTGCCCAGGCCTTCCATGGCCAGGATGTGGCAGAGCAAGTCTCAAACCCAGGGCTTCTTGACTCAGTGATCTTTCTACTTGCTCCACCATAGGGGTCTGCATATGGCCCACAGTACTCTTCATTGCATCCAGAACCAGATTAAAATGCAATTGGGAAATATTTAACAAAATGAATAAAAATACAATAAAACATTGATGTGACTCTGTGATTTTCTAAGTCACTATGCATATGCAGAGATACTTATATATGATTCAGTACCCCATTTTTACTTGAATTTTATACTGCTGCACTATACCATGAATGCCCTTCTAATATACATTTGTTTTTGGTGAGGCAATTGGGATTAAGTGACTTGCCCAGGGTCACACAGCTAGTGTCAAGTGTCTGAAGTCAGATTTGAACTTAGGTCCTCCTGAATCCAGGGCTGGTGCTCTATCCACTGTGCCACCTAGCTGCCCCCCTAATATACATTTTTAAAAAACAAAATGTATGTAATAGAAGTTCATGGTTTTATATATAATCCTCTCTTTTGTCTTTGTATGTTTGAATGTTTGCATTTATTGATCATTATTAAGTTCATAATTTTTTTAAAAAGGAAAGAAGAATAAAAAAAGCTCATGGAGAGTAGCTATGAGAGTTCTTCATTCAGCCTGGGCAGAGGGCAGGAAAGCTATCACTTTCTCTGATCAATATGGGATGCCTTCCTTGGGAATGGTTTTTCAGGAGCTGTTTGAAAGATGGGGAGAAGATGGAGAGCTACAGGCGAAAAGAAAGGACATTTTAGGCCCATGGTATGGTTTGGGGTGGGGGGGGAGGTTCAAAACAAATTGTAGGACGAATAGATGATGAAGGGGGCTTTCAATAACTACTGAGCATAAGAGGCAGACTAGCCTATCTGAGGATTTCCCGGGAAACGAGACAGTGAAGGCCCACTGGTAAAAGACCTTAAAAGAAGAGACAAGGAGTTCGGAGCTGATGCCAATGGAAAATTACAACAGAGTTATAAAGGAGAGTGGCATGATGCTGAACAAAATGTACAGAGAAGACAACTTGACTAACATCTGTATATTTTAAAAGTTGAGAGTCTAGCAAGGAGAAGACATAATGGTCTTGTAAGAGATGGCATGGGCTCAGAGAGAAGGGGGCAGACACAGGAGGTGGGATATGTAACTAAGCAAGAAGATCAGGCCACTTATTCAATTATGAGATAAAAAAAGAGATGAACTGAAGATTAATTATATTTCTGCTTGAGACATATTTACTTTGAGAAGGTAGGCAAATCAGTCAGTCAATAAACCAATAAGCTTTTATTAAACACCTATGCATACCAGGCACTGTGTTAAGTATTGAAGACAGTAATGAAATAGTAATAATACTTCTTGAGAGGGGAAATCACTATAGTACTTGTATCAGTCATGCCTTTTTTAGATAGCTTTTATTTTTTCCCTAAAGGAAAACTATTTAAGTCTTTAAACTTAATGCTATTTCACAATGTATACAGCTTAAAACCACTCACCGTTTCCTCTGGGAGGTTTTCAGCATAGTTTCCAGTCCTGCTGGTAGGATAATCAGGTTCTTCCTCATTATTTCGGGCTTCCTTAGAGATTAACTTCTGTAAGACCTCGGCCACTTCATCTTCCAGTGTATATGCTTGACTTTCTGTAATCTGTTACCAAGTTTTAAAAATGATTTTCTGAATAAACTTTGGTCAGGTTTCTTAGCCGTACCAACAATGGATGCAGACTAGAAAGTCTTTTTTTTCCTTGAGTATATTACGGGAAGAAGCCATTTGTGAACTTATACAAAACTAAAATAATTTCATGGACATATGCTTGCTTTCATATGCATCTAAACTCTCTCTTAGCACCAGTGGCAGAGTCTTTTATTTATTTATTTATTTTTTTTTTTTAGAGAGGCAATTGGGGTTAAGTGACTTGCCCAGGGTCACACAGCTAGTAAGTGTTAAGTGTCTGAGGCCGGATTTGAACTCAGGTACTCCTGAATCCAAGTCCGGTGCTTTATCCACTGCGCCACCTAGCTGCCCCTTAAGTGGCAGAGTCTTAAAGAGGAATCCTGGCTTCTGAAGCAAATTTAGTTGAAGAGTAAAAGTGGGAATCATAATTCTCAGCTTTTCCTGGGGCTACCCAGAAGTTGTATTATGCCCTTCCCAAATGAATAGGGTTCAGAGAAACACATTCCCTTTCCCCAGATCATCTTCACTCCTGTTCCTAGAGAGCCCACAGCCTTGAAGCTCCTTCTTATAGAAACATTGATTTAGAGCTGAAAGGGACCTTTTAGACCATCAAGTCTAACTTTCTCATTTTTACAGATACAGAAATTAAAGAAGACAGAAGTTAAAATGACTTGCCTGGTGTTCTGCAGCTAATAAGTGTCTGAGACAGGATTTGAACTCAAATCTTCCAAATTCCAATCTTAGGACTTTATCCACTGAGCCATCTAGCCACCTTTCTCCTTGGAATAGATGTTTTCTGAAGCCTCTAATGGTTTTTTCTCTGTAAGAATACCTATATCTAGAGAAGCTCTTTTCATTCCTAGGAATATCCTGGTTCCTGTCCCCAGAAGACCTGGGGTTCTGAAAAATCTCCCTCCCCCAAGGATGAATCATAGTCCAGGGAACCACTTCCTGGCCTAGAAATCTAGAGCTCAGATTGTTCCCGCTTCCTGAGTGAAATGTTCTGTAAGGCCATTGAAGTATCTTTTCTCTTGTGGGGAAATAAGTTATAGAGCAATATGTCCCTTCCCCAGAAAAGTGTGGGCCCAGAAGGGCTCCCTTTCTAAGGAAATAAAGTAATCAAAAAGGCCATGCCCTCATTTACCCTCTGACTGGGGCAAAACCTGACCTGGAAGGGCACATCTCTCTAGAAAATGATTCTTATTCTGAGATTGCCCTGCCAGGAACCTGTAGTCTCTGTCCTTTCCTTTCCCAAGGTACTTCCACTTCTATGGTGGGGCCATGTTGGCACCCAAGGGAAAGGCCCCATTTGTCCTTAATTATGATTCTGTGCAATGGAGTCAAAAAGGAAGAATGAAACTATTCATCTTAATTTTTCTCTTTTCAACTAGAGGTAAGTCTTCCTGAGTGTAGAAGGGAAAAATCTTCCTACTGATCTATGCCCACACACTCCCCAGCCACAAAATATTCTCACCCTCATTGTGTGGCAGCTGGTAAAGTGGTGCTGTTATAAGTCACTTCCCTGACATCACATGTACTGCATCAGAGATGTGGTTCACCACTGATCATCCCTCATAGGCAACCATTGACTCAGGACCACATCACATGCCTTTTGGAGATTCCATAGATTAGAGAATAGGTGGATAGAATGAGAACAGACAATAGCAGTCTACCTATGGATGGATTGAGAGAGCAATTCTCTCAACCTTGTATAATAGCACATTAGACACCACAGCATCATATACCATATTACATCATCATAATCATATATTACCATTATCATTATTATATTATTTTTATTTAAGAAAAGGATCATAGGACCATAATTTTAGTGATAAGAAGGGCCTTAGAAGTCATCTAGTCTAAGGGGTAGCTAGGTGGCGCAGTGGATAGAGCACTGGCCCTGGAGTCAGGAGGATCTGAGTTCAAATCTGGCCTCAGACACTTAATACTTACTAGCTGTGTGACCCTGGGCAAGTCACTTAACCTCAACTGCCTCACCAAAAAAAAAAAAAAAAGTCATCTAGTCCAAAACTATTATTTTACATATGAGGAAACTGGGGTCTAGCGAGTTTAATCATGTACTCAGGGATAGGAGGCAATATGGCACCAAGCAAAGATCAATGGATTGGGAATCAAAGGACATGGATTAAAACCCTACTTTTGGGGCAGCTAGGTGGCGCAGTGGATAGAGCACCAGCCCTGGATTCAGGAGTACCTGAGTTCAAATGCGGCCTCAGATACTTAACACTTACTAGCTGTGCGACCCTGGGCAAGTCACTTAACCCCAATTGCCTCACTAAAAAAAAAAATCCTACTTTTGCTGCTTACTCAAGTCACCTAATCTCTTTGGGGCCTCAGTTTCCTCTTCTGTAAAATGAGAGGGGGTGGTAGATGGCCTCTTTTGACCTTGCTATTTCTAAATCTGTGGTTCTAATAAGGAAATGGCAGAATCAAGATTCCAACAAACAATAGGCTTGATCACCAAAAAGTTCCAGAGTAAAGCCTTCAACAGATTTATGAAGAAAGAAGGGATGATCACTTCCTGAAATAGAGAAGAATTACCCCGCCAGAAAACTATCACCTTCATGTTTTCCAAATCTATTTGGGCAAGAGGCCCAGGACAGAGAGGGGGCAGAGCCAGAGAGAACTCAACTTGAGAAATCACATCTGAATATGTCTGATTCCATATGTGCTTATCCTTTCCCCTCTGAGCTGGTTTTTCTGCACACTGATTTTTAGCAGCTATAAAAGCTTTTGTTTTGTAGCAGCATCACTAGGACAAGGCATAAACCTGAATGCATCAGGAAGCAGGAAAGAGCCTTTTATCCTCTCTGACACTCCAGTGGCTATGATTACCCTGCAGGAACCATAAAGGGAGAATCATAGCAAAAGCTATTAGGATAAATTGTAGAAATATTCCATGAAGTAGATTAAATCACATGGCCACCTAAGTAAGTCAAGAGTTTTTATAGTAGGTTATATTCTCCCCTTTTTGTGTGAAGAGGGGATACCAAATCTCCTATATCTCACCCCTTAGTCACCTTTCCAATCAGTTCTTCCATAGGACTAAGGAGAAAAAAACCCTAGTAGCTAGCAATAATTCATTTTAGGTAGAAATGTCATACCCAGGGCAGCCTTTCTCTTCTTAGGAGTTGTCCCAAAGTGTAACTTGTGCAGAAAAATCCCTATCAACTACCCTTTCAAGACAACATGGAGACTGGGGAGAGACAGAGCTGGGTTATAATGGCCTGTATAGCAATTTACATAAATAATCTCACTTGTTCTTCCCAATCATTCTATGGTATAGATTGTTGTTGTTCAGTCATGTCCGACTCTTCACAATCCCATTTGGGGTTTTCTTGGCAAAGACACTGGAGTAGTTTGCCATTTCTTCCTCCAGCTTATTTCATAGATGAGGAACTGAGGTAAACAGTATTAAGTGACACAGCTAGTAAGTGTGTGAGGCTAGATTTGAACTCAGGAAGATGAGTGTTCCTGACTTCAGGCCCCACACTATACATTCTATCTATTTCATCATCTTTCTCCCCCATGGTATTGGTACTAAAGTATTATCCCCATTTTATGGGATGAGGAGACTGAAGCCCAGGTGATTTCTCTATAATCATATAGCGGGGATTCAAACTCAATTCTCTCTGGACTTCAAATATGGTGTCTTTACCATTATTACAGGTACTCTTTCCAACATTTAACACTAGAAATCTGTTCTAAAATTGTCATTAGCTTTGGGTTTCTAGGTCTGAATCAGCTCATCCTCTAACTCTAGAAGATGCTGATGTCCCAGGGGGCTCTAGCTCCAATTGAGACCGGAGCAGAGATGCCTCTCTTTGCAATGTATAGGCCCTATCTAACTTCACTTTTTGAATATATCTGGTTGGGTCAGATGTATTCTTTTTTCTTTTTCTTTTTTTTTTTTTTTTGGTGAGGCAATTGGGGTTAAGTGACTTGCCCAGGGTCACACAGCTAGTAAGTGTTAAGTGTCCAAGGCCTGATTTGAACTTAGGTCCTCCTGACTCCAGGGCCAGTGCTCTATTCACTGAGCCACCTAGCTGCCCCTGGGTCAGATGTATTCTTAAGACCATATGGCAAAGGGGCAGCTAGATGGCGCAGTGGATAGAGCACCGGCCCTGGAGTCAGGAGGACCTGAGTTCAAATCCGGCCTCAGACACTTAACACTTACTAGCTGTGTGACCCTAGGCAAGTCACTTAACCCCAATTGCCTCACTAAAAAAAAAAAAAAAAAAAAAAAAAAGACCATATGGCAGGGCAGAAAAGCAGAGCTTAATATAAAGAAATACCACACTAGGTCTGCTACAGATCTGCCCGTGCTGCTAATTTCTCTCCCTAGCCACACATGTGAGTCTTCCCTTTCCTTGGCCCACCTCTTGGCTTTATTTTTCTCTATGGAATATTCTGTCTCCCACTTCTGTCTTTCCCCAGGCTATTCCCCTTGCCTGGAAAGCCTTCCCTTCTTAATTCTTCTACTTGGAACCCCTGGTTCCCTATAACCCTTTGGTAAAATGCTTTTTCCTTCAAGGGGACTGTCTTGGTTCCCACTTGTTGGTATTCTCCTCCCCTAATTGCTTTGTGTTTATTTTATATACATACACATATATGTATATATACATATACATACACACACACACACACACACACACACATCTTGTATTTACTAATCTGCAAGTTTGCAGAATGCAAACTCCAGGAGAGCAAGGATTAGCATACTTTTGTGCTGGCATCCCTTCTTGCAGGGATTTTTAAAAAATACCTTGGGGGCAGCTAGATGGCGCAGTGGATAGAGCACCGGCCCTGGAGTCAGGAGTACCTGAGTTCAAATCCGGCCTCAGACACTTAATACTTACTAGCTGTGTGACCCTGGGCAAGTCACTTAATCCCAATTGCCTCACTAAAAAAAACAAAACAAAACCTTGTTCATTGATTGATTGAACTGGGAGGAAACTGTAGAGGATGCAGACTTTACAGCTGTTTCACTTCTATATTCCTGTATAATTAGAAGATATTCTAATCCTGAAATAATGCTAAAGCTGCATTAATTTTCAGAGTAAATTTCTCCTTCAACAGGATTCTAGATTTTAATATTACAACATAAATATATTGGACACAGCAAATATTCAGTAAAGTGTAAAACACAGATAAAATAGGACTCAGGACTTATGACAGATTCCATCTGAGGATCCTCTCCCTGTTTTCCTGGTGAGTCATTACTTGGTATTGAAGGTCATTCCTTCAGCCTTCATGACTTTGTTTATATGATGTCAAATATCCTAATGCAGATATAACTTTTGACAAAATGAAGCATTTGAAGTTTTACCATGCTCCTTCACCATAACCTTTGTTTTTACCTTTCTCCTCTCCTTCAGGCAGGTGACAAAGGGGATATAGCACTGGGTCTAGAGTCAGGAAAACTTGATTTCAAATCCAGTCTCAGATACCAGCTATGTATCTATGTATGGGCAAGTCACTTAACCACTATTCATTTATTTATTCACTCATTCATTCATTTGTTCATTCATTCGTTTGTTCATTCGTTCGTTTGTGGGTCCGTCCATCCATCCATCCATCTATCTATCTATCTTTCTATTGTGGGGCAATGAGGGTTAAGTGACTTGTCCAGGGTCACACAGCTAGTAAGTGTCAAGTGGCTGGGGCCAGATTTGAATTCAGGTCCTCTTGAATCCAGGGCTGGTGCTTTATCCACTGAGCTACATAGCTGCCCCTTAACCACTATTTACATGGTTGTTGTAAGAATCAAATGACATAGTATTTGTTAAAGTGTTTAGTAAATGCTTGGCACACAGTCAGAGCCATATAAATGTTTATTACTGTCCTTACCCTTATTTGTAAAGAAAAATATATATTTTTAAAGTTTTATTTCCACCAATTAAATTTGACTCAAGAGATAAATGGTGGAGACCTATAAATTACTGTCTTTTAAACCATGAATGTATACATTGTACATAAAACATTTCATTAAAACTTTTTTTTGGTCTCAACCTATGGTTTCACTGGCGTAGGGAACTCCTATTAAGTAAACTCTGCTGTAACCATTAAGCAATTCATCTGTAGCAGTTATAGAAAGACACTTGGAGCACTCAGAGGTAAAATGACTTGAATGGCATAATCATACAGCTATTATGCACAGTAGACAGGTAACCCCATCCTATCGGCTTCCCTGCAGCTCTTCAGTTCCAACATGTTATAACTCTGTCAACATATGCAAGAAGTCCTAGAGTATGGTGGTTAAGTATAACCTCTGACCCAGACAAAAAAAAAGCAACTCAAATCACATGCAATACAAGGACCACGTTTTTAGCCTTACTACTTAATTTCTATTAGATCCAGATTAATATGTTAGACCCTGGGTACATTAAGTAGGAAGAGGTTCTCAAAATTGGACTCTGTCCCCCTGAGTCCTTGTCAAAGTCACTTATCAACTCTGGGACTCAGTTTCCTCATCTTTTTGTTGTCCATATTTTCTTTCTTTGCAGGGCAATGAGGGCTAAGTGACTTGCCCAGGGTCACACAGCTAGGAAATGTGAGTATCTGAGGTTGGATTTGAACTCAGGTCCTCCTGAATCCAGGGCCAGTGCTTTATCCACTGCACCACCTAGCTGTTCCCTGTGGTCCATATTTTCTAAATAATAGCAGAGCATATAAGAAGGATGAGGTATGGTTTCTTTCTTTTTTTGTATGTGAGGCAATGAGGGTTAAGTGACTTGCCCAGGGTCACACAGCTAGTAAATGTCAAGTGTCTAAGGCTGGATTTGAACTCAGGTTCTCCTGAATCCAGGGCCAGTGCTCTATCTACTGTGCCACCTATCTGCCACTGAGGTATGGTTTTGAGAGAGCCTGAAACCATCCCATTCACTTTGAGAGAAGTGAAGTCATTAAAATATAGTACCACAATATTACTGTGCTGTAAGAAATGGTCTGCGCGATGTCTACAGAGAACCATGGAAAGATTTATATGAACTGACACAGAGTGAAGTAAATATAGATATGAAAATAACATACACTGTAACTCTAATGTAAATGGAAAGAATGACACATTAAAAATCAAAAGTAAATATAAAAAATTATAAAGACCAAGTGGGACTCAAATGGAAAGATTTAAGAAGAAATTCCCAACCTTTTCCTTTGTGGACACAGGAGGTCCACAAGTGTTACACAATACATGTGCTTTGGGACTCCAAAAGACACTATTTGTCATATGGGATGGCTCTCTGGGAGAGGGGGAGATATATGAGATAGTATGGCAATATATAAAAGAGAAAATATCAATAGAAACTTATTTTTCTTTAAAAAAAAGATATAATAGAAACATTACTCTTATTAGAGTAAAAAAAAACAAACTCCTAGGGTCAGACAGCATCTTCTAGTCGTGTGACCTTGTGAGGATCACTTAACTTTTCTTGGCCTCAATTTTTTCATCATAAAATGAAAGGATTGGACTAAATAAGAGGTGTCAAACTCACAGACAATTACAAAACTCCCAAGGGGACTAAACAAGATTAAAATGTAATTGGGAGGAGCAGCTAGGTGGTACAGTGGATAAAGCACTGATCCTGGATTCGGGAAGACCTGAGTTCAATTCCAACCTCAGACACTTGACACTTATTAGCTGTGTGACTCTGGGCAAGTCACTTAACCCTCATTGTCTTGCCCCCCCCCCCAATGTAATTGGGAAATGTTTAACAAAATAAACAAAAATGTCATACAACATAGGTAATGTTAATTTCTAGTTTTCTTTTCTTTTTTCTTTTTTCTTTTGGGGGGGGTAAAGCAATGATGGTTAAGCGACTTGCCTAGGGTCACACAGCTAGTAAGCGTCAAATATCTGAGACTGGATTTGAACTCAGGTCCCCTTGACTCCAGAGCCAGTACTCTATCCACTGCGCCACCTAGCTGCCCCCAATTTCTAGTTTTCTAAGCCACTATGTGACTCACAGGGCTTCTATTTGAGTTTGACACCACTGGATTAACCTACTTCCAAGGTCCCTTCCAGCTCTAAAGCTCATGATCCCACCTCAGGCAAGTACCCTTAGAGTATCTCCACATCCTTTAGCCTTGGCCCACACAAGTGCTCAGCATCATACAACAACCAGGGAATTTTGTAATCCTGGCAAGAATAGAGTCCTGTAAGAAAGATAGATCAGTGCCAGTGGAAGCTATTACTCCAAGGAAAGGGATGAAAAATAAAAGAGCAACCACTTGGTTTGCTTTCAAGAAAGTTAAGCATTTTAGTTGACTCTAACTCCAGACTTACCAAGCCAAGATTCAGAAGTTTAGAAACAATTTTATCAAATACTCCTCTGTCATTTTCCTCATAAATTCTGGTGGCAATCTTCTGGACAATGTCTTCAGCAGTTAAAGGAGTTCCATCTAGTTGATGAAGGCCATCTGGATCATCTAGAATAAGCATAACTGGGTTACTTTCTAATCATCTATTTTTGTTGAATATTTTTACAATCCGTATAGATCAGCAGAATAACAGATAGAAGACCAGCTTGGGAGCTAGAAAGGCCAAAGGTCAAGTATGATTCAAATACAAATTGGCTATGTGACCACTGGCAAATCACTCAACCTTTTAGCACCCAAGGCAGCTCTCTAAGACTGTAAGAGATGCAGCATGGAGTAGTGGAAAGAGTGCTGGATTGACAATTCCTATCAGAGGAGTAGAGTTTGTATCCTAGCTCTGCTATTTGCTACTTGTATGATGTTGCAAGCCCTTTCACCTCTCTAGGCCTCAGTTTCCTTATCTGTAAAATGAAAGGGTTGGACTAGATGATCTGATTATACCTATACAGTTAATGCTTTATATATGTAGAAAAAATTTCCACTGGTTTTATGGTTGGAGGATCTAGGCTCAATTTTTACCTCTCTCACTACCTTTGTGACCTTGGAAAAGTCACCACCCCTCTGGGCCTCAGGATCCTTAATTATAAAATGAAGACATGGAATAAGATGGTCTCCAAGGTCCCTTCCAACTCGAAATCTATACTCTTAAGCTCCTAATATGCAAATCTATGCAGCATGGAATGTAAATATGTGCCCCTGGATTTACCAGGGAAAATCTGACTGCATTACTTTAGGGCCAATGCTGGGGAAACAGAACTCTAATAGCAAGGGGAGGGTTGCTGTCAATGAGGCATTGCACCAGATTCCCTGGAGATTTGCCAGGCATCACTCGCTCATTTCCATTCTATGCCACACAAAGTACATCAAGCTTATAAGGCACTTGGCTCTTTATGTTACCCTAAGGCTAATCTCATGCAGCAGTTTTTATGCCTGAAATATAAGAAATGGAGCTTCTGTTCCAGGATACTAAATAACCCTCAGGTAATTTACTCCCTGGCTAGTTCTGTCCAGACAACTTTCATTATGTTCTTATAAGGTTAGGGAGTTGGAGTATTATTATTCTGATGCTGCCCTTTACATTCATATCTTCTAGGGGAACAAAAGGAGAAATTTCTCTCTCAGTTCCTTTTCTGGATTCCCTGGAGCTAGTGACCTCTTTAGCCTCTGGCAAAACTACTTTTTTGTGCTGCTTCAAAAGAAACATGAAGAGGTAATGGAGTGAGAAGTACAGGAGGCAGCCAGGTGCAATCTTTTAGATTCACTTTTATGGTTTAGTTCAGCACTGTGGACCAGGGCAATGGATTGACCACAAGCCCCTAAGAAAAAGTCTTTTGAGTTTTTATAAACCAGTATGGTTCACGTTTACCGTATCTTTTGATAGTTTAAAGTATCCCTATTTTTTTGGTGGGGGCTCTCTCTTCACCAAGTCCTCTACACAGTTTAGTCCTTTCACAAGTGCATAAATTAGTTTTTGCTTAACCCTAAGTGTTCTATCTGTAGGTTCATTGTAAACATATGAAGAGAAGTCCTGCATAGATTTAATCAGGGAATGGAAAAAATATTTTGCCTTCTTCTCTGTCCCTCAGGATTTATGGAAGAAAGGTTCTTTCTATAGCTAGAGACAGCATGATGATTATTTTTGTTTTTTAGTTTGCTTACTTCTTTTCCTTCCAATAGGGAGGATGCTAGCAATGCACAGAGGGGAAGAAACATCTTTTCTCCTTCCCACTTCAACATTCCCCTGAGCTTTTTATTAGCAACTACAAAAACTACTGGAAGAATTTTGTTAGCATGGTCCTTGCCAGAAAGCATGCTGGGAACAGATGTGTGAACAGAAGAACGGCTGCTTATGTGTAGTTCCACCTTTGACATTCTGACCAAAACTGTGATCAGAATAGCAATATACAGGATCATTCATCCATATGTGCAAAAGTGGCTATTTCTCTCTTCTCTTAAACGGTCCCCGAGGGAAGACAAGTGTTAAGGGATCATATAAAAATCATAACTTAAGAGATAGAAGAGAACTCAGAGGCCATTTATCCAACCCCTTCATCTTATAGTTTAGGAAATTGAGAACCCTATCATGTTAAGTGACTTGTCTAAGGTCACAGTGGTAGAACATGTTGGAAGCAAGATTCAAATTAAAAATCAGGCTTACCTCTTATTACCTTTCATCAAGAACCCACTGCATGATGACTTGATGGCAAAAGGATATAACTACTATAAACATATCCCCAAGTCATCATCCACTCAACTAGGGAGAACTAGTGTTTAGGGGATCCTTGAACATATAGCCAGAGAAGCCATTACTATCTAATTCATGAAGGAGTTACATCCTACAATAAGGAATTGTTTTTAAAGGTTGGTTCTACACCTGTATGCTCATTCAGAGTTCCTCAAACGAGTTGTTGAGTTGTTTGAGTTATTCTTGAATCAATTAGTTACTCCCAATAATTCAAGAACTCTTCCAGGGTCTTCTAGTCATTTATTAGTCATTTTGATAGTCTTAGGGTCAGGGTAATAATTTTTCCTTTTCAAAATAAGATCTTTGAAAAAATTTCTTTTTTTCTTCTAGCAGTGGAAATGGACCATAATCACCCTCACAATTTGTTCTCTTCAAATATTACTAAGAGTTAGAGCTGTTCCTAGTATCTTACTGTTCCTTGTCCCATCCCAGGCCTATTTAGGAGATTCTAGATATAATTATATAAAATCCAATATAACAAGGATTAGATATAGAGATAAATAAACATATAGGGTTGAACTAGATGATCCCTTTAAATCCCTTCCAACTGTAAATTTCCATAACTATAATGTATCTATCCATAGATAAAGAGATACAGGTTATACGTACACACATATGTTTATATAGATTATATATAGAGATATGTATTTTATATAGATTATGTATACATAGATGCAGACATATCTATCTATATCCTATTGTCACCATACTAGATAGTAAATCCTTTGAAACTAAGCCCATTTCTATATATTTTGAAAATGACGAGTGATTTAAAATTAAATTGTCCATTATTATATAATGTTAGTGGCCAACTCAGGCATGCAATGTGTGGCTAGTCTTCATGCACAACTGGTTGAAATTACCAGTCAATTCAGGCAAACAACCTTTTGCCTGAATCAGTCAATTTTTCATCAAGAATCAGTTATGTGTAAAAAAAAAAAAGAATCAGTTATGTGTAGACATATTTATAGTCTACTGACTCCAAGTCCAGTACTTAGAATCACAAATTAAGAAAGGAAATTTGAAAAAATTTTCTAGATTAGCCATCAGTTTAAAAAATAAAAGCAAAATATAGTTTCCTCATCTAGACTACTCTTCAGGTTGTGTTGCTTTATTAAAAAGCAAATTTAATTAGTAGCTATCTTTCAGCAATGGGTCATAGGTTTGCAAACTAGAAATAATGAGTTTAATTCTCCTGTGGTCAAGGACCAGAATAAGGGCACAAAAGAAGAACATTAGGCATTCTTAGGCACCCATACAGAGAATAGAAGAGCAAATCCCTTCCTCTAGGCACATATGTACCATTACCATACCGAAGGCACTGGAAGAATAAATAGAACATGAAATGATGGTCACTGGGCATTTTCTTTCAAATGTCAAATTTCCCATTTTTTGTATTACTCACTAATTTTGATGTTAATTTTATAGTTTTACTTTGTATTGAGAGTTTAAATCAAATGGAAAATTATATAGTACTCTAAGGTTTCCAAAAGACTTTATATATTATCTCATTTGATGCAACAACGCCATAAAGTAGGTGCTATTTGTATTTATTATTAATATAATTATATTATAAGTACATTAACATTAGTAATAGTGACTTAACAATATTAATATAAATTAATATTATTTATTATGAACATGATTGGTATCATTCCCCTTTTCCAGATGAGGAAACTGAGACTGAGAGATTACATGATTTGTCCAGGGCCACCCATCTAGTAAAAGTATGAGGCAAGATTTGAACTTGGCTTTTCCTAACCTAAAATTCAGAGCTCCATTACAAAAAGTTTTCTTTTCCCCAAAGCATCAGTAAGCTTGACAGGGAAACCCAAACTTGGAGTTATATATAGAGCTTGTGGCCTTGTACAGTGATTGTGACTGTATTACAATTTTTGGTTTAAAATACTATACGATTATGAGTATATACTGGGTCTTTCTTAAATATGGAATTTTCTTAATCCTCTAATCATGTTAAATTTCAATAAGCTGTAAAGTAAATAAGACAGAAAGAGTTTATTTTTAAATACCTTGAGATTTATTCTCTACTCCACTTTTAGTAGAATCATAGTCATCCACCAGTCTGCGGTTCTTGGTTGAGTCTATATCCTCCATAATCAATTTCTTATTATGTGGTGAATTTTGTACTGATTTCCTTTCTTTCTCCTTTTTTTCTTTTTCTCCTATTGCCTTTAGCAGGTTCAAGTTATCAGAAGAATAATTTCTTTCCCCTGCCTTGTTTTCTGGAAGAAAACACCGAAGTCCAGCATAATATTGTTATCTTTTAGGATTCAGATTAGTTAAATGATGACTACACACACACACACACACACACACACACACACACACACAGGCTTACCTGGAGGGGTTATTTTCAGGATCTGATCTGTTTCAGCTTCAGCAATCTAAATGTGAAATAAGCAAACAAAAAAGAAGTTCTAGTTATTGTTTATACATATGTTAATATATTCTCAAAAATTTTTTTCTGAAAAGTTCACACATTTACACATGGAGTTCATATAACGCTGAAGGTGCTAGATTATGTCCTTAGCATTTATTTTGGTACAATTCTGTGTGCTTCTATCACTCAATGTCCAGACATTGCCAAAAATAAATTTCAGTCATCAAAAGATCTCATTTAAATTTGTGCTAAGGACTACTTAGTTCCTAAACTTTCTGATGTTATAATAACTATAATAACAATGCATAACAAGAAATCGTGACAAATAGAAAAAAAAACACAAAGTAATGTTTATAGTTTTTCATTTGACCTACCTGTTCTTTCAAAGGTCTCTCTACACTTAGTTCTCTGTTGTGAAGAGATTTGTCTAGAATAAACACACACATCATATATAATTAATGGTGTTTTGAAAAGTCACATGTATTTTAACTAAAACTTGGATAGCAAAATCATTTTACATTTCCTCATAAAAAGAATATTTTAAATGTTCATAAAATCTATGGGGGAGAGGAAACCATCTCTTTAGGATTTTAGTGGAGACAAATTGTACAATAAGAAAAATTGTCAGAATTTTTCTCTACATTTTGTTTCCTGGATTACAGATTCATACTCTTCTGAATCCAAATACACATTTTAAAAACTTGACTTAAAAGCTTTTCTAAAATAGCAGAAGCATAATTGGATTGGTATAATTATGAGATTAAAAGCTCTATCCTGAACATAACATGGATGAAATATCTGGAAAATGTTGCAATAAAAGTAGAAAACAAAAACAAAACAAAACAATAGTGTGTGTGTGTGTGTGTGTGTGTGTGTGTGTGTGTGGATGGTGGTATTTTTTTTCTTTTCAAAATAAGATATTTGAATAAGATTTCAGGCTTAGGTCTAGATCAAAACAGATTTTTTTCTGGTTTTCTGCCAAATATACACGGAATTGGTCTAAACAGAGAGACATCAAGGATTTTATTTCAAAGCTTTACCTCATAGTTGGAAAAAAAAAAAGGGAAAGGGCGGATGTACACTTACCTTGGCTGCCCTCTGGTTTGGGAAAAGCATGAATTTGGCTGAGGACAAGCGCCAGCACTTGAATCATTGTCCCCATCCGGAGAAGCCCCATTCTTACTCTCTGCGGAAACTGCTTGGCGTAGGGGCTACAGGCAACTGGCGTTGCTGAGAGAACTGCAGAGAGACCCACCCGCACTGGTAGCAACGCTTTTGTTATGAATGGAGAGGAGGAGTAAAAACAGGAAGAAGAAATAGAAAGGGAGGGAGAGTAGACTGAGAGGAGGCTGTTTGTTCCGTTCTGCACCTGCCCAGGAAACTGAAGACAAGAAAGGACTTCCAAGATGCTGAAGTTGTCTGTAGGGCTGCGAGAGCGCTGTCCGCCCCTTGAGGTGCTGAAGTTTCTGGGAACAGAAGACAGCGGAACTCCCCCAGACTAAAATCAATTTCCTAGGGCGTAGTCCGCACTTAACTCCCGCTGCTTGGAGGATGTGAGGAGAGGAGGCGCATGCTCCAACCAGGCTAGGGGCGGGAAAGGGAAGAGTCAGCCGACCCCAGGACTGCTTCATTCCGAATGAAAGTTCCGGGGAGGGGTGACAGAGTGGGTGCTTTCCAGTCAACGGCTAATATCTTTCCAACTTCTTAGTAACAGTGACTGATATTTATTGACATAAAGAACTTCACATATCTCATTCGAGGCGTATAAAAACCTATTATGTAGGAATTAGCAGGTTTTACTACCTGCATTTTATAGATGAGGAAACTGAGATTCAGAGACTGATTTTTTCCTAAGGTCACAGAGCTATTTTAAGACATAGGATTTGAACTCAGCTACCTGGCACTAGGTACAGCACTTTATTTACTATGCCATACTTCCTCAAGCCTCAGGATCTTTCCCTATTCCCCATTCCTCTGAGTTCTCACAGTACCTTATTGAGAAACCACTTTGCAGAATCCCCAACAATGTAGGAAGAACATCTTTTTAACATCCACACTGGCCCCCCAAGTCCATTCAGGTAACTCTACCTCTGAAAGAGCTCAACTTTTGCCTGCTCACTTACTCTCTTTCCCCCAGTAATCTTCTGAATACCTGCTTAAGAGTTGCTTTCCCAGCCCTAAGATTTGATATTCCTCTCCCTTGGGAAATTCCTGTCTTTTAAAAGATTGGATTCACGGTTTTTGGGGTTTTTTTTTTTTGTGAGGCAATTGGGGTTAAGTGACTTGCCCAGGGTCACACAGCTAGTAAGTGTCAAGGATCTGAGGCCAGAATTGAACTCAGGTCCTCCTGAAGCCAGGGCCAGTGCTCTATCCACTGTGCCACCTAGGATGCTCCTGGATTCACATTTTAAGCCTTTTTCCCCGACTCTTTATTTTTGCATCTCAGAACCAGAAAGATTTTTGCATTTAGTCTGTGATACATTTTTTTCAAAGTGGCAGAAGTGTCATGACACAGTTTCAGTCTAACATAAGCAAAACTAAAACAAATTTGTGCTTCCTTATACAGTAGTAATAAGTATTCTTTCAGTAGTCCTCTCTGGTATGAGTAGCAACTGTAAGGTCTAAAATTCTAGCTGTCTAGCTGTCTAGCTGTCTAAAATCTAATGAGTGGTCGCCTTAAATTAGAAACGTATATGGGGCAGCTAGGTGGTGCAGTGGATAAAGCACTGGCCCTGGATTCAGGAGTACCTGAGTTCAAATCCGGCCTCAGACACTTGATACTTACTAGCTGTGTGACCTTGGGCAAGTCACTTAACCCCCATTGCCCCGCCAAAAAAAAAAAAAAAAGAAAGAAAGAAAGAAACGTATAGCACCATTCTTTGGGCATTAAGTATTTATTAAAGGGGCAGCTAGATGGCGCAGTGGATAGAGCACCAGCCTTGGATTCAGGAGGACCTGAGTTCAAATGTGACTTCTGACACTTAACACTAGCTGTGTGACTGTGGGCAAGTCACTTAACCCCAATTGCTTCACCAAAATTTTTTTAAAAGAGTTTTTTTAAAAAAAGTATTTATTAAAGTATATTAGGGCTTAGTAGAAAGAAACATGTGGATAAAGAATGAGATTTGCCTGCTCTCCCTATCCTGCCTGCCCCTGCCGCCAAGCTGAAGTCTGGAAACCAAAAGACCCTTGCTTCACCCCCACTTCTCCCAGAAGCCTTCTGTGAAACAGGAAACAGGGCCATCTAAACATACAACTCCAAGCTAATTGGCTGGTAGCTCTGATTGACATGACCCACAGGTGGCAGACACGATTTCCTGACACCAATCTGACCTTTGGAACCCCAGAAGGGTCACTTCTGGACACTAAGTCACATGCTTTCTTTTCATGGCAGAGTTTCCCTGCAATATCCTTCTCAACAGGTTGGTAGCACTCTGATTCTCACACAAAAGAATGCCAGAAGACCCTCAGAAGGGAGGACATGTATGTAAGTCCTTGTGGGACATGCCTCCAAGAAATTCTACTGGGGTCTAGGATCAGAATCCTGTGGAGGCTAGCCATGAAGAAAGCAAATAGTTGTAAAGGGAATATTCTATGGGGAGGAAGAATGTGTAGTTAGGGGCAAAGATATATTCTCTATTTTATTGGATTTCCCCCCAGGTGTCTAATATGATATCCCCGAATAAATCAAACTACCAGTTCTAGAAATTACTTGTCATGATTATTATGATTAAAATAATCCCACCTTTTTGTAGTTCTGTGAGGAATAGAAGTCTTTCAACTAGACCAAAATAAGAGGCATTTGGATTATGATCAATCAAGTTGTTTGGACTCTGGATTTTTAGAGTTTTAGTCCCTGGTAAAAGAAGGAAGACAAGTTGTACTGACTTTTGACTTAACAGCTTTCTTCTAGAACAGGAGCAAAAAACGAAGGTCCATAGACATCCAAGGGATCCACAGACAGATTTCAAGGGGTTTTGTGAACTTTGATGGGAAAAATTACATCTTTATTTTCATGGACCTTTAACTGAAATATATAATTTCCTTCAATATTGAATGTAGGCAACAGAACATTAATCTGAGGAAGGTTCATAAGCTGTGCCTGACCTCTAAAGGGGCCCATGACACACAAGAAAAGGTTAAGAATCTGTTGGCTAGGGCAGCTAGGTGGCGCAGTGGATAAAGCACCGGCCCTGGATTCAGGAGTACCTGAGTTCAAATCCGGCCTCAGACACTTACTAGCTGTGTGACCCTGGGCAAGTCACTTAACCCTCATTGCCCTACTAAAATTAAAAAAAAAAAAAAAGAATCTGTTGGCTTATTTGGGAAACTTTGTGAAATGTTCCTTGCCCTGTGAATCTGCAAAGTTTTGTATTTGGAGATTATTGTGATTTTCATCTGTACATGTGGGTTTGCATGTAATATTTGAGATGCTATTGCAAGGCACTGAGGAGGCAAGTGAAAGTAGATTCCTCATTACCCTTCCTCCCCATGAGATCATAGAGAATTGAATTGAATTTGGGATGAGGACTGTGTTTCAAAAAATGCACTCTTGCTAATTTGCTGGGACTGGCAAATTTCAAACAGGGAAAAACATGCAACCTGGACTTGTCTGGGCATGCCTAGCCCTCCTAATATGGAGGCACCCTGAGGGGCCTTTGGAACATATCCAGATTTCCTAACATGGAGGCCTCAGTGTCCCCTGAGTGGCTGCCTTAATCTTTGAAACTGGAGAGATGGCCACTCTTTCCTGATACCTATAGAGGGTGAAAATACCAGTTCACCCACAGCACTGGAGCCATAGCCTCTTCCTCTTTTACTGTGGCTCAGAGAAATGGTCAGAGAAATGTTTCTTTTCTGTTATTCAGTTTCAGCTGTTAGAGGCAATTTGTACAGGACCAGGGAGTTGGAGTCATGACAACCTTGGATCCAGAATTGTAGGTGAGATAGGACAGTCAGACAGAATAACATGGAAGTCTTGAGAAGCCAGGGTGCCTGGGACTTGAACCTGAGCCAGGTTTTGTATTTGAAACTGGTTTGCATTCTATGGAAATTGAACTAAGCTATGATTCTAATCTCCTTCCATTCCCCAGAAGCTGAGGTGGTATAAAAAAAGGGAATTTTCCCTCCTATATGCTGGGGGAGTAAGTTTGTATATTTGTGGCTATATCTTTTGAAGTAAATATTTTTGTATAAAAGCTAAAAAAAAGACCTCCAAAAAACAAAGACTCCCTGTCCTAGACTCAACTCTGGTGCAGTCCCCAATATGAGGCCAGATCCTCTCAGTTGCTAGTGTTCTCATGCCAGAAATTACTATGCATATATCATGTACATATTTCATATTAACTTTTCTACATTCATATTATTTTCCTCCAATAGAATGTAAGTTCATTGGGGACAGAGATTTTGATTTTTGTCTTTGTATCTCCAGTGTTTAGCACATACTAAGTAGGGCATCTACATGGTGCAGTGAATAGAGTACTGGCCTTAAAGTTGGGAGGAACTGAGTTAAAATCTCACCTCAGACACTTACTAACTGTATGACCCTAGGCAAGTCACTTAACCCCAACTGCCTTGAACATCCAGGGTCATCTCCAGTCATCCTGATGTATATCTTGCCACTGGACCCAGGTGGCTCTGGAGGAAAAAGTGAAGCTGATAACTTTGCACAGCTCTCCATCACTTAAATCCAGTTCACTGCAAATCCTGACATCACCTCGATGTCATGATCCTTTTTGAGAATGAAGGACAAACAACAACAACAATCTACTTGGTACTTGCAAAATACTTGTTGAATAAATGAACACTCATATCCTTGTCTTTTAAAGAAGCAGGTTGGTGATCCAAAAGCTTTTCCCCTCCTTTTCATATATTTAAAGATGTTATGATAGCTTTCGAATTAGGAAACCAGAGTGTTCTTTCATCAATTCTCTCTGATGTGAGGAGCAAGAGAATGCTGAAAGACCTGCTGAGAAGAGAAAATGTGTTTCCACACTTCCAAATTGCTACCACAACCTCAAAAATTTAACTGATCTAAAAAGCAAACAATTGTTTCCTCTGAGTTAGGGGCCCACTTTAAAAAAAAATAATCTCAGCTAAGTGAGTTTTGATAGCCTATTCCAGAAATCTAAACTGAGAGGAGGGCCAATGTGTAGACCTAAGGAAGACAACATAATAAGAACCAACATTTACACAATGCTTTTAAGACATGCAAAGCCCTGGGGGGCAGCTAGATGGCGCAGTGGTTAAAGCACCGGCCCTGGATTCAGGAGTACCTGAGTTCAAATCTGGCCTCAGACACTTGACACTTACTAGCTGTGTGACCCTGGGCAAGTCATTTAACCTCCTATTGCCTGCAAGAAGAAGAAGAAGAAGAAGAAGAAGAAGAAGAAGAAGAAGAAGAAGAAGAAGAAGAAGAAGAAGAAAAAAGACATGCAAAGCCCTTCTGATATATCATTTGATTTGATCCTTTCAATAACCTTCTGGCACAGATACTTCAGGGTATTGTTCCCCTCATTTTACAAATAAAGAAATTGAGAGTCACAGATGCTAGATGAAGAAAGGTGTAGAAAGTTTTCATCAAATTCAAATGCAGATCTCTCCCTACCCCAAGTCTGCCCTTTCTCCCCCCTCCCCCCCCGATTTTACCGCTTTGCTTTTCCAGGAAAATCATGAAACAACTATTGGAAGTTTCTCCAAAACCCCAGGACTCCGAGGTTTGTTCATATCTTCATCTACACACTTTTCTTTGGTGATCTTATCCTCTCTCAAAGCTCCAATTTTTATCTCTATGCAAATGACTTCCAAACCTAAATCTCTCCTACAGCTTCTCTCCAGAGCTCAAATCCCATATTTTTCAGCTACTGGGTGAATAGCTCCATCTGCATATCCTGCCAATACTTTAAATATTTGTGAAATTGGCCTCATCATAGATGCAGTGTGGTATAGTAGAACAGCATGGAGTTGGAGGCAGAAGGGCTAAGTTTTAATAGGGACTCCAGCACCTACTAGCTGTGTGATCCTGAGTAACTCAACTACTCTGTGCCTCAATTTCTTTATTTGTAAAATGAATATAATAATATTAGTACAACCTACCTTAAATGGTTGTTGTGGGGAAGGGACTTTGGAAACATGAAAGAATTATATAAGTTTGAGTAATTATTTTTATCTTTCCTTCTAAATTTACCCCTACCCCTAACCTCTCAATTTTGTTGATGAGACCAGTATCTACCTAGTATTTCATATTCATAATCTTTTAACCATCTTTGATTCTTCTGTCTCTTTCACCCCATATATCCAATCAATGAACAAGTTGTACCTGCACAACTTTGCTTTGTTTCATATCAAAAGGGTTTCTTCTGACCTGACATGTTATCAGGAGAGATTAGGCTTGCTCTAGTATGTGTTTATGGGTGCCAAGGACAATACAAAGGAATGTCATTTTAAAATACTCTGACTGCAACCACCCTACTTCATGCCTTTATATTCTTCTGCCTAGTAATATCTTCCTCATGGCACATCTTACCTCTAATCTATACTCATCTCATTTTTTTCTTTCTATATTCCCTGTACTTCACTTAGTGCTTGTCACACAGTAAGTTCTTAACAAAAGATTTTTCATCTATCCCTCCATCCATCCATCTACCCATCCATCTATCCATTCATTCATTCATTCACTCATACTGTACTCTCTGGCCAGATGGACCTCTTCAATATTCTGAGACATCTCACCCAGTTTGGCTTCATATCATGTAATATTCCTTGCATTTTACTGAAAACTCCAGACCACTTCCTTTATCCACAGGAGAATAAGCTACATCAAAGTCTACTGCAAAGAATTACACTCTGCCCCCTATTTTTGTCCTGCCCACTCTGATATCCATGCCTTTGCCTTTGCTTGCACCATCCTCAAGCCTGTGATGGGCTCACTACCCCTGCCCCACATTTTTCTGTTGAAATTTCTCCATTTCTTCCTTCAAGGCCCATCTCAGGTGCTACCTCACTCATAAAGCTTCCCCAGACCACAACTCCCATACTTTCTCATGTGTGAACAGGGTCTCTCCTTCCTCATAGCACTTTTTTGGGGGGGATATCTCCTTTGTGATTATCACACTTTTACTTGAAACAGTTATTTGTATCTTTCCTGTGCCCTCCAAGACTGTAAACTCTTAGAGAGAAGATTCTATATATACTTGTAATGCTAACACTTCACATAATGCCTTGCACATAAATATTTATTGAATTGAATTGTTACTATGCAACTTGACTTCTCAGGTTCACTAAAAATGGGGAAGAAAAAGTAAGACATTCAAGTTTTGTGTGCGTATGGTCTTTTCCACCTAAGATCTGATCTGGCACATTCCTACAGAAAAGAAAGTAGTCTTAGACTCCCTCAAGCAGACATATAGCTATCAGTGAGTCTGAGATATAGATTCATCATACTCTCTCCTATGGTTCAACTATGATCCTGCTTCAAGGATAATAAATTAACATGTTCACAGAAAACACGTCTTGGGACTATGCTAGGGGTAGTATGAGAGGAGGGAGGAGAGGATGAGATCAGAGAAGTCAGTATTAGCTTTCTTGGCCCCTTTCCCAGAGAAGTCCACAAAAGGATTGTTAGCATTATCATCAGCATCATAATCAACATCACCACAGACCATTACTATGATGCTTTAAAGTTTTTAGACGTACTCTAAATACATTATCTAATTTGATCACGGAACAACAAAGCACACAGATACAAACAAGGAAAACGTCCAGGTAACCAAGACAACTGTGAGTCATGATTCTTTTCCCAGCTAGAGTCCTACCTGGATCCAGTGCTTTCTGCCTTTTCAATCAAAACAATAAAGAGCTGTGGAATATTTTTATTTTTAAATTTGTTGATACATTTTGATAAATCAGGTTATTTCCCAACAAATACCCAAACAAACACCTCTCCCCATAAAGAACATTTCCTCCAAGTAGCTAGCTTTTTGTTATTAACAAAACAATGGAAAGGATCTTTTAATTTTGACAATATGGTATTAACATTAACAGCTATAAAGGACCAAATTTTGATCAACTCTCAATGTTGATTTTATTTACATTATTGTATTGTGTGTATTGTTCTTTTGGCTCTGATCTTTCTGCATCATACATTTTTATATGCTCCATTCATCTTCATTATCATCACCACCACCACCATCATCATGATAGCACATATATATATATATATAATGATAGCACACATAAACACACACATATATGTATATGTATGTGTATGTATACACGTATACATATATGTATATATATGTGTGTGTGTGTATCTCCTAATATGTGCCAGGCACTGTACTTTACAAATATCATTTCATTTGATCCTCACAGCAGCCCTGGGAGGTAGGTACTATTATAATACCTGTTTTACAGTTGAGGAAACAGAGGCAAACAGGGCTAAGTGACTCATCCAAGGACAAACAGCTAGTAAGTTTGTGAGGCTACATTTGAATTCAGCTCTTTCTGAGTCCAGATTCAGAACTCTATCCACCTTGCTACCTGGCTGCCTTATATGTCCCACTGTTCTCTCAGTGGTGGAGTCTCTGAATCAAATGGGAATGATTTTTTTTTTTTTACCATTTTAATCACTTTTTTATTGAGAAATGACTTAATGTTATAGACTTGTGTTGATTTTCTATAGATTTTGGACTTCAAACTTTTATTGAAGATATAAAATATGGATGTTTCCCTGATCCATATTTTCTTCTAATTTTAAGGGTATTGATTTTATTTGAACAAAAGTTTTAAAATTTTTACATAATCAAGATTGTATATTTTGACTTTTATGAACTCTTCTATCCCATGTCTAGTTATGAATTCTTCCCCTATTGATAACTGAAATATATAGCCTTAAATTCTCCTTTTTTATAAGATGAATTTTTATATTTAGATTGCATATTCATTTGGAATTTATTGCGGCATATAGAGTAAAATTGTTGATCTAAATCTAGTCTTTCCCAGACTACTTTACAGTTTCCTCAGCATTTCTTCTTGTTGTCTCTTTCCAAATAGTTTGTACTCTTGGGTTTTTTACTTTTGGACTGAAGGGTGCATCATTTTTCTTGATTATCTGGCCAATTCTACTGATAGAATTTTCTATTAAAAAATTCTACTTGTTTATTTGTATTTGTTTGACCCTTCACGACCCCATTTGGGGTGATCTTGGCAAAGATACCAGAGTGGTTTGCTATTTCCTTCTCCAGCTCATTTTATAGATGAGGAAACTGAGGCAGACAGGGTTAAGTGACTTGTTCAGTGTCTCACAGCTAGTAAGTATCTGAGGCCAGATTTGAACTCAGGAAGATGAGCCTTCCTAACTTCAGACCCTACACTCTATCAATTATACCACCTAGCTGCCCTTTTAATCCAGTACCAGGTAGCTTTTTAAAAATTACTGTATTTGTAGCATAATTTAAGGTCTGGTACCATCAAATCTTCTTTCCCACTTATTTCTGTTATATTCCTTAATATTCTTGACCTTTTGATACCCCAAATTAATTATGTTTTTTTTTCGTAATTGTATAAAGTATCTCCTTGGTACTTTGTTAGATATAGCACAAAATCTGTAAAGTAATTGAGACAATATCTCTCTTCTATTATGTTGGCATAGCAAAGCCATGAACAATGAATATTTTTCTAATTATTTAGGACATCTATTTTTGTAAAAATTGTTTTGAGATTTTATTTATATAATTCATGCATGTGTCTTTGTAGCTTAATTCGTAGATATTAATTCATTTTAAGTTTTCTTAAATGACACTTAATATTTCTTTCTTTTATATTTGTTAGTAATATAATAGATAAATTCATTCAACTTAAAAATATTTTTGACACAAATATGATTGTGTTTATTTTTCAATGGTTACAATATCCTTGTATTTTTGGAGTAAACCCAATAAGATCCTAGTGAATAATTTCATATATATGTATATATATTTCTATAGCCTCTTTGTTAGTATTTTATTTTATATTTATGCATCATCATCATTAGAGGTATTGGCCTATGGTTTTCTTTCTCTGTTTTACATATCCCTAGTTTGGATATCAGCAATATGATTGTCTGATATGTAGCATAAAACTTATTAACTTAAATGTTTGGTTGAATTCATTTATAAATCCATCTAGACCACAGGTTTTTTCCCCCTTCTCTTTCGGTAGACAAGTTTCAATACATGAGAAAGGCAGCTATTCATTCCCCTCTTAAGTGTGGAAATGCTAAAGACTCACCTAATAAATATCCCCTGCAACTCTCTTCCTGCCACCAAAATACAGTTGGAGTGTTTTGCTTACTTCCTTAATATGATATATCTATCTAGGGATGCTAGACACAATGAGGAAACCATATAGCAATGTGACTATTTGGCATTATTTTGAATTTCACCAGGAAGTTCATGGGTACAGCTAAGAAAGTATTTATACTCTGCCCAACATGAAATGGATGGAACATCTATTGGCAACGTTAAAAGACAGAGAAAAAAAATATAATATGTAGTTATAGAGAGACCTAAAATGAGGGATATCCAAGGATACTGAATGGTCTAAGAATGGTCTAAGAATAGAAAGCAACCAGTTCAAGTAATGGAACACACAGCATCCTGATTAATTTTCTCTTATGGTAGTATCTCAATTTACTGTTGTTGAATGCAGCCATCAGAAGGGGCTACCTTGACCTCACTGACCCCGTGGTTGGAGCATGTCTTGTGATATCTCTGGAAACTTGCTGCACCTGGAACCCACGGTTGTGACCAGATGTCATTGCTCCCCAGCCTTTGGCTATTTTGCAAAACAAGCTAACTCCTCCTTTTTGCTGCCTCTCCTGAACATTCTTTCCAGTTGAAGCATATTTAAACCTCCCCCTTCTACCCTTTGTAGGCATTTTTGCTCTCTGGTGCAGTGCTGTGTAGTGTAATGAATTGCAATTTCCTTGCCTTGATTTAAGATCCTTGTTTGTTTGTTTTAATTTTTTAATTTAAAATTTTTTTTTCAAGGCAATGAGGGTTAAGTGACTTGCACGGGGTCACAAAGCTAGTAAGTGTTAAGTGTCTGAGGCTGGATTTGAACTCAGGTCCTCCTGAATCCAAGGGCAATGCTTTATCCACTGCACCATCTAGCTGCCCCCGAAGAGCCTTGTTATTGCTACATTGGTAATCATTTTTATTTCAGATTGATACTGTCAATCAATCAATAAACATTTATTAAGTACCTGTATATGTCAGGCACTGTATCCTCAGAGTGCTGAGGATACAAAGAAAGGCAAGAAATAGTCCCTGCTCTTAAGAGTTTATATTCTAATGAAGAAGCAATATGCAAACAACTTTGTACAAACAAGATATACCCAGGATAAATGGGAGATAATCAATAGATGGAAGGGACTAGAATTAGTAGAAGGTGGAATTTTAGCTGAGACATGAAGGAAGCCAGGGAAACATGGAGGTGGAGATGAGGAGACATCAGAGACAGCTGGTGAAAAATGCTTGGATTTGGGAGATGAACTATCTAGTGTGACAAATGAGACTAGTGTCACTGCATCACAGAGCCCATGAAAGTGGAGGAGGTGTAAGGTATAAGAATATAGGAGAAGTAAGTAGGGGCCAAGTTAAGAAGGGCTTTAAAAACCAATCAGGGAATTTTATATTTTATTATGGAGGCAACAGGGCCACCAGTTGTAGTGGTATAGGTATGAGGTGATGAGAGCCTGCATCAGGATAGTAGTAGTAGAGAAAAATATTAGAGGAAAGATAGTAAAGGAAAGAAGACCACATATAGGAAAGATGGTATGAAGGTAGAAATGACAGGACTTAGCATCTGATTGGATTTGGAAGAGAGTGAGAGAATGAGGAGTAGAGGATGACACCAAGGTTTCTGGACTAAGTGACTAGGAGGATGGTGGTACCAGCTATAGTCATAAGGAAGTTAGGAAGGGGAAGGGTTTGGGGAGAAAGATATTGAATTCAGTTTTGATATGTTAAGTTTAAGAGGGCTATGTTAGGTACACAATACACAGTAGTAAATGACCATAGTAATCCAGTGTTTCATAAACCCAAAGATCCAAGTTTTTGGGGTAAGAACTGAACATTTGACAAAATTTACTAGGAAAAGTATAAAGCAGTTTGGTAGAACTTAGTCACAGACCAACATCTCACACCCAAGATAAGGTCAAAATGGATAAATGCTTTAAATATAAAGGGTGATATCATAAGTAAATTAGGGGAGCATGTACCTGTCAGATCTATAGACAAGGGGAGGATTTATGAGCAAAGAAGAGATAGAGAGGATTTTGTTATTGTTCAGTCATTTCAGTCATGTCTGATTCATTATGACCCCATATGGGGTTTTCTTGGTGAGGCTACTAGAGTGGTTTGCCATTTCTTTCCCCACCTCATTTTACAGATGAGGAAATTTAGGCAACAGGGTTAAATTACTTGCCCAGTGTAACACATTAAGTGTCTGAAGCCAAATTTGAACTCAGGTATTCCTGACTACAAGCCTATAGCTCTATCCACTGCATCATCTAACTGTCCCTATAGAAAGGATTACAGAAAGTAAAATAGATCATTTTGATTACATTAAATTAAAAAAGACTTTTATACAAACAAAACTAATGCAGCCCAAATTAGAAAGAAAACAGGAAACTGGGGAAAATTTTACATGGTTTCTTTGATAAAGGTCTAATTTATCAAATATATAGATAACTGAGTCAAATTTATAAAAATAAGACCCATTCACCATTGATATATGGTCAAATGATATAAACAGGATTTTTCAGAAGAAATAAAAACTCTCAATAATGTGAGATTTTCCCCAGCCTTTAGTTATAAGAGATTTACCATAGTTATAAGTGATTTAATTAAGATAATAATCAATATATTAACTAAAAATTGTTCTTTATTATATTATAGATATTATTTTATTACAATTGTGGTCAATAGGTTAAGTCTCTCTTCTGACTAACTTTCCAATGTCAAGCACTAAGTAATATCACAAGATACAGTAGTCAGCAATACTATATTTTAGAAACCACGAGTGACATGCTTGACTCAAGGAGTTCACACAGCTCACCAGTGTCATGCTTGAATAATAGGAGGGGGTCATGCACCAAGGCTATGACCTACTCTGTTGTCATCATAAGACTTTGATAAGAGTGTTGGAAAATGCTGACATTATGGTCACTAGGCAGTTTCCCATATTTCCTAAGAATATGCTTTAATTTTAGAAGTACAACTAATTAAGATTAATACGATGTTATATGAGTGTAACTTTTGGAAGGGTATATAAACCCATGGATTTTGTAACTTTGGGTCTTTCAGGTCCAACCCCTGGATGACCAGCTTTATTGGGGGACTAAACCTCTCTTAATAAACCTATTTACTTCAGCCTGGAAACTGTTCTTTCTGTTCCTCCGTCCGACTTAGAAATTTTCCCGACAATAGTCACAAGAAAAAATGCTCTGAATCACTATTGATTGGAAAAATGCAAATTAAAACAACGCTGAGATATTACTTCACACCTATCAAATTGTCTAACATGACAGAATAGGATAATGACAAGTGCTCCATCAATTGGAGAATAGCTGAACAAGTTGTGGCATATGATTGTGATGGAATATTATAGTGCTATAAGAAATGACAAGCAGGATCATTTCAGAAAAATCTGGGAAGAGTTTTATGAACTGATGTAAAGTAAAATGAGCAGAACCAGAACATTGTCCACAGTAACAGCAGTAGTGTAAGGAAGATTAATTGTGAAAGACTTTGCTACTCTGATCAAGACAATGATCCAAGAAAATTCCAAAGACCCATGATGAAAAATACTATACACCTCCAGAGAGAACTAACGAACCCTGAATGCAGATTAAAGCTTTTTAAAACTTTATTTTTATTGCTTTATTTTGCTTGTGTTTTCTTTTGTAATATGGCTGTGAGAAACAGGTGCAGATCACTTCCTCAAAATAAGTTCTTTCAGAGGCACCTTTTGTATGACAAAAGATTTTATTGCATTCTCATGAGAATGGGGCACCCACAGTAAAGCCAATCAGTGAGTACCAATGCTGAAAGCAACCATCTCGAATTTATCCTACACCCTGCAGCAATCAGTCCCTTCCCTGAGCCACCATAGGTTGCTAGGCACAGGTTCACAATCTTCCCAGAAGAATTCTAGCTAAATCCTCCTTGATATGTTACCCCTCCCATACACATACACCTTCATGCAACCCATGAGCAAAAATGGGGTGGAGATTTTTAGACGGGGGAGGAGAAGTTAATATTAATAAGTCTATTAAGCAAATGTAGTAGAGACTAGGGTTAACCTTTTACCTACTTTCTCTAGGACACCAGTGAGAGACAGCTCAAACTGGTTTCTATCTCTAGCTCTGAAAACTTACTTTTCTCTTTCTTGAGTTGACATAATTCACTAGATAATATTGTCTGCTGTTCTCTATACAAGCATGCTTCCCTTGAGAAAATTTCCATATGTATCAAGCTATTCTGAGAGGATTCCACCATGTATCAAACCATCACCATTTCTCACAATGGCTAATAGGAAAATATGTTTTGCACAACTTCACATGTATAATCAATATCAAATTGCCTTCTCAAAAAGGGGAAAGAATTGGGAAGAAAAGAGTGAATTTAGAAATCAAAAAAAATTTTTAAATGGTTGTTAAAAATATTTTTACATGTAATTGGTAAATATTTAACAAAACAAATAATTAAAAAGATAAATTAAAAAATAAAGACATAGTAAAAAGTCCATGAGAAACTGAGTTCAAAATGTCCAATAGGCAGTTGGAAATTATATACTGGAGATTACAAAGGAGTTTAAGGCTGAACAAATAAATCTGAGAATCATTAGCATAAAGATGGTAGTTGAATCCACAGTAGCTGAAGAGATCACCAAGTTAAATAGTATAGAGGTAGATGAAAAGAAGGGCAGTTAGATGACACAGTAGATAGAGGGCTGGGCATGGAGTCAAGAGGACTTATCTTCCTGAATTCAAATCCAACCTCAGATACTTAACCAGTTGTGTGATCCTGGGCAAGTCACTTAACCCTGTTCGCCTTGGTTTTCCTCATCTGTCAAATGAGCTGGAGGAGAAAATGGCAAACCACTCCAGTATCTTTGCCAGGGAAACCACAAATGGGATCACAAAGTGTCAGACGTGACTGAAAAATGATTGAACAACAATAAAAAGGAGAGAAGAGGTCCAGGACAGAACCTTGGGGATCCCTACCATTAAGGGGTATGCCATGGAAGACTTGAGTTCTTATCAACAGTAACTAGAGGGTTTGAGTTCTTATCAACTAACACTATCAGTAGAAACCTAAGTAAATAGTAGCCAGAGAGTAGTCATTTTGGATGACAGGAAACAGAAACTGTACCTAGAAATCAGACTTTAAAACAAAGAGATATCCTAAATAGAGAAACCCTTGGGGTCTGGCAAGTTTAAACATGTTTTAGGAACATGCACAGAAGGACCAAATGTGTCCTTAAGTTTACCTTATGACATTTAAACCCCCAAAACATACCCCTAGTGAGAAAGGTACCTGCTTTAGGGGACCTCTTAAGACCCCAAGAATTCCAAAATAGGATATGAACCTCCCACAAGGAGGAGATTAAGATAATGAGGAAATAACCTACATTTTTCACTATAAATATAACCATTTTCATCTCCCTATTCAAGACATCTTTTCCTTTTTTTTCTCTTTGGTGTTCTCCCTGTGGCCTCACAGTTTTGTTTTTTTTTTTAGTGAGGCAATTGGGGTTAAGTGACTTGCCCAGGGTCACACAGCTAGTAAGTGTTAAGTGTCTGAGGCCGGATTTGAACTCAGGTACTCCTGATTCCAGGGCCGGTGCTCTATCCACTGCGCCACCTAGCTGCCCCTCACAGTCTTTTAATAAAACTTAGAAACTGAGTCACTGAGTCTTGTAATTCTTTGGGATGCCTCACGATCAATTCAATCCATCCCTACATCAGATGGGACCTTACAGGTCACTTAGTGTCATTTTACAGATAAGGAAACTGGGACCCAGGTACATGAAATGAATTCTTTATCAAGAAAGCAAACCATTTGACAAGGAAACAGATTTCTCAAAAGTTTTAAACTAAAAAATGTGATAGATTGTGAAGAGGTGGCTGCTGTGAGCTGAGATGATAGCTCAAAACTCTTTATACTTGTGAATTACCACACCTTCTGGGCTATAATTGGTTGGAGCAGACTCTTAGATGCTTGTGACTAGTATGTGAGATCATTAAATATTTGTGGAGGTGGGTGGAGAGCTATTGTTTGGTTTGAAAAAAATAATGCTGAGATGATCACTTAATATTTATGAGTGAGTTTTCATAAGAATATCAAGAACTTTGAAATGGCTCAGCTGTTTTAGACACAAGTTATATATAGAAGAACAAATGTAATAGTTTTGTAAAGACAATACCATAGAATATTACTTCATATGGCTACTCATCATATCTTTTTTTTCTTTCCTTTTTTTTTTTAGGCAATGGGGGTTAAGTGACTTGCCCAGGGTCACACAGCTAGTAAGTGTCAAGTGTCTGAGGCCAGATTTGAACTCGGGTACTCCTGAATCCAAGGTCGGTGCTTCAACCACTGAGCCATCTAGCTGCCCCATATCTTTTTTTTTCTAATTGGAAGAAAGCATTTTCTTTATTGAATTCAATTAAACATGCATTTATTAAGCGCCAATTCTACAGCAAACAATCAATAGGCATTTATTAGTTCCTTACTTAATCAGGCAGTAAGCCCTATACAAATGTTACCTATTATTTTTATTATTATCACTTATGAGTAGGAATTAAGATACTCCTCCCTTGAAGGAGAGAGATACTTAATAAGAAGACTGCTGGTTTGAAAGATTCCCTGAGATATGGATGAATTATGCATGGACTTCCAAGGATTCCATTTTACTGATTCTCTCACCTTGTGATTGGGGATGTTGGCCTACAGGATACTTAAGGACAGGGAGGGACCTTTTGGATTCTACTTCCTGTGGCAAAGAAAGGGGGAGGAGAAATCTATTAGCACCTACCCCAATAGATAAAAGGGTGGATCACTCTGGATGTGGTTGACTCAGGCAAGTCTTAGGATTTAGAGGTAGAAGGGGTCCCAGAATTCATAGAGTATAAATAACCCTTCTGTTTAACAGATAAAGAAAGGTCAATCTAAGTTAAACAACTGTCCTCATTAGATTGTGAGCTCCTTGTGAGCAGGGACTTTTTTTTTTTGCCTTCTTGTTGACTGACAATTGACTTGCTCAAGGTCTGAAAAAGGGGTGTGATCAGACATTAGAGAAAAGGGAATTAATAGAGAATAAATTAAAATGCTCAATATGTTTATATTTATGGCTGGGATTAATTGAGAGATCTCTTTAATGATATAATTTTCCCCTTTGCTGATGAATAATTTCCCTATGTATATTTGCATACTTGACTATTTGATGAATCAAATAGTCATTTTATTAGTGTGAGCACTTCATCTCAGACCCAACTTTTCACACAAAAACCTGGAAATGATTGTGTGATGTTTGAGTGGGAAGATGTCAGAAAGAAGTAATCTCTTCCACGGTGAGCTAAGAAAGAGAACCCTAGGATTTAGGGAAAGGTGATAGCATCTCCATAACTAAAGGCAGCACCAATTAGAGACATGGTAGACCTTGCTAATAGAAAAAAAGAGCATGAGGTTATGGAATACAACCCAAGTTCCCACAAGAATCTTTAGCCAATTCATCTCTTAGTACAGCACTTAAGTGTATGAAGATAAATGTGTTATGAATAACTACTGGTTGTTTTTTTGCCACTCTTACAATTCTATTATTTGGCATTTCCAATAGCAAAAGTAAATCCTTTTTTGCAATCTCACTCTATTTATATTAAGGAAAATGAACTTGAAAATACAATAGCATATAAATTACGTCTTTGCCTCACAAATGATTAAAACAAAAAAAAGACAAGTCCATAGTTTTATGAAGACAACTATATGGAACATTGTGCCCCTCAAAAGAACTACTAAGGCCTTTTTGCCAGATGAAGAGAGATGTTATCCTCACTCATAGACTTCAATCAATTCAATCAAAAGCCAAAGAAGTCAGTGCAGGAATATTAAGAGGTTTGAAATAATTATCTAATGCTTCCTGCAAACCCTCTAGACAGGCTATGGCTCAGTATTTCTCATAAAGAGACTTCCCCCAACCCTCACCCTGCACCATGATCTTACTGTATATTTGGCATAGGAAAATGGAAAGCTGATTTGTCATAGGTTTTTGCCATTGTGGCTAATAAACAATACTCTGTGTTAAAAAAAAATGATGAGCCACATATTTAGGAGTGAAATCAAACTTCATAGCTGGCAAAAAAAAAAACAACCCTCCTTTTTCCTTTCTTTTTTAGAAAAGAGGAACTATGGGTATGGAATATTGCATATGTTATCAGACTCAGTTGATGTGTTGGTTAGTTTCATTGAGCTGCTTCCTCCCCCCATTCCTTTCTTTCTTATTTCCTACAAGTAATGGCTCCCTAGATAAGAATGGAGAAAGAATCTTTGTGGAAAATAAGGTTATGTAAAAAATAAAATATATAAACATATATTTCTAAATTGTATGCTTTGTTGGGGGTGGAGGCAGGGCCTCCAGATGATTTAAATCTCCTACAGATGCTCCTCACTTCAGAGACTGCCAGTATGCTGACTGGCAGGAATATCTATCTGAAATTAGACCTGTGTTCAAATCCTGACATTGTTACTGACTATCTTGATAATGATGGCCTTAAAAAACTACTTCCCAGTTCATCTTAATCTCTTCTCAATATTGAGAATTCTTCACTCTACTTCAGCTATCCCCATGGATGGTCAAACCCTTGATTTCATTATTACCTACAAGTAATTACCTTTCATAACCTGGCCCCCTGCCTACTTTTCCAGTCTTTTTATATTTTCTGACTTTGTATATTTTCACTGGCTCTTACCCAAATTTGGAATTTTATCTCCTTGTTTCCACCTCTTGTCTTCCTCAGCTTTCTTTAAGTCTCTGCTAAAATTCTACCTCCTATAAGAAGCCATTCCCTGTCAGCCTTAATGCTAGGGCCTTCTCTCAGTGATAATCTCCAATTTATCTGGCATACATCTTAATTGTATATATTTTGCATGCTGTCTTTATCATTAGACTATGAGCCCCTTGAGAATAGGGCAGTTTTTAACCTTTCTTTATATTCCCAGGCCTTAACACAATACCTGGTATGTAGTAATCCCTCAAGAAATATGTATTAATTTGACAAAGGTTCTACCTCCACAACCTCCTGACCTTCCAATTGTCCCCTTGTTTTATCCCCTCTAAACCTATTCTTTATTCTCGTTACAACCTTCAGTCACTCCCTAGTCTCCCAAGTTATCATGTAAATTTCTTTTGGTTCTGCTTTTTTGTTCTGTTGGCTTTGCTCTGCTTCAGTTCACACAAGTCATTCCAACTATCTCTGAATTCTTCATGTTCATCACATCTTTCCTTTTAAAAGGTTTTATTGATGTTCTTGTCTTTTCTTTTTTTATATCACTTTCAATTACCAATGAGTAACCTCCCAACTTCCTCCATTGAACCCTTCTTTGTAATAAATAAGTACTGTCAAACAAAACAAATCAATACATGGGCCTTGACTCACAATAAATACCTGATTCTGCATCTAAAGTACCATGAGGTAGGAGACACAGTTCACCATATTCTCCCGAAGTCATTATTATTGACTACATCAATCAGAGCCAAGAAGTCTTTCAGTGCAATAAGGTTTTCTCCCAGTTCCCACAATTGAATAAAGTTTTTTCACAAGACAGAAATTGAATAGAAAGGGAACTGAGATAGATTCAGAATTGAGTCACAAGATAGAATCAGTGTGGTTCACTCAATTCCCACATCTCCCTTGTTTAAGAATTAATCTTCTGGGGCAGCTAGGTGGTGCAGTGAATAGAACACCAACCCTGGATTCAAGAGCACCTGAGTTCAAATCCAGCCTCAGATACTTGACATTTACTAGCTGTGTGACCCTAGGCAAGTCACTTAACCCCAATTGCCTCACTCCCCAGAAAAAGAATTAATCATCTATTTATAGGTATGAAAAGAATATGATCTGTTTCTCTTAATTTTTTATGGTATGATATTTAATATTCAGGTCTCATATTATTTTGAGATTTATTGTGGAATAAGATATCCAGTGCTGTTTGTTATCTAGTTTTCCCAGCAGTTCTTATTAAATAGGGAGTTTTTCCCTAAGTAATTCATCAGGTTTATCAAATGCTGGGATATAAAATTTTATCATTTATGATTCTCCCTTTTTAAGTCTGTTCCATTGACCTGCTTTTCTATTTTTTAAAACTGTACCATATGATTTTTGATGATTAAGCAGGTTTATAATATAATTTGAGGTCTGAAAGTGCTCTTTCCCTTTCATTCCTACCCTTTGTCCAATTATTTCTCTTAATATTCTAGATATGTTTTGTTTCCCCAAATGAATTTTGTTATTATTTTGTTGGGCTTTCAAATTTTATAGTTAATTTATAGTTAAATTGATGCAGTATTAAATCTGTAAATTAACTTTGGTTACACTGTCATTTAGAAATAGTAGCATAACCCAGTTATGCCCATTGAACAGTCTTCTAGCTATTAAGTTATTCTTTGTTAAAGGAGTATTTTGTAATTGAATCCATACAAATATTGAGAGAGATTTACTAGGTTGACTAGAAAAATTTTATTCATTTTGTATAGGATTTCTTTTTTTAGTACCGCCTTTTGGACTCTATTGTTATTATACAGAAATGTTGATTTTTGTGGGTTTAATTTGTAGCCTTCGACTTTACTAGAGCTATTAATACTCTATTGGGGGCAGCAAGGTGGCACAGTGGATAAAGCATGGGCCCTGGATTCAGGAGGACCTGAGTTCAAATCCAGCCTCAGACTCTTGACACTTACTAGCTGTGTGACCCTGGGTAAGTCACTTAACCCCATTGCCCCACAAAAAAGAAAAAAGAAAAAAAATACTCTATTAGGGTTGTTTTTTTTTTTTTTTGCAGATTCACAGGGATTTTCTAAATAAACTATCATGTCAATAACAAATAGATATAATTGCATCTCCTCTTTGCCTCCTTTTATATCATTAATCTCTTTAGCTTGTCTTATTGCTATTATCAGCATTTCTAGAAGTATATAAAATAATAGTGGGAAGAGGGTGCTTCAAGTATATTCCCATTGAACGTGATGCCTACTTTTAGTTTTAAATGGATTTTTTCAGAATATTAAAAAAATCCCTCTATGCCTCTACTTTGTAGGGTTTTTTTTTAAGCATAAATGAGTTCTTCACTTTGTCAAAATCTTTCTAGTATTTTTTTATCCATTATCCAGATGGCCTGGGAGAACTAGGGTGGGTGTGGACATCAGGATTTTGTTGAAATTAGAGGGTGGTGATAGCACTTCTACTTGCTCATCAGGAAGAAATAACTGAGTTTAGCATAAAGTTTAGAAGAATAATTAGTTCCAATAGGAAGCTACCAGATGGCTTCCTCCCCAATCCAATTCTACCTCTTCCCTTAAGACCTGGTCCCTTCCCATCTTTCCCAGAAACAGTCTTACAATATCCTGGGGTCTTTCTCTTCTCCTCACAAGGTGGGATCTTGTGTCCTGAACTCTACTCCTTACCCAATTTAATTTATATTACAAAGTTGATTAAAGGTTACCTTTTGTCCTGCCACCCTCAGGTGCTTTTTGTGGGGCTTGACTCAGAGGGCAGAATTGCTAGTTATAGTTTTATACAGTAATCCATATCTGAACAATAGTGTCAGACTCTGGGCAGTTACTGAAAGTCAAACCACTGTGTATCATACTTCCCTGGGGCAACCTCCTATCTCAGTGCTTAAATGTTGCATCTTCTAGGGGAATCCCTATTGTCTATTTGAAGTATTCTGGATCCAAATTCCTAAAATTGTAGCTCACTAGCTCCAACCAGGGGCAGGTAGGTGGTGCCATGGATAGAGTGCCAGGCCTGGAGTCAGTAAAACTCATCTTCCTGAGCTCAAATCTGGTCTCAGATGCTTGCTAGCTGTGTGACCCAGGGAAAGTCACTTAACCCTCTTGGCCTCAGTTTCCTCATCTGTCAAATGAGTTGGAGAAGGAAATGGCAAACCACCCGGCATCTTTGCTAAGAAAACCCCAAATGGGGACATGAAGAGTTGGACTCAACTAAAACAATTGAACAAAAACCCACACCGACTTATTTACTTTTCTTTCCTTTTTTTTTTGTGGGGCAATTGGGGTTAAGTGACTTGCCCAAGGTCACACAGCTAGTAAGTGTTAAGTGTCTGAGGTCAGATTTGAACTCAGCTCCTTCTGAATCCAGGGTCAGCGCTCTATCCACTGAGCCACCTAGCTGCCCCCAAACTCATTTACTTTTAGCAATCAGCCAGAGGACAGAACCAGCTCAAAGCAAAGGTATTTACTGAAATGGAAAACATGAACAGTAGTAACAACTAAATGTTCCTCCTGCTAAGCTTGCCAACAAATATATGAAGCATTGGTAGGAAGAGTGAGCATTCATATAGAGAAAATTAGTAGGGAGGCACACCCAAAGGGAATACATGTGACCCAGGGAACTAACCCACACCTCTGAGACTATAGGATCTTGATGGCCTAATATTCTTTGTTTGTATCTTCTGACAGGGCAATGAGGGTTAAGTGACTTGCCCAAGGTCACACAGCTAGTAAGTGTCAAGTGCCTGAGGCCAGATTTGAACTCAGGTCCTCCTGAATCCAGGGCCAGTGCTTTATCCACTGTGCCACCTACCTTCCCCTAATATTCTTTCTCTTCTCTTGGCATCCTTATAATGCTCTCTGTGGGCACAGGGCCTCTGCTGGGCAGGTCACTTTACTGAATTCCCTTTGCTTGTTGGACTTTCTGGGCCTGCTTTCTACTGGATATAGTGTCTCTTAATGGGTGAGTTGTTCCTCTCCAAGTTTCTGTTGCTAATGAGGAAGGGGGAATGAAAAATAAATCCTCTCTACCTGGCCGTACTTTGGAAGAGGAACAACAGAGATGATTAAGACCAATTTTCTCTCAAGAATTAGGTTCTTCCTCTATAGTTGTCATTCTTATTGTTAGAGATGACTATTACAAATGTCAGAAGTATACTATCCTTACCAACTTCAGAGATGGCAAAAAAGGCTACCGAGGGCATGACTGATTGTTCTAGCTGCAGCCACTTTAAAATTCCATCATATTAGGAGACAGCTAAGTAGCAAAGTGGATTAAGCACCAGCCCTGGATTCAGGAGGACCTGAGTGCAAATCTGGCCTCAGACACTTGACACTAGCTATGTGACCTTGGGCAAGTCACTTAACTCTCATTGCCCCCCCCCCAATTCCATCATGTTGATTGAAGAACTTCTGTATACATCCTAAATTTCTTTATGCTACCTTTATAGATTGTAAATGGGTCACTTTGAGTTTCCCAGCCACTGTAGTCTTCCAATAGGTCCCTCAAGGGACTGACAGACTGGTATGAGCTATTTGTGGTCTTACGCTTTTCACAAAGTCTGAATGCCATTACTCCTAACCTAAGGAGGCAAATTTTTAACATTTCATGTTCTCTGATAATGATCCTTACATTATTCAATCCCATTAAGTGTCCTGGAGAGATTCATTTGGTCAAGGGTTTCTTGATTAACTCTCAGCTAAAAAAAAATAATAATAATAATAATTAACATTTATATGATATTTTAAGATTTACATATCACTTTACATATATTATCTATTTAAATCACTATACTTCACTACATCTTATTAACCATACCAAAAGGTCCATTCAAAGCAGTGAATGGTACCCAAAGATCCAAGGTCCTGACCGAAGGTGATGATCAACAAATCAGATTTCTTCAATTTCTCTCAAATTTACCCTGACTATGCAAATGAATGGAAGGTGCTATATACAGACAATTATATCCCTTCACCTCTTCAAAAAATGTATTCAGCACTATATCTGGGAAGTCACCAAATCCCTCTCTGAACCATCCCCACTGAAAAACATTCTCTTATGCAGGACAATTCTGAGTGTGAAATTTTTGTAATATTTTCTGTAGCCAACACCCAGGCTCTTCTCAGAATTCTCACTGTACTGATAAGCATCCTGTTAATTGGATCAATGCAAACAATGATTCAACAAAATGTTGCTGAAAATCTTTCCCTTTAGAGCTATTACCAGAACACCTAAAAAGTTCAATAGCTACGTGTTAACTATCACTCTATTTGTCTAAAACAGTTTCAGATTTTCTATTTTTCTGCATGACTTATTTGTAAGCCAGATAACAAATTGTTGAAGTGCAGACCTCCTACCCTGGAGGACTTCGGTGAAATCTCTGCATGTCGAACTTGGCTTGTACCATTTGGAGCAGAAAATGTGGTTTAATCATGTCCCACAGCTTTGACTTTGACATTTCTCAGTGTGCACTGCAGGCAACACACAGGGACTATTCCAGGAATCCTACGTGTGCCGAGTTAAGCTGATGAGTTATGACGGCAACGGTTGTAACCATCTGATTTATAATAGTTTTGCTAAGACTTGCTCCTCTCCGTATTTCCCACATCACAGAAAGAGGTGAACTACATGGTGAGATCTCCCTCCATTGGTGAAAGGAAACCTGGGATCTGTTACAGCTTTGATGATAGACCTTTTCTAAAGCAGAGAACAGCTTTCTGAAATGTGGGCCTCCCGTGGGGATTTATTTCTGTGAAATCCTTGTGTGCTAAATTTGGCTCATTCACTTTGGAACAAAGGTTATTCAGGGCACATGTCCTGCTTCTTAGCATAGACAGAGAATATAGATGGCCCACAATACCTCTTGTCATTTGCATAAATCAACTTAAGCTCTTTCTCTAATGTGTGATAGTATTTTTTTTTTAAAGCTATGGAACTGAGTAGGAGCTTCAGTGAAAGTTCTTCATGTTTTTGCTCATCTTTTTCAATTAGGAATGAATCAGAAAGCACAGAGGTCATGTACATTTCTGGTTCATGGCATTAATATTCTTGTGATATTTACTTCTATTGCTATCATTTGTGCTGTCCTGAACTGATGGATGAATGGGTGGATTTTATGGAGGCAGAAAGCAGGTCAACAAGAGGCTGATAAGACAAAAAACAAACAAACAAACAAACAAACAAACCCCCCCCCCCCAAATCACCCTAGCTCTCAGAGGACATCTATTCAAATCTTACCTCTGACCTTGTATGACCTTGGGAAAGTCACTTAACCTCTCTGGGCCTGTTTCCTCATCTGAAAAATGACAAGTTTAGACTAAATAGACCTGAAGTCCTTTCTTTAGGTTGATGATTTGTAGAAGGCATGCTAGGTATTTATTTCCCCACTATGGGGACACTACTGAAGGACACATAAGTTAAGCTGGACAATGCTTAGAGGCAATCTGGCAGAAGGGATAGAATTCAGGACTTAAGAATTGGGATAGCTGAATTTTTATTGGATAGAAGCAATATGGCATGCTGGGAAGAGTTGCAAACAGAGTTGAAAGGCCTGGGTTCAAATCCTCTCTGTGACGCTTACTAGCTGTGTGACTATGGTCAAGTCATGCCTTTCTCTGAGCCTCAGTTTCCTTCTCTATAAAATAAGGATGATAATAATATTACTAGTGCTTAATTTACAAATGTTTTCAAGGTCAAATGAAATGGTATATGGAATTTTGTAAATTCTGGAGTGCAGTATAAAAATTAGTTATTGGTTATTAATCATTGTTAGGTTTCTGGCTTGGAAATCTTTACATGATGAATTTGGCTCATAAAATTTGAAGCAGAAAATGTGGTTCAATAACACTCCAGGGTTTTTCCTTTGCCATTTTTTGTGTGTCATACAGGGAACATGCAGATATTATTTTAGGAATATTCAAAAATTCAAGAAATCTGGGTTCAAATTTGGCTGGGCAAGTATTGAATTTAGTTTAATTTCTTCATATGTAAAATGAAGGTAATAGTATTGATGCTATCTACCTCAAAGGTAGATAGGAACCTTATTAAATTCTGATCCCATTAGCTTCCCATTCAGTTAATGAGATAGAAGGTAATAGTAGGGGGAAGCTAGATGGCGCAGTGGATAAAACATGGGCCCTGGATTCAGGAGGACCTGAGTTCAAATCTGACCTCAGACACTTGACACTTACTAGCTGTGTGACCCTGGGCAAGTCACTTAACCCTCATTGCCCCACAAAAACAAACAAATAAAACAAAAAACTTGTGATATTCTTATAAACCAGGAAACCATATTTTTGAGGCATAGACCTTTTATGGCAAAAATCTCAGTATTTTGAACTTGGCTTCAACAGTTTGAAACCTAACATAGCAATAGATTCTTCTGTACTTCATAGGACTTCAGTGTGAAATTCTTATAACCACACCCATAGACTATCCAAGAATTTTCACCATATTTCCTTAACCTAGTGAGCATTTGGTCATAGAATGTTTGCTTGTTCATATTGTAGCACCACTTCTGGGGTCATTCCCCCAGCTTGTACTTACACTTGTGATTTGGGGTCTCCAAAGAGCAGCTGATGACTCCTAGGATTCTAGTAGCCTCTCTAGCCCTCCTTGTGGTAGTTGAATACTTCAAAGGTACTTCACCTCCCCTCTCTCAAGGCTCCCATTTTCCCTCTTCGTCTGACACTATCCCCACCCTAGAAAAATCACTTTCTCTTCCTCTCTTTGAGCTCTCCAGACAGACAAGTTGTGGTGTGCCTGGCTTTAACTGAAAAATATAGAGCAGTAAGCTCTATTGATCTGCATTTCTTAGGGTATTATGTATAAGTCCCCATCTAAAATGGGTGAGATGATCTTGACTTCTAAAGACTTTTCAGATGTACATTTATGATCCTAGGATCTCTATAATGCTTTCTAATTCAAGGGTCAGCAAACTTTTTCTCTAAAGTTCCAGATAGTAAATATTTTAGGTTTTGTGAGTCAAGAGGCAAAATTCTGTCTATTATATAGTTATAGAAAAAGAAGGAAAATACTTTTTATTGACAACATTCAAAATATAATAATAATTTATATATACGTATATATATATATATATATGTATACACACACAACATTTGGTAATACAGAACTGAGAAGATTGGAATTCTTTTTGGGGGATAATATTTCACTTAATTGGGATTAAAGTTAATGTTCCCTATCATTAAAATTGGTTGTGAAATGTCCATATGTTTATGCTACTCTGTAATGAGATTTTTTTTTGTATTTCATCTTTGAAAATGTCTTTTCACACAGATAGGTACGGCCAAATGCTCATATTAATCCATGAACATATGATTTTAATTGAGTCAAGTGGATATTGTTGTTGTTCAGTCATTTTTCATTTACATTGGATTCTCTGTGACCCCATTTGGGGTTTTCTTGGCAAAGTTACTGAAGTAGTTTTGCCATTTCCTTCCCCAGTTGCATTTTACAGATGAGGAAACTGAAGCAAACAGGGGTAAGTGACTTGCCCAACATCACACAGCTAGTAAGCATCTGAAGTCAGATTTGAATTCAGGAAGATGAGTCTTCCTGACTCCAGGCCTGATGCTCTATCTACTGGATCACCTACCTACCCCTAAATGGATAATAGTCTTAAATAAATTTATTTTCTCTGGATACATTTCTTTTCGCTACTACAATCAAAGATGATTGAATTGACTCACTGTTATTAGTAAATTACTTTCCTTGCTGGGCTAACAAATGAGTTACTTAGAAATTTAATTTGGTTGTGGTCTTATTTTCATTTTAAATTTTTGTCAAGAAATTCTGCTGTGATGAAATATTGTTTTATATATTTTTAAAAAACTTTTCTGTCTGTTGCTTTTCTGAGTTAGAAATAGTGAGGGGTGCTTAGTCTGGTAGTGTCTCATACTTGTCTTCTTTTAGACAGCTATAGTGTCGCTGCATAATAAACAAAATGCTCTCCCTGGGTGGGTGGGGCAGCATCCCCATTATCATTCTCAGCAAACATAGACAGCTAAAATCTCTCCTGCATCAGTCCTGGGTAGCTTCCAACCCCTGCCCAATTATGGTAGCAGCAGAGGAGGCAGGGATGGCTGCTATTGTCCAGGAGCTGTGCCTGTCTTTCTCCTTTAGATTACAGTTGCCCAGGGATGGCTAGATGGCGCAGTGGATAGAGCACCGGCCCTGGAGTCAGGAGTACCTGAGTTCAAATCCGGCCTCAGACACTTAACACTTACTAACTATGTGACCCTGGGCAAGTCACTTAACCCCAATTGCCTCACTTAAAAAAAAAAAAAGATTACAGTTGCCCTTAGTTGAAGCTGTTGGGGTCAGAGGCTGTGGAGCTGGGGTTTCGGGTAAAGAAGCAGTAGCCTCTCTTTGGCCCTCACCTCCTCTCTTTCAAGGCTCCCCTTTTCCCTCTTTGTCTGACGTTATCTCCTCTCTAGAAAAATCACTTTCTCTTCCTCTCTCTCTTTGGGCTCTCCAGATAGACACACTGTGGTGAGCCTGGCTTTAACTGTAAATGTCTGTAACTGTAACTTAGGATAACTCATATTGTCTCTGTTTTGTTTTGTTTTGTGGGGCAATGAGGGTTAAGTGACTTGCCCAGGGTCATACAACTAGTAAGTGTCAAATATCTGATGCCAGATTTGAACTCAGGTCCTCCTGAATCCAGGATCAGGGCTTTAATCCACTGTACCACCTAGCTGCCCCCTCATATTGTCTCTGTGTTTTCTCATATGTAAAATACAGGGACTAATTAAATGAACTCTGAGGGCAGCTAGGTTATTCAATGGATAGACTACTGGGCCTAGAGTCAGGAAGACTCTTCTTCCTGAGTTCAAATCTGGCCTCAGACACTTACTAGCTATGTGGCAAGTCACTTAACCCTGTTTACCTCAGTTTCCTGATCTATAAAAATGAGCCAGAGAAGGAAATGGCAAAACAGTACAGTATCTTTGCCAAGAAAACCCCAAATGGGATCATGAATAGTCATACACAACTGAAAATTATACAACAACAAAAAAGGTCCCTATGAGAGGCAACTTGGCAGAGTGGAGAGAGCAGTGAACTTGGAGTCAGAAAGACCAAAATTTGAATCCAGGCTCAGACACTAACAAGTAACTGTACTTCTCTCAGCCGCAATTTCCTCATCTGTAAAATGGGAATAATAAGAATGCCTACTTCAGAGAGTTGTGAGATTCAAGTGAGAAAATGTATATGTAACGTACTTTGCAGAACTTAAAGTCAGTCAAGTCAGTCAGCTAGCATTTAAGAGTCTATTATAGGAATACTATTGTGCTGTAAGAAATGGTGAACAGGCAGATTTCACAGAAACCTGGACTGAACTGATGCTGAGTGAGATAAACAGAACCAGAAGAACATTGTACACAGTATCAACAACATTGTGTGTTGATCAACTGTGATAGACTTAACTCTTCTCAGCAATACAATGGTCCAAGATAGTTCCAAAGGACACTTGATGGAAAAATGCTTTCCAAATCCAGAAAAGAAGAACTGTGGGAACTAGATGCAGATTGAACCCATATTATTTCTAGGCTTTTTTGTTTTTCTTTTTTGAGGTTTTTCCCTTTTGCTCTGATTCTTCTTTCACGGCATGACTAATGCAGAAATATGTTTAATGTGATTGTACATATATAACATATAATAGATTGCTTATTGTCTTGGGGAGGGGAGGGAGAAAAATTTGAAACTAGAAATCTTATAAAAATAAATGTTGAAAACTATCTCTACATGTAACTAGAAAATAATAAAATACTTTAATGATTAAAAAAGAAAAAAAGAAAGAAAAAAGTCTATTATATGGGCAGCTAGGTGGAGCAGTGGATAGAGCATCGCCCCTGGAGTCAGATGGACTTGAGCTCAAATCTGACCTCAGACACTTACTAGCTGTGTGACCCTGGGCAAGTCATTTAACCCTGATTGCCTTAGAAAAAAGAGCCTATTATGTTCAGGCACTGTACTAAGTGCTGGGGATAAAAAGAAAGCCAGGAAACAGTCCCTCCTCTCAAGGAGCTCATAGTCTAATGGAGGAGTAAGATATATATGAATAAATTGGAGATAGTCTTAAAGGGAGGGCATTAAGATTAAGGAATCATAAATAAATGTTAGTTATTATTAAATATATAATAATATAATACTGTATAATAAATATTTATTAAATGCCCACTAAGTGAAGAAGATACCCAGACTAAAGGGAAATGATGATGATGGAGTTGAATCCAAGGAGTGCAACTGGTGGGAAATGGAGAGCTGGCTGGGTTTTTGAGCCCTTTCTCCCTTGGGAGGAGTTTTAACTCTACCCTGTAGACAGCCAGTGAAAGAGGCAGAGGAAACTGAGGGTACTGATGAGGTCTGAGTACCAAAGCTAATGAAATGTGTGGTGTTTCTATAAAAGTTTTTAAGAGAAGATATCTATATACTGTTAGACCTCAAAATAAGTTGAAGCACTTAAAGATACAAAAAAAAACCCAATGGGCATAGTTAGAAACCTATGGCTTAAAAATCAGGGAAAACATTTCTCATAAAGGAACTAACAGTAGGAATTCCACCTCTTTGGAACTCAATGAGTACTGAAAAAGGGACTGGCCTGACCACAGGCAATTGTGTCTTATTCTATGTCCAAGCCCTCTTTTTGAGGAGCTTCAAAAAAGCAAGTACATTTTTCCCTGTGGCTACTTCATTTTGTGATCCCTTGCAAAATCAGCCAGGGTGGATGTAACATCTGCCAATACATAGCAATGGAGGAAAAAATAAAAACCAGCATTTAAAAAAAGAATGATGATTATCCCAGAGTCCCAGTCAATAATCTCTAGGTGCCATTCATGGAAAATTGGCATAAGTAATTATAGTGAGAATAAGTATGGTAATAACATAAATGACTCCATTTTACTTTAAGCTTCCTTTTTGTTATTGAGATATTTTGATTGGTTGTTTTGCTGTTAGACTATTTTCCCATAAGTTAACTTTCAATTATAGGATAAGCATGTTTATTGTTGGGTAAACAACATGTGTGTGCTTCATAAAAATGGATAAATATATGTGAACCTCCAGATAGGATAGAGCACCAATGAGAAAATATTGTAAACAAATTTATCAATAGCTTATGTAATTACCTTCCCATCCAATAACAGTAGACAAATTAGGCAATAAAACACCAATAAGAACTTGAGTGTTACTAGCTGATGCCTTTAGTTAAAGCAATAAAAGCTGGCTAGACATCCCAATCATCAGCCTGCTCTTGACAGGACAGACTTCTGCACTCCCTGAGCTTGAAACTCAAACCTCCTATATTCCTTTGAGGTCAGTGCTATTGATGGAGACTTTCCAGACATCTATCTCAGAGGGAGACACGTGGCTTCTGGCTTGTTCACAGTGGAGTTAGTGTTTGTATTGTCAAAGGATAACTGTGTACATTAAGTTAACAAGTTTATGTACATTGATGAGTGTAAGTTTGATTTAGTGTTCTGAAATACTAGTCAGCATATGTAATGGTTAAAAAGCTTCATGCATGCACCATACATTGCAATAGTACATGAAACAGACATAATAGTGCCCAGCATCACTTCAAAGGCTGCTTCAGGATTACTTAACTAAACTACATGCAAGACACATTATATGCTCATCTCACAGTAGCACCTGACTTCTAAGGTTGATATAAGATTCTCATATCGATGTTTACATATTATTGAGAATTTTATCTTATTGGTAAGCTTTTCTTCTGAATAATAGAAAAAGGTGCTTCTCTTTGGGTGGGATACTTTGCATATTATATTTACATAAAATGTATGTTTTATACACACTATGTAAAATCATACTATGCATACTTCTATTTATCAGTTCTTTCTCTGGAGGTGGATAACATCTTCCTTTCAAGGTCATCTGTAGTTGATTTGAGTATTTATAATACTCAAAATAACTTAGTCATTCACAGTTATTCTTTGAACAATATTGCTGTTACTGTATACAACATTCTCTTGGTTCTGCACATTTCATTCTTCATTATTTCATGTCTTTCCATGTTTTTCTAAAATTAACCTGTTCATCATTTCTTATAGCCCAGTAGTATTCCATTACAGTCATATTCTACAACTTATTTAGCCATTCCCAAATTGATGGGCATCCCCTCAACTTCCAGTTCTTTGCCACCACAAAGAGCTGCTATAACTATTTTAGAACATACAAAGTCATTTCCTTTTTCTTTGATAACCTTGGGAAATAGACCTAATAGTGGTATACACAGTTTTATAACTCTTTGGGCATAATTTTAGATTTCTTTCCAAAATGGTTAATCAGTTTACAGTTCAACCAACAGTGTATTAGTGTTTAAATTTTTCCACATCCCCTACAGTATTTGTCATTTTTTCACTAATCTGATAGGTATGAGATGATATTTCAAAGTTGTTTTAATTTGAATTTCTCTAATCAATAATGATTTAGAGCATTTTTACATGACTATATATAGCTTTGATTTCTTAACAGATACTTTAAAAAGGTTGTTGAATTGAATTGAATGCAAAAGTCCTATAATAAGATAAACCATAGGACAGAACTCTAAATTTACCTTTAAAAATTTTTCCTTTACTGTTTCTTTGTCACACTCTCCATTTTGCCAATGATTGAACATTTGGATAATTTGTAAGTGACACAACACCAATGGAGGTTTTTTTTTTTTGTTTCTAATAATGAAGCTCTGACTGGGATTAAAAAGAATGCTTGATATAGTCATATTATTCTCTTGTTTTATTCCTTCTCTAGTAGAGAACTGGGTGGGGAACTGGAGCAGAAGCTAGTCACACTGTTCTTTACTTCCATCTTCCTGGCACTTTGGCAGACCACTTGGGCAGCTGCTTTTAGAAGTGTCATTTCCCCTCTCCTTGCCAAATGTGTGATTTTAGGTATTTTTTCAGTATGTCTATGTATTAAAATCTGATTGGCCACTCTGCTTACTTGACTGTTAGTAGTGAGATTGGGAACTGAGGGAAGACAATACATTGGGAGGGAAGTGGATTTCAAGTAGTGGTGTTGGTCCCTCTGTAACCCAAATTACTATTGCCAGAATGAGATTTTTAGCTGGTGGTGGGTGTTCAAGAAACCAACCACCAAGAGAGACAATATTTTATTTGAGAGAAAGGGAACAATCCCTAGTAAATGATACTTATACAAAAGCAAGCCCAGAAACCAAAGAGGGTGAATAAAACACAAGATATCCTTTATTTTGACCCTCTTCCCTGAAACCTACACTGGGCTTGAAGAAGATCTGAATGGGATTGGGAGAAAGTAGCATGAGCCAGTTCCAGTTGGTCCCCAGCTCAGTGGCTGATAGCTCTGCCAGTGGGATTTGCCTATGCCACCTGGTGGTTACATAAGCCTTTACTATTATCTCCTCTACTAAACAGTAGTATGCTGTTAAAATAATATTGATGATGAGACTGCTGTGGTGGCTGGTCAATAAAGATGAGTAGCTGACATTTACATAGCACTTTTTGTATATTTTCTCTTTTGCTGTTCACTGCAACCCTCTGAGGTGTTTTGTTTGTTTTTGTCATTTTACTAATAAGGAAACTGAGGTTCAGATATGTTAAATGACTTGGCCAGGCAGGGTCAGAGACTGGATGTAAACTTTATCCTTACTTGAATCCAGAGTATTAAGTAGGATGGGGCAGCCAGAGCTTCATTCCAGGAGCTATGTGGAGAAGGAGATATCTCTTTCTCCTGTTGTACTTCAAAGTATGTGCCTTAATTAGTACTTTTGTTTTTCCTTTAAGAGCACTTCCAGATCTCCAGTCACTGATTCCTCCTTCAGGTTTAAAGTTGCTACCACCTTTGTTGGATTTCTTGTTGCTAAAATGTCATAGGGAAAGACACAGTTTCATCTCACATTCCTTTGTCCTCAGTTCCCTTAAAAGCCCTCACAATACAATGGCTTTCATACTTCTACTTAAGAACAGTTTTCTACTATGTACTACTCATCAATGTGCTGGAGCCAGTTTGAACTAGCTTCTGAGATCCTGTCGTTAGGTGTTCAGTATGAACATTTACACCTTGAAATTTGGCAAATAACCCTCTCCCAAACTCCTCCAAACACATTTAGAAAATGTGATATTCTAAATCCTGATTGCTCAGAATCCAAGAAAAAGGCCACAGTGAGTCATTTGCCAGCTCAGGATTGCATGGGAAGACAAACATAGAGGTCTATGGACACTAGGGATGGGATCTGTCCAGGGGTGACTGGGTGGAGCATTGTAGCACCCAGGGAATGAAAGAAGACAGAAAGCTGTACTCCTGGGCAAAACAAAGTCCCAGATTCATGCTGGATGTAGGAAGAGGTGCTAACTATCAGCTTTGTTGTTAATTACCTGATTTGGGGGTCACAGATCCAGTGCAGACTAAGGAGGGAACCTGAAACCGTTCTGGGGTGAGGAGGAGTTACAGACCATGGACTGTATACTGAGAGAAAAAAGTTCAGAAGCAAACAGTAGCTATGTGACACTGTCCCCAGGAGTAAAGCATGGTCTCAGTCGAATTTTAGCTCAGTCTGAAGACTGCGGAGGAATAACTAGAGCAGGAATCCCAGACCAAAGGAAGTTTATAGTCTGGTCACTCTGAAACAGCAGAGTTTTCCAGAGGACTGAGAGGGATTAAGTTCAATAGCAGACCACTGAAGCTTCAAAGGAGACAAGCACAGGCCTGTTGCTCAGACTCAGCAACTTGTAGAGCCCAGACGAGGGAGATAACAATCAGACTTTTCCCTGAATCAGACAACTTTGAAAGAATCAAAAGATTGCAGATTCTCAGCCTGAGCTGTCTCTGAGATCCTGGAATAACATGGCACTCAACATCCTAAGAAAGTAGCAATAGCAAAATCTCAGACATTCCCACCAGAAATGTGCAGAGTCCTGCACTAATATCAAATTCAAAATAAGGGAGTAGGCAGGAAGAATGAGAAACAATGAAAAAGAATCCCACCATGTAACAATGGTTATGGTGACAGGAATATTCAAGACACAGAAGAGAATTACTTCAAGGCAAAGCGTTAGAGAAAAACACAGCTTGGGCACAAATTCAACTAGAATTCCTAAAAGAGATAAATCAAGAGTTTAAAAAAAGTTAAAATTCTTTTATAAATGAACTTAGGGGGCAGCTTGGTGGCACAGTGGATAGAGCACCGGCCCTGGAGTCAGGAGGACCTGAGTTCAAATCCGACCTCAGACAGTTAACCCTTACCAGCTGTGTGACCCTGGGCAAGTCACTTAACCCCAATTGCCTCACTAAAAATACAATAACAACAAAAAATAAATGAACTTAGAATATTAGAAGAAAAATGGAAAAAAAATAAGAATTAGAAGAGAATATATTGCCACAAGGAGTGTAAAACTTTGCCCAAGAAAGAAACTCCCATAAAATTAAATGGACCAAGTAAAAGCTAACAACTCCATGAGACAAGACAACAAGAAATATTCAAAGTCAAAATATTGAAGAAAATGAAAGGCATTTCAAAGTAAAAACAACTGACCTAGAAAACATATTGAAAAAAAAAAAGGAAAGAATCATTGGACCATTTGAATACCATGACCAAAAAATGATCCTAGAGATCATATTTCAACAAATAATAAAAGAAATGCCAAATGTCTTAGAACCAGAAGGCAAAGTAGAAATATAAAGAATCTATTATTTACCTCCTCAAAGAACACCCAAATGAAAACTCCTAGGAACAAGAATTTCCAGGTCAAAGAAAATATGATAAGAAGCCAGAAAGAAAGAACTCAAATACAGAGGAGCCATACTAAAGATCACACATGATTTAGCAGCCACCATTATAAAAGAATGGAGAGATTAGATTATGATATTCCATAAGGCAAGGGATATAGGATTATAATCAAGAATAACACATCCAGCAGAACTAAGTATAATACGAAAGGGGAAAAAATGGAACTTTAACTAGAGGACTTCCAATCAATCCTGATGAAAAGACATAGTAACATAGAAACTTTGAAATGTAAACATAGGAGTCAAGAGAAACATTAAAAAGGTAAACATGCATGAACAATTATAAGCAACTAAACAAGGATAAACTACTCACATTCTAATATAGGTAGATGCTACATGTATCCCATCTAAACCCTACTATCATCAGGGGTCATAAAGAGAGTCTAATTAGACAGAAGGCCTGAGAGTGTGGCAGTTAGGTGATGCAATGGATAAAGGGCTGGGCCTGGAGTCAGGAAAACCTGAATTAAAATCTGGTATTAGACACTACTAGCTGTGTGACCTTGGGCACATCACTTAACTCCTGTCTGCCCCAGTTTCTTCAACTATTAAATGGGGATAATAGTAACATCTATCCTACAGGATTGTTGTGAGTACTGAATGAGATATTTGTAAAATGAGTAGCACAGTGTATGACACAGAGTCGGTGCTTAATAAATGCTTCTTCCCTCTCCTGTTCCCTCTTCCCCCTTGCCCCATTATGTCTTGATAATTGTAAAAGAGAATAAAAAGGGGAGGGAAGAAGAGAAATAGAGTAGGGAGGGGAAAACAGAGAGTAGGGTTAGGGGAAATTGCTTCACATAGTCTGAGTGCATAAATAGAAGTCTATCCAAACAAGGAGGGGGTGGGTCAAATGAAGAGAAGTAGTAGGGGAGACAGGTGACACAAATTTTACTCTCATCTGAACTGGTCAAAGGAAGGAAGAATACACAAACATACACACACACAGAGTTGACTATAGAAATAAATTTCATACAACAGGAAAATAGAAGAAAAAGGGAAGAAAGGGGAAGGGAGAATTAGAGGGAGGGTAAATTAAGGAGGGATTAGTACTAAAAAACAAACTCTAAGGATGTATAAGAATATTTTAAATTTACTTTATTTTTTGTTACATTTTAAGTTCTGAACTGTTTCCCTCCTTCTTTCCCTCTCCAGCCCACACTAGAGAAGGCTAACACACACACACACACACACACACACACACACACACGCATGACACATACTTCTATTTACCAGTTATTTCTCTGGAGGTATATATTATCTTCCTTCATAGGTCCTTTGTAGTTGATTTGGATATTTATGATACTCAGAATAGCTTAGTTGTTTACAGTTATTCCTTGAACAATATTGCTCTTATTTTGCACAACATTCTCTTGTTTTTGCTCAATTCACTCCTCATTATTTCATGCAAGTCTCTATGTTTTTCTAAAATCAACTTGCTCATCATTTCTCACAGGACAGTAGTATTCCATCATACAAAAATATTTGTAAAACTTCTTGTAGCTTCAAAGAATCAAAAACTAAAGGCACATCCATTGATTGGGGAATGACTGACCAAATTAAGGTATTATAAGTGTGGTAGAGTATTATTGTGCTGTAAGAAATGATGAAGGGGATTGTTTCAGAGAAACCTGGGAAGATGTCTATGAATTGGTGCAGAGTGAAGTAAGTAGAACCAAGAGAACAATTCATACAAAGACAACAATATCATAAAGTCAAATGACTTTGAAAGTCATAGGAACTCTGATCAGTACAAAGAGCAACCATGATTCCAGGAGACTAATGATGAAACATGCTACAACCTCCTGAGAGAAATGAAAGTTTTAAGAATACAAAATGAGACATAGATATGTACATACTAAATATGTGTGTATATGTATGTATATATATAGTATGTGTATATGTATATACACACATATACATATATATACATATGCATATATATGTGTGTATATATATATATATATATATATATATATATATATCTCCATTGTGGAAATTTGTTGTGCTTGACTATATGTGCTTGTAACAAGAGTTTTGTTTTTCTTTCTTTCTCGGGTTTGGGGAAAGGGGAGAGAAGGATAGAAAGCAGATTTTGCTAATTGAGAAAACAAAATCTAAAGTAAAAAACAGTAATAGGGAACTTTGGAAGGGGGAAACTTTCAGAGGAAGGAAAAAGCACTTTCTTTTGGGCATATTAAACTTGACTCCTCTATGACATCCAGTTCAAGATGTCTAAAAGGCAATGTAGATCTGGAACCCAGGAGAGATATTAGGGCTAAATATACAGTTCTGGGAATAATTTTCATAGAGTTGATAATTGAACTCACGGGAACTGAGAAAACCACCAAGAACTAGGGTGAACAGGGTGAAGAGAAGAGGACCCATTGCAGAGCTCATGGTTAGTGGCTATGATCTGCATAAAGATCCAGAAAAGGATATTGAGAAGGAATTGTCAGACAGGTAGGAAGAAGCCCAAGAGAGAGCAGTATTATTAAAGCTTAAATAGTAGAGATTACCAGGGAGAAAAGCATGCTTGACGGGGTCAAATGGTATAGAATATTCAGGAAGGATGAGCTATGAGAAAAGGCTATTAGATTTGGTGATTTAGAGATCATTGATAATTTTGAAGAGAGTAGTTCCAATTGTATAATGAGGTTGGAAGCCAGATTATAGAGGATTTAGAAGTGAGTGAGGGAAGAGGAAGTACACAGAGGCAAGTAGTTTTAGATGGCTTTCTTAAGGGGTTTAACCAAGAAGGGGAGGGAAGATATAGCATGGTAGTTATCAGGGATGGTTGGATCATGTAAAGGGTTTTAGGGACTAGGGAAACATACACAAGTTTGTAGACAGCAAGGAAGGAACCAGTAGATTAGAAGATGGTAGGGATCATAATGGGGTCAATCTGCTGGAGAAAATGGGACAAGTTCTAAGGTGCATGTAGAAAGGTTTGCCTTGGCAAGGACAAGGGTCATCTCTTCATGTCAGATAGAGGTACAGAAGATAGGAGGGGAGAATTTCTGAGTGATATGAGATAAGGAGGAAAGGATAAAAGAAAATTCCCTGAAAGATGGCCTCCATTGATTGGAGGTCCAGTGAACTTGCTAGAGGCCTTCCTCTAAAGCTTGCTTTCTTTCCTTCTTTCCTTCCTTCTTTCTTCCTTCCTTCCTTCCTTCCTTCCTTCCTTCCTTTCTTTCTTTCTTTCTTTCTTTCTTTCTTTCTTTCTTTCTTTCTTTCTTTCTTTCTTTCTTTCTTTCTTTCTTTCTTTCTTTCTTCCTTCCTTCCTTCCTTCCTTCCTTCCTTCCTTCCTTCCTTCCTTTCTTTCTTTTGGTTAGTTTGTTTTCACAATCCATGGATACTGGGGCAGCTAGGTGGTATAGTGGATAGCGTACTGGCCCTGGAGTTAGGAGGACCTGAGTTCAAATCTGACCTCAGATACTTGACGCTTAGTATCTGTGTGACCCCGAACAAGTCACTTAACCCTGATTGGCTCACAAACCCCCAAAATAACAACCCCTAAACAATCCCATCCCTTCTTTGTCTAACTACCCAACTCTCTTTTCAATCATATACCTTCAGGATGATTTTCCTGCTACTTTTTATACACAGATCATCATGCTATATACTATTTACACTTATTACTCTTTGGATCACCCCTCATTTAGATTTTTCAGATACTGTAATATGCTATGATCTATACTTATCTAATATCACTAGAAAAATTGGTATAAAATGAGTTTTTATTTCAGGGAGAAGTTTGAGATTGTTGAAAATGTCACACAATGTCCTACACACAACAGTAATTCATAAAGACCATCTGCAAAAGGGGTGACTGGAAGAAGAGGCAGCAAGAAAATCTCAAGTCTTTGAAGTTTTGAGGCAGGTAAACTGTAGTATTGCTATTACTCTAGGTCCTAACACCAAATGTATCATTGTTTCTGTGAGAAAATATTTTCTGGATTTCACCTGGGGTACCAGGAATACACCCTAGACCTTTTTTTTTTTTTTAAGTGAGGCAATTGGGGTTAAGTGACTTGCCCAGGGTCACACAGCTAGTAAGTGTTATGTGTCTGAGGCCAGATTTGAACTCAGGTACTCCTGACTCCAGAGCCAGTGCTCTATCCACTGCGCCATCTAGCTGCCCCTACACCTTAGACCTTTAATAGCTTCCAGATGATTCCCTTTCCTTAAAAGGCAACAGGAGTTCTTCTTACTCTGATGGGGGAGTAAGTGGGTAACAGACAGACTCTTGTGGTTCCCACTGGCACTATCTTTTAAAAACATAGTTATTATTTATGTCTTTTAATTTCTTACCTTCATTTCTTAACATATATCCTTTGTCCCCTCCCTCCCCAGTGAGTCATATGGTGTAACAAAGAACAAGAGAAAAAAAGAAATCAGCACAATTAACCAACAAAGAAAGTTTGACTGTGGGTTATGACCCCATATGGGGTTGCATAACTGAATTTGGGGGCTGTGAAAAGTTTGGCAACAGTAAAAGGTTATGTATACCTATTTTATATATCTATATACCTGGAGTCACATAAAAATTTCTTGGGGGGAAAAGGGATCCTGAGTGGAAAAAGTTTAAGAAGCCCTGGTATATACAACATTGCACACTCATAGTTACTGATCTTCCCAGTGGCACCATTAAAGATTCTTTCAGGGGTTGAGGTGTGGGGTGAGGTTAGGGCTTCAGAGCATCTTCTAGGAGACTTCCAGGGGTTCAGGACTCTTATAAGTTTGGAAACATAGGGAAACATTCAAGACAGAAAAATCCATGGTGGCTGAAAAAAATACACACACATACACACATACATACATACATACATACACATATCATATATGCATGCACTCTATCTATCTATCTATCTATCTATCTATCTATCTATCTATCTATCTCTATCTCTATCTCTATCTCTATCTCTATCTCTATCTCTATCTCTATCTCTATCTCTATCTCTATCTCTATCTCTATCTCTATCTCTATCTCTATCTCTATCTCTATCTCTATCTCTATCTCTATCTCTATCTCTATCTCTATCTCTATCTCTATTCTTTGGGGCTATACTAAAGCAGGACTACAGGGCAAGAACTCCAGAAACACTCACTAGGAAGTAGCAGTAGCTCTAGTAGTCCCATAATTTTGAGGGGATGGGAATTGTCTGACACAGCAGGGTTCATAATGAATAATTTTAAAATTGAATCTTTGTAAATAAAAATAAAGTGAAAAACAATATGCTTCAGTCTGCACTCAGTTCTCTCTTTGAAGGTAGATAGCATTTTTCTTCATGAATTCTTTGGAATTGTTTTGGATCTTTGTAGCTAAGTCTTTCACAGTTGATCATCACAGAGGATGCCCTATATTCAGTGTAGAAGACTTTGAAAGGAGTAGGAAGGAGTAAATTGTTCCAGTTTCTGAGAAGGGCAGGAATACTTGTACTAGGGAAGGTGCAGTTTCTAAGGGTTGACCACAAGATGGTGCAAAAAAGACACAAAAGAACATGAAGATTAGGAGATTGTCTAATCCTACTTCTTGATTTTACAGATGAGGAATATTAGGCCCAGAGATGATAAATATCTTGCCCCAAGGTCACACAATTTATAAAGGGCAGAGCCTGGACACAAACTGAGGTCTTTTGACTTCAAATCCACAATGATATAAGATTTTATTTGTAGGCTGATTTCTATTTTTTGAAGCAATCGGTATCCCGCCCTCCTGCCCCATTCCTGATATTTTCTGTTTACTTCAAATGCATATATGTATACATACATATACATGTACAAAGATAAGTAAACGTGCACACAGATAAGTAAATAGTACATATGGTACATATAAACAGTAAATCTAGAAATAATTCTAAATATTACTATATATACATTAACCATATACATATAACTATATGTTTACATATAACCACATGTATAACACATATTTATATATAAATTACTATTTAAATATAACTATATATTTATATATAAATGACTATCTAAACATAATTATATATAAACAAATAGTAAAAATGTACATGTATGTCGGTATATATGTATGTATATACACATATGTATATATAATTATAAAATGCTGGATAAATGAGGGAGAAAGGTGCATGTTGGTTTCTCTAATAGAAAACAAACTTCTTGAAGGGAGGGTCTTTTGTCTTTGTATTGGCATCCAATGCCTGGCTCATGGGTAGGATTGAAACTGGATCTTCAAATTCATTAGTATACAGGTAACTTCTAGGTGAGGGAACTTCCTTTAGCAATGCAAATCATCATTTTCTCTGTGATTTATATAGTCTTAGAGGGTTGCACAGGGCACTGAGAAGTTAAGTAATTTATTTGTACAAGTGTAAAATGTGAGATGTTGAACCCACATCTTCTTGGCTTCAGAGTAAACTTCCTAACTACTATATCATACGGCTGTTTCCCCCCCTACTATATTGATGGTGCTTAAAAATATTTGTTAAATTTAATTGAATTAAAAGCACTTTTACATACAGTACTCCATTTGGTCTTCACAATGACATTGTGAAATAAAAATTTTACAGACGAGGAAGTTGAAGCACAAAGAGATCAAGGGCCTACCTAACCCAAAGTTACACAATTAGTGACAGAGCTGAGCCAAGTCTCCTGACTGGTAGTCCTATGCTCTTACTAAAAGAATAGGAAAGGCTAAGTGGAGCTGAGGTGGTGGTGGTGGTGGTCTAAACATGCAAACCACCGAGTTCTTTGGGGTTCTTTAATTTCTATGGAAACCTTCTCTATCTCCAAAAATGATGTATAGTTCATAGACAAGACAGGCAGATGAAGGATGTCTACCTTTTAGTTTCTTATTTGCCTCTGTACTACCCACCCACCACGAGAATAAAAGTTGCTGAATAGTTGACATTTTAAGCCTTAACTTTGTAACAGTTCTTCCTCTTTCATGTTTTCTTTTTGTTATGGCAACTTTGCAACAGATTCCAAGAAATGGAGACTTTAATAGGTGTGGGTTACTCTGACTGCTCTATCTTTGCCCTCTTCTCTCCTCTGACACTGCCAGCACCTTAGCCCTCCAGGTTTATCACCTTAGATCTGGATCATTGATTGCAATAGCCTGCCTGTTGATCTCCCTGATTCATCTCTTCTTACTCTAGTCCATCCTCTGCTTTACTGTCAAAATGATCTTCCTAAAATGCAGTTCTGATCACATTATCCTCCTACTGATGAGAATCATTTGTTCCAAAGGCAATGAAGGTGACTGAAGCAAGTGCTGTGGAGCACTTAAAGCTTGGTCAGATGTGGAAGACAACAAGGTCATCCATGGCATCCCAGGCCATTGCCAGTGGTCCTGACTTTTGTCTTGCCACTGGATTTAGATGATTTTGGAAGAGAGAGTGAGGCAGATGACTTTGTGCAATTCTGCCTTACTTAAATCCTGTTCACATAGAAGTCAAGACATCACCCTGTGATGCCATTGGTCCTCTTTGAAAGTGAAGGATGAATAACAACCACTCAATAAAGAACAACCCAATAAATTCCAGTGGCTCCCTTTTACCTCTAGGATCAAATATAAAATCTTGTTTGTGTGTGCACACCCAGGGCAACGAGGGTCAAATGACTTTCCCAAGGTCACACAGCTAGTAAATGTCAAGTGTCTGAGGCCAAATTTGAACTCAGGTCCTCCTGAATCTAGAGATGGTGCTTATTCCACTGGACCACGCAGCTGCCCCCTCTTTCTACCTTTTCAATCTTTTTTTTTTTTTTGGGCAGGGCAATGAGGGTTAAGTGCTTTATCCACCTAGCTGTTCCCCTTTTCAATCTTCTTACACCTTATGCCCTGTCACATACTCTATGATTCAGTGACACTGGCCTCCTTACTATTCTTCCAGAAGACATTCTGTCACCTTACATGAATGTTTTCATTGGCTGCCTGCCAAGTCTAGAACTCTATCCTTCATCATCTTCATCTCTTGGCTTTGAGTATCATCTTAAATTCCACCTTCTGCAAGAAGCCTTTCCTAGTTTTTAATCTTCGAGATATTCTTCTGAAATTACCCTCTCCCCTCCTATATCTCTTCTTTGTACATAGTTATTTGCATGTTATCCTCCTGATTAGACTGTGAGCTTCTTGAAAGCTTGGTTGTAGTTGTTGTTTGTTTGCCTTTCTTTGTATCCCCAGTGCTTAACGTGGTACTGGGCACATAGAAAGTGCTTAATAAATACTAGTTAACTGACTGACTCATGAAAAATATGTAAAGTGTCTTATTTGGTCCATCTAGCTCAGGATTGCATCTCTGACAGTTGTACTGAGTGATATTTTGTGGAAGAACATGGTTGACCTTGGTTGAGGTGTTCAACCTTGAAGGTTAGGAGACTATACCAAAACGTACTATATTTCCTTAATGATTCATTAGGAATCTGTTATGCATGACATGACTTTATCTTAACCTCTTTTTGAAGCTTTCTGCCTCTGCCAAACACAACGGTATTGAAGGGCTGTCGGGTCTCTTGGTATTCTGTGTAGAGTAGAGTAGAGATTGGCCTTAGAAAACAGTCAGTAAGGTGGCCAGAAGTGTTGCTCTCATTCTATTCATGGTCAATTCATGGTTGTTGGGCTGCTGTTGATTTTCCTGGGGGAACTGTTCTGATCGATTAATCACTAATCAACATTTCCTAAGTACCTACTGTGTGACCACTCATTGGAGACACAAAGATGCAAGTGAAAGTTTTTGCCTTCAAAGAGTTTACATTCCATTAGGAGGATACAAAATATTCACAGATAAGAAAATACAGGATACATATAGAATAAATATATAGCAGAGCATTCGGGGCATTTGGAAAAACAGAGCTGGAAACTGGAATGTGATATGAAGAATGACCAGTAGCCACCTGGACTGTCCCTACCTTCAGGGCAATAATTCTTTCATCCAGGTGAGGTGCTACTTTATCAGGTTGTATTAAATCCCTTAAGGGATTGAACTGGAAGGTGCATTTCTCTAAATATTTTGCCCTGCCTTCCTGGGAAGAGGACAGTAATTTGATCAGTTTATTACTCACTTGTTTGAGCACTAGCATGTTTGTTTTCTGTCTTAAGTGATAAAGTGTGGAGTTCGGCAGGCAAGGGAGTTAATTTTGCTCCCTAAATTTAGTACTTGATTTACTTGTTTCTTTCAGACCACTGAAAATGGTTGTGTCTTCTTTGAAGTTCACTCCACTGTCCAACTCAGCAATCAATTTATTTTTATTTTAGGCACAGCTTTTCTGGTGTTAACATCACGTCAACCCTATTACTACTCAAATGCCAAAGATAAAAAATGTACCCAAATTCTTAGTTTATAAAGACACTAAGATGTGTTCATTTTTTGTTAATAAGCATTTTAAAGCACTTACAGTGCCATACATTGTGCTTTCCGATATTATCTCCTTTGATCCTCACAACAACATTGCGAAGTAGGTGTTATTATGAACTCTATTTTACAATAGAGGAAACTGTGATTTGCCCTAGGTCATACAACTAGTAAGTACTGAGGTCATACTTAAATTCAGGACTTCCAGTCTCCAGGTCCAGTGTACACCTAGCACATTTTACGAAGCATTTTTTTTTTGTTTAAAAAATTTTACTTAGCATTTAAAAACAATTTTACATATAACAAAGTTTCATATATTTGCAAAAGACCACTCATTTTTATTGTTACAATAAAATGAATGTCAACTTTTTCAATCTGTCTCTCTGGCTATCAACTACGTGCCTTCCACATAGTGGGTGCTTAATAATGATGAGGAATGAATTGAAAATAACATTTTGGGCTCACAGACTAATTTTCTTTGTTTCTTTTCAAAAGCAGACTACGGTTTAGACAGGTTGTGTCTTTTTCCAAGGTCACAAATTCAGGTCTCCCAACTTTTATTCTAGTTTTCAATTAACCTGTCGAGTGGATTATTTAGTTCAGAAGAAAGGTCTATAGGAGACAAAGGAAGCATGATTAATGGGTTTTATAATTATGACTGTCTGGGGTTGCCAGTTATTCAGTATCTCCCACGCAGTCTGTAACATCATGGGGTTGCTTTCAAATGCAGGAAGCTGTGAACCATTAATTTACAAAGGTTAAAAAAAAAGTCCGACAGTGACCGCAGAGAAACTTTATATTTTTTTCTAGGCAGGCTGGATTTGGAGCCCTTAAATCTGAATTCGAATTCAGATTCTAGAGAGTGACCATAAGCAAGATTTCCTTAGACTTAAGAGCTCTTGCAGCTCCAAAATCTACGATTCTGTGACGACGGCCGGAGGTCCAAGCTCTTGAAGGAAAAACAGCACAATTGCTTCTTCAGGTGCAAACCTAATGAATGCCGTGGTCCTGAATCTTTGAAACTGTCAATGTTTGCACAACCTCCCCGACCCTTCCCGTTCAGTTTCTGTTTAAAAAAAAATTAATGTAATAGCGCTTGAAACCAATTTCGTTAAAGATTTCACTCTTCAGGGGGAAATTCCAGAACGTTGTGATCCTTTCCTTAAGGTCACTCACTCGCACTGCCCCCATCAGGTTGTCAGAATGGATTATCAAACGCAAGACAAAATTAAGCTCTGCCCGGGGACTGTGAAGTGAGGGTGACGTAGGTGTCGCCCCACCCACGCCCCATCCCGCAGATCCCAGGGAACTCCCGCATGTATGCGCGCGCAATCACCGGACCGAGGGAAGGAGGACTAGTGGGTCACCGAAGCGCGTGCACAAGAGCGCGTGCTCGCAAGAAAAGGGGAGGGGAGGGTGTTTGCCCGACGCTCCATGGCGGCTGGGCGGTGGTGGTGCGCGTGCCCGACGCCTTCCGTCTTCCCTTGGCCCTCACCCTAGTCGCACGCGCTGGACTCGCGTACTCTGCCCCCTCACGCGCCCTCGCCGCCCTCCTCTTCCCCCCGCCCCCGCGTCCAGTTTTTGTGCGCCGGTGCAGCAGGCATTGGGAACATCCGGGCACTTCCGTAGCAAAGCGGCCGTCCCAGGAGGCGCGCGTCGGCGGCGGCGGAGCTCCCCCATGGCCGAGGCGAGGAGGGGGGCGAGGCATTAAGGAGGAGCCCGCCCCCGGCAGGGTGGCTGTCCCTTCTCTCAGATTTCGGCTGCGGCGGCGCTCGTTTCTCTGCTCTGCCCTCCTCCCAGTCCCCGGCTCGGGCTCCGGCTCAGGAGATGCATCTCCACCAGGTCCTCACCGGGGCTGTCAATCCTGGGGACAACTGCTACTCCGTGGGCAGCGTCGGGGATGTCCCCTTCACGGTGAGCTGCGGCTGCGGCACGCGCGGAGGGGCGGGGGGTGGGGTGGGGGAGGCTAGGGCGGCCTCCTCCCCCACCCCGCACCCCAAGCTGGGCTGGGCGCAGACCCGGAGCGCCGCGGGGCACCGGCTCGGAGCGAGCTGGCGAGGGAGGGAGGCAGGGAGTGGAGTCCCGCCCGGCCCTGCGGAGGTGTGTGTGGGAAATACTCCCGGGGAGAGGGAGGAGGTGGAGGAGGACCACCGCAGCAGGACTGGACCAGAAGCTTCCTGACCCCGGGCCGTCCCTCGAGCCGGGGCAAGGGGCTGCTGCCGATGCCGTTGCTGCCGTTGCTGCCATCGCAGCCGCTGCCGGCGGTCGGGGCGGCGCCTCCCTCCCCCTTCCTCCTCCTCTCCCCCAGGGCATCAGTTTTGCTCCCCAAGGTGTGGGAGGGGAGGGTGTGTGAGAAACATTCTCCTGCCCACACCAGTGTGCACAGAGGTGCTGTAGGTAGATGCGGCTCTTCGCGGTTCGTTTATGCCGGGGGAGGGGAGGCAGGCGGGAGGGCGGTGCAGTCCATCCGCCGGCTGTAATTAAGCGCTCCCTATGGGCCATGTAAAGATTCGGCCTGGGTTCGAATCTTGGCCCTGACTTGGCCACCTGTGCGAGCTTGGCCACGGTCCTTCACGGCTATGGGCCCGCCTCCTCCACTATGATATGATATGTGATCTCTCCCATGTCTCTCCAAGCCTATCTGGGGCCCTCTGCCTCCCTTGAGATGTACAGAACTTTAATTATTAACTAAGGGATTAAAAACAAGCACCTACCCACGCTATGTACCCAAATGATTGAGGGGAAAAGAACATTGTCTTCAAGAACTCTTTCCCTCCCTCCTTCTCTCTCTCTCTCTCTCTCTCTCTCTCCCCCCCCTCCCTCCCTCCCTCTCTCCCTCTCCCCTTCCCCCCTTCCCTCCCTCTCCCTCTCCCCCTCCCCCTCCCCTTCCCCCTCCCTCTCCCTCTCCCCCTCCCCCCTCTTTCCCTCCCTCCCATCTATCTCCCCCCAACCCTTTCAGTCTCTGTGTGTCTCTTGCTCTCTCTCCCTCCCTCCCCCTTTCCTTCCTTCCTTTTTTTTTGGGGGGGGGCATTGCTTCAAAATTGGATGAAACCACTTAGATTCAGGGTGTCCTAAAAGTCTTGGTGCAATTTTAAGCCACTAAAGCTTATAGTCATAGATGGAAGCTAACAAAGCTTAAAACTGCACCAAGACTTTGGGACGGGCACCCTGTATTTTCTTTTGATTTAAAGATGCTACTTCTTGGATTAGGGCACAATAGGTGTATATTGTATGACAGTGGCATTATTTGAAAGTGTATCGGCCTATTGTGTACCTTATACTTCTTGAAATCTATTTAAAATCAATAGAATCATACTTTTTAAAAGCAGCATTATACTGCTATCCAATGAATTGTAAGAATAGGTTATTGGTTGTATAACATAGTCACATGAAACCATAAGGTCGCTTTTACCAGTAGTCTAATTTAAATCTGATTAACATAAGAGAATAGTTGACTTGCATTTTGTGGTAAATCTTTATTTATTTATTTACCAAATATCCATTATGAATTTGAATAAAATTGGAAATAACAGTGATTCTCTTCTGGCAGAGGGAAGCACTCTTTGATCTGGTGGTAGCTTTCAAACCGGATGTATGTAAAAACTGCAGAATCATTATGTGATACTGTTTTCATAGGATTGCATCTAGGTTTTTAAAGTTAGATAAAGCATTTTTCAAAAGTTTGTGTATATTTTGGCCATCTTTAATATTTTTTAGTTAGACTGAATTAGAAAAAATAATTATGAAAACTATATATACATGACTACTATTTATTTAGAAGATAGCTCTCATCATCAGTAACTTCACCCTTCACCTGTTTAGGGAGGCTTTGTACAGAAAATGCACATGTGTCTTAAGATTTATATATAATATTGTTAAGGTTTCTGTATATAGTGCTAAATAGATAGTCTTAAGACCATCAGGTGTCAGAGATGACTTGAGAAAGGAATTATTCCCAAACACATTGGAAGGGGCAGGCATCCCCCATCAATATGCAAGGCATGATAAACAATTATTACTGTATAATTAATTCTACCATTCTGGAATGCTTTTTCACTATCACAGTATTAATGACCAAGAAAGCAAAAAATAATGGTAATAGCAATAATACCTAACATTTATATCATGCTTTTGTGACTCATAACAACACTTGGAGGTAGATTCTATTATTATTCCTATTTTTCAGATGAGGAAACTGAGACAGATAGAAATTATGTCACTTGCTCAGGGTCACACAGCTAGTAAGTATCTGAGGCTAGATTTGAACTAGGTCTATCCACTGTGCCACTTAGCTGCCTCAAAGAAATGGGTGGTAAACTGACGTTTGACTTTTGGGTTGGCTCACAACCCAATTCTTGTACTCCTCTTTTCATATTGGATCTGTTGTACATGCCTGCCATTTTCATTTCTCCACCGATTTTAATGGGAGACCAAAGGAAAGAGAATTGAGGACAACCCCATAGAACATAAACTCCTTGATGGCAGGGAGTATGTCATTTTCTGTGACCTTACTATGTGGTGGCACAGTGGCTTGAGTATAGTAGGTGCTTAATAAGAATTAAATTAACAAATAACCCTGGGATTTAGAGTTCTCATTTTTAATTTACAACTATTAATTACAAATAAAACTCCAATCCCTTTTCTTCCCATGATTGCTGTTAATAGTGAACTTACTCAAGAAGACTGGTCTTGTGACTTGAAGTGTCATGTGTTAGGACTGAAGCAGCATGACTGTGGCTTGAGTTGTAGTTCTGAATGGAAAGCTTCCAATGTCTTACTTGCTGTTCTTTCTGTTTTAGTGTCATTTAATTGAGTTAGATCAGTTTTCTCAGCTTCCAGAAAGTTCTTTCATATTCAGTTTGAGCCTGTTTCATGGCAGCATAACAATTCAAGCAACATACTTTTATCTACAACTCTCTTTGAAAAAAAAATTGGCTATTTTCATGGATCCTGGGTCCAGTTGTACTACTTCTTGTTATTTCGTTGTTAGTCAGCATCCCTTTTGTTTCTGCCTTGTTCATGCCCTGTTGGTAGGATCATAGATGCAGAATTGCAACGGAATTTGCAGATCATCTAGGCCTATCTTCTCATTTTACAGATGAGGAAACTGAGGCATAGAGGTTAAGTGACTAAGTTCTGATAAGTAAGTATAAGCCAAAATTCAAGCCCAGGTTTGACTACAAATCCACAATCTTTTACATGATACCCTGCCGCCTTTTTTGATTACAGTCTTTCCTTTCTATATTTCTGTTCTCCCCATTGTCTTACTCATGGTCAGCAATAATTTATAGCTGACAGACTACTTTCTGATTTTTTTCTCCTTCATTTCAGTTTTCATCAAAACCAAAACTGTATCTTATGTTGATTTTTAACTGGCCTAGGCCACAGTCTCACCTAGAATACCCATTTTATTCTCAAGAGGTTCCTTTTTCTCTTTTGATCGTTATGATCTCAGAATACTAAGGAAAGGAGTGTTAAGTTAAGGAAACTTAGAGGAGGTCATGGGCTGCTAGGTGGTGCAGTGGATAGTACACTGAACTGTGAATCAGGAAGACTCCTCTTCATGAATTCAAATTCCTGGCACGTAACCATATAAATGCATATTCCTCCCTTCCTTTCTCTTAATCTAGTCTTGACACCAAGTCCAGTCGATTCTCTGCAGTTTTATTTAGGTTTGCCTCCCTTCCTACTTTTCTGTTTACTATTCTTCAACATAATTTCTAGAATTGTCCTGAAACATTTTTACTTCCATGAGAAACATATGTTTTCCTAATTAATTAATTAATTCTGCCTACCTTCAATGTCTTCTGACTTATTCTCCATCAGTTTTTGTTAATCACTTTTTCCAAGATCTGACTCAAAATTTATTCCTTCCAGGGGGCATCCTGATTCACTCTACAGCTTTTCTTTCAGCATTTATCAATTTACTTTCCACTCTAATAAAATCTCGAACTCTTGAGTTCTATTTTGGACCTTAAATATGTGTTTTTGGAAATTTGGGCAAATAACTGGATTGCAGCCTACTTTTAAATTATACAAAATAAGTTTTAGTAAGCAAAACTTACACAAAATAAGTTTATTAAGCAAATGAATGAAATTATATGATATGTGTTTAATTCACTGAAGAGAATGAGCTATATTTTTAAGCATCCAACCCAGTCACCAATGCTTACTTTGCCTATCACTCTGCTAGGCATTTTGAGGGATGTCTAAGGTATTCTTCCTCTTATCAAAGGACTTAAAGTCTTGTTAAGGAGAAAAAGACTTAACGTGGAACAACAACAGCATATAAGACTACATCGATTAGGTTGAAGTTTACAGGTGAAGGAAAACAATGACAGCTTGCTGTTAGACAGGGCAATTAGAGGATTTAAAGGATGGATACAATTTGTGTAGTGAAAAGGAGACAACATTCTAGGTTAGGCATGAGGCAAGAATGAGCATAGCCTACTCATGGAACAGTGATGAGACAGACTGAACTAGTTTGTTAGAATGTATATGGTAGGACTAGCGGGATATAAGGTTGATAGGTCTGGTGAATCCGGATTACATAGAGTCTTGAACTCTAGACTTAAGTTTGTACCTGATTTGATAGGGAATAAGGAATTATTGATGAATTTGAACAGAAGAATGACATGCTATTAACTTGTAAGGATGCATTAATAGTAGTGGGGTGACTTGGGGTGGGAGGAAGATAGAGCCAGAGTGACCAGCTTGGAAACTGTTGTTTGCTGAATTGTTTGCTGTCAAGCAATGACAGTGCATTTCTTTTTTGGGGCGGGGGGGGGGGGATGGACATATCGATTGGATATTTACTGAATGAATCTATATGGGCATGAAGCACATATTTAGATAGGATAATACATCATTACTGTTTCCCACAGTTTCAAACCCTAGACACACACATTTGATATTTTATTAAGTATCAGTCCTGAACTTACCTACTTTTGTCAAGGCCATGGCCATCCTTCCTTCCTGGCATGGAGTAAATAGAACACTGGGCCTGAGTTCAAATGTGGCTTTAAACATTTGCTAGCTGTGTGATCTTGGGCAAGTCACTTAACCTCTATCTGCCTCAGTTTCTTCAACTGTAGAATAGGGCCAATAGCACCTGCCTTCCAGTATTGTGAGAATCAACTGAGATAATGTTTAGTTTTTAGTAGTGCAATGTAATTTAGTAGTGCAAAGTAGTTTAGTAATTAGTAGTGCAATGCCTGGCACATAGTAGGCACTATATAAATGTTAGTTATCTTTATTTTTATTCAAGTTTATAACTTTGATATCATCATTGACTCCTTACTTTCCTCATTCTGTGTATCCAATTAATTGCTAAATCTTATCATTTATACCTTTGCATTGCTTTCCCTTTTATACTTATATAGCTACCCTAGTTCAGGCTCTCATCAGTTCTTACGTGAACTATTATAGTAGCCTCCTAATTGTTCTTCTGCCTCAATTCCCTCCCTTACACCAATCCATCTTCCGCATAGTTGCTAAAGTGATTTTCCGTAAGTATAGGTCTGACAAAGTCTTTTTCCACACTCAGTAAAGTCTAATGGCTTCATATTAGCTCTAGGATTAAATATCACTTTTCCTGTTTGGTATATAAATTCCTTTATATCTTAGTCTCCACCTACCTTTCTTCCCTTATTTGTACATTGTTCCCTTTGGTGAACATTAGGGTTCCAATTAAGCTACCCTTCTTGCTGTTCTTGCACATGACACCTCCATCTCTCATCTTAGTGTCTTTGCATTGGTTGTCATTCATGCCTACTCCCTCCTCATATATGTATCTTAGCAGCCATGGTTTCTTTTGAACAAACCTCATCTCAAACACTGTTCTACATGGAAGTCTTTTCTGTCCTATTTTGTCCTTCCTCCCTAGTTGCCTTCACTGCCCAAATTATCTTGTGTCTGTTTATTTGAATATATCTGTATTTTTACAGGGTGAATTCTCTGGCTAGTTTGAAAGCTTGAGAGCAGGGATTCTTGTTTTTGTCTTGATATTCTCAGTGTTAAACATAGTGCTCAGTATATAATAGGTGTTTAATTCTCCAGGATTGATTGATTGATCCATGATAAGGCCCCTTATAAACTTCTTCTTCTTCTTCTTCTTCTTTTTTTGGTGAGGCAGTTGGGGTTAAGTGACTTGCCCAGGGTTACACAGCTAGTAAGTCAAGTGTCTGAGGCCGCATTTGAACTCAGGTCCTCCTGAATCCAGGGCCAATGCTCTATCCACTGTGCCACCTAGCTGCGCCCCCCACCCCCCCAATAAACTTCTGGCTACATTATCAGCCCAGTTTTAGTTTAGTTACTGTGTGTTTCTGGAATCAACAAAACTACTTATCTTCAAAGGAATGATTCAGGTTTTACTAGTTCAGAATGACTTTTCCTCTATTTAGTCTAAATTAGGGAAATTTTACTATATGGAACTTTGTACTTGTGATAGAGGATAGAGAGCTAGAAGGGACCCTAGAGATAATTTTTTTTTTTAACAGCTGTCTCGTTGTGTTATTGCTGAATGAATGATGTGCCCTCAGATTATTAGTTTATCAAGGGCAAAAGTTATGCCTTTTTTCTTTTGTTTGCATAAACTGAATGCGTCTAAAGCCTTTGTCACTTAACCTTTTATTTTGCTTGAAAGGAGCTGTTTAATTTCTGTACACAACCTAATTTGTATGCTGTGAAAGGAAGAACAGAGACCATTGGTAAGTGAAGGGGTAGCAGAGTAGAAGGAAGATTTGCTTAAGATGGAGAATTAAAAATGTTTGTATGCTGAGAGTGAGGACCACTCTGTGTAAGACTTGGCCTAGGTATGCATGTAAGAATGGGGAAGTGGGAAGCTAGGGCCTCTGAAAACAATTACTGTCATCAGCATATCAACATGCAGTTGTCCTGGTAGCAACCAGCATGACGTCATGAAAAGCAAGTCATATTATACCAACTTAATTCCCTTCTATGAAAGAGAGTATAAGGCAGTATTGAAAAGGAGTTCATCTTGATGTTATCCTTGACTCTTCACAGCCTCCCACACCCTGCCTATCTAAGCCAGGGGACAGGAAACTCTGGCCATCTACTAAATCTGTCTCACCACTTGTTTTTGCTTGGCCTACAAGCGAAATATTTTTAGCTTTACATTAGTTTTTACATTTTTAAATGGTTGAAAAAAAATCTCATGATGTGAAAATTATATGAAACTTACATTTCATTGTTCATAAATAAAGTTTTATTGGAGTACAGCCACACTCATTTGTTTGTGTATTGTTGATGAGTGCCTTTGTGCTGATTCGTTGGTAAAGTTAAGCATTGCAATAGAGGCCACATATGGTGCTCTCATGGCTTTGGCTTTACATTGCTGGTGCTTAGCATGCTATAAATTGCTGTGACACAGTTGTAATTCAACAGTGTTTCTGGTACCATGCATATTGCCCTACTGTGACGTTTTGTATTTTTCTATGACCAGTGTATGTATACCTATCATTTTAAAAAGAAAAGAGAAAAGTAGACTTCAGATGTCATACTTTTAAGGCACAGTGGAATGTGGATTATTTTATCTAATTAGATGGCAAACCATTGTATTTATTATGTAATGACACCATAGCTGCATTAAAAAGGATACAATATATGTTGACCATAACAGATCATCACAGTCTTCTTAATCCACAGGAAAGCAATGATCAGAAAAATTAGAAAATATAGAACTGTCTCATTATAGTAGAATTTCTTGACAAAAAATGAAAGATGCAAATGAGACTGCAACCAAAGTAAGTTTGAATCGACTCATTTGTTAACTCAGCTAGGGAAGCCATTTACCAAATGGTGAATTAATTAAATTGTGTTTGATTGCAGCAGCCAAAGAAATGTGTCCAGAGAAAAAAAACTTTTTTAAGACTACTAGCCTTTTGCCTCAATTAAAATCATATATAGATTGAATTCTGGATTAAAAATTGTGGATTGGGGGCAGCTAGGTGGCGCAGTGGATAAAGCAAAAGCACAGGCTCTGGATTCAGGAGTACCTGAGTTCAAATGCGGCCTCAGACACTTGACACTTACTAGCTGTGTGACCCTGGGCAACTCACTTAACCCCCACTGCCCCGAAAAAAAAATTGTGGATTAAATTCATATTGTAGGTATTTGGCAGTACCTATCTATGAGGAAAAGACATTTTCAAAGATAAAATACATAAAATCTCACTATAGATCAGCATTAACAGATGAAAAATTTGCACTTGATTTTACTTTGAGCCCAGTTAAGCGAAATGTTATCCTCTCCACAGAACTCCATTCTTTTTTTTTTTTTAAAGTGAGGCAGTTGGGGTTAAGTGACTTGCCCAGGGTCACACAGCTAGTAAGTTAAGTGTCTGAGGCCAGATTTGAACTCACATACTCCTGACTCCAGGGCTGGTGCTCTGTCTACTGTGCCACCTAGCTGCCCCAAGAATTCCATTCTTAGTAGACCTTTGTTACAAAAAATTATACTCAATTATGAATATATTTTGAATTTAATACGAATTTTGCAAAAATTTATTTTCTTTCTCTCATAAATTCCTAAATAATATCCTTAATTTTGTCTCTTGGCACACCGAGCCTAAATTGTTTACTATCTGACCCCTTACAGAAAAGGTTTGTTTGACCCCCTAATCTAAGCCATTGCCAGATGTCTTTTCTACAGCCTCTGCCTGTTCTTGATAACTTAGCATGGCAGGACCTTAAGTTAGATCCTCTTCATCTCTTGTTTGAACTATTGTACTACCTTCCTACTATACCTGGCACAATGTGTGGCACATAGTAGGGTCTTAATAAAGTCTTGTTGATTGAGATGTAGTGTTACTTAGTTTGATCATTTGCTAAATCTTGTTGAGCCTTTCACCATAAACCTCTTGACTTGGTCACTTCTCTCCACTCACATGGCCACCACCTTTCTTCAGGCCCTCATTACCTCTTTACCTGGACTATGCAATAACCTCATTGATCTCCCTGCTTCAGATCTCTTTTTTCTACAATCCAACATCTGTATGGCTGTTGAATTGCTATTTGTAAGGCATAGGTCTAAGCATGTCATTCCCCATTTCAAGAATAAAATATAAACCACTCTAGGCCTTTAAAGCCCTTCATAATTTGGCTCTAACCTAGATTTCTAGACTGATTCTACATTCCTTTCTTTCATATAGTCTGTACTCCAGTCAAACTGGTCTCTCCTTGCTGTTCTCCCTATCTGGCATTCCATTTCTGTGCTTTTATACAGTCTGTCCTGCATCTCTGGGATATATTCTCTTCACTTTGGCCCTTTTGAGTCCCTCTTTTCCTTCAGCCTGAGTACTGCCTACTAGATTATGGCACTTTTATGATCTCTCCAGATTTAGTGTCCTTTCTCCTTGCCCCTAAATTACTTTGTCTATATTTTGTATTTAACTTGTTTTTGGAAATGCGTTTTTTTTCTTCCTGTTGGATATGAGCTCCTTGGGGGAGCGAATATTTTGTTTTTGATTTCAGTGCCTCACATAGTGCCTTCTGGTGTTAGATAAGTGATTCAAATAATAAATGAATTCTGTTTTTGTTTTAGCAAGTTATTTCTATGGAATCTGCAAGATTTGCCTAGTTTTTGAGATTTTTTTTGTATTCATATTTTGGGTCCTCACTTTATCACATATTGGAGCTAGGATCTGGATCAGGAACAAATTACCTCTCACCATTTCTGTGCTCTGTTTATACTAGGAATATACTTCATGGAACCTTGGAATTCTACAGACTACTTGTCTACATTAGTGCTTCTAAAACTTTATCATCATGTTATAAAAACAGTGGTGAAGTGGGGGCAGAAATTTTAGATTGATTAGCATCATCTTCCATATAATCAGAATAAGGAATTAACCTAGTGCTGCAATTTGAAGGACACTAAAAAAAGTATCTAAAATATCTTCCTTCATTGAGATTTGATTGTATGGAACCCACAACTGGAGATTTTATTCTTTAGGTTCTTTACCCTTCAGTTCTCTTTCAAAAATGTGCCTGTCTCCAGGAAAGGAGACCTTATTAAATGAATTTACACTAAGGTATTAGCAATTTGCTAGATTCTTTCCAAGTTGACCAGAATGACCCTGGAAAGATAAGAACTCTGGGGGCCCTTGGAAGAGAGCACAGAATTCTATTACTTCATAATTTGGCCCAGGGTAGAATTTTTCCTGAGGCTGAATAACTGAACTCCACAATGGTGCTCTTCTAGAAGTCCAGCATTCTTTTTTGTGATCTCCTAACAATTCCTTTTAGGATCTTTGTGGTCTTTCCTCCAGTAGTAGAAAGGGCACTGGACAGGATCAGGAGAGTTAGAGTCTAGTCCCAAGGAGGGAGGTCATTTAGGTAGCCTCTAGCAAGATACTTGTGATGAACTCTCTTTGTGTTCTTTGGGCAAGAAACTTAGTCTTTCTTGGTTTTAATTTCCTCATCTGTAAAATGAAGGGGTTAAACTAGATGATCTCAGGGGTTCCTTCTGGTTCTGGTGGTCAATGATTCTCTTGAATGGGCATACAATTTTACTAGAGGTCATACCTTAATGATAATCTTAAAGTCCTTCATAATCTGTCCCCAAATTATCTTTCTAGACCTTATCATACACTACTCCTCTTCCTGCATTCTGCAGGCTTTGTTAAACTGCCTTTCCTGCTGTCCCTCACACACCCCATTTCGTATCTGTGCTTGGAATGTACTTCCTTGCTGTCTCTGCTTCTTAGAATTCCCTACTTCCTTTAAGACATATCTAGAGCATTACTGTTTTTTTTTTAACATTACTTTAAAATAGTTTATCTGTTTTAGTATTATGAATTTGACAGGTATCACTAAAGGAACATTACCAGGGTTAAGTGATTTGTCCAGGGTCACATAACTAGTAAGTATCTGAGACTAGGTTTGAACTCAGGAAGTTGACTTTCTGACTTCAGGCCTGTTCCACTCCACCATGTAGCTGCCCTAAATAATGGTATTTGGTAATGATATTTTGACTTTCTATACTAATGTTGTAATTACTTTCCTTTGTAATCCTATGTATTATATTTTATATATTTAAAAACATTATTCTGAAAAGTCTATAGGTTTAACCAGACTTCGAGTGATCCATGACACACAAAAATAACCATTGTCTTGGGTGTAATAACTTAATCCTGGGCTTATATTATTTATCTTTTAATAGCTATGAATTGGTTATGGAATTGAGAGTGTGGGCATTAAGATGACAAAAATGGGTGGGTTTGCTGAGTTGACTGCTAGAGACAAAACATTCATCAAAAACAAAATGAAGTTATAGTTCAGCAATGTACACATTGGGACAAAACTAAACTGTAGTCAGTTCCTGATTAATGGAGGTCAGCATTGGCCTCGGGAACACCAACATTTTTTTTTTGAAATGCAGTCTGCTACTTGTTCTTTTGTTTAAGCAACAGTCGTTAAAACTGTTTGGTACTGGCTAAGAAATAGAGTGGTGGATCAGTGGAATAGTTTAGGCACAGGAGACACAGTAAATGACTATAGTAATCTACTGTTTGTTAAACCCAAAGTCTTTAGTTTCTGGGATTAGAACTCACTATTTGACAAACACTGCTGGGAAAACTGGAAGATAGTATGGCAGAAACTAGGCATAGACCAACATCGTACACCATATACCAAAATAAGGTCAAAATGGGTACATGATTTAGCCATAAAGGGTGATACCATAGGTAAATTAGGAGAGGAAGGAAGAGTTTACCTCTCAGATCTATGGAGAAGAAAACAATTTATGACCAAATAAGAGAGAATATTATGAAATGCAAAATGGATGATTTTGATTACATTAAATTAAAAAGTTTTTACACAAACGGAAGCAATACAGCCAAGATTAGAAGGAAAGCAGAAAGCTGGGAAACAATTTTTAAAGCCAGTGTTTTTGATAAAGGCCTCATTTCTAAAACATATAGGGAACTAAATAAAATTTATAAGAATGCAAGTCATTCTGCAATTGAGAAATGGTCAAAGGATATGAACAGGCATTTTTCAGATGAAGAAATCAAAGCTATCTATTGCCACATGAAAAAAAATGCTCTAAATCACTACTGATTAGAGAAATGCAAATTAAAACAACTCTGACGTACCACCTCACATGTCAGATTTCAGAAAAACCTGGAAAAACTTAAGTAGACTGATGCCGAGTGAAACAAGCAGAACCAGGAGAACATTGTACACAGAAAAAGCAACATTGTATGATGATCAACTGTGATAGACTTAGATCTTCTCAGCAATACAATGATCTAAGACATTTCCAAAGGACTCATGGTGGAAAATGCTCTCCACATCCAAGAAAAGGAACTGTGGAATCTGAATGCAGATTTAACCATATTGTTTCTACTTTTGTTTTTGTTTTTTGAGGTTTTTCTCTTTTGTTCTGGTTCTTTTTTTTTTATAACATGACTAGTGCAGAAATATGTTGAATGTGATTGTACACATATAACCTATATTAGATTATTTTCTGTCTTGGGGAGAGAAGGGAAGAAGGGAAAAAATTTGGAACTCAATCTTATAAAAAGAAATGTTGAAAACTATCTTTACATGTAACTGGAAAAAATACTCTTGATTGGAAAAAAACCCTAAAACCCAAACCAAAAAATCCAAAATAAACAAAAAAGAAAGCATATTAAAATATTTTAGGTACTGTGTTGTTTTAATACTGTTTATGACAGCTGCCTTTGTAGTGGCAATGGGGTCTGTATGTGAGAGCAGGAATTGATTGATTGTTTTGGCTAGACTTCCCATGAGGCCCACTATGATGTCCTTTTGTTGCTGACCTGGTTTAGACTGCTTTAAAGAGATATATTTGCACAATAAAAACACTTAGAGATTTAGGAAACTAGAACTCTTCTCATTTAAATAAAATAATGATATTTTTTAAAAAAAATAGCTTATCCTATAAGGAAAGGGAAGACCCTCAGTTATTTGGCCAAATTGCTTTTATTTACTTCAATAGATATACTCTTTGTTACCTTACTAAATTTAATGGACAACTAGACTTAAGTACTTACCATGTGCAAAGCACTGAGCTAAGTACTAGGGATACTAAACCCAACCATCCTTCCTCTCCCCCTCCAAAAAACCAAGAGTCTCTGCTCTTGGGGTGCTCACAGCCTGGAGAGTGGGGGTAGTGTGAGTAGAGAATACGAAAATAGCTACATATAGCTATATAAAAGGTATATATAAACAATCTTTATACAGGGTAAACTGGAGATAATCTCAGAGGGAAGGCACTAAGAAGAGTAAGGATGACTGGAAAATGTTTCTTGCAGAAGGTGGCACTTCAGCTGAGATTTGAATGAACCCAAGAAAACTAGAGAGCATTCTCACAACACCATATGCTGGAAATCACATTCAAATCATCCAAAACAGTTTTACCATCCCCAAATGGCTAAAATGACCATGGTGGATTAGCTAACTAAACACATTTAGATCCGGTTATCAGATCTATACAATTAAGTAATTCACATACTTAGGTGTTTTGGAGTATGTATGTTCATTACAAATTCAAGGAGTCATTCATATTTTTTTTTTTAAGTAGTCATTCATATTAAGTGTTTCTAATGACACACACTCTTAGAGAAGGTCTATCCGCCTGGATAACTAATGAGGCTTTCTGAGTCTGGTCAGGGGAAGCAAAAAAGGATCCTCTTTCTTTAGATAAGAGGACATTCTCTTGATGTTATCACCATTCTGACTTTGGGAAATTAAGTACATTCTTTACTCCCGATGTGGCCCCAATTCAGGAGAGATGTAAGAATACCAGACCAAGAACATGGTTGCAACATTAATTCCTAATTTTCATAATACAGTGGAGTCCTTGGCTGAGAAACCTTCCACTGTATCCATCTATTTATTCCTCTGTCTAATCTGGTTTTTGTCTTTATATCCCTGGTATCTTTCACATAGTAGCCGTTTAATGTGCTGATAGAATAATATTTTTTAATAAGAATAATTTATGCACTCATCGAGGGGATTCTTAATTGAAGGTTTTGGTAGGGAACCGGTGGCATTTTACAAATGATATTCCATAGTAGAATATAGCTTTACTATCATAGTTAACTAAAACTTTTGAATATAAGATTCCATTGTGTTTATTGTTTATTGACTATAAAAAAGTATTTAATTCAGTAAAGCCAAATATTGACTCAAAGGCCCTCCTCCAACAAGTTTATTATGCAGGATTCCTTTAAAGATACCAGCGATAACCGTGTTCTGGATGACCCTCTGATTGTTAACATCAGTTCACATATAAAATAGGGAGACATTCTCAGCAAAGATCACTATAAAGGAGATTCCCCAGGAAGATCAGATTGAAGAGAGATTGTTGTATAGCTGGCGAAATTTTCTGTTTATGTTTTCAGATTGATTACCTCATTCTTGGGAATGTTATCAGAATTCTGATGTCCAGTATTAGGGATGTAATAGTCCTGCATTAAACATTTTTTTTCTTAAAATTTCTAAAAATTCTGACCTTAAATACTAAAACAAAATAGACAAACTACAAACATTTCCATATGCAAAGAAAGAACACAAAAGGAGGATTATGTAGAAAACTGAATCTTTATTCTATACTGCTTGTTTAATTTTTAAAAAAGTACATAATATATTGATTGCTCCTTTCAAAACTGTCCTTTTCTATGTTTTCTTCTGAACTACCTCCTGTACTTTGCATTCTTTTTTTGCAATTATGTAAAACATTACCATATTAGTCAAATGTATAAGAAAACTAGAATAAAAGAAAAAAATAAAGTAAAAAATAGCATGCTTCAGCCTGTGTTCAGTCAATATCAGTTCTTTCTTTAGAGGTGGATAGTTGGGATTATTTTGGATCATTGTTTTGCTGAGAGTAGTCAAGCCACTCACAGTTCTTCATCAACAATATTGCTGTCCCTGTGCTCCTGGTTCTGCTCACTTCACTATGTATCAATTTATATAAGTCTTTCCAGGCCTTTCTGAAATCATCCTGCTTGTCATTTCTTATAGCACAATAATATTCCATCACCATCATATACCACAGCTTGTTTAGCCATTTTCCAATTGATGGGCATTCCTTTGATTTCCAATTCTTAGCCACCACAAAAAGAGCTGTTATAAATATTTTTGTACAAATAGATTTTTTTTCTTTTCCGGGGATGTCTTTGGGATATAAACTTAGAAGTGGTATTGCTTGATCAAAGGGTAACTGTTCTTTTTTTAAAATAATAAACATTTCTATTTATAGTTTTGAGTTCCAATTTTTATCCCTCCTTCCCTTCCTCCTCTCTCTACTCCCTGAGGCAGTAAGCAATCAGATATGGGTTATACATGTATGATTATGTAAAACATGTTTTTAGTATGTTTCATCAATATTCCTTTGGGATTGTCTTGAATCATTGTACTGCTGAGAATAGTTGTCATTCACAGTTCTTCATCAAACAATATTGCTGTCTCTGTGCACAACGTTCTCTTGGTTTGCTCACTTCACTATACATAAGTTCACACAAGTCTTTCCAGGTCTTTCTGAAATCATCCTGCTTGTAATTTCTTATAGCACAATAATATCCCATCACCATCTTTTTCTCTTTTTGGGGATGGGTAACTGCATTCTTTAAAAAAGTTTCAGTGACTCTTAGTTTTTCTCTTCTTTTCTTTTTATCACCAACACTACTCTCCTTCAGGTCTCAGCAAAAAAATAGAAAGGAAAAAAACACACCTTGTAACAACAAATAAACAGAGTCAAGCAAAACAAATTCATGTAGTATCTGTCTGAAAATCTTAAGTCTCCTAAAATACAGGAGTTGAATAACATTCTTTTTTGTCATGTAGAGATGTAGTTAATGATTTGATCAGTTTTTAAGTCCCTCAAAGTTGTTTTTCTTTACACTGTTGTCATTGTATAAATTGTACTCCTGCTTCATCTCACCTCATTGGCATAATTTCCTGCTTCTCCAAATTCCCTGAAGTGATCTCTAATCATTTCTTAACAGTGCATTTACATATATATGCCACAGTTTATTCAACCATTCCCCAACTGATAGACACCCCTTGGATCATTGGACTGCTGAGAATAGTTAAGTCATTCACAGTCCTTCATCAAACAATATTGTTGTTCATTTTTTAAAATCCCCCTTTGGGATTAGAAAGTTTACTTTGTTTGTAACTGTTCTCTCCCCTGTAATATATTCCCTCTGAATCCTACCTCCCTATCCCTGCCTTTATCATTGAGTTTCATGTATTTCTATGCTAAATTCTCTGTGTGTTTAACCTTCTTCTGTCCAGTTCAGATTAAGTATGAGGTTTGTCTGATGTCTGCACTCCTTACCTCTTTCTCAATGTTTGTTTATTTTTCTCATGTGCCCCTCATTATGAGAATAGCAAGTCCTATACCATTTTCCTCCTTTTTATATGAGTATTTCCTTTTATCCTCCCTTTTCTTTTCCCCCTTAAAACTTCCAGAACAGAATTAGTTTACTTCTAGGACCTCTGTTTTTCTTATTTAGCTTTATCAATACCCTTTGAAGACATTAAGGTTTGGAATGGATACGTTTCTTCTAGTATTAGACTATTAGAATGTTAGATTAGAATTAGAATCATTCAGCCCCTTCCAGTTGCTCAAATAAATTTACCTTTCTAGGTTTCTCTTCAGTTGTGGTTTTGTACTTGGGGGTTGGGGGAGGGAATAGGCATTTATATAGTGCCTACTATGTGCCAGGCACTGTTTTATACGTATTACTTGTTATGGGGGAAATGGGTGGTGGTTTAGGAGAGGGGTAGGATTAGGGATTGGGGTTCTTAGGAATTCCTCTTTAAAGAATTACACCCTCTTGCACACAAAATCAATTAGAATAAAATAATAGTTTAGGGTGCTAGGGAAAAGAAACGAAGAGAGAAATCCTTGGACTTCTCATGGGGAGAAGGCATAGCACAGAGGCATGGCTCTGAGATACCAATCTCCTCGAGCAGGAGACTGGCAGATACTTTTATAGAGGACTGATGGGGGTGATCATCTGACTGTGGAAAGTTCCCTTATTGGAGGAGGACCATCTCCCACTGGTGGTAGCTGGGGGAGTTGGATGAGGGGTGGCTACGGATCTCTCAAGCCATCTCTCTCCTTCTCACACCACAAAGACAGCCACACCAAATCTTATCTCCCCAGGGGTGAGGGAGACTGGAATGAAGGGTGGTGGTCCTGGAGCTAGCTCAGTCCCGATCCCGGTGCCACTTATCTCTTTAGGTGTGTCTGTCCTTTGGTTTCGTTTCTCAAGGAGAAGGTTCTTTGATGTACCCTAGAGAGCTTCTGGGATATGCTAGCTAGGCCCATAACAGTCAGCAAATCAGTAAGCCTTTATTAAGCATCTACCACTCACCAGGCCTGTGATAAGCCCTGGGGATACAAGCAGGCAAAACCAAAAACATCTCTCCCCAAATACCAAGTCTTTGTTCTTAAGTATTATTTATTAATCTCTTTGTGCCAGGGCCAGAAGGCCTCTGCTGTGCTTTTGGGTGAAATGATTGTTCCTCCTTGGTCTCTACCTGAAACATATGTATTCTTTCATTGACCTCTATCTCCCTGGATTAGAACCCCTTGAAACTTTGAGGTTCAGAGAGCTGGATCTTTAGGGAGCTCTAAGACATCTCAGGACAGAGTACTAATAACCTGGCCCTATAACGCCCATGACTGAGCTCTCTCCTGTGACTTGGACTTCATAATCTCCAGAAATGCATCATTCTGCAAGCTGAAATGAATGAACACTTCCTCAGCACCCTGAGCCTGTGATTGGAGGGGTGGAGATGGTGGTCATTGTTGAACTCCCTCATCCTTCACTATTTAAGAAGGGCACCCAGGGAATTTTTCTCATCATTTTCTCTACCTGACTGCTTTCCTGGATTTCATGATCTCCAGAAACTCATTCTTCTGCAAGTAAAATCAACTCTGAAGCTCCCCTCCTCAGATCATTTGCCATTCTGGCTGCAGGACTTCATCATGCCCCCATGTCCAGTCACCTCCCTGCTACCTCTTGCTTTTAAGTTACTTTTAAAAATTGTCTTCCCCTCATGCTTTTCTTTGTATCCTCACTGGTAGCACAGTGCCTGATACACAGTAAGTGCTTAATAAATGTTTATTGACTGACTCGGACTCAGTGGCAGCTTTCCAGCTTGTTTGTATTAGTGTAGGTGCTGGATTTTCAGGCAGTTCCCTTTCCTACTACAACTGAGCTCTCAGCATTATGAAATTCTGGGAGAGATGAGGTTACTTACTATAGTTTTTAACTGGATTTATTGCTCATTACTCGATCTGGTGTGATTTTTTTTTTTTCGGGGGAGTTTTGCTTTAGTAAGTATGGGTGAAGTGAGTTGCTTATCTCTGTTCAGGCAGCCATCTTGGCCAAATTCAGTGGTCTTATTGTATTCCTATCGTATTGTATTCAGTAGTCTTATTGTAACCCTGGTTAGAGCACACTTGGCATGCTATGTTCAGTCCTGGGCACCACATTTTAGGAATGTCATTGACAAACTGAGAAGTATTCAGAGGATGATGAACAGAATGGTGAAGAAGCCATGTTATGTGGGAATGTACCAGTTGAAGAAACTTTGGATTGTTTAACTTGAACAAAAGTCTTAAGGTCTTTGCAGGGTGGCGGGTTGGGGGTGGGGATAGGGGGGCGGGCCCTGTGAAGGGCATAAGGTAGAGAGGGAGTGGAAAAAGACATGATACTTGCCTTCCAAATTTCTGAGGGTCTGTCTTGTACAACAGAGATTAGATTTGTTCTACTTGGCCCAAAGAAAGTAATAATACGGAAAGGGTATTGTGGAGGGGGATTTAGATGTGACTGGGGGAAAAAAAGCACTAAAAAATTAGACATAGTCATTAATACTATCCAGTTCCATGGAGGAAGGAGAATTGGTTTTCCCCTCAGGAAAGGTTTATATGCAATGGCTGGAAGACCTTTTTTTTAACCTATAAAAATGGATCCTAATACTTGAAAAGGTTGGAGACTGTTGGTAGAATGGGTTTGGCTTTTTTTCTTCCTTGAGTTCTAGCTCACTGGTGCTGTTGGTGGTGTTGGAAGAGCTAAAAGGACAAAGAGGAGTCAGAATCATCTTCTAGGCTTGTAGTTGAGAGTTTAACCTGATCTGATTTAGTAGGTCATGTTGGGCCTCTTTGACTAGAACAAGGCCTTTCTTTAAGGCTCTTGGTTAACGTAACTTTTACTGGGATTTTTAATCAAATGAATTTTTTTCCCCCTTTAAATTTCATAAACTTCATGATTTTCTTTAGTAGTAACTTCAGAAACCACAGGCCTGAGCGATCTTTAGACTTTGACCCTGCTTCAAACTCCTTTAAAACAAGGAAAAAGATGATGTAACTCACCGTTTTTATTTAGCTGTAAGAAAAGACACAGAAGAAGATTGTTCTGTGCTGTGTATTTCTGTTTCCATCATTGGCACCTTAAGATTTTAAAAGTTTTAATAAACAGAAAACTAATATTTTCAGGAAATGGACGGGAAGAGTAATTATAGTGTTGTCAAAATTGAAATATTACAAAAAGAAAATTAGGTGGGAATACTATGATTGTTCAGAAGTGCACTCAAGGATCAGTGTATTCTGTTAGATATTAAAATCCCTAATTTAATGTAGAAACATAACATTGTTATTGTAATTAACAGTCTGCCAGTTTGAAGATATTTATGACTTTAGAGATGTTTTTGTTAAAAAATTTTTTTACACAGTAGAATAAGGTTTTTTTGTATTTTGTTTTGTTTTTGTGGGGCAGTGAGAGTTAAGTGACTTGCTCAATAGCTAGTAAATGTCAAGTGTCTGAGGTCGGATTTGAACTCAGGACTTCCTGAATCCAGGGCCTGTGCTTTATCCACTGCACCACCTACCTGCCCCAAGTAGAATAAGTTTTTGAGGACAGTCACTGGTTTTGTATTTTACATGTCTCCAGCACCTGGTACAGTATTGGGTTATGAACTTGATATTCTGAAATTTTTGCTGAGGTTAAAGAATCAGGAGCATCATGGGTTTTTTTTTTTTTAGGTTACAACAATTGGCAAAATTAATATATTGAAATTATATTTTTGAAACATTTCTAAAGGGGAACACTTGGGAGGCATAAGTATTTATTAAGCACCTACCAGGTGCCTCCCACTCTGCTAGGTACTTTATAAATATCTTTGATCATGTGGAAATTTATTTTGATTTGGGGACCCTACCTTTGGGCTGAGATTAGAAAGCCTTAGGCCCTCAGGGTCTCTTCTGTGTGGGAGGGGCTGGTGCCCCTCCCCCTCTGCTTCAGCTGAGCCAAAAAGCCCTGTGGGCTGTACAAGATGCCAGGTCAGACAGCTGGGGAGAAAAAAAGCCCCCAGCTCCCTCCGACCTGAGCTGAGCTATCTTGTGCTGAGGCACATGAGGCTGGAGTGCACCCCCCCCCCCCCCCCCCCCCCCCCCCCCCCCGCGCCACAGTGCTGGCTGGAGGATTAGCTTGGTCTGTGGGGGTACAGGAAGCCCCGAGATTTGAGTGGAGAGAAGAAAAGGTATATATACACCTGGGAGTTAGACAGCAGGGGCGGACAAGGAGGGACGAGAGAGGCTGAGAAGAGGTTCGGAAGGTCCAGACAAGGCAGAGGCTGACGAGATTAGAAAGGTTGGAGTGCAGCAGACTAGAGACGGGGCTACAAGGACACGGGAGAAGATGAGAAGGACTAGGAACAGGGAAAAGAGAGGCCGAAGGGCAGACTGACGAAGCAGACAGATAGAAGGTTGGTGAGAGAGAAACACGGGTTCAGCGGTGGCACTAAGGAGAGGAAAGTTAGAAGCAGGGGGTTTTACAAAGTGAAAGGTACAGGCGGAGTTAGTGAAAGTAGCTGAGCAAGTGAAAATACTGTGAGACAGAGGTGGCTAAGGCCCTTATTGTATTAAAAAAGTTCAAAGTGCAGCAGGTGGGAAAGAGACAGTGGAAAGAGACCGCAGGAAAGCAGTCAGGTTGTACATTTTATTTCCTTGTATTCTTAATTTTAAATAGTATCTCATAAATAAACTCTGCTTTGATTATTTAGTTAAGAGGCTTCTTAATATTTTGCTTATCAAATTTGGGAGTGGAGCAGTGTGGTGGAACTTTATAAATGACCCATATTAAATTAGCAGCAGTCAGATAGCCAGTTAGTCAAAAGTCCCCACATTAGTCCTCCAGTCAGCTTTAGCCCCTCAAATCAGGCAAATCATTTAAAATATTTTCACAATCCTCACAACCATGTGAGGTAGGTGCTATTATTCTCATTTTACAGTTGAGGAAACAGAGTCAAACAGTGGTCAAGTGATTCACCTAAGATAATACAGCTTTTCTGAGGCTAGATTCGAACTCACTTCTTACCCATTGTAGGCCCAGAACTCTACCCAATGTTCTACCTATCCACCTTGGGCCACCTCATCCTTGCAACCCACCTAATCAGGTGTCCTTACTTCCTACTTTTTTTGAGAAAATCAATGTTATCTTATATGACTTCCATCTTCTCCTCTCAGAACTTTGGACCCAAAACTTCTTTATGTCTTCACGTGGTCTATTCCTTTGCTCTAGTTTTTGAGAAAATGGCAGCCCTCCTTCTTCCCCCTTCACTGACAGACTACCAAAAAGAGCAGTTCATACTCCATTGCCTACATTGCCTTCCCACTTACTTAGTGATCTTTAAAATTGTTTTATTGTGAATTTAAAAATATCAGCAACCATGAATAGAGCAATATAAAAAGAAGACTATTGTGTGTAAAACTTTTTTTTTTTTGCCTTTTTCTCCACTTTATTTCATACTCCTACCACACCACCACAATAATGACTTCTTCTTAATTTAAACTAAAAACCATTAGGGGTTCTGGAAAGGTGTGTGTGTGTGTGTGTGTGTGTGTATACTGGGGGGAGAGGGGAAGGGAATGGTGTCACAGCCTGAGGTGTTTGGGGGGAGGGGAGGAGACAAGTCTTGACAGGGTTCTTGAAGTTACTGGCTGCCTGAAGCTGCAGTTGATAGGCCATAGGGTGGATCTTGAAGCCATATAGCCTGGGCACAAATTGCTTGGCAGGCCGTTTGGGCCTGTACTCAGGATGCACCATGAAGAGCATGTGGAGAAAGCCAGTGCCAAAGTAAGCACCATCTGTGTGGTGGTGCCTGGACAACTTAGGGGTATAAACATCCATGCACTTGGGGCAGTACAGCTTCACCATGGCCTCACCTGGTATTTCTGACAGTCCAATGGGCAACATGGGCTGGTTTTCACAATATACACGGGGACAATAGCCAAAGTCTCCCTGCTGGTATTTTTCCAACATCTGGGTGATGCCACGGTTTGTGAGGATGTAGCGGGCATGAATCAATCCATACAGCGTCTCGGCTGCCTGCTCGATCAGGTCCCTCTGGTTGGGGTTGTCCTCTACCTTCTTATCAGGTTCCAAGTCGAGGATCATGTCTAGTGCCTGCCTGTAGTAGGGCACCTGTTCATTGAGCCCTGTGAGGTTGAACTTGTCTTGGATATAGTCTTCATCCACCTCACAGAAGAATTCATTGCCATGAAGCCCACAGAGCCATGAGATCCATGATACTTCCTTTGAGCTACTCATCTTTATGGCAGTGGGCTGGGGCTGGGGAGGAAGAGGGAGAAGTTGCTCCCAGGGGCTGCGGTGGTGGCAGCAGCAGCGAAGGCTACAGACCTGACCGCGGCAGGCCTAAAACCTTTAACTTATGTTATATATACTTTTTGGGGGGGGGGGGGCAGGGCAATGAGGGTTAAGTGACTTGCCCAGGGTCACATAGCTAGTAAGTGTGTCAAGTGTCCGAGACCAGATTTGAACTCAGGTCCTCCTGAATTCAGGGCCAGTGCTTTATCCACTGCACCACCCAGCTGCCCCCTATATATACTTTTTTTTTTTTTTTGCAGGGCAATGAGGGTTAAGTGACTTGCCCAGGGTCACACAACTAGTAAGTGTCAAGTGTCTGAGGCTGGATTTGAACTCAGGTACTCCTGAATCCAGGGCCGGTGTTTTACCACTGCGCCATCTAGCTGCCCCCCCTATATATACTTTTAAAAAATACTAATGGATATATCTTCTTATTGATTTGAAAGTTCCCTCTGATGATGTGAATCATAGCCCATCTGTGCCTGCTCATCCTATACAACTCTTGTCTGTATTCTTCCAAAAGTTCATTATAGACGGGCCATTCAACATTCTAGAAGCACTTTTTGGTTTCTTTGGACATTGTGAAGATATCAATAACAAAACTTTCCTGCTTTCTTATTTTGAAGCAAGCTTGTCTGCTTTCCTTTTCTGAACTTCCTTCTGTTATTAAGTGCTTTTTAAGTGCTGAGAATTCAGTTGCAAGGAAAAAGAAAGACATGCTCTCTCTCCCTCAAGGAGCTTAAATTCTAAAAATTAAAGGGAACCAAAAAGAAGAGTGTGTGTGTGTGTGTGTGTGAGAGAGAGAGAGAGAGAGAGAGAGAGAGAGAGAGAGAGAATGAATGAATGAATGAATGAACAAACGAATGAATGAATGTGAGTGTGAGAGAGAGAGAGGACATGGTAGAAATTCCAGAGTCATGAGTGGAGTTGGGAGAGGAGTGAAGGAGTGAGCATGGCTGACCGGGGTACTTCCTCAAAATGAAGGTTCCTTGAGTAACTCACTAATAGGAGGAGGGGGACACAAGGATAGACCAAGATCCAGAATGAAAAGACGGCCCGGGTGGGGGGAGGGGTAGGAGCATCTTTCAGGGTGAGAAGGCTACTGGGAATTGATGGAAAAATCTGAAGAGTTAGGAGTTGTATTGGGAGAGGAGTGACCATACCTCAACATGGCACTGCAGGGTCAGAGTATGAGCAGTTTGAGGACTCTCGATATAGTTCCAAATTGCTGTGATCTCTTTAACTGTTAAATCCAGTAACCTTTTCTCAGTTTCAGTTTTTCTCTATTCTCTCCTGGATTCTGTTGTGGCTTACATGACACTTTTCCTGGTTTTCCTTACCTGTCCGACTCATTTTTAATTGTTTTTGTTGGATTATCATCTATATCATGCCCCAGTTGTGGAGGATAACATACCAATTCCTTAGCCTCTACAATCTAGCCCCAACCAACCACTTTTTCACATGAATTTTCTTCCTGTATTCTCCATTCGAGCCAAACTGTATTATTAATTGTTCCCTATATTTCACTGCCATCTCATTACTGTGCATTAGTTCAAATATTTCCCTTATGTATCCATTCCCTTCTATCTTTGCTTTCTTAGGTTCTTTGATTTACTTCTAGGCTAAATACTGCGTTTTACATGAAGATTTCTCTCATTTCCTGAGTTATTAGTGTCCTTTCTTTCTGAAACAGCCTATTATTGATTTACCTTTCTACATTTTGTTTCCTTTTAGTAGATTATAAACTCCTTGAGTCTAGGGGACTTCTAAGCACCTACCACAGTGCCTTGCAGTTAGGCATTTACATAAGTGGATGAAAAGGCATTTATTAAACACAAGCTGTGTGCTTAAAAAATTTATATTCCCAAGTGCTGGCGATACAAATAAAGTATTGAAAATAGTTCTTATTCTCAAGGAGTTCACATCCTCTCAGCCATCCAAATGGCATGCTAATAACCTTGCATTTTAAGGACCATTAGACCTTTCCATCCTGCTTTCAGTTGAACTCTCTTCTCTGTGTTGTCTCCTTATATTAGAACAAGCTTTTTGAGAGCAGGAAATGGCCTGATTTTGTATTTTCACCTTTGTACTTGGCATGTTTAGAGCTTAGTAAATACCTTTTCATTCATTTATTAAATACTTATATGCACAGCCCTGTGACTGGTAGCTAAGAAAGCCCTATTCACTAAGGAGCCGTAAAGATAAGGTTCTTTGAGGAAGGAAGAGCACCAGCAACTGAGAGGAGATTAGGGAAGACTTCCAGGAAGAGGTAGCATTTGATATTTATTGAACTGAATTATCTGCCTTAGTTCTAACTGCCACTGTTTGTGTGTGGGTTGGGGGTGGGTGGTTTTGGTTGTGGAGGTAGAAAGAGGAGAGTAAGGAGGAACTTAGCTTTTTTTTTTTTTTGGTAATTAATTGACTACAGTGCCTTCCATTTCTCTGGCTTTAGCTTGTTCTTTATGCTGTAAATCTTTCTTGTAAACCTACTATGTAGAAGGTCAGGTAGAGAAATAAAGATTAGGATTCAGTGCCTGGCACCATGGAATTTAAGACTTAGAAATTTTTAATAGGGCTTAAAACTATAAAGTAACTATTAGTTAAGAGTAGCTGGTAGGAGGAAATGCTTTTAAGTTTGAGGGTTTAGTTGAAGTGATTACTAAATGCAAATACATTGTTTTATGGGACTTTATTTTTATTTATTTTTTTATTTTTTTAAGTTTTCAACCTTTGTTTAGTAAGATTTCCAATTTCAAATTTTTTCTCCCTCCCTCCCCTCCCTGCCACCCTCCCTTAGACAGCAGGTAATCTGATATATAAGATTAAACATATTTCTGCATTAGTCATGTTATACAAGAAGAATCAGAGCAAGAAGGAAAAACCTCAAAAAAGAAAAACAGCACCAAAAACAAAAGAGATAGTATGGTCCAATCAGTGTCCATATTCTACAGTTTCTTTTCTTTTTTTTTTTTCTGGATTTGGAGAGCCTTTATCATCATGAGTTCTTTGGAACTTTCTTGTACCATTGGATTGGTGAGAAGAATCTAGGGTTAGCAACTGTGATAGACTAGATTCTCACCAATCCAATTATGGGACTTTAAAGAACCCTAATGACACTGTATCAATATCCTGTATTGTGTAAGTAAAACCTACCATTACAGAGATCTCTGTTTTGTCATTACAGAGTCATATCATTAAAGTCATTACAGACTCAATTTTGGTTTCTTATAGCTTGTTTACTCCTTGAACTCTCAAAATTTGTAAGGATGATTTGTATGATATACATACTTATGATTATAATTATTATATTCAACTTAATTAAAAAATTTTTTTTTTGGTAATAGAGCTGTTAATATTGTATAGTTTCTCCAAAGACAGAGATAAAATACCTTTACCACTTACTCTTCTCCACTGTCTAGCCAGGGTCCATCTATAAGTTTGAGTCTAGTTTTTTAGTTTAGTTATAGGTCGGTCACCTAATAAAGTGCATGAATCAGGTTTGTCTCAGTTCACTGACTAGCTTAGTCAGGCTTAGTTTTGGTGCTTGGGGTGGGGCAGGCTTTCTACTTCCCAGCTACCTCTCTCCATGCCACCTATTCTTCAGCTATTATACTCATGCCCTTCTCTCTAGGATCTTGGACTCCATCCCTGGCTCCTCTACCACTGATAGTTGAACTTTCCCCTTGATCTTGACAGGGCCCAGACCTTCATGCCAATTGTTGATTGTTGGCAGAGACTTGTCTCACTTGCTAGTATTTATATCTCCAGTGCTTAGCACAGTGTCAGGCACAGTGCTCTGTCTGTCAGTTTTTCCCTTTCCCTTCTTTCCTAGCTGTAATTTTTGGTACTCTTAAGTTGATAGATCTACTAGATCTCTTCCCTTTCTCCACAGTGGGACCTACACATTCCTTTGTTTGGCTGATATTCTGCTTAACACTCCAATTCTCTCAGAGTTTTTCTCTTTTTCTCTTCCAATGTCCTGCTTTGTGGCCATTGTAGTGTGTACATGTACATATGTATATTGTAAAAAATGACATTTCCAATGTTGTGGGTCCTCTACTTATTGTTGGTGCTTATCTCCCCCCCCCCCCCCCCACTTCTCTTTTCCTAACAACTACCCTTTCCTAACAGAACACTGGGTTGGAACAGAGAATTTACAGCTAAGCAAAACAAACCAGCTTACTGACCAAATTTGTTTATCTATTCCTCATTTCCTACAAGTAGCTCACCATCACTTTGGGAGCAGGAAGTGTTTGATGATTGAAGGACAATTACTGTGTGATCTGAGTTTTGCTGTCTTTTAGTGTTGTTTTCCTTCATATAATTGGAATCATTTACTTTCTCTTCTGTTTACATCAATCATAAAATCTTTACCAGTTTCTCTGAATTTATACTCCACAATAATATTCCATTACATTCATTTTTGACAATCCATTCAGTAATTCCTCAGTGTATGGGTACCCATTTTGTTAATTTTGGTTTTTTGCCTTTATAAAAAGTGTTAGGATATGTGTGTGTGTGTGTGTGTGTGTGTGTGTGTGTGAGAGAGAGAGAGAGAGAGAGAGAGAGAGAGAGTGTTTCCCTTTGACCTCATATTTGGGTTGAAGGGTATGGAGAATATAGTCATTTTTCTAGCATAGTTCCAAATTGTTTTCCTAGGTGTTTTTCCACAACTCAGTTTGACATCTTTCTTTAAAGCAGCAGATTTCTGCCTAATCTAATCAGATTTGTTCTCTTAAAGGAGGATTACAAGGGGGAATTTTGGAGTAGGGAGGAGGTATGAGGCTGAAGGAATAATTCACAATTTTCCCCCATTCAAATCAGAAAGCATTTATTCAGCACTTGTTATGTGTCAGGCACTGTGTTAAGTGCTAGGGATACAAAGGCAAAAGACAGTCTCTGTTCTTAAAGAGCTCACAGTGTAATGCGGGAGGCAAAATATAAACTACAGACAAACAAGGAATGTACAGGATAAATTGGAGATCATCACGGAGGGAAGGTACTAGTATTTAAAGGGAATCTGGAAAAGCTTCTCGGAGAAAGATGGAATTTTTTTCTGTGATTGAAGGAAGCCAGTGAAGCTAGGAAATAGAAGCTATTAACAGGTCTATACAAGGACTATGTTAAGAAAGATGTGACCTAATAAGCATCAAAGAATGGGTATCATAAATTGGATTCTAGCCCTTCAAATAATTGTGTTTAGCTCCTGAGGTCATCCTGTTAATGGCCCTCAACAGTGGTTCTTTTCCTTTTTCTAATATGAAGTTAATTTATCATTCAGGTCAAAGATAACTCCCTTCTTGTTCACTTTCTATATCAGAAATTAGCAACCTGAAATAACTGAAGCAGGTATACATGTAGGCTTAGGCATATCCTACATTATCACAAAAATTTCTTAGGAAAGACAGGAGCCTACTTCTTTCTTCCTACCTTCTCATGTTATATCTGTGTAGTGAAATTTTGCCTGTCCTTTGAGATCCGTATCAAATGCCATCCCTGCAACCTTTTCTGACTCCCTCAGAAGCCATTTCCCCCTCATCTGCCCTCTCAAAGAACTGTGAATTTCTCTTATGTGCATATGTTTTGTTTTATATTATAGTTATTTATATGTTATATCCTACTATTAAATTGTAAGTTCCTGGGATACTCCACTGTTGGTGGAGTTGTGAACAGATCCAACCATTCTGGAAAGCAATTTGGAACCATGTCCAAAAAGCACACCCTTTGATCCAGCAATACCACTATTAGGTGTATATCCCAAAGACATCCCCCGAAAAGAGAAAAAGACCTATTTGTATAAAAATATTTACAGCAGCTCTTTTTGTGGTGGCTGGGAATTGGAAATTGAGGAGATGCCCATCAACTGGGGAATGCCTGAACAAGTTGTGGTTAAATATGATGGCGATGGAATATTATTGTGCTATAAGAAATGACAAGCAGGATGATTTCAGAATGACCTGGAAAGACTTGTATGAACTGATGTATAGGGAAGTGAGCAGAACCAAGAGAACATTGTGCATAGAGACAGCAATATTGTTTGATGAAGAACTGTGAATGACTTAACTATTCTCAGCAGTACAATGATCCAAGACAATCCCAAAGGACTAATGATGAAGCATACTATCTACCTCCAAAGAAAGAACTGATATTGAAGGAACACAGACTGAAGAATGCTATTTTTCACTTTTCATTTTTTCTTTTATTTGTTTTCTTGCACAAAATGACTAATATGGTAATTGTACATGTATAACCTATATCTGATTGCTTACCCACCACCGGGAGGGAGGAGGTGGCGGTGGGAAGGAGAGATAAAATTTGGAATTCAAAACTATAAATAAAAATGCTTATTATTAAAAAAATAAATTGTAAGTTCCATTAGGGAAAGGATTATATTTTATTTATCTTCATACTGCTAGTAAGTGCTGTCACTTTCTTGACTCGTCAGCTTTTCAATATCTATTAGCTTCTTCACCGTTGCCTTTAAATACAACCAAATCTCCCTTTTTTCTTAAAAATCACTACCACCACCACCACCACCACCTTCATTAGATCCTACCATGTTCATCATCTATTTTCATATATCTTTCTTCCTCTTTTCATATAAACTCCTCGAAAAAACCCTCTACAACCAATTCTTCCTTCCTTTTCTCTCATTCATTCTCTTTTAAACCTTCTGTAATCTGATTTCTGACCTCATTGTTTAAATGAATTTGTCAAAATTTCCAGTGGTCTCTTAATTGCCAGATTTGATGGTTTTTTCTCAATCATCATCCTTCTTGACCTCTCTGTAGCATTTGACTATGTTAACTTTCCATATAACTTAGATCTGAATTATAGATTCAGAGGTAGAAGGGAACACAGAGATCATCTAGTGCAACTCTTTCATTTTATGGACTCAATTAAATTCAATAACCATTTATTAAGTGCTTTCTTTATGCCAGGCACTATGCTAAGCAGTGGGGATAAAAAAAATAGGCAAAAGATAGTTCTTGCCCTCAAGGAATTTATCATCTAATTGGGGAGGCAGCATGCAAACAAATATATACAAAACAAATTATATACAGGATAAATGGGAAATACTTAACAGAGGGAAGGCACTGGAATTAAGAGGTGAAGGCTTTCTATAGGAAGTGGGATTTTGGTTGAGACTTAAAGGAAACTAGAGTGGTCAGTAGTTGGAGTGCAAGAGGAAGAGCATTCAGGCATTGGGACAACCAGAGAGAATTCTCAGAGCCAAGACATGTTTTGTTTGTAGAACAGCTAGGAGGTCATTGGATCAAAGAGTACATGTTGGAGAGTACAGAATATAAAGACTGGAAAGGTTGGAGGGCACTAGGCTATGAAGGGCTTTGAATGCCAAATAGAGGACTTCTGACTCCAGAGTCAGGTCTCTTTCTACAGGACCATGCTACCTTTTCCTCCTAGATGTTCTTTCTGCTCTGGGTTTTCATGACTGTTTTCTTTTGATTCTTGTGACTGCTCCTTCTCAGTTTCTTTTGTTTGGTTTTTATCTATATCAATCACTCCCACTTGCTATGACTTTCCCCATAAGCTCTCTTCTAGGTGCTCTTTTATTTTCTTTCTACATTCTCAGTTGGTGATCTCATAGGCTCTATTTTAATTATTATTGCTATGTAGATGATTCCTAGATTTATATATCCAGTCTTTATCTCTATCCTTAGCTCCATTCCTGCATCACCAATTACCTCTTGGTATTTTGGACTAGATGGTCGTCAGGAATCTCAGGCTCAACATGCCCAAAACAGCTCATTATCTTTCCCTCCTAAACCCAACTTCCAAAATTTCCTGTTGTTGAAGGCATCACCATCCTCTCAGTCTCCCAGTTTCACAATCTCATTGTCATCTTTGATTCCTTTTCATAGATCACCTGACATATCCAATTGTTTTATTTTTTTCTCTATAATTGGAGAAGGAAATGTAAAATCACTCCAGTATCTTTGCTAAGAAAACCCCATACAGGGTCATGAAGAGTCAGATATGACCGAATGAACAACAACAAAATTTATTTATACTATTTCACATACCATTCCATCTTCTGTTTCATTGCCTTTGTACTAGCTGCCATTATGTCTAGAAAGCTCTCCCTTCCAACCTTTGACTCTTAGAAATCCAGACTTTCCTTGAGACTTAGCTCAAATAACTCTTCTTTTATCAGTCTTTTCCCAGTCTTTATGTTTCCTCCCTCCCTCCCCTACCCAGTCCCATCCTGTCTAAGATTACCTTATTTTGTATATTCTGATGTGGCCTCCCCTATTAGAATGTAAGCTCCTTGAGGTCAGGGATTAATTTTGCTTTTCTTTCTCTCTTCCTCATTTAGCAAGGTGTTTGCCAAATGCTTGATTCATTGATTTAGAAACCAGGACAACTGGGACAAAATCTTTTGGAAAAATTACAGCAAATGTTAGACTTTTCTTGACTTATTAAATGTCTTGGATGGACCCTAAAATACAAGAGGGATGGGGATAATAATGTCACTTTTATGAAGAATTGCCATCTTATCAAATGAGATAATTGTAAAATGCTTAACACAGTGCCTGGGCACAGTTGGTACTATATAAATGCGGTCATTTTCTAATAGCATTCTTTAATAATCTCCTTTTCCAGTTTTGCTCCCATGGTTTGTAGCTGTGATGCAAGTACTGGGAGAAATAATAGAATTTGGATTAAGAGCTACCATGATATAGTAGAAAAGGCAGAGCATTTTCAGTCAGAGGAACTGAATTCTGCCACTTACTTTACTACCCGTGTGATCTTTAGCATGTCATAATCCCTTCTTTGGACTTCTGACTCCTTTTCCATAAAATAAGATTGTCAGGGTAGATGATGTATAAGTTTTCTTCCAGTTCTAAATCTACGAAGTGATTTTTTTTTTTTGAAAAATTACCATCTTGACAAACATGAACACACATGAACTTGGAACCAGGACAGCTAGATAAGGCATGGACTTGGAGTCAGGAGAACCTGAGTTCATATCTTTCCTCAGACACTTACTAGATGTGTGATCCAGGCTGGGCAAGTCACTTAATCTCTGTCTACCTCAGTTTCCTCATCAGTAAAAGGGAATAATAATAGTACCTGTTTCCCAGGGTTGTTGTGAGGATCAAATGAAATAATTTTTATAGAGCACTTTTAAAACAAATACTGGAAAAATGCTATCTATTATTACTGCTAGCTATTAAGGCTTTCACATACAAAGAATCGAAAAAAATATGTGATTTTCTTATGTACAGGTTTTCTTTTTTTTTAAGCACATATTAAATTTAACATTGTATTGCCAATATTTGCCCTAATAGTCTGTATCTTCTTCAGCTTTCTTCTGTTCTCTTCTGTACATCTAAAAATCTTTCATTGATACTTTTCTTTGATTCTTTCTTTTTCCGTATCACTAACTCTGCTATCTCTTCTCCCACAACTCAATCTCCCTTTTAACAAGTATAGTCAAGCAAAACAAATTCACATATAGGACATATCTGAAAATTGTATGTCTTATTTCTGTACCTAAGGCCCATCATCTCTTTCTACTAAGAGGTGAGAAACATTCTTCATCATTAGTCTCCTAGAGAGGTGATCATCAATTGTATTGATCAGAGTTTTTTAAGTCTTTGAAAATTATTTCCTTTACAATGTGTTATAGTCATTGTATAAATTATTGTCCTGGTTCTGCTCACTGCACTATGCATTTTTTCATACAAGTCTCTCCAAGTTTCTTTGAATCCATTCCATTTGTTATTTCTCACGGCACAGACATATTTCTTTATATTTGTATACCATAATTTGTTCATCCATTCCTCAATTGATGAGGACTTTTCTATATTAATTTTTTTTTTTTTTTGCGGGGCAATTGGGGTTAAGTGACTTGCCTAGGGTCACACAGCTAGTAATTATTAAGTGTCTGAGGCCGGATTTTAACTCGGGTCCTCCTGAATCCAGGGCCGGTGCTCTATCCACTGCGCCACCTAGCTGCTCCCTACATTAATTTTTTGTACATTAATTTACCCACCATTGTTATCCAGTCACCATGTAGTTTTTTACAGTTATTCCTTCCATATCACAACTTTCCCCATCACAGTTTCCATATATCACAGCTTGGCTTAAGAAATTAAATGGGAATTTTTTGGGGAGTTATGTGGAAGCAGTAGATGATATGTGAAGGCCAACAGATGACAGAAAAAGTTTAGAAACTCAGAAATGCATTATATATATACACATATATGTGTAACATATTTTATCTTTTAATATCATAATAATTCAGACTTATTCTCTGGTATAAAAGGAGGACTAAAAACATTTACATGGATTTGCCAGATCGTGGAGGATACCATGTTCCAACCCCCATGAAGTGGAAGGGATAACTGTAAATGCCTTGCAGTCTGATGTTGTGGAGAGGATGCTTAGACATAGAGTCAGGAAGATCGTAGTTCAAACTGTACCTCAGAAACTTGTGAGCCATGTAACCCAAGGCAAGTTGCTTACCCTTTCTGGCCCAGACCTCATGGTCTTTCAGGTCCTTTCCAGTTTTAATTCAATGAGCCCATGGTTCATGTATCCTCAATTAAAGTTGAAGTCGTAGATTATTTATGCAGGATTTAGATAATGCTGTTGATAATTTCACCTCCTTTGGTCACACTATTTGTATTGATGCCCAGGCTTTATTTATTTGTTTTATTAGTTGCTACTTATGGACATATCTTGGGTTTCATCAGGGAATGGTAGTTACTGGGCAAGAGGTGGCTATTAGAGATCTCTGTCTTGTCATTATCCTGGTTTTGAAGAATGTAGAACCTTGTAAAAGATTCCTCGCATTATTTTTAAATTTGTTACTTTGAAAAATACTTGTGAGTCTTGAGTTTCAGCATAAAAAAAGACTTGTTTATAGGATTATATCAGAGGTAGAAGGTAACCTTAGGAAAAAAATGTTTTTGTGTGTGTTCTTACCACACAGATTCATACAGTTGCAAAAGAGGAAGAGGGAGTGCTGAGAAATGTGGAAATAGGAAGACATAAACTCAGAATTTTAGAGTTGGAAGGAACATTAGAAATATTGTAACCAAATTATGTGATTTTCTCATTATAGTTATGGTGAATGGAGACTTTTCTCAGGAGTTTAATTCTATATTACATAAAATATTTTTGTTGCCCTATCTACCCATTAGGAAGACTGAGCATCTTAAATACTTTTACAAATGTTATACTTATTTGGTAATGATAATCTCACTATATTAATTTTGTGTGTAATAAAATGCATATTGAACTAAGTAAGTCTTCTGGAAGAAGTTCTTTAAAGTATTATACCATTGTATAAAATGTATAGATTATATAATCCAAAATGTTTCTTTCTAGGCATATGGATCGGGCTGTGATATTGTTATTTTGGCCAATGACTTTGAATGTGTGCAGATCATCCCTGGTGCTAAACATGGAAACATCCAAGTCAGCTGTGTGGAGTGCTCTAACCAGCATGGAAGAGTAAGGAATTTAATAACTTTGTTTTTAAAAAAACCAAACCGAAGTAACCTCAGCAAACTGTAAAAGATAACTTACTGTTGAAATAATTGCAAGAACTACAACCCCTATCCCGCAAAAAACCCCACAAAACCAAAACAACCAAAAACCTAAACCTTTATCCTGTGAATGGAGATAAATTGCTAAGTGCTTCTAAGTTGTTGATATAGTAATATAGAAAGACATTCGGAGGGCTTCTGGCACTTTCCTGCTGGATGGAACTTTAAATAATCACATATTTTTATATCATTTTTATAGCCTCTTTCAGATCTAAAACATATTATGATTTCTCCCTTGTCCTTCCATGTTCCTTCCCCTTCTCTAACTTCTTCCCAGCCCACCAAAGAAGCCCTCAACCAAAATTCCAGCACAGATGCCACACAGATCCAAGGAAGCCAACCATACTTCGGTTCCTAAATCCCTAAAGAATTGCCAACACATTTTAAAAATCACATAATAATTAATTGTGAATATTTTATAACTATTTATAACAGAAGGGACTGTTTTGGAATGGATAAACATACTCATTTGCACCTTGGATCCAAATTTGATTTTTATAAATTCAGTATGTATTAAATATTGATTTAATGAAAAAAAATTCAGGGGCAGATAAGATTGCATTTTTTTGTTTTGTTTGTTTGTGGGGCAACGAGAGTTAAGTGACTTGCCCAAGGTCACACAGCTAGTAAGTATCAAGTGTTTGATGTCGGATTTGAACTCAGGTCCTCCTGAATCTGGGGCCTGTGCTTTATCCACTGCACCACCATTGCATTTATTTATTATTTTTTTAGTGAGGCAATTGGGGTTAAGTGACTTGCCCAGGGTCACACAGCTAGTAAGTGTTAAGTGTCTGAGGCTGGATTTGAACTCAGGCACTCCTGACTCCAGGGCTGGTGCTCTATCCACTGCGCCACCTAGCTGCCCCACCACCATTGCATTTTAATGAGAGTGATAAAATAACAATTAGATGTCCCTTTTGGATCATCAAAATAGGAATTTTACTTGTGGTAATAATGTTTAAATATTCAGTTTTTAAGAAACTACTTATTATCATATAATGGCTTCAAATTTTATTAAATTTTGATGCAATCAAAATAATTGTGAATTGATCAACCTCTTAAAGGCTGGAAATGCCCAATGAGGAATTATATGGTCACAATTTAAAGTCTACTTACTGGAAAATGATAGAGTTGAAAATAGACTTAATATTGTAGCATATGACTACAGTTATTATTCAGTTTTCTTTGATGACTCTCTTGTTCTTTTGATCTAGTGTGTCCTCTGCATATTTTATTAGCTTGTTGCAGGGAAGTATGGAGAGTTCAGATGTCTCATTCATTTTGCAGTATTCTACTTTTGCATGTCATTAAGGTTGCCTTAGAGACTCCTAGAAAAATCCATTCATTGTATGGCATTCAATAAAGAGGAATTTCAGTAGAATATTTATGGGCCAATGTTGACAAATAATTTGGCAATACAGTTTTTTAAAAATACAAAGTCACCTTTATTAAAATAGTGATGTGTACCCTCCATGCTCCCTCAAAAAACAACTACAACCAAAAACCCCAGGAAAAATCATGAAATTTAAGCAGTTTGTCTCCTTTTTTTGCATTGCATTGTCAGTGGCAACTACTCAGTTTTCCACTCCAAAAAAAAGAAATCGGGTACTCAAGTGTTCTTCTGTGTAAATCTTCTACTTTTGTTAATTGACTACTTATACTTTGAAATTCATCCACATTAAAATGTTACTTATATAGCCTTTACATTTTAAACTTCCCTGTGGAATAAATCCTAACTCAGATATTTATAAGCTTATAACCCCATGGCAGATCTTCTCTAAGCCTCAGTTTCCTCATCTGAAACATGGGGAACTGGACTTAAATGGCCTTCTAAATGCTTTTCAACTCTAAATTTATGCTTCAGTGAAGGGGAAATCTTTTTTCCTACATTAAAATACTTTCATTATTCAGTAAGCAAGAGAAGAGGTGTTTTTTTGTTTTGTTTTGTTTTTGAGGTTTTTTTAAAGGGAAGCTGAAATTACATTGGGTCTTTTTATCTGATCCAGCTACCTTCTTACTCCTCTTAAGATAAACCAGAAGTTGTCATTCTTGGAGCTGCTAGTTATGGAAGATCTTGCCTCTTCTTTATCTACCTCCTCTTACTTTAACCTAATTCCTTTCCTTTGTCTTCCTCCTCTTTGCTTGTTCAAAGACTCTCAGATAAATATTTTATATTTTTGGTGTACCATTGTTGTATCTTTTTTTATTGAACAGTTGACAAGTTATGTGACATTCTAGAATGCCCATAATTATGATTTCTGTTTCATAATGGTTTCTAACAAAGTAGCGTGTTGTAAATAACAGCTTAAAGTAATAAAGATATTACTGTATTTAAGATTTGGAAAATGAACATATTTCTTGTAGGCCAGAATAATATTCTCTTTGAATAAGTCAGTTATGAATTCAGGATGGGAAATTCTGCTTTATTCTTTCCCTTATAAAAGGGATTTTGGGGTGTTGTAAGACGTAGGGTGCTAAAATTCTAGCCAGTCTGTCTAAAATATCTAATGAGTGGTTGCCAATAAATTATAAACTTTAGCAAGAGTTTAGACTTTTAAGCATTTATTAAGGAGAATAAGAATTTGGTGAAGAGAGAGAAAAAGAGGCCTAGATTCAGCTATCTATCTCGGGGAGCTACAGTTCTCCTGCTCTGATCTCCATGAGAGTCCTGGCAAAAGAGAGTGAGAGAGCCAACCTTGTCCTTTCTTCCTCCCACAAGCAAACGTCACTTCCTGACACCAAAGAAAAGCCACATGGCTTACCCTCAGACACCTTCTCCTCATGGTGGAGCTTTCCAGCAGGTGGCGTCATTCCAATCCTTACAAAGAAATGGTCCAATAGAAATTTTTGGGGCATTCATATAGTTTTGTGATTATGTACAGTTGACTCATATGTCCATCTAGAAGATACTTTTATGGCTTTTAAAAATTAAAAATTAATATTTTGTTTTTTTCAGATTGCGGCTTCGTATGGAAATGCTGTTTGCATTTTTGAACCCTTGGGTATCAATTCTCACAAGAGAAATTGTGTAAGTAAATGCAGCAGAAGTCCTTCATTTTTTGCCTATCTGAATTTGAGGCAACGTCTTGGAGAAGTTGCTTGATTCTTGATAACTGATGGTCTTATAAACAGCCAAATTAAGGGGTTTTTAGTTACAAGAAGCAAAAGAAGTTATAATGGTGTGCATAGGAAGTAATGATAACTGTTTCAATAGCCAAAGGGCTGTCATGCAGAAAGGGGATTAGACTTCTTTGTAGTTCTTTAGGGCAGAATGAGGATCAGTGGGAGGTAGATTTTGGCTCAGTGTAAAGTAATAATTAGAACTTAATGTGGGGGTAGCTAGATGGTGCAGTGGTTAAAGCACTGGCCCTGGAGTCAACAGTACCTGAGTTCAAATCCGGCCTCAGACACTTGACACTTACTACCTGTGTGACCCTGGGCAAGTCACTTAACCCCCATTGCCTGCAAAAAAAAAAAAAAGAACTTAATGTGTAATTAAGAAATTAATATGTATTGATTAGAACTGCCCCAAAATAGAATAGGGTACATCGTGAAGTAGAGATGTGTTCAAGAAGCTGTAGGACAACTGCCCAAGTTCTAGATGAGTCATGATCAGTGCAAGAACTATCTCCACAAATGAAATCACAGATCCTTGACATAAAATATAGTACTAAGGGTTATATTCCTAGTTTTTCTCTATTTTGTGTAATTTTGAACAATTTCATTCATTTTTCCCTTCTTTCCTCTCAAGTTTTGGAGAGGTTGAATTTGTTTTACCAGGAGGTTATGCATTTAAGATATCTAGCAGGTAATTAGAGATAAAATATTGGAGTTCAGTAGAAAGATGTGTGCTTGATATATAGATTTGGAAGTTGGTTTTGGAGAGCCACAAATGAACCCATGGTAATGAAGGAGATCTAGGAATGAAGGTTGTTAAGGATGGAAGCAGATTTTTCTTGGAAGGGTTATGGGGGAAGATGTGTGAGGACATAATGTTGCATACATTGTTAGATGCAGGTATTTTATTGGTTGTTTTTTTGTTAACCTTTTCTGTGTTGTAAAGGAGCATTCAGTTCTATGGTGGAGTGTTATATATGGAAATGGAGACAATATTTTAAAAAACACATTAAAATAATTGATGTGATAATTCTTCTCTTCTTCCATTATTGTTCCCTACTTCCAACTTTGAAAGTGAAAATGTCAAAGAAAAAACGAACAACTTATTCAAATAAATATGTCATAGCACTAATGCTTATATTATTATTCTTGTGAGTTCTTTTCATCAAGTCTAATTTCCTTTTAGGGCTTGGATCTAGAGGCTTGTGTTCATTTCCATTGTAGCAAACATACAAGTGAAGCAGTTAAAAGTTCAAAATGTTGTTTAAAAGCTAAACAACTTGCCTTTTGATTAATATTTTAAATTTAATTATTATTTTGTAGAATAAGAGTAAAATGTAAACATTAAGCATTTCTGTTTATGGGGCTGAAGTTTGAGAATAAGGAAACCTTATAAAAATACATTGATTTCTGTTCTGTTTTTTTTTTGTACCTTATTCTCAAGAGGGGCAAAAGTGCTAATTTAGTGACAGTTATTTTATTTGCTTGATTTTAAAGATTTACATAATATATTTTTTTCTTTTATATTCTAGCAAGTCAAGTGTCAGTGGCTTAAAACTGGACAGTTTTTTCTGAGTTCTGTGACTTACAACTTAGCATGGGATCCTCAAGGTAATTAGAAATGAGGAAATAATCAACAGTTTGCTTTAATTTGTAGTTTCACATTGCTTTAAATGTTTGGTTATTTGGTTGAAATTAATAGTCATTAATGTTGATAATGAATGTTATCAACAGAATCTATTTTGGCGGGGGTCAGCGAACAAATAATTATGCCTTCTAATTCAGTATGCATTTCTTTACATAATTGTTTGTACATGGTACTAGTCATTATGAAATGTATATTCCAGAAAAGAATGAAAAATTTTATATAATTATTTTCCCAGCTAACTTCTACCATATATTATTGTTAATTTATTCTCTCTGAGACAGATTTTAAAATGTACAAAATGGGAAGAAAATTTCCTTCCTTTTATTTCACATGTATTCCAGGAAATTAACATCTTTAATTTAGAAATGTTTTCTATCTTTACTGTGGCTTTAGTAATTGGAGAACCGTGAGGAGTTCTTGGAAGCAGCTTTTGTATATTAGGACGTGAGCTTGGAGGCAAAAGACCTGGTTTTGAATTCTCTCTCTTTCACTTGTTATCTGAGTAACCCTGTGTAAATCACTCAGTTTCTCTGAGCTTCATGTTCCCTTTCTGTACCATTGGGATTATAGAGGCTGTGTTTTGTAAGCAATAAAACATTATGTAAATGACTTATTATTCAAGCTCATAAGTTGTGATTAGGAAGAAGGCTTAGTTGGTTTTATAAACCATACACAAAACCAGTCTCATTGTTTTGTGTTTATACTTTATAATGTTATCAAGACATACACATAATAGGTTGATGGATAGCTGGCTCTCCATGATGTTTATTTGACCAAACTTTGACATGTAGTATTTCTCACTCTCAGGTGAGTCTCAGAGAAATAAAATATACTCCTACTTTCTTTCACAAACTGGATTCCTCCCTAGTAACAGAACATGTTTACAAACCTCAATTGGAAGGGTAAATCTTCTGAAAAAACTTCCTGCCACAACTAATTCCCTAGTGTTTATTATAATGATAGTATGTTGTAGTTATGGTCTGTATTTTTCTTTGTTGGAGTAACAAAATGACTTATAGAATACTGTCTTGTATTTTCCTAGTGTACTCTTCTTCTCCCCCCCCCCTCCATGACAAAGGAAGGCATGTCAAGGTGTAATCATATTGCATATTCATTAAATACCTTATCATTTTTCAGGTAACAGATTGCTAACAGCAACTGATTCAGTACAATTATGGGCTCCTCCAGAGAGTGACATTCTAGAAGAAGAAGAGGAAATTGATCAGGTCAAAGATAATAAAATTCCTCCTGTTTTAAATGATTGGAAGTGTGTCTGGCAATGCAAGTAAGTTAGCAATTCTGCTTTCTGTATGGTTGGACTAAATGACCTGTTAAGGTTTCTGCTGAGATTCTGGGACTTATCAGTGGGTTCATGAGCTTATTGATGTTTCTTAATAGAGATGTTCTCCTTAATGTGACTTTTGTAAAATTGTGCTGCATTTCATTTAGATATGTTAATCCAGAGAGCACCATTTCTGGCAATAAAAGCCACATATAATGTGATCTTTCAATCCATGCTGTACTCGATTGTTCTTTGTAGTTAATGATTGCAGTGGTCCTAGTTTTTAACTTGGCAGTGGAAGGCCTCTCTAGTTTTTGTTAATAGATGGGGATATGTGTGTCTGGTTTTAATCATGAGGGATTGGGATGATAGTTGTGCTATTGACAGTAATGAGAAAGTGGAGAATGGGACCGTTACGGGGAGATCATCAGCTCAGCTCTTGACATGTTATATTTCAGTGGTTGGGAGATCCTCCATGGAACTTTTATATAAGCATTTTGTTTGCTTCTTGATAGGCAGAATTAAATTTTGATTATTGCATTATTTTAAGAAATATATTTCTAAAAAGTCCTATTTTGAGAGAAGTGAAAAGTACAATAATTATTCAGCTATAAAATAACTGTTTTGGATCATTCGTGTATGTTAAAATAGTTTATCTTCATTTCTTAGAACTTCAGTGTCTGTTCATTTGATGGAATGGTCCCCTGATGGTGAATATTTTGCTACAGCTGGAAAGGTAAGGGCAAGAACAAAAACCTCAAGGAAATATGAAAATGTTAAAATTGGGATAATTTCCTACTTGGCAAACAAAAAACAAATGCTCAAGAATTATAAGTGTTTTGCTTTTTCCCTTTATCTCAGTCTTCCTTTATTGTAGTTGTATTCTCTTCCATCCCTTACCTCTTCCTCTCCCCTCCATGATACTTGGATTTTGGGTACATAGTATGCTTGGCTTTATTCTTTAAAGTGATTTTAACTTTTAGTTGTTTTTCAGTGTGAAAATTCATTTAAAAACAGATTTTTCAGCAAGAGAGGGCATATGGGCTATTGTTCACTTTTAGCCATGTCTATAGATTGATTAGAAATTTGGATAAGTGAAAAATTCTGATTGCTTAAATGCAAATAAAACTGAGAATAAAAATTGAGACATTTTTCCATCTAAGTATATTTCCTGAACCATTAACTTCTAATAATTTGTAGTTTTCTTGAAGATTTATCTTTGTGTCTCCTCCAATGCTTAGGAGAGTGATTTGTATATAACAGATGTTCAATAAGAATGTGTTTGGTTGAATTAAATGGAATTTTGAACCAGGACTTCAGGGGATGTGCTTTGATCTGCTATCTTTTGACTGCCATTAGAAATTCTCTAGGTGGCATATAGCCTATCACTATATAGGGCTCTTGAGAGAACTCTTTTATTGTATAGGTTTTGGTAATCACAAGGCCTTAAATGCTTTTGATTTAGATCTGGAAGATGAAGTTTCTTTTCCAAACTCTTCTGAGGCTTTTATCAAAAGCTTGCTGTGGTATGTGAGGAAAAGCACCCATAGCCATCTTGGAAATTGGCTATGAAGCTTGAAAACCCCCCAGATTACCTAAGCACCCTTTCCCTAGAATAACCCCTTGAGAAAGACCTTGTTTAAGCTCACTGAAATACCATTTTAATATTTCTCAATTGGGAGGATGTGTTCAGATCCTATTTTTATTAAGTATATATATATATATATATATATATATATATATATATATATATATATATATATATATACACACACACACACACACACACACACACACACAAGATACTCTGTTGAGGTAAAATCCACAGTTCATCTGAACCTGCTCTTCAGTGAACTATGCTATGATAGTTTTCCATTTTAAAAAAAATCCTATATAAAGTTGCCAAGAGTATTAATTTTGTTGGAGCTCTGGAATTAGTACTAGAATTATGTTATTTTGAGGATAGTCATAGGATTATAATTCCAGAGCTAGGAAAGACCTTAAAGGTAATGTAGTCAACCCCCCTGCCCCCATTTTATAGATGAGTAAACTAAGGTTTAGGAAGGTCACACAGGTAGTGTTAGAGGCACGATTTGAACCCAAGTCCTCTGACTTAAAAACTAGTGTTTCTTTCATGTCTTCTCTATCATATTTAATTAACTATGAAGGTTGGGAAGAATGTTGAATATGGGACAAAAATGCCCTGCTTCTACCACTGTACCTCCTCAGTTCAGATGCTTTTCTCAGCAGTTTTGTTGAGATAGAGTTGACACTATGTGTTTTAGCAGAAAATGAAAGAAGGAGCACTTTTTGATCATACTGATGGTAAGGTTTATTACTAATTTCTAGTATGCTGGTCTTAGACTTGGAATAGTTTACCCTCTCTGCCTCCTCCCCTCCTTTCCCCCACTCCCCAGCTCAGTTCTTGTGAGACTCAAATGCATTCCACATGTAGGTTAGGTTTTTAGGCTGGGACATATCACCAGAAGCCCCAAACTCCTTTCACTCCTCCTGTTTGAAATGCACTCTACCTTTGTCTTCCATCATTCTAAATTCTACACATCCTTAACGGTACTGTTTATGCCTTCTTGTCCAAAGCTAGTCTTCCAGATTGCATTTGTTGTTCTTTTCTTTTCCCTCTAAGTTCCTATAATAGCACTTAAAAGTCAATGCCATGAAAATTTTCTCTTGATTAATTGCTGTATTTTTTTTTTGTAAAGACCTACTTTTATTCTTCATGATGGTGTGTGGAGATGATTCTTTGTTCTTTAAAAAAATTAATTTAATTTTTTTCAGTGAACAAAAATTATTTTTTCCCTCTCTCTACACCATTGGGAAAAAATCCTGGTAACAAATATGCATAGTCAAGCAAATTATTGATCCTTGGTTCTTGTAGACTGTGTCAGAGGTACACCAGCTTAGCCCAGTAAAATGTGGAGTTCATAACTTGCTTCAAAGTAGTGGATTTTCAGTTCTTTCCTCACTATGAATAAGTTCCCTCTCTGCACCCTGTAGTCCTTGAGAGTTGCCTATAGTATAGAATGCTTAACTGAATTGCTTAGGGTCACATAGTTTGTTTGTGTCAGAGGTGGGTCTAAACCCCAATTCTTCTTGATTCCAAGGTCAGCTTCCCTATCTAGTACATCATCCTGATTCTCAAACAACATGGTAGAAGTTTAATAAGTATTGACCTAACATTTTCCCAGCAGTAATGACTCTGAAGGAGCCGCTGTTAGATGAAGATGAAGGTGACAAGGAATAGTATGGTGCCTAAGAGCTATGTCTATAGTGTTTCTCCAGGAATACTTTATTAGGGAATTAGTGTATTCCATATCCAGTAACTGTTGCCATTTGCTCTGGAAGCTGTATAGAGTTCCCCAAGTGAGCTTAAGCCTCAGTGTGGGTATATGGGTGCAAAAATTGATTTTCTACATCAGCTGGAGTATTATATTTTGGTATCAGTAGAGGTAGAGCTGTAGGGAAAGTGACAGTAGGTTAAAATACTTATTTAAAACTTTTCATAATTTCATATTTTATTAACTGTGCACAGATGGGAAAAATGGTCTCCTACCACATTCCTTCTGTGATAGAAATATGGTCTTGATACTTAAACCAAGGAAAGTGAAAACTAGATAGATCAACATCCCTAATAAGCATTGATGCAAAAGTTTTAAATAAATTGGCAGAGGCTACAGTAACTTATCAAAAAGATCATATACTCTGACCAGGTTGGATAAATACCAAGAATGCAAGGTTGGTTTAATATAAGAAAAACTATATAAATAATAGTAGACTAAATTCATAGCAAGAAAATAAATTATATCAATAGATACAGAAAAAGCTTTTAATAAAATACAACACCTATTTCTAGTAAGAATGCCAAAAAGCATAGGAATAAATAGATCATGCCTTAGTAGGATAAGTAGTACCTTCTAAAACCAATAGCCTGCATTATATATAATGGGTTCAAACTAGATTACTTGCCAGTAAGATCAGGGGTAAAGGAAAACTATCTACTATCACCACTTATATTTGCTAGAAATACTAGTGATAGCCACAAGCTAAGAAAAAGCAGTTGAAGGAATAAACTTATGGAAAGGGAAAAGAAAATTAATGCTTTTTTTTTCAGATGATATGATACTTTACTTAGACAATCCTAAAGTAAAATCTGATTGAAACAATAATTTCAGCAAAGTTATACAGTCTAAAATAAATCTACAGAAATCATCAGTATTTCTCTATATTACCAAAAAAAACTCCAAGAGGAAGAGACAGAAACAAAAATTCCATTCAAAATAACTACAGAATGTATAAAGTCCCTGAAAGCCTATCTAACAAGACTACACAGGTTCTATAAGAATCCAATTGCAAAACATCCTTTATAGAAATAAATAGTCTTTAGTAATTGAAGAAATATTAGTTACCACATGGGTAGTAGGCTAAACCAGTATAATAAAAATGAAAATACTACTTCAATTATTCAGTATTATACCAGTCAGATTACCAAAGGATTATTTTACAGAGCTAGAAAAATAATACCTAAATTTATCCAAAGGAGCAAAAAATGAAGGATTTCAAAGGAAATAATTTTTAAAAATGGGAAGGGAGAGGGCCTAGGAAAACCACTATACTATTATAAACTGTGCTATAAACCACTCATCAAAACATGTTTTTGTAAAAGAATATTTAATTTTGTTGGAAATCTTCTTTTGGTGTGAAATCATATAATGTAAATTTTTTTTGTATATACTAACTGCTACCCTCATTTCTGCCTTTTTGTAGAAAAATTGTGCGATTTGAGTTTTTAAAATTGTGATTGACTTTTTTCTTAGTTACTTACAATGTTATTTCCTTGTAATTGTAGTGTTGAAAAAGATGACTGGGAATGTTGAGACTGAGGCTTACTTACCTGTATTTTGGTGTCATGAATTTTGCCAGTTTGTAATCTGTTCCTCTTCAATGTTTCTTAGAAATTTTCTTATCACTTCTTCGAGTTAGATTAGATTCTTTTCTCCACATTTCTCTCAGGGAGCCGTATTTAAAAATGTTCTCATTTTGCTTTGTTTTTAAGTCTATCTTCTTCATTAGCATGGATTCTAGAGCTTTTTCCTGGTGTATAATTTCCTGGATACAATTTTTTCTTCTATTATTGTTTCTGTTATTTTGTCCTCTTCTAAAGTAATTTTTTTCAGTTAATTCTATTGTTTTGCTTATATTTTTTGTGAGTATACCATAATGTTTCATTATCATTTTTGTTCTGATATTTCTTTTTTGTATTTTGTTTCTTCTTTATTTCATCTCATGAAACTTTACTAATTTATTTCTCCCTTAATTCCTCCAATGTGTTAATTAGCCATAATATTGTTGATAAAATTTTAGTTTCACTTTGGATCCTTCTGTTGATATTGTTTGAATAAATTTTTTTCTGGTGTTTTTACTTATTTTTTTTAAAATCTATGATTTTGAAAAATTTGTTACAATTCCTTTTTGAGCATTTTTTTCTAAACCCAGTTTTCTTTTGAAAACCAATTGTGGTTTCTTTTTTCTTTTCTTGCATTTTTAATGCTGCTTTTTTCATTCAAGAAACATTTTTATTAATAACCTACTATGTGCAAATGTCTACTTAGGCATTGAGGGTAAATATAAAAATTTGATTAAGACACAACCATTTTCCTCATGGAACTTACTGTTTGGTAAGTACATATCACATGTAATTATAATATAAAATAATATTTAATAAGTTACTAAGTAGTAGCTTGCCATGGCAGATAGATCATCCACACTTGGGCAGGATACCTGGATTCAAGTCCTGTAAATCATTTAAGCTCTCAGTGCCCTAGGTAACTCTCTGTTTACCAAAAAAAAAAAAATTCTTATAAATTTGACAGATCCATCAACAAACTTGATTATTTCCATATGTGAAGACTAATAAAAAAGATGATTATATATGACACTTTATCTTTATTATGTACAGCTTATTCTAGCACAGATTTTGAAAGAGATGCTGGTATCAAGAAACCTTTTTGACTTTCTACTCTGCCATCTTTATTAGAAGTAGGGAAGCTGAAGAGTTGCTGTAATTTTTACAGTGGTGTGATCTTTTTGCATATATTTTTCAAAAACTGTGAGACCATGATCCAGTGTCCTATGAAATGATATATTTTTTTTTCCTTTTGGACACATGACGAAGTCAATTCTGTCAAGCACTTTATTCACCTCTCTGAGTTTCTTTACAGACCGTAAACTGTTCTTTTATTTATCTATAACAGGTTCATATTTTCTGGTTTCATTTAAATGAAAAATTTCATTTTGATATTATTTGCTTATTCCTATAGGATTGGACAAATCTGTATGATTCTGAGTACTTTCTCCCTTTCTGTTAGCTTACTAGAGTCTGGACATATAATAGGGATAAGGGGGCCACACAAGACTGAGAACCATTTAAAAACTTAATTTCCTTTATGGATGACTATGGCTAAGTAATTTATGATTTTTTTGTGCTTTGTGGTGGCACATAATAGGCTTAATAAGTGTTTATTGACTGACTGATGATCCCTTCTATGACAGACAGAATCTCTCCGGATAAGATTCAAAGTGTTTGTAGTTTGGTTGGTCCTCATAGAACTTGCACTAGGATAGCCTTTAAAAACTCAAAATCAAATCCGTCCCTTGGAGAGGTGGGAGAGTTTTGTGTCTTTTTATTGTTTCATTTCTATAAATCTTGCTGACTACAAGTAGATTGTGTTCTTGTTGAATTCAAGGGCTATAATCTCTTAATATAGCGCCGTGTGGGTGGATACAGTTGTGCAGTAAATGTTTATTGATGGAATATACTGCTTCTGAGTAAACTTCTTGTGGCTTCAGAGAACTAGCCTTGCCCCATTATTATTATCAGTAGAAAGATAGTGGGGATCCCTTAACAGTTTGATAATGATTGGAGATACTTCTAGTGTTGGACAAGCAAGTTGTGGGATTGAAGATGTTACATTAAGATCTTGTTGGATAAGAAAGAACTGAAAGTCAGCTCTGGAGTGTTGGGTTGGTTTCTTGCACAGTCTGCATCTGCTCCGCTTATGCTAGAGGAGCCAAGATGGTCTGATTGAAGCAGATGGTGCTGTTGGGATCTACAGCCAAGAGGTATTTTCTGCCTTTGCTTCAGATGATAAAAAAATCTTTCACTAAAATTACACATGACTCAAACTCATAGCTTCTTCATGACTTTTAAAATCATAGTTCATTAAGTACTTTGACTAGATTTGCTTTTGACTGTTTTTTTTTTAACATGGTATTTTAGGATTATTTTCTCTGCATTTCAGATTTATTTTGGTCCTAGAATTAAGGGAGTGTTGGGAGAAGATTTTTAAATTATATATATATATATGTATATTTTTTCCCCCCTAGTTAAGCATTTCTCTACACCCTAAATCTTGATCTTTCATATTTGCATGTCAAGTGTTCACCCAGTCATATCTGTTTCCCTAAAGCTTTTATGCTTCTCTTAAACAACTTTTTACCTTCCCCTTCCTTGAAAAACTAGAAGTGGTCAAAACGTTTATCTCAGCAAATAGTTATGCATAATTTTTTTTACAGAGAGTAATAGTTTTAGAAGGAATTCAGAATCATCTAATAGTGTTTTGCAACCACTATGTTGCAACATACTGGCTCTTCCTTTGAGGAATTCTACAAGCCCCTTATTTGCTTATAGGATTCTTCCAGCCATTCAAGAAAAGTCCTTTTAGGTTTGTTTGTTTATGCTATGTAGATCGCATAGTTAATTTTTAAGTATTCTGCTTCACTAGCAAATTTCTGATTTGTACACATGCAGATTAATTTTGGAGAAGAAAATGGAAAGCCACTTCAGTACTTTTGCCAAGAAAACCCCAAATGGGGTTACAAAGAATAGGACATGACTGAAATGACTGAATAACAGCAACAAAACCAAAATTAATTTTATATTGGTTTATCTTTTTCTGCAGGATGATTGTCTTTTGAAAGTGTGGTATCCTATGACTGGTTGGAAGTCTATTATACCTCAGGAACATCAAGAATTGAAAAAAAGGCAGACATTTACTCACTTTTCCTTTGTTTATTTGGCACATCCTCGAGCTGTGACAGGCTTTTCATGGCGTAATACTAGCAAGTTCATGCCCAGGTTAGAAAAATTTTTACTTTTGAATGAAAAATAAATGGTTATCTCTTTTTTTCTAGGACCTTTGAAAGGTAGAATTTCAAATAACAGGAAAGCACAAATTATGAGAAATGATTGTGATATATTCTGCTAGCAGCAGTAATAAAGAATTGGATAGATACGGAAGAATAGAGGAAAGTATTTGTTATGGACTTTCTTTATTCTAGACAAGCTATAGGGTTTTTTCAAAAGAAAGATTGTCTTGCTGATCTGACATCTTTAAAGGTATTAGTTAAACTTGCTCATGAATACCATAAAGATTGATAAGGAACAGCTACCATATGCTTTAAAAGCTTATCTGGGAATCTTTTCATCAGCCAAACCTGAGAAATTAGTGCACACAATAGGAAGTATGGCACAAATTATGTTGAATGAAAATAAATTAGCAGCATAGAAAATTAGGCAGAGAGATGTGATGTGGAAAGAGAGGAGGGCTACATTTTGAGAATCCAAACAAAAAAGGGTATTGTGGGAAAAAAAAAACCCACCATGACATCAGGAGACATCTACTTTTTTTTTTTTGCTTTTGAATGTGAAATTACCAGCATGCTCCTTAATTGTAAATATATTTGCAAAATACTTTTCTTGTAAATTGAATTGGTTTTATTGAAATACTTTTTTGAGAGGGAAAATTTTTTTTTCATAAAGTAGTTAAATGACTTTGAGGAGTATCAAGGTAGCATGAACAAAGCACTTTTATTTACCATTTCCCAGAACAAAACCTCCTAGTTTTATTTGATGTTCATACTTGTACTCTAGGGACACTCTGACCTGGCTTTCTTGATTTATGTTTGGATGGTGGCACTAGATATCTCCTAATGTCCAGAATGAATCGGGTTGGGGTTGCTCAGTCATTCAATATTTATTAAGTACATACTATATGTCAGGCACTGAACTAAATGCTGGGAATACAAAAAGAGGTAAAAGACAGCCTCTGCCCTCAAGGAGCTTGCAACATGCAAACAAATATATAGAGAGAGCAAGCTGTATATAGGCTAAATAGGAAATAATTAACAGGGGGAAGGCATTAGAATTAAGAGGGAGTAGAGGATGCTTCTTGTATAAGATGGAATTTTAATCGGAACTTAAAGGAAGTGGAAAAGTCCAGTAGTCAGAATAGAGGGAGACTGTTCCAGGCATGAAGAATAGCCAGAGAAAATGCCCAGAGCCAACAAATGGAGTATTTTATTTATTGAACAGCCAGGGGTCAGTGTCACTAGATTGAAGAATACATATCAGGGAATAAGGTGTAAGAAGACAGGAAAGGTAGGAATGGACTAGGTTATGAAGCACTTTGTTTTCTTTCTTTCTTTTTTCTCTCTCTTCTTCCTTCCTTCCTTCCTTCCTTTTCTTTCTTTCTTGCAATTGGGGTTAAGTGACTTGCCCAGGGTCACACAGTGAACAAGTGTCTCATGTCTGAGGCTGGATTTGAACTCAGGTCCTCTTGAATCCATGGCTGGTGCTTTATTCACTGCACCACCTAGCTGCCCCCTATGAAGCACTTTGAATGTCAAACAGAGCATTTTGTATTTGCTTCTGGAGGCAATAGGAAGCTACTGGAACTTACTGAGGATGGTGACATGATCAGACCTGTGCTTCAGGAAAATCACTTTAATGGATGATTGAAGGATGGATTAGAGTAGAGGCAGGCAGGCCCACCATCAGGATAGTGAAATAATCCAGATGTGAAGTAATGAGGACCTGCAGTAGAGTGGTGGCAATGTCAGAGTAGAGAAGGGATGAGTGATGTTACAAATGTGAACTCAATAGGCCTTGGCACCAGGATAGGGGGCGTGAGAGAGATTGAGGAATCCAGGATGACTTCTAGGTTGCAAGCATGAGGGACTGAGAGGAAAGATGATGTTGTCCTCTATAGTAATAGAGAAAGGAGGAGTTAGGGGGGGAAGGTTTAGGAGGAAAGAAAATGAGTTCCATTTTGAACATTTGAGTTTAAGATGTCTACTGGACATCCAGTTCCAGATGTCTGGAAGTCAGTCAAAGTTGAAAGATGGAGGTCAGTAGAGAGTTTGAAACAGGAAAGGTTAGATTTGAGAATCATCAGCATAGAAATCCATGGGGAACAGATGGAATCAACAAGTGAAGTAGTAAAGAAGGAGAAGAGCAGAGGGCACAGGACAGAGCCCTGAGGGACACCTAAAGTTAGAGAGCATAATCTGAAAAAGAATCCAGCAAAGGAGACGTCAGAGAGGTAGGAGGAGAACCAGGAAACGAGTGAGCAGCAGTACCAGCGGTGGTAAAGAGGTCAAGGAGAACGAAGAAAAAGGCCATTGGATTTGGAAACTAAGAGATAATTTTTAATTCTGGAGAGAACAGTTTTACTTGGAATGATAAGGTTGAAAGCCTCATATTGGAATATTTTGGGATGGTGAGAACTTGGGATCAGCTGTGACAGCCGAACCCTCCTACCTGGATTATTCTTTCTTAAAAGGCCAGTTAACTTAGCTCTATTTTATGGCAGTAGACTCTATCCCCAAACTTGTTCTCCCATATTTAAAGGGGTTTGTGTTACTGTCTTCACCAGAGAGAATGGGAGTGAAAGAACCTGAATGAATCAGTGTTAATTCATCACCACAGCTGGGAAAAACCTCTTTTCTGCTAGTGTTATTGCCTTTGTAAGTGAAAGTTAGCACATTAGGTATTTAACTGATGAGATAAAAAAATATGTATGTATATATGGTAATCCTGGTCTATTTCTGTTTGTCTTCAGGGGTTCTGTCTGTAATGTGTTATTAACCTCATGCCAGGATGGCATCTGCCGTCTGTGGGCAGAAACCTTATTACCAGAAGATTGTCTTCTGGGTGAACAGATTTGTGAGACGAGCACTTCTAGCATTGCCAGCAATCTTTCTCATTCTGGAAGACAGAAGGACAGAATACAACATGCTCTTGAGGTACTGTGATGTTTTTGTTGGCCTCAATATTAACATATATGTGTGTATGTATGTATGTATTGTTATATATAATATCCATATATTATATATATATATATATATATATAAATAGTATGTGTATATAAATGTATACACATACACATACTATTTATTAGGGAGATAAGGATCTGACCAGAAACTGACAAAGGTGTACACAGGATCTGGTATGCATAAAATTAAAACAGTCATGGATTTTAATCTTTTTCATTCCTCTTAAGAGCACATTTATTTCTTATTCTTTTTATTTTTTTTTGTGGGGCAATGAGGGTTAAGTGACTTGCCCAGGGTCAAGCAGCTAGTCTCAAGTGTCTGAGGCTGGATTTGAACTCAAGTCCTCCTGAATCCAAGGCCAGTGCTTTATCTACTGTGCCACCTAGCTGCCCCGCACATCTGTTTCTTTACATATTCTTAACTTGTTGACTAGAGAATGTTTATTAACAATAGAAGAACTCACACCACTCTGAAATGTAGCTTAGATATTGTGGTGAGTAAAATTAAATGTGGATCGCCTTATTATTGTCCCAAGTTTAGGGAATGTAGCTGGGGTTTATTATATATTTGTTACTTAAAAATTATAGGCTACTCCACCAGCTTTGGGCATTAAGCATTTATTAAAGCATATTAAATATTAGTAAAGAGAGAACATAGCTCAGAAAGTTAGGAAAGCCTAGCTAGGAAAGAAGAGAGAGAGATAGTGGAGAATCATAGTAGGCTGTGTCAGCTCCCACCTAGTTCCAGGGCCAAGAGTGAGTCACTGTGTAAGTTTACTGCAAGCAGGAGGAGAGCCCACCCTTACACATTGCTCAAAGCTAATTGGCTAGCATCATTTAAATCTATTAGTTTACTGGATTTGAGGGTGGTCCAGCTGATGGCAGAGTACAGAGCCCTCTGAGGGGAAAAAGCATTCAGGTAGGTATGGTTTTAATCCCTATTCACAGTCCAAGGTCCAACCACATTTCCTTTGAAATTCTCCTGACTCTGAGCTGGCCCCAAGAAAAGTCTGGCCAGGCTTTCTGGGTCTCCTAGAACCACCAAACACCCTATTATTAATAATTTTCTCACTATATGTACCTCCATGGCTTGTTTGCTTCTATTGCATGTTTGCCTTGTGGCCATAGGACAAGTCATAAAACTCTCAGAACTTCAGTTTTCTCATCTATAAAATGGGTGTATCTATGGACACCTACCTTGCTGAATCATTATGAGGAAAATATAATTATATAACACTACTTTGATGATCCTGGGTTCTTGGAGGCAGTACCAGTAAAGCCTAAACTCCTACCAAATTGGAAAGGCTATTGGAAAGAACTATCTACTGACTGGCCATATTTCTTTTGTCTGAAGAACAGCTCCATTAAGTTTGGAGATACTGTAGCCAAGTTGACTAGAGAGTGATGAAGTTTTTCACAAATGCAACTTTCAAAGACCATTTACTAAATCATAGAATAGTGGCAGCCTTTGTTGGTGGAAGGGATACTCATACCAACAAAATCACAGATCTTTGTTTTTATCACAATTTAAATTCTTTAGCTTCATTTCTTAGATTTGAAACACTCTAGCTAGCTAGCTATAAGTTCCTTTTAAGAATATTAAATATGTTTTTGAAATTTGGGTCATTTAAAAAATACATTGTTTTAGGAAATAAAATTCCATTTTTTATTGTTTCAAGGAGTTTAGGAACTGATACTTGTACTTGGATTTTTCATTTTAAAGGAGACTTATTTTATTAAGATAGTACACTTTAGATGACCATTTTTTTTTCTTTTTTATTCTTTGTGGGGCAATGAGGGTTAAGTGACTTGTCCAGGGTCACACAGCTAGATAAGTGTCAAGAGTCTGAGGCTGGATTTGAACTCAGGTACTCCTGAATCCAGGGCCGGTACTTTATCCACTGTACCACCTAGCTGCCCTCTGGATGACCATTTTTAACATTTCCATGGTTTACCATTTTTAAAAAAATCGACTGTTTTCTAACTTTTTATGAAAAATACATGAGAACAGTGTTGCTGCTTTGATTAAGTTGATTAAGAAATAAGGTTTAACCATAATTAACTATAATTTAATGATATTTAATTTAATTTTAGCTCATTATACTCTGTTATCTGCTAGGATTGGGGAATGGGGTGTTGAGATTAGTCAGGTGTTTTAGTTTAACAGTTAACTTGTAACACTTATCAAATAATTAGCAACATCCTGCATTAAAACTATGCCAAACCGCTTAATCCGTCTATGATGAGTGATGTTACTTTAACATCTTTTAGTGCCTATGGGCCAACTTTATTCTATCTGTCATTACTGATCTTTAGATATGGTATAGTATTAGATAGGAACTCAGAGATTAACAGAATGTTAGCTATTTTTGTGCTGATGATAAAAGTGAATGCAGATAGATTCAATTGTTCTGTAAAAAGCTCATTAAAAAAATTTCTTTCAAATAAAAGTAGTGAAAGTGTCAGTTCTTAAGGTATATTATTCTGCCTTTATGTAATACTGACTTATCTTGTTTTACTTTATGAGGAGAATATTGCTCAATTATGATACATTATCTTTTGTACAGCATATATGTGTGTGTGTATGTGTGTGTGTGTGTGTGTGTGGGCAGTTGGGGTTAAGTGACTTGCCCAGGGTCACACAGCTAGTAAGTGTTAAGTGTTTGAAGTCAGATTTGAACTCAGGTCCTCCTGATCCCAGGGCTGGTGCTCTATCCACTGTGCCACCTAGCTGCCCCTGTACAGCTTATATTTTTAATTTTCATTAGTCATATTTGAAAGCAGCTGTGACTAATAAGATATTCTTTTATATATTTATTAGAGGTCCTTGGCACTCCATTGGAATGATTTATTAATAAGCATCTGTAAATCTTTTAAACATTCACTGGTGATTACATCATCCATTTTAGGCACCATATGAAGTTAGCAAAGAGAGACTAGCTCAGTGTAAAGAGAGGGGTGTGTGTATGTGCATGCGCACGCATGTGCATGTGTATATATACCCAAATTGTAAAATTTATTTACTCCTCCTCAGTTAGAGCACTGTTTAATGCTTTTCATGTGTCTTCTGACTCATTTTCCTTCATGGATAGCAAAGGACTGCTACGAAGGGAGACATTTGAAAACTTTGTAGAAAGATACCCTACTTTTACCTTGGTTAATTTGCCTTCTTTTCCAGAAAATAAATATACCTGAATGTGTTTACTCTAAAGTATTTTGTGGTTATGCCTGTTTTTTTACTGACATTATAAAGCAGAATTGAAATAGGTCAGTTTTCACCTGAGTCTTCAGGTAAAACACCTTCAGACAATTCCTAGTAGTATTTTAAAGTGATGATTAGAAATCAATCAACAAGTATTTATTAATTACCTACTATGTATCAGGTACTGTGCTTGGTTCTAGAGACCCAAGTAAAACAAATGAAATAATTTCTTTTTTCAAGGAGCTTATCTATCTCTCATTAGCTCGGTTTCATTTTCTTATCTGACACAATTTTTTTGGCATTTTCTTTTTCTTTTTAAAATATTATATCTGAATTATTAAGTCTTTGTTTACCTTATGATTCCTGGGCTATATGGGCTTAAAATTAACTTCTGAAGTAGAATGTCTTTTTTTTTTCCCCTAGTATAGGGCTGGTGGAATTGGATGATTGTGTAGGTATGTGAAAGAAGGCATTAAAGTTCATTTGTGTACTCCACTAGTTATAAAGATAAAACAAAACTTGTCTGAGTAACCTTCCTGAAAAGAAAAAGCTATTATTTATCCTTAAAAGAAAGAAAATAGAGCAACATAGTATAAAATGATGCAAAAATAAGTTTTTTTTTTATTAATGGTAAAGGACAGAACTAACAACATAGGATAATTTAAGCCAACAGTATTTATTTTGTACCTGCTATCTGCATTTCACAGTTAAGTTCCATGAGAAGTTATTTTTTTAGGATTTTACCACTGCCTAAAAAAAAATAATAATTTGAAGTGGTTTACTTAATTTCAGTATAAAACAGAGATAATAATTATAGTATAAAACCATTTAAAAGGAACAGAGAGGAGAAAGATATTTTCCAGGTGCCTGAGATAAGTTCATTGCTGCAATTGAATACTGAATTTATCTCTGAATTTCTTAGAATCATTTGTATTATAGTGTTCCTTCCTTTTTTTTAAAGGAATCAAAGTTTGTCAGGAAATTTATTTTGATTATGTGTTACTTTTTACTTACTTTTCCCTCATCTTCTTTATTTCTATTGAGGGCACCACAATCCTTCTAGCTTTGTAACTTTGGAATTATAATCAACTGTTCTCTACCCCCTCTCTCCATATATACAGTGAATTACCACGTCCGAAACATATTTCTGACCTATCCCTTTTTCTCTACTTGCATGGTCATCTTGGTACTTTTGGCTCTCCTTGCTTCTTTTTTCCACTATTTCAACAGCCTTATTGGATTCCAACATTCCATTCTCTTTCCTCTAGAACCACCCTCCCCAAAGGCACCAGAATAATCTTCCTGATTTATAAGTCTGGCCTTATCATTCCCCTGCTTCTGTGGCTTTCTATTGTTTCTAGGATAAAATACAACTGAACCCCTTTCACAGTGTGGCTCAAGGATCAACATTTTCCCCCCTTCTTGTACATTGGTATAATGCACAAAACTGGCTTCACTGCATTTACCTTAGCACCTGGTGTTCCCCATGCCTGGAATGTCCTAGTTCTTTCCCTCTGCCTATTAGAAGATGCATCTCAAGTGTGGTCTCCTAAGGGGATTCTTTACTGATTCTTCTTCCTTTTTAGTACTCCCTTTCTCCTCATATTGGCATAACTATACATGCCTTGGTTTAGGTGTCTAATCTATCTCCCTTCTTAGAAAGTTAGAGGGAAGAGACTTTTGCATTTTGCTTCTGGATCCTCCAATAACTTGCACTTAGGTTGGAGTAAAAACTTGTTGCATTAGAATAGGACATTTCAGTGAATTTCTTCAATAAACACCAAAACATTGTTCAAATGGATGCTTCTTACTTGACCTTCCATGAAAATTGAAGCTAGGAAGTTTCTTTGTGGTCCTGAGGCAACATGGTGTAGGTATAATATTTTCTGGTATTTGTTCTTTTTTTTTTTTTTTTAAGTGAGGCAATTGGGGTTAAGTGACTTGCCCAGGGTCACACAGCTAGTAAATGTTAAGTGTCTGAGGCCAGATTTGAACTCAGGTACTCCTGACTCCAGGGCTGGTGCTCTTATCTACTGTGCCACCTAGCTGCCCCAGTATTTGTTCTCGATGAATCAATCAATAAGTATTTATTAAGTGCCTAGTAGGTGTTAGATGCTGAGAATATAAATCAGTAAATCTGTTTGACTTCTGAAGTCAGGCAGTCAGTAAGCATTTATTAAGTGTTTAATGTGTGCCAGCCACTGTACTAAGCCCTTCGAATACAGAGAGGCAAAAGATAATCTCTCATAATCTATATCCTATTCCCTTTCTAATGGCCTAGTCTTCTTGCATGGAGGAAGGAGCCTTGTGATTCAGTGACACTGGTCTCTCTGCAATTCCTCAGACAAGACCCTCCATTTCCCAAGTCTCGGCATTTTTACTTGCTGTGTCCCATGATCCCTGTCTCCTGACTTCCCTTCCAGTCTCAGAGCTTTGCCTTCTGCAAAATGTCTTTCATGATCTCCCTTAATGCTAGTATATCCCACTGTTGGTTATCTCTAATTTATCTTGTTCGTTCATAGTTATTTACATGTCTTCCCCATTGGACACGTGAGCTCCTTGAGAGCAAGAACTGTTCTCTTACCTTTCTTTATGCCCCGAGTATATCATGTGCATAGTACCTGGTACATAGTAGGTACTTAATACACATTTATTCACAGAACCACTGACTAGAAGAAGGCACATGAGCTGCCTCTTCAAAGTAGGGGCTCTATGAGGTAATTTTAGAGAAGTTGATAGTTAACATGTCTAGTATGGCCATTTCTCTTATATCTTAATTTGTTATTATATTCCTTGGTGCCTGATACGCTGTCGTTTGGTGTATTGATCAAGAAGGTGCCCATGTGTTTTAGATACCAGATGTGTGGAAGGTAAAGTTGACATTTTTTTGGGGAAAATTTAAGAGCTTGGATTATCTTTTCATTCAGATGGAAAACCAGCTCTCTTCTGCAGGAAAGTTGATAGTCTAAAGTTTGGGTCAGAATTTTTCTCAAAAAGAAATTGTTCACATAAGCATTTGGACAAATGCTTGTTTGAGACACAGGAGTTTTGTACCATGGAGTTGTTCACAAGACAATTTTGCCCCAAAATTTCAGACACACATATTTTAGCCACAAAAGAACCACGGTTTGGATCCTATCAAACATCTGATTTTGAGCAAGACTACTGTAGCCTGATTGGGCTTGCCAAGATGACTTGTCTGCAAAGTGCATCCTCATATAATTAAATGATTTACATTTGTTGGGTGGGTTATTTAGGGTTTTTAATTTAATTGGTGGAAAAAAAGGCTTAACAAATAATTTTAATATAATTTATAATAAACTGCCAACAGTTGAATTGGTTTTTTCTTGCTCCTCATTTTTTCAGATTTTCTTTTTTATTTACTTAAACATAAAATAATGAAGATTTCAGTATACATAAAGAACAAGAGGACTATATGTGAAATTGTGAATTTATGTTTCATGGTTTTTTAAAGTATGCATCAAATTTAACCATAGCAGTTTGAAAAAACCTATCCTGCCTGTGTTCCTTTTGAACTAATGCACCTTTTGTATTTTTAAAATGTTTTATTGATGCTTGTTTTTTTTTGTCTTTCTTTGCATCTCTGTCACTATCCATTAGGACCCCCCCCCCATCTTCCACAGAAACCTTCCCTTTTAACAAATAACTGTAGTTAAGAAAAACAAATTCGCGACATCGTTGATGTGTGAAAAAGTTTGTTTTATATTGTAACTGTATTCCATGGCTGTTCAGCTAAGGAAGTGGTAGGCATGCTTCATTATCAGGCTTCTCATGTCATGGTTGGTCACTGAATGTATCAGTTTTGAAATGTTTCAAAGTTGTTTACTTTAAAATTTTTGTGATTATTGTGTAAATTGTTCTGCTTTGTCTCACTTTACATCACTTCCTATTAGTCTGCCTAGGTTTCTTTGGATCATAATATAGTTGTTATTTATTCCACTAATTTACCACAGCTTGGTTAGTTATTCTCCAATTGATAGGCATTTATTATTCTCTTTGCTCCATAAAAAATATTGATAAAAATATTATTGTACATTTTGGTCCTTTCCTTCCTTGACTTCCTTGGAGTATATGCCTTCTATTGATATTATTGGGGAAAATAGTATGCACAGTTCTGTGACTTTTTGGGTAATAATAATAATAATGGTTTGCATTTACATAGCTTCTTAAACTATGTAACACTTTATAAATGTTACCCCATTTTGTCCTCACAGCAACCCAGGGTGGTAAAAGCTATTATCTCAATTTTGCAGATGAGCAAACTGTGGTAGATAAGTGTCTTGCCTAGGGTCAGACAGCCAGTGCCTGAGGTTAGATTTGAACTGACTTCTTACTCAAGGCCCAGTGCTCGAGCTTCACCATACCACCTGGCTGGGAGTAGTTCTAGATTGCTATTGAGAATGGTTGTGCCAACTCACCAATTCCTCAGCAGTTCATTCGTGTCTCTGTTCTTTTATAGCCCCTCCAGCAATTGTCATTTTAATTTTTTTTCACCTTTTTCACTTTGATGGGTGTGAGGTAGCAGCTCATATTTATTTACTTCTAATTAAGATTTACTAAAGACCATATCATGCCTCATCTACTCTACCAAATGCTTTAATTATAAGTGGAAAGAGAGACTGACACATTCCTATTTGATCCTGTTAAATGTAAACAGCTCAAGCACCACCTTCTCCATAAAATCTTTCTTGTTGACTTCATTCCTCAAATTACCTTGTACCTATTTTGTACATTTTTTTGTGTCCCCCCCCCAAAAAAAAAAACCAAAAAATAAAAACACTGTTGTTTTTGTCCTGGTATCTCCACCCCTTGGCACAGTGCCTGGAGCACAGTAGGCACTTAACAAATGTTTATTAATTGTGAGTTACTTAAAATTTTCAGTCTCCTGAGATCCTGGTAGTTCATGATTCATAATCATTTGGAGAACAAAGGTGAGTTTTTTCGGTAAGAAGAGAGCATAATTGGTGGACGCTTCAAAAAGTCTTGAATTGTTTATTGACTTGAGCTATGGCAGACTCTTATCTATGATCAGCAGAGGAATAATTGTGACTGACACATGCTTGCTCCTTATGCAGGACATCATATTGAGAGACCTACCCAAGTGGTTTGTTGAGGAGGAAGTTGATGGGTTTAGACATGTCCGGCATAGCAGGGGGTATAAGTTTTCAGAAATGTTTTCCCTTTATCTACCTTGTTACTTTGCTTGCCAAGTATTCCTGATTTCATACCTTTATCTCTATCATGTCACTTTTTCTTCATCCATATTAATGTCAATTTATTTTATACCCTGCATCCTTCCTGTACTATTAATAGTTTCTTAACTTTTAGAGGAGATGGTTCCTTTCCTTGATTCTTTCTCCTAACTTTCCCATAGCTAGTTTCAAGGGAAGCAGTGGAGCAACAAAAACACTTTCTGATATCCTTCTTTATGAATGCATCTGCTTGAATGCTAGGACATTCTGCTTTCCTTGGCATGTGGATATTGATTCTGTAAGAAACCAGATTACATGTTTTACGATGAAGGGTCAATGTCCCCATTAAACAGTCATACCCAGTTGATAACATTTTCAAGCCCTGCCTAGGGTGTAAATACCTTGTCCTGGCTCTGCTTCAATATTTATTGAGATCATTGTTACTAGATAGAACATCAAAATTCCTTTACCCCCTGGCTAGATGAGAAAAAAAAAAGATCTGCAGCCTTGGGCTTGAGGAAATAAAAGTGTTGAAAGTTAGATCTCTTATGAATAGATGTTAAAGGGTGAGAGGAGGGTTAGGTAAGGCTTTGTCTTTTCTTCCTCCCTGTCTTATTCTAGGATACAAATTTTAGTCATTGGAAAATGTAATTTGAAACCCCTTCCAGGGATTTAAAATGTATATCTGGTTCCAAAAATCAGGTAGCTGCTAATCATAAGCCTGGAATTAGGTATTTTACTTGGGCTGAACATATTTTAATTCATTATGGGAAAGATAAGTACTTCCTAGTCTTGCCCCTCTAATGAGAAATATCTGAAAGGGATCAGCCAGCCTGATGCACAGGGTGATTGTAGTCATGGATGGTAATTATAGTCAATCCTCAACATTCTTGAGTTTAGCTTTTGTGACTTCAAATATTCAGATATTATTGTATTAGTAGCCTTATTTTTACCTTCACATTGGCAACCATGTATATTTATGGCTCTAGGCAGTAGAGAAAAAAAGAGAGGTGATGAGCAAGTTTATACTTACAAAAAAGGAGAAAAGTGTTTGTAAAAGTGTTTTATCAGTCCCTCTCAAGTGCCTAATGAGGGAATTGAGAAAATGGAGAAGTGGCTAAGTTTGTTGGTCAATAAGCTGTTGGTCACTCCCACCCTTTTGCTGTGATTCCTTCAGCTGAGTGATAGGCCTGCCTGCCCTACTGTCCATGGAGTAAATTCTGACCTGCTGGTAGCCTGTGAAGTTCAGACCCAATGGGGCACTCATCCAGCCACGTGCTTTTCTTCCAGGAGCAGTTCACTGTAAGAAAGGGAGATTAGAGATGGCAGGTGTTGGCCCTTTGCCTTTTTTACCTACAGATTCCTTAGACTTAGCTGCTTTCTTTATAGGTTATTTCATGGTTATTGTGTTATGAAAGTGCATATTATCATAATTGATGTTTTGTTATAAAGAATTATATGCAGAAGAGGGGATTTTCAGCAATCTCTAGTGAAAGATTACAATTTTTGGGTGGTTCTGGGAACCTAACCCCTTATTTCCCATAGGATCAAGTGTATCAACATTCACAGTTTTGAATTTCCCACCACTGTTTTCTAGGAAGGTTACTCCAGCAAAAGTTGATAATTAGGTAGATTCAGGTGACTAACAACTTGAGTACTCAACCAAGAGGGAATAATAATTCCATTGACTGGGAGTTAAGGTTAGTGTTATAAATTGATAAATGGTTGTGTTTTGTTGTGGGGGAAGGTAGGAGGATCCAACTTCATTGATAGGATGAAATTGCTAAATGTGTCTGTATTCAAGAAAGAACTGGGTTAGAGAGACATATTACTTAGGAAATATGATAAAAATGTTATCAGATGAAGTTTTAGATGAGGGCAAATTAGTGTTAAATTCTAGGCCATCTCATTCATTATATTTTTAATTGTCTCAAGCATATGTACTGTGGCTTCTATGTGTCTCAAGGGACATAGGCAAATATTTCAGCAGATCCTGAATGACTAGACCAATAATGCATCTGTTTTCCCTGAGCTGCTCTGACTTGCCACATTTGCTTTTTTGTCATCTTTGCCAATCTGGAGGGTGTGAGGTGAAACCTCAGAGTCGTTTCAGTTTGCATTTCATTGATTTTTTTTTTTTGGCAGAGTGATGAGGATTAAGTGATTTGCCCAGGGTCACACAGCATTTCATTAATTATTAGTACTTTTTTTAGTAATATTTTTTCATGTGACCATTGATAGCTTGGGTTTATCACTTTGAAAATTGATTTCATATCCCTTGGACATTTATTTCTTGGGGAATGGCTTTTGTTAAACATTTGTTATACTTTTATATCTTGGTTCTGTGATCTTTTTTGTTTCCTGTTTGGCTTATGAACTATTATTCCTCTCTCCATGGATCTAACAGGTAATTTCTTCATTTCTTCTCCAATTTCTTTAGAAAATTTAACAATATACCCGAAGTTCTCACTTTGGCCAAATTGGTGCAGCAAAAGCAGAATAATCAAATGTGATAATCAAAGCATATCACAGATATTTTGGTTAATCAACCCAGCTTGGTGTTCTTATCAGTATTTTACTGGAATCTGGGAAAGGCTACTTTATATACTCTACAATTAAAAAGTATACAGATGGGGACAGCTAGGTGGTGCAGTGGATAGAGCACCGGCCCTGGATTCAGGAGGACCTGAGTTCAAATCCAGACTCAGACACTTAACACTAACTAGCTATGTGACTGTGGGCAAGTCACTTAACCCTAATTGCCCAGCAAAACCCCCCCCAAAAAACGTATACAGATGATGCAGAATTAAAAAGTAGGAAGGAGCATGTTGAGTACAGACAAAGGAGCTATAGGCCAAGTTTAAGCTACTGGATATGGACTTAATCTTCTATTGTTCTGGTCTGGGCTTGACTCAGGACAGTTCCCTGATAATTTAGCTTAAATATTGCAACAAAACAAGAACCTCTTGAGTCATTGAACACTTCACAAAAAGAGATTTATTTAGCCATAGCAGGAGGACTTTCAATGAGGAAAGGCACTAAGGATGTCTAGAGATGATTCATCTGAGTCAAAGTTCTTTGCTTGAGTTATCCATTGTAATCTACCATCCAAACCTTAGAGATCTGTGAGTCTTCTCATGGCTGCTTTGTACTCAGGAGATGGTGAAGTATTGTTATCAGTAGTCTAAGGCTTTTGTTCTGTGAGCCAGCCAATTCTTGAGTAATGTATCTACTTTTTAAGGAAAAAATTAGTCTAACCTGCATGGGAGTAGGCAGGTGAGATGTTAGGATATTGTTAATACTGCACTTATTGTTCCAGTCCTCATAACTTTATGGCCTCTGGACCTCTTCAGAATGAGCAGAGGCAGAAACTCAGGATCTCTGGGTGAGCAGCTGTCCTTTTCAGAAGACAAGAATGATACTGTAAAGAAATCTCTGTATAAATTCTGGAACTTCAGGTATATTTTAAATTTTTATAAGAAAAAAATTTAAAGAAGTTTGTTGTAAAAATTACTGTAGTGAAGAATCCTACATATAGATGTTGGTAGTTAATGAACTTGAACTCTGTTGAAGGGGCTCTGTCAAAACAGGAATTCTATCCTGATTAGAAAAGACATCTTAATAGGCTCCCAGGAAACCCCAGGGGCTCACATGGTCTTTTGACCTCATTTAAGCACAGGTTTAGGGTAGAAATGGGGAGAGAAACTTCTTTCACTTGACACTTGAAGGATAAATGAAGAACAAAAAGAAACGAAATGAAACAGTTGATGGAAAACAACAACAATAATTTTCCCTCAGAAAAGGGGCAGAAATCAACTTGAGAAAAACTTTAGCTCTAATTCGGATTATTAGGCATGGAATTAATGAACAAATAAATGGAGTTAAGGACTTTTGACACTGTTCTTAGGCTTCAAGTGTCCGGGAACTTTATACAGTACACTTTTCGAAATGCAAATAAACTAAAAGATTGCTTCATAAAGTACAGTAAGGAGTATTCAAGCTATGTACTAGAAATTTTCAGAGACTAAATGATGTCCACTTAGAGATTCTGTAGAGGATATTTTTGCATAGGGTGGGACCAGCATAGCCTCTAAGTTCCCTTTGGAACTTGTGAGATTCTATGATTATAGGTTTTGCAGTGAAAAAGAACAATTGATGTTGAAGTAGGAAAGTTATTTAATTTGATCCTTAAGTGTTTGTGTTTTTTTTCTTTAAAAGTTCCTTTTTAGGGGGCAGCTAGGTGGTGCACTGGATAAAGCACTGGCCCTGGATTCAGGAGTACCTGAGTTCAAATCTGGCCTCAGACACTTGACACTTACTAGCTGTGTGACCCTGGGCAAGTCACTTAACTCCCATTGCCCTGCAAAAAAAAAAAAAGAAAAAAAACTTCATTTTTAAAATAGCAAAAAGTGAAATTAATTGACTTATATGCTAATTTACTACTTCCATTGTTATGTAGAGACAGATCAAAGGAGAGGGGAGATGAAAACCTGGTGGCATCTCTTGAAATAGAAGATAATAGCTTGTGGATAGAAATAGGCGAGTCTTTATGGGTTTAACTTTGCCAATATAGCCCTACAAAGTGATACAAATATCACAGACAAACTAATTTTATGGGATGATTGCTCTGTTAGAAATTGATTGATAAGTTGATTGATAAGTCACACTGTCATACTATTATCATTCCCATTTTACAGATAAGGAAATTGAGGCCGAAAGATATTAAATAATTTGCCCAACTATCTCATTGCAGACTTAGGAAAGTTCAGTATTCCAAAGTCTACTCTAAGAAAACATGGCCTCCTTGGTATTCCTCCATAAGATGTTCCATTTCATAGTTAGGGCATTTTCTCTGGTGGTCTTTAATCCCTAGAATTCTTTCCCTCTCTGCTTCCTGGCTTCCTTCAAGTCCCACTCAAATTCTGTCTTATTTGAGAAGACTTTTCTAATCTCCCTTACTATAAATCCCTTCTTTCTCTTCGTTATTCCCTATTTATCCTGTATTTAGTTGTTTTCTTATTGTCTCCCTCATTAGACTGTGAGCTTCTTGAAAGCGGGGACTTTCTTTGTATCTCTTGAGCTTAGCACAGTACCTGACACATAGTAGGAGCTTAGTTAAGTATTTCTTGACTGATTTTTCTTAACAGTCCCCCTGAGCATCACTCCCCCTCTATATGTTGTCTTCTCTTATTAGAATGTGAGCCTCTAGAGAGGAGAGACTGTCTTGCTTTTGGTTTTGTATCCCCAGTGCTTAGCATAGTGGTAAGTGCTTAATAAATTCTCCTTCCTTCCTTGTTTCTTTTTAATAGTTAATTGATTTTTTCCTAGACCATACAGTAGGTACATATTTCTATACTATACAGTAGGTACAGTAGGTATATTTTATTCTCATGTTCAGTTAAATTCAGCAAATGTTTACTGATTACTTGCTTACGAAATGCAAGACACTGTACTTAGGCAGTAAGTTCTGCTCTAGAATTATATTTAGAATTGTTATTTTCTGATATTGTCATTAGTGTTCAAGCAGAAGCTAAACAATTACTTGTCAGGGATGTTGTAGAGGAACCATCTGTATGGTTGAACTCAATGACCTCTTAAGCTACCTTCCAACTCATAAATTCTGTAACTTTGTTGCTCAGTAAAGCTGAATATCTTTTCAGTTGTCCACATGCAAATAATCTTTTCCTAGGTAGATGACTGCCAAGAGCCATCTGAGAACACATATAGTGAGATTCAGGGGACTTTTCCTTCTCTCCTTAATGACCCAAGGGAGCCTAGATACTACAGATGATGGTGCTCCTAATCTTTATACAAGAGATTTGTGAAGTTCATTTAGCATTTGTCTTGTGTCTAGCATTGTGAAGACTTTGTTAGAAGCCTGGAAAAGAAGGCCTGTATTGTTCTGAACCTGTTGAGAATCTCTTACGTCAAAGTCCAGTTGGTGGTGGTCCCAAGTTTTGTTGAGAAAAACTAAAAAAATCAGTGATGAGTTAAAGGGAAAGTTAACAAATGCATGTATCTGACTTTCCAGAATTACTTAACAGTTTCTTTTTTAAAAAACTATTTCAGACTATTCATCATTTGAAAAATTTAAGGAAAGGTCAGAGAAGATCTTCTGTTCTTGTAACTCACACCGAATTAATGCCTGACCAGATGGGAACCCATGAAGTTCAAAGACATATTTCCCATCATGCTAATGCACTGTGTCACTTTCATATTGCAGCAAGTATCAACCCTGTTGCAGGTAAAAAATGGTATCATATCTTTTTATATGTATTGACATACAATAGCTTTCTTTAAAAAACTACTTTATAGGATATGACACATTTCATATTTCTGTTTATGTTTTTGTGTTGCCTCTTGTAATACTTCTAAATTAAGATTGATGCATATTATCTTAAGGTTTTGTTTTTTTAATTAGGATGGTGTAGTCTCTTGGGAATATCAGATAAATCCTTAGGATTCTGTGGCTTTTGGAGCTTCAGCTTTTCCCTTGGCACACTGGCTGACTAATAAAACTTTCTACCTTAATACTTTTAATTTTTCTTTCTTTTCTTTATTGTTACCATTTTTAATCTAGTACTGTAGTGATGAGGGTGGTAGTGTTTCCAGCAGTAGTACTTATTTTAAAATTTATTTTATTTGGTTGGTAGTATCTCTTTATTTCTCTTCTACTCTAGGAAGGTTCCCCCTTTTGATATTTCCCTTTCTCTAAGGAATTTAGGGAGAGCAGGCTCCCTCCTACCTCTGATATATGTTTTTTTATGGGGGAAGGGACAGCATAAATGGTCATGATGATTGTGGTGGAGACCCCAGCCATAGAGCTAATTTGGGTGATAGAGAAACACCCTTGGGTGTTAGATAAAGACTAGAAAAATTGTGAGCAAGTCAATGCTATTAGAAAGGCAGGATTTTTAACCTTAAACCCTCACTGAATAAAAGACCGGTTTGGTAAAGAAAGGGCTTCTTAAAGAATGGCATTGTCAAAAGTTCTGTAGCCTAGGATTGTGGAAAGGGCTCCTGACAAATTTGTGGCCCATGAACCTTCTTCATAGCTGCTGGGGTTTTGTACTGAATAGTATTCCAGGATTCATTACCAGTCCCTTTCATCCATCCATCTATAATTCAACAAGTCCTTTACCTCAAATTAGCACCATAACATTTTGGAAAGAAGGTCAGAATTTATTAAGAATATTTGATATTATACACATATGTATGTAAACATATATATGGTAACTTAACTTAGTATAGTGGGTAGAGAGGTAATAACCTAAATATAGTTTGCAAAACTATTTTTGCCTATTATCTCATTTTAATTGACATAATAACTGTGAGATAGGTACAGTTACAATTCCCATTTTACAGATAAGGAAACTGAGGCTGATAGTGGTTAAGTGACTTACTTGCTATTTAAATATCTGAGGCCGACTTGAACTCTGGTCTTTTTCACCCCAAATCCAGTATGTTTCACTTAGCTGCCTAACTTAGCTGCCTCATGAGTCTAGAGTTGTCTTCCTCTCTCTCCTTGATCCACTTACTTTGTGATTATCACACTAAAAGGATACATTTTTATTAAACAGCTTAACTGCTCAGTAGAGAATGACTTGCAAATATATTTGGTTTTATTATGGTGCTCCTAACTTTTCAGAAGAGATTTATGAAGATGTTCAGTTTCATTAAGAAAAATATTTGTCTTGTGTCTAGCGTTGTGAAGATTTTGTTAGAAGTCTAGAAAATGAGACTCCTGATGTTCTGAACCTACTGAGAATCTTATATATAAAGGCCCAGTTGTTGGTGGTCTACCAACTATTGTTTTATCTTTATTATCAAAGCAGTGTTAGCATGACCTGTGGGGTCAGGACTTGAATGTATATTTGCTCTATGTAACTGGATGTTTTAATGATACTTGGTAAAATATTATTCTACCTGTTTTTGTGTACTTCTGAAACCTAAAACCTCTTACTAGTGAGTTTAGTGACTTTTTTTTTGCTAATATTTAGCATGCAACCTGAGTTTAAATGCATTTTAAGGTTAATTTTAGTTATATAGTATATGAACCATTTCAGATAATTCATTTCAATTAACCCAAAGGAAAAAATTCAATCATTGTTTTGGAGTTTATATTTTTAAAAAAAATTTACTCTTTAATGTATGACTTAGATGATTAATTTTCATTTTTTATTATCACTTATTGAATTAATTTAATTCAATGTGTGAATTTCTTTGTTGTTGGCTAATAGTAATTTTATTTTCTTTTATTATTTTTAAAGAAACATTTTATTTAAAGTTTTGAGTTCCAAATTCTACCCCTCCTTTCCTTCTTTCTCCCCTACCTTCTTCTTGAGGTGGTAAGCAATCTTTACATGTGCAATTATGTAAAACATTACCACATTAGTCATTTTCTGTAAGAAAACTTAAATAAAAGAAAAAAAAGTAAAAAATAGCATACTTCAGCATGTGTTCAATCAATATCAATTCTTTCTTTGGAGGTGGTATGCTTCATTATTGGTCCTTTGGGATTGTCTTGGATCATTGTATTGCTGAGAATAGTGGTCATTCACAGTTCTTCATCTAACAATATTGCTGTTACCGTGCACAAAGTTCTGGTTCTGCTCACTTCACTATACATCAGTTCATATAAGTCTTTCCAGGCCTTTCTGAAATCATCCTACTTGACATTTCTTATAGCACAATAATATTCCATCACAATCATATATCACAGAATGGTTAGCAATTCCCCAATTGATGGACATTCTTTTAATTTCCAATTCTTAGCCACCATAAAAAGAGCTGCTATAAATATTTTTGTACAAATAGGTCTCTTTCTATTTTTTGGAATACCTTTGGCATGCAACCTAGCAGTGGTATTGCGGGATCAAAGGGTATGCACAGTTTGATAGCCCTTTGGTCATAGTTTCAAATTGTTCTCCTGAATGGTTGCATCAGTTCACAACTCCACCATCAGTAGATTAGCATCCCAGTTTTCCCACATGCCCTCCAACATCCAACATTTTCCTTTTTTGTTATATTAGCCACTCAGATAGGTGTGAGGTTGTTTCCATTTGTATTTCTCTGATTAATAGTGATTTAGGACAATTTTTCCTGTGACTAAAAATAGCTTTGATTTCTTTGTCTGAAACTGCCCATTCATATCCTTTGACCATTTATCAATTGGGGGATGATTTGTATTTTTATAAATTTGACTTTATCAGAGATACTTATAACAAAAAATTATTTCTTAGTTTTCTACTTTCCTTATAATTTTGGTTGCATTGGTTTTGTTTGTATAAAAGCTTTTTAATTTTATACAATCAATATTACCTACTTTACGTTTCATAGTGCTTCTATATCTTCTTTGGTCCTAAATTCTTCCCTTGTCCATAAATCTAACAGATAAACTACTATTCCATGCGCGCTCTCTCTCTCTCTCTCTCTCTCTTTTTTGTTTGTTTGCGGGGTAATGAGGGTTAAGTGATTTGCCCAGGGTCACATAGCTAGTAAGTGTCAAGTGTCTGAGGCCGGATTTAAACTCAGGTCCTCCTGAATCCAGGGTTGGCACTTTATGCACTGTGCCACCTAGCTACCCCATCCATGCTCTCTTAATTTGTTTATGGTATACACCCTTTATGTGTAAATCAACCCATTTTGACCTTATTTTAATATATGTTGTGTGACGGTCTACACCTAGTTTCTGCTGTACTGTTTTCCAGTTTTTTCCAGCAGTTTTTGTCAAATGATGAATTTTTTCCCCAAAAGCATGGTCTTTGGGTTTGTCATAATACTGGATTACTATAGTTACTTACTACAGTGTAATTCTTACCTATTCTATTCTATTTCTCTCTCTCTCTCTCTCTCTCTCTCGTACCTGTTCTATTCTATTTCTCTCTCTCTCTCTCTCTTTTTTTTTTTTTTTGGTAGGGCAATGAGGGTTAAGTGACTTGCCTAGGGTCACAGAGCTAGTATTTCTTTATTTCTTAACCAGTACCAGATTGTTTCAATAATTACCACTTTATAATACAATTTGAGATCTGGTACTTCTATATGATTCATTTTCAAAATTTTATTTACCATTATATTAAATGAAGTCTTATATCACCAGTTTAAACAGCAACCAGTTTATAGTAATTATTTATTCTCTTATCTATGTAATTTACAATTCTTTCTCCTTTAGATATGGGGCATTATATTTTTAAAAAATAAAATGTATATTTAAATCTCACATTTATTCCCACAGATATTCCATCAGTCCTAGCTGGAACAGCATTTAACTTTGATGAAGGAAATGGTGGGTTTGTGGTTCATTGGCTAAACAACAAAGAATTCCATTTTACATCCTCTACTGAAATATTTATGCAACAGTTAAGAAAGCTTTCTGACCTGCAAGTAGAACATGAAAATGATTATGGAGATAGAGACAGAGACGAGGAGGAACCTCAAGAAGAGAGAGAGAGGGGCTTACATATGAAGCTAGATCATGGTTGGTATCCTTTGTTCTATTTCTTTTTTGGTAGTACTAAGATTGCTAGTAGCCTATATTGCATGAAAATGCCAAATGAACAAAACTTGGAACTAACAGTGAATTTTAATACCTCATTAAATTATTTTAATGACTTTGGAAGTTATGTATTATCCTAAAAATATTACTATTGATGATATCTTGAATGAAATATTTAGTGTTAGGTGGGGAATGGCCCATTTACCATGCTGAAAGAGTACAGAGAATGGAATTGTCATTCCTTGTTTTCAGATTATAACAAAGATGACGAAATTTCAAGATAGTGAGCTTTTTCTTATAGTGTATAGAGTTTCCTCATTGTCTTTTGGCATCAGAGTTACTCTGTGTACCTATTTATTTTTTTGTGTTCAGAATTATCCTTGGATAGAGAATCTGAAACAGGTACAGGATCATCCGAACATGAAGATGGAGAACGAGAGGGGAGTCCTAGAGCTTACGCTCGAGCCAGTATGCCAATGCCACTTCCTACAGTCTTATTAGATCGGAAGATTGAAATGCTGCTTACTGAATGGAACAGGAATCCAGATATGCTTTTTACAATTCATCCTATTGATGGCACCTTTCTGGTGTGGCATGTAAAGTATTTGGATGAATACAACCCAGGAATATTTAGACAAGTTCAGGTATATTTTCTCAAAGAAGCAAATAATTGTATTTCTCTTAAAATTAATAAACCCCCCAAAGATGTATACGAACTGTTTTAAAAAAGTAACAAAATATTTCATTTGTAGCCATGAACATATTTCACAAACCCTGTAAATAAGAATGTATCATTAGGTCTTAATTTTCCTGAATATTTTGGCATACTTTTGGGTAAATAACTTTGAAAATGCATGTCTGATGGGCTATGAATTCTCATCTCTTCAGTTAAAATAAGCCACTCTGAAAACTTTACTCTTGAGAAGCCAGAATGCTGTCTACTTGATGCCAGTTAGGTAGATATTTCCTTTCTTCCGCTAGCAGGATTAGCACTTGTTTTTGTTTGGTTTCAATTGATTTTGGAAGGTTTAAACCTCCATCATCTTTCCCTTCCAGCTCCTTCTGAGCTGTAGATAGAGATGCTGATAATTTCCAAGTAACTGACAACTAATCTATGAAGAGAACATTATAAAAGACCAATTTTGAAAGACTCATGAAAAAATAAAATATTTTTTCTGTCTTAACACAGAATTTCAATATTATAAGGAACCTCAGAGGCTATTTAGTCCATTCCCATATGTACCAAGACTTTTATGTATTTTCAGTAAGAGGATATTTTGCTTCAGCTTGAAGACGAGTATTGAAGGAGAACCCACCAATTCTGAAAACATCTTCCCTTCACTTTTAGACAATTTATTTTTCTATCAGGTTTCATTCTACCTCTTAGAAATTTCTTTACATTGCACGTATTGCTTTTGGTGCCAAGCAGAACCAGTTTAATCATGTCAGGTACTTTAACCTTACTTTCATATCCCCCTCAAATCTTAATCTTCAGGCAGAATATCTCCATTTTCTTTGATGGATCTTTGTGTAGCATATTTTCCCATTCTCTTATTGTGTTGTTCACCTTCTTCTGGATGTGCACAAGTTTGTTTATATTTTGTTTAAAATGTACCTAGCCAAGAACACAGTATTCCACATGTCCAACTAGAGAGTATGGTAGCACTGTGGCTCTCTTCATCACACCTAGGATGGTATTAAATTTATCAGTTGCCATTTTACACTGGTGACTGAGATGAATCTAATAGTTTACTAAGAACTTCAGGTCTTTTCCCATAGGAAATGTTCTACCTATTAATCTTATGGAGTTAGTTTTTTAAACTCAAGTATAGAAACGTATGTGCATGTTTATTAAATTTAATCTTAACCTTTTTTTTCTCCATCTCATTGTTCTAGCTTGCCATATATAGTCTTTGGCTATTCTTTCTTTCTCATCTGGTGTGTTAAGCTATCTTTTCTAGCTTTGTCTCATATACACATATGACAACATGCTATTTGCATCTTCATCAGGATCATGGATAAAATTTTTGAGCAACCCACAGCCAAGGATCATTTCCTAGGGTACTTTGCTAGACAGCACTCCCCCCCCTCCCCCGCCCCAGTTGATGTCATCCCTTTAATGATTACTCTTTTGAGTTTAATTTTTCAGCCAGTCCTGAATCTATGTAGTAGTACTATCATTTAGCCCATGTGCCTCCATCTTGTCTCAAAGGCACTTTGTCAGATTCTTTGCTTAGATCTAATTATAGTATGGCTATAGTGTTCCCCAGATCTACCACTTTAGTTACTCTATCAAAAAAAGAGTAGTGAGGTCAGTCTGGTATGATCTGTTTTAGGTTAAATCATGCTGTATTTTAGTGTTCTTTACTACCTTTTCTTTCTTTCTTTTTTCTTTTTCTTTTCTTTTTTTTTTGTGGGGTAATGAGGATTAAGTGACTTGCCCAGAGTCACACAGCTAGTAAGTGTCAAGTGGCTGAGGCCACATTTGAACTCAGGTCCTCCTGAATCCATGGCTGGTGCTTTATCTACTACACCACCTAGCTGCCCCCAAAATGTATTCTTTTTTTGGGGGGTGGTGGTGATGCAATTGGGGTTAAGTGACTTGCCCAAGGTCACACAGCCAGTAAGTGTCAAGTGTCTGAATCCGGATTTGAACTCAGGTCCTTCTGACTCCAGGGCTGGTGCTCTATCCATTGTGCCACCTAGTTGTCCCTACTACCTTTTCTAAGAGCTCACAAACCAACCCTTTAATAACATGTTATAGAATTTTGCTAGTAATGGAAGTCAATAACAAACGTTTATTAAGTGACTACTATGTGCCAGAAATTAGGCTTGTCATACCCTAGTGACACTTCCCTTTTATTAATATGAGGGCATTTTTCTTCTTTATTCCTGATGCACCTTTACCATTCTTAAAAATCTTTTAAAGTTTGCTGCCAGTGGTTGAACAATCACATCTACCGTAGTACTTTTAAGATGTAGTTCATTTAGACTTGGTGACTTGAACTTACCAAGTGCAGCTCAATGTTGTCTGTCTCCTCAGTTATCTTGGGGTTCTACTCCTATACCATTTTTTTTGTTCTGTTCTTCACAGTCAAAAGATCATCTTCCTTAAAATAGAAAACAGGGTCAAAATAAGAGTTGAATTGTTTAGATTATTGCCATCATCCAATAATCATCCTCCTGTCCAACTCGATTAGGGTATGTACCTTCAGTGCCATTCCATCCCTAACCCTCCCTCCATTAAAAAAAAAAATCTGTTCTTTTCCTTTTTAGTGGGGTAAATCTTTCTAGGACCTATGAAGTCCTTCTCTTAGAGTCTTTGTTTACCTTATTTGTCATACTTAGTACATTTTTAAAAATAAAGATTTGAATCTATGGATTTTTATTTCTGGTTCTTCATTTTGATATTACTTCCTGTGACTTTTCTTTAGGTACTCTAGTTCATTCTCTTATTTTATGTGTTTACATAGAGTTTTCTGAATCTGTGGGTTTCATTGCTGGCTCTTTTATTGATTATTGCCTCACATGATCTATTGGTTTACAATTATGTTTATAACAACTTCACAATTGTTTTTAAAAACTATTTTATGAGTGGTTATAATTGTGTTTTTTAGGTTTCATTTTCTTCTCGGATCCCTGTTGCATTTCCCTCTGGGGATGCCAGTTCTCTGAGCAAAAATATTATGATGTACGCTGCTAGAGATGTGACTAACACCCTGTGGCATCAGGAGAAGAATACTGATGATATTATTGGATCCCAACCAAGCTCCAGACATGATAGCATGAATGTGAACATTGCAGTTCCTGTAGTAATGATGGTCTCCAAGCATGTTGATGGATCTTTAAATCAATGGGCAGTTACTTTTGCTGATAAATCTGCCTTTACCACTGTGCTAACTGTATCTCATAAGTTCAGATATTGTGGTCACCGGTTTCACCTCAATGATCTGGCTTGTCATTCAGTTTTGCCATTATTATTAACATCCTCTCATCATAATGCTGTGCTGACACCTGAATCAGATAGTCTTTGGGAGTCAGACTCTACACTAAGTAGAGTCACAGATCCTGTGAAGCATGTTAAAAGCTCATCCAAAGAACCCCTTAGAAATGCAGCCACTCGTACATTCCATGACCCAAATGCGATCTATAGTGAGTTAATTCTGTGGCGTGTAGACCCAATAGGACCTTTGTCATATACTGGGGGAGTATCTGAATTGGCACGAATAAACTCTCTTCACACTTCTGCGTTTTCTAATGTAGCTTGGCTTCCAACTCTTATTCCCAGCTATTGTCTAGGTGAGTGCTATCTTAACATATTTATGTTTTGGGATGATTATTATTTTTATAAAACTCAGAAGAGTTACAAGTCTTTTTTTGTTTAAATATGAATTTTATGATACTTAAAATTATACTTATTAATGTTTTGAATAAAACCTCTTTAGTAGTTATTAAGTTTTTAAAATTTGTTAAGTGTTAACAGTATGCTAAGTATAGGGGCAGCTAGATGGCGCAGTGGATAGAGCACCGGCCCTGGAGTCAGGAGTACCTGAGTTCAAATCCAGCCTCAGACACTTAACACTTACTAGCTGTGTGACCCTGGGCAAGTCACTTAATCCTAATTGCCTCACTAAAAAAAAAAAAAGAAAGAAAAAAAAAAGTATACTAAGTATATAGAATTCAGGTGGTAGGAAAACTTTAAAAATGCATACATTTTTAGCTATTCATCAGTATTTCATTCAGTTTTTAGAAATGTATCAGTTTCTCATGAATCACTTTATGCTGTCACATTATTCTTTTTGTTTTATAATTGCTTATGTTTGTCCAAATATTAATGCGAGGTGTGGTACAATTATTTTAAGAGAGCTGTGCACTAGTATTTATCCCAGGAGTTAAAAAGAAACCATTTGATAATGCAAATATCTTTTTTCTCTCCTCCCCCCCCCCATGTCTTTTTAGGAACATACTGCAATTCTGCTAGTGCTTGTTTTGTTGCTTCTGATGGCAAAAAATTGAGATTATATCAAGCTGTAGTTGATGCCAGAAAGTTGCTCGATGAACTTTCAGACCCAGAATCCTCAGTAAGTTTTCACTGATTTTGGTGGAGGGGGACATGAGGAGAGAGAGTATGTAGATTCCATATTTATGTGTTCTAAAATCCTTCCTTTGTTTAGTCTATATTTGAATATCCTATATATTTGAATATCCTTCATGTGTTTTTTTCTTCATGAACATATGTGTGTCACAATTCATTATTTTTTACAACGTCCATTCAGAGGCACCAAGGGACATTTATAGAAATAATATTCATACATAACATTTATTCGACATTTATTCCACAAACATTTATTCAGGAACTGACATATACAATGTACTGTGCTACTCAGTGAGGGAAAGACAAGACAAAATGTCACAGTTCCTTCTTACAGGGAGCTTATACAAAGTAGATGTAGAAGTGCTTAAACAAATACCATGAATATTTTAAATAAAGGAAGATAGAGGAAATTGGTGCTTTTTCTAAGTACCATGATTTATGTCTCAGATATTACTGTTATCACTCGTAAGCTTCATTTATTTTGCTAAAGATTCACCTGTTGCTCAAATCGTAATCATGCCTTTTATTAATAATTCATATTTGAGAAACAACCGTGTGAGTTAGGTAACTAGAAGGAAACATCCCCAGAGTTGCACAGATAACAAGTGTCTTAAAAAATGTCATTTGAATCCAGGTCTCATTCCAAATCAGATTCTTTGAGCCTCTGTGATGAGCCATTGCTTCTGTGTTATCACCAGCATCTGCCATTGCTCATTCCTTATTACATCTTATCCATCCCCTTTCATAACCAAGCCTTTTGCATGGCTTTTAGATTTGAAACAAGGAAGTCTAGACTTTATTGGTAGTTTTGCTCCTCATATATTGTTCATTTCATTTCTATAAGCATTTATTTGTTGCCCATTTTGTTCTTAGTCTTCTGTACTAGGTACATAGGGGAATACAAAAAAAGTAGAAACCATGGTTCTTGCCCTTGGGTAACTCAAAGTTAAATTGAGAAGGGCCAGGCAAGAAGAGATTGATATTCATTTCACTAAAGCCTCACCTGCAAGATTTGATCCTGGTGCCTTTCCTCTTATGATTATCTGTGATTTATCTTATATACTTTGTTTGTATGCTGTCTCTCCCCCATTAGATAGCGAGCTCCTTGAGAGCAGAGACAGTTATTTTTTTTTTCTTTGTATCCCTATGGCTTATCATAGTGCCCAGCATATATAGTAAGCATTTAATAAATGCTTGTTGACTAATATGAATAAAGAATTTTGTGGCACAAAAGTTAATATGGGGACTATCATAGGTGGGTAATTACTTCTTACTTTACATGTCAACACAATAAAATGCAGTGCTTACTGCTAGTTTATTAAATGATTATTATGGAAAAGTAAAATAGTTCTTGCTTCTATTAATAAGAATGTTACAAATTTTATTACTCTTACTAATGGTAGTGACTTTCTTGCACAATCACCATTATTATTCAGTGAATAGATAGTAAGTTTCTATTGTGTATAAGGTAATTGGATTATCACTGGTAATAACAATATTATGATAAACTTTTAATCAATATCATCTCTTGTTTCAGAAACTTATTGGAGAAGTATTTAATATTGTGAGCCAACAGTCTACTGCTCGACCTGGATGCATTATTGAGCTCGATGCAATAACTAACCAAGTAAATAAATGCTAATGAAATGATGATATAAATATACTTTAAAATTGCTTCTATAAGTATTATTGAGTTTTACTTTCATGTCAATCTTCTTTTATCCCAAGTTTTGATTAGCAACATAGTATAATCCATTAGTGGTTCAGGAATTATTCACTCTTTAGGTTGGGGCTGTGAAACTATTACTTATTGTAAAGGAATTTGGCTTCTGGGAGTAGAATAGCTATGACTTGGGTCCTTCTATTGAGGCTGCATTTAGGCTCAGAATGCATAGTCTTTTCCTATGGAAAGAAAACTAATTTAAAGAACTTTCTCAGTGGGAAGAACCCTGATTTACAGTGTTTTAACTTAAATCACTTGAAAGTTTTTCAGGAAGAGATATATGAAAATACAGGTAGAATAGGGGTTAATTTGAAAATACACATAAACTTTAATATTAATTATGTGACTGTTGATTAGCCTTAAAGACAGAGTTCTGGCCTATCAAAATGGTGAGGCATTTAAAAAAAAGGCAAAGTTATGAAACTTGGTACATGTGATAAAAGATCGACACAAACCTACAATATTATGTGCAGATAAGTGAAATTCCTTAATGATATTCATGTTGTTATGCTTATAATCACAGTAAAGTATTTATGTTATTTGAATTAAAATCAAATTGGTTTAAACTGACATAGTTTTGACTATTTTGGCTATATCCGAACAACTGTATTGGGGGTATTAAGTTAGATACATGCTTTTGGCTAACATAAAAGATATATAAAATTTATTATTTAAAGTAGGCAGCATGATATAATGCTGAGGTTCTTAACCTTGTTTGTGTAATATACCTGTTTGACAGTCCAGTGAGAGCCTATGAACCCCTTCTCTGAATAATGTTCTTACATGAATAAAATGAAATATGGAAGCCAATTCTATCGAAATAGAGTCATCGAAGATTTTTATTTATTTATTTTTGGGTGGGGCAGTGAGGGTTAAGTGACTTGCCCAGGGTCACACAGCTAGTAAGTGTCAAGTGTTTGAGGCTGGGCACTGCGCCACCTAGCTGCCCCCATCAAAGTATGTTTAAAAGAAACTCTGTGGGGGCAGCTAGGTGGCCCAGTGGATAAAGCACCAGCCCTGGATTCAGGAGGACCTGAGTTCAACTCTGGCTTCAGACACTTGACACTTACTAGCTGTGTGACCCTGGGCAAGTCATTTAACCCTCATTGCTCCACAAAAAAAAGAAAGAAAGAAAGAAAGAAAGAAAAAGAAAGTCCCAGACTCCTAGGTTAAGAATCCCCCTGGTCTAGAGAGGCTTGGACTAATTAGGCACTAATATCCTGTGATCCCGTAGAAGTTCAGAAAAGGAGATCATGAAAAATTTGATAGAAAGATATCTACTCACTAGCCAAGGACAAAATTGTATTCCTGTGAACTTCATGGAATAATGAGAGTGATTGAGTTTTTAAAAAATAAATATTTTGATTATCAGTATGCAAACATAGGATTCCTAAGGATTAAAATAATCTGAAAGCTCAGTCCCAGGGGCTGAGTGGGCAGTTGTTCATACAGACTGGCATCGTGAACCACAGTGCTAGATTTGGAGTCAGGAAGAGCTGAGTCCCCCCAACCTTTTTTGCATACATGTGAGAATGATTTTCTAAAAAGGAAAGAATCATTACTGTTATCTATTAAATTAGCTAAAACTTTCTTGAATGTACTGTCTTAAAAAGTTTTAAGCTCCATCTTATTTATCTTTTATATATGACCTACCTATCTTAATCAATATTACTATGATAATAATAATAATAATTATAATTTATATAACCATCCCTTATGTGGCAGGGACTAGGCTAAATGTTTTAGAAATATTTTTTTCATTTGATCCTCAGAGTGATCCCAGGATGCAAAAATAACAACAATAATAATAGCAAACATTTATATGGCACTTATTGTGTGATAGGCACTTTACAATTATCGTCTCATTTGATCTTCACAACAACCCTGCAAAGTAGGTACTATCGTCATCCCCATTTTACAGTTGAGGAAACAGATAAAAAGAGCTTAAGTGCCTAGTCTCTGAGATGGTATTTGAACTCAGGTCTTCCTGTCTCCAGTCCCAGTACTCTACCCACTGAGGTCCCTAGCTATCTTTATATAATACCAGGAAAGTATTAGTAATAATCACAAGAGGATTCTTTTTATTCTGCTTTTAGAGAACTATTCTCGACTACATTGGAATTCAGGTGAGGTAAAGGGTGAAAAGAGAGATGTCTTTCTTCCTTTCCCACTTTGCCAGCTAGTAAGCCCTCCCCTTTGCCACTAACCAGCTGCGTTCTCCCCTCTAAAGGGGAAGGAGGGTGAGTTCAATGGTAGGAATAGTATTTCTCTCTCTCTCTCTCTCTCTCTCTCTCTCTCTCTCTCTCTCCTTTTCTTTAGCCCAGCGTTATAGTTACAAATTAAAGAATTCTTGTACATACTATCAGGGGATAAATACTTCATTTGTCCTCTGTAGCTGTAGACTTAGTCCAGGTGACCCTGTACTTGTAAACAGAGTTTGAATTTAGGATTAAGTCTCTCAAGATGCTTGCCACCAAATGTCCGTCCTAGAAGAGAGTACTCTCATGAGGATAGAACTTGACACCCTAGATGTAGCCCTGGTAAAGTCTAAGACCTCACTTGTAGTTATACCCTTTCTCTGAATTTGGGGGAACTTAACTAGGTTAGAGAAATATTGATATACTTGGTGCTGAAAGAGCCTTCTTTTTTCTTCTTCATCTTATGTAGCTCCTCAAGATTTAGAGATATTTCAGTATCCTTGGTTAACTTATGCCATTATCTCAGCTGCCCTGGGAAATATTCCCACATCTTTCCACTGGAGAATAGCAATCCATCATTTTGGGAGTAACAACTCAAAATAAGAGAATCTGAAACACAAAGGGATTTTTCAGACTGTTACTTTTAATATTGAGTGGATTGGTATTTTTTTCCTTGATACATGTTGCGGATGATCCTTGACAGTCTTTGGTTAGATCCAGTTTCCTTCACTCTACAAGATGCCCTTTTGTCTCCTTAGTATTAAAAGATCTAAATCAGGTTTACTCTTCACCTGGTACCTGCAAACTCATCTTTAGTGTATTATATAAATTGTGCTCAAGGCATGTACATCCTTTCCCTTTCATAGTCAACCTTAGAGCAGAGCACTAAGTATGATGAGACTTCTAAAGCTTTCAGGCTTATATTTTTGTGGCTAGAAATACCATCAGGTTCTTTTCACTGAGGCAGCCAAAGGAACTGAATATGCATATATGGCAGTCAGTGGCAGAGAGCTATACAGGCCTTCTTTCTGTCCTTAAGAGACTGGATGACCCAAAAGACCCTTCTATACATAGCTCAAGAAGTAATAGCTATTATCTTCATGCTGTAAGCCACAAGGAATACTTTGAACTCAAAGTTAGAAATATGAAAGTGACCAGATATACTAAGTACTGTGTTTGACTTTCTCTAGGTGGTCTCTAGAAAGTAAGTGCTGGAAGGGGTCTGATTCAACATTTTCATTTTACAGATAAGGAGACGAGGTCCAGAGATTAAGTGACTTGACCAAGGTCACACAGGTAGTAAATAGCAGAACTAGGATCTGAACTCTAAACCAAGATCTATACAGTTTTTTCCCAAATTGGAAATACTTATTTGGCAAGGGAGTTGAGAACATTTTGTGTAAAAATCCCAGTACAAAACTAACAGGGTCTTGGTTTCCCTAGCTGCCCTTTAACCAAGTTATACTATACCTCATCATTTATCTAAGGTACCTTAGGGCCATTTTTCTCTAACAAGATGAAGGGAACTTCAGGTTCCCAGGTACCAACTCAGGCAGCAGAACTCATGACTTGGAACTAAAAGGGACTGGAGGCAACCATTCTCAAATGGCGAATCTTCAGAAAGGTCAAAAAAGCCATTATTCCATTACCTGTTCTTTTTAGCTCAGTGTAGGTACAGAAGAAGGTACACATAACAGCTTTCCCTTTAGGCTAGTCATAAACTGGGCTGTCTTTGGTCTCAGTGTCTAATTAATAGAACTAAAGGGGATCAATATCTCCTTAGTCTTCTGAGAGACTCTGGAAAACAAAGTTCTTTATCCTTTTTCTTTTCCTGTTTAGCAAATCACCAAGTTAGGAGGCAAAAAGTTCACCCCTTCTTCATGGACAAAATTGAAATCTAGTCCTGAACAATTTATTAACTGTCCCTCGACAGAAGAAGTTTACTTAATTTTCACAGTGGGTAATCCAACAGGAGATGTCTGGATCTGTCAGAACCACTATAGACTTTCTTGATTCTTGAATTTCCAAGGACTGCATACATATATTCAGTAAATGAGGGATATCAGAAATATGTCATTACTCTAAGGGAAATAATGAGCTGCCCTGTCTCTGTCTTAGAAATCTTTAAATGCTCAGGTTGTATTCAGCTTCAGATTCTGGGATATAGCCTTATTTTTTTCCTCCTGAATGAGGAATTTGTCAAACTATTAACTAAGTGTAGAATTGTTTCCCTTTCAAAATAAGAGATGAGATCCAAAATCTCATTTTATCCCCAGTTGGTAGAAATCTTGTCTTTTTATGTCAATATTGTGTGTGTGTGTGTGTGTGTGTGTGTTTTCAGTAGAAGGTGGGTAGGTCCGAAGTACAAAAATAGTAACTTTTTTTTTTGGTGTTTATAGTGTGGCTCAAATACACAATTACTTCATGTTTTTCAAGAAGATTTCATAATAGGATATAAACCACTTAAGGGGGACATGGAACAGAAGGAAACAGAGATATTTTTCCAACCATCTCAAGGTACCTTCAGATAATTTTGAGAAAAAAAGTTTACAGTATATATGTATGGCCTTTATAAAATATTAGAAATCTCTGGAATGATTTATGACACATACACTAAATAATTTGGTTAAAATGGCTTTAATCTTGGCCAATGAGCAGATTATTTATATCAGTACTGCCCCTCTATCAAGGACAATCTTATTTATTGAAATAAAATTAAAACTGATAAAGTATGGAGTAGTGGAGAGATTATTACCTAAGAGACAGAAATTTCAAGTTCTTGTCTCCCTCTTAAGTTTTTAGGTTTTTGCTTTGTTCAGTTTAATACAACCAATACGTATTTAGTGCCTACTCTGATATGTACAAGGTATTTGTATACAAAGATGAAAAATAGTATTGTCCTTGCCCCAAAATAACAATTTGCATTCATACAGTGCTTTAAGTTTTACATAGCACTTAACTTGAGAAGACTACTCTAAGGTTTGTAATATAAGTATTACTCTCATTTTGTAGAGGTCTTCTCAGCTTATATCCTCAATATTTTTCACATTTGTTGCCTTTTCTCCACTCATTGAAATATTCTAAAAGCCTGTATGCTGTCCTGTTTCTAGCTTCTCTCTATTCTAGTTCATTGTTTACCTATCTTCCAGAATAATCTTTCCTAATACACAGGTCTCAGAAGACTTTAGTGGAGGCTGTTGCATTTTAGATAAAATACAAATTCAAACCGGTGTTTGAGGCCTTCTGCAGGCTTCATCCTTATGGGAGGTAACATGTAGTAATGGATAGAAAGCTGGACCTTGGAATCAGGAAGGAGCTGGGTTTCACCCACTTTGACCTTTCTTTGCTTCAATTTCCTCACTGAGGGATTGGACTTGATGGCCTCTAAGGTCTCTTCCTTCTCTAAATCTATGGTCCTACTTTTCTAGGCTTATTTCACATAACTCCCCTTAATACACTTTTCCATTATAATCAGACCTGATTGCTAGCTATTCCTCAATCGTATCTTGCTGTCTCCTGATTCTCTTCATTCTCATAGCCTAAAATGCACATTTTCTTAATTTGGAGTTTAAATCCTCAAAACACACTCCCTTTCCATAATTTCCTATTGAAATGATCTTTTTTGGAGGCTCACCTCCAGTATCATCTCCTCCATAAAGTCTTCTCTGATTTCTACCTCTTCAGATTTTCTAGAGTTCTTTGACTAGGTTTCCTTTTTTCCCCTTCACATCCCATGATTTATTAATTATATTAATTTCTGTACCTTTGTATTCTTTTCTTGTAGAGGCTGTATCATTTTCCATTTTTGTATCCTTGGTGCCTAGTGCAGAATAAATGGGCACTTGAGAGATGTTTAAGGATTTATTGATTTGAATGATAGTTTGACCTCACATCAAAGGCACTTGGGCAAGACTTTGATAACTAAGGAGGTGTTTTTTTTTTTAAATTCATCCTCCTGTTTGACATTCTTTTTGAAAAAAGGCCTTAATTTTTTGAGATTTAATGAAATAAAAAGTTATGTCCACAAATATTAGTCTTTCATGAGACTACATCAATTTGTTTTTTAAGGCCCATTCATTGTCCTCTTGTGTATAATATCACTGATATTTGTTTTTTTTAAAGTTTTGAAAGCATATTAATGAAGGATCTCTTTACTTCACTGATAGGATATCGTCCACCACCTTTTTCAGAAAAGTTCTTTCTTGTAGTAATTGAAAAAGACAGTAATAATTATTCTATTCTTCACATGTGGCATCTTCATCTTAAATCTGTACAAGCATGTTTAGGTGAGTAATTATAATTCTATAGTTACACCTTGTGAAATTAATTTTTGTTATGAGTGTATTTCATTAGATAATTCTTTAAAGCAGAAGTTCTTTACCTGGCATCCATGAACTACTTTTTAATATCATGCTAATTATATTTTATTATAATTGGCTTCCTTTGTAATCCTATTTTATTTTATCCATTAAAAATGTCATTTTGAAAAAAAAAAAGTCCTTTTGAAGATTTCATAAGCTTTACCAGACTTCCAGAGCGGTTCATGACATAAAAAAGTGAAGAATTTCTGCATTAAAGATTGTAAGAAGTATAAATTGAACAACTGAATAGAAGCAAATTTTTTGTAGCAAACTTTTAATTATGAAAATAATATACTGAATTATTATTTTTGGGGGGCGGGGCATTGAGGGTTAAGTGACTTGCCCAGGGTCACACAGCTATTAAGTGTCAAGTGGCTGAGGTCGGATTTGAATTCAGGTCCTCCTGAATACAGGGCTGATGCTTTATCCACTATGCCACCTAGCTGCCCCGAGACTGAATTCTTGATGGAAGAAATTAAAATATGTCTAAAAGGAAGTCATTCCATGTACTTATAAATATTTTAATGGACATTACTAGAATTAATATCATATTTTCAGGTTATTAATGCACCATCAATGGAATCACTAAAAGAATAACAAAGTTGTAGGTCTGAACTTTTTTATAATTATTCTGGCATAACTGTATACTTAATAATTGCTTCTACAAATATTAACAAAAGTTAATTTACAGAATACCAGGATTATAACATTAATAATTTTTCTTCACCATGTCAGCTTTCTAAGTAATATTAATCAATTTTAAGATGAGGAAGTCTATAATGTGGAGTTCATAGAAATTGGCATATATATTTTCTTTTAAATAGATCTTTCTTTAGGAGCAAATTAAGAGCCACATAACTCTCACAATTTGATTCATTCAATCAACGGTTTCATTTTTGGCTTCGTATCTCTTCAGTACCCCAAGAATTAAGTCTAATTTTAAACTATTAACATTTCAGAATTCTTTTTGATATTATTTAAAAAGGGACAGTAATATGTAGTGACAGGACCATATGGAGTCTGGAAGACCAGGCTTCATATCCTACATCTGATACTTACTAGTTATAAAATCTTGGGAGAATCAGTTAATCACTCTGTACCTTAGTTTCTTCATCTATTAAGTGAATGGAACAGTACCTGTAGTACCATTATGAATCTTACAGGGTTATTGTGAAATAATATAAATCAAGTCAGCAAGCAATTATCAGGCACCACCTATGGGCCAGGTACCATGTTATATTGGATTTAAGGAAAAGTAAAAACAGTCCCTGCCCCCAAGGACCTAACAAACAGTCTAATGTGGAAAAAGATGTGCAAACAACTATGTGAAACCTATACACAGACACACATTTCTATATATATGATTGCCACAGAGGGAAGAAATAAGCATTAAGGGGAAGACTGGGAAAAGCTTATTTTAGAAGGCAGAATTTTAGGTGAGACTTGAAGTTAGGGAAAGAAGGAATCATAGACAAGGAAAGAAGGAATTCTGGGCATGGGGACAGCCAGTGATAATTCACAGTCAGGACAAAGACTGTCTCATCCAAGAATAACAAGGATGCCAGTGTCACTGGAGGGGAGTCAGGTATCAAAATACTAGAAAAGTTGGAAGGAGCCAGGTTATGAAGAACTTTCAAAGCCAAAATGAGGACTTGAGGTAATAGGGGAACCACTGGAGGTTTTTGAATAAAGGAGTGACATAGTTATACCTTTAATTTGATTGCTGAGTAGAGTGGGGAGAGCCTTGAGCCAAAGAATAGAACTAGAAGACAAGTTCAATTGTTCAGGCCTGGGGACATGAGGGCCTGGACCAGGGTAGTAGAAGTGGCAGAGGAGAGAAGTTACATAGGTAGAATTGACAAGACTTGGCAACAGATGAGATGGAGATGGGGGGTGCAGACTGTGAGAGGAAGAGTCATGGATAACACCTGGATTGCAAACTTAGGGTAACTGGGAGGACAGTGGTGCCTTTGACAGTAACAGGGAAGTTACGAGGAAGGGGAGGGTTTTGGAGAAGAGATAATGAGTTCAATTTTGGAAAGGTTTAGTTTGAGAAATCTCCCAGACATCCAGTTTGAGGTGTCCAGTAGACATTTAGAGATGTCTGGAAAGGTTGGGGCTGGAGAAATCTGAGAATCATTTTCTTAGAGATGATAATTGTGCCCATGGGAGCTGATAAGATCACCAAGTAAAATAGCTTAAAACAGAGGTTCCCAAACTTTGTTGATTTGTGAACACATAGAGTTTCAATAATTTTTTTTGTGGTGTCTCTAGACCAAAAGAGATACCTAATAGTTCTGTTTATTAAGTAGTAGTTCTAAACCCTTAATATGTATTTATGTCCTAACATTTTGGTAGCTATTTAAAAAAATACTTATAGATTGAAAGAAAAAATTTATATCATTCTTTAAAAACCATGGCTATTTATTAATGGGATGTATGTGCCTGTTGGGCACTACACAGCTTTTCAGAAGTTGGAATCAGATAGAATATCTCCTGTCATTTCCTGTTCCACGTTGATTTTTTGTAGAATTTGCTTTTAATCATAGCAACCACTGAAAACCCAGCATTGCAAAAATCTGACCTCTTAAATGAGGAAGTTCCAGCAATTACTGACTTTATTGAAAGTACAAGTAAAGAGAAACATCTTCAAACATTGGAGAATGTCATGTGGCACAACCCAACAGACATTGAGTATCCCCGTGTGTCCAGCAGTGTAGAGTTTTGAAACTTCAAGCATAGAGGAGAAGAGAAGAGGGCATGGGACACAGGTAGTGGGTGTGACCTGAATGAAGTGTCAACAGAGGATGTTGTAAAGGCATCTTCAATGGGAGGAATACCAGGAAAGAACAGTGACATGAAAACCTAATGACAATAGTGCATCAGGGAAAAGAGGGTGGTCAGCAATGTCAGTCTACAGAGATGTCCAGAAAGATGGATGGAGGAAAGGTGACTATATTTGGTGATTAAAAAGTCACTGGAAACTTTGTAGAAAGCAATTTCAATTGAATGAAGATTTTGGAAGTGAGACTAGAGAGTTAAAGAGAGTAAGAAAAAGGAAGTGGAGTCAGTTAAGGTGTGTATGTTGAAATCTACCAGGATGAAGTTAGGAACTATAGAGGAAAGATGAACCAAGCACTAACCTAATAAGGGGAAAAAGGGAAGTGTACTTATTGGAGGTGAGTAGATAATTGGTACTAGAATATTGTTTGGGTGATAAATATGAATTTTTTTTTTTGGTGAGGCAATTGGGGTTAAGTGACTTGTCCAGGGTTACACAGCTAGTAAGTGTTAAGTGTCTGAGACTGGATTTGAACTCAGGTCCTCCTGCCTCCAGGGCCGGTGCTCTATCCACTGTACCACCTAGCTGCCTGCGATAAATATGAATTTAACGAACCTCAAAGGGGAGAGGTTATGGGATGATGCACGGAGAGTGTGGAAGTTGCAAAGGGAACAAGAAGCATTCTGACTCCCTCACCATGACTATGAGTGGGCAGCAGGCTGGCTAGGCATGTGGAGAAGTAGGCAGTGGTGTTATGAATGAAAATGCAACTAGTACCAGAAAGGGTGGCCAGGTGTGTGCCATCCTCACACTGAGCTAGGTCTTAGTGAATATAAGAAGATTGAAGGAAGAAAAAGGTTTAAGATGAAAGCACATTTGTTACCCATGGAGCACCTGCTCCATATATAAGGTATGTAAAGTGTTATTGCAAAATTTAAAGTGCTGTGTAGTCAGTTATCTTCGTTAATGTTTGTAATTCAATTTTGACTAAATCTGATCCAAGTTAAGAATTTCGAATTTTAAATCAGATAACATTTTGTAGGTTCCCTTTATGGTTGGTTCCATGCTTTGTAGTGAATAGAAGCCTTTCTGGTCAGTTTTTTCCTTTTTGAGACAGTGCAAATCTTCTAATTCTGCCTGAATCCCCAGCATTTGATTTTGGGCTTTTGAGCTATATTGGCTTCACAGAGAAAGGAGATTCTTGATAGGTGATTCAGGATTAGTGAGGCAGTTTGGTACACTAGAAAGAGCACTAGATTTGGAGTCAAGAATCTGGGTTCAAATCTTGCTTCTGTCCCATAACTATCTGAGTGACCTGAGGCAAGTCATGTAACCTCCATGGGCCTGTAAGGTTTCTTCTAGTTCTTTATGAATTATGATCCTGTGAAAGCAATCCTCATTAAATATTAAAGCACCTATTGTGCCAGGTACCTGGTTAGTCCTTAGGAGAGATACAAAGATAAATAAGATTCAAAGAGTTAGGGGTTAGGAGACCTGGGTTTTCTGACTGGCTCTGAGGCTGACTCTGTGACATTGGGCAAATGTAATTTACCAAGGCATTAACTCACATTCTTTAACATAGCAACAATAACTGTCCCATGTAGTTACTGTGTAACCTTTTTTTTTCTTTTTCAAAGTACATTTTATGAGTATTATTTTAAACCTCTGTGTTTCACTTTTATCATCTGCAGAATGAGGATTTTAACTTTTAAGATCCTTTGCTATTTAAAAATTTTCTAGTACTGTTGTTCTGTCCTGACACTATCCCTGTGAGGGAGGGGGGACTTACCCGATCATAAATTTAGATTTGGGAGTAAACTTAAAAGATTACTTAGTCCAACACCTTTGTTTTATAAAAGAAGAAACTGGCCTAGAGAGATAAAGAACTTTCCAACCAAAGGTTGCACAAGTCATAAGTAGTACAGCTTAGATTTGAGGTCTTGGTCCTCTGACACCCAATTCAATGCCCCTGATTCTGTGCCATGCTAATGCTTAAAAAACATGCAAATGACTAAGAGGTGAGTATCAGGTTATTGAGTCAAAGTGGTAATCCAGAATTAGACTATGAGCCTTGGAATAGTTGAAAGTTTTCTTTATTCCCGAAATACTTTAAAGGGGATGGAGTACTAAATGTTTTTGTGCTTCATATTGGTGAATCTAATTAAAATGTGCATTTTTTTTTAATCCCAAAGCTAAAACTGAAATTTCTTCATCGGAGACTCTACTTACAGTACCTGGGCAAAAAACCATAGATTCTTCTCCAGAAACTTCTCCTAGTATAAGTTCTATGCCACATTCTTCATCTATTGCTAATCTCCAGACTGCTAGCAAACTCATTCTGAGTTCTAGTCTTGTCTATAGTCAACCGCTTGACCTTCCAGAGGGAGTTGAAGTAATTAGAGCAACACCTTCAGCAGGTATTTTAGTTTTCGTTACCTACTTTGCTTGATAGTGTTTTTTTGGTGATTGTGATGGACTTATTTTGTGTTTATATATGGCATGTTATATTGTTGCAAAGCTTCATGATCTACTGATAGAAGTATTTCCCTCCTGCCAGATGATATTTTCTACCTTTTATTAACAATAATTTTCTAAAATAAATTTTATTAGCTTAAGTGAAATTAAATTGGTTAAGATGAGAACAGCTTACCCTATTTTAGTTTTTTATGTTAGGATGACCATAATAATATAGAATAATATTTTTTGGTTAAAAAATGTGAACACTGGATTTATCTCTTCATGCCTCTTATTCTGTTGGAGTAAGATTTTCATCTTAGACATATACAATATACATAAACATGTTTTATTAGATAAATTATCCCCTAATTAATTTGTCCTAGGTTAATGCTGAATTAATAACCACGAAATCTATGATAGGAACCTTCTCATTTTTCCCTGGTGCAAAGTATCTCTCTCCTGTACTTTTACTCCCTTAATCTCTCAGGCTATTGTCTTTCTTGGTCTGCCCTTCTTTGTCTAATTTCCCTGGATGTTAGATCTAATTTATTTTTACATCTTTTCTTTCTTTTTTATATTTAAAAAATATTTATTTTAGACATTTTTTCTCTTTTAAAATTTTGAGTTTTAAATTATTTCCCTCCAATATGATACATGCAAAATTATGCAAAATATATTTCCATATTAGCCATATTGCAAAAAACCAAGAAAAAAAAGTGAGAAAATTATATTTCAGTTTGCACTCAGAGTTCCTCATTTCTTTCATTAGATGTTTCATTAGCATTTTTTCATCATGAGTCCCTTAGAATTGTCTTGGATTATTGTGTTGATCAGAGTAGCCAAGTCTCACAACTGATCATCATTACAAGATTGCTGTTACTGTGTACAGTGATCTCCTGGTTCTTCTCACTTCATTCAGCCTCAGTTTATATAGGTCTTGCCATGTTATTCTGAAATCACTCCCCCACCATAATTTCCCGTAGCACAAAAGTACTCTACCACAACCATATGCCACAATTTGTTCAGCCATATCCCAGTTGATAAGCAACCCTTCGATTTCTAATTCTTTGCCACCTCAAAAAGACTTGCTCCAAATATTTTTATACATATAATTGTTTTCCTTTGTCTTCATTCTCTTTGCGGTACTGATGTAGTGGTATTACTCAGTCAAAGGGTAGGCATTTTATAGCCCTTTGGGCATAGTTCTAAATTGCTTTCTAAAATGGTTGGATCAGTTCACAACTCCACCAAGAGTATCCCTGTTTTTCCCTCATCCTCTCAACACTTGTCATTTTCCTTTTCTATCATGTTAGATAATCTGATAGTCTCTCATCAATAGTGATTTAGAGCATTTTTTCATGTGACTATAAATAGCTTTGGTTTCCTCTTCTGAAAACTGCTTGTTCATATCCTTTGACTATTTATCATTTGGGGAATGGCTCTTATTTTTTATAAATTTGAGTCAGTTCTCTATGTATTTGAAAAATGAGGCCCTTATTAGAGAAATTTGCTGTAAAAATTTTTTGATATTACTTCATTGTTTATGGCACCTTTTAGCAAAATGTAGTTTCCCTGATTAACTCTTTGAATTAAGTCTGTTTTTGCTTTTGCTTTGTCTGAGATCATGATTGCTACCCCTGCCTTATGTACTTCAGCTGAAGCATAATAATAGATTTTGCTCTAGCCGTTTATTTTAACTCTATATTTAAGGAGATATTGAATATTTTTAGATTGGCTTCAAAAGGTAATGGATCTATAAAAGGGAGGCTAATACTAAATTAGTGTTGAAGGGAGTTTTGGAATGGGGAAAAAAGTAGTTGAATCGTGGGAGTAGTAGACCCGTGTTTCTGAAGGTAGTTTAGGAGATGGTTACAAATTGTTATAAATTTTAGTATGGAGTGGAAGCAGGAGTAGCAGCATAGTACAGTGAAGAGAACTGACTTTGAAGTCAGAGGACCTGGGTTCAAATCTTGCCTCTGTCATAACCTGTATGACCTTGGGCAAGTCATTTAACCATTTTAGGTATCAGTTTCCTCATCTTCAAAAAGAGAGAGGTTAGACTAGGTTGCTGCCAGTTCTAAATCAGTGAATTTATTTTCTGTGATCCTACTGCTGTTCAGGTCTCTCTGATCAAAGTAGTCTAGGATAGATCTGACCACAGGTCTAAGGTAAAGGAGTTTATGTTATGGACATATTTGGGAAAGGGAATAATTTGATTTTGGTGGTTATTTTTTAATATTCCCCCCCCCCAATTCCATGTAAAACAATGTTTAACATTTGTTTTTTATAATTGAGTTCCAAATTCTCTCTGTCACCTGTCCTCCCCCCAAGACAGTAAGCAATTTGATGTAGGCTATACATGTGCAATAATGCAAAACATTTCCATATTAATCATATTGTGAAAGCAAACTCAGACCAAAAAAAACCCACCACAAAAAAGTGAAAAATAGCATGCATGCTTTGATCTACATTCAGACTCCATCATGTCTTTCTCTGGAGATGGAGAACATTTTTCATCACAAGTCCTTTGGAATTTTCTTGGATCATTGTATTGCTGAGAATAGCTAAGGTTGATGTTTATTTTTGCCTCATTATTTTTAAAATCTATAAGTTGAATTACAGCTTCATTTTTAATTAACATTAAAATTATTTAGAATGATTTGGAAAATTCCTATTTTTGAGAATAAATGACATTTTTGTTTTTTATAGGTCGACAGTTCACTTCCTTGCATTTGGTATTAAAAAAGATTATGGGACACCAGTAGAGGGCAGTGTGAAGCTATTGTCCAGAAGATGTTGACAGTGATTCTAGACTTTCCCACACTAATCAGAAATTGTCTTTGTGTACTCATTTTTGGCATTAATATTATAACTTTTATTTTTCTTATAGGTCATCTGAGTTCTTCTTCAATTTACCCTGTCTGCCTTGCACCTTACTTAGTGGTTACAACTTGTTCTGATAACCGAGTACGATTCTGGAAATGCCATGTAGAAGGAGAACTAAATGGGAGAAGCAATGGGAAAGAAACATATCACTGGAGTAAATGGCCTTTGATGAATGATGAAGGAGAAGATAGCAGCAGTACAGTGAGCATTGTGGGAAGACCAGTTGCTGTTAGTTGTTCCTATACAGGCCGACTTGCAGTGGCCTACAAGCAGCCTGTCCAGCACAATGGCTTTGTTTCTAAAGATTTTTCTATGCATGTGTGTATATTTGAGTGTGAATCCACTGGAGGATCGGAATGGGTTTTAGAGCAAACAGTTCATCTTGATGATTTAATTAAGGTTGGTAGTGTCCTTGATCCAAGGATTAGTGTTGATAGTAATCTCTTTGTATATAGTAAATCAGAAGCCATTTTGAGTAAAGACCGTTATCTTATGCCTAACATTAAGCATTTAGTACATTTGGACTGGGTATCAAAAGAGGATGGCTCTCATATACTCACAGTGGGAGTTGGTGCTAACATCTTCATGTATGGGCGGCTTTCCGGAATTGTGACTGAGCAGACAAATAGCAAAGATGGCATAGCTGTTATTACTTTGCCATTAGGTGGTAGTATAAAACAAGGAATCAAGTCAAGATGGGTTCTCTTGAGATCAATAGACTTAGTATCTTCTGTTGATGGTACACCTTCATTGCCAGTTTCTCTCTCTTGGGTAAGAGATGGTATATTAGTGGTGGGAATGGACTGTGAAATGCATGTTTATGCACAATGGAAACATGCTGTCAGATTTGGAGACAATGAAATTGATACTCCTACTGCTGAAGAGTCTACAGCATCTTTTAAAGACACTCCTGCATCTTTTAAATCTAATATGGGAACGAGGAAAAGTATAATCGATGGAACAGCTATTACAGATGATGTGTTTGGTACACCAGCTGTAGTTCAAGATGGTGGCTTATTTGAAGCTGCTCATGTACTTTCCCCAACTCTTCCACAGTATCACCCAACCCAGTTATTGGAATTGATGGATTTAGGGAAAGTTCGAAGGGCTAAAGCCATCCTCTCTCATTTAGTTAAGTGTATTGCAGGGGAGGTTGCAATAGTTAGGGATGCTGAGACTGGAGAAGGAGCTAAGCGGCATCTTTCTCGAACCATTAGTGTAAGTGGCAGTACTGCAAAGGATACAGTCACAATAGGCAAAGATGGTACTCGAGATTATACTGAGATTGATTCTATCCCTCCACTCCCACTGTATGCACTGCTCGCAGCAGATCAAGATTCAACTTACAGAATTTCTGAAGAAAGTACTAAAATATCACAGGACTATGAAGATTCTACTACAAGCACGAAAGAAGACCAGTATTCAGAACTGTTTCAGATCCAGGCCATAACAACAGATGATTTTATTGACTTAGAGCCAGAAAAGAGAGAAAGCAAATCCAAAGTAATTAATCTTTCTCAGTATGGGCCTGCTTACTTTGGTCAAGAACATGCCAGTCTACTTTCAAGCCATCTTATGCACTCAAGTCTTCCAGGCCTTACTCGTTTGGAACAGATGTTCCTTGTAGCTTTGGCTGATACTGTGGCTACCACTAGCACTGAACTTGATGAACATAGAGACAAGAGTCACTCAGGTTAGTATTTCTATTAAATACTAAGTCTTAATTATTAGAAATGTATAATTATGAAATGTAAATAAAATAATGAATTGTACATTCCAGCTTTAGGATTCTAACATCATCATTGAATTACTGTACATATGAACAATGTTTCATTAGTAGAAGAGGCAGCATGGTGTAGTTATCAAGAGTTCACTGGGTTAAGAAAACTTTAACTCTGACATAAATGGCTTTGTGACCCTGGACAAGTGACCCAGGCCACTATAAGACTATAGTAGCAGGGCAAATATTAATCTGTTATAGTACAGGAGTTTAACAAGTCTGGTTCTACCAGAAAGAAACCAAAAACCTCAAGTTTCATTAGTAGATTTTTAGTATTCTGGAATGTTCTGTATCTGAAAGGGGAAGAAAAGCATTGGGGGTCATGGCTTAGAGGGTCTCCTTTCTGTTTTCCAGTATATCTGAGGCTTTAACCAGAATGTACTTTAGAAATCTGATTTTCATGTACATTATGACATATTTTTATATTAACACTGAGTAGTTTTGATTCAGTGATTATCCTCTAAAATGATTCTGATCTTTGATTAGAAATTGCATGAAAGAAGAAAGAATTGTATGAAGATGCATGGTTGTTCATGAACTAACTGTATTTCTCTCCCTATCCCCCATTTACTTGTTCTTGTTCTTTTTGTATAGATGCTATCTCTATGATAATAGCCCAATTTTGAATTTTATCACAGACTCAAAACTGGAAAAAGGGTCCTTGTGAGATCAGTTAACCTATAAGCTAAATATGTTTCTAATAATTATCTTATACTTCAAAATATCAAGAGAAATTGAGTCTTCAACCATATTTTAGTGTCATGTATCAGTGCCTCATAATTTAGAAAGTTCTTCATTACATTTAATCTTTTCATTCCAAAACAAACTTTGTTGCTCCTGATTTAAGAAATGGATATAAAGATAAATTACTTACCTCTACTGTTCATACTAAGCTCTTCAGAATAGAAATGAATTCTCTATAGACTTCTCTTTTTTAGGTTCTAAGATCCTAGGGCACTATTTTTTTTTGCACTAATTCAGTGCAAAATGGAATAAAAATCATCAAAACTGTCTTAAGCTTTTGCTATATACGTTTTTTTTCTTTTTTCATTCTTCAAGAAATCAGGCATACTGAAATTTGAAAGAAATATTTTAAGTTTCTGATGCAAAATTATGTATTGGTCAAGTAGCCAGCCCATGAATAGGGTGTAGGATGTCTTCAAAGTCTTAGTGCATTTTAAAGTTTTAATACCTTTAAAATAGTTAAGCTTTAATATCTTAAAAATGCAATAATACTTTCAGAATATCCACTATTGTAAAGAAAACTGATCAAATGACAGTCACACCATTTTCACATAAGAGCAATATATTTTCTATTTTTTTTCCAAGAGAAACAAGATATTGACATCATCCCTAAAACATGCCAAAGCTTTGTCTTTCCAATGGTGCTGATGAGTATGTGTGAGCCAGGCAGACTTTCTTGCCTAGTTTCCTATGACTATTGGTATGCCATTTATGGGATTGATATTTATTTTGTCTTTGACTATGGCAAAGAATATTTCTTTTTGTAAAACAAACTTTCTTGTGTTCAAATCCCAAATCTTTACAAAAGTGGCACCATGCTGTTAACTGGAAAATTATTTTAATTTGAACTGTATCATTTCAGGCTCATTTAAATTTCTTGGAGAAGACATTATTTGTAATAACAGAAACATTATAGTTTATTTGTTGCCATCAGGGATTTTAAAGATTGCATCCTTTATTTTCTCTTACTATATGCTTTAATTGCTTGAAGTTGAAAGACATAATTTTTCAATTTTTCTTATCTAGTTTTATCAAAGGGTTTCAGGAGTTTTGGGGAATATATTCCAAATATTTACCAAATGATATATTCAAAAATTTTGTCATTGATTATCTCATTTAAAATTAATGATGGGTGCTAATTTGTATATTTCTAAACATTTACAGTAGTTTGGGCTCATTTCTTCAAATATGTTTTTCCTCTCTCCTATAGGAAGAGATACATTAGATGAATGTGGATTGAGATATTTATTGGCAATGAGGTTACACACATGCCTTTTGACATCATTACCTCCTTTATATCGAGTACAACTACTTCATCAAGGTATTTCTTTCTGACTGAAAATATTTTAACTTTTGCATAATGGTTAGTGTTGAAGTAATTATAATAGTTACAAAAAGTAGTTATAGTTGTATAGTTGTCTATGCATGTACCTCTTGTTGACTGTAAAATCTTATAGGCTGTTAGATCTGGAGCTTTGTAGTGCCGAGTTTTATACGTAAAGAGATTAAATAACTCAGCTAGTACCACATCATGAAGTTCAAAAGGCTCAAATTAGGGTAAAACCCTTCATTTTCAGATTTTACCATAATTCCATCCTCACACACATGAACTGTTTTGCTTTTTGTGTTTTTTGCAGTGTTTTAGTAATAAGCAGCTAATGGCACTCTCATATCATAAAATGAGTATTTAAGTGGTCAGTTTTCAACACTACTCAGCACTCATTTATGATATTTTATTTGAGGAAGAGCCTTTTGTGTAGTGGGTTTAGATAATTTCTTCCAATTTAAAAATTAAAAATTGCACTAATGATTATTTAATATAATGTTGATTAATTTTGTTCTTTGAATTATAATTTTTAACTATCAGAATACTGTATATTGGAATATTGCTATAATGAGGGATATTTCTAATTTCTTGTACCTCAATTTATGTATAGAGAATTGTTTAAATAAAACTAAGCCAGAGTTTTAAGGAGTGTAAAAATTGATGAATTATCTTTTTAAAAAGTACATTTTATTGGTTATATCTTGTTTTAACATTATCTGCATTTCCCAATGGATCTTTCACTCTATCCAACAAGAGAGTTATTCCTTATACTGAAGAATTAAAAAAAGGGAAAAAAGATCATTGAAACAAACCAAAATATTGGTTTTTGCTTTGTTTTGTTTTGGTGATGCAATTGGGGTTAAGTGACTTGCCCAGGGTCACACAGCTAGTAAGTGTTAAGTGTTTGAGGTCGGATTTGAACTCAGATCCTCCTGAATCCAGGGCTGGTACTCTATCCACTGCGCCCCCTAGCTGCCCCAAACGAAAATATTGAAAAATCATATGTCGTATATATTGTCTTCTAAGTATTAAAAAACTACAAAACCGGGTCTGGGTATTGCTAAATTCCTTTTTTTTTTTTGTCTTTTTCTTTGCTGATAATATCAAAGCAAAGTCCATTGTATCACTATTCTGGTTTATCTGGTACAACCCAGTTTCAAGAAAAAAAATCCATTTTGAATGAAGATTACCATTCCTTAGCATGGAAAATATGAATAAAATGTTTAAAAATGTAAAAGTTACTATTATTTGTAATGCTGATGATAAGATCATTTAAAAACTTTTAAAATGAAAATATGAAATGATAGTTGGTCGAGACATTTTTAACTGCATGTGAATTCTGCCATATTGGAGAACAATTATGAAAATAAATGTTATTAATGACTGACAGATTGGAAGGATCACACTTAATTGTCAGAGTCCCTTTCTTTGCCTCTAGAATGAGTTCTCATGGACTGCTCCTAATTTTGCTTTCTTCCTAAGCTCTTTCTTTTAATCACCCTTTCTGGGTGGATTAATTCTAATAGTTTCTAGTAGATTTCTGGTGAAGGAAGTAATTAGGCCCTAATTTGTTTTTTCAGGGTAAAGCCTTTAAACATTAGCATCAGCCTTTCAGAGCTAAAAATTTCCCAGCTCAGGCATCACCAGACTACTTTTTAGATTCATATGTGCTTTTTAAAAGTCCAAATCTAGGGGGCAGCTAGGTGGCGCAGTGGATAGAGCACTGACCTTGGATTCAGGAGGACCTGAGTTCAAATGTGGCCTCAGACACTTGACACTTACTAACTGTGTGACCCTGGGCAAAAAAAATGTCCAAATCTAGAGTAGAACCAGACTTAGTGCTTCACTTCTGACTTTTGATTATAATACATTTTATTTCCCTTCCAAAATCAAAATTATTCAGATACATAATTAAGTAAATGTGAAAATGAAAGCAAAAAAGGTATGGTAAGTTATTAAACCTGTAACATTCTTGCTCATTATTTACAATTCGTTAAACTAAAGACTTTCAGCTTTGAATTATGATGAAGTTGATATATCCTTTGGCTCTGTTTCTATTCCAGAGCCTTATTCTACCAGTGATAAATGCTACATGGCTGAAAGGGGGTGAAGATGGGAATAGTTTAAGTGCTCATTATTTGTATAGGACAGCATAGTGTAATAGCACTTGCCCAGGTGACATTGTTGGAATAATTCCAGGGCATATGTGCATAGTAAGTGGCTTTTTAACTGAGTTTAGTTTTACTATTTCAGAGTTTACCATGTGTTTATTATACTTCTTAATTTCCCCTATTCAAATATTTTCCCTTTCAAGTGATTAGTGTATGTGCTTTTGAAGACCCAACAGATTTCTTCTGGTTTTAGAAAAAACAGGCATTTTTTTGTGCTAGGTTCCTTACTCTTGATTTTTTTATATTAAGAAAGTTTATAGTTTGAACCTACTGTCTTCCCTTCCCATTTAAACTGGTTTTTAAATGATTGAATAAATGAAGAGCAACCCTAAAGTAACAAAATATTTTTTATTTTATGGTGGTTTTAACTTATGATAATTTTGAATATATATTGTCTGATGTCTCTTCAGGTGTGTCCACTTGTCACTTTGCCTGGGCTTTTCATTCTGAGGCTGAGGAAGAACTAATTAATATGATTCCTGCTATTCAGCGAGGAGACCCTCAGTGGTCTGAATTAAGAGCTATGGGGATAGGTTGGTGGGTCAGGAATATTAACACACTTCGAAGATGCATTGAAAAGGTAATTTGTTTGATTTGAGGAATATAAATGTAGCACTGAATACATTGCCTATTTTGGGGTGAAAAACCCTACATTTCTGAGGGAAAAGGATATCATTAAGAATTTGAACTTCTTGGGGGAGGTCAGAATTTTATTTTATGTTCAAGCTATCAAAGATTGTGAAACAAATGGCTTTTTTTTTTTAAACAAAGGCTTTTATGACTTGATTCCATAATTCAACTCTGTGCTACTTATTTTTATTTTTTTGTGGGGTGGGGAGGAGGAAGGAAGGGAGAAAGAGAAGCTGTTACAGTTTAAAACGTCACAAAGATTTTGGGACATATTTTATATATAGATCAGTACAATTCTTTTTATAAAGACTGGCATGTCTGCCTTTAAAAACCTATCTAAAAAATGTAGACCTGCAGTGTATAAACTAGGTAGCAGTTATTTATATTACAAAAGGATTTTTTATTTCAAAGGAAGATCTCTGTAGAAGTATTTTAAATAAATTTCAGGTTTTTCTTGTACATTTCACTTAGCAAATCATATCTGTTGCATAAAAACAAGGCACTTATTTTCATGATACCATGGGGTATATGATCCCATAGATGTGGGGACACCTGCCAGGAATACAAACTGCAAACCATCTTTCCCTTTTATTCTGTTCTTTTCTGTGTTCTCCCATAGGTTGTTCATAAAGTCTTTACTTATTTCCAAATAATTTACAAGCCATTTCAGTATTTTTGCATATATGATGTTATGGTTAAAAAAAAGGGGGGGTCAGTAATGACTTTTATTCAGTATTTTGAGTTGATTTATTTTGATTTATTTATTTTGAGTTACTATGTAATTTAGTGACATAGTGTTATTTGAAGCAAAATCCTAGAATATTATGAGGAATTGTGTATTCTCAGTATTTTGGATTCATACCATACCTACATATTGAATTTATAAACCCTGAAAAATTGTGTGGAGGCATACTCAGTTGTTTGAGGTTGCTTGTTCAGAGAGACTACAAATTTAATCTCTGACACTGGGATATAAAATGTAATTCATGACTGAAATGTGCTAGGGAAAAGCAAGATGTGTTTTAAACAAATAATTAGAAGTATTTCCCTTTTCATGGTAGTTTTTTTCAAAGTAAATTAAAATTTTAATACAGTAAGTCAGCAACCTATATCTGTAAGATTTACTCATTCTAGAAGCTTTTGAGTACCTCCTATGTGTAAGCCTTTATTCAGATTAAAAAGTAATATGCAGTTTCATATATTGCAATTGCAAAGGTAGGCACTGATGTTTTGAAAAGTACTAGCACGACTAGCCTTTTGCAACTCTAATGAAAAGTTTTGCTCTTTCTTTCCATGTCTCTGAATATTCTTCAAACTTGGATTTTCTCAGAATCGAACATTTTTATTTTATTTACTCATTAGGTTGCTAAAGCATCTTTTCAGAGAAACAATGATGCTTTGGATGCTGCATTATTTTACCTTGCTATGAAGAAGAAAGCAGTGGTGTGGGGTCTGTTTAGGTAAGTTACAGCAACATGATACATGAAAGGAAGATTTCTTGGAGTGTGAGGCTTGGAAGTTTTGGGTTCATTTTTGTCAACTACCTACCTAGCTATGTGAACTTGAATGATCATTTCACTTTATTGCACCTCAATTTTCTCATCTTTTGATTGGTATAAAATCTTGTTTTAACTATATTATAACTCTTGTGCAAAGAAAATGAGATAGTCTTGTAAAAATGCGCTGAAAGGTAGCAAGTGCTAGAAGAATGTAAAATATTAGCTTTCTGTGTAAGAAGAATTTAGGAAGCAAAGAGAAGCCTACAATTTAAATACTTCTTACAATGTTAAATACTTCTTACTGAAGTAATTATTTATTTGTAAATTCCGTCCCTCCCCCCCCCCCCATTTTTTCCATGTTCAATTATTGACTTAAATCAGGACTCTGTGAATGAAACAATATATGTAAGCTTGGTTTAAACTCTCTTTTGGTTTATAGGTCACAACATGATGAAAAAATGACTGCGTTTTTCAGCCACAATTTTAGTGAAGATAGGTGGCGTAAGGCCGCTTTGAAAAATGCGTTTTCTTTATTAGGAAAGCAACGTTTTGAACAGTCGGCAGCCTTTTTCCTATTGGCTGGTTCTTTGAAAGATGCTATAGAGGTATGAATGATGTATTTTAAAAGATGGATTAGAGAATACAAATCTGAGAGATCATAGAATGGGCCTTGTCATTTTTGTGTGTGTATATCTTTTGAAAGAAAATGGTTTTTTGGTTGTTCGATAGTGCTTTTATGAAGATGCAGTGTCGTTGAGGGGGAAGAATTCTGGATTTAGAGTCTGAGGAACTGGATTCACCTTCTGGGTTAGCCCTTTTGTAGACCATTGGCAAGTCACTTATGCTGTCTGGGGCTCACTGGTAAAACATTAGGCATTGGGGTATGGGACTTCTGAGTTTCCTTCCAAGATCAACACTTGCAAATAAATATAGGCCAAGTCATGACATGATATTATTGGTTTCCTACTTTGTCCTGTAGTAGTTTGAGTACTACACAGCCACTTACTTAATTATTGGTCTGTTTCCAAATAGGACAGGAGGTTCTTAAAATTTCATATTCTAGAGAATACTAAGGATATAGATCAAGAATAGTGGTGTGTTGGGGCAGCTAGGTGGTATAGTGGATAGACCACTGGCCCTGGATTCAGGAGGATCTGAGTTCAAATCTGGCCTCAGACACTTAACAATTACTAGCTGTGTGACCCTAGGCAAGTCACTTAACCCCAATTGCCTCACCAAAAAAAAAAAAGAGTAGTGGTGTGTTAAATTCACAGATACTAAAACTCTCATGATGGTTAGGCTTACTTGTTCTGTAGAAACTGAAGTTAGCAAAATTTGTCACACATAAAAAAGAAAAAATCATTTGAGACTGCAAGCTCTCTTTGGAAGTAGGATATTGTTATTAGTTACTTTGTAAGGTATCCTTGTGCTGTTTGTGTTGATATATTTTTAATAGTTGATGATTTTTATATTGGGAACTCCTTGGGAATTTAGAAATGTGTGTTTTTAAATGGAAATTAAATATATTTGTATTGTTAATTTATATTAGCCTGGGTTTTAAAAAATGTTTTCTATTCTTTGGCTCAAACTTGTTACATTTTTAGATTGCCAAATATTAATATCCACTGTTTTGCTCTAATCAGTTTTTTAACTACTCAGGTTTGATTTTTGATACAAAATAGTTGAATTGTTTTAATTATCAATCAATTAAGAATTTATTAAGTACTTACCACATGTCATGTTTATTACATGTCAAACACTGTGCAAAGTTTTGGGAATACAAAGAAAAACCAAAAACAGTCCCTGCCTTCAGAGAGTTTGCATTTAATATATACATAAGATATATAAATTCTTTAAAAAATCAATGCTTAAAAATTTTAAAAATTATTATTTACAGGTGTGTCTTGAAAAAATGGAAGATATTCAGCTAGCCATGATTATTGCTCGTTTGTATGAATCTGAATTTGAGACATCATCCACCTACATATCTATCCTATATGAAAAAATTTTGGGTTGTCAGAAAGATAGCTCAGGATTTAATTGTAGTAGATTACATCCTGATCCCTTCCTGCGTAGTCTTGCTTATTGGGTAATGAAAGACTATACAAGGGCTTTGGATACACTATTGGAACAAACACCAAAGGAAGATGATGAAAATCAAGGTAAGAATTTTTCAAAAAAATATATTGTATTTTAAAATTATATATTCATTTTAAGACAAAAACTAAATTATAGCCAACCTTATTTTCTATCTTAGAGAAATTTTGACATATGACCCCCATCCCTTTCTGGCTCCCCTTGATGCTGTAGGCACCAGTCTTCCTTTAGCTACATTTTACATATCTTTTTTTGCTATCATTTGAAAACATATTGTAAACAACCTTTGTGAATAATATTGTTGCAATATTTGAAAGATATTAAAGGTAGATAAATTAAAAATATTTCTTGTATCAGCAGATGTTGAGGAATTGGGCAAATTCTTAAGTAAACATAGTGGCAATAGAAAGAACTCTGACCCAGGAGTCAGGAGACTTAGTTCTTGTCTGTGCCATTAACTTTTTGAAATATTTCTCTCTTTTTTTTTTTTTTTTTTTTTGCAGGGCAATGGGGGTTAAGTGACTTGCCTAGGGTCACACAGCCAGTTAGTATCAAGTGTCTGAGGCCAGATTTGAACTCAGGAACTCCTGAATCCAGGGCCGGTGCTCTATCCACTGCGCCACCTAGCCACCCCCTGAAATATTTCTCTTAACAATTAAGATAAATTAGAAGTCTAATATAATATTTCTTTTGCTTATTTTAATTTTTTAATTATATTTTTGTGTTAACTTAAAAAAAATTTCTAAGTAGTATTTCCTTAAATAGGGCATGTAAAGCAATCAGTAGTACCAAAGACATTTTAAAAAGTAGATTTTTATTGATATCTTTTATTTTTATATTACCCAAATTTCCCCTTGTATCTCTTTCCCTCCTAATGCGAGAATTATCTCTTGTAACAAAGAATTTTTTGGAAAAAGAAAAATAATTAAATCCAGCAAAACCAATCAATACATGAAAAATATTTGACATTATCAGCATTATTCCACACAGCCAAAGTACCTTAGGGTCCAAGAGCTCTAAGTGATAGAGGGAAAAACATGATATTCATGATAAAGAAAGAGGGTTAGATGAAGCTAATTTTTAACAGCTTACCATTTCCGTGAAAAAGTATCCTTGGATTTATAGGCCCTTGTATGTTCTCCATCTTGTGTTCCAAACCCTATAAATGGCTCTTGAGTTTCTTAGAATTTGAAGTAACCCTGGAAGTTTAGCCAGACAACCTAGAGTCAAATAGAACTTGCTACATATGGGATTAATGTCACTTTCCAGGCTCCCCTGATAGTTTTCCTACATTTTCTTTAGCTCATTCTCCTCGGAACACAGACAGTTGAATGGGATTCCTACACCATTGGGGGCGTGGGGGGCGTGTCCAAGGATAGTTTTGAGAATTCTGGAATTGCCTGGGAATTTGTGGGCTATAGGCCCACAGGTGGCCCATCTTATGAGTGTACTTAGTGTCCTGACCGAGGAAGTCAACATCTTATTGGATAAAGCCAGTTTTCATGCTATAGTACAGGGCTTCTTAAACTTTTTCTACTCGTAGCCCCTTTTTACTCAAGACATTTTTAGATAACCTTGGGTATATAGGTATATAAAATAGGTATACGTAACCTTTTACTGTTGCCAATTTTTTTGTGACCCCCACATTGTTATGTGACTCCATATGGGGTCGCAGTCTACCATTTAAGAAGCTTTGCTGTGGTACAGGGTGGGCCAGAAGTCACAAAGAGATTTCAATATTTAATAATTCCTTCATTTTTTGTTTTTAATTTATGATACAATAGCATCATATACTGCATATGTAGAAAATTAGTTTATATTATGTCTGAAAAATCAAATCTCATAAATGGCAAAAAATAAAGAAAAAATAATTTTCAAAAAGTTATTAAAACATGATAACTCTTGGGCTACCCTGTAGTTTCAGATAGCCATTCTTGTGCTAAATTCGTACAAAACCACTAAGCATGTTAATGTGTATTCTGATTTCTAAAATGTTTCAAGTAAAACATCTTCATATATATGATCTAATTGTATTTTTTACAATAATTCTTTAAGGTAAGATAAGACAAATGCATGTTACTCATTTCTTATATGTAAATAAAGCTTACATTGCAGATTACCTAAATTCTCTTTGATGATATAGCTACTCATTGGACAAAAAATAAAGGTGTTTGTGGGAGTGACTGAGCCAGAATGAGTTATGTGGTAACTTGGTAGAATGGCCTTGAAAATATTTGATGTACTATTATAAATCTCTTTTATAATAGGTAATTTAAGTTTTAAAAGCTGTTACAAGGAAAAGCAATTAATGGCTTAAAGACTGTGGTATAACAGATTCTATGGTGTTCTACTTCCTTTTATTAGTTGAAAGAGCTTTCTGTTAATCACTTTGCTATATTTTTATACTGGAGGAATATTAGACATATTTTATTCATTTAGCTAAGCACAAATGAACACAATGCTCCATGCTTTTAAAATAATTAAATATGATATATTTTTATTTCCATAGTTATTGTCAAATCTTGCAATCCTGCAGTATTTAGTTTTTACAACTACCTCCGGACACACCCTTTGCTTCTACGAAGAAACTTTGGCTCACCTGAAGGGACTTTAGCAACTTTAGGTCTCAAAAGTGAGAAGAGTTTTGTTGGTAAAATTAATCTTATAGAGAGAAAATTATTCTTTACCACTGCAAATGCTCACTTTAAAGTTGGATGTCCTGTTTTAGCTCTTGAGGTACTTTCTAAAATTCCAAAAGTAACTAAGAAGTCAAGCTTTTCTGTAAACAAAGATCTCCTTGGGGCTTCTGAATCCAAAGTATGGAATGAAAGTAGTGAAGGTGTTCCCTTAAGTTCAGCCAATGTGCAATCATCTGAGCTTGACTGGAGTCAAACAGCATTAAAGGTTGATGAGGAACCACTCACTCTTGATTGGGGTGAAGACCAAGATAGTGCTTTAGAAGAGGAAGATGATGCTGGTTTAGTAATGAAAAGTTCAGATTTGGAAAAAAGAAATGGAAAACAAGATCAGAAAGTTTCAGACCCCAATATGTTACTAACCCCCCAGGAAGAGGAATCTCAAGAAGGTGACTCTGAAGTTGATGTGATTGCTGAACAACTAAAATTCAGAGCATGTTTAAAGATCCTCATGACTGAACTTAGGACATTGGCTACAGGTTATGAAGTAGATGGAGGAAAACTCAGATTTCAGCTCTACAACTGGCTGGAAAAAGAAATTGCTGCCATGCATGAAATATGTAACCACGAATCAAGTAGTAAAGAATACCCCAGCAAAGCATACTCCAAAATAGATGGTGATATCCTTGATTTTGAAGAAATGATTGACAAACCAGAGGTTGGCTCATATGAACGCCACCAGTTAGAAAGACGAAGATTACAAGCCAAACGAGAACATGCCGAAAGGCGGAAGTTGTGGTTACAGAAAAACCAAGATCTTTTAAGAGTATTTCTTAGCTACTGCAGCCTCCATGGGGCACAAGGTGGTGGCCTAGCCTCAGTAAGAATGGAACTCAAATTTTTGCTTCAAGAATCACAACAGGTATGACCATTTCTTAAGTTACCAATTTCTTGGTTCAATAATTTGAGCACTTGCTCATCTCATCTTTGTTTAGGGTTAACAGAAAGAAATTCAGTTTCCATAGTATTAAAAAGTCATATTCAGGGGGCAGCTAGATGGCGCAGTGGATAGAGCACCGGCCCTGGAGTCAGGAGGACCTGAGTTCAAATCTGGCCGCAGACACTTAACAATTACTAGCTGTGTGACCTTGGGCAAGTCACTTAACCCCAATTGCCTCTTAAAAAAAAAAGTCATATTCATGCCAAAAATGTTAGCATTCTAACCAAAAAATTTAGTTAAATTTCTGTTAATTAAATGGCTTTATTATAATTAGATTTCAGCCATCACCAGTATTTTTGGTCAGGTAACTGATGCTTTTGTTAGTTTTATTTAATTTTAATTACTACTTATTTATTTATTTTTACTAAAATAGGAAACTACAGTGAAACAGCTCCAATCTCCTCTACCATTACCCACAACGCTACCTCTGCTTTCAGCAAGTATTGCTTCAACAAAAACGGTTATAGCTAATCCTGTATTATATCTAAATAATCATATCCACGATATCCTTTATACCATTGTTCAGATGAAAGTTCCACCACATCCCAATATTGAAGATGTGAAGGTAATGCAAAGTTTATTTGATCTCATAAATTCTGTAAATATACATATATATATATAAACACACACATATACATCCATATACATGTATACACACACAGATTATACAGGGTGTCCCAAAGTCTTAGTTCAGTTTAAACTTTAATATCTTAATTTAATGATCTAAATTAATAATGTAACATATAATAATAATATAATTAAATTTAAAATAATTTAATGCTTAATAGCTTAAAACTATATGAAGACTTTTGGGACACTAGGGTAGGTATGTGTGTATATAGGTTATACATATATGTAATACACACACTTTAAAAAATTATTTCCAACTAATGTCTAGAGGAACTAGCCAATAGTGATTGTTGTCTGATTTGTCATATGTTCCTTTCAATACTTCTTTTCTCTATTGCTTCAAGTTTGCTTGTCTGATAAACTTAATTTTAGAGTCAAGGATTCTCTTCGTCTCTGAATATTTCTGGAAAAGTAGTATTAGCTCTTTAAGACAGAAAACACTTGGCTAGTATTAATAGGTGTAACAATCACCTTTGTCCCTTACTAGCAAGTTTCTACTTCCTTCTTTCTTTATATTTGACCTATACTGTTCTTTAAGGTGAACCACTGATTCACAAAGCAAGTATGGTTGCTTCTTTATATCTCTCAGGCAAGGAAGTAAAAGTAAAATATTAGTGGGTGGCTGGTTAGTTGGATTAGTATATCAAAAAAATGACCAGTCTTTTTGGTATCTGGGAAAGAAGGAAACTTCCTTGGTGTTCATCTACAATTCTTTAGTTTCCTTCTGGTCCTAGAATATCATATACAACAGCTAAGGAAGATTGGGATTAGTTGCCCATAGTACCACCAAAATATAACTTTAATTTCCCACTCTGAGAAATTAAATAATTGAGTAATGGCAAGAATAGACAGGGAGCTGGGTGGGAACTTCAGGGTTGAGCAAGCTTCTCCCCTTCCATTGTTTACTTAGAGGACTGAGTTCTCTTTTCTGTTGATATGGGAGGGATCCCCTGTATGCATCTGCTGGTAAAGTTCCCGGGACAAGAGTGTTTAGTCACAAACTGGAGAGAGGAAACTGGGGGGAAGGGGAGTGCCTCAGATGGGAGGCTTCATGCCACATGTATAAGCTGAAAATATACAGCAGTGGAGGGCCCAGGAAGTGGGTGTAAGATAGAAATGATAGTTCTATCACTGACTTGTTGCAATTAATATGTTGTGGACCCCTCATCTATCAATGAGGAGAGTATATACTGAAAAGTTATAAGATGAATTAATTTGTATTAATATTTAGTATAGTTAGATGCAATATGAAATAGTAGATAGAGAAGTGGCCTTGGGAGTCAGTCATGCCTTTGCCACATCCTGGCTGTGTTATTTTGATAAAGGTATCTAATTCCTCAGTGCTCTGATTTGCTTTTTAAGAATAAAAGTTGAAGGGGCAGCTAGGTGACTCAGTGGATAGAGCACTGGCCCTGGAGTCAGGAGTACCTGAGTTCAAATCCAGCCTCAGACACTTAACACTTACTAGCTGTGTGACCCTGGGCAAGTCACTTAACCCCAATTGCTTCACTTAAAAAAAAATACAAGTTGTAGAAAAGGTGCATACTTGCATTGGTAGAGAGATTTTCCTTCTAAGGGAATTATCTATGTCAGTGAAATCATGGTTCTTAATCCTATTTAGCATAGACTTGATTACAATTATACTGGTTAGGTAAATGTGGAAAAGAGGAGAGTTGAAATGATATATAGTTAACATTCTTGGGTCTTAATGATTTGGATATGATGTTCAAAAAATATCATGAAAATAGACTTCTAAGAATCCCTAAAGTTCTAATATTCTGTAATTTTAGAGACATTAATTCAGCCAAGTAATAGGTTTCAAAATGATATGCTGATTCTGGTAGCTTTGAAACTTTATACCCTTATACCCTTTATGCCCATAGAACATCAAGATAGACTCTCTCCACTGGAATCGATTGCTCTACTTTTAGAAATGCTTTAAAATCTCCTTTGGTCCATGAGGACCATTCTAATATAGTCTGATATAAATATAATTTGCTAATTGGATCCAATCCTGCTAGTCTAAAAGTGAGGGTTTCCCCTCCTCCCCAATTTTCACTGATATTACCGGATCTGTTATTTTCAGCACAGGGCATCTTCAGGGACAAGCCTGTATTTCCCGGTTCTGAAATTACTGTATACATTTTACTGTGTTGTCCTTAGAACCCAGTGAAAGTTATTCATTAACACTTCAACTGATCTTTAGCATTAATGAGAAGTAGCATCAACATAGATTGATTAAATCAGTCCAAATTGTTTGGGGGGTGGGAGGGACTGGTTATCTTACTTAAATCCATACTTGTGTTACTAATCAAGCTATATTTATTACAACAACAGGAGTCTATTTGGTTAATTTCTGATCTCTAAGTATTTTACTGTTGTATAGAAATGTTAATACAAAATGTAATTCTGGCTGTTTTGGTTTTAGGTGCACACACTTCATTCACTAGCAGCTTCACTTTCTGCATCTATTTACCAAGCATTATGTGACAGTCATAGCTACAGGTAAAAAAAAAACAAAAACAAAAACAAAAACCCTAAACAAATAGCACTAATACAGACACACAAATCCCAAATTGAATGAAACTGGTCCAGAATTATGTTGTTTTTAATAAGGCTCTGTGTCCCTATGTGTATTTATTTACTAAAGGATGGAGAAGGAGAATAGAAGTGCCCTTTCATAGTTTTGTATCATAGTTTTCTCCCATCAGAAACTGGTATAGTTATTTGATACATGATTTATTCTCTAAATATGATTTATAATTTGGAAGTATTTTGTACACATTTAACTTTTAAATTGACATTTTAAATAGGTTGCTTTTTTAAAAAAATAAGTAACCAAAAAAAGATTCTTCTCAGAGCTAGTCTCTCTTATTCAAAAAGTGCCAAGAACAGACGGTATAGAAGATGACAAAATGGCATTATTAAAGTTGAATTCCACATTAATCATCAATTTTTGGCATCTAGAAAGAAACTTATAAATAAATAGAGTAGGCTGGATTTCATTCATGGAAAATTATGAGACTTTTTCTCATTTTGTTTTATTAGAGATTTCTTATCTCATGTTCTGATTTTAAATGGAAGGTCTTTTTGAAAAAATGGGAAAATGATATTCTTTAAATTTGACTTAAATAATAAAATTTGTATTCCTATGGAACAGAATCATAATTTGTATGCCTTTGGATAGGATATCTATGAAAAGGAATGACTAAAAATGTTCATTTTCTCAATATCAAATGGTGTTCAGTATAACTAGCATATTTTGAATTCTGATGGATATTATAATTATAGAGAAATTAAATCACATGAATATGTGGTCAGGTTTCACTTTAAAATATTCATAAAGGAGACCCTCATTGTTGTAACTCTTCATGTGAAGTCTGGATGACTACTTGGCCAGGATAGTGTAAGATGGTTCATAATTAGGTATGGATTGAAACATTTAGTCTCTTTATTTTCTTCCAGCTTTGAGATTCTGTGCATGATTTAAAGCAGGGGTTGACAACTATAGTAGTCTGCAGGCCAAAACCAGACCTCTTCCTGTTTTTGTACCACTCAGAACTAAGAATGTTTTTTTATATTTTAAAAAAATTGTTTTTAAAAATATGAAAAACATTCTTTTCTTGCAAGGTTACATAAAAATTAGCAGTGGGCTGGATTTGGCCCTGAGACTACTGTTTGCTGACCCCCTAATTTCAAGTATGAATAGCTAAATGGTAGAAGTAATACTTTTTGAAAAATCTCAATAAATTAAAGTAGATAAAATGTAAGAGGTTTATATTTGTAGAATTTGTTACTTGAAAATGTAGCAGTTTTCCAAAAGGTTTTTTTTTTTGTAAGTACCATATGAAGAATTGCTAATTCAGGATGGGCTATACATTGATATTAATTTAATTATGCCATTTCTAAGCAAGATTAAATAAATGTTTGAAATTACAAAAAAGAATGTTGTTTCATATGGCTATGGGACATCTTAATGTGTAAAGCATATTGACTGATTTCCCTCCCTGGCCAACTGAGTTATTTCACTTTTGAGGCAAATTTTCCAGATGAAAGTTTGGATTGACCACCAATAAATTAAGTTATGGATGACTTACTTCTTCGAGCTAAAATATAGCTGCTAAAGAGAAAAAATTATTTGGAAACATTTTATTTGAGAATTAAATATTTTTGAAGCATGATTCCCTAAAGGTCCTGTCCATTTTCAGTTTAGGGATAAACTTACTTCTCTATATTACTGCCAAAGTTGATTATTCGCTTAGAAATATAACAGAATGTGACAATTTGCTCACCACCATTATTTCTTTGTAAAAACAAATAGCATAAAGAATTTTAAAGTCATAAGATGACATCCCATAATAGTGTAACATATACTCTCAGCCTTAGTTTTAAAAATATGAATAATTAAACATTTGAAATGAATTTCATTTCAAAAATATTCTCAGATTCTCACTAGAAATGCTTCATTTGTTTTTAGTAGCCAAACTGAGGCAAATCAGTTTACCGGAATGGCTTATCAAGGACTTCTTTTAAGCGATCGTAGAAGACTAAGAACAGAAAGCATCGATGAGCATGCAACGCCAAATTCATCTCCTGCTCAGTGGCCAGGTAAGAAGAATTCATGTGGTGGGTTTTTTTGTTTTTGTTTTTGTTTTGTATTTTTTTCCTTTTGTGTCGTTTGAAATTATATGGGGGTGCCTATCTTTGTTCCAGGTTTTAGGGAACTTAGCTGGGGTTTCTAATATATTGCTACTTATAAATTAGAGGTTATAGCACCAGTCTTTGGCACTAAGCATTTATTAAAGCATATTAAATGTTAGTAATGAGAGAGCACATGACTCCAAAAGTTCTGAAGCCCTACATACCTAGGATAGAAAGCGAGAGCCAGAGGGCAGCGTGGGAGAGAGAATAGAGATTCTCCCCATACCCCCCTTGCTCCAAGGGTTTTTATCCTCCCTCAGGTAGAGGTGGATCACTGCACATTGGTCCAAGCTAATTGGCTAGTAACATTCAAGTCCATTGACTAACATGACTTGAGGGTGGTCCACTTACCTGAGTTAACTTCCTTTAGGTAGTCAGGAAGGTCAATAATCTACATTTCCTTTGCAGTTCCCCTGACTCTGGGCTGGCTGTAAAAGAGGTTGGGCAAGGTTCCCTCAACTGGGGGGGGCCTCTGGGCCCCCCCAAACCCATTATTTTCTCACACTTGTGATGTGACAATATCTTTTTTAAAAATTAAGAGATTGCATGTGTGATTTTCAGTGACATCAAATACAGACAATTAGAACTCTTAAGTTGCAAGTTGTGAACTGCACAAAGCAAAGAACACCAAAAAATGATGACATATCCATTTAGAGATGGGTTGCTATTTATCCTCAGGTTTTCTGAGTTCACACTTCAGAAAAAAATTCCATAAGGGACTGGTAGGTGGGTTTTATGAAAATTTAAAGGAAAATGTGAATGTTATTGAGTAGAACTTCTTTTAAACAATTGTCTAGACTTTTTGTTTGAGGACATTTAGTGATGGGTAATTCTTTGCATCCTGAATCACCCCATTGTACTTTTGGACAGGTCTGATCATTTGGAATTTTTTTATCATAATAAACCAAAATCAGCATCCTTGCATCTTTCATTCTTCTAGTTTTGCCCTCTAGGACCAAGAAGAACAAGTTTTCCCTCTTATACATAGTTTTTTAAATACTTGAAGACAGTTACCATTTCCCCCTTGAGTCTTCTCCAAACAAATTCTGACATGGGTCCCTTCAACACCCTGCTTCTCTACCTTTTCCCTACCCCTGAGCCCACTTTAGGAACTTTACAGCTTCTCAGTATTCTTCTTTTAATGTGGCACCTAGAACAGCTGAACATGGTGTTCCAGCTTTGGTCTTGCCAGGGCATAGGGTACAGTGGGAAAATACAGTACTTTTCTCCTTCTGGACATTCTGCTTCTATTAATGCAGCCTAAAATTGAATTAACTTTTTTGGCTGCTATTACCCATGAGTCTTTTTCAGTATGAATTATCTAATTTTGTTTCCCCCACCCTGTACTTTAGTTTAGTTACTTTTAAAAAATCCAGTTGTAGGACTTTACATTTACTTTATTAAGTTCCTTCTGACAGGACAAATGAGTATCCAGACCCCCTCAGACAAGTTCAGTCCTATTGAGTACATTGGCATAATGGGTCATTTCCTTTGATTTAGAGCCGGAAGGGTCATGCAATCCAACTCTCTCATTGAATTTAGCCAGTTTTTCCAAACCTATGTCATTCTTTCAGTGCTTATATATATGCCTCCAAAATCAAATATATTCCTTTCCTCCTCTCCCTGGGTTTGAGACTCTGCTACCTTCTCAAAGTGTTATGTAGTCCATTGAAGCTAGATCTCACCTCCCTTTGGCTAAACAGTATTTTAGAGTAAGTAGTGGAGTTCTGACTTCAGAGACTGACATCCAGCTATTTATACTCTTTCGTTTTCCTCTCCCTCATGTCCCTTATATGTAACTGAATTCTTGGTGAGGACTTTTCTGCAGTTACCAGTTCTTGGTTTGAGGATTCATAACCCAACAGAGTTCTTAGGTTTCCCAGCTAGGGTTTATAGTGTCAACATTTTAACTTTTCTCTTTTGAACCTTACTGTTTTCTGTCTTATCCTTAATTTACAGGTGGTTTTGCTTTCCACCTCTATGTGGAACTGGAAATACTATGCTTCTTTTCTAAGCTCTAAATAGATATAGGAGAGGTGGTCTTAAAAATCTTTATCTGGAGAAAGGAAAAGATCACAAATCTTAATCATGATTCAGATGCAGTTCTTAGTATATGAGGTAAACCTTCTGGAAAAATGTTCTGAGAATGTTACTCTTTCTATCATTTTTTTTTTCTGGAAAAGACTACAGACCATCTATATGAAGAAGGGTGATTGCTGCAGTTGCCCTGAGTGGCTTACTTCTAGCTGAAACTATCTATGGTTTTCTTGGTTCAGCTAGGTGCTGCAGTGGATAGAGTGCTGGCCTTGGAGTCAAGAAGACCTGAATTCAAATCTCACCTCTCCTAGCTGTGTGACCCTGGGCAAGTCACTTAACCCTAATTGCCTTAAAACATCTGGGGTTCGGGCAGCTAGGTGGCACAGTGGATGAAGCACCGGCCTTGGATTTAGGAGGACCTGAGTTCAAATTCGGCATCAGACACTTCTTGACACTTATTAGCTATGTGACTCTGGGCAAGTCACTTAACCCCCATTGCCCTGCAATCCCCCCCCCCCCCCAAACAAAACAAAACAAACACACACACACACACACACACACACACACACACACAAACAAACAAAAACAACAAAAAACACCTGGGGTCATCTCCAGTCATCCTGACATATATCTTGCCACTGGACCCAGAGGGCTCTGGAGGAGAGAGTGAGGTTGGTGACCTTGCACAACCCTCCCTTACTTAAATCCAATTTAGTACAAGTCATGACATCATCCTGATGTCATGGTTCTCTTCAAGAATGAAGGACAGACAACAATCTCTGGTTCTCACTTCTTATATTCCTTCAAGGATTATTGTCTCACCATTTTGTAGGATGTTTTCAGGCCAAATGTTCCTTCTTGCCTCTGGTTTTAGAATCTCCAAAACATAATGAATGTTATGAATTTTGACCTTTGGAAAAATGAAATTTATTTCCCAAAGAAACTCACTTTCTGAATATTTGAACTTTTATTCATTGTCACCTAGTTTTTCTCTCTTCTCATTCATGAGAAATACTAAAACTCTAATTCTCTGTTCTCTTTCACTGGAGGTATGCATAGTGTCTCTATAATATTAATGTAAGGAGATTAGATATGAATAAAATTAGTTCATTAAACTCCAGAACATTCTGGATCACTTCTCTTTAACAAGAGGTTTATTGGTTTATTGGTAAAATAAGTCAGCAAGGGGGCAGCTAGGTGGCACAGTGGATAAAGTACCAGGCCTGGATTCAGGAGGACCTGAGTTCAAATCTGGCCTCAGATACTTGACACATACTAGCTGTGTGACCCTGAGCAAGTCACTTAACCCTCATTGCCCTGCAAAAGAAAAAAAAAAGTCAGCACTTAGGTAGTATGGTTCAGTAGCTAGAAGTTTAGTCTTGGGACCAGGAAAACCTGGTTTTAAATTTGGCCTCTTTATAAGTAAGGACTGTGTAATGCTGGACAAGTCTCTTACATTCTCAGTGCTCCACATAGCTCCTAAGATTAGAAATTACAGAGACAAGTAGTCAATCTGTATCAGTTGAGGGAGTTTCTACAATGGGAATTCCTCATATCAATGAAATCACAGGTCTGGACCCAAAGTAAACTTAATTACTAGTCAAAGCAGGTAACCACTGTTTATATCTTATATTTCTATTTTAGCAAACAGGGCAATTAACACAATTCAACTATTTGGTCTTCAGAATTCCCACTATTGCTTACAACCAAAATAATTCATCAGGAAGAATAACATGGAAGGAAAAAATCCTGCATATTTTATCAGAATTGTTGAGGTACAGAAAATAGGGGAGTCAAGAGGGAGGAAAGAAATAATTCATTTCACACTTATCCCTGTTAAAGAAGAAAATAAAAAGAAAAAAATTACCTAAATTATTTCCATTTTGTGTCTCTTTTGAATGCTAAATCAACTAGAGAAACAGTATTGTCCAGTAGAAAGAGTACTTATCTTTCCTGGAGTCCATGGGAGCTGAGTTTGTATGTATTTCATCTCTGCCATTTACTATCTATGTGACTTTGAGTCCTTTAACCTCTCTGAGCCTTGGTTTCCTTATCAGTTAATTGAAAGAGTTGACTAAATGTTCTCTAAGGTCCTTTCCAGTTTTCAGTCTATGATCCTATGAACTAATAGCGGAAGCTTATCTAGGGAATATGCTTTCCCTGCCCCCTCTCCCCCTTTGGTTGACTAAATATAAGCCTTCTTATTGGAGTCCAGGAATGGGAAATCTGATATTCCTGGTCTAACTTCTATTTTTTTCTTTTTTAACCAATTTTCTTCTTTCCCTTCCTTTCCAAGGCTATTATCAGCTTAGATCTTTTCTCCTAGACTAAAGCTCCAAATTTGAGACCTTGAAACGAAAGAAAATCCTAAGTATAATTCATGGCTTTTTGTCAGATAAAAGTTAGTTCCTTCTCCACATCAATGTTCTCTTATAGGGAGCCTTTCTTTTTGAAGAAGTTGTTTTGTTCCCAGTTAGTGGGGGAAGAGCTCAACATCTGACAAAAAACTGCTGTTAAATTGGACAGCAGTTTGATAGAAATTAGGTTTAGGCCAACACCTTACATCATACTGGAATAAGCTCCAAATGCATATGTAATCTAGATACAAAAGGTCATATTATAAACAGCTTAGAGGAACAAGGAAGAAATTACCTTTCAGATCCATAGATAAAGAAAGATAGGACTGAACAAGTGATTGAGAGGATGAGATAAAATAAACAAATTTAAAATTAAAAAGCTTTTGCCAGGGCAGCTAGGTGGTGCAGTACATAAAGCACAGGCCCTGGATTCAGGAGGACCTGAGTTCAAATCCGGCCTCAGACACTTGACACTTACTAGCTGTGTGACCCTGGGCAAGTCACTTAACCCCAATTGCCTCACCAAAAAAAAAAAAAAAAAAAGCTTTTGCCTAAATAGCTCTAATGTAATAAAAATTAGAAGGGAAAACAGGTACCTAGGAAAAAATGTGTATAACAACTTTTTCTGGTAAGGGTTTTAGATATAAGAAAAGTAAGGAACTAATTCAAATGTATAAGACTAAGAGCCATTCCCCAATAGAGAAATTTTCTATTAAGAGGCAGTTTTCTTTTTTTTTCTTTTTTTTTTTTAAATTTCTTTTTAAATTTTTTTTTAATGTATGAGGTATTTTATTTTTTCCGTTACATGTAAAGATACTTCTCAACTTTTGTTTATACATGCTTTACAATTTCAGATTTTTCTCCCTCCCTCCCCTAGACAGCAGGTAATCTGATATAGGTTATATCTATATCTCTCTCTCTCTCTCTCTCTCTATATATATATATATACACACACATATATATATATATATATATATATACACATAATAACATTAATCCTATTTCTGCATTAATCCTGTTACAAGAGAAAGAATCAGAGCAGTGATGCAAAACCTCAAAATAGAAAAAAAAAACAACAGCACCCAAAACAAAAGAAATAATATGGTTCAATCAGCATCTATACTCCACAGTTCTTTCTTTCTTTTTTTTTTCTTGGATTTGGAGATCCTCTTCTATCATGAGTTTCCTGGAACTCTTCTGTACCATTGCATTGGTGAGAAGAATATAGTCCATCACAGTAGGTCAACACTCGATGTTGATGATACTGTGTACAATGTTCTTCTGGTTCTGCTCATCTCACTCATCATCAGCTCACATAAGACCCTCCAGGTTTCTCTGAACTCTTCCTGCTCATCATTTCTTACAGCACAATAATATTCCATTGTATTCATATACCACAACTTGTCCAGCCATTCCCCAATTGATGGGCACCCCCTCAACTTCCAATTCCTTGCTACCATGTAGCTATAAATATTTTTGTACATGTGGGTCCCTTTCCCCCTTCCATGATTTCTTTGGGCAAAAGACCTAAAAGTGGGATTGCTGGGTCAAAGGGTATGCACAGCTTTATCGCCCTTTGGGCATAATTCCAAATTGAAGAGGCAGTTTTCAAAGTAAGAAATGCAAGCAATCAACAGCCATATTAAGAAATGCTTTAAATTGCTTGAAGCAATTTTGCTCTACGTATTGATTGATGAAGCAAATGTATTAGGTACAAATTCCAGTTAAATTTGCCACTACTTCTGTGTAACAAGATCAGGAGTTCTTCACCTATGGTCTATGAACTTAGCTTTTTAAATATTTTAATAACTCTTTACAATCCTATGTATTTTTTGACTTTAAAAATATTATTCTGAACAGGGGTCTGTAGGCTTCACCAGGTTACCAAAAGAGTCCATGACGACAAAAAAAGATTTTTTTCTCCCTCCCTCTCTTCCCTCCCTTTTCCCTAAGACAGAAAGCAATCTGATATAGATTATATATGTACAGTCACATTAAATGTATTTCTGCATTAGTTATATTGTGGAAGAAGAATCAGAACACAAGGGGCAAACCTCAATAAAGGAAAAAAACTAACCACCAAAAAGTAGAAATAATATGGTTCAATCTGCATTCAGAATCCACAGTTCTTTTTTCTGGATGTGGAGAACATTTTCCATCATGAGTTCTTTGGAATTGTCTTGGAGAAAAGATTAAATCTTTTTTGTTATTGTTGTTGAAAAGATTAAATCTTTTTTTTTTTTTAATTTTTTTTTTTTTTTTAGTGAGGCAATTGGGGTTAAGTGACTTGCCCAGGGTCACACAGCTAGTAAATATTAAGTGTCTGAGGCCGGATTTGAACTCAGGTACTCCTGACTCCAGGGCCGGTGCTCTATCCACTACGCCAGAAAAGATTAAATCTTAATGAAAGTGTGGGAGAGTGTCTTTGGCCTGGAATCTAAATACATGTATAATGCTATCACTGCTTTTTAGAATAAAAGTGTCAGCCGTTAAGCAAGAAATGATACCGATAAGTATGGCACAATTTTTCAAGAAGAATTTGTGCACTGTCTTTTATAGATGCATATACTCCATATATCATTGGTAAATTTTTCTTTCTGTATTGTAAACTGATTGTTTTACAATGTTGCAGGTGTGAGCTCCCTTATCAATCTATTAAGCTCTGCTCGCGATGAAGACCAACCAAAATTGAACATCTTGTTGTGTGAAGCTGTTGTTGCTGTCTACTTAAGTTTATTGATACATGCCCTTGCCACAAATTCTTTCAATGAATTATTTAGATTGGCAGCCCACCCCTTAAACAATCGGATGTGGGCTGCTGTGTTTGGAGGTGGCGTGAAACTTGTCGTAAAGCCTCGAAGACAATCAGAAAATATTTCAGGTGAGAGAACTTTGATGCCATTAGCATGTACGTGTCAACATACATAATTTGAGTTTAAGAGGAAAACAATTTTAATTTCCTGTTTTTAGGAACATAAAAATTATTCTTATTAAAATCCCTGATATAAAATTTGCACTACCTTTAGAAGCAACAGCAACATTTTCCTTTTTTTTTTTTTTTGTCATAGGTATTCTGATAGGTATGAGATGATACCTCAGAGTTGTTTTAATTTGCTTTTCTCTGAGCATTTTTTCATATATATGCAAGTCCAAGTTTTTAAACAACATCCAGGATATGTGTTTTTTAAATACTCACGTTTTATTATTGTGTAACGATTGGAATAACGCCACCTGCTGGAGACTTACTGTAGAAGAGTTCCGCCCATGAAGCGAAGGTCTTTGAGGGCAAGACCAGGAGTCTTTTCTTTGGTGTCAGGAAGTGACGCAGGCTAGTGGGAGGAGGAAGGAAGAGACTGGCACTTGCTCTCACTCTCTTGCCTTTGGACTCTGGTGGAGAGTGGAGCTAGAAATGTGCTCTCCCTTTAATAGATAGGAATCTAGGCCTTTTTTTCTCTTTACCAAATTCTTATTCTCCTTAATAAATGCCTAAAAGTCTAACTCTTGCTAAAGCTTATAATTTATTGGCGACCACTCATTAGATATTTTAGACAGTTTAGCTAGAATTTTAGCCCTTAACAATTGTTCTATTTTTTCTAAAATTGAGTAACTGTGTGATAGAGCATTCTGGCCCCTCCCCTTGTACAGAATGCTGTAATTGTGGCCTGTTCCCTGGTCCATACATTACCCTAGGCCAACTTGCTAATTAACTAGACAGTACAACTTTGTGTGCTGTGGTTGTTAGCTCTGAAGAGTCTGTGCCTCTCCTCCACCTGGGCCACTGCTACTCAAGCCTATTTCCTGGTTCCCAGTAGGGGGTGAAAAACCCAGGTTCTGCCTCAGCGCCAGCAGAGACCCCTGTAATCTCCCCTTGCCAACCGCTCAGCCTTCTCACCAGACTGTGAGCTTAAGTTCTACATGACACTGACTCTGCACCTGATTCAGAGGCTTGGGGGTCTCTTTCCCTGGCTCGGCTTGCTTGGGACTGGATCTGTGTCGGTGTGACTGTGGGGTTGGGCTCCATTCCTGCCTTGGCGAAGCAGCCCCTTCTTGCCAACCTTCTAAGCTGTCTTTGGCTGGAAAATGATCTCAGCACATTCTTTTGTGGGTTTTACTGATCTAAAAATTGTCCTATGGCATTATTTGGAGGTTTTTTGGAGCAATCGTGTCATGAGTTCCAAGAGCTTACTGCCTTTCCTCCCAACTGTGTCACAGATACTGTAACACAGTGTTTCACTCACTGACGCTTCTTGTACCAAGAAATTCCTACTTACTACCTAGAACCACTATATTTCTAAGTCTACTTTATTTCTTTGGGAGTTCTAAACCCACATTGAACATTATCATAGAAATGACAGAACCCAAGTAACAGAAAGTTAGTACAAAAGACAAGGAGATTTAATAAGAGAACATCTGGTTGCTCTACATAAATTTAAATCACCTGGGCCAGAAAAGTTATATCCTTGGGTCATGAAAGAGCTGGAAGCTGTGATTACTGAGCCACTGTCAGTGATATTTGAAAGATTATAGAAATTGGGAGAGGTCCCCTAGAATTGAAGAAGACATACAGAAAATGGTACCATTCATTTATTTATGCATGCATCTTATCTTTCCAACCTGACTATGCAATTCTAATAGGCCGGCATCATGTTTCTTTGTGATGCCTATAGGACCTAGAGCAGTATTTGTATATTTAAGTATTTCTTGATTCATCCTCTTTCCACTGAAAAAGTGCAGTGTGTATGGGAGCAACGTGTCCTTGTGATCACTCTGAGCCCTGTCATCACTGCTGACAGGTTGGTTTTTCACTGGGAAAATTGCAACATGGTCTCTTTCAGATGCTATTCTAATTAATTTTAGTCAGACTACAACTTTTCAGCAGTAGAGTGAAGAGAAGTATGAACTGTTTAAACAAATAGAAAATGAGCTCCGACTATTTCCTTCCCAATCAGCACCTCCTGTTCCTTCTGAAGAAATAGATAAACATCGGAGACGTTTTAACATGAGAATGCTGGTACCTGGAAGGCCTGTAAAAGATGCAACCCCACCACCAGTGCCTGCAGAAAGACCATCTTACAGAGAAAAATTTGTCCCTCCAGAACTTAGTATGTGGGATTATTTTGTGGCAAAGGTAAGGTATATGAAGAATGCAAATTTTAATTCTTAAAATATTATTTGAGCCAAGTAACAAAAACCTATGTCCCTTCATCTGTGTTCAATTACTCTGGGATGTTGTATAACTTAAGGTAAGATGCATAAGTACATGCAGTGCAATCTTGGTTATAAGTGACAATTTGGGAGATTTTAATGCATTTAAATATTTAATGAAAATTTCTTATAGCATACCAGCCAAATCTGACACTAGAAATAGATATCCATAGGTTTTACAAATTCCTTGGATTTTAGTGCCAAACTGCATGTCTGCAACTTACCTTCTTCCCTCCCCTGTCTCTGTCTTTTCCCTCTTTCTCTCTATTTATCACATCCACATACATTTTCCTGGATATATGCACGCGCGCGCACACACACACACACACACACACACACACACACAGATCTCAGCATACAACCAATAGCAAAAATAATAGTAAAGCACTAATCTGACACAAGGACACATTTGGAATAATAGAGTTGTGAATAGTCTGCAGGGAATAGGTATAGCAGAAAAAGATGTGGTGCTTCTAGAGGATCTCCAGAATTTTACCAGTTAATATAGTTAAATATTAATAGAATTATTTTTAAAAGCCATTAAGTTACTAACACATACAAACAATTCATCCAGCAGTAGAACAGGCATCCTGGAAGCCTCTGTTATTGAAATGCAAGGGTTTTATGAAAGAATTCCTGCTTAGGTACAGGTTGGACATTATAATCTCTGAGAGTCTGTAAATGGCTCTGTATTCTTTACGCTACTGTTGACTACCCCATATTTCTCTTTCTTTTTATTCTTCCTTCCTGCTAAGTGTGGACAGTCCCCCAAGGTTCAGTTCTTGACCTCCTACTCTTTGCTTTTTTCATCTACTCTTACAATTTCAATTAGTAACCCACTTTGAGAAATAGCTTGGAAAATGTGGACAGAGTTGTGGATTTGATCAGAGGACTTCAACTTAAATTCTAGCTCTCCTTATTGGCTGACTGATTGTATGACCTTGGGCAAGTCACGTAACCTGAGTAAAAATGAAAGAGTTGGACTAGATGATCTCCAAGGGCCTTTATAGTTTTAAATTCTATGATCTTTGCAGATGGCTTCCAATACACACACACACACACACACACACACACACACGTAATTCATCTCTCTCATACTCTAGTTTCTGTTTTTATCTGTTTCCTGAACACATCTGTATCCTGTTTACTATTGTCCCAAACCCAGTATGTTTAAAATCAAATTAATCATTGTCACTTCTCCTAACTAGCTACTTTTTCTGACTTAGGTGGTACTTTTATAGTCACCCGGACTTTATATTGCAGCACTATCTTCCTTTTTAAAAAAAAGGCTTGAATGCCTTTGCTTTTAGATCCCATTTGTTTCAGGATCTTACCCCAGTCCTGGAATTGAACCCTCTCCTTTGTAACATAGAAAAACAATTAAAAACAGTTGATAAAGTTACTAACTGTAACAATGTACATGAAACTCTTCCCTCATAGTCCCTTATTTTCTTTCCTGAGAAGAGGCACTTAATGCTTTGCATATAATCTGTGGATTGATCTTTTCATTTACTTGGCTATCATCATTGTGTATAGTGTTTTTCCTTCAGAGCCATCTTTGACTCCTAACTTCCTTAGCCTCTATATCCAATCAGTTATTAAGACATTCATTCTGGTGGCAGCTAGATGGCGCACTGGCCCTGGATTCAGGAGCACCTGAGTTCAAATCTGGCCTCAGACACTTGACAGTTACTAGCTATGTGACCCAGGGCAAGTCACTTAACCCTCATTGCCCCACCCAAAAAAAAAAAAAAAAAAGACATCCATTCTTCCTAGCTTGGGTTGCTATCTTGTGAATATGACAAACATATTCTTGCTTCTATGCCATGTTCATATTGTTGTTCCCTCCATGTAGATCTTCTCCCTAACCACTTCTCTGAATTCTTATTTCCTTCAGAATTCATTTAAAGTGTCCCCTTCTCTATTATACTGCATTTAAACTCTTCCTCTATTTTACATCTACTAATTTATATTATGGTCGTGTGTGTGTGTGTGTGTGTGTGTATCTTTCTCAATTGTAAACTCTCTGAAGTCATGAACCCTATCTTTTGTTTCTCCTAGCGTCTAGCATTGTACATATTACACATTTAATAAATATTTGTAAAATCAGATATATTGACTGGCTGCAGTGATGGTAGAGTAGCAGTTGACTCCTAGGAGTTAGAAGACCTGACCTCTAGGCCTGATTTCGATGCTAACCAGTTTTATGATTTTGGGCCTTCTTCCCCTCATCTCCTAGATGAAGGCACAGGACTGGGTGCTATTTAAAAGTCCCACTTACTTGAGTGACTCTTGAAGCTTTTTTGTTAATCTCAAGGCTTCAAAAAGACAACTTTTTTTCTAATTTGTGTTTTGCATTCATTTTGTTATTTTCTGGACACTGTCTACCGCAATTAACTGGTACTGAGGTTGTATTATCTACTCTTGTAGACTGCATTTTTTTAAATAGTATTTTATTTTGTCCCCAATTACATGTCAAAATAATTTCTTCCCCTCCCCTCCCCTCTCTTCTCCTCCCCTCCTCCTTCCCTCCCCCTTCCCCTTTCCCTCCCCTTTCCTTTTTTTGTGGGGCAATGAGGGTTAAGTGACTTGCCCAGGGTCACACAGCTAGTAAGTATCAAGTATCTGAGACCAAATTTGAACTCAGGTCCTGCTGGATCCAGGACCAATGTTTTATCCATTGCACCACCTAGCTGCCCCAACATATTTCTATATTAGTCACAGTCGTGAAAGAAGAAACTGATTGAAAGGGGTAAAAAACCCCAAAAAAGAATAAAGTAAGTGAAAAGAGTATGCTTCAATCTGCATTCAGAGTCAAACAGTTGGATGTGGAAAGCATTTTCTTTTGTGAGTCCTTTGTAATTGTTTTGGATCATAGTATTGCTGAGTCATTCATAATTGATCATTGCACAATGTTGCTGATACTGTGTACAGTGTTTTCCTGGTTCTGATCACTTTACTTTGCATCAGTTCATACAAGTCTTTCCAGGTTTTTCTGAGATGTGTCTATTCATCATTTCTTATTGCACAATAGTATTCTAGTACATTCATATAGCACAGCTTGTTCAACCATTCCCCAATTAATGAACGTTTCCTCAATTTCTAATATTTTGCCACAATGAAAAGGGCTGCTACAAGTATTTTTGCACATGTAGTTCCATTTCCCTTTTTACTGATATAAACATTGAAGCCATTGTTCTGAATTTCTCATTGCTTGCTCCCTGGAGAGGTTTTTTGTTTGTTTTTGTTTTTTATAGGGCAATGAGAGTTAAGTGACTTGCCCAGGGTCACATGGCTTCTAAGTGTCAAGTGTCTGAGGCCATATTTGAACTCTGGTTCTCCTGAATCCAGGGCTAGTGTTTTATGCACTGTTCCACCTAGCTACCCCCCATTTCCCTTTTTTATGGTCTCTTTGGGATACAAATCTAGTAGTGGTATTTCTGGATCAGAGGTTATGCATAGAGTTCCAAATTGCTCTCCAGAATGGTTGGATCAGTTCACACTCTAACAACAATGCATTAGTGTCCCAGTTTTCCCACAACCTCTCCAACATTTATCATTTTCCTTTTTTGTCATATTAGCCATTCTGATAATTGTGAGATGGTACCTCCGAGTTGTTTTCATTTTCATTTCAAAGTGATTTTGAGCACTCCTTCATATGTCTATGCCTGAGTGAGGCTGGATTTGAATTCACGTCCTTCTGACTTTAGGGCAAGTGCTCTATCCACTGTGCCACCTAGATAGCAGACACTGAGTTCTCTCAAACTAAACCGCGAAGTATTCAAATTTGCTGCAGAGAACACAGTTCCATATATTTATATGCTTGCCTAAAAGACTATTTTAAGAAGAACTCACACAGGGCTGGTGCTCACAGAGTGGTCAGAAAAAGCTATATAAGGACACTCTAAAAAAGGACAGAACTCAAGAACTTCAGATAAGGTCTCTCTTAAGAACTTTGGAATTGATTGCATGACATGGGAGACAGTGACACAGGACCGCCCTGCATGGTGTGCCCTTATCAGAGAAGGAGCTGTGCTCTATGAATATGAAGTAGCTCAAAAGAAATGTGAGATGCACAAATTTAGAGAAACCCATCCAATGTTCATTTGTGCTCAGCCTGTGGTAGAGAATTTTGAGCTTGCCAAAGTCAGACATACTGTAACTTGACTCTAACATAATGATGTCATTTTGGTCCTCTGCAACAACCAGCCAATGAATCATATGCCTATACATAGCTTTGATTTCTTCACCTGAAAACTTCATGTTCATATCCTTTGACCATTTCTCAATTGGGGAATGGCTTGTATTTTTATAAATTTGACTCATTTCTCTGTATATTTGAGAAATGAGGCCTTTCTCAGAGACACATGCTGTAAAAATTGTTTCCTAGCTTTCTGTTTTCTTTCTAATCTTGGTTGCATTTGTTTTGTTTGTGCAAAATCTTTTTAATTTAATATAATCAAAGTTATCTATTTTACCTTTGTGATGCTCTCTATCGCTTGTTTGCTCATGAAGCTGTAACTCACTTAACTTCTCCTTTAAGAATTTGGATGTTATACCTCTTGGTACATATGTTTAGTTATTACTTTGTTGTCTATGGTACCTTTTAGCAAGATGTAATTTTCTTCCTTATCTCTTTTAATTAAGTTCTGTTTTTGCTTTTCCTTTGTCTGAGATCAAGATTACTACCCCTGCTTTTTTTACTTCAGATGAAGCACAATAGATTCTGATCCAGCCTTTACTCTGTGTATGTGTCTGCTTCAAGTGTGTTTCTTGTAAACAACATATTGTAGGATTCTGGTTTTCAATCTACTCTGCTATCCTCTTCCATTTTATGGGACAATTCATTCCATTCACATTCACAGTTATGATTATTAACTGTGTATTTCCCTCCATCCTCTCTTTCCTCCTGTTTGTCCTCTCTGTCTTTTCACCCTTTCCCTCCTCAACAGTGTTTTGCTTTTGTCTACTCCCTCCCTCTGTCTGCCCTCTTTTTTTTTTTTTTTTTTGGTGAGGCAATTGGGGTTAAGTGATTTGCCCAGAGTCACACAGCTAGTAAGTGTCAAGTATCTGAGGCCAGATTGCTCTCTCTTCTGTCAGTCCCCTCCTTTTTACTTAATCTTCTCCCTTCCTGCTTTCTGTCGGATAAGATATATTTTTATTTTCAACTGTTTGTGTATATTATCCCTTTTTGAGCTAATACTGATGAGAGTAAGGTTTGAGTGATGTCCATCACCTGCCCTTCTATTTTTCCTTCCACTGTAATAGGTTTTTTGCACCTCTTCATGTAAAATAACTTCCCCATTCTTCCTTTCCCTTCCTTTTGCACCCAGTGTACTCCTCTTTCTCGTCCCTTAATTATTTTTATGTCATTTATTCAAATTCACCTTATATCCACACCCTCTGTCTATGAATATTCCTTCTAGCTGTGCTATTAGTGGTACAATTTTTATAAGTATCATCTTCCCAAGTAGGGATCTAAACAGTTCAGCTCCATTGAATGCCTTATGTTTTCTTTTCCCTTTTTCCCTTTTTCGGCTGCTCTTGGGTATTAATATTGGAGATCAAATTTTTTGTTCAGTTCTGGTCGTCTTATGAAAGCCTGAAATCCTTCTATTTCATTGAAAGGCCATTTCTTCCCTTGAAGTAATATGCTTAATTTCACTGGGAAGTCCTTCTTGGTTGTAGTCCTATCTCCGTTGCCTTCTGGAATGTCATTTTCCATGACCTCCAGTCCTTTAATGTTGCAGCTGCTAAGTACTGTATAATCCTGACTGTGGCTCCATTATATTTGAATTATTTCTTTGTGGCTACTTGCAGTATTTTTTCCTTGACCTGATGGTTCTGTAATTTGGCTATAATGTTTGTGGAGTTTTTATTTTTGGGATCTCTTTCCAGAGGTGATTGTCAAATTTTTTCAATGCCCATTTTGCCCCCTAGTTCCAGGTTATCAGGGCAATTTTCCTTGATAATTTCTTGAAAGATGCTGTCCAGGTCCTCCTTCTGATTATGGCTTTGAGGTAGTCCAGTGATTCTGACATTGTCTCTCCTTGATCTGTTTTCCAGGTCAGTTGTTTTTCTAATGAAATATTTTACATTTCCTTCTATTTTGTCATCCTCTTGAATTTGTTTGATTGATTCTTGATGTTTCATAGAGTCATTAGCTTCCACTGGCCCAGTTCTGACTTTTGGGAAGTTGTTTTCCTGAGTTAGCTTTTGTTCTTTTCCATTTGTCCAATTGTACTTTTTAGGGCGTTGTTTTTCTCAGTGGATTTTTGTATCTTCTTTTTGAACATGTGGCCAATTCTACTTTTTAGAAAGTTGTTTTCTTTTTCCAAGTTTTTGACTCTTTTTCACAATTCTCTAACGTCACTCTCATTTCTTTTCCCAATTTTTTTTTCTACCTCTCTTATATGATTTTTTTAAAGCTCTTTTTTGAGCTCTTCCATGAGTCCTTTCAGGGCTTGAGACCACTTCCTGTTTTTCTTTAGTGTTTTCCCTGTAGGTATTTTGACATTGTTGTCCTCTTCTGAGTTTGTTTCTTGATCTTTTCTGTCACCATAACTTTCTATGGTCACATTCTTTTGTTGTTGTTGTTTTTTTGCTCATCTTTTCTGGCCTTTTTCCTTTCTTTTAAATTTAAACTCTGTTCCTTGGGTGGAAGGGGCACTATCTCAGGCCTCTTGTGCTGGGGACTGCAGGCCCTGGCTGTTTACGTGGTGCTGTACTGATGTTGAACTGAGGCCCACTGGGGATCCTCATGTCTGTCGCAGAGCTTCAGGGGTGGGGTTTAGCTGGTGCTTCTGGAGGTCATAGGGGTCTGTCAGCTTATCTGGTGCTGAACCTGGGTCCTAGTGCTGGTGTCTGGTATGTGCTGAGTTCAGTGAGGCGTTTCTACATTTCCCTGGGGCTACCCTGAAGCATATGATAGTCTGACTGCTGGAGGCTGGCTGTTTGCCTAGGGCTATCCTAAAGCATCTGGTGGTTCTTGGAGCTGGAGTCTACCCATTCCCCTGGTTATGTTAAGGCATGTTGTGTGTGGGGAGGGATGAGGTAGGGCTTTGGGAAGTGGTGGTCCTGGTATTGGTGTTTGCCTGCTCCACTGCATTGGGGCTCAGGATTTTCTGCTGGTTTGCTGAGATGGGGCTTGCTGCTGGCTTACAGGAATGCTTCCTTCCCTGGACTACATTCTCCTTTTATTGGAGTAAGATAGACCTTTTTTTCTGATCTTCCAAGTTTCTTGGGATAAAAGATTGTTTTATCATTCTTTTGCTAGTTCTGCTGTTTCAGGATTTGTTTTGGCATGCTATTTTATGGTTGTTTGGAGGTGAATATGGGACGGTTATGACAATTTATTGCTTACTTCACCATTTTGGCTCCTGGAAGTGCATTTTGGGACTTTGTCTTTTTAAAATCTTATAGAATAATAAACCAGGGATTCCAGGTAGCTGGGTGTCCCAGTAGATAGAGCACTGTCCCTGGAGTCAGGAGGATCTGAATTGAAATCCAGTCTTAGACACTTACTAGTTGTGTGACCCTGGGCAAGTCACTTAACACTGATTGCCTCCCTTTCCCCCTCCCTGCAGAAAAAGAACAATAAACCAGGGATTCAAAAAATACTCTTAGGTATTTATTGGGAGATTTTTCTGCCCTGTCTACTCCATTCTTGTTTCTATTGCATTTTTTTTTTTAGTGAGGCAATTGGGGTTAAGTGACTTGCCCAGGGTCACACAGCTAGTAAGTGTCAAGTGTCTGAGGCTGGATTTGAACTCAGGTACTCCTGACTCCAGGGCCAGTGCTCTATCCACTGTGCCACCTAGCTGCCCCCCTATTGCATTCTAGTCTCTTAATTTCAGGATGACATTTTGGTCATTGAGGATTCATAAATCTTTAGTCTATCATTAATGAGAGTCTTATCCATATCAAGAACTGAAATGTCAGTAAGCCCCTGTTTGAGTTTTCAGTATGAAATTGTTATTATTTAAATGTCATATCTGAATTAGAAGGTGGGCCCATTTTATATTTTAAAAATAATTTTACTTTTCATTGCAGCCATTTCTCCCTTTATCTGATAGTGGCCTTATATATGATTCAGATGAAAGCATTCATAGTGATGAAGAGGATGATGATGCCTTTTTTCCTGACACACAAATCCAGGAGCATAGAGATCCAAACTCCTACAGGTGAGTGAAGAATGTAATCTATGAATCTTGATCTTAATGCATTTTGTTCAGCAAGTAAGGGAAATAGAATTTAGATAACACATGGTCCTTGTACTTTTAGAACTTATAGTCTGGTGTGGAAATATGACACACACACACACACACACACACACATATATAGAGGTATTTGTAACACAAAATAACATGATAAGTGAATTAAAGAAGAGCAAACAAAATGTATTGTGAGACCTGGAGTCAATAGGTTTTTGCTGTTAGGAAGAGTTAAGGAAAGATTCATAATGAATGTGATATGCTAATTGCACTTTAAAGGGCAGGTATTCCATAGGTAAGTAGTGGGAGATGGGAGGGTGGAAGGATAGATAGATTTCAGGCATAGAGAAACAATGTGATCATTAGGCTGAAACCCCAAAGAGATCAAAGGGATTTATATATACAAAATTATATTAGTTATTTTTGTAGTGATAAAGAACTGGAAACTAAGGTGGTTACCATCAACCCCAGTGAGCACATATAAAGGTAACTGATGTGGCTATAAGGAATGAAATATTGCCTGTTTGTAAGGATCTTCATTCTGAGAGGGGGAGGGGTGTGTGTGTGTGTGCGCGCGTGTGCGCGCACGTGCACACACGCATGATGGAAGAAATATAGGCAATTTATAAATCAGGTATTTATAAATAAGTTAGTTGGGGAGGGAGGGCACCAGCAGTTGAGGATTAAGAAAGACTCCATGTAGAAGGTGGTGCTTGAGCTTCATCTTGAAGGAAAGCAGAGGAATTCTCAGAGGTAGAGGTGAGGAGGCGTTGCCTAGTGGCATGAGAGATGACCAGTGCAAAGGCACAGAGATGGAATGGGGCTCCTTGTGTGAGAAACAGAGAGAAGACCAGTTTGACTGGCTAGTAGAGTATGAGAAGGTGAGTAATTTGCAAATGATTCTGAAAACATAGGTTGCAGCAAGGTTCTAAGGAGCTTTAAAAGTTAGACATTTTATAGTTTGCCTAGAGGTAATAGCGTGCCACTGGAGTTTATTGAGAATGTGTATGGAGGGCAGCTAGGTGGCACAGTGGACAAAGCACCAGCCCTGGATTCAGGAGGACCTGAGTTCAAATCTGGCCTCAGACACTTGACACTTACTAGCTGTGTGACCCTGGGCAAGTCACTTAACCGTCAGAGAGAGAGAGAGAGAGAGAGAGAGAGAGAGAGAGAGAGAGAGAATGTGTGTATGGGGTGGGGGAAGGGTTGGGAGGGATGACCATGCACGTATTCAAAGAAAATCACTTAGTTAGGGGAAGTTAGACTGAAGTTTGGAGAAACTTGAGGTTAGGAAGACCAATTAGGAAGCTGTTTCAGTAATCTAAATGAGAGGTGATTAAGATGTGATGGAATTAAAGTGATAAGTCATGTCATAGATGTAGAGGCAAAAATAACAAGATTTGACAACTATTAGGGGGAATGAGGAGGATGATACCTAAGAGACTAGAAAAAATGGATGGAAGCCAGATTGCTAGAAATAGAAGAGAAGATGGACGATGAAGATACACTGGCCTTGAGTTTGGTATTGACAAGGAGAGATACTAGTGATGGATGGTGGAGCAAAGTGTTGGAGGACTGGGAGGAATTAGGATCAATTCTTTTTCCTTGAGAGTGGAAGGAAGGAAAATGAGTGATGTTGTTCAGAAATTAATTTGATTAATTCATACCAAGTTGTGAATGACTGATAGGTATAATCCACTAGAAAGTAAAAGGAGTAAAAGACAGTATTACTTAATCACATTTTGTACATCTCCCTCCCTTTCCTTATGTTTTCAAGGGATTCTGCATTCCATGAGTCCCACGAAAAAGATCTATTGAGAGAGTTGGGCTGACACAGTGTACACAAAATATTTGAATATTTGAAATATTTGAAACAACTTTTGAACAAAATTTGAAACTGGAATTTGGTCTGGGAAAATGGAAAGAGTTTTGCATTTGTGTATTTATATAACATTTACAGATGTATATTGTCACAATTCTAACAGTCTGTTTAGGAATTTTGTTCTGTAATTTGCTAAAAGGGAAAAGAGCAGAGCAAGTCATAGCAAGAACTTCATTTTATTTTTGAGCTAATGAAGATCATTTTCTTTATACAGCTGGGCCCTTATACATTTGGCAATGGTTAAACTCGCACTTCACAATGTCCGAAATTTCTTTCCTATTGCTGGTCTGGAATTCTCAGGTGAGCTTGGAATTTATATTTGAGTAATTTAACTATTTCTCAGTAATTACTGGCCTTTCCAAAGTTCTTACATTTTTTTTTGATTTAAAGAAAAAAGTTTTGAATTTGAGATTGAGTAAAGCATTGTTTATTTAAACTTTAGATATTTATTTTCCTTTCTTAGCAAAGGGAACTTTTCATTGTATGTGAGCAGAAGCACTCTGGGGAAAGCTGGATAGTTTTCCTGTTTATTCTCGAAATCTCAGTGTGGTTTCATAATTTTGAGTGAAATATTGTAAATCCACATGTTATTAAACAAATATATATTCCAATATATAGACAGTTCTTGTTATACATAAATTTGTATTATACAAATTAAACTTTACATAAAGAATTCTGAAAGAAATCTGCTTTCCAAAAAAAACCTGTTAACTTTTAACAAATTTTAATTTTAGTATATGGAATATTCCTTATTTTGCCCAACCCTTTAAAATTCACTCCCTTATTCCTTATTCCTTCCCACCATTCTAATTTTAATCTATACCCCCTTCTAAAAGTGCCTCCCCCACACTATCCCCCAGTTTTCTCACCTCTCTAAAAGTTCAAAAGACTTTTACACCTCTTCTGAAGTATACTGTTTCCTCTTCAACCTAGATGATTTTAGGCTATATTACCAGCTCTTCACCTCCACCTGCTTCAAAGCCTCCATATTAGTTCTTCCTTTCATGCCCTGTTTTTATGAGATAATCGTTCCTTTTTACCTTCTTCTACCCAATTTTATTTTTTAGAATCACCTCATCTTCTGTAGCTCAGCCTCAATCTTTCTTTCAAACTACCTTAGTAATGATTGCAATTTTAAGAATAATCTTCCTAATAATAATAGCTAATAATTACTAATATTGATAACATTTTCATATATGTAAACCACATAATGTTTGACCTTAATTAGTGCCTTAGAATTAGTTTTTTTTGGGTGGGGCAATGAAGGGTAAGTGACTTGCCCAGGGTCACACAGCTAGTAAGTGTCAAGTGTCTGAGGCTGGATTTGAACTCAGGTCCTCCTGAATCCAGGGCCGGTGCTTTATCCACTGCGCCTCCTACCTGCCCCCTAAAATTCTTTTTCTTTACAATATTATTGTTATGATATAAATCCCCCTTTTCTACTCTTTTCAAGATGTAAGGTCTTTTAGGCCTTGTGATATCCTGATTGTTTACTGTACTGTACTGTGCTCTCTCTCTCTGCTTCTGCCTCTTGGCTGAGTGTTCTGTCCTCCCCTGCCCACCCCACCAAAAAAAAATAGCCCTCCAAGTAGAAGCAGAACAACAGACACATGGAGAGAGTGCCATTGCCACCACCAGATTGGGGCTTGGTGTGAGACCTCTGGTACCAAGACAGGACACTTTTGCCCTGTTCTGCTCACCCACCCATAAGTCTGTGTGGCCTCTGTGTGTCTGTCTTCCATCCATCAGCACTCAGGTACCACATATCTATCCCTGACTCCTGCATGTTGCATATCTTCTCCTGTCTGAGTCCATGTCTGATCTTCATGTGTCTGCCTCCCATGTGTTTTTCCTCTCACTTCCTGCCAGGCTCCTAGGTGACTTGTCTTGGTCCCTGCATGTTTCTCCTCCTCCTCTTGGTTTTCTGACCCTGGCCCCCATATGTCCATGAATTGTGTGCTCCTTCCATGGGCATACAGCTCCCTTTCTCCTTCCCTTCCTCCATATCCTTGGGAAAATTTGCATTATGTAAAAATTATTATGTAGAGGTCTGTGGAATAGTCCAGTTATGTAAAGCAAGAACTGTCTATAAACAAAAGCATACTTCAGAGTGAAATGAATGCCTTTCAAGATTATGCACTATTTTATATTATCTGTTTTACTGTTCTTAGTTAATGAGTATAGAAAAGCATTGTCTATACTTGTGGCTATAATTTTGAAAGGTTTTTTTTAAACTATATATAGTCACAAGTACAAGCCAGTGAAAAGAGACACTGACACTAATAATCTAATATTTTTTAATCTTGGGCATAGTCCTAGGCACCAGGGAACTATATTGTGGGAAATTAGAGCCATAGCCTAAAATCAGCATCTGTATGTCAAGGAAAACTGGGTGACAGGGAATGCTTTTGAAACCAATAAGAATAATTGGTGGGGCAGCTAGGTGGTGCAGTGGATAAAGCACCAGCCTTGGATTCAGGAGGACCTGAGTTTAATTCTGACCTCAGACACATGACACTTACTGGCTGTGTGACCCTGGACAAGTCATTTAACCCTCATTGCTCCATTACCCCCCCCCAAAAAAGAATAATTGGTAATTCCGATAGACACATAAATAGGAATTAACTGATTAAAAATTTGTATGTCAGTAGACATTCTAATTACTGAAGGCAATGAAAATAACTTCTTATGAGGCAATTTGTGATATATTTAGCTTCATTTGGTGTTTCCATTTTGGGTTTTTGAGTAAACTCCTCTATGTAGAATGCCACACAAGAGCCATGGGGACCTGGGTTCTGTATCTAGCTCCTTCAGAATTCAGAGTTGATCCTAGGTTAGTCTGAGGGAAATTGTTAAAGCAAGGTTTGTCTAGCTAAAGATGTTAAGGGGAAAATGAGAAGACATAAAGTGCTTCCAATTCTTGGGAAAGTGGTACTGATTAGATCTTTTTATTATGGCAGTAATTTATTTACTGAAAAAGAATATTATGATTATTTTAAAGAAGAAAATTAGTAGTAATATCGACAGTGTAACATTGTGGATTGAAACCAAAAAGAACTGAGGTGAGTTCCTTAACTTCTCAGTACTCTATTTAGTTCACCAAGACTGTAAATGGCAGAGAAGGTGCCAACCTGCATCAATAGAAGGAACCTCCTCACCTGGGCATCCCTTGACCAATGAAATCTCAGATCCATTCCTGATCCTGTGCCACAAAGTAGTATTGATAGCATCATTATGGTTTCTTGAATAGTCAACTTGATGGTGATTGGGTTTTTTATTATTTTCCTTGTTTTTGTTTCATAGTAGCTTCACCAGATTAGCTATAAGAATTATGATTTTATAAATATATATTTGGTGATAGACATTGTTACAATTTTCATTATGCTAGAATAATGTTATTCTTGTTTTCTTTAGATCTTCCTGTAACTTCTCCATTGGGCATTGCTGTGATAAAAAATTTAGAAAACTGGGAACAGATCCTTCAGGAGAAAATGGATCAGTTTGAGGGGCCTCCTCTAAACTACATCAGTACCTGTCCTAGTGACACTTCAGTAGGAGCAGGACCAGCCACCCTCCGCAATAAAGCGATGTTAGACCCTGAAAATACTCCATTCAAGTAAGAAAACTCTTAGAGAATAATTTTTGGAGGGATATTCTCCTTGCATATGTCAAGATGTCACAAACTTAATGTTAGGAAGGTTTACTAGAGGCATTTAGAATCATCTTTTTTTTTTTTTTTGTGGGGCAATGGGGGTTAAGTGACTTGCCCAGGGTCACACAGCTAGTAAGTATCAAGTGTCTGAGGCCGGATTTGAACTCAGGTACTCCTGAATCCAGGGCCGGCACTTTATCCACTGAGCCACCTAGCTGCCCCTAGAATCATCTTTTCAGGAGTAGTTAATATATTTTGTGCTGTTCAGTCTACACTCCCATCATTGTGTGGACCCCAGTATAGTCCAGATAGTTGGCAGTGGTTTAGAGTGCAGCTGATAGCTTTGAAAAGAACAAAACTAATTAGCCTATTTGATGATTGCTTTCATTTGAAATACATTCTAGCCAGCAAAGCATAGATGAATTATGACAGAAAAACATGATATCCATTGATCTTCAGCCTAATAATTGTAAGATACTTGAATTACAACAGGTATTCTGTTGAAAGGACACTTTCCAAGAATTTCTTTAAGTGAGAGGGGGATAGTGGTGGATATCTGTGTGTTGGCGACCCTATGAAACTTTTTTGAATCCAATGATGTGTCTTCTAAATCTATTTATCTGTACTCAGGGTGTTTCAGAGTACCAGAGGCCTCCTGCAAGCACAACTCTGATAGTTTTCAGATTTAATTTTTTGATCAAACCTATAGGGTGTTCCTTTCATGTTTCCAGCTCAGACAGACTACTGTTTACTGAGATTGCCCATCCCTAACCTCCTTCCTGTGTGTGTGTGTGGGGGGGGGGGGCGCCAAGATAACATAGTTCCTCCCTCCTCCCCAACCCTTTATCTGGAATAATATGGCACTCAGGTATTTAAAGGGGATTTGTCAGGAGACATGTGCAATAAAAAGGTCAACAGCTCAGAGTTTACAAATGTTCTTATAGTTTAATCCTGGTTCCCTACCTGCTCTAAATTTATTTTCTTTTTCTCTTTAGTTTTCTCATCTAAAATTCTCAGTTTGAGTTTCAATATTAACTCAGTTATAGTGCCATGGCTGGGAATTTGGCTGACCAGAATTTACAGCCTTTTGGAAATTTCTTCCCCAGCTCTCAGTATGTCACCCGGGCTTCTGACCATAGGCGACAACTTCCCTTTCATAGTCCCTTAGCTTGGTCATTTTGGGTCACTTCATCTTCTACTCATTGAACAAGGCTTCAGATAAAACTATCCTGCTTCCCCAAACTCCTTGAGAGAAGCAGCTCTTTCCTGTCTGGTCCCCAAAGCTACCTTCTGTGCCTCACCTTCTCCCTACCCCTCTGCCTACCTTGAGTATCAGGCCTTAATGCTTCCCTCACTCTCTCTTAGAGGTCTGCATTTCCTGACGTCATCAAAATCTGCTTTTCACCGTGTCTGCTGCTTTTGATTGCCTTTTTAAAGCCATAGCAGCTCTTAATGGACTAGTTGCTCCTCGGTTTACTCCATATGACATACTTGGCCATCCTAACTACCCCAGGGGCAGGAGAGACTATTTAGGAATCCATTCATTTCCTCACCTCAAAGTCATGAATTACTGGCCCTCATCGAAGGCTGGATCTTCCAAAGTACAAGTTGGTAATAATATTACAAATAAAAGTTTATTTAGTATATCAAACTATCAACCTATAGTCATTGAGGAGAACCATTCCACTCTTGTCGCCAGAAGTCTCCCAATGTAGCAGGTTACTGCTGGATGGACAATGTGTTCTTTTGACTAAAATAACTATATTTGTTTGTTTTGTTCTGTTTTGTTTTTTCTAGATCCCGAGATTCCTCTGCATTTCCAGCTAAACGACTCTGGCACTTCCTTGTTAAACAAGAAATCCTTCAAGAGACGTTTATTAGATATATATTTACCAAGAAAAGAAAACAAAGTGAGGTAATTGCATAAAAGAAATACTTTTTTATATGGTGGTTTATAGCCATCTTTTCTTTTAATTCTCTTATTTAAGTCATTACTATATTTAAAATTTTTCATTGAAGTTAAATTTTTTAAAAATCTTTAAGCACTTTGTTTAGCTAATTACTGAAATAATTCTTCATAGACATCTGTGACTCCCAGCAACTGTGTCAAAGTTAGTCCATGTGACTTAATTCAGAGAGTAGGACTGTTACACCAAAATCAAAGAATATTTTTCCTTTAACTTGTGTACATAGAAATTTTACCATTGAATTACATTTACAAGAAAAGGTTCTAGGGATATTTAAAATACAATATACTTCAAATTTTAGAAATGTTGAGTACCTCATGAAGGCATGTAAGTCCACAATAGATATAAAACTTATTTATTTGCATTGAACTAACTCTCCCCCCAACCCCGGAAGTTTTCTTTTAAAAATTATAGTTCCAGTCATAAGTCTTAAATTATTCAAGAAAACAGAAAATAGAAATACAGAGATTTTTTAAAGAAATATTCTTTGAACTTGTTTGTGTTGTGTTCCTAGCTATCTATTTTGCCATCTTCACTGCATTCTGTGTTAATTGACATCACATTTCAAATTAATTTTTCCTCTTATTTTTGTGCTTCTAAAGAATAATTTATAATTATATTTTTCTTTTAGTGGTGGGGTGGTCATTTCCATTGTAATATTTTCATTTCTTTTAAAATTTTATTTCATGCATGTGTTTTGTGTTTGTGACCGTGTGATGTTGTGTAGTCTGTAGAAGATCTTGAAGAGCAGGTCAAACAAAACTTCGTAGTGGAAGATTGCCCAAACAAGGTAGTATCTGTCCCAAACTCCTATTTTAAGGTTCTTTATAAAATTTCCAAGGAATTAGTTCTTTATTCTGTAATACTAACAGAGACCCACAAAACTTTGGCAAACTAATCAGAAACACAGCAGTCATTGCTCTCTCCCTCTCAACTCAATCACCTACTTTATTTTGACTATTCTCTCTTTTTCCCTTCATAATTGTTATTTAAGTCTAATGAATTGATGACATTCACATTCCTAGCTTCTATATCTTCTTTTCCTTTCTCTCTTCTTTGTTCAATTTACCCTTGATTTTAAGTCTGATCCCAAGTAGAGTTTTCTCTTTTTTCCCTTCCATTGTCTTTTTTTTCTGTTTGTAACACCTTTCCTTCATTTCCTTTTCTATTAACTTTTTTTTGCCCTACTTCTTTTACTTCTTCCCTCTTCTCCTTCTTCTTTTACCTCTCATCACTTTCCAAGGGTTTCTCTTTGCTTCTTCCTTTATTGCTCATGCCCCTTTTTTCACTTTGGGCTCCTTGAGGTTCACACCTTCATCCTGAAGTGGCTATACACACTTTTGGAACAGACTGAAGAGCTCTATTATTATAATAGACTACAAGCAACAAAAGATATGTTTCATGTCCTCTGTGACAGTCACCTGATCATAAGTATTCTGTAATCACAAAGAGAAGCCTTTGCAATTTGGGTGTTTTTAAGGCATTGGGGAACTTAAATAAATTTGCTGAAGTTAATCTTGAGGCCACTTACCTTTTCTTGCATGTATTCATTTTTCACTTTATTAGTATGTGCATATTTTTTTTCAAATACCACTGCAATTAAAGCCTGGTGGCACATGTTTTGTAGGTTGAAGCTGATCTTGGCTACCCAGGGGGGAAAGCAAAAATCATCCACAAAGAATCCGACATGATTATGGCATTTGCAGTAAATAAGGTAAAAAAAAATGTACTTCATTTGAACTTTAAACATTACAATAAATATGCCATCCAAGTTCTTTACTCAGAATTATCTCTACCCTGTAGGCAAACAATAATGAAATTGTGCTGGCATCAACTCATGATGTACAAGAACTTGATGTTACTTCTTTGTTGGCCTGTCAGTCTTATATATGGATTGGAGAAGAGTATGACAGAGAATCAAAAAGGTTTGTTTTTCTTGTGCTATTTATTTAATGTCAGAAAAAACACTGAATGATATTTTAAAAAATTGTATCATCTTGAAAAGTGTATCCATATTTCTCTGTTTATACAGTACAGAAGTGTTGATTGGTTTGATTATTTTAGTGGTTAGCCCCTTTGGTTGGTGTATCAACTACATTTCATTTCCTAGGCCCTAAATCACATATACTACCTTCACCAAAGCAATTATTTACATCATAGCCCCCAATTTTTTCTTATTCTTCTATCAGCCATCTTGGAGCTTACTCTTTAAGTAAGTGAATTGTGGTCTCCAGTTATAGAAGAATCAAAGCTTTATTATTTCCTAGCACCCTGCCTTTTCAGTAAAACAACTGATTTTATTCAAATACTTGTTCATTGTAGAACTCATTTTTCTAACCTTCACTGACAGGTTGGGTCCCTAGAGAGTGGCTGACTACTTCTCTTTTCAAGGTTCTGGGGGTAAGCCCTGAGGAACTGAGGTGTTTATAGTATTATCACTTATGAACCCTCATCTAATTTGATCCCCATTGATTAATAGTCAGACTGAATTAGATTGTAGAAAGGGGTATTTACCAATGTGGTATAGTAAGAACAGTTGTCATAACAGTTGTCTCCCCAAAATTCTGGGATACACTTGTTCATAAGTACGTACAGAAAGGGCTAGGGAAAGTGAGCTCAGGTAGCAAATGTTTAGCAAAGAGGTATCCCAGAATTTTCAGGTTATTGGGAGTCTTTTTTTCTTCCTTTGTGGAATTCCCATGAAGTTCCTTTTTGTTCTCTGTAGCTCTCTGCTAGGCTCTAATGAGTTGGTACACTTGTAGAGTCTTGAAGCTGTTTTTTCTCAGAATGTCCACTGAATTTTCTGTCTTGATTCATACATTTTTATCAACTACTGATGTTTTGGGGCTGCTCCTCCCAATTTCAATGGGAAATCCAAATCTTTTGATCTTTGAAAGTTCACAAGGTCATTCACCAATCAAGGGGTAGGATGGAGAGAGGCCCTTAGTCTTCATCTACATAAGCAATTTCTTCTTATGGGCTTGTTTGGAACAGCTCCATCACAAGGCTGACTTGCTAGTGTAATAATGTTGTATTCTAAACTGGGTTGCTGTTTCATTTAAGCCCCACAGGACTGATTCCCTTCAACAACCACAGCATATTTCCTGTGACATTTGTTTTCATTTACTTAAACCTAGTTTGCACCTTTGATTTTAATAGGGATTTGTAGTCCTTATTCACATCTAGTTTATATCTTTGATTTTGTAAAGCAAAGAGATGTTCTTCCCTAATAAAGGTATCTAGGCATAAAATATTTTGTTATTTGGTTTTGCAGAGTGTGGACACTACTTATATACACAATTTGTTTAATTAATTAATTATTTGAATTTGCCTTTTGAGGGATCTGTGAAGCTAGAGAATAGGTGAATGGGAAACAAAGGAATTCAGTTCAACAAGCACCTTCACATACTTACTACTATACACAAAACAATCAGATGGAGAAATTGTGTTTGACAGTGAATACAAAACTGTCCTAGTAGTCCATCCCCATTCTCTTTGCCATGAGAGTTTCCTTATCTCTTCTCTAGGACCTTTGTTGGTTTTTCACAGTTTGCTACTTTTATCTTATTTGAATCTGTCAATAGAGTATTCCTGATCTTGTTGGTCAAAGCTAACAGACTGATTGAATTTATTTTTATATCGTGGTGATTTATGTGCATTTCTAGAGATATACCCGATGGATTTGAAACACCTTGAGTGTAGAAAGTGTCTTTGTTTATGTCAAGTGCCATAGTGCTTCACAATGCTTTTCAAGTAATAGGCACTAAATATTTTTTTAATGAGTGATCATTGATGAAACATTGAGTTTCTGTATTATTTGTCCAAGTAAAGCAACAAGATATCCTAAGTAACACAAATGGCTTTTTATTGGCATAGCTTTAATCTGTAAAACAGTATTGAAGTTTTAGTATTAAAAAAGGGACTGTCCCTAATCCTATAAAATAATCTGTATAGAAATTACTTGAATTACATTAGCCTCTTTCTGGTTAAATAACTCCCTTAGGAAGTTTATGCACTTCCAGAAGCATTTTCACCTCTCTGAGCCTCAATTTCTCCATCTGTAAAATGAGAGAGTTAGATTTCATTATTTCTAAGATCTTTGAGTGCACCAAAGTTCTGTGATTCTCTATTCCTTTTTTTTTTTCTTTTTGGTGGGGCAATGAGGCTTAAGCGACTTGCCCAGGGTCACACAGCTAGTCAGTGTCAAGTGTCTGAGGTCAGATTTGCACTCAGGTACTCCTAAATCCAGGACTGGTGCTTTATCCACTGCGCCACCTAGCTGTCCCTGATTCTGTATTCCTGATCTTTGTTTTTTTTTTTTATCTCATCTTGTGAGATAATCTGAAAGAATTCAAGCTGTTAGTCTTACTGCTCGATAAGTTTGAAAAAATATGTATGACTTGTCATCCTTAATATAGATTCTTCTTTCATTATATTTGTTATCTATTTGGTTATATGTGTTATGTCTATGCATAAATATGTAAACTATGCACATTCTATCTTTTTTTATGTACATGTAATATGTATTCTTTTCATAGTGCAGGTGACCCCTCTGTCAAAGAGCTATTTAATGAATTTCAAACTTAGAGACCTAATAATATGACCTTACGTTAACCTCAAACTTTTAATTAAATTAAGGAATGTTAGACTGGATTATGTCACATTAGTTGATAGCACCTACTGACACAACTGTGATATTTGTAGCTTGGCTTTGTCAGCTACTAACAAAAAAATCAGAATTGATGGGGAGGGAGTGATACCTAAGGGAGGGCAACAAAGTTCTCAGAATTTTCAAGTATGAGTCAAGAGAATTTCCAAGCATGGGAGGAAGGTCCATGTAGCTTAAAGCAAAGGAGAGGTTCTAGATGTATGATCTTATAATCTCTAACCTACGGAAAGGAAAAGTGTTAAGAAAATAGTTTTAAATTCTGTAGGAAAAAAATGCTTGTAATCCAATAACACCCAGCATGCCACAAACATGGCCACAATCTGAACCCCTATTTTAAAAATTTCAACCAAGTCTTTGAAGATTTTTCCTATGGGAAATTTATCATTATTTACACATTAGTGGGGGATCTGTAAACCTCAGATTTTTCTCAGTAGGATTTATTCTTTTCCCAGTGGATGGCACCATGAATATATTATATAAGTAGCATTGTAATTTGGAAATGGAATTCCAGATTAATAATTCAATCTCATTCTCTCTCTCTCTCTCCCTCCCCCTCTCTCTTCCCCCTCCCCCTTTCTCTTCTTCTCTCTCCTTCTCTCTCCCCCTTACCCCCTCCTCTCCCTCCATACCTCTCTCTCTCTGCCCCCCCATCTCCTTCCCCCCTCCCCCACTCTCACCTTCTTCCTCTTTCTCACAAATAGTTCTGATGACATTGATTATCGTGGTTCCACTACAACTCTTTCTCAGGCCCCAACAACATCCTTTACAGTGAGTCAAGTGCATCCATCTTCCTCTTTGCCGTGGCTAGGCAGTGGACAAACAAGCACTGGAGCCGGTGTGGTATGTATACTGTTTAGTACAGGTGATGTTTCTGAATATAGTTTTCCTTTAAAATAATCTGCAGTTGGTTTAGTTTATGAAAATTGTGTTTACTAGTAGTAATATCAGTTTAGGAAACTGATGTTTACCATTAATATTCAAGAAAATTATCAGTGTTCTTACTAGTTAAGAATGTAAAATGTGATTGCTTCATTTGGTAGGGGGAATTTTCTTCCATTCTCCCATTTTGTTCCAAAGAATCTATAGGTTGTTATTGTGGTAGAGTATTGAAGAAGAGACAACTTGATTAATAGAGGTACTTCAGACTCTACCATAGTTAGTGATCAAATGTGGGGAGAGCTCACAGTTGTCCAGGAAAGAGACAAATGGTAGAGGTTTGAGAAATGGTGGATTTGATCGTAAGTGTAGGGTTTCTAGAGACCCATAATGTTGCAGTTTAGAACACTCAAAAATAAAATAAAGAAGGGATGAATGATACCCATGGAACTTTATCTGAGTCTGTTTGGGAGATAGTATGGGTAATTCAGCATTTTAAAACAATAACAGGCTCTTTTTCCTTGCTTGAATTTACTATATCTACTCTTACTCTCCTGTAATCTTGGAGAGGTCTTTGCCAAAGAAGGGCAGGACCAGCTTCCTGGCTGTACTCAGTGCTGTCCACTGAGGATTTCCTGTGGCTTTATTTTTTGCATTGCAAAGGTTAGAATTCAGCATTGGGTTAGTCAAAGCAGAATGCCAACAACAGTCTGGTGGCTAGTTTTAAAGTAGTGGGTTTTGTTTTGTTTTGTTTTTAACATGAAGTTTAAGATTAAACTTATTTTCTTTATTTTTCACTTGAGATTTGAATAGTTTCCATATGAAATGTCCACTTGAAATTCAAGCACCTTTTTAAAATGTGATGAAGTATCATATAGTTGAAAGAGTCAATCCTGGGAATTCAATTGACCCCCAAAAAACAACCCCCCAAGTCTACCATTGACAGCTGGTGATGCCATTACCTATCTATGCAATTTTATGCAAATTACTTTTCTATGGCTTCTTACCTGTCAGGTGGGGTTAATCTTTTCTCTTCTGCCTCCCTCACCAGTTTGTAATGAGAATCAAATGAGAACTAGTATGTGTGAAAATGCTGAGAAAATTATTAAATTCTACATAAATCTCTTAATACAAATCAGTATAGTGTTTTGATACCACAAATGTAAAATAAACAATATTGTTTTATTAACATTTGTAATTTGCTACATTATTGTTATGATAAAAGAATATTTAAACTAGCTGCAGATATTTTTCCACTTAATTTCTTTCATGTGCAGAAAATTTATTCCTTGGATAAAAGGTCTTTTTTGTGTGTAGAGTCTATATAAATAATATTTGCAGTCAAAGTCTGTTCAGATAACCATTCAAATTTATTTCTTCCAATATAATTTTAACACTAGCACAGCTTGGCCCAGCTTTGAAATATGGCCCATTTAGAAAGTGCCTTAAGTTGTGAACAATAATTTGTCATGAAATGAGGTAGGATGGGAAGATTAGAAAAAAAGAAATGGACTAGGGATAAAGTTACCTCTTTCCTCTTTGGCCTACTAAGTTCTCTTGGGAAGGGGAGGAGGGGTGTCATTCCCTAGTTGTTTTATTATCATCTCTCTCTCCTAGCCATAGGACTGTCATCCTTAAGTTTTCAAACTGACTAGCATCATCTGTATCTTTCCTTAGAAGGTTGTTTCTTCTGAGTTTCTTATACCCTTCTTATATTTGTTTATAACCTTTCCCAACCCTCAATGGAAACTTTTTCCTTTATCCCAGCCTCTAATTGGCCTTCTGCCATTCTGTGAGGAATAATTAACCAGAAAACACTTATTAAATAGCTATTCTTTGCCAGACACACTGTGGATATTAAAATAAAAGTGAATTAACACCTGCTTTCAAAGTGTTTAGGAATTATAATTGTCCATTATAATTTAATTTATAAGTTCAGCCCTCAAAAGGTTATTAATGTTTTCTTTTTCTTTTTTTTTTTTTTTAGTGAGGCAGTTGGGGTTAAGTGACTTGCCCAGGGTCACACAGCTAGTAAGTGTGTGTTAAGTGTCTGAGGCCGGATTTGAACTCAGGTACTCCTGACTCCAGGGCCGGTGCTCTATCCACTTCGCCACCTAGCTGCCCCTATTAATGTTTTCTTAAGCACTTTGCCTACGGTTGGGATGGATTGCCCTAGGTGAACAATAGTGCTTTGGTTATTAATTACCAGGGTGTTTGAACAACCAGACCTTAGTTATAGGCATGTTGAATCAGTAGATAAATTCACATAATTTTCTACTCTCTTTAAGAAATAAAACATCAAAATAATTAAACACAACCATTAGTATTAAACATCATATTTAAAGGATAATACAATGTTTGTTTCTTATAATCACTATTTATGTTTGCTTTTTGGTCAGTCCTCAATTTACCTTTTTAGTCTGCTTGTTAGCTTGAAAGGCCCTTCCTCTTTCTTCTTCTCTCTCTTTGTTATCTTTTTCACTAAGAAGGAGCAGACCCTTAGGTATATCATTCTCTCAGCAGTGTGTACCCCATAATTATCTTTTGCAATCAGAAAGTATCCAACTGCTTTACTTTTATATTATTTTAAAGACTACCTTGCATTAGTAGTTAATCTTCTGCCTTTGTCTAAGTAGATTCATTCTGATTGTAGGAACCTGGAGTCAACTGTATGTAGGGGTCTATAAAGTCAGTGTCCTTCCTAGTTGTTATACTTCCCAAATCACAACATGTAGGCAGTTATACTTTTGTCTCAGTCAGTCCTATCAGAAACATATCATCCAATCTTCCCCCCATTTCTCCTTCTTATCATACTATGATACTCTAATCCTTTCTTGTTACTTTCACTGGGCTAACACCTTTCTTATGGCTAATAGCTCTTTCAGATGATCATGTTTCAGTCATTATGTGACCAACCTTGTTGCCCTGATATTTAATTAACTTAATAGTGTTAAGTCAATTCAGAGAGACCTCACATCATTTGCCGTTGCCATTTAGGGATGCTCAAGAGCCATTTAACACATAGCCTTTAATGACCTTTAATGATTATATATTTAAACACCTTATGAGAAAACATCATTTTATCACACATGAATTAAACTGAGTAATAGTTATGTAGTTAAACCTGCTTACTAAATCCATCATTAATCTCTTTTGTTTATAACCACAAAGTTGCTAATAAAACTAAACATACTATATACAACATATTAAAGAACATTACAATATATTGTTTATCCTTAGCAAAACTTATTAATATTGACTGTAAGGAGACTGTACTTGAGCAGTCTATCATGAATGAAAATAATAACACCCAGTAGAAGGCTTCATGTGAGTGAAGACTTGTACAATTTATGGCTTTTCTTTATTAAAAACAACAACAACAACAACAACACCCTGAAACTTTACATAATTGGCAGTATACTACTTTTGAAATTACATAATCTCATTTTGAGAGGTAGAATGATTGGTAATTTGACTTGCTATAAAAGTTTCTAAACCTATTACTCAGTATATTTATCCTGGAAGAAAGAACACCAGCCTTGTTAAAGGAAAAGACTTTGCAGGAAGACTGATTATTGTCTTCAAATATTTGAAGGATTTGTCATGGAAAAGAAGGCTTCTTTTTTGTAGCTTTCTGCAGAACTTACACCTCACATTCACTGCTAAGGAAGAAGAATTCTTAGACATCTGTCCCAAAATGAAATGGTTTACCTTGTAAGCTAGTAAGATCCCTGTCACCAGAAGTATTCAAATACAGGCAAAATGTTGCATAGGCAATGCTTGTGTCGAGTAGGAATTTGAACTAGATGGCTTCTGAGGTCCCTTCTAAATCTTGAAGTTCTTTGATTCAGGTAACCTTCTCTTCTCCTTTAGTGCAGTTGAGTTAAAGGGAAAGATGTTTTTAAAGCTAACTAGGTAGGCAGTGGCTTTGGGTCTGATGTAGGTTTGCCCTGCTGGGCTCAGGGGCTTCAACTGCTTATTCTGGCTAAGCCTGCATCAGCCCCTAGGGAATAGCTTTTGAGCCACATGAAAACAATGTCTTTAAATTGTTTGGGTTAAAGGTGTGTGTGTGTGGGGCCTGGAAATCACATGCTAGCCAACACTTTTTCTGTACACATGCTTTCTAGACTGTGTGCAAATTGTGAGGAAGCAAATCTCCCAAAATTAAAATTTGTCCAGAAGCTTGTGCTCATCTTTTCATGAAGAGTCAAATTTATTTTTTAATATGTTCCCTTTAAAGCTTATGAAAAGAAATCTTCATAACGTCAAGAGAATGACTTCACATCCTGTCCATCAGTACTGTAAGTCTCCTATTTATCATCTAGTCGATACAAGTAAAAATATCTTCTTCACATTGTCAGAGACTGAATGGAAGATCTTTGGTGTACTCTCAAGTCCTAGATCCAAGTTAGAAGGTGTGGGCTCATGGGGCCTTGCTTCACCACTTATTAGCTGCAGGTTCCATTGTGCAATCTGTAAAGGGGGGGATGCACTACCTATCTGGTGGAACTGTGAACTATAAAGCACCATATGCATAAGAGCTGTTATGTTGGAAATACCTTTTGTTTCATCATTAGTGATTTCTTTTTCCTTGTTTTAGATCTCACAGGAGCTCAGGATGGCAGTGTACGAATGTTTGAATGGTCTCGACCACAGCAGCTGGTGTGCTTCCGCCAGGCGGGCAATGCAAGAGTTACCAGGATGTATTTCAATTCACAAGGAAACAAGGTCAGTTTTTTGTGATAAATGTCTAAATTTGCCAAAAAATTGCACCCAAATGGCACTAAATAAGGCTCTAAATTTGAAAGGGAATACCCCCTGAGAAGGCAATTCACTACTCTTGGCTCACTTTGAGAAGCATTGATTAAAGGCCTTCCTTGTGGATACAGCAACAAAAATGAAGTAATTACTGTCTTTGGCAAACTCACCTTCCATATGTGCTATTTCAGTAGAGCTGTATGTAAATCAGTGATATCTAATAAGGTTTTTAATTAGATAACCAGTTAAGAGCAATTAAAATCCTTTTTATTTTTAAAAACACCTGTGCTCCTGGGCAATGTGGTGGGTGATGCCACTGTATCTATTCTAAGGTAGGGTCATACTTTTGAAAGAGACTTTAGTCTAAAGTTCCAGTTGACCCAAAGTGGAGGGACAACTTGTAGTGGGTGAGGAAGAGCAATTAGGAATGACAGAGACTTATTATACTTAGATATTTGGGGGAATAGGTGATAACAAAATGGAATTATAAAGGGAAATGTTACTAAAGTTGAACTTGGTTTCCACATAAATATTTCAGTCAGTGAAAAAGAATTGGAGAAGAACATAGCTCTTTTAATGTTTTATCATTCTTTCAGTGTGGTGTTGCAGATGGAGAGGGTTTTCTAAGTATTTGGCAAGTAAATCAAACTGTATCCAATCCCAAACCTTATCTGGTAAGTAACATGAAGCATACCCATGGCATATTCACAGGACATTTTGTTTGTTAAGGATTTTATAGTGAGAGAATAACGCGATCCAGGAGACGTGGAGCTAGCAACAGATGTTACTTTGAAACCTTGTCCTGGATACAGTACCTGATTGTGTCTACTGATCTCTTTTTCAAAGCTTGACAGGTGACTATTATAATTAAAGGAGGTCATTGGCTTTATTCTGTGCCCCTCTGTCTTGTCTTTGATTCTGTACTAACTCACATATTCCTTAAACTCTTTGAGCCTTACAAAGTTCATATTAGGACTCTACCTCAAAGAGTTATTCAGAAGAAAGCATTTGTTAATTTTAAAATGCTAGATCTTGGTTTAAAATTTCATTTTTAAAGCTATAGTGCACTTTAAAAGGAAAGCTGTTATCATGATCATCAGATAGTTGGACCAGGCAATCACTCAGGTTTCTTCCAGCTCTAACATTCCATGATTCTGTGTTCTACCTTCATAAACTTTTATTCAGACTTCATCTGTATTAGAAAGCTTTGATTTCCTACTTCTGATCATGTAGTTGTCTAGGAATTTGGGGAGGATTTTTCATATTAAGAGGGCATACAGGTATCATAGAATCTCAGAGCTTGAAAGGAACCATAAGCAGGAGTCCCCTTTACAACAGTCTGACTAGTGGTCATCTAGCCCCTAGTTAAATATCTCCAATGATTGTTTCTCTTTCTGCCAGACTTCCTGGCCTGTGCCCATTGTCTGTATTACCTCATCATTCAGTCCATTTCCTTCTTTAATTTCTGCAGTCCATCTGGCTTTTGTCCCTCTTGTTTTAAGGAAATGCTTTTGTCCAGGTTCACCAAGGACCTTTTTAAATCCAAGAACCTTTCAGTATTCTGTCTTCTGGATTTCTATTGCATTTGACAGTCTTCTACCTGACTCCTTAAAATTCAGTCACTTTCCTCTTGACTACATTATACTGAACTTGGCTCCTTTTTTCTCTATTAGTTGATTTGCTCCTCTCCTTGGTTTTAACTGATAGATTTCTATATTAATTTAACCTTTTAGTATGGTAATTTACTAATTTCTTGATAAATAAAAAAAAATGGGAAGCTTGTCATTATCAGCTGTTAATAAGTTTTCCCCCTCAGTGCTTGCTTAATTTCTCTAGAGAAATTGAGGAACTGTTTATTTGGAAGGGAGGGTAAATCTTTTCGTTTCCAAAGAGCCAAATTAGAAAGTATGAATAGAGGTTACAGGAGGCAGATTTTAGCTGAAGCTAAAGAACATCTTTGATTTTTTTTACCCACCCAGCTCCCATACTCTTTATCTATTTTCCCCATCACTGTTAAACTCTTAAAAATTGTCTAAACCTAATGCTTCTGCTTCCTCACCACTCATTCTTTCTTCAACTTCACCTACTCTGGCCTTTTCTACATCAACCTATTGAAACTATTCTCTCAGAGGTCAGAAATGACACCCTGATCTCTAAATCTAACATCCCATATTGAATCTTCACCCTTTTCAAATTTCTGCAGCTTTTGACACTTGGTCACCCCCTTCAACTAGACATTTTCTTTCCTTGGTTTTAGAGACACCACCTTCTCCTGATTCTTCTTCTGCCTCCTTAAATGTTTCTTTGCTGTCTTTTTTTTTTTTTTTAAGCTTTCCTGAACCTTTAATATAGATGTTCCCCAAGGGTTTGTTTTTGGGCTTCTTTTCTCTATAGATGCATTCTCTCTCTTTTGCAATTGTTTACTCTTGTGGTTTTAAATGCAGGTGATAAACTCTCAGTATCTATCTCTAATCTTCTCATTTGACTGTTTTTCTCTGTTGTTACCATTTACCCTGTGTCCCATTTTGGAAACTTTGGAGTTATTTGATCCTTTCCCTCTTTGACATTTCATTCCCAGTTACATACTTGTTGATTCAATCTCTGTAACATTTCTCAGCATGAATCTCTTTTCTCTCTCTATTCTACTCTCAGTGACTTGCCCATGATCACTCTATTAGTGTCAGAGGCAGGTTTCGTTTGTTTGTTTTGCTGGGCATTGAAGGTTAAGTGACTTGCCCAGGGTCACACAGCTAATAATTGTCACTTGTCTGAGGCTGGATTTGAACTCAGGTCCTCCTGAATCCAGGGCCAGTGCTTTGTCCACTGCCCCCCCCCCCCAGCTGCTCCTTCATTCTACTCTCATTACCTATTGCGGTCTCTTGTTGTCACTATCATGAAATATAGTAATAGTCTCCTGATAGGTTACTCCACCTTCACTATCACCTTTCTAGTCCATCCTTCATTCCACTTTGAGATTAATCATTTTTTTTGAATTTTTTTTTTTTTGGGTGAGGCAATTGGGGTTAAGTGACTTGCCTAGGGTCACACAGCTAGTAAGTGTCAAGTGTCTAAGGTCAGATTTGAACACAGGTCCTCCTGAATCCAGGGCTGGTGCTTTATCCACTGCCCCACCTAGCTGCCCCAAGATTAATCATTTTTTTAAACGTAGATTTAGTCTTGTCACCCTTCTCTTAAAATATCTTTACTCTTTAATCCCTGTTAGCTTTCAAGTAAAATTTTATTCTCCATCTCTCTCCTCGTTTTCTTCTGCTTTCTTTTCCCACCCAACTTCATTTGTGTCTCATCCAAATTAAATACTATTGACTTCATGAAACTTTCTCTGATGCCCTTTCCTTCCCCCTTGAACTTCACAGCGTATTCTCGCCTTTTAAAACTTTTATTGCCTTATTTTCATTTTTGTTTATGTCTTATCTCCTTCTTATATAGTAGACTTCATGAAGTTTTAGACTATGCCTTATGCAGTGCCTAGCACAAACGGTTCTGTAAAGACAAATGTTTGTTGAATGAATGATTTCCATTAGTTAAAATGATTAAAAAAAAAATGGAACAGTCTGCCTTGTAAGGTACTGAATTCTCTGTCAGGACAAGTATTCAAAGGCTGTTTGATCATATGTCAAGGATATTACAGATAATGAGTAGGAGATGGTCTCTAAGTGACTTGTAAGATCCCTTAATAAAGCTAAGTTTTAAGGGTTCTTTAAGGCTTTTAGGCCCTTGAAGGCATAAGCAATCATAAAAATGGCTAAATAGGACATGTCCATTCTTGAGGACAAGACAGGGAAGTTATCAGGTGCCTAGAATAGGTCTTGGTTAGTTGGCAGAAATGAGGGAACTTGTGATAGCTTGAGAGGAAATACATTTTTGGAGAAACTAATTCACAAGCAACTGGTGTTTCCCCCCAGAATCTTACCAAAATAACAACAAATGGTCAAACCAGTCCAAGAACAGGATGAATTATTAATGCTTTGCATCTTATTAAAACATTTATAATTTAAGGCAAGCATGTTTTCATTTAAGCATGTCAAAAGAGAGAAAGACTATACTGGTAACTGTTTCTGTGGTGTGTGACACTGGACTGGAGTAATCCCCTAGCATGCCCTAGATTTTTACATGTTTTACTAATCCCTTTTAGTTACCATATTATTGCACATTTCTCAAATTCTGTGAGATGTCTATGCCACGTTCTCCTTTCTATAGTAATGACTTTAGAAAAGGTGTGTAGCCATGTATAACTGTATACACATGTTGTTTTAAAGAATTTTGATATTTAGTGATATTTTAGATGTGGAGCTAAGACAGATCATACTTTGTTTCCTGTAGAGTTGGCAGTGCCACAGTAAAACCACAAGTGACTTTGCATTTATTACCTCTTCAAGTCTGGTTGCCACATCTGGACAGTCCAATGACAGCAGGTATGTTGGTCAACTTTCCCACATCCCCCTTCCCACAAACACAATAGGCAGTAAGTAGAGTTTAGTAAAAATCAGCTCTTGTCAAGAAGTAGTCACAGTAGCAGCGGTCTTCATATCTTATTTGCAGTAGATGCAGGCGCTTGGAGGGTTGGCCTTGGAGTCAAGGAAGACCCGGGCTCAGTTTTGCTTCTGACACATAGAGACCGTATAAAAATGAGCAGGTTATACTTTTCAGTTCCACAGACAACTTTCTGAGACTAAAAGTTACAGATGAGTTGATAGTCTATTTCAGTGAAGGGCTTTCCCTTTATGAGAATAATTATTAACAACAAAAAAGAAAGACTTATAGTAACAATATAGCTGCTTGTTTTATAGTAACAATATAACTTCTTGGGAAATGTCTCATCATAAAGATGCTTCCCTTGTAAGAAAAAAAATGACTGACCAGCAAACAAAATTTTTCAGATTGTGTTTGCTGCTGTTAATGCTACAGGGTTATTGTGATACTTAACATGGGTGACCTACATTCTACATATAGATATAAATGCAATTCAACAATTCAGATGTTTCACTGGAAACTTCTACAAACAAGAGGACACTTTTTAAGACTGTATTTGCCAATGATGATGCTTATGTCTCTTTTTGTTTGTTTTTTCAAGAAATGTATGCCTCTGGGATACACTGATATCACCTGCAAACAGTCTTATTCATGGTAAGTGAATTAAGACTTGAACTTTAATGATACACTGAAAAGTACTTTCCTCATTTGAATTTTGATTAGGGAATCAAGTTGGAAAGTGTGTTTGTGGGTTGAAGGTAAAGAAATGTTTACATTGCATGACTGAAAGACTGAAACTAGTAGGGACATATTAAAATTACTCCTTGTGGTAAATAGGTATTGACATAGAAAATCAAACTGTCTAAAATGAAGTATTCTAGTTTTGTGCTAATGAAAAAATGTGGAAAAGTAGACCTTTCATATATTGAGAATTAGTATGGAGTAGTGGAAAGAGTACAGGACTTGGAGTCTGAAGACTTGATTTATTTATTAGTAGATATTTTATTTTATTTTTTTCCAGTTACATGTAAAGATAGTTCTCGACATTTGTTTTTCTAAGATTTTTAGTTCCAAATTTTTCTCCCTCCCCTCCCTCCCCTCCCCCCTCCTGAAACTAGAAAGCAATCTGATATAGATTATACATTACAATCATTTTAAACATATTTCCACAATAGTCTTGTTGTGAAAGAAGGATCAGAACAAAAAGAGAAAACCACAAGAAAGAAGAAAAAAACCCCAACAACAACAAAAGTGAAAATAGTATGCTTCAATCTGCATTCAGACTCCGTTTTTCTTTTTCTGGATGTGGAGAGCAATTTTCCATCATGAGTATTTTGGCATTGTCTTGGATTATTGTATTGCTGAGAAGAGCTAAGTCTATCAATTGATCATCACACAACGTTGTTACTGTGTACAATCTCATTTCACCTAGCATCAATTCATGTAATCCACCTGTTCATTGTTTCTTTTTTTTTTTTTAAGCAGGGCAATGAGGGTTAAGTGACTTGCCCAGGGTCAAACAGCTAGTTAAGTGTCAAGTGTCTGAGGCTGGATTTGAACTCAGGTCCTCCTGAATCCAAGGCCAGTGCTTTATCCACTGTGCCACCTAGCTGCCCCCCTGTTCATTGTTTCTTACAGCATAATAGTATTTCCTTACATTCGTATACCATAACTTGTTTAGCCATTCCCCAGTTGATGGGCATCCCCTCAATTTCCAATTCTTTGCCACCACAAAAAGAGTAGCTATAAATATTTTTGTACATGTGGGTCATTTTCCCTTTTTTTATGATCTCTTTGGGATTCAGACCTAGTAGTGGTCAAAGGGTGTATGCACAGTTTTATAGCCTTTTGGGCATTTTTCCAAATTTCTCTCCAAAATGGTTGAATTAGTTCACAACTCCACCACAAAGCATTAGTGTTCTAGTTCTCCCACATCTTCTCCAGCATTTATCATTTTCCTTTTTTGGCACATTAGCCAATTGGATAAGTATGAGGTGGTACCTCAGAGTAGTTTTATTTGCATTTCTCTAATCAGTAGTAATTGAGAACATTTTTTCATATGGTTATAGATAGCTTTAATTTCTTCCTCTGAAAACTGCTTGTTCATATCCTTTGACCATTTTGGAAAACTGATTTAAAATCCTATTTCATATGTTTCCTAGAGGTATGAGCATGAGCAAGTAACCAGGCCTCAGTTTCTTCCCTCCCCCCCCCCCCCAAAAAAAAGAGAGAATAGTATTAAGTACTGTGCCACAGCATTGTTGTAGGGAAAGTTTTTTTTAATCTTTTTTTTTTTTTTTTTGGTGGGGCAATGAGGGTTAAGTGACTTGCTCAGGGTCACACAGCTAGTAAGTGTCAAGTGTCTGAATCCGGATTTGAACTCAGGTCCTCATGAATCCAGGGCCAGTGCTTTATCCACTGTGCCATCTAGCTGCCCCCGAAAGTTTTTTTTTTGTAAACAGTGCTAGATAAATTGAATTGTTTATTACTATTAGGTATTTTTTAGTTGGTGGAATGGAAAATTATATGTGGAGTGATGTGAGCCCACGTTTCACTCAGTGTCTTCAACAGATAATAACATGTAATTTGCCACTTTTTTCTTTTCTTTTTTTTTGTATTTCTTTTTATTTATTTATTTTTCTGTTTAGAGTTTTATTTCCCGAATTACATGTAAAAACAAATTTTGACATCAATTTTTAAAAACTTTTTGTTCTAACTTCTCTTCCACCCTCCCTTCCCACCCCCCACCCCTTAATAACTCATGTACTTCAATATAAGTTATACATGAGTAGTCATGGAAAACATCTCCACATTAGCCAGGTTGTGAGAGAAAACAGATAAAAACAAAACTTCATATTAAGGAACTATCAAAAGAAAAATATGCTTCAATCTGTTTTCAGATACCATCAGTTCTTTCTCTGTAGATGGATTGCAGTTTTTGTAAATCCTTCAGAGTTATATTGGATCATTGCATTGCTGAAAATAACGACGTGCTTTCCAGCAGATCATCTTATACTATTGCTGTTATTTTGTATACAGTACATTTCACTCTGCCAAAGTTCATGTAGGTCTTTCCAGGTTTTTCTGATAGCATCCTGTTCATCATAACTTTTATAAAGAATTTTCTTCACAGTAGCCCAGCAAAGTAGGTACCATACATTTTGCCATTATAGTCAATCATCTGAGAACCAAGAAAGCATGAGGTGACCTTTCTGAGATTTTGAAGGTCAGATTGGTGTCCAGAAGTTACCTCTATTCATAGACCTGTAAGTCATGTCAATCAATGGATCAGCCAATTAGCTTGGAGCTGTGTGTGGGGACTGCTCTGCTTCCTGTTCCACAGGGGGCTTCCAGGAGAACTGGCTGGGACATGGTCTTTTTGGAAGCATGAGCTGCTGGGGGAAGGCAGGTTTTCTCTCTATCTATTCTGCATAGATCTGAGCTGTATTTTTTCATTCTTTCAGAGACCTGTGCTCACTCTCTCTCTCTTCACTAACTTCTGATACACTTTAATAAATACTTGAAAGCCTAAACTGTTGCTGAATTTATCAGTAAATCTTAGCTAGTCCCTCCTAAAAAACAGTGTCCTCTAGCAATTCCAGGGAAATGCTACCAAGACTTTACCTTTCCAGACCCCAAGATCTGTAGCCCTCTTGTATCAGTCCATTCACCTCCCCAGAATAGTGAACCCCATGTAACCCTTAGGGTTGGGGATACTTATTATGATTGTTTATTAGATACAGGAGTCTCAAGATCAGTCCTAGTGAGCAAATCTTATCCTTGAATGTACATCTATTGGATCTCTAAATGTAGTTGGAGTCTCAGGGAAAACTCAAACAGTTGCAAAATTAACCTCTTGCATAGTTTCTATGGGCCCATTAACAGTAGAACAATAATTTCTATTTTTTGCCTGACTCTCCTGCAAATCTATTAGGTCATGACCTCCTTTGTAAACTTAGAGCAACCATATCTTGTTCTCCACATGGTAGCATTTCCCTGGAATTGCTAGAGGACACTGTTCACTTGCTGCCACTTTTGATCTCAGACACTCAGGAAACAGTGAGGGATACATTTGAAATCCCTTCTGATATTTCTGAGTCCCTGTGGGCTTCCTCCTCTACTGATGTAGGTCTCCTTAAATCTGCTGTGCCTGTTACCATTAAGATCAAAGATGGCCCAGCACCATCCATTCCACAATATCCCTTATCTGGGGAAGCCATTGAGGGAATTACTCCTCAAATTGAGGCTTCAAACCAAGGCATAATTGTTCCATGCCATCATTCCCTGTGTAATAATCCCATTTTGCCAGTTAACTCTTTCACTCTAAAACCTAGCCCCCTCCTACCTTCCTTATCAGTGTAGAAGGTAACAATATCCTTTCAATCTCTTAGGCTGGTCACTTAGGAGTCATCTAGGACTCCTCATTCTCTGTCACATTCTGTTACTCCAGTGCTTATCAATTTTACCTTTTTCAGCCTCTTTCCAATATACCCCTTTCTCTTCACTGACACTGCCATCATTCCAGTGCAGGACCTCATGCCTGGACTACTACAATAGCTTACTGTGGTGTCTGCCTGCCTTAAGTCTCTCTCTCTCACTCCATTCCGTTCTCCATTTAGCCAAGAAAGTGATTTTCCTAAAACATGGGTCTGATCAGGCCTTCCCCCTCCTCAGTAAGCTCCAGCGGCTTACTACTACTCTCAGAAGCAAGTATAAAGCCCTTCTTAACCTAGCCTCTTCCTACCTTTCCATGTTTTTTTTTTTTACATCTTACTCCCTGATATATATTCTTCAGTCCAGTGACACTGGCATTCTGGCACTTCCACAAATAAAACACTCCATCTTTTGGCTCTGGGCATTTTCTCTGGCTATCACTCATATCTGGAACAGTCTCCCTCCTCTACTCTGACTTCTGGCCTCCCTGGCTTCCTTTAAGTCTCATCTAAAATCCAACCTTCTACAGGAAGCCTTTCCTAACCCCCACTTAATTCTGGTGCTTTCCTTTTTAAAATTATTTTCTATTAACCTTATATATAGTTTGCATTGTATATACTTGTTTATATGTTGTCTTCCCCATTAGATTGTAAGCTCCTTGAGGGCAAGGACTATCTTTTGCTTCTGTTTGTATTCCCCATTTGTATTAGCACAGTGCCTAGCACATAGTAGGCACTTAATAAATATTTGTTGAATGAATGATTCTAAGAAGACTTACTGTCCCCTTCCTCCCCCAAATACCTTATCCCACTCCTAATTGGTGCTTGAATTTCCATTAGAGCTACCTTTTTTTTTCTTTTTTTTTTTTTTTGGTGAGGCAATTGGGGTTAAATGACTTGCCCAGGGTCACACAGCTAGTAAGTGTCAAGTGTCTGAGGCTGGATTTGAACTCAGGTCCTCCTGAGTGCAGGGCTGGTGCTCTATCCACTGCACCACCTAGCTGCCCCAGAGCTACATTCTTTTATTTGAACAGAATCAAATTAAAATGAATATCCCCCGACAGATAATAATTGATTAATTTCTACCTCAGCATGAATCAGTTCCAGAACCTTAACCTGAAATGAAGAATGGATCTGGAGAGGAATGGGGCTATACTAACGCTGGAAGAGAGAAGGGAGAAAATGAATTCACCAGAAAGAAACTTTATCTCTTTCACAACTAGGAGAGATTACTGGACTGCTTACTTGTCAGAAAACCTACTTTTGGGTCCTTGTCCTCTGCTTACTAGCTTCATGGCTGTGGGAAGGAAAATGATTTCTGAGACTCATATTTGAAATAAGGATACTGATACTTGTACTACCTACCTTCTCAATTTGTGAGGATTAAATGAAAGAATATTTATAAAGCTCTCTATAACTGTAATGTGCCCTGTCACTATATCCTGCATTCATGTACGCAGACTTAGATCGAGTTGGGAGTATTCTTCAGATCAGGATTATTTGGAAAGGAGGACCCTCTCTTAACATTCCTTCGTGCTTTCTGGAGATTCTGGGGAATTCACATCTGCTCACTTTACCTGTTTCTTCTTTGCCAAGCGTTTATTCATTCTAGATCTGCTACTATTTCTGAAAAAGGCCAGGATCCATTGTTTGGGACTGGTTCTTTTGAAACTGACAGCAGGTTTATTAGAGGCAGTAGTTCAGAATCAAGGAGGCCTTTTTCTCTTTGGTGTCTTTTTCCCCATCTTTAAAACATTTGCTGCCTCCAAATTTTTCTTCAGTTTGTACTTTGGAGTTTAAAATATCATTTGCTTTTCCTAACATTGCACAACGGTCTAGTTTTCTTCTTTAATTCTAATTTAAAAGAATAAAAATTTATTTAAAAATAGCTATGCCTTTGAATTCGAAAAAAAAAGATTCAGTAGCTTCTGTGTAATTTGAAAAGGGAATCAAAGATGTTCAGCTTCATCTGATTTGCCACAGTAGAAAGGTTAATGTCTGAAACATTTGTTTACATTCTTCCTCAGGCTTCACCTGCCATGAGCATGGAGCCACTGTGCTTCAGTACGCACCTAGGCAGCAACTTTTAATCTCTGGTGGCAGGAAAGGATGGGTCTGTATATTTGACATCCGGCAGAGACAAATAATTCATACGTTCCAGGCCCATGACTCAGCTATTAAGGCCATGGCTCTTGACCCCTGTGAGGAATATTTTACTACAGGATCAGCAGAGGGGAACATAAAGGTAAATTCCACTTGGTTCAGGTTCATTGTAAAAATCAAAGGAGATAATGCATGGGAAGTGTTTTGTAAACCTTTAAGTGATATATAACTTCCAACTATTATTAATAATGTAGAAAACACATATCATTGCATTATGTAATGTTGGATATAGTCTGGGGAAAAACAATGCTTTCAAAATGTGGTGACTTGCTACAGAAAACAAGTTTGTGGCTACGTGTTTAAAATGTTTTAAGTTTCAAAATACTGTTTTCCACAGGTTAGTCATTTTTAAAAGATACTTGAGTGCTCATTTGGAAAGAAGTATGGCTTATTTCACATGTTAAATGCGTTTATAATTTCCCAAGCAATTTGTGGAATTAGTACAACACCCCACTTATTTGTGGGCAGATTTTCCTAAAGAACTCTTTCAGCAGAGGTTGGGGGAGGGAAGCCTAGGGTCAGGAGTTGCTTGACCCTGTGAGACTCTCTTATTCCAGCTGGGCCTTTCATGACCCTTCTCTTTCCTGAATCCCTGATCATTTGTTCTTCAGTTTCCTCTGGATTCCTTATTGCTGCCTTAGCTGACTTCTTTGGACTTTCCCTTTGATCTACTTGGTTTTCGGAATGCCCTAACCTACTATGTGTGACCCTTCTCTTCCCTGGTGACTCCTCTCAGTAGAAGACTCTTGTCCCCTGGATAGAGCTATGGTTCTAATCCTGGGAACGCACAAGAGTAGTCCTGAATCAAGTATTGGGGAAGTAGTGACCCAGTGGTCCTATGATCCTCTGATTTTAGTCATGGTAGGGCCCATCGTCTGTACCAAGGCCAATTCACTGGCAACATCTTTAAGAATTCTCCGTGATTGTTCAGGATTTATAATCATCTAGTAACACATAGATCATTATTCTTAGTACTGTATTTCTAGGTGCTGCTTTAACTGTTCCTGACTCTGTAGATGAGCTATGCTGTCAGCTTAAGAGGCAGACAGTAGTCAGAAGGTCTCCCCCTGCCCCAAAACAAACAAACATGTATCAGTTGCTCTGGGCAAAGAATTGTTATGCAATTTGTTATTTTTTTGTCCTTTCTGAGGCTGTGGCATTTGCCATTAAGAGACAGAGGGAACTGGGCAACCTTTCTCCCAAGTAGTGGCTGCTGCTGACCTTGCCCCAGCCTCCAGGCTCTGAGCATAAGAGTGACTCAGCCATACTTCTCCTCTCCCTACCACTGTTGCCTTAGCATAGAGAGTGGGAGATCAATGAAAAGAAATGGCAGCTTTGTGGTTATTGGAAGATGGTCCTGTTTTGTTCAAGCTGGTCTCCTTTATACGCTCCGAGCTTATTCATGTCCTCATACATAGCACCTGGAACATTGTAGGCTCATAATAAATATGCATTGATTGATTATGTTCTTTCTTCTGTCTGAAATGATTTCTTTTGCTTATCTATATCCTGCATTGTCAGAAGAGATAGAATATCCAAGGATGAATCAAGTGGGCAGATTTTTGAATTGAAAAAAATAATTCAATAATTTCTGTGTAATTTTAAATGTGAATGAAAGATGTTAAGCTTCATCAGGTTGTGACTGAGACATTTGATGTAGATGATGATGTTGCCAAGTAAAACTGTTTGGGAAAGAGGCATGTCAAGATTAGAGAGGCTGAACTGTGTGGGAATATGGAGATTTAATTGGAGAAGTTGGGATGGGTTTGGAGTTTGGGAATGTGGGGAAGGGAACCTTGATTGGGGCAGCATTTGCTGTCATTTGTTTCTTTTTTTTTTTTTTTTTCATTTCTTAGTTAAGTTAAATTCTTAATAACTGAAAGTTTCATCAGTTAACTTTATAATACTTTCTTTTCAAATAGGTGTGGAGATTGACAGGCCATGGCTTAATTCATTCATTTAAAAATGAACATGCTAAACAATCCATATTCAGAAATATTGGGGCCGGAGTCATGCAGATTGAAATAGTTCCAGGCAATCGACTCTTCTCCTGTGGAGCAGATGGCACACTGAAGATGAGGGTTTTACCCAATGCTTTTAACATCCCCAATAGCATTTTTGACATTCTGTAAACTTAAGGATTTGGGCATTATTTTTATATATACCTTTCAATTTTTAAAAAGCTGCAGTAGTATCCAGTAAGAAAACTAATTGTGCTTTCTGAGCTGCTTTTGACAACTTGAAAACAGTACAAAATACTACAAATCTTTGTTCACATCAAATTTGATTAAAGCAGCTGACTTATTTTGAGCATTGCCTGCCTCTATGGACAGGTAGGATGGCTGTGCATGCACTGTATTGTAATGACTTAACGTGCTGAAAAATTATACCTAATGTAGTGAAGGGTTAGCATTCTTTATGGCATTTAGCAACCTGACTCAGAAAGCAGTAGATTCTAACTGGCCACAGTGGTGAGGAGCACTGTGACAACAAAACAAAACTCTAAAATGTTGATGTCGATTCAGGTTTCTCTTCCAGCTCTTGCTACTGATTGAAAGCATGCCTGCAATTTTCTTATTTCTTGGAATGAAGGATAGGATCTTGTTAATGAAGGTTTTAGAAGTTCCAGGTCACCAGACAAAAAAATTAAAAAACACTTAACTATGGAACATAGTGAACCCATGTACTGCAGAGAGAGACCCATCTGTTCTTTTCTGCTGAAATTTTTTTTTCCTGTTAGTGTTTCTACTGGGCTAGTACTGTAACCTGCACATGAACGCAAACTCAAATGCAATGTTTTCTTTCTGATTCGTACATTCACATTTTTTTTGACTGCTAGATTTTCTATTTAAATACTTGCCTTCACATTAGGAATGTAACATGTGAACATGGAATATTTGTAAGTGAACCAAAACTTGTTTTCTTAGTCCAGTTTAGTACTTTTTTCTTGTATCCAAGAAAAAAAAAGACACACTTTTAAAGCTATATTAAAATCATACCAATGGAGCGTACAATGCCACACGTCAAATGAATGTTGGGCTTTTTTGTGGCCAGTTAACAAATAGTTGATGAGATTGGTGATATTATTTATTACCACCACATATTGTATAAACTATGCAGAGTTAAATATTATTTGCTTGTAATATATCTGCAAATGTTGTCATATTTTGATGTATTTCCTTGGTTATGACCAAAAAAATGTTCTTGAGATATTGGAACTGGTGTCTGTGTATTTAAATGTTAACCAGCAAATTGTCTTATTAAGTTAATGAGAATGTCAATGCTTGTTCAGTAATAGTAAAATATAATGGCATAGAAGCACCTTTCTCTGAAGGCGATGTGAAGTACAGACTGTGAAATAGATATGTAAAAGAAAAATAAATGTTATTTGTTAAAGTTTCACCGTGGTAAGTTTATTAAATTCAAGCAGAAGTTTTGCCACCTTTTGCCTGCAACTATTTTGAAAACCTGGGACACCTTTTTAGTGTAAGGGGCTAAAATTCTAGCTATACTATCTAAAATCTAATGAGTGGTCTCCAGTAAATTATAAGCTTTAGCAAGAGTATTTAAATTTTTAAGTATTTATTAAAGAGCATTAGGATCAGAGAGAAAGGTAAAAATCTAACTATTTCTAAGAGACCCTATCATCTGACCCACCATGGCGAGGTCAGGAACCAAAAAGAGACACAACCCCTCTGCCAGTGTCCATTTTGTACTTCATGTCCTCCTCCCAGAAATGGGAGGCTCCTCAAGTTGATTGGCTGGTAGCCTTGATAGACAGTACCCACAAGCAAACGGCACTTCCTGACACTAAGGACCTTGACCACATGGCTTGCCCTCAGAGGCCTTCTCCTCGTGGCGGAGCTTTCTACAGTAAGTCTCCAGCAGGTGGCATCATTCCAATCCTTACATCAGTTAACTTGAGTCTCAAATGATTAAAGACTGAGCTCATTAGTTTCCTTCAGTATCTACTGCTACTTACTAAACAAGTGAGAAATCTGCTGTGTGGATACTGTTTTAGGTGCCTGACATCAGTGGGAGATCTACAGTTCAAGTGCTTGTAAGAAAATGAGATTGCTTTATTTCTAAGTGACCATTGACCTTTGTCCTGGAAATAGTCACTGAAACCTACTTCTTGAGTTTAAAAAAATGATTTTAGAAGTGGTCAATCCCATCTCTTTTTAATCCTTTGCCTGAAACTTCTGAACCTAGGGGAAATGCAGACCCAAGAGAACTTAGAAAAAAAGGCAAAAGAGGGACACTTGCATGTTAAGTAGAAAACAGAAACAACAAAATGCTGCAAATATTCTTTAACAACTTCAAGAAGAAAGTATTTGTAACTTTAATAGCATGCTTTATTTTCTTTCTTTCTTTTTTTTTTTGCAGGGCAATAAGGGTTAAGTGACTTGCCCAGGGTCACACAGCTAGTTAAGTGTCAAGTGTCTGAGGCTGGATTTGAACTCAGGTCCTCCTGAATCCAAGACCAGTGCTTTATCCACTGCACCACCTTGCTGCCCCAACATGCTTTATTTTCAAAATCCCATCTTTTTTTAACATTTTTAGAAGAGAGAATTAACACCTACTCAATTTGTAGAAACAGAAGGGAGCAGAGGCCTGAATTATCAATCAGATTTTTAAAATGTGGCTATGGAATGAGGTTTTTATTTTTGATTATGAGTTCATAGTAACTGGGAAATTTCTACCACTTCTTACAAAGGAAAGACAAACTAAAGAGCTGACCAAGGAATCCTGAAAAAAGCTAGTCAACTTCCCAGTTCTGTTCTTTTGTTCAGCTTTTTCTGCCTTTCCTCTTCAGTCTTGAATCTTTTTAGATGGTCAGTCAGTTGATAATTATTCATTCATTATACCCCTTCTCTGCCAGGGCCTGTGCTAAATCCTAGCAAAAACAGTACCTATTCTCAAGGAGTTCCCAGTCTAATGAGGGAGATGGTAAGTTTTGGTGGGGTGTTAAAAGCTTGTTTTGTTTAGGTTGTAGCAGGGATGTGTTGGAAGTTTCATGGTAAGCATGTACACCTGGAAATAACAAATTGACTTTGATTTTTGTTAATTGTGTAGACTTAAAAAAGTGAAGGTTGTTGCTGTTTAGTTACGTCCAACCCTTTGTGAGCCTATTTGGGGTTTTCTTGTCAAAGATCCTGGAGTGGTTTGCCATTTTCCTTCTCTAGTTCATTTTACAGATGAAGAAATTGCAGCAAACAGGGTTAAGTGATTTGTCCAGGGTCACACAGCTAGTAAGTGTCTGAAGCTGCAGTTGAACTCTTGAAGATGAATCTTTCTGACTCCAGGTCTGGTGCTTTACCCATTATACTACCTAGCTATTACCCCTGGGAAGTGATGAAGAAAATGTTAATAAGGCAAATTAAACTTAAAAGTGTATTTTGAGCACTTTTTTCCCCCTGGAGAGTTGTTTGTTAAATATTTACTAACACAATCTTGGTGGTTGGTATGTTTGTGTAGAAAGGATTTGAGAGGACTTGAGGGATAATTATTGTTTATTGCTGTACCTATCAAGAAGTGCACTATCAAATATTTTCTTACATAATATTAAATATTGATTCAGTAAATATTTATGTTCCAACCATGGATAATGCTTTATGCTAAATTCTGTTGGGAATAAAAATATGGGTAAGATATGATCACAAGGAGCTTGGGATCAAATAGATGAGTTTATCATATCTTATTGTATAAGATTATTTGATCTATGCAATTTACTGTAACTGAATCAACAAAGCATTGTTTTTAGGAAATCCACAGAGACATGAAAATAATTATACAGAATGATTCTTTGTGTGTGTGTGTGTGTGTCTGTGTGTTTGTGGGGCAATGAGGGTTAAGTGACTTGCCCAGGGTCACACAGCTAGTAAGTGTCAAGTGTCTGAGGCCAGATTTGAACTCAGGTCCTCCTGAATCCAGGGCTAGTGCTTTATCCACTGTGCCACCTAGCTGCCCCCATAGAATGATTCTTTGTAAAGACATTTGCCACAATAAGATGAGCCCTTTCAAACACTTTAAAAGTAACAGAAGAGGCACATATATAATCAGTTCATTTCTATTATTATTGATAATATTAGCAAGCTAATTTTGTTAATAAGGCCACGGATTTTTAAATGGCATATTTTCAATTTATATGGAAACTATTTAAGACCCTTCATATATTGAACTGAATTTATGCCAAATGGATAATAAACAGGGTTGCAAATTGCTGCTTTAGCTGAGAAGGGAGCTTCAGAGTTTAGGATCTGTCTCATAAGTCTCCTTGTCTGCTAATTACTACTAGTTGCTTGGAGGAAGACTTCTTATTTTACAAGAATTTCCTTTTTGCTGTCTTGCTAAATACGAGTTCCCATTTGTGAGGAGCCCCATCCACATGGAGGAGGCTGGTGGCAAAAGGGGAAACTTAGGAGAAGTAGGGTGGTATGGTGGAAGGAATCTGGAAGTCGGGAGACCTGAGTTCTAGTTCCAGCTTTGCCACTAACTCTGTCCTTGTCCAAGTCACTTGACTTGGACCTCAGTTTCGTCATCTGTAAAATGAAATTGGACTAGGTTTTTTTCCCCCCAGAGTTCATGGACTAAGGAAGAAACAATACTATATAGCCACCAATTCTAAAACAAGTAAGTTACTACACCAAGACAACTAGGCAAACTGGTTTTTGGAAACCAATGCTGTTACTTTTGGATTTGACCCACCCATTTTTTAATTGTTTGTATTCTGGAGAAGGAGATTGTTCTTTCTCTGTGGCAATGTTGGATCTTCTTAAAATAAACAGTGGGATGAGTAATATGGGAATGGTCAAACTTAACTAAAGGGTCATTCATTTCATGCATTTGCTTTCTTTGCTACTTTTTCTTTGATATTTTAAAATTTTATATATATAAATGGCATTAGCAGGGCTTGACTGTGGCTTAGTAAGGAGTTTGTCAGGTGGGACAGTGGGGAAACAACACAGATCATAGCATCTCTATGTGAGTTTTCTTCTTTTTTTTTCTTCAACATGGGTTGTCCCTTTAAATGCTTTGGACAGCCTGAGAGAATTTTATTGTTTGTTTGTTTATTTTTGTGGTGAGGAGACCAGTTGTTTCAACCATCTCCATGATCCAATTAACTCTGCTACTTCTTATTTATTTATGTTACCTTGGATGAGCCACATCCTCTCTTGGCCTCAGTTTCTTATTTGTAAAGTGAAATGGTTGGACTATGTGACCTCTCAGGGTCTCTTCCAAGTCTAAGTCTTTGATCTTATCATCCCAATGAAACTGATCAATTAGGTAACAACTGGCCATTTCTATAGTTCAAACTATCATTAGGGGGCAGCTAGGTGGTGCAGTGGATAAAGCACCGGCCCTGGATTCAGGAGGACCTGAGTTCAAATCTGGCCTCAGACACTTGACACTAGGTGTGTGACCCTGGGCAAGTCACTTAACACTCATTGACCTTCAAAAACAAACAAACAAACTGTCATTAGAGTAGCTAGAACAATCTGATGGCTGTGCACACTGATTGGTTGCCAGCTTTACCCTTCCTTTCATACAGGCTAAATATAGTGTTCTGTAATGGTTGTTTTTCCTCCTTAGGGGCCATAGGAAACACACCTAATGTAACAAAGCTTTCTCACTATTTGAAGGCACCTAGCAGTTTTTATGAACTCCTTTAGAAACCACAGTGGTATAGTGGATAGGACAAGGAGTCAGGAAGACTTGGGTTCAAATCCCACCCCAGTTGTGTGAACTTGGCAAATCTTCCCCTTTCTGGGTCTCAACTATAAAATTACTTTAGAGGCTATTCAGTTCAATCCCCTTAAAGTAATTTTCTGCTCTTAATCTTGTTGTTTGTCCTTCATTCTCAAAGAGGACCATGACTTCGGGGTTATATCATGACTTACACTGAATTGGATTTAAGTGAGAGAGGGCTATACGTGGTCACCAACCTCACTCCTCCAGAATCATCTGGGTCTAATGGCAAATTATATATCAGGACAACTGGAGATGGCCCAGGCTGTTTAAGGCAATTGGGGTTAAGTGACTTGCCCAGGGTCACCTAGCTAGTAAGTGGCTGAGGTGAGATTTGAACTCAGGTCCTCTTAACTCCAGGGCCAGTGCTCTATCCATTATGCCACCTAGCTGCTGTAGCGCTTAATCTAGGATCTTATGAAGAACAATGAACTTACACTGTACTCAAAATACTGTGGTAGAAAATGAGCTTCTTCCAAAAGTTATGTGTTAAAATGTCAAAAGGCAAAAACAACAATTAATTCTTTTAAAATAAGGCTGTGCCCATCCATTGGCATTTTATTAAATAATTTGGTTAATGTTAACATGAAATACAGCCAAAACAAACCATTCACCATAACTCATCTTGTTATATATAATCCTTGATCACAGATGGAAGTTTATGTCTTTGAATGACACACAGGACTGAGACATCTGGCTAAGAAGTGAGGATCCCATCAATCACTTTTCACTCAGATGTTTTGTTATTAAACAGATATGGCTGAAATACTTTGTGAAGTTAACCCAGAAAATGATAGCAAAATGACAACTGACTCTTGAAGGATCAGCATGTCTCATTTGCAGCCTTAGCTCCTGGGCTGCCCCCATCCCCAGGCTGTTTGGGCCCCAAAACTCTTTGTAGCCATAACCACCTGGTACTCAGTGGATAAGTAGATAGCAGAGCCACCTGTCTTGAGTAGGAGGCTTTTCATGTATAAAGAGAAATGGCTTTTGAAGATTGAAACTGATATACTTTTTAGGTGTTGAGGGAATGCTTTATTTATTTTTAAATGAGACATTATCTACTTTAGATTAATCCAGTACTCAGAGATTCTTTGGCTTGGTTCTGCTATTCCAAGAAACTCCTTCATGTGTCTTAAAGCTAATAAGATCTCTAAGCCAAGGATTTTTTACTGGGGTGGGGGTGGGGGGGGTGGGGAATGTCTGTGAACTTGTTTTATTTTAAACACATCAATAACTTCAATTTAGTATAACTGGTTTCCTTTGTAATATTACTTTTTTAAAAAATGCATTTAAAAGCACTATTTTGAGAAGGGATCCATAGACATCACTGGGCTGCCAAAGACACACCACAGAAAAGGTTAGAAGTCCCTGATGGAAATAATTTGAAACACTACTAAAGTTCTTCCTTGAGTTTTCAAAATTAGACTGCATATTTTTTTCTTAATAGGAAATCTAGGGATTTATAGCCAATGCTGGAAAAGAAGAATATAATCATACACACCCCCAGTGTGTAAAAACATAAACTTTCTTAGTCAACCAGATTATAAAATGATCAACTCTTACTTGAGTCTGACTCAGTCAGCCTCCTATTATTACTTTGTCATAGGGGGAAAAAGGTATCATTAGTACTGAGTCAACAAAACTCATCTCAAAGTGATGAACTGTACAGAAAGGAATGTAGGTGCTTTATCCACAGCTGGCCTTGAACATTTTCGACCTCCTCATGCTAATAGTGTACTCTCACATCTGTTTCTTAGAATCCCTATTACTTTCAAGTTCACACACTGGAAACCTCTACAGGAAACCTCATTGTGTTCTTTCCCCTTACCTCAAATGATCGTGTAACAAATCATTTGCATATGTGTTTTATTGCCTCAGTAGAACACAAAGCCCTTGAGAGTAAGAATGGGTTTTATGTCTGGCCATTCATCCTCATTGCCTAGCACAGTACCTTATGTATAGCAAGTGTTTAATAAGTGTTTGTTGGGTTGGAAGATCATTCATGTTTGAGAAATAGAAACTAATGCCTTGGTTTTTGGAGTTTTTTCCCCCCAAAAACTGAATTGGTGTTCTTTGAATTCATTCCTTTGATCTATATGTCATCTGTATTAAAACAGAAATAACTGCCCATTAACATACAGGATTCGTGTCTCCATACAAGCATTTCAACAGCAAGGAATCTCTTAAAGTATTTTAAAATAACGCCATTATTAACTGGAAATGAGACTGAGAAAAAAAATACCATGATATGAAAATTTAAATACTAGATACAGTGACCTTGGACATAAGACAGCATTATTCAAGGTTACACAGTGTGCTGCTGGAAAGAATGACTTTGAGCCATGTCGACATGACATCAGCACAACTGATTGTAAAGTGGGAAAAAAAATCAGCCAATTCAACTGGATGTTCTATCAACACAGCATCACTTACGACTAATACAACTGGCTTTTTCATAGTCGACTGATTGCTTGGATGTTGGGTCTAGGCAAAGGAACATGACATAACTAGCTTTAAGTCACCTAAATGGTAGGCTATTCAAATTATTCAGAGCTTGGGGCCTGGTCAGAATGTTGGAACAAATGATTTTCAGATTTCTCTATGCCAAGAAATAGAAAGAAATTATATCTATTTAAAGGTGTCTTCCCCCTCCCTTTTCGGTATATTCCAGTGCAAATCTAGAGAATTTAGAATAAGTCTATCTGAGATAGTGATAATGGCAATGCTCTTTAGTTTAATTATTTTTTCCCATCTCTGTAGGGCACAGCACTGTATCTTTCCAATTTGAAAAAGGGAGAAAATTACCCCCACTGACTACTCTTATTGTAGGGGAAAGCAAATACTTCTTACCTATCCTGCCCTTTCCCTTACCTCCCTCCAAGCCCCACCCCCCCCAGAAAAAAAACACAAAACACCAAAAAAAATGATACCACAGAACCTTCAGAGGGCTTCCCCCCTTAGGTTTACAAAATCCCAGACTGATTGATAAGTCAGAGAATCAGGCTTACTCATAATATAGAATACCTTTTCCCTGAAGTGTGCGAAAGTGCTTTCATGTGTACACTGAGCCAGATTTCAGTCTACTAGGGTCCCATTTTAGAAATCGAGGATGGATCTTTTGATATGGCCACAGAACTAGGATGACCCAAGGCCTTAGTCATCATGATTTGCTACCATAAAGATCCCCAAATCTATAGAAACATAGAAATATCTGTCTGCTGAATTGACTGCTGAGCAAGGAGAAAATAACATTTCTTTTGGGTTTCTGTTCTTCATGGAGGTGAGTAAATTAAGCATGACAGAAAAATACAAATGATCTGACTTCTCCCACCTGCACAAATTCCACATAGAATACTTGGCTCCAAGATAGACTTTAGTAGCCTCAAAGAGTTAAGGTAACCAATTCCTGACCAGGTATTTGAGAATCTATTACTCAAGTAATCGGTTTCATTAATTCACCAAAAGTTTAATCAATTTCAGTGATTTCATGTGTAATTTGGCAAATTCGTGGAAAAAACAGTGAGCAATCCTTGTTGTTACCAGTACCACCCTCATCCAGGGAGTTGAGAATTATATAGACTGTCAGAGCTGGAAGGGACTCTACATAAAGAGACCACTTAGTCCAGTCCCCTCAGTGTACAATATGAAAAATGGTGAAGTAATCTGTCCAAAATCTCAGAGTTAAGAAGTCAGACCTGGGACTATGATCTTGGTCTTTTAACATAGCCCAATGTTTGGCCACTAAGGGATCGATTCCAAGGAGATTCAGTCATTTGCTAAAAGAAAATTAGTTCCTTGAGGGTATGCACTAGTTCACTTTTGTCCTTGTATTCCTAAAGTTTAGTGTTCCTGGCACATGGTAAGAGTTTAATAATTGTTTGTTGATCGATTGATTTTCCAATCAACACAACATTGTGATATATAAACAAAGATCTCTATGTAAAAATAGAGATCTCTACGTATAAATAAACTACAGTTACTTGGGAATTCAATTGATCAACAAGTAATTATTAAACTTTTACTCTGTGTTTATGTATATATATCACTGGATCTTTATTATACATAAATACACATATGTACATATCATTGGATTATTTTCTATTCACCCAGCTATCCTAAATGATGAATTTTAGGTTGGGGTGGAAATATTCCATGTCAAGGTTAAAATTTGCTGAGGGGCAAAGAGATCCTGGACCATCCTAAAAGAACCATCATTTGTTTTCTTTGACTGACAAAAACTGAACAGGATAAAGCATTAAATGGCCATCTTCCCACGTATATAGATGCTGATCTCTCCGATTGTAAGCTAACATGGCAAGAACAGACTGTGAAGTTCTTAGGTCAAAACTCACATTGATCTGTTTCCCCTTTAACAAATCAAAAGCAAAGGTTATCTTCATGTCTTTGGTGTCTGTGACATAGAGGACACCACAGGCAACAAAGGCATTGCCCGCTTTGGATTTGGGGTACGTGGTGTTGATATGCTGGATGACTGAGAAGCTACTTTCCTCTAGCTGGGCCACAAAGATACTGGACGCATCCAAATTTGAAGCGTAGATAATCCAAAGGCCCTTTTCATCAGCTGCTAAGTTGAAGTACGTCTTTGAGTTTACAAAGAGATAATTCCGACCAAAGTGCAAGGCATTTTCAATCTTCAGTGTTTCAGATGTTTCTGTTGCAAATTCAAATCTGAAAAAAAAGTTTGTCAGTATTTTTATCTAGAGAGGGAGAACCCCCCAGTGAAACTAAAGTGGGCTATATTTCCATCATTCTGACAGAGCTACATGAGCGAATGACTGATAACAGTGATGTTCTGAAGCACAGTTCTGACCCCTTCACTCAGGGTGAAACATGCCCTTTATCAAGAATCCATAACATATCTCATTCATTTGCTAAATAGAATGTAAACTCCCTGAAGTCAGGCCCTATTTGGCCAGGGCACAGGCTCAGTATTTCTTTTTATTTTCTGTGTACACACAGTCTTCTTTACAGGTCCTGCAATCAGAAATGACCATGTCACAGTCCCATCCTCACACATGGTCTGGGAGATGGCCCCTATTATATAGATGTGAGGCAGCGAGCCTAGAGTCAGGAAGATCTGAGTTCAAATCCATCCTCAAGCACTTAGTAGCTGTGTGACCTGGGGCAGGTTACTTAACCTCCATTTGCTTTGATTTATTCTTCTTTAAAATGGAGGATCATAATAGCACTTACCTCCTAGGGTTGTTGTGAGGCTCAAATGGGATACTATTTGTGAAGTGCTTTGTCAATCATAAAGGACTATAGAAATGCCGGAAGACCTTAGTTCACTTCTAAACTAAGACACTAGCTGCGTGTTGTTGCTGGTTGTTTCAAATGAGTCTGACTCTTTGTGACCCCATTTTGGGGGTTTCTTGGCAAAGACACTGGAGTAGTTTACCATTTCCTCCAGTTCATTTTATTTTATTTTATTTTATTTTTTTAGTGAGGCAATTGGGGTTAAGTGACTTGCCCAGGGTCACACAGCTAGTAAGTGTTAAGTGTCTGAGGCCGGATTTGAACTCAGGTACTCCTGACTCCAGGGCCGGTGCTCTATCCACTGCGCCACCTAGCTGCCCCCAGTTCATTTTATAAATGAGGAAACTGAGGCAAACAGGGTTAAGTGACTTGTCCAGGGTCACACAGTTAATAAGTGTCTGAGGCCAGATTAGAACTCAGAAAGATGAGTCTTCCTGGTCCAGTACTGGATGCTTTATAGTGCCACCTGGTTGAAATCAGTGCTGTGATTTGGGTTTGGCAAGGTACTCATTTCTCTGGGGCAGGGCTTTGTAAACTTTTCTCACTCATGACCCCTTTTCACCTGAGGAACTTTTACATGACCCCCACATTCAGTTACCCCACAGGTTAAGAAGCTTTGCCCTAGGGTACAATGCAATATGTGAACATGTGTGGGAATACAATGAAGGATGCTTTAAACATACTTTTTATAAATACACATATTTGAACATTACAAGATTCCATTTTCCATTATTTGTTTTTGGTGAGGCAATTGGGGTTAAGTGACTTGCCCAAGGTCACATAGCTAGTTAAGTGTTAAGTGTCTGAGGTTGGATTAGAACTCAGGTCCTCCTGAATCCAGGGCTGGTGGGTTATCCACTGTGCCACCTAGCTGTCCCACATTTTCCATTATTTTGTAACATCACAAGTCACAAACATTACAGTGAAGGGTTGGAGCCTGGCAGACAGTGACACAATTTTTGAAACAGAGTCTTTGAATGGTAGGAGACAAGGCACACCCAGAGAAGATCACTCATGGGGCTCATGTACTTAGCTCTGGGTCATTCCTGCTGTCTGAAGCCCCAGGATGACATTGGGTCTTTGTCTCAGTTCTCTGTTTTTCTTCCTCCAGGTACTGTGCCTGGAACACTGGTCATGAGACTGGCAGGGGAAGAGAATGATTAAGGAAGGATCTTCACTCTAGACCTGAAAGAGACTTATAGGGATCATCTGGCCCAAATCTCTCCTTTCACCAATGAGGAAAACAAGGACAAGGAAGTTAACTGTCTCACTCAAGGTGACACAGTGAGTTGGGGCAGTGACAGGACCCAAACCCCGATTCTCTGACTGCAGATTTAGGTCTCATTAAAATATACCCTGCTCCTTCTCTGTTCAGAGGACTCTTGGAACATGACTTAATAGGAAGCAGCTGGGGAAAAGAAGAGGCAAACAAGGCACTGACAACCTGGAGGATGTATCATATATAGCTACATCTGTTAATGTCTAAGGCTTACTTGATAGAGTAAGGAGGAGGCAGCTGGATGGCACAGTGGATAAAGCACTGGCCCCAATTCAGGAGGACCTGAGTTCAAATCCAGCCTCAGACACTTGACACTTACTAGCTGTGTGACCCTGGGCAAGTCACTTAACCCCCATTGCCCCGCCCCCCCCAAATAGAGCATGGCAAGCGAAACAGGTGCAACCAGGTATAATGTAGTTGGTAGACTTCAAAAAGGAAGATCTGAGTTCAAAACCTATCTCAGATACTAGCTATGTAACCTTGGACAAGTCATATGTCTTCTGTCAGCCTCAGTTTCCTTATCTGTAATAGGGGAATAATACTAATACTTTCCCCAGAGGGTTGTTGTGAGGATCAAAAGAGATAATATATGTAAAAAACTCTATAAACTTAAAGTGTTATTATTATTGTGACATATTTATAGGAGAATATTGATGTGGATATAAAAAAGCAATCTTTCTGTTTGTTTGGTTTTTGGCATGTCAATGAGAGTTAAGTGACTTGCCCAGGGTCACACAGCTAGTAAGTGTCAAGTGTCTGAGGCAAAGAAGCAATCTTAAGGGAGTTGTGTGACTAACACCAAGTTAGCAGCAGAAACAGATCTAGACTCAATCCTTTTTTCACCACTCTCTTGATGAAGAGGCAGTTAGGTTGCTCGGTGGTTAGAGCTCTGGGCCTGGACTCAGGAATACTTGAGTTCAAATCCATCATCAGACACTTAGTAGCTGTGTGACCCTGGGTAAGTCCCTTAACCTGTTTGCCTTGATCCATAGGAGAAGGAAATGGCAAACTAGTCTAGTATCTTTGCCAAGGAAACACCATGGACCATATGGTCCACAGGGTCAAGAAGGGTCAGACATGAACAACAACTCAGATATGAACAATAAATCCTTACAAATCTTTAAAAAACAAAAACAAAACCCAGACCTCTGATTTTATTAGCGAAAGAAACTCCCTCCACCAATGCACATAAGCAACTGTTCTTCCATTTATAATCCAGCAGGATTTAGAAGTTAAGTGACTTGCCAAAGGTCACACAGCTACTGGGTCTGTCATAGATGGGAGCTGACCCAAACTAAAGTCTTCATGACTTGAAAGGCAGTTCTCTATCGACTATGCCATGGTCTCTTTGAAAAATCACTATGATGTAAGACACTAAGAACTATTTAATTAAAAAAGAGGCACTCGGTGGTTTGGTGCATAGAGTACTGGGCCTACAGTCAGGAAGACCTCCATTCAAATCCAGCCTCAGATACTTACTAGCTGTGTGAGCCTGGGCAATTCACTTAACCTCTATTTGCCTCAGTTTCCTTAACTATAAAATGGGGATCATATTATAGCACCTACCTCCCAGGATTGTGAGCTTCAAATGAGATAATGTTTGTAAAGCACTCAGCACTGGGTCTACCTAGCACATAGTAGGTGCTATATTAATGCTTATTCCCTCCCCCTATTTAGTATCCAGGGAAAGTCTGATCTACCATTTCCATGTTCCTGTAGGAATTCATATCTAAAACAGTGTTGATGAAGGTGAGTTAGAGTCAAACAGCTTATTTAACGGGGAAAGGGAAGTCTGAAGAATTCAGTTAAAGTCTGTAATCATAAAATGAACACCAGAGGGTGTCATTGAGCAGCAAAAGAAACTCAGAAATCCCTGTATACATTTGAGAAAATTGGCCAGTGCTCTCCCTCACAACAGCCCTGTAATGTGGACATTGCAAATATTATTATCCCCATTTAACAGATGAGGAAACTGAGGTCCAAAGAGGTTTGGTGTGCAGGAGCAAGATGGCAAGATGCTGTAGTAGAGTGGTGTCAGACCCCTCTAGAAAAGGAGAACCCCTAAACCAAACATAAGGAGACCTGCAAGCTGTGTAGTGACTTAGAAAGCCATAAATTAATATTATCTATGTTGTATTATATTTTTAATTTATTTTGTTATTTCCCAGTTACATTTTAATCTGATATGGTTACACTCAAGAGTTTTACAGGAGGCTTGAGGCAGAGAGTTTGACACTTCTAGTGTAATGGATTGGGTGCTAGACTTGGACACAGGAAGTCCTGGGTTCTAATCCCACCTCAGACACTTTACAGCTATATAAGTCTTGGGGAATAAAGGCGGGGGTGGGGGTGGAAATCTTCCTTCAATCAATCAATCAGTCAATCAGTATTTATCAACTACTATGTGCCAAGCACAAGGACCCATATCTAATCTAGCTGTCTCCATTCCAGGGGGACATGAGGGATTCACCTTTTATGAAGCATTAGGGCGCCGACCTTAGATCTTTCTGATACTTTCTGTGTGACATTGGGTAGGTCATTTAACTTATCTGAGTCTCAGTTTCCTCATCCTGAAAAGAGGAATAATAAATAATATCCATCCTACCTATGTCTCAGGGTTGTTGTGATACTCAAATATGATAGTGTATCTAAAATATTTTGTGACTTTTAAATCACTATGTAAATGTCCTTTATTTTCATCTCTGTCTCTCTCTGTCTCTGTGTCTCTCTCTGTCTCTGTGTCTCTGTGTCTCTGTCTCTCTCTGTCTCTGTGTCTCTGTCTCTGTGTCTCTGGGCTGCACAGGCAAACAGCAGACTGCCTCTGGTATTGAAAAGTCAGAACGAGAGCTTTTGAGTGCTAATCAAGTTTGATTTTGAGTTGAACCAACAGCAGCTGCTTGATGACCCTGTTCCTGCCCTAGGAGACTTTCTCAAACTTTCTAGTGAAACCTAAGGCTTGGGGTCGGGCAGAGCCACAGCCCGACTTACACCAGGTCACAGCAGCGAGCTCTAGTGACACAAAGGACCCAAAAAGTCAGGGCAGAGTGTATAAAATCCACCTAAGTTTTCTCCAGTATTGGATACATCTTTCCTCATGCCCCCAACTTACCCAAGAGGAGGAGGTATACTCCTTGCTCCTCACTACCGATCCCAGACCAACATTATCAACATCTTTCCTCCTTTGAAGTTCATTCCATCTATTTATATCACTCTGTCCAGGTCTTAGTTGCTGTATCCATTCTCCTCCACATCATTCTCTCTTTTCTCGAGTTCAGCACCTGCCTCATAGTCTTCCTCCCCACCTCCAAACTCCTACTCTCCTACTAGGGACCTTCAGTATACATAACCATGTGAACACTCTGGCCTCTCAGTTTTTGTACACTCCCAAATTCTATGATCTGTGCTTTTTGCTTTACCTTAATGGTCACTGGACAAGCTATTGTCTGATACCCCTCCTTTCTTCCATGGCCAACTTACTAGAAAAGAAGTCCTTTATGCTCGGCTTCTTCATTTCCCATTGTTTTTTCCGTCTCTTGCAATCTTGGTGTCATCCCCATAGCTTGACCCTCTAGCTTCTCACAGTGACTGTTGCTTTCCTTTTTGGATACTCAATTCAGGGATAATAGCCCTCTAAGCAGCCATTAGAAGCTGTAACACTGAAGCACCCACTGGGGATATGGTAACTTCAAAGTATTGTTAGCTCTGAGCATAGAGTATGTTAATGGAAAGAACACAAGACTGGGACTTCAGAGACTTCAATCCTGGTCCTGTCTCTGTCACTCAGTTATCATGTGACCATAGGCAAGTCATTGAGAGGCAGTGTGGCATCCTGCTAAATGTTTTAACAACTGACTCCCTCCACTCCCCACTTTTTTTTTTTTTTAGTGAGGCAATTGGGGTTAAGTGACTTGCCCAGGGTCACACAGCTAGTAAGTGTTAAGTTTCTGAGGCTGGATTTGAACTCAGGTACTCCTGACTCCAGGGCTGGTGCTCTATCCACTGCGCCACCTAGCTGCCCCGATGTACCCGCTTTTAAATTTAATCTGCATTATTAAATTTCCTTCATCATTCTCTTAAGTCTGGACAATCAATAAAATAATAAATCAAATCTTCAATGGTAGAAAGGCTATAATTGGCTTCAGCATACTGGTGGGTATTAGAGACTAGTGTACTGGATTTGGGGTTAGGAAGATGTAATTTCAAATACTACTTCTGGCCCCTAGTATCTTTGTGACCCAAGGCATTTGCCTTTAAGTACCTAAGTTTAAGTGAAGTGCACCTAGTTAAGTGCACTTAACCTTTATGTGCCTCAGTTTCTTAATTTTAATTTTTTTTTTTTGTGAGGCAATTGGGGATAAGTGACTTGCCCAGGGTCACATAGCTAGTAAGTATTAAGTGTCTGAGGCCGGATTTGAACTCAGGTACTCCTGAACCCAGGGCTGGTGCTCTATCCACTGTGCCACCTAGCTGCCCCCTCAGTTTCTTTATCAATAAAATGGGGCTAATAATATTTGCAATGTTTACCTCAAAGGTCAAGGGCAAGAATAAATGTAAGTCCCAAATAGGTAAACGAATGCCAGGTATTAAGATTCTAATTCACTTTTCTTGGGCACAATTTCTTTATTTTTAAAATGAGGGGAATAGGGGCAGCTAGGTGGCACAGTGGATAGAGCACCGGCCCCGGAGTCAGAAGTACCTGAGTTCAAATCCGGCCTCAGACACTTAACACTTACTAGCTATGTGACCCTGGGCAAGTCACTTAACCCCAATTGCCTCACTAAAAAAAAAAAAATGAGGGGAATAGGCTAGATCAATAGTTCCCATTTAGTGGTCTGCTAACTGTTTGGAGGTTCTAGACAATGTTCAAAGGGTGACGCTAAAAATTCTTTAATGAGGCCCTAAGCAATAAATAATCACAAGGAGTATTATGAGTGGTATATTAAAATGTTGCTATGAAAAGGAGATGTTGGAAGAACAACAGCAACAACAACAAAAAGTGCTGGGAACCACTGGACAAGATGACCCTCCAGGGCCCTCGTAGCTCTCAAATTTCATTATTTGATGGTTAAATTGAACTTAGCTCAGGGGCAGCTAGGTGGTGCAGTGGATAGAGCACCAGACCTGGATTCAGGAGGACCTGAGTTCAAATTCAGCCTCAGACACTTGACACTTGCTAGCTGTGTGACCCTGGGCAAGTCACTTGACCTTCATTGCCCTACAAAATAAACCAACCAACCAACCAAACAAACAAACAAAATTGCACTTACCTCACAATGATATTGGAACCTCCCTTGTGATAGTAGAGGTAGTTGTCATAGACGGCATGCCCACAGCCATGGAAAAAGTACCTGAGGTGGATGGGCCTGTAACTGTTGTTCAGAAGGGAGACTTGATCCTTAAATTCTTTCACAATGAGGCCTGTGAAGCGAGAATGCACAGAAAAGGAAGTCAAGGTGTTTACCTACCTTCCCTGCAATGACCACAAGAGCAATTCAACTGGAAGATTTCGATTAATAAGGAAGACCAAGGGGGTGATAATAGTAGTGAGGGTTAAGTGACTTGCCCAGGGTCACACAGCTAGTAAGCGTCAAGTGTCTGAGGCCGGATTTGAACTGAGGTCCTCCTGAATCCAGGGCTGGTGCTTTATCCACTGCATCACCTAGCTGCCCCCTTAATAATTAATATTTATATAGTGTTTACTATATTCCAGGCACTGTGCTAAGTACTCTACAATTATAATAATCTCATTTGATCCTCACAACTCTGGACTTATTATGTCCATTTTACAGATGAGGAAACTGAGGCAAACAGAAGTTAAATGACTTGCCCAGAGTCACACAGCTAATAAGTGTCTGAGGTCAGATTTGAACTCAGGTCTTCTTGACTCCAAACCCAGTGGTCTATCTATTGTGTCACCTAGAAAACAGTGAAAACCATTGCATTTGTTTAGATGTAGAAAGCTTAGGTTATCTCCTTTGGGCAGAGTCAGAGTTGCACAGCAGAAAGAGCCTGGTTTCTCTCATTTACTATCACTATGACCTCTAAAACCACTGTGTACCTACCTCAGTTTCATATTTCTGTCAAATGAGGGGATCAAACTAGGAGCAATCTAAACTCTCTTCCAACTCTAATTTGTGATCAAAGGATTTGAAATCTTGAATGGGTTGACCAATCAATGACCTATGACACCCCCCTCCCACTATGAAGTTGTGAGATTTGTTTTATTCTTTTTAAAAATATATATTAAAAACCTAATAAGGAACTTCAAACAACTAAAGCTGCTTAGGAATGTGAGATTTAAAATTGGATATTAGATCATAAATCTCCCCTACTTAACCTTTCCCTTAATTTATCTCCCAAACTAGTAAATGGAAGCAGCTTTTGGTTTTCTAGATAGACCTTTTTATTTATAGTTATGATAGTCACAAGGTGATGTTGATTAGAAGGATAGGAAAGTAGAAACACAATACAAATCGTCTTAAGTCTAAGCTTAGTCTATATTCCTTATAAAAACTCACCAAACCGAAAAAGGCCACCTTTGGAGAGAGAGTCTGTGCCGCACCGTCAGGAGTCCCGCCAAGCAGGCCAAAGGCCTCCTCTCGTTCTCTCCACCCCGGAAGTCAAAAAACCCGGCAGGCAGTCTGACATGCGCAGCAGGCGGACTGTTCATCTCCTCCCCAAAAGGGTGGTCCTTGAAAAACTGGCGTCTTTCAGTTATCCTAACCGACTGTTAAAAACTTTCATATTTTACCACAGGAACTTAACATTATAAATTTCAGTGTATGAAAGATCATAACAACTTTTTGGTCACTCCTTGTAAGATCCCATTAGCTAGCTATCATTGGGTAGGGCCTTAAAGTTTGCAAAGGGCTTTCTCTTATTTGACCCCAATAGGATTCTTTGCTTACTCTTACTTGCTTTTTTTTTCTTAAATGGTATAGTGGGGAGATGTTTTTCTTCACAGTCCAAAAAATGTGAGTTTGAGCCCCATTCTTGACACTTCCTATGTGACACTAAGTAAATCATTTAGCTTCTCAGGCAATTCTCTAAGACTATCAATTGTAGAAGAATTACTGAACTTGATTGGTGGTTGTAAATTTTTCTCACCAGAAATTTCCTGCACCAGTGAAATCACAGATCTCAATGACAACAACAAAAAATGTGTTACATACAACATGTGTTCTCTTTTTTTTTCATTTTTTCATTTATTCATAAAAGTCTTCCTAGACTGATTTATATCTCTCATTCTTGCCATTCTTAATAGCATTATTATATTGTTACATTAATGTGCCACAATTTATTTAACCATGAAAATCTCTTTTTCAGAGTATATTGCCCATAATTCCATTGTTGAACAAAGAACATGATTATTTTTTATAACTTTTATTGTGTGCTGTCAGATTTTTTTCCAAAATGATTGTACTAATTTACAATTCCAACAATGAATGAGTGTACCCATGACTATTGGCTAAGTTTTTTTAACCAATTAGTATTCTTGAAAGTTTACCTGATATAATTGGGGAAAGAATATTATTACAAAAAAAAAGTCTACTTGACTGACAAAAGGACACAGGCCTTTATACCTCATCTGATGCCACCCATTTATCCTCTTCTGAGTATCCTTCACCCTTTCCAATTTTTGCCAATGACAAAAACACTCAGAAACCTGAATGCTGCTTGTATTTATATGGATGGACATACAAAGAAACTCAGCTAGGACTGTATAATAATAATCAGCTCATTTTAATGCAAATCATTTTCATATTGAAGATGCATCTGGGACTAGGAGGCACTGGCTCAAATCAATCAATCAATCCAGTTTTACTGAACACTTATTTTATTCAAAACACTATGCTAAGGGGCAGCTAGATGGTGCAGTGGATAAAGCACTGGCCCTGGATTCAGGAGTACCCGAGTTCAAATCCGGCCTCAGACACTTGACATTTACTAGCTGTGTGACCCTGGGCAAGTCACTTAACCCCCATTGCCCTGCAAAAAACAAAAAAACAAAAAAAATACTATGCTAGGCTAGGTACTATACTATGAGGGAAACAAAGTATATGATACATAGTCCCTAACCTACTCACTATCTAATTGTGGAGAAAAGGCAAATAAATGTTGAAAAGATAACTAACAGTACAAGCCTGTGATAAGATAAGCTTGCTCTTGGTAGTGGTGGTGGACTGGTTCAGAGAGGGACAATTGTGAGTTGAAATGCTTGGGGAACTCTTTATGAAGGATTTAAGCATATTTAAGCTAGCTTTGAAGAATAGGTAGAAAAGACACATCCAGGAGAAGGGGTAAGGCATTCTGGGCAGCTTAAAGAGTTGAGGAAGCAGCAAGCACGATTTTAAGTTCATTCAGGGAACAATGAATAGAGAAGTCTGTCTGAAGCAGGATGTACCTGTATAGAAGTCACAAATAAGGTTAGAAAGCAGATTTGGGGGTCAGATTTTGGAGGCTCCTGAAGGCAGGGGCTAGGGAATTTTTACTTTATTCCTAGAACAAAGTTATTAAAGGTTTCTGAGCACCAAAGTGATATAATGAAGGAGAATTTTAAGGAGATTAATTTGGCAGTAGCCTGTGGTATGAACTGAAATGAGGAGAAACTAAAAACAGAAAGATCAGTTAGGAAACTATTGCATGAGACATGGAGACATAATATAATGCCAACGAAAGAACCCTGGGATTGAAATCAAAAGACCTTAGTCTAAATCTTGGCTCTGCCACTTACGATCTGTGTGATGATCAACAAATCTCTTCACATCTTTGGGATTCAGTTCCTCATATGTTAAATGAAGGGTTTGGTTATACCGAAGTGCCTTTAAGTTCTAAGTCTATGGATCTCAACTAAGATGTTAATAGTGGAAATGAAAAGGAAGAGACAAATTCGAAAGACCTTAAAGGAAGAACCAACAGGACATTCATTCATTCATTCCACAATATTTTTGAGTTCTTATTTTGTGCGGAGCACAATGCTAGGCCTTGCCAGTTGGGTGTGTGTAGTACAAAGAGGACTAAGATAAAGAAGACAAGGTCATACCCTTAGAGGTTTACTCTTTTCTTGGGAGAGATAAGATATATATGCTTGGTTTGGTATTTAGATGGGTTAACTTATTATCTCTATTCAGATGGCTCACAGAACTACATATCTAGTACCAGTCTCTCCTAAGTTCCAGCCCGCCATTGCCAACTGCTTACAGGACATTTCAAGCTAAGACATCTCCATCTCAGCTTTTCCAAAACAGAATCCAATATCTGCCAAACTTCTTCAGTTCTGTCTTGGGCACCACTGATCTTCCAATCCCCTAAATGCATACTCTCTGACTCCTCCCACTTCTTCACTCCACATAATCAATTAAGGAACAAATCTTGATGTTTTTACCACCACAGCATCTTTGCATCTGACCCCTCCTATTTACTCACACAGCCACCACCTTGATCTAAGCCCTCACAATAACCAACATTCTGCATAATGTCTTCCTTACTGGTTTCCCTGCCTCAAGTCTCTCCACACACCATTCCATCCTTCTCAGAGCTACCAAAGAAATTTTTCTTAAGTACAGATTTGACTTTTTAATTTTCCTACTAATAAACTACAATGCGTCTCTATTGTCTCTAGGATAAAATAGGAATTCCTCCATTTTAAAGCCTTGTGGAACCTGTCCTCAAACTATCTTTCTAACTTCATTATTCATTGCTCCTCTTCCCACACTCTATGATCTAGCCAAACTGAACTTCTCTTTGCTTCTCATACAGAGCATTCCAGTTCCCATCTCTATGTTTTTGCATTGGACTGATCTTTCTTTCTTTCTTTTATTTTTGGTGAGGCAATTGGAGTTAAGTGACTTGCCCAAGGTCACACAGCTAGTAAGTGTTAAGTGTCTGAGGCTGGATTTGAACTCAGGTCCTCCTGACTCCAGGGGCTGGTGCTCTATCCACTGCACCACCTAGCTGCCCCTGCATTGGACTTTTCTGATGCCTGCGATGCACTCCCTCCTCACTTCTGCCCTATAGCATCCCTCCCTCCAAGAAAAAACTCAGGTGCTACCTTCTATATAAAGCTTTTCCTGATCCTCCAATCCCTAATGCCTTCTTTCCCTAACTACTTTGTAACCACCTTATATGTATTTTATAATTATTCTCAATATGCTTATATGCATATATGTAATAGTGGGTTGAACAATAGAGGTCCAATCTTTTGAGCTTGTGCAATCTGTTCTTCCTGGTGTGAACCCATGTGGTTGCTTGGAATTCCTTCTTCCAGAAATTTGTGATAGCATGTGAAGGAGGGACCTGCTCTCTACTTCAGCACATGTGTAGGTATTCTGTGACTTTCCTGTCTTTTTATTGCATAGTAATAACAAGCATTTTAAATTAGTCGTGGAGTTAGACCTGAATGTTCACACAAAAGGCTCCGATGAAGTAATTCTCTCTTTCCTGGTGTCAATCAAGTGAAGAAATACTACAAGCCTCTGGGTGTAGAGAGAGGCCTCAGGCTCTTATGTCTACACCTAGACTGCTACATGGTCCATGCAGGCATAATTTTGCTGTTTGTTTTTCCCTGTGAGATAGCTGGTGGACCGGTGGATAGAGTGCTAGGTCTGGAGTCAGGAAGACCCGAGTTCAAATCTGGTCTCAGAAACTTACTAGTTATGTGACCCTAGACAAGTCACTTAACCTCTGTTTATCAAATCAAATGCAAAATGGGGATAATAATAGTACAGGGCTATTGTGAGGATAAAATGAGATAATATTTGTAAAAAGCACTTAGAATAGTCCTTGGAACATAGTAGGTGCTGTATAAATACTTAAACCCCTCCCTTTTTGTGTTGTGTTTATTCTTTCCTGATCTCAGGTGAAGAAGTATTAGAGAAAGAATCACTTTGTGAACTTTGCAATGTTGGAAGAGCCAGCAGAGTTTGCCACAAGCCCAATGAGGAGTGAGCCTTGATGGGTGGCCTTTTTGATCCAGTTCAGTAGTAGATAAACCTGCTAGCCAAGATGCCATGTTCCCCAAACAATGTGGTCACTCATCGATTGTACCTTGAAATGAACTTGATCATGGGAGGAATATTTGTAGCAGCCACTTTAAATTTGAGAGTGTTCTCCCTAGGGATATTGAACAAGTAGAAGGGAGCATGCACTCCTGGTTTGGGAGGATGTATTTGTACTTCTTATATCTCCTTAGTAAATGCATTTTTGTAAATGTTGATTGATATTACGTGGTTATCAGAGATGAGCAATGGGTTAAATGATATTGGAATGCCAATCACTGGCAATGATATCGGGGTGAAGACACAACATGGGGACTTGAGTTGATGATATTAGAAGAACCCCACTGCCTCTCAGGTGTACCCCCAGAACCCTGAGGAGGAGATGTAATCAGCCTTGTCCTAGGGACCTGACCTGCTAGCACAGATGTGGCTTGGAAACGTAAATCCAGAGTCTAACTCCATATATATTATCTCCCCCAATAGGATGTAGCTCCTTGAAGGTAAGGATTGTTTCTTAATTTATATACCTAGTGGTGGCACAATCAATCAATAAATGTTCATGAAGTACCTCTGCTGTGCGGGGCACTATGTTAAGTGCTAGGTATATGAAAAGAGGCAAAAGACAGTCACAATCTAATAGCACAGTGTGGCAAGGCACATTATAGGTGCTTAATAAATGCTTAGTGATCAATCAATTTATTGATTGATTAAGATAGAGCTGTCATCTCATCAGAGTAAAGTCTCTCTTCATTAATTGCATATTGCTACTGTTCTATGCTTTCTCCAGCTGTGGGATTCTTATTCAAGACCTTCCATAATGCCTCCAGGGAGAAAAACAATAAAAACTCATTTCTCTATAGTGGTTTAAGGTTTATAAAATGCTTTCCTCACGGCAGCCCCTTGAGATAGGCATTGCAAGTAAAAAATTGACCTTCCTTGGGTTAGCCCTACCAAATCTGAAGCTATAAGATAAAGTGGCAGTCATCAAAACTATTTGGTAATGCATAAGAAATAGATGGTGGATCAGTGGAATAGGTTAGGCACAGGAGACATAATAGTAAATGGCTATAGTAATCTACTGTTTGATATCCCAGCTTCTGGGATAAGAACTTGGTATTTAACAAAAAACTGCTGGTAAACCTGGAAGATAGTATGGCAGAAACTAGGCACAGAACAACACCTTACACAGTAGACCAAAATAAGGTCAAAATGGGTACATGATTTAGACATAAAGGGTGATACCATAGGTAAATTAGGAGAGGAAAGAATAGTTTACCTCTCAGATCTATGGAGAGGAGAATATTTTATGACCAAATAAGAGATAGAGAATATTATGAAATGCAAAATGGGTGATTTTGATTACATTAAATTTAAAAGTTTTTGTACAAACAAAAGCAATGTAGCCAAAATTAGAAGGGAAGCAAAAAACTGGGAAACAATTTTTATGCCCAGTGTTTCTGATAAAGGCCTCATTTCTAAAATATATAGGGAATTAAATCAAATTTATAAGAATGAAAGTCATTCCCCCATTGAGAAATGATCAAAGAATATCAATAGGCAGTTTTCAGATGAAGAAATCAAAACCATATGAAAAATGCTCAATCACTATTGATTAGAGAAATCATATCTATCAGATTGGCTAATATGACAAAAAAGGAAAATAATAAATGTTGGAGAAGCTGTGGAAAAATTGGAACACTAATGCATTGTTGATGGAGTTGTTAACTGATCCAACCATTCTGGAAAGCAATTTGGAACTATGCCCAAAGGACTATGGGACTGTGCATACCCCTTGACCCAGTAATACCATGACTAGGTCTGTATCCCAAAGAGATTATAGAAAAGGGAAAAGGACCCACATGTACAAAAATATTTATAGCAGCTCTCTTTGTGGTGGTAAAGAATTGGAAACTGAGGGGATGCCCATCAATTGGGAAGTGGCTGAACAAATTGTGGCATATGAATGTAATGGAATACTATTGTGCTATAAGAAATTATGATTAGGCAGATTTCAGAAAAACCTGGAAAAACTTAAGTGGACTGATGTTAAGTGAAGTGAGCAGAACCAGGAGAACATTGTACACAGTAACAGCAACATTGTGCAATGATCAGTAATACAGTGATCCAAGACAATTTCAAATTCCTTTGCAATGTGTTCTCCACATCCAGAAAAAAGAACTGTGGATTCTGAATGCAGATTGAACCATACTGTTTCTACTTTTGTTGTTGTTTTTTCTTTTTTGAGGTTTTCCCCATTTGTTCTAATTCTTCTTTCACAACATGACTAATGCAGAAATAGTTTTAATGTGATTGTACATGTATAACCTATATCAGATTGATTTTTGTCTTGGGGAGGGGGGAGGGAAAGAAGGAAAGGAGAAAATTTGGAACTAAAAATCTTATGAAAACAAATGTAAACTATCTTTATATGTAACTGGAAAATAATAAAATACTTTTATAATAAAAAAACCACTGACTTTTTATACTCACTTGTGATTTTAAAAACCAATTCCCTCTTTTTATTAAATAACTATTAAATAAAACTCAGTAAGGGTTTTAAAAAGAGATAGAAAGTGGTTTAACAGTATGGTTGGAAAACAGATGTTTATCCATCTGGCAGGCATCAATACCTGAGAAATGTTCAGTCACCCAAATTCGTTCATCACTCTTATTCACTGATTCTTTCATCCAAGTTCCAAATGTGTCCTTAACTTTTATCACCTCGGTTGGACTTCCAATAGATGTAATGATGCATTCTGTCAAAAGAGAAAAACGGGAGCATCATCATCGTCTGTGACCTTGAGGCATCATCTGTCTGAATTTCAGAACAGGAAACACAGAATCTGTTACCAGCTTGTGGAAAATGGCGTTCACTGGCTTTCTCATCTGGTTTTCCTGCCAGTGTGTCATCATTTGGTACTGCGCATGTGTCGCCTAAAGAGTTTAAAAAAAAAACCAAACCAACAACCATCACAAATAGCTAATGCAATAGGTGTTCTTTATAATATTGTCTTTGAGGAATCAGACTAGCACCCTCCCCCCCCCCGCCCTTATACGCTAACCATAGTATATTGGGACTTTGGGGAGGTGGAGCTATTAGGCTGTGTTATAGGGACATAATTTGATTGGTGGGATATAAATTTGGGTAATAAGCCAACAAGATTCAGTTCTATGGTCTTTAAGATATTGACCTCCAGGAAATAACTTAATGAAGGGAAAAGACCCAGATTGCAGTCAGAAGACCCCACTTCTAAGCTTGGCTCTGCCCCTCACTCCCACTGGGACTTTGGATAAATTATTTCACTTCTCTGGGTTTTGGTTTCCTCTTCTGTAAAAGGAAGAGGTTGTATTAGATGATGGCCAATGTCCTTTGAACTTTAAAATCCTATAATACTAAGTTTTACTGGAGCTCGAGCTAAACAAGGGAAAAAGGTCTTGGTTTCTGATCATAAAAGGACGTCACCTCCGTCATGAAGCCTTCTTTAGCTTCCTCCTTACAACCAAGGGAAAGTAGCCTCTCCTTCAATTTAAGGTATTTATTTACTGAACTTGGTCCAAAAATTTCCCATAGCATTCTTTCTCCTACTTCTCTCACTCTTCCTATCTTTGCTATGGTCTTATCCTTATTCCCATTCCTATCAGATTGTAGACGTCTTGAGGGCTAGGCTGGAGTTGCATTTATTTTTGTCTCCCTAGTACTTAGCAGAATGACTCGTCCACAATAGGTGTTTTATAAATGATTGCTGAATGGAAAGAAGGCATTATTCTTCCAGGCCCCAGATCAGTTAGGCCTGCTCAGCATCCTGCCAACTGGGGCCATCCAATGAACCAGTCAGGTTTTAATTGTGTAACACTGCTTGGTGTGACTCTGATCACGAAGATTTAAAATAAATAGAAAGAGATAAACAGATAAAGAGACAGAGACAGAGATAGAGATAGAGATAGAGAAAATAGTGGGTAAGTAGGTAGGTAGATGACGATAAGGAGGAGGAGAAGACAGAGAGAGAGAGAGAGATAGACAGACAGATGGACAGCTAGCCAGCCTGCCTTTGGGACGGAATAAAAAGGTCCTAATGCTATTTTGGACCAATGCTACATAAAAAGGATAAACCCAACCTTGAAACTTGAGCCTCTTCCTCCCCCTATTTCTTCCTCTTCTTCCTTGCCCCTCCCATTTCCAGTTCTTACACTACAAACAAGTTCCCCCGAGAAAGAGATGAGTTTGCTTAAAGTGCGCAGATCCATCTCTGAAGCTGGGTTTCCATGTTTTTCATTTCCTAAGGAGAAAGAGGTTCTGTTTCCAATATTTTCATGATATTTCCCTATTGTAGGTCCTGTTTTCTTAATCAAATGTTCATTTGGAATAACTGAGGCAGGAGCACACAAGGGAGTAAGTTAGACCCATGTGCAATGTTCTTCATAGTGTATGGAATCCTTTGTTTAGCATTTAAAGTTCATCACAGAGATTTGGTACCTCTGAGCCATGTGCTTTATGCCAAATCTCCCCATGAAAAGTCTAAGGATTTCTTTCATGGTTTCCCTCCCCCCACCTTTCCCTTCCCTTGGCCCTAAATAAACTATCACCTTATTCTAACTAAGTTTTGTGTGTAAGAGGGTGTAATTCTTTAAAGAGGAATTCCCAAGAACTCCAACTCCCACCAACCCGTACTTATTTTCCCACCATATCATCTGGTGCCCGAACGTTGTAGGGACGTGGGATTTTCCTCTTTCCTCTTAGCACACAAAACTGGGGGGTGGGAACCTCCCTTCTGGGTTTCCTTTCTCCCTCTCCCGCCTGACTCAACCTCCCGTTTGAGTCACAGAGAGGTAGAGAGAGGGTCAGCTTTCGCACGCGACAGTGGAGGGCAGCCTGAGTCTCCCTCCCTCGCTGAAAGCTCAAACAGACATCTGGACCACGCTTGGCACAGAACCTGGAGCAGAGAGCAGCCTGGGACTCCTAGATGTCCGAACCACGCTCAGACTCTCAGACTACACGTTTCTGGGGACCTTGCAGTAGCCAAAGAGAGAGAAAAGATGGCTCATGCCTGCTCCATAGACCAAGCTTCTATAATAGCAGCAGCCATCACCACATCTGCTACCAGCAGAACTCCGGCTGGCCGAGATTCTGGCAGCTGCAGTAAACCGGGACACAGAAGTGGAGGACGCCGCAGGAAGGCTCAAGGATTCATGACACTGTGCCTACATGTTGCCTCTGGACTCTCTGGGCCCCTCACAACTCTGAGCATTCCAGGCCTTCTCCACTTCTCTCCCCTCCCCTCCCTTGCGCCGTGATTCTTCGACTCCCGGTCAGCATGAAGCAGTTTCAGAAGAATCTTCGTCCCCTTTCCTTATATATAGAGAAGTGGGGAATGTCATGGGGTGCAGAGCACCCCAGAAGTTCTCTGGGGCACACCAAGGAATCTTCTCCTTGAGAAACTAAACCAGAGGACAGATAACGCCTAGAGAGATAAGCTGAACCAAATCAGACTGAGCTAGTTTTGGAATCCTACCCTTCATTCTGGTCTCCCTTACCCTGGGCAGATAAATTTGGGTGTGGCTGTGGCCTTTGTGTTCTGAAGAGGGATCCATAGCCACCCCTCACCCAATTCCTCTAGTCACTACCAGTGGGGGATGGTCCTCCACTCCTCACCCAATTCCCCCAGCTACCACCAGTGGGGGATGGTCCTCTCTCACTAAAGGAACTTTTCATGGGCAGATGGTCCACCCCCATCAGTCCTCTATAAAAGTACCTTCCAGTCTCCTGTTCGGGGAGATTTGGTACCTCTGAGCCATGTGCTTTATGCCAAATCTCCCCATGAAAAGTCTAAGGATTTCTTTCATGGTTTCCCTCCCCCCACCTTTCCCTTCCCTTGGCCCTAAATAAACTATCACCTTATTCTAACTAAGTTTTGTGTGTAAGAGGGTGTAATTCTTTAAAGAGGAATTCCCAAGAACTCCAACTCCCACCAACCCGTACTTATTTTCCCACCATATCATCTGGTGCCCGAACGTTGTAGGGACGTGGGATTTTCCTCTTTCCTCTTAGCACACAAAACTGGGGGGTGGGAACCTCCCTTCTGGGTTTCCTTTCTCCCTCTCCCGCCTGACTCAACCTCCCGTTTGAGTCACAGAGAGGTAGAGAGAGGGTCAGCTTTCGCACGCGACAGTGGAGGGCAGCCTGAGTCTCCCTCCCTCGCTGAAAGCTCAAACAGACATCTGGACCACGCTTGGCACAGAACCTGGAGCAGAGAGCAGCCTGGGACTCCTAGATGTCCGAACCACGCTCAGACTCTCAGACTACACGTTTCTGGGGACCTTGCAGTAGCCAAAGAGAGAGAAAAGATGGCTCATGCCTGCTCCATAGACCAAGCTTCTATAATAGCAGCAGCCATCACCACATCTGCTACCAGCAGAACTCCGGCTGGCCGAGATTCTGGCAGCTGCAGTAAACCGGGACACAGAAGTGGAGGACGCCGCAGGAAGGCTCAAGGATTCATGACACTGTGCCTACATGTTGCCTCTGGACTCTCTGGGCCCCTCACAACTCTGAGCATTCCAGGCCTTCTCCACTTCTCTCCCCTCCCCTCCCTTGCGCCGTGATTCTTCGACTCCCGGTCAGCATGAAGCAGTTTCAGAAGAATCTTCGTCCCCTTTCCTTATATATAGAGAAGTGGGGAATGTCATGGGGTGCAGAGCACCCCAGAAGTTCTCTGGGGCACACCAAGGAATCTTCTCCTTGAGAAACTAAACCAGAGGACAGATAACGCCTAGAGAGATAAGCTGAACCAAATCAGACTGAGCTAGTTTTGGAATCCTACCCTTCATTCTGGTCTCCCTTACCCTGGGCAGATAAATTTGGGTGTGGCTGTGGCCTTTGTGTTCTGAAGAGGGATCCATAGCCACCCCTCACCCAATTCCTCTAGTCACTACCAGTGGGGGATGGTCCTCCACTCCTCACCCAATTCCCCCAGCTACCACCAGTGGGGGATGGTCCTCTCTCACTAAAGGAACTTTTCATGGGCAGATGGTCCACCCCCATCAGTCCTCTATAAAAGTACCTTCCAGTCTCCTGTTCGGGGAGATTTGGTACCTCTGAGCCATGTGCTTTATGCCAAATCTCCCCATGAAAAGTCTAAGGATTTCTTTCATGGTTTCCCTCCCCCCACCCTTCCCTTCCCTTGGCCCTAAATAAACTATCACCTTATTCTAACTAAAAAAAAATAAATAAAGTTCATCACAGCTTGACCCCTTCCTTCCTTTTCAATTTTTCTTAATTTTTACTTGTTTCTCCACACCCTATGACATAGACATACTGGCCTTTCTCAGGAATCCCAGAGAATTTTCAATGTACACATACCTTGGCCTTCTTACTGATCCTCACACATTGATACCTCTTACTCCTTGCCTTTGTACTGCCTGTGCCCCATGCCTGGGATACATCAGATTTTACTCTCTTGCTCAAACACCTCGAATGGCTCCCTATCACTCCTAGCATTTCTAGAGTCATTTAACCCACTACACAATCTGATGACCTACCTTTACAGCTTTATTTCACTTGACCCCACCCTCTCCAATTCACACACTCAACATTAAACCAGTTTTTTCCTCATTGTTTACACAACTCACCAGAAAACATGATGAAAGGTGCATGAGAGTCATTAAAGCTTTCTTGGTACCTGAGTTATGGTGGAAAGAGGGGTGCTGTCTCCCCAAATAATAACATCCCTGACTATCCACTATGTGATGAATGGATAGGTCTGGGACACAGATAGGGTGGGGAGCCGATGAGGAACCAACTCCTCAGGCTGAGGGGCCAATAGGCTGAAGAACACTAGCCACAGGAAGTGGTCTCAGTCTGGAGGCTTCATTAATTAATACTTCTGTCCACTGTGGAGTACTTTCCATTATTTTGAGAAGCACTATATCAAAACCACTGGAAAGTAAGAAGGCAAAATAGTGTAGTGGACAGAGCTTGGACCCTTGAATCACAGCACCTGGATTCAAGTCTTGTCTCTGCTACTTCCTGTGTAACCCCAGGCAAGTGACTTAACCTTTCTAGCCCTCAATTTCCTCATTTGTAAAGTGAGAGGTTTGGACTTCAAGATCTCTAAGACTCCTTTTACCAAAGAAAAATATAAGTCTAAGATGCCAAATGGTAGTTCATAGCAAAATTATATCATTTGCTTCTGTATAAAAAGTGGGGGTTGGATTCAATGGTATTTAAGGTCCCTTCCAGGGACAACATTTTTTTTTTTTTTTTTTGTGAAATACTTCTCTCCTTGAAGACAGTTGTTTGGGGATTCTGTTGTGACTACCCCGTGGGTTATCATGCTCTAATCAGCCTTCATCTTAAGCCTTCTATCCCTGCCACTTGTTCTGCCCTCAGTGGTTTTAATCTTGGCCTTGAGCACAAGGTAAGTGAGTGCACTGGATCCTGGTGATCCTTTTCAGTAACCATCTCCATTTCAATCTCCATTCTGAAGATGGAGGGAATAAGAATAATGAGAGAATGACAGAGACAGAGAAAGAGGGAGGGGGAGAGAAAGACAGAAGACAGAGAGACAGAAAAACAGAGACAGAATGACAGAAAGAGAATGAGGGAGGGAGGGGGACAGACAAAGAAAAAGAGACAGAAACAGAGAGACAGAGAGACCCACAGAGAGAAAGACAGAGACAAAGAGACAGAAAGAGAGAGACAGAGACAGAGAAAAACAGAGAGACACAGGCACAGAGACACACAGAGACAGAATGACAGAGAAAGAGAGGTACACAGACACACACACAGAGGCAACCAGACTCACAGAGACACAGAGAAAGACAGAGACACAGAATGACAGAGACAGAAAGAGGGAGGAAGGGGGAAAGAAAAAAAGACAGAGAGAGAGAGATAGAGACAGGGAAAGACAGAGAGAGAGATAGAGACAGGGAAAGACAGAGAGAGAGAGATAGAGACAGGGAAAGACAGAAAGAGGCAGAGAGAGAAAGATAGCGACAGAGAGAAAGAGACAGGGAGACAGACAGAAAGACACAGAGAGAGACACATAACCACAGACAGAAATAGAATAAGAGACAGAGGAAGAATGATGCACAGATGAGAGAGAGAGAGAGAGAGAGAGAGAGAGAGAGAGAGAGAGAGAGAGAGAGAGAGATTGAGGTTCAAATGAAAGGGATTTAGCAAGGAGAATGGAATACATTTATCTCAAAGATGAAGGGGAGATAATAGCATCTCACTGAAAGTAGTCCCCCCCACCAATAATACTTGGGCTGACACAACTGATCCTGTCTCTTTGTAGATATGCTAAGTGGCATAAAGAGCTTCTTCAGGAACCAACTGTCACTGGCTAGCAATGCATTTGGCAAATTAAAACTCTATGAATGCTTTGGCAAAGTCCCTCTTATTCACCCAGAGTTGATTGCTATAGTTCATTTTCTAAAAGAAGCCTTGACAAAGGGGGACAATGTTAATGGAGAGGATGGTGCTGAATATCAGAAAAGGTGTAGTTATGCAGCGAGAAAAAAGAATTTCCCCAACTGGTGATGGGTTTTATAATCCAGCTTCACTGAGGGGAGGGCTTCTTTCAAAGCACGCATTCACCAACAGCTGAGTGTTGCCTTAATGTGTCTTCCAGAAAGAAGAGGGAGGTGTGGCTATGTGAGTACCAGAATTGCACACTGGGTCAAATGGGAGATAACTCCATAGGTAGATTCTGAAATCGGCTGCAATATGGAGTCAAAGGAAGAGACCAGACATTCCATGGGTCTATCTGGGATCCAACGATAGGATTTGATGTTTCTAGGACCATTTTTTCCAGGATATTGACCTAAGAGGTCCTTTTTCAGGCATTCCTGAGAATTTTCAATGCACACATGCTAATAGGCTCTTTCATCTACCCATTTTTATCTAAGATGATCCCTAGCAAGTGGGAATTTGAGTTAGGGCTTGGTTTTTTTTTTTTTTTTGGCAGAGCAATGAGGGTTAAATGACTTGCCCAGGGTCACACAGCTAGTAAGTGTCAAGTGTCTGAGGCTGGATTTGAACTCAGGTCCTCTTGAATCCAGGGCGGGTGCTCTATCCACTGTACCACCTAGCTGCCCCAGGGCTTGTATTTCTACATCATCTCATGTCATAGAAAATCTCTTTTATCTTCCCTAAGGTTTTGTTTGCTTTTTTAAGAAATCAAAGTAGCCTCTTTCTTCCTAATCAATTAAAAAATCTTTCTTTTCACATTGGGCAACAAACCTGTCCCCTTGATCTGAGTGCATTTGAGTATATCCTTGATATTAACGGGCATCTATCTCTAAATATGGACTTATATCTCTAGCACTGATATCCTTGTTAACAATAGTATAGGCAGAAGAGAGATAACAGATTGAACCAGTCCTATTGTCAAGTCCATTCCTTCCTTTGAAAGCACAAAGGTACTAGAGGATATATAAATAGGGAGATTTGGGTAGGTTTGGGGTGGGGGGAGTTGTATTTGGGCAAAGAGAAGACAGGAATCTGAAGGATCTGGTATGGTTGCCAGGCAAGGAGGAAGATGGCTTAGGTACAAATTTGAATTGAATTGTTTGTCCCTGGCTGTTCATACTTCAGTCTCTGATAAACATCTTTGTTTATGGGGAAGAAACTGCCTTTGGACAAGAATCTTTTCAGTTTGACTTTTTCTGAATTTACCTACAAAGCTTGAGGATAAACTAAACTAATATCTACTGGGTATTCAATAGGATTCTGAGGGGTGTTGTGGGGGGAGTCTATTAAAAAGGATATCTGTTAGCCCTCCACCTACTGCTATTGTTTATTAAGGAACTGTGTGGTCCTGTGGAAAGATAACTGACTTTAGGGTAAGAAGACCTGGGTTTGTGTGTTGGGCCTCTCATTAGCTCTCTGGGCAAGTCTGGGGAAGTCACTTAACTCTTGTCTGCCTCAGTTTTTCTGATCTGCAAAATGGGTTAATAATGCATATGCAATTAAAATATACTGAAGTCCCAAGAAACAGAGAAAGGCAAGATGGGGCCAGGGGCTACAGTGACCTGTGCATTGGCCGTTAAACATGTTTGGCTGGCGCTGGGCTTTGGCCTTTCTACTTCCAGGTGGGCCAGGAGGACCTTGAGGGCCAGGGGGTCCAGGAGGTCCAGGGAGGCCTGGGGGACCTTGGTCACCTTTGGCACCTAGAGAGAAACAGAGAAAGAGAGTGAGAGACATTATTGTCATGGACAGAGCTTTCATTCCGCACAGTAGAAGGATGTTGGGAAGGAATCTGAGATCTCTGACTGCTCCCACTTTAGAAGTGAGGAAACTGAGCCCCAGAAAATGCAAATGACTTTCCATGGGGCTACACAAAGTGTCTGAGGTGGGGTCAGAACCCAGGTCTTCCTGATTGCAAGTCCCATCCTCCATTCTGTCTTTTGAGGGAGACTCACCCAGCTGCTACCTTTAAAAACTCTGGGTCACATCCTTGTCATGATGAGACACCGAAGTAGGACTTAAATAAAGGATCAATCTATTTAATCCCAAATAAATATTGCCTTTAAAGATTAAACTAGTAGCTACTGGCCAGGCATTGGACCTCCAATAGCTTTTATTTTTGGTATGGGAGTGCATTCTAAAGGATGCCTGTTAGTCATCTAATTATTGAAATATATTTTTTAAGGTGCAATAGTGTACAGTGGAAAAGAGCACTGGCCTTGAGGGCAGAAGAACTAGATTTGTATCTTGACCTTTTTGCTGACTAACCGGGCAAGCCTGGGCAAGTCACTTGATACTTCCGTGCCTCAGTTTTCTCCTCTGTAAAATGCATATAATAATGGCATCGACCTCCCAGGGTTGTTGTGAAGATAATATTTGTAAAGTGCTTAGCACAGTGTCTAGCACATAGTAGGTGCTATATAAATGCTTCTTTCCTTTCTCCCTTTCCTCCTTACCTTCCTTTTTCTTCCTTCCTTCCTTCCTCTCATTTCTTCCATCCTTCCTTCCACCCTCCCTCCCTCTCCTTCTTTCCTTCCTGACCTTATTCTTTATTTCCTTCCTTCCTTTCTCCCTCCTTTCCTTCCTCCTTTCTTCCTTTCCTTTCTTCCTCCTTCCCTCCCATCATTCCTTTCTTTTTTAAAAAAATGTAATAAACATTTTTATTTATAGTTTGGGGTTCCAATTTTTATTCTTCCTTCCCTCACTCCCCTTCCCCCTCCTTGAGGTGGCAAGCAATCAGATATGGTTTATACATGTACCATCATTCCTTTCTTCCTTTCTTCCCTCATTCCTTCCTTCCCGCCCAAGGTGACATGGCTATCAAAAGGCAAAGTCAGAACTCATAGGGTCAGATATGGAGCTAAAAGAGACCATAGAAGCCAACTGGTCCAATACCCGCCCCCCCCCCCGCCTTTTTGTACATATAAGTAAACTGAAGCCCCCAGAGGTTAAGTGATCTTCCTAAGGTCACCCAAGTAGTAAGTTGTAGGACTGGGATTTGAATACAGGTCCTCTAACTTCAAACCCATTACTCTACCACTGGACCACACTGCCTCTCCAAAATTCCATATTTATGTATTGCTTCATCCTTTTTCCAAGGAATACTTTATCCTCCCAAACCTTACATTTTTTTGTATTTTAGATAGAAATCTTTCTAAAATATGTAACATACTTTCCTGCCTCCCCAAACAGGGAATATTGCACATAATGTACTTTCTGTGATGACTCAGGGCTGCCATTATTAGCATCAAGTATTGTGCCGTGCTATAATTCAAGTTACTTGAGACATTATAGGGCTCTACCCTCCTACACAAGATGGCCTAGGTGGCTATGCCTTTTTTTTATAGAGCTGTTTCTTTTTTCCCTATCAACTGTCATTTTTTTCCTCTCCCTCTTTCTGGGTCTAGTATCTAGTATCTCTTCTCATCTGTGCTTCTGAACTAAGCAGGAAATTCGGATTCCCAGTTTTCTCATCTGTAAAATATCTAAATGACTTTTTCTTTTGTTCTGTTGTTTCAGTTGTGTCCAACTCTCCATGACCCCATTTGGGGTTTTCTTGGCAGAGATATTGGAATGATTTGCCATTTCCTTCTCCAGGTCATTTTACAGATGAGGCAAACAGGGTGAAGTGACTTGCCCAGGGTCACACAGCTAATAAGTGTCTGAGGTTGGATTTGAACTCAGGAAGATGAGTCTTCCTGACTCCAGGTCCAGTGCTCTATGAACTATGGCACCCCCTAGCTCCCTTCAAATCCCACCCTCCCAGCCTTTCCTGATCTCCCTTCTGATATTTCCTCCAATTTATCCTGTCTCTATCTTGTTTGTACATAGTTGTTTACATATTAAATTCCCCCCTTAGCTTGTGAGCTCCTTGAGAGCAAGGACTGCATCTAACCTTTCTTTGTATGCCCAGCACTTAGCTTAGTAGGCCCTTAATAAATAAATGTTTGTTGACTTAACTTGTTGATTAAATCATTTGATCCCATATTTAGAGCAACTTTCCCTGCTCACACTACATTTGTGGTTATTGTGGTTTTGTAAAGGAAAAAAAAAATCAGACTGGGGTTCAGGAGACCTGGATTCAAATCCTGCCTCTATGCCTCACTAGTTGTGTGACCTTGGACAATTCACTGCATTTCTCCAGGTCTCAGTCTTTTCATCTGTAAAGTGGCAATAATTCACTTCTACAACTTCACAGGTTGGTTAGGAGGATATTTATGTGGGTCATAATTATAAAGCGCTAGCTATTGAAATATAGGAGATAGGGATTGGACCTGTGATTTTATTGATACAGGGAATTGAGGGATGAGGAATCTCCCTCTATCAATGCAGGCTGGAACCTTCTTCACCATTTATAGTTTAAAGTTTCCTAGACCACTGAGAGGTTAGGTGAATTGTCCAGGGTCATACGACCAGTATTTATCAGGCCGTATATTCTATACCAAGGCCAGCCTTCTATACCACAGTTTTCTCACCAAACTCTTATGCCAACAAAACATTCTGAAGTGAATGGGCAGTGAATAAGTCAAAGTTCTAGCACAGAGACTAAGCAAAAAAAAATTGTTGTTCATTCTTTGTTTCAAAGAAGACAATAACATCATGGGGTGATGTCTTGACTTGTTCATGAATTGGATTTAAGTGAGGCAGAGTTGCACAAAGTCATCAGCCTCACTCTCTCTTCCAGAGTCATCAAAGTCCAGTGGCAAGACAGAAGTTAGGATGACTGGCGATGGCCTGGCATGCAGTGAATGGTCTTGACATCCACTTGGCAAAAAATAAAACAAAATAAAAACTCGTGCCTTCTTTTCTCTAAAAAAACCCACTGTCTACTGTACCTACAGGTCATATGGCCAACAAGTGCTGGTCATTAATAGTTGCCTGGTGATTATTATAGTAAGCTTGCAGACCTTATCTTCTCTGTGCTGTGTGGAGGCCAGGTCTTTATCTACCTCTCATCCAAATAGAAATGATAATAATTGCAAGAGTCAAAGTGCTTGTATCCTTACCTGTAGGAAGCACATCATTGGATGGGTCTCCTTTGTCTCCTTTCTCTCCTCTTTCACCTTTCTCTCCTGGAGGACCATCATTTCCAGGCAATCCCAATTCACCAGGGTCTCCTTTTTCTCCTTTCTCCCCTTGATGTCCCATGGCCCCAGGGATTCCTAAGAATAAATTATATATTAGCCATATAGTGCAAAAATTCCTGCTCACCCTAAAGAAAACCCAAATTTTTGTTTGGGGAAGCCTGTTCCATCACATTATCATGATATATAGCATTTCCAAATATTAAAGATATAATCATATATCAAAGCTGGCAAAGTTTTTCCATGAAAGAATTTTATTTCTTCTAATTGGCTTCTAATTGGCTCAGTTTTCCCAGAATGTTTTGATTGAACCTACATGACAGAAGTGGACAAAAAAACAATCAGAATCCATTTTAACAGAGACCACACTGTCACATGTAGGTAATAAATGACATTGACTTTGCAACCAAGATGGATCTCCTTTTAGGAAACTTTTAATGGTTTTTACCAAAATGTAATTGCCTACCAAAAAAGAAGCTTAAGTATCTCCTGAGGAGGTCTTAGAAAATAGGATAGGTTAGAACAAAAAATAGGTTGGAAAAGTCAAATAGATGTGACATTTAGGCAATCTGGGAGGAAAGAGGAAAGGATAAGAAATGATCTCATAGTGGGTCAGGTTTTTGGCAAGAATTAGGAAAGAATTACAAGAATGAAAAGGAAGACTTAGGCAAAGGTAACAGTAATTACACTACAGTTTGCAAAATACTTATAGCTATAAACAAGGTAAGTAGCTAAATGGTGTAGTTGATAGCATGTAAGGCCTGCAGTCAGGAAGTTTGTTGTTCAGTGTTGTTGGGTTGTTTTTTTTCAGTTCTGCCCAGCTCTTCATTACTCCATTTAGGATTTTCTTGGGAAAGATGCAGAAGTGGTTTGCCATTTCCTTCTCCAGTTTATTTTACAGATGAAGAAACTGAGGCAAACATGGTTAAGTGACTTACTCAGGGTCACACCGCTAGTAAGTGTCTGAGGCTGGATTTGAACTCAGGAAAATGAATCTTCCTCACTTCAGGCCTGGTGCTCCATCCACTGTGCCACCTACCTGAACCCAAGGACAAGGAAGCACACAACATTTGGAGGAAATGTTGAAGCATCATCAATGGCAAGCACCAACCAGAGAACAGCTAGTAGTGAAAAAGAAATTCCACTTCCAGGCCTATCCCCCAAGGAGGTCATGGACAAAAAGAAAAGTTCCAGATAGTAAAAATATTTATATAACACTTTTTATGTTATAAAAGAACAGAACCCATTTATTGGAGATCGGTTAAACAAATTATGGTAGATGAATGTAATGGGCAACTAGGTGGAACAGCCAATAGAATACTGGGCCTAGAGTAAAAAAAAACATCAAACACTTGAGTTTAAATTTGGCCTCAGACAACTACCAGAATTGTAATCTTTTCCTCATCTGTAAAATGGGGATGATGATAGCACCGACCTCCCAGGATTGTTGTGAGGATCAAATGAGATAATAATTGTAAAGTGCTTAGCATAGTTCCTGTCACATAGTAGACACTATAAAATTCTCACCTGTTATTGTTAATGGAATATTACTGTTCTGTAAGAAATGACAAACATCATAAATACAAAGAAGCATTGGAAATTTTATATGAACTGATGCAAGGTGAAGTAGGCAGTCAGGAAAAAAATCTACATGACTACAACAATGTTCATAGAAAGAGCAACAACCCCTGAACATTTGAAATTTAATGTTGAAAAAATATTGACCAAGATTGGCTTTAAATAAAAGATATGAGTGATACCTCTGCCCATTTCTTTGCAGAAATGCTAGTTCATTGAACATTGCGCATAATGTTATAGTGTTTTGTGTGGTCATTGGTTTTGCTGATTTTTCTCTTCCTCTTTTTTTACAAAAAGTTATTTGTTATAAGGTGTGGCTCTCTGGGAGGGAGGAATAAAAAGGAAAGTGTAGGCCATGTAAAAATAAAATACATCCATAAAAATCTATTTTTAAAAAAGAAAAAATGTAGAAAGGAGCTTTCTTGAGCCCTATGAAAAGCGGTCCACAAAATCATGGAGACTAGCTTATTTTACATATTAATTTTTCTCATTCTTGGTTCTAAGATAATCAAAAGATATGTTCTGATATTTTCTTATTATTAAAACTCTAACATCTCTCATTAATTCATCATCTTTAAGTCTCCACCCCAGTTTGCTAAATACTATTTATTTAAATGAAAGAATCCTTATTCTCCTAAGTTTTTGCTCCTCTCTCTCTTCACATATATATGTCTGTATATAGGTACATATATTTATGCATATTTAGATATCTGTGTATATATTAGAACCCCTAATCTCTAAGGTTTAAATAATATGGTCAGGTTCCTGACTATACTATTTATTAATAAAGTAACCAGTAATAAAACAAAATCACATATGATTAACAATGAACATGTCAGCTGTGAGAAACCATCATTACAAGAAATGACTTCAAAATTCTGGAAACACAGTTCTACCACTTCTCTTAGGATACCAGTTAAAGTCGCTTTTTACAAGTTTTCTATAAGCTTCTTTGCCAAATAAGCGTTAACTTCAGTTATTTCAAGAAGTAAGTTTTTAATTCCCCCCCCCTGCCTTTCTTTGTGCTTTAGGAAGATTAATTTGACAGCTGAGTGGAAGATGAACTAGTGTGAGGAAGACTTGAAATAGGAGACCAATCAGCAGTCTTATTGCAATGGTTTAGGTCTAAGGTGATAAGGGCCCTCACCAGGGTGGTGGCAGTGCCAGAGAAGAAAAGGGGATATATAAAAGAGCTATTGTAAAGGTAAAATTGATAGGACTTGACAACAAATTGGATATATGGAGTGAAAGAGAGTGAGGAGTTGAGGAGTTGAGGAGTTGAATCACAAGTTGTGATTCTGGGCGACTAAGTGTAGGGTGGTGCCCTTGACAGTAATAGGGAAGTTTGAAAGGAGGAGGCTGTTTGGGGGAAAGATAATGAGTCCAGTTTTGGATATGATGAGTTTAAGATGTCTATTTGATACCTAGTTTGAGTTGTCTACCAGGCAAATAGAGATATGACTCTGGAAGTTAGGAGAATAGAGCATAGAGAGGATAATTAAAACCATGTGGGCTCATGAGATTACCAAGCGACATAGTAAAAAGAAGGAAGGGAAGAGGGCCCAGTACAGAGCCCCAAGAAGGAATTCAGTTGACATATATCTAGGAAAGGAGACTGAGGAGGAATGATTAGATAAGTAGGTAGGACCAAGAAAATATAAACAAGGCTAAGTAAGGTCCAGACATTCCAGAAGTGCTTAATTCAGGAAGTAAGGCTAGAAGAATGAGTAAATTAAGACCCTTACCATAAAAGAGCCATTAAGATGACAGTGATACCCAAGACACAACACCCCCAAAAGAGAATGAATTCAAAACATCTACAAAGCCTCAAAGAAAAATACAGGTTTGACAGAAGTTCAACTAGAATTCGTGAAAGAAATGAAGCAAAAACTTTTAAGAAAGTTTAAAAAATGATTTTGTAAGTGAAATGAGAATGTTAGAGGAAAGGACTGGGGAAAAATGAGAGTGATGGAAAAAAAGACTTGGAAAGAGAATTAACAGTTTAGCACAAGGGGTATGAAACCTTAACTAAACAACAAAATTGGAATGGACCATATAGGAGTTAATGATTCCACAAGACAAGAAGCAATATTAAAACAAATTCAAAAGACCAAAAAACAGAAGAAAATGTAAGATACCTAATATAAAAAATAATTCAGCTAGAAAACAAATGCAGGAGAGATAATTTAAGCATCATTAGCTTACTTGAAAGCCATGACCAGAAAAGAATCTGGACATCAAACTTTTAAATCATGGCTTCAATATTGACTGGTTGGGTAACCTTGGCAAGTTACTTAATTTTTCTGATCCTTAATTTCCTCATCTGTAAAATTAGGGGGCTTGACTTAATGATCTCTAAGGCTACTTCTAGTTCTAATTTTGATTAATTAGCCTATGAATACTTCCAATGCCAGGAAGACCATTATTTTGGGGAAATCTGGCAAATTGCATTCAAATAATTTATATTGCATTGAAATACAACTAATCCCTAAACCATAGTTATTTTGGTACTTCAAAGGATTGTAATTTCTTAGGTAGCATAAACATAACCCCTATATAACTTAGTAGGTGGTTGGTATAGTGGGAAAAATCCATCACCTTTCATCCAACATGTTATTACTCTATGAGATCTCAGGTAGGCTAGTCTTTGGACAAGCCTAGAGTCCATTCAACTTAAAACTCTTACAACTGGTAGGGGTTACTATTTATTGTCCCTGGTCATACAAAAATAATGTCTAGTATTTATATAGAGTTTCAAGGTTTACAAAGCTTGTCATCTTATTGATTCTGACAACAACCCTGTGAGGTATTATTATTTTCATTTTTACAGATACAGGATTTTTACAGATAAGGAAAATGAGGCTGAGAGAGGTTAAATGACTTGCCTAGGGCCACACAGCTAGTAAGTACCTGAGGTAGACTTTGAATTTAGGTCTTCCTGACTCTATGCTTAATTTCTATCCACTGTTCCACTTAGCTGCCCCATATACACTATAGTTGGACAATCAATAATAGACTCATGAGATGTTAGAGCTGGGAGGACCTTAGAGATCACCTAGTTCAACCTACCCAGTGGCTCACTTGTTTGGCAAAGAATTTTATGTCCATATGTGTAAGGAAGAAGGGTAGCTCTGTATGCTACAGCATTCTTTTGTCTTCATTTTAAATATAAATTTAGGCACATTATCTACTGGGGACAAAAAATAAGAACTGTTGCCATAGAATCCAAGCACACTGACCCAAGAATGTCACTGATACAATCTGAAGATTTTAAAAGACTTAGATATGACAGAGCTTGGGAAAATCATTTGGTGGTTACTTCATTATATTATTTTCAAGATATTTGCTGGTTTCACAAAGACATCAGTGCCTGATTTCTGATTACATTCTTTCATTCTTTCGTCTTTCCCTTTTTAAAACGTTCAAATATGTAACTGCAAAGCTTTCATGCTTGAATTCAGCATTAAATTCAATTAAAAGTTGAAAATTTTCTTAATCCAAAAAATATTTCAATAGCCAAGAAGCTAGGTTATCTAGGATTAAAGACTATTTTTATTTATGTTTTTCAGTATATATCATTACAGGTTGAAAGATTTGTATGAACTGATAAAGAATGAAGATGAAAAAAAAACCCTGAGAAGATTAACACAAAACAACAATAACTCTGAGTATACTGAAAAGCATCTCCTTTTTTTCTTTCCTTTTCTTTTTTGTTTTGTTTTGTTGGGGCAATGAGGGTTAAGTGACTTGCCCAGGGTAACACAACTAGTAAGTGTCCAGTGTCTGAGGCTGGATTTGAACTCAGGTCCTTCTGGATCCAGGGCTGGTGCTCTATCCACTGTGCCACCTGGCTGCCCTCAAAAGCATCTCCTTTTGATAGAGAGGTGGGAGATTGTGGGTGTGGAATGTTGAATACACTGTCAGACATGGGCACAGCCACAGCTAGTTTTACTGAATCATTTTTCTTTGTTACAAGTGGTCAAAGATGAATGGGTTGGAGGTATACTCCAAATGACTATCATATTAAAATAAAAACATCCATACAGCTTTTAAAAATGTGTGTGTGTCATGTCAGAGACTGTCTTTTTAAAGGATTTATAACAGGGAAAGGATTTTGCCCCCATATAATTATTTCTGTGGCCTCTTAACCTTTTTCTGAAATAATTTAAGGTGGAAGAAGGGAATAATTTTTTATTATTATATGATTATAATATATAGCATAATTACATATTCTATAATAATTAAATAAGAAGCATAATTTTATATTGATTTAAGACTTGTAAAGTTCTCTACATATACCATCTCATTTGATTCTCATAACCTTGTAAGGTAAGTTAATATTATCTTTATTTCATGGATGAGGAAATTTCTGTTTAGAGAGTGGTAACAGAAAACACAATCCCCAAAGCCTGGGTCTATTTCTATTTTTGTTCTGAATTCAATTATTAGATGATGGAATGCAGGAAAAATATTTCCTTAAGCAAGTCTTACCAAAACATTCCCTCTTATTTCTTGGGAAAATTTTATTTGTCACAGAGCTAGAAGAATGGAGTGTTAGAAGTACAACAAAGTGCAGTCTTCATTTCCCAGTAAAATTTCCTATTGTGGCTCAATCATTTTGCCTCCACGCTACTTAGAGAAAGTGAGGTCTGCAAGTTTGATACAATGGTCACTAATGAATGTCAGCATTGTTTGGCCTTATGACATGTAGCTACTGTACTGAACATGTTTTTCAGGGAAAAGAAAGCCACGAGTTTTGTTTGCCTGGTGCAAGTGCTAGAACTTTGGTTTTTCTTTCTTGTCTGCCCACTCCATGCAGTTCTATTAGCATGAGCGTTTGGGGAAAAAGGCAGCGTGACCTTGTGGAGAGAGTGCAGATTTTAGAGGTAGGAAGACCTTGGTTCCAGTCCTGCTTCTGATGCCTACTGCTTGTGTGATCCTGACCGGTTCAACTAATATCTCAGTGCCTTGCACATGAGTTGTCCATGATCTGCATTCATGGAAGATGTTTCTACCTGGGTTGTTTTTTAAAAATTGAATTGGGAGAATCCTAGAATTCTCTGGGCTTAGGGACAATTCCCTTTTCTTATTCTAGAAATGGGGAAATTTTTTTTCCAAATATTATTTGAGGTGAAGCTCCCCTTTCCTTTAAGGTGATAGCTGCCAGGTTTTGTGTGATCCTGATTATAGATCTTTGGTACTTGTCCTCTTTATTTTTGGTTGCTTTCCCTTATTCACTGCCTGAATTATGAATTCTGCCTCCAAGTTGAGTTTTTTGCTCCCAGTGTCTCCTCCTTTTAGTCCATTCTTTCCTTTGTTCTTATCATGTGAAGACAAAATATAGATCAAGAAGCTTCTTGATTAAGACTGAACCTTGTTCAGTCATTTCTCAGGTGTATCTGACTCCTCATGACTCCATTTGGGGTTTTCTTGGTAAAGATACTGGAGTAGGTTTGTCATTTCCTTCTCCAGATCATTTTACAGGTGAGAAAACTGAGGCAAACAAGCTTAAGTTACTTGCCCAGGGTCACACAGCTAGCAAATATCTGAGGCCAGATTTGAAGTCAGGAAGATGATTCTTCCTGATTCCAGAACTGCCACTCTATCCATTGAGCCAACTAGCTGCCCCAAGACTGAACCTAGCATTGAAATATGGATGAATAAACAGTCAACCAAATGATTAAATGAGATAATGAAAACTTGAAAACAAAAATAAATATCAGTTACTATTCTTGTCCAAAACACCTCTGTAGGTCAACCTCAAATAAGCAGGCATTAGAGGAGGGAATGATGTTCTAAGATTCTAAAGGGAATAAAGTTATCTAGGGAATGTTAAATAATTAATTTCATAATGTCAAGCTAGGAGAAGTTGGCCATTGAGGCTAACTTCCTTATCTCACAAATAAGGAAACTGGCCATCAGAGGTTTGTTATTTAATTGTCCAAGCTGAAGCCAGGCTAAATAACCTCTGAAGTCTTTTTTTCACTTGGAGAATATGTGATTCCATAACCTTGGGCAAATGACTTACTTCACTTCTGGGCTTCAGTTTCTTTATTTGTGAAATCAGAGGGTTGAACTATATGCTCTCTAAGGGGCATTTAGCTCTAAATCTATAATCATATAAATAAAGAACCTACAAAGGCTTCCTGTTGTCTATTGCATCCATTAAGTATGTCTGGCTTTCAAGAATCTCTGTAATCTGTTCTTCCTCTACCTATCTACCTAATTAAAAATTTTCTGAAAGCATTCTTGAACTTTCACAACCTTCAGGACTTTTTACCCTTCCAGCTTTGCTTGGCCAGAGAGATAGAATTCTGACTTCAACAGTTTTATTTCCTCTAGGCAATCCATTTAATTATATTAGTACCAAGAGATGTGACTTTAACCTTCCCCCTACCCCAACTTTGGCATATCCCTTCCCCTTGTGTTAGCTATAAAAACAAACAAACAAAAAAAGTTTTGGGAAGCAACCAAGTTAAGAATGGGACATTGCTCCTAATATCTATGACTTCAACTTTCTACTTCATTTCCCCTTCTTGGTTACAATAAGGTTTGATGATTTACATTAGGTCAATTTAACCTCTTGCCCTTTATAAATTACTGTATTAAGATCATGTCTCAAATCATAGGACTGTTCAATCATTCTAGTTGCCTAATTTACACAGGCAAGATGACTGAGGACATATCAGGTGATGAGTTATCATGGAAATGTTACTAGATTTGGAGTCAGAGAACTTGGGTTCAAATTCCAGCTTAATCCCTTAACAGAGAGAGATGGTACAGTGGATACAGCAGTGGACCTGGAGTTATGAAGATCTGATTTCAAATTCAGCCTCAGACATTTACTAGCTGTGTGACCTTGTGAAAGTCATTTAACCTCTGTTTCCTCAACTGTAAAATGGGGATACTAATAACACCTACCTCCCAGGGTTGTGGGAATCAAATGAGATATTTGTAAAGAACCTGGCACACAATAGGTGCTATATAAATGCTATTACTATTACTTTGTGGTCTTGGCCTCAGTTTTCTCATCTATCAAATGAGGGGATTGAACTAGATAACCTCTAAGACTCCTATTTTTAAATCCATGATCATATGAAGTACAGGAACCAAGTTATAGAGAAGAGGAAATTAGAAACAATGAAGAAATATGAACACTGACGGTCCCCTCCATTTCCTAGAGAACTCTTTTTTTTTTTTGGGCGGGGGCAATTGGGGTTAAGTGACTTGGCCAGGGTCACACAGCTAGTAAGTGTTAAGTGTCTGAGGTTGGATTTGAACTCAGGTCCTCCTGACTGCAGGGCCGGTGCTCTATCCACTGCACCACCTAGCTGTCCATTCCAGAGAACTCTTAATGGAGGACTCTAGAAGGGCATCACCCCTAACTAGGTTCCCATTCCTGGAGACAACCCTGATATGGATTGAAACAGCTTTGGGATTAGAGGTGCCCATCACTTCAGAAGCTGATTCCAGAAATTAACACCTACAAAAAGAGGAGATCTATAATGATGAAGATGCACCTACTGTTCAGAATTAGATTGTGAAACTGAGCTGCCAGTCCTAAGGATATTCCAGGACCTACATATAGGTCATGGTGGTGATGTGGAGAAGATAGCTACTGAGGTTAATGGGGGGACAGAGCTGGTAAAGCAGTAGACACAAGGCAGTGGGCAAAGTTAGACTGTGCAGATGGTAAAAAGAGAGGAGGGGCAAGGTTCCGGGCCATGATGTCAGCAACACTTCAGACTCAAGCCATACTCTGGGAAAAGGGCTGCTCTGACTTGGAGAATCAGTTGGGAACTATGGGCTTTTGTTTTTGTAGTCTCTGGACTATGCAGTTGACCACACCCTCCAGGCAGAACTGTGTTTATTAAAGGGATACCTCCTGGTTCATAGGATCATGTATTTAGAGCTGGAAAGAACATTGCTTGGATAGTTTTGACAATTATTCCCTTATAGTATACTTTAAGATCTAGTATGGTTTAACTTCCTTCCTTTACATTTTTCATTATTTTCTTTGATATTCTTGACTTTTTGTTTTTCCAAATGAATTGTTACTATTCTTTATAATTCAGTAAAATAAATTTTTAGTAATTTAATTGAGATGGCATCGAATATATAAATTAGTTTAGGTAGAAATTGTCATTTTTGTTATATTGGCCCTGCCTACCCATGAACAATGAATATTTCTCCAAGTATTTAAATCTGATTTTATTTATATAATTTTTTAAAAATAATTTTGTTTATATAGTTCCCAGGTTGTGGTCCAATCCCCTCATCTGTAGATAAGGAAATTGAAGTCCAACAATGTGAAGTGATTTGTCCAAGGTTACACAGGTAGTAAGTGTCCAATTTGGACCCAGTTCTGTGGATTCCAAGTGAATGCTCTTTACATTGTACTATACTGATTCTAAATTATGATAAGCTTAAATCCTTTGAGATTGAGAAATGAACTTAACTTCCTAGAAAAATATGGTATGTCAGAGAGGAAGACCACATAAAGTTTGGTAATGTGACTTTTTCATCTTGTTTTGGTTAGTTTGATTCTCTGAAATTCTTTTTCTAGTAGGACAAAGACAAGGACAAGGACAAGGACAAAGACTCAGACTAACATTTCAAAAGCTTTTAAAAATCTCCCTCCCTGAAGCTAGTAATTAACATAACTTTGGTCATTTTAATTAAAGAATTATTTTTTAACTGAAATAGTTTTGATGTTGGGATGTATGATTATAATGTTTTTTCCACTAATTAGCTAGGTAATCCTGTCCGGGCCTCCATTTCCTCATGTGGAAAATGAGGGGATTTGGATTAGATCAGAGATGTCAAACATTCAGCTGTATGCCCCTGTACCACATAAAAAATGTAATTAATAAATGTATAACAAGTAAATATAAATATATAAGTAATAATAAAATAATATTAATTGTTTTAATAATAAAATATTTTAAATAAATTTAACAAATAATAATAGTAATAGAGTGATATTATCTATAATTAATTAAATTGATTTTAATAAAATTATTAATAAATATTAAATAGCATAATAAATAAATAATAAACAAAATACAATAAAACATAGATAACATTACATGTTAAAACTAAGTTAATATGTAGCCCATAGAGATCCTTATGTATAGTTTAGTGGTCCTTGTTTCTATTTGAATTTAATACCACTGGACCAGATGATCTCTACAATTCCTTCTAGCTCCAACATGCTGATTCTTTAAAGTTCTGTCATTTTTCTATCTAGCTCCAACATTTCCTTTTCTTTTTTTCCCTACAGTGCCTTTCTCTTTCCCAAGATGGAAAGTTTCCACAGACAAGAATTCCTAATGACATAGTTTCTTGAGTGCTCTCTATACCTTTCATATCACCAGGAAACCAAATGATTAATGTAAATCTAGAATTCTAGAAAGAGTATTCACCCCAGATATACAGGGACCCACGGATGCATCACATTATTTCATTTTTTGCTAGATTTACTAACAAATTTTTGGTCTAGTGTTCCCAAGGGCAAGGATATATCTTATACTTCTTTTGTTCTCCTCTCAGTTTAGCACAGGGCTAGGCATAGACACTGATCAAATATTGATTGATTGAATGCTGTGCAATGACTTCAGAAGAAAATCTGATTTAAATTTCTAGTGGTTTCTTGGGACAAGCCAAATAGTCTGTAGAGGCACTATCATCATTATTCTGGGATGATATTCTTGGATAATTATTATAATAAACATAAGTATCAGTTAATCCTGAATAATTTGTGGTTGTAATTTCTTGGACTGAACTGACCTCAGAACTCTGCCTTATTTCTGCAAGCCACGTTTTCACAGAGGGCTCCCGCTAAGCAAAGCATGGAAGAACAGCCTGCCAATTTGTAATGAGATCCAATAATTCTGCCACAGGGTGGTTTTTTTTTTTTTGCATGTAGTTGTTTTTCTCTCATGCTCAGAGCTCATTTTCTGAGCAAGACATATCTATTACCCACCTGTGATCTGTGATTTCCTTTTTACTTTAAAAAAAAGTGAAAGGATAGGTAGGAGGCGAATGTTTGCTTATCAAACTCAAATTAAGATAGTCATTAGTTTGTGTTCAAAGGCTTATAGTTAACAGTGCCATTGGACTCTTTTTTTTTTTTTGGTGGGGCAATGAGGGTTAAGTGACATGCCCAGGGGCACACAGCTAGTAAGTGTCAAGTGTCCCAGGCCAGAGTTGAACTCAGGTCTTCCTGAATCTAGGGCCAAAAAGTTGCTAAAGGTACTTTTCTTTTTTCTTTTTCTTTCTGGACTCTTAATTTGGGGGGAATTAAGACATATTTGTTTAAAATTTCTATTCTATGCAGGAGCTGATGAAATTTTCTAGAAAATCCTATAGTGTTCTGGAAGTTTATGGTCTCATGAACTGTGTGATGTTAGAAGCTGTGAGAAATAATTATAAATAATTGACATCTTGGGGGACCCAGTGATCTCCCCTTCTTTCTTAGTCCTTTCTCCCCCCAGCCCTACTCCAAAGACAATTTCTCTTTGAAAGTAAGATTCATCTGAGTCAAACCCAACCCAAGCTTACAAAGGTGTCTTGGGGGAAGACAGAGTTTGTCTAGATAGTTAAAGAACTTTTTAGATGAGTTCGAATCACAGCTAGGTAGAAACTATTGTGACCCTATCAGTTTGGATGGGGCCTAGATTATTTCTCTAATGCCTCTCTTAAGGAGATTTGAGTGACTACAGTCACAATCCCCTACTTCATTTTAATATAATAAACCTCCAAACCATGTCAACCAATTAGATTTCATTGCTGTGTGATACAGCTCCTACAGTTAGAAGGGTATATAAGCTGAAACCCCACTGTCATTAGAGGTCTTTGGTCTGAGAGATGGCTAAATGACCATCCCTTTATTAATAATCTGCTGACCTATTAATAAAATGATTAAGTTACTCAGAAACTATGTCTCTTGTATATTTTAATCATCACAAAGCCTAGTACTACAATCCGTGTGCTTGTCTGCGTGTGTGAGAAAGAGATAGACAGAGACAGGGAGAAAGAGAAAAGGAGGAGAGGGAAGAGAGAGATAAAGAGAGTGAGAAAGAGACAGAGAGAGGGAGGGAGAGGGGGAGAAAAAGAGAAGAAGGAGAGGAGAGTGGAGGAAAGACAGAGAGAGAGAGCTGTAATCCTGAAACTTGGGCAAATTCAGTTGTGAAAGAGGAGAACAGGTAGGCCCTGGACAAGGTAATTCAACCACAGGTACATTAGTACTTAGAAAGGGAGTGGCTCATTCCTTTCTCTTCCTCCCCTAACATCTACTGGCTACCTAATTCTTCAGTCTCATCCACTCCTGGACTTGCCTTTTATCCCCACTCCCCATGGAGATATAAGCCACAAAAGATTGTGTACATTGAGCTAACAGAGGGGAAAAATTACTCCCTCCATGCATTTACCTTACCCTGGTTATAACTCTATAGCCAGTGTGAGTGAGATTTTCCCAACCCCTTAGTTATAAGAGATTGAATTATGATAATGATCAGTATATCAACTAAAAATTGTGATTTACTATATCTAAATATTTTATTCTATTTTATTTGTAGATTAAGTGAATGATAGAGCTAATCTCAATGTTGGAGAGCCAATGTTGTATGATCATCAAGTCTTGCTAGAAATTATCCCTAGCTGTCATCTGTTGCTTCTAGATATCATATTATCCATCTCAACATTTGGTGTCCAGCAATTCTACTTGGTAGATTGTGATTCTGATAAACAATCCTAAGTAGCTTTCTAGCTAACATCTATTACATCACGGTTTGCAGATCATGATATTCCCCACTAATGGAAAAGCTAGTGGCTAGAAAGCAAATTTTTTGGCAGCTCAACCAATGATTGCAATTTGAGAAGAAGTTTGTCTAGAATTTGTAAACCCTGGGAGGGTATATAAAACCCTGGTGAGCTTCAAGCTTGGGGTATCTCAGGACCTACCCCTGCTTGAGACCGGCTTTATTGTGAGATCGGCCCTCTCTCAATAAACCTATTTCCTTTAGCTTGGAGACTTTGTTGTTTCTTTGTCAGACTTAGAAATGTTCACAACACAGGCAATGGTTAATTAACAATAACAATGACATATCTCATAAACCTTGTGTGTGTGTGTAATTTTTTTCTTTTAAAGAGAGAGCTTATCATAAGCAGGATAAAACAGATACATGCTACTGTATTATCTCTTCTGATCTCTGTTTTCACTCTCTAATGCATCTTTCAAGATCTGGTTCAAAACTCAGAGTTACTTGTCTCCTTTATCTTAAAAAATAAAATCAAACAAAAACTACCCCCATCAACCAAATAACCCATTAACTGACCTGGCTACATTCCAGATATGGTTTTCTTTTTGCTGTCAAACGTCTCAAATATATGGTCCACTTTGACTGCTCCCACTTTCTTAACCATCTATTCCTTTTGGAATTCCTTGCACTGTGACTTTTCCATGGCTTTTCTAAGATCATTTTGTAAAAGGTCACTAATGAAAGCGTTGTTGACAAAGTCAGTGGTCTTCTCTTAGTCTTCATCCTCTTTGACTATCTCTGTGATATTTGGCATTATTCACTCCTTCTCTGCCAATCTCTTTTACTGACTCTTCTTCAACTATAGCTCCTTCCCAAGACTCTGTCCTCAACCCCCTGCTGTTTCTCAACTGGTAACTTCCTCAGTGCATGCATCCCCTCCCATGGCTTTAATTATCACTTCTGATGAAGGTGACTCACAAATCCCTGTCTACGGCCCTGACCTGTACTCTAGACATGTACTTCCAGCTGTTTATAGGATGCTCCTATTTGGTTATACCAGTCCATATTCTCAAATTTGACATGTTCCAAACTGAACACCTCATTATCTTTCTGTATGAATCAGCTCCCTATTTTTCATCGTGATCTCACCATTTTCCTTAGTTTCTATTCTAGAAGTGTCATGGTCATCTTTGTTTCTTTCTTCTCCTTTATCCTCTATCTACATCCATGTAGTCACCAAGGTCAGTAATTTCTTCCTTTGAAATTTATCTTAGGTTTCATTTTCACTGCCATCTCATGCCTTTATCATTGCTGACTTGTCAAGCTGGCTTTTATTCTTATATTACCTCTCTCCAGCATATCTTGTATACCAACAACTTACTTTTTCCTTCCTTCCTTCCCTTCCTTCCTTCCTTCCCCCCCTCCCTTCCCCCCTCTGCCCCCCCTCCTTCTCCCCCCCTTTCCTTTGGTTACAGGATAAATGTGGTGGGAGAAGAGTTCCAAGCTTGTAAATCCACACAAGGAAACTCCCAGTGTTGAAGTGCCTTCCTTCAGTGACAAAGTTGGGCAACTATTCTGTGACTTCTAGTCTTCAAGAATTGCCAAGGTTAAGAGAAGTGACTTGCCCATCACTGCCAAGCCAAGACATGTCAGGGATAGAACTTAAATCCAAGTTTTTCTGGCTACAAGTTTAACCTTCTATTCACTGCTGCTGCTCACTGATCTTCCTTAACACATACTTTAGGGGGCATCTAGGTGGCACAGGGGATAAAGCACTGGCCCTGGATTCAGGAGGATCTGAGTTCAAATCCAGCCTCAGACACAAACAAAAAAACCACAACATACTTTAAGCATTTCTTAGGAACTTAGTTTTAGAGGTGAACGGGGACTTGAATAGTTTATTCTATTACAAATCCTTTACTTTACAGATAAAGAAACTGAGGCCCAGAAAGATGAAGCAGCTAACTGACCAAAGTCGAGTAATAAGTGGCAGAGCCAGGGATTTGAACCCAGGTTCTCTGATACCAAATCCAGAGCTCACCTCAAGAATCTAGTGTGAAAAACAACAAACTGGAAATGATCCCTATGTCCAGTCATTGGAAAATGATGAGTACATTATGGTATAATGATGTAGACACAGCATGGCATAGTGGATAGAGAGCTGGCCTTGGTCTTAGGAAGACCTGGGTCCAATTGCTGGCTCTGATCCAGATTGGCCATGTGACCTGGCATGTCAATCTAATCATGGCCTCCAGAGAAGCCTCTATATAAGATGAAGAGAAGGTGCTGGACTGCAGTTTTGGAGAGGCTATTCCTCACCAGAGACTCCCTATATTGATAAAATCACAGGTCTTATTAAGAAAAAGTTAATGGAATGGAATGATATGCTGCTATAAATATAAATCATACAAAGAAAAATAGAAAAATGAATATGAAGTAAGGCAAAGTGATAAGGCTAGAACCAGGATTATATACAAACTGACTATAATTACAACTATGATAGGCACTTACTAGCTGTATGACCCTGGGCAAGTCACTTAACTCTGTTTGCCTCAGTTTCATCTGTAAAATGAGCTAGAGAAGGAAATGGCAAACCATTCCAGAATCTTTACCAAGAAAACCCCAAATAGGGTCATGTAGAGTCAAACACAACTGAAATGGTTGAACAACAACATAACTATAGCAAATATTTATGTATATGATATATACCTATGTATAGACACTGACAATAACTAGAACTCAGTTTCTTTATCTGTAAAGGATTTGGGTTTTTTTTTGGGGGTGAGGCAATTGGGGTTAAGTGAGTTGCCAAGGGTCACACAGCTAGTAAATATCAACTGTCTAAGGCCGGATTTGAACTCAGGTCCTCCTGAATCCAGGGCCAGTGCTCTATTCACTGCACCACGTAGCTGCCCCCCCCCCCATATTTAGTGTTAATATTTAATATTATTCTCCTTCATGCTTTGTGTTCTGGTTGAAATGGACTTCTAACTTTTCCCCCACATAGTTGTCACCCTTGCTCAGGTGGTCCCCTGTGTCTGGAATATACTCTGTTCTTATCTTCACCTCGTCCATCCCCTCTCTTCAAAGCATAGCTCAGGGGCTCCACCTTCTACAGAAGACCTTTCCTGATCTTCCCATTTGTTAGAACTCTTCCCCTCCTGAAATAACTTTGAATACTTTCTATGTCTTTTTAATGTACTTGTCTGTGTACATATGACATCTCCCAGTAGAATATAAACTCTTTGGAAACAGGGACTGTTTCACTTTTGTCTTTGTATTTTTAGACCTGGGTGTATCCTCCACCTAACCGATGCTTAATAACTATGTGTTGAATTGAAATGAATAAACCTTGAGTCAAAACACAAGGCTCTAAGGTGTAGGGGGAAGGATAGTGGAGATAGAGAAGAGAGCAGAGAGGGTACCACTGAGACTGAAAAGGGAAAAATCTGGGTGGGTGGGGGCTCAGGGCCAATGTGATTCATAGTATTCTCCTTAGTCCTTTTTTGTCCTCTGTCAGCCATTACCCCAGGAAGCAAGATAGCTTATGGGGCTCAGAAACCAGCTGGAAAGATCATTTTGTCCAAGGTTTTTTTTTTTTTTTTTTTTTTTTTTTTTTGCGGGACAATGAGGGTTAAGTGACTTGCCCATGGTCACACAGCTAGTAAATGTCAAGTGTTTGAGGCCAGATTTGAACTCAGGTCCTCTTGAATGCAGGGCCGGTATTTTATCCACTGTACCACCTACCTGCCCTTTCCCCAAGTCTTAAATGATACTTTATCAAGGTTTGGCTAGGTGTTGGGGGAAGATGGGAAGGGCCTGCAGAACAGATAACAAACCCTTGCAGGATATCATTGAATCAAAAGTCCCCTAGTTTTTCAACCACCAGTTTTCATTTTTCTTGAAAAGCAACTGCAAAGACACAGGATAAGGAATTATTTATAAGTTTTGCCAAAATACCCATTTTTCCTTTTTTCCCATTTGCTCCTTTTTCTCCTTTTGGTCCTTTAATGCCAGGTAATCCATCTGATCCATTGTGTCCTGGTAACCCATTTACTCCTGGGGGTCCTAAACCAAAACACAAAATTAGTGATTATTTGCAGAATATTCAGCACCAGCTTTCAATTGGGCTGAAATTGATGCAGTCTCTTTATATGCATTATATAAATAGCAGGGTAAAACCCTTAGTATGAAAAGCTGCAGGGCTGATGGGTTGAATCCAGACTGTCAAAGATAATTTGAGGATAGGAGCTATTTCCTTCTCCATCCCTCTCCTTTCCTTCCCAGACAGTAGACAGGAAATAGGATACTTGGAACTATTGGGCTTATGGTCTGGGAAAGGGAGATGATGGCATGCAGAATTACTACAGCTCCTTTCCTTTCTCCTTCCCCACACTCCTGCTTTATTTAAACCTGATGGAGGAATGCCCAGCCACCCTCCCCAATGTTACTGGAAATTCATTGGTATCTTACCTGGTAGACCAGGTGGGCCTAAAACAGGAAAAAATATATATAATACATATATTAGAAGAAAAATTGGTGGCAAAAGTAAAATTGGCATAAAAATCAATAAACAATAGAACATCTCACTACCCCCATCCCCTTTTAATATATACTACTACTACTAATTAATAATAATACTCATAATATTACTACTAAACATTTGACTGGTTACAATGAACAAATTGAGACCATAACTTTTTGATTTTGTTTAGAGCTCATTAAATAACTGTGTTGAAAGAACCCAATGAGCAATTCAACCATCACCCTTTTGCCAAAAGAAATCATCAGTCTTTGCTTAAGTTTCATCTTACAAAGAATGTTTCTTATTCTATTCTTATGACTGATTAATGAAGTTGCCATCACACAAGTGTTTATCTTACATAAGCAAAGACCTAAGTAAGCCAATAATTATTCTCCTTAAATTATTTAGTACCCTATCAAAAGAGATTTTCTTTATGAAGATGGTTAAGATAATGGCAGAATAACCCAGTTTTCTAGAGTGTCTGTTTTTTAAAAATTCTTTTCAATTTCATGAGAAAAGTGAGGGTCAGTATCAGATAACAAATAACTTCCTTGGTGCATAATTGCCAAGGGATTTCAGGGGTTCAGATGAGTCATTTGCAAATATTCCAACAAACAAATTCTTGCTGTCACAAATAGCTACGTCTTACTTTAAATCATTCTTCTTGGGTGCTCAGGCAAGTTAAGGAGATTGAAACACGAGAAACAGAAATAAATACTCTTGTTTTTCAAAGACTATGAGTAATAAAAATAACCCCAAGTACTGGAAAGTTCTTTCCATAAATTCATCCATAGTTCCATTCACTTATTTTATTCATATAATGAGCCTCAGACACTTATTAGCTGTTTGACCTTAAGCAAATCATTTAACCTTGGTCAGCCCTCAGCTTCCTCATTTGTAAGATAGAAATAATAATGGCACCTACCTCATAGGGTTGTTGTGCGGCTCAAATTTGATAACCTATGCACAATGCTTTGCAAACATAAAACAATATAAATGCTAACTATTATTCAGGAGTGAAATCAATCTTGATTTGGGGAATTAGTGATAGGAAAGAATATAGCTTCATAGAGAGGTGAGAGGAGAACATCATAAAAGGGGAATGAGCATGAGATGCTGGGGCGGGGTAGGGAATAGTAAGGAGATTGGCCTGACTGGATTAGTGAAATCATGATGGGGAGTAGGAAAAGATAAGGTTGGAGAAAAATTGGATAGAATCGAGACTTTATTTGGTGGGTGACAGGGAAATTGTGAATTTTTTTTTAGATTAGATCTCCCTATCTCTCCCAAGCTGGCAGGATAGCAGTCACCCACAGGCCAGATCCCACTGCTGATCGATCAGTTTGGAAGGTCTGACCTGCTCGGTTTTCTGACCTGGATTGGTTCCCCCTTCCTTAAGCAGCCTGGTTCCCTCCCCTCTCCCCCCCATCATATTGATGCCGAACCTCATGCAGGCATCTGATTGGCTTCAGTGCTTCTCTGCAGCTCATAACTCTTGACCTCAAGCGATCTGCCAACCTCAGTCTTCCCCAGTAGCAAGGACTGATAGGCATGGGCCTGTACCCACGCATACTATGTATTCTAGAGCAGGGGAGCTCAGAAAAGATGAGAGTTCACAAACATCATTCCCCAAAGCTCTGTACTGCAGAAGTCAGTATGCCTGATTCTCCTGCCTGTGAAAGAATTCCTTCGGAGATGCCTCCCTGTGTTCCCACAGCTAGTAAGAGGCAGGACAGAAAAAGCTCTCTTTGTGCCCATGAATAGAGCCATTTGCTGCAATGGGAGAAGTCTCCACTTTCACACAGGTATCATATCCACTTAATCACTCGCCACCACAGGCCAATTCAAACCTCATATGGAGTCTGAGGCTAAACCTATCTAATACTAACACAAATGGTTAATTTGGTCATTCCAGGCAAATAGCCAATCATTGGTGGGGGGAGGGGGAGAATCCAAGAAATCGATTGTTTTAATGAATTGACTGATGAATGCAGTTAAACAAATCAAGATGTTCTAACCTCATAGAGAAACATCTCCACCTAGGCATCCCACTCACCCTTGAAATGCTATGATGTTTTTTGTCTATACCTACCATTGCATAGTGGCTACAGGGTAGGTCTTAAAGTCAGGAAGTCCTAGGTTCAAATCCTGCCTCTGACATTTTCTTCCTATATGACCTTTGGCAAATCACTGAACCTTTTTGAGTTTTAGTTTCCTTACCTGTAAAATGGGGATAATAATTATATATATACATATAAATTATATATATGCATATATGTATTACATATGTGTATATACACATAACCTATCTATCTATCTATCTATCTATCTATCTATCTATCTATCTATCTATCTATCTATATCTATCTATCTACCCCTGCTTCTTGGGGTTAGTGTGAGGCTCAAATGAGATGATGTCTGTTAAGGATCTTGCAAACTTTTTAAAAAGTGCTAAATAAAAGTAAATACCACTTATTATCTCCATCATTAAGATGTTCTTGCTTTACTCCCCCAGCTAGAGGCCTGGTATAAGCTCTATGCAGTGGTATAGTTGAAAGAGAGGCAACCCTTTTTCCAAATCTGAGTCCAAATCCTGCCAATGGCATATACTGGTTGTGTGACCTTTCACAAGTCACAACCTCTAGACAGTTTTCTTGAGGCTATGAATTATAGAGAAAGTATTGCCCAGCATTTATCAAGGGAGTTTTGATACCAATTAAATCACAGCTCCCCTCCCTAATCCTGATGCCCATTATCTCATTTGATTCTCTTGGAAGCCCTGTGAAGGACAATCCTTCTCAAATAATTTTATTGAATTTCAACTTTCATTTTTCCCTGTTGCCATCACATGGATGAGAGTTATACATGAGCAGGGAAGAGAAAAAAAAATCTGAGTATACAGGGTCTCTTCCTTGGCTAAGGCATCTGAAAATTAAATCCATTTTGTGCCATATCCACATAAAAAGGTAGATGAACACATGAGCCTGTCTTAAGAAGTCCATCTTCCACCATCTTCTAAGTCAGCCCATATGTTATGTTCCTGGGGGCATAGAAAAATCTGTGTTGGAGGGTAACCAGAAATAGTCAGGAAAATTAATATCTGGCATTAGGTCTTGGGTACACAAGGTTTTGAAAAGTTCACCCTAAGAATAAACCAAAGATGAGCTGGTTAGCTAATAGTTCCAACTATGAACTCAAATAGTCATTATAAATGATAGGATTTATACAGATTTATATCTATCTATTAATGTAGAGATTATGTCTACTAAATTATAGATGAGTTATAGTCCCCACCAATCTAGTAGATAGATAAACCCCAGGGAGCTTTCTAAGGCACATAGAGGTTATAACTTGCACTGAGCCACAAATCTAGTATCAAATGCAGGATCTGAAGCCAGGTTTTCCTGACCAAAGAGTGCAGCTCTTTCTCCACAATGTCACCGCTAACTCTATAATTTCAACTATTTACAACACTTCACAAAATCATAGAATATTCAGAGTCAAAGGGACCTTCTATGGAATTTCTCATAAAGGGTCATCCAGTCTTTACCTAAAAACCTCTGAGATGGGCCCCAGTACCATGTCATAACTCTGGGACCTTGGACCAGTCATTTTACTGCTGTGCGCTTTAGTTTCTTCACCAATAAAATGAGTAGATTGGACTAGATGGGCTCTGAGGCCTCTTCTAGCTCTAAATGGTTGATGCTGTGATCCTATGAAGGCTTCTCTATAACCCTAATTCCTGATTATTGGGAAGTTTTTTCAAGTTGTTGGTTTTTTGTTTTGTACATCTTCTACCTAGTGTTCCTCATTCTGCCCACTGGCTATTAGCAGAAGAGCTTAATTGTCTGCTTCACAGCCATCCAAAAGGCCTAAAGACAACTACCATGACTCCTCTCTTCTCTTCCTCAGGCCAAACATGCCCATTTCTTTCACCTGATCCTCAGACGGCACAATTTCAAGCCTTCTCTCTATCTGTCTCACCCTAAGTCTGGAAGCTCTCCCGTTTGCCGATATTCTTACTAAAATGTGTCATGAAGAACTCACTCTATTAGTCCAAAGGTTGTCTAACTGGGGCAGAGCACAGAAGAACTCTCCCCCCTTGCATTTCTAGACACGATGCATCCATGTAACTTGAGCCTGTGCCACAGACAACTAGACACATGTACTTGCCTGTGAGCTGGATGCTATGCTAACTTCAGTATCTTTTCTTATCTCCATAGCAACCACTGACAGAGACTAAAGGGAAGGGAAAGGAACAAGACCTGCATTTATAGCTAATGGGATTCATGTTAAACTCCAAGGAACTTCCCTGGTAAAGGTAATTCCTGATTCAAAATTTGGACTTGCTCTCCCTCTCTAACCCTTGCCCCCAGATTTAGCTACCTCCTTGTTCCAGCTTCTTCAGCCACAGCAACCTAAAAAATGAGTGTTGAATTTGGATTCAGAGAATCTGAGTTCAAATCTTTGCTCCATCTCTGACTCCCTGTGTGACCTGAGGCAAATCCTTAACCTCTTGGGCAAGATTTACCCTATCTGGACCTCAGTTTCTTAATCTGTAACATGAGTAAGTTGGGCTCAATAGCCTCATGTCTGTTCTAGCCCTAATAATAAACTTTTCCAGGTAATTGACTCAGCCCCTCCCCTCATGTTTATCGGTCCCAAGTCCTTACCTGACAGAGCTGAACCTACTCAGGGCCATGACCCAGAACTCCTATTTGTGGAATCCATCTCCACAGCATTCCAGGCTGTCAAAGACTCCCACCCTAAAACCCTAAAGCCTGGGTCAGTTTTAAGATATCTGGCGCCCACTCATCTCTCAAATTTGTACTTTGCACAGCTAAGTTTTAATTATAGAGCTTTCCAAGTAAAATCAGGCCCATTTTCAAGGCAGAGGGGAAAGCAGAAAGAGTTGCTTTTTAACAGCATTTTGAGGTGCCAAGTATTAACAACCTCAACCAATTTCCAGCAAAGATATGATTCCTCTTCCCCACCCCCTTGCACAATCACAATTTATCTCTAAGTGTTCTCAATAGCCTCATCACACAGCATTCAATGCTTAGCGCAGAAGCCATTTTATCATCATAAAATAAATTGGGAAAAGGGCGAAAGTAACTGCTTTTCTCTTTCAGCAGTGATTTTGTGCTTGTAATTTCACTTATCCACTCATTTCTTTAGTATCCATCATGGTCACATGCCAAGGCAGGGATGGAAGATATTCAAGCCACAGAATCTTAGGTTAAAAAAAAACCCAACAAAACAGCTATTTCCCCCCACAAAGATGTTTATTGTGCTGCCTGAAATTGCATTAGTTTAGATCAATTAATATTTTTTGAGCAGCCTCCATAATTGATCAATCAATAATCACTAAACATTTATTAAATGCCTACTCTGTGCCAACAATTAGTAGGATAGAATAAATTGAATGGAGAATATATTAGCTTCTGAGCCTGCTCATTGAAGCAACTACTTTGCCAAAGTAGAATGTAAGCTTCCTGAACTTCAGGACTGTCTCTTTTGTATTCTTTTTTTTTTTTTTTGCAGGGCATTAAGGGTTAAGTGACTTGCCCAGGGTCACACAGCTAGTGAGTGTCAAGTGCCTGAAGCCGGATTTGAACTCAGGTCCTTCTGAATCCAGGGCCAGGGCTTTATCCACTACGCCACCTAGCTGCCCCCTCTTTTGTATTCTTTTTTTTTTTTGTTTTGTTTTGCAGGGCAATGGGGGTTAAGTGACTTGCCCAGGGTCACACAGCTAGTAAGTATCAAGTGTCTGAGGTCGGATTTGAACTCAGGTACTCCTGAATCCAGGGCCGGTGCTTTATCCACTGCGCCACCTAGCTGCCCCCACCTCTTTTGTATTCTTAAAGCTAATTATATCACTTGACCAAGTGTTGGATTGGGAGTCAGAGGAACTGGGCAAAAGTCTTGGTTCTACTGCTTACTAGCTGTGTGATATGATTAAATCAAATCACCTCTCTGAACTGCAGTTTCCTCAAATATAAAATGAAAAGGGTTAGTCTGGTTGATTTTTAAGGTCAATCTTTTAAAACTCTAAATATGTGATTCTAGGCCCTTAATAAAAGCTTGTTGGTGCAGCTAGATGGCACAGTAGATAAAGCACTGGCCCTGGATCAGGAAGACCTGAGTTCAAATCTGGCCTCAGACACTTACTAGAAATGTGACCCTGAGCATATCACTTAACTTTGCCTCAAAAAATAAAAAAAAGAAAGCTTTTTGATGAATTGAATAATTTTTTACTTGTTTATCAACCTGCCAAGCCCTGATTATTTTTAGGGTAATGTAGATTCATTCATTCATTCATTCATTCATTCATTCATTCATTCATTTATTTATTTATTTTAGTGAGGCAATTGGGGTTAGGTGACTTGCCCAGGGTCACGCACTAAGTGTCTGAGGCCGGATTTGAACTCAGGTATTCCTGACTCCAGGGCCGGTGCTCTATCCACTGCACCATCTAGCTGCCCCGTGATGCAGATTTATTATGTAAGTAATATAGTAACTGTACTTAAGCTCACCAAGTGCTGCTTAATGGTGTTTCTGCCATGATGAATAAAGATGATCTTAACTCCAGTGTAAGCCCCTAAAGACAAGGACCATGTCTTCTTCTTTTGTACCCCTAAGGTAAGTCAGTCCAAGGCTTTGCCCTTGCAATCCCTATTTACTGCCCCACCCCCAATTTATAGGACTATAGGATAGTAGATAATAGAGCTGGAAAGGGCCTCAGAGGTCACCAGAGGCCAATCCCTTTATTTGTAAAATAAAGGAATGAGGAAACTCAAGGCCAGGGTCACACAGCCACTGAGTATCTCAGACAAAATTCAAACTCAGGTCTTCCTGACTCTAGGTCCAGTGATCTACCTGCTATACCACTGTAGCTATATTAGGTCAAGACAGCAACCTGCTGAGCAGAAAGAAGTAGCTATCACCAGTTAATGAAAAACTTCCTTCCCCTCCCCAAAACCCCATAATACCCTAAGGCACACATATACATGGACATCATATCAGTCACTAAACATTAATATTTTTATAGTGTTCTAGGTATTTAAAATATTTTACAGGTAGAGAGCTCCTTTGGAAGTCCGATGAAGCCCCTAGACCTCTTTTCAGAATAAAATATATTTCAAAATTTGTAATTGAAGGAAATGGTCAATTTCAGTTAGAGTTAGTGAAAACAAAGATGTATTTTTTCCCATTCAAGTTCACAGACTTCCTAAAATCCATCCATGGATCCCTGGAAGGAGGAGGTTGGTTTATAGCCAGCAGGTTAAAAATTCCTGGTCTAGACTCCAAAAGGGATTATAAAAATATTAACATGCCCTTAAGAAATTCACAGTCTAGTTGGGGATGGTAGGGGGGCACAGTAAGAAAAAAAATAAGATAATGTACAAAATAACTATGGTGCAAAGTAGTATGTGATTAATGCTATGAGAGAAGTTTAAAGTGTCCTGGGAGCTCAGAGGAAGAAGAAGCTACCCCTTGATGGAGAGACCACAGTGAGGCCCACATAGAGAAGAAGGTAGGATGTGAGCTAGACCTTGAAAGGTGGGTAAAATCTGACTCATGTAGGGAGTTGGGGAGAGGCAGGGAGAGGGCAAGGGGAAGAAGTAGCCGTTCCATATAGTGGGAACTGGATAAGCAAAGGCCCTAGTGGCAGAAAAGCAGAAACTGAGTTTGGAAGCAACAAAGAGTTTGAGTTTGGATGGAGTATTTGTTGTTAGTCATTTTTTTCAGTGATGCCTGATCCTTTGTGACCCTTCTTTTGAGTTTTCTTGGCAAAGATACTGGAGTGGTTTGCCATTTCCTTCTCCCACTCATTTTATAGATAAGAAAATGAGGTAAACAGTGTCAAGTGACTTGCCCAGGGTCACACAGCTAGTAAGTATCTGAGGCTAAATTTGAACTCAGGTCTCCCTGACTCCAATTCTAGCATTCTCTTCACTATAGACATTCATCTTTATAGAGGTAATATTGAAGCTAAGGGAGTAGATGAGGTCATAAAGGGAGAACCCTAATTAAAGGGCAGAAGGGTCTAGAAAAAGAACAGAGGAGAGATCAAAGGAAGAAGAAAAAGGCCAGGAGAATGTGGTGTCATCAGCTATAACCCCTATGACTATTATATCCCCTTCCATGCTCCCTTCTCCCAAGGTTGTGTTGCCCTTTTGTGACTTCTTTACCTATTCAACACTTTTCTTCATGTTTGAACCTGATTTGTGCAAAAATGACGGGGAACTAGGCTGGAATTTCAGTTGTTTCAATTATCTAAGGGAGGCCTTGGTCCTAGCACAGGCCTGGCCAACACAGCAGGCTATTAATAACTGAGGGTTTTTTTATTGACCTGTTGGTTAGACCCAACCTAAGTAGAATTAACCTTGACTTTTACTGTTGATTTGTACATTGTGTATACAGAAATGATGTTTACCTTAATAAGCTTAAAAGGCATTCTTCCTCCTGAATTGGTAAACATTGCTTTTGACATCTCATTTATGCTGTTGGGTTTGTTAGTAAAGTTCTTTTGCTTAGTACCAAGGCAAAATCCTTGACCCTGTTCAAATTATTTCAAGTTTCTAATTTGTCAGAATTAGTGATCTCTTCCTGTAATGAAATCCCCTTGAAGTACACATTTCTGTATCAATACTGCAAATGTTGTAACATTTTATAGTGATTACCCACATTAGGATTTTTTCCCCACTTACATAATATCTCTGAGAGTAAACCGAAATGTCATTCGCAGAATAATTCTTTTCTCCCAGTAATAATTCTGCCACTGGGAATTCTGCATGTAAGACAGAACAGTTCACTGAATCTGTGAGCATACCTGTTAAGCAGATTCCTTTGGTGGTGTTACATAAATCCAGCATCACCCGAACCTAAAAGTATAAAAAGAGTGAAATTAACTGCAAATACAAAATGGTGAGCTCTGGACTGGAAAAAAGATTATTGGTTCTCTTTTTATTCTAAAATGACTAACAAGCAGAAAGGTATTAGAGAAAAATATTTGGCAATGTCAGTGGAATTTGCAAAGCTAAACACTGGACAAAATGTGTGAACTTTTAAAAATCCTTAAAATAGTAGGTGGGAAAGGTTTGTTATGGAACTGAAGAAGCAATAAACTTTGGTTTTTAAATTTCTATTGCACTGTCTTGGAATGAAGAAAGTTGCCTGAGGTTTTATTAAATCTGGACTTGTCACTGACATGGAAGCACGGTTTATTACAGTTGGAAGAGACCTTAGAGTTTATGTGGTTTAGCCCCTCTGCTTTATAAGTGAGGAAACTAACTCTAGAGATGGAAAATGATTTAGTGCATTACATAATAATCTGGTGCCTGAATCATTCATTCCGTGGTCATAAAGTCCAACCGCAGTCTCCAAAGACACCATACTTCTATTAACAGAGTGGCTTGTAAGAGTTAAGACAAATTTCAGTTGTGAGTATTGGATTAGAAAGGGTTAACACAAGTTGATCCTACTTACTCAGTGTAACTATGGATGAAAGATTATATTGAGCTAAGAAAGACTAGGATTTTATACCTGTGGGGTTCATCAATAGGCCCGTGTGCCCATGCACATGAAGAAATGTATTCTATGTGTGATAGGCCTAGACAAGAAATGTATATAATTTAGTCCAGTTCAATTGCATCTAGCAAGCAGGAGTAAGACTATTATTCTACCTCCAATTGTGAGGCTCATAGACCAATGGTACAGTGGAAAGAGAGATGAAATCGGAGTCAGAGAACCTGGATTGAAACACTGGATTTGCCACCTGTATGACCTTGGCCAAGTCACTTAACCTATATGGGGTTCAGTTTTCTTATCTATAGAATGAGTAGGTTCAACTAGATTATGCTCAGGGTCTTTTCTAGCTCTAAATATATAATCCCATGTATTTTGGCTCATGTTATTTAAACTACTTGAAACAAACTCCCTTCCTCTCTATTAATCTATGGCTATTGTGTCTTTTGTGTGAGATCGCACACCTATGCCAGGAAACCTTTGCTGACTAACCCAATTCCACCTTCATTAAAATCATCTTCCCCCCTCCCTCTGTCTTTCCTTTTCTCTCTCTTTTTGTCTCTGTCCCTGTCTCTGTCTATCTCTGTCTCTCCCTCTTGAATTCTCTTGATTACTTGTGTAATCCAGAATCCTCAAGATGGCAGGACAAAATGAGCACACAAATGTAAAGGAGAAGCTAAGAAAAAACTAAACCCAGCTAGCTGTAGCTTAGATTTAAACTCCTCTAAAATGCTACCTATGGGTGCCAAGTGGAACAGTGGATAGAATGTCAGGCCTGCAGTCAGGAGGACCTGAGTTCATATTTAGCCTCAGACATTTACTAGCTGTGTGACCCTGGGCAAGTCACTTAACCCTGTTTGCCTCAGTTTTTTCAACTATAAAATGAGCTGGAGAAGGAAATGCAAACCACTCCAGTATCTCTGCCAAGAAAACCCTAAATGGGGTCCTGGAAAGTTGGACATGACTGAAATTATTCAACAACAACAACAAAATACTACCTGCCTGAAACCCTGAGACAAGGGTCAAAAAGGTTTCAGATATCACTTTAAAAGATTCTTCATATCTTAATTATAGCTATTGAAGATAATATGATAGGTAAATGGAAACTACATGCAGGCTAATCCCAGGGCTAAACCAGTGAAATGTACAGGGGGCCCAAAAGTCATGAAGGGGTTTCAATATTTAATAAATCCTCAATTTTTTGTTTTTAATGTACAATACTGTAGCATTATGTACAGTATGTATATATATGTATACATGCATACATACATATATATGAATTTATATTACTAGTGAAAAACATCTCATAAATAGCAAAAAATAAAAAATAATTTTCAAAAAGTTATTAAAACATCATGACTTTTGGCTAACCCTGTACTGTAGGAGAGTGGGGATGGATCATGAATACAAGTTAGGTTAACTAACTTTTGTGTAGCATCACAATTCATCTCTGCCAAGAAACCTTTTCTCATTAACCCAATTCCACCTTCATTAAGACCATCTCTTTATTTCCTCCCTTAGTTCTCTCACTTACTTATGTAACCCAGAATTCTCAAGGAGGCCAGACATGCTACTTCGTTAATATGGGACCTATTAATAGATTGAATTATCTAATTTGTTTTACTCATGAGTTATTTCGTAAGAACTGCAGAAATGTTTAACATCTCTGATTTGTTTCAAGTTTTTCTATGAAAAAGTGCTACTTTTTTTGGAAAACATAACTCTGTTTTTGGACTAGGATTAAAAGAAATTCAGAGAAATTTCAGATTTGTATTTTTATTGAGTCAGCAAGTATATAGTAAGCTCCTCACAGCTTCTGTCAACATAATTATTTTTGAGAAGTACTTTCTAATGATGGCTAGCATTGCCTATGACAATGTTACTTATATTTCTACTTAGACTTCGTTTTGGAAAGATGTACTAAGTACTTCTCCTGAATTTCAGAAGCATTGTGTTTTCTACCTGTGTGAAGTTTAGCAGAAAGATTTAACTTTTCACTGTCACTTAAAATCATTGCCACCATTTTCTATTTTTAATTTTACCTCTTTCAAAGTAAGCTGACATGGCTTCCATAATCTGGTTATTGTATAAAAGATTCCTGGGTGGCAAAGGGCTGATTTTTTTTTTGACATGATTTTCATTTCCAGACATATTCTACCATCTCCTTTCCCTTTAGAGGACCTCCTTAATAACAAAGAATAAAGAAGGAGGGAATAGTTGAACAAGCTAATCAACATGTGAACAAAGTTTGATATTATTTACTATATTCTCCACATATTTTCCTCTCCCTCTGAAAAGAAGGAGGAAGGTACATTTTCACATTTCTTCTTAGAATTCACCATATTCAATTTTGACAGCTCTGTTGATGCACGTAGTTTCCCCCCTGTTTTTGTTATTATAGTCCTTGTTTATATTATTTTCCTGGCTCTGCTTACTTTGGCATCTGATTGCTTAAGTCTTTCTGTGCTTCCCTGTGTTTGCTATTTCTTACAATGAAGTAATATTCCATTACATTTAGGCATCACTATTTAACCAGTTTCTGATCAGGAAGCATTTGTTTTGTTTCTAGTTTTTCTATTAAAAAGTGTGCTGCTGGGGCAGCTAGATGGCGAAGTGGATAGAGCACCGGCCCTGGAGTCAGGAGTACCTGAGTTCAAATCCGGCCTCAGACACTTAATACTTAACTAGCTGTGTGACCCTGAGCAAGTCACTTAACCCCAATTGCCTCACTAAAAAAAAAAAGTGTGCTGCTATGAATATCTTGGTGCATATGAGGCATTTCTTTTTATCATTGACCTCCTTGGAGTAGAAACCTACCGGGGGGATCTCTGAGTTAAAGGGAATGGCTGTTTTATTCACTTTCTCATCTAAATTCCAAATTGTAAACACAAACCAAACCAAATGGTTAAAACAATTCACAATTCCAACAATAGCATAATCACATGCTTGTTAAAGTGATTTAAACAAATAAGTAACAACAACAACAATAACAACAAAACATCCAAGAAACTCAAGGGATCAGTCCATCATGGTGTAGGCACTAAAGGTCCTACAGGTCTCCATTTTTAAAAGGATGGATGAGATTATGGAAATCCTTGTCCCTAGGAAGTTTCATTCACCATCAATAAGGAGACATTTCAGGTAACCTGAACATTCCATTCACTGGCCATGTCAGTTAACAATGAAACAGTCTATTTTGAAAACACTTGTTTTCTGGTTATTGAAGACAGTAGATTGTTGGGTTTTTCCCCCCATTCTCTCTGACTGATGTAAACATTTGGTTAGGGTCCATTGATTTTATGCCAAACAGTGTGTTGCAGTGATATCATGACTGCATACTATTAAAAAAGGCACTCAAAAAGATGGGCATCTAGGTGGTACCACAGTGGATGGATTGCTGGACTTAGACTCAGAAAGACTTAAGTTCAAATCCTATCTATCTGAGCCAGGGAAATCATTCACCTTTCAGCCTTAGTTTTCTAACCTACAAAACGGAATTATTAAATAGCACCTACCTTCCAGGGTTATTGTGAGAATCAAATGAGATGATATAATTAAAGTACTATATAAATGCTGGTTATTATTATTTGGAAGACCTGGGTTCAAATTCCAGGCCTGCTATTTACTACCTCTATGTAACTATGGAGTAGATCAATTAATGCTTCTGGGCCTCAGTTTCCTCATCAGCAAAATGAGAGTCCTGGGTTAGATCATCTTTAAAATCCCTTCTTAATCCAAATTCTATAAAATCCTATGTTACTGTAACAATTGAAATTATTTTCTTCTCACAATAACCTGTGAGGTGAATAATGAAGTATTAACCCCTTTACTGATGAGGACACTGAACTGTTTACTCACAGCAAGCTCTGGAGACAGGATTCAAACTCAGGTCTTCTGACACAAAGTCCAATGATTTTTTTCCACTATATTCTGCTGCTTACTCTGCTGTAGGTGGTTATAGAATAATAGATTTATTAAAACTGGAAAGGACCTTAAAGTTCATTGATTCCAACCTCCTCAATTTGCAGATGAGAAAACTGAGGGCTGGAGAAGCTAAATGATTTGCCCAGGGTCATACAGCTCATAAGTATTCAGGGCAGGACTCAAACCCAGGTCATTCTGACTCCAATATAGAAGGGACCTGGGATCTAGGGATCTGAGAGTGGATGTGTGCTCTTTGGCAGGATTTTGATAGTGGAAGACTCTTTCTTCCAGTTCTGCTTCAGCTTCTTCAGGAAGGGGAAAAATACAGCTCCCAAGGTCTTTAGATCATCTAGTTCAAACTTCCATTTTATTGAAGAGGAAACTGAGGCCAAAATAGGGCAAGTAACCTGCCACATTCAAGAAAAAGGATTGTCTTTATTCAGTCATTTTTCAGTTGTGTCCAACTCTTCATGACCCCATTTGGAGTTTTCTTGGCAAAGATATTGGAGTAGTTTGCCATTTCCTTCTCCAGCTCATTTTGCAGATGAGGAAACTGAGGCAAAGAGGGTTAAGTGACTTGCCCAGGGTCACACAGCTAGTAACTGTCTGAGGCCAGATTTGAACTCAGGAAGATGAGTCTTCCAGACTCCAGGCCTGCTACTCTATCCATTGTACCACCTAGCTGACCCAGGGACTGTCTTCCTAACTTATTTTGCATTCTCTAGAACCCTAGCATTGGGCATATGTCAGATGCTCAATAAGTTAACTGTTCAGTCAATTTCAAGGATAGCAACCATTTCATGCAGTTTTATGCAAAGCCCATTCTGCAAGGTCATTTTTCCTATTTCAATTAAAAAATTATGTAAGCTCTGGGGAGGGGCTTAAGTGGCTAATGATCTTGGAAATTGTATGTATTTCTTCCACATCATGCAGAGAGGAAGTTGGTGCAGAAGCAGAACTAGAGTGGGTGTGTTCTCTTCTGGAAGATTTTTTAAATAGTGGAAGATCCTCCCTCCAATTCTACTCCTGCATTCTTGGTAAGGTGGGAAGAAACACAGCTCCCAGGGTCTTGAGCCACTTGGATTTCTCCTCAAGGCAGCAGTCTGTGAGTGAGATTTTCCTCACCCCTTAAATATAAGTGATTTAACTGTGATAACAATCAGTATAATAGACTACAAATGGTGATTCATTCATTTTTAAGTGTTCTCTAGCCTCTTAATTTAACAATCTAGCACAGCAAATAAATATTGTGCAACTTGTTCTCAATGTATTACAAATATTCTTTAGTGGCTTGAGCCAATGCAGTACTTGTAAACTTGACTCTTGACCATTGTCCCCTTCCATTGTGGTTACATGTTCAACCAAGGGTCATGTATCAACTTTGTAGTGATGTCCCTTTTCAAAAGGTGCATTGTGGTTAACCACAACACTAAGAATAGTATCTAATAAGCTGAAGGAACCAATCAGTATTGAGATTTATGACCTGTTACTTTAGAAGTATGCTTCAGGATGAAAGACATGCCCATGTTGCTTTTGAAATATGCTTTAGGACTAATTGTTTCCCTCTTGTGATTAGTTGGCTAGATGACCTTTGTCACTAAAGATAATGTTCAAGTTTCAATGTATCCTTTTCCTTACCATTTGCAATTCTCTAAGTATAGGGGTATAAAACCACCAGGATTCCAAAACTTGGGGTCTTTGCAGGCTTACCCCTGCCAGAGACTGGCTTTATTGTGATATAGGCCCTCTCTCAATAAACCTATTTTCTACAGCTTGGAGTCTTTTTTTTTTCTTTTTCTTCATTGGACTTCAAAATTTTCATGACAATTTTGGTGACCCCAAACGTGATCCTGCAATAATTCTGTTCTTTGGGTTCCTCTTTTCCAACTTGGAACTGTATTTCTGAGCTCAAGCATGAGAATATTTCTGCTAGGTCCCTTCTTGAAGGAGATAGACCTGAACGCAGATTCTCACTTGATCAAACCAAACTGTCTCCAAACTATGAGTCTTCTCAAGCTACAGATTGAGATACTCATTTCCTTCTTTCCTTTTCTTTTCCTGCCTTCTGGTACTAAGTAATTTTAAAATTGGGTTTAAAATTAGAAAACTAGCTATAAATTATTCTCAGTGGTTCCTAGGTTTCAATTTTTAAAGAGTTGTTTCGATTTTTATAAAGAACTTCTGCTTTTTGTGCTACCTACTAGATCTGTGAAAGTTCTCTTTTTTAAATTGTGCATTGACTTGCTGTTAGAAGAAGAATCATTCATGATTTTATCTTATGAAAAAGGGAGATAGAGATATATTAGAATAAATAGAAGCTGGGGCAGCTAGGTGGCACAGTGGATAGAGCATTGGCCCTGGATTCAGGAGGACCTGAATTCAAATCTGGCCTCAGACACTTGATACTTACTAGCTGTGTGACCCTAGGCAAGTCACTTAACCCCAATTGCCTCACCAAAAAAAAAAAAGAATAATTAGAGGCTAACAAATATAAAGAGATCATAATTTGTAACATCTCCAAATTAGAAGTTGGATTAAAATTTTAGGGAACAGACAAAAGTCTAGGGGGACCTGAATCTGGGTTAGCTAAACTAACCGTCATGAGTAACAGAATCAAGATCAGGCCCATCCACCAGAGTGTGTGCTGCAAGGTTTTAACCTTCATCTGAGAGTCAAAGTATCTGTTTCTCTTTGCCTAGTATAGCAGATCTGGGCTCTGCTCTCTGTGTGTACAATGGAGGAACTAGGCTAAGTCTTAAAGATTCTCCATTAGACAATTTTTTTTTGAGAAATGAGACAAAGGAAAACTAACTGTAGGCAGAAAAATTACTAGAGAAACTGTCATTAAATATTGTTCTGATTGGGGCAGCTAGGTGGCACAGTGGATAGAGCACCGGCCCTGGAGTCAGGAGTACCTGAGTTCAAATCCGGCCTCAGACACTTAACACTTACTAGCTGTGTGACCCTGGGCAAGTCACTTAACCCCAATTGCCTCACTAAAAAAAAATAAAAATAAAAAAAATATTGTTCTGATTAATGTGAGAACCTTAGGAACTTTTGGCTCAAATTTGAACTTTTGATCTCTATGTTCTAGACAAATTAGAAAACTTCTTAGAAAAACAGGAAAATTGGGAACAGTTAGAATATTTAATTTGCTGGAAAATGTTATCTACTATGATTTTTGAAGAAATTAGATAAAGGAAGGAGCCTGTTATTCTTTATCCAGTAGTAAATGTACTATCAGGTCTTCCTTCTTATTTTAAATCTGAAGGGGAAGACTGGGTATGCCTCAACATGCCCTAATATGCCTCAACATGTCCTGATGTGATAGAGACATTCTCTCAATCTCTACTTTTTTCTTTAATAACAAACATGAAACAACTAAGAGATGCTATAGATAATTTAATTAAGGGAATGGAGCTCTTCTCAGAAAGACCAGAGAACTATAGTAAATTCCAAGAGACAACACAGGAGAAAGATGAGACTCCTATGAAATTTTATGATAGATTGTGGAAGAATGCTAGAAGGTTTGCCTGACCCTGTAAATCCTAGGGATGCTAGAATGATAAATACTCCTTTTGTGAATCAGTATCTTACAAATATTAAGGAGTATTTAAAAAATATTGCCCTGGATGGCATGAAAATAATATTGCACTCAATATATGTATAAGGGAAATGACAAGGAAGAAAAATTTAACCAGAAGGCCAAATCAGTTTTAGCCACTATTTGACAAATGCCTCAAAGTAAAGGGAAAATGAGGAAAATTTGCTGATTTTTATTGTGAAAATAGAGGACACATATCCACAGAATGTTTTAAAAAGAAGCAGGATAAAGAAATAAAGAAATTTGGTTATGAGCAAGGAGTAGAGTAGGACAAGTCTGGACATGCCTGGACAGGTCTGAACAAATTAGTTAATGCTGTCATGTCTAATATGTTTAAGGTTTAAAATGTTTTATTTATGTTTGATGATTTGTTAACTTGATTGTTTACCACATTTCTTTTTTTGGGGAGACCTTAAATTTCCTATTTTGGGGTAGAATATTGTTAAGTGAATTGGTAATTGTTCTTCAGATTTGAAAATTGATATTTATTGTGTGTTAGAAAATATAAGTAATTGTTAAAAAGTTTGATGAAAATCTTTTAATCACATTGTGTATTTGTAAATTATTATCAAAGGATGGAAGCCACCATCTGTGCCTTGATTATTGTTCTATGTAGGTCAGAGGCTAACACTCCAATCCTTTTAGTAAAGAAGCCAAAATCTGATCCTAACAGTAAGTCCATCTATTGTTTTGTTCAGAATTTTAGAATGTTTATGTAATTGTTCATTTTGTTATACCTAACCCAGCCACTATGGTGATTGTCATTCCTTGTTTTTCAGAATTTGATTTACAATTCCTATAAGCTTTGAATCCCAGTTTTTGTTTGTATTTACCTGGTTATCATTTTTAAAAGGTGCCACTTTGTTCCTAACCCAGAAAATTGCTATCAAGATAGCTGTTATTTGGTTTAAGAACTATTTCAGCGAGTACATAAGATCCAAGGTATTGTGAAATCCCTTACTGCTCTTACCTAAGCCTTTGTTCCTAAGCCTTTGAAAATGAAAGTAGAACATCTGGTAGCCCTGAGAAAGCTTACCAAAGAATTTATAATTGCCCCTGCCCTTGGGTTGCCTGTTTAAGATTTACTACTGTGGTTATTGACTATGACATATTGTGGTCAGCTTTACTTCCATCAACTTTCAGTGCACAGACAGCTGAACTTATAATCTTAACAAACGCTTGTCATTGTTCAGCTCATAAGCTGATGCCCTACAAAGACAGCAGCCACTGAGGGTCCCATTTTACGAAACTCAGTGGCCAGACCTTAGTTATGTAGACAAGGGAGTGGTAACCTGTATACAGTGGTATAATGATAAACATAGATCAGAAATTTGGGTAAGTGAGGAAACCAGGTCTCCCTGGTGATTTGTTCAAGACATCATTATGGTGCACAGGCAATCACAGGCACAATAATTGGCAATAATTGGCTTCTTGTATTACAATAAGTTGTTTTGAAGATTTAATTTTCAATCAGTAAAAGGAAGGTGACATATGGTGGTCACCCTCTAACACATCTTCTATTTAAATCACTGTAAATTGGTTTTATAATTTTGCCAAAGATTAGATATCCTGATGCAGCCTTTGTGACCAAAATAATTATAAGAGAAATTGTACCTAGATATGGCTCTACTGCTCAAATTGATTCAGACAAAAGTTCTCATTTTACTGACACAGTACTTTCTAGAGTTTATGCAAATTTGGGAGTTGTACCAAAATTTTATACTCCTTGCCATCCTCTATCCTCTAGACCGGTAGAGAATATGAATAAGGAAATTAAGCTTTTACTTGAATAATTAGGCCATGAGACTCATTTGAAATGACCTGATGTACTCCCTCTAGTTCTTTTTCATTTGAGGAGTCGGCCCAGAGGAGACTGTCATATTTCTCCTTATGAGACGTTATTTGGTCATCCTCCCCTGAAGGCAAGACTATTTGTGCCTATATATACCTCTATGTTGGGGGGAGATCTATCAATAGCTAAATATATGTGAGCCTTACAAAATAGGCTTAAAGAATTAAAAGTTAGAACATTATTTCAATCTGACCCTGTTGATTTTTTTAT